>NC_087278.1:11971094-13221094 GCF_015220805.1 Pogoniulus pusillus
CTTTGTAAGTCACTTTCCATGAAGGTCTAAGCCTGGGGCCCTATCCCAGGCAACGCCACTGTAATATCAAAAAGCACCACCCTACTTCAACTTTGAACAGCTAAATAACCAGCTGAAAAGGTTTCTAGGAAGGCACTGTGAGATGTGATTGAATACAGTAAATTAAAAATAAATTAGTCCTTTCTCTGCAGTGTGCTAGTTTGAAGCTAGCTAGAGTGTTTTGGTGGGAAGAATTAGATTACAGGCTGTGAGAAGGAAAAAAAACAATGGTGATGTCTACTTCACTCATAAGCTTGCTGAGATGTATAGTAACAAGAGCACAGACCTAGATAAGGGAGATGCTCTCTGTCCGGGCTGTGGGCTGCATTTCTCTCTAACCTAACCTCACCCTCCATCTCTCTGATTAATCCACCTGCCTCCTAATCCCCTGGTCGACCCCCTCCAATCTTTCTTGGGCACAAGGCAACATCTGGGGTAAGATAGAGAGGAATGGGAGAAAGCGGAAGGGTGGTTGGGAGTCTCTCCTGGGGACTCAGGTTTCTGGGAGGGGAGTTGTGTTTCTGTATTCCTTTTTACCTTGCATATTTCTGTATATAACTGTACATACTGTAAATATCTGCTTGTATATTGTGCTAAGCTGTAAATATAAACTTCATTCAATTTCCAGAGCTGGCTGAGTCTAGTCTGGGTGATTTCCAAAGTGGAGGGGGGCAGGGAACACCCAAACCATCACATGCAGTCAGCGGAGCATCAAACCCCAAAACACCTAGAATCACAGAATCATTTAGGTTGGAAAAGACCTTTAAGATCAAGTCCATCTATAAATCTAATACTGCCAAGTCATATCCCTAATGACCTTGAAGCCCACTTTGAAAGTGTTATATTTCTAGAATCAGAAACAAATTAACACAAATCAGCCCTGTTCTATTGCAATTACATGGAAGGACTGGAATGAAGCTCCTCAGTGCATGGCCGTCTGTGAACAAAATGCTACATCTTGCTGTACTTCAATGGGGAAATGCAGACAAGCCTGGCAGAACTCTTACTGACTTTGTAAGGGTCGGGATTCTACCCCCAAGCAGTGAGTTTGGAGTAAACTGGAGCATGCAGTAAAGGTTAAGTAATTAGAAGCTCCTTTCAACTCCTTACACAGATGAATATCATATTAGTCACTCCACCCTCACCATGAAAGCCCCTGCTTAATGAAAGTAAAGAATAAGATGTTTTAGAAACACAAGCTGCTATTTACTGGCTCTAGGGCAGTATACCATCACGTTGAGGATTCACTAAGCTCCCTCCCACTGATGGCACAGTACAAATGGATGATCATAGCTGGATGAAAAACACCTATCCTTAGAGCTATGAACTATGGTTATGCCCTGAACTGTTGCCAACCCCCACCCCGTGCATCCTCCCCCAGTTTGGTATACTGGCTCATTTGGAGTAGCCCTAACAGGCAAGATGTCTTCACCTGCAAATACCTGAGCTTAGGTACTGACAGCTGTGACCTGCGTGGGACCAAGATACTCAGCTCTCACTCAGTGAATGAATAACCATCTGCCTTCAGCATGTGCTTTGCTGGGGTTTAGCCACGTACATAAACCAAATATTCACCTAAAAATCTCAGTGACTGAAGATTCTGGATGCTGACCAGATGACAGTCCTTTCCAGAAGCAACCTTTACATTCTTCAGAAATTCCACTTGGCTTACTCAATAGAAATGGCTTCTTAAAAGCATCTATTTCACCATCCAGACCTTGATACAGATGCTTACAATAACTCAGCTCTGACCAGTAAAGGTTAACCTATGCGAATATATATATATGGTAAAATCATTACAGACAGTGATAGAACTTTGAAAGAATAGAACTCAGACTGTGTTACTTCCATACTTTTATGACCACTTGCTCTACAGATTTCCAGGCTGAACTAATTTCAAGTAATTCAGGTTTTACAGAGTTGATGGACAGTTTCCCGCCTAGTTATAATGCAAACTGACTGTGTTGAAGCGTGTGAGCTCATTAAATGGCTGAAAAAGACCTGTAAACATTATTTTACAGAGGTTTCATACTATTTTTTGATGCCTGCAGAGTAGCCATTTGTACAGTCTGAATTTTCTTCCTACAATACTTTAAAAAGATACCCTCTATTACTTTTGCCAGAGAGAAATAGCTGCACATTTATTCTCAGAGCAGTTAAAGGTCAAACTTGGTTTACATTTATGCATGATCTTCAGATCTGAAATTCAGCACTGTTAATCTCCACTCTCACTCCACCTGAACATTCACACACAGAACAACACCAAAAACCTTACAGTAGAAGAGTATGAACTAAGTTAGACTCTAGTGCACTAAACAATAATTAGTGAATAAACAGATCCTTGATATTTTATCTGTATGGTTCAGTGTGGTCTTTGGCACCACCTTGACACAATTGCATCTTATTCATCCTTTACTTTGAGTAAAGCACAGCACTGTTCCCCATGTGCTCACCATGAACGCACTCACAGGGACAAAGCTGCAACCCTGGAAGTAGCTCAGTTATCCCATCCTTCACCTCTGAGCACAGCTTCACCAGCACTTTCACAACACTCAAGCATCAAAACTAGGGCAGGGAACAAAACATGAAGCATTGCCCACCAACACAGCCTGGATCTTGGAAATTGGTAAGCTAACTTAGCTAAATATTTGTTTGTTAGAAGTATTTCAAGATCACATTCGAGGGAGTGGTAGCCCTAGAAGAAGCTAAATACTGTTAAAATATATCAGAGCAACTGAAATCAAAGACATACAATGCTCATCAGCAGGTAGCTGTTACCAGGGGTCATGCCTCACCAACTCCTCATCCACTGATTTTATTTGTTTAGCCTTCTTGTTTTCCACACAAACTGAGAGAAACAAAATGGTCTTTTGGAAATTCTCAACCATAAGCTAAGAAGCAATATATATTATGAAGGACAAAGAAACTGAATATAGATCTTGGGAACTTACTCAAGTCAAAAGCCCAGATAGAGAAGGACCCCCAAGTAATAAACCAATACAAAGTAAACTCTTCCTTGTACTTTGATTTTTCAACATGTAAATAAACTCTACTTCCATCATTCAGGTACAGTCCCCACACAGTTGCCTATTTATGATACCACTTCCTCACATCTTCCTGGCATACAGATCTCCATTTGTCACCAAACGTGCTCACGACAGCTCTGTGCTCTCAGTGTCCCTGCGACCCATTCCTCCACTTTTCCAAGGCTACAACAAAGAGACACCTAGTCCTATACTATGAACATCATCATGCATCTGAAACAAACCAACTGCATCATTCAGCCTGAAGCTCCTCACCAGAAGCCATTACAGCTCCTAAACTAAGCAAAGTTGTACTTATTCCAATCACATTATTTGTGCATAAGCACGAGAAAACGCTCCCCGTTTCAGATTTCTTAATATTATCAATTATAGGAACTATGGGGAATTATAAGAGAATTATGAAGTTCATAATATTTGGAAGAGACAGGGATTCAATGAGAATTGCTATTTTGTAGCATAAAAGCACACCATGAAATTTAATTGCCATGCACAACACTGCAAGAGCTATAGGAATTGCAAGCAAGTTTTCCTTCATCTCAGCTGCATGTCATGAGGAAAAAGGAATAAAAATAGACTAAATGTCTAGTTTGAAAATAAAATACATTTGTAATTAATTATTTAAATTCTATTCTAGTGAAAAGGCAGAACACTGCAATTTAAATCATTTGCAGATTCATGGCCTCCAGCCATGAACGGACAACATGCTACCATTGGCTCTAGTCACAAGGACCACTACAGCAGGCCAAGAATGATCAATGAGCTTCATTAAGAAACTAGACAGAGTATTTTTATATATATATATGCATGTGTATACACACACACAATGTGAAATTAAAGCAGGCATTTGCATGCATCAGGCTTCCCAAACAATATCCTCTGCTGGAGAAGTGTCACTTCTTTTGAGGTTGTTTGCCCAGAAATATATAGCCAATAAAGTAATTCTTAGCTTGTCACTAAGAGTCCCAACAGGTGTTGCAATGGGTTGTTCAGAGAGATGCCTGCAGGGCCACCTCCACATACATCCCTCTTGGTGGAGCCACTAGACAACATGCACAAGTAAGTTGCAATGACTGCCCATGCATTTGCTTAATCTCAAGAGGTATCAGGCAATAGGATCTAACTCTTCTTCTAAAAGCACCTCTTGCCATGCAAGGGCTAAGCTACAACACAGTGCTGAGGATGCTGCCGTACACACGTCTGAGAGCTCCTGAACGCAGTGCACTCAGCACTACCTCATCAGCAAGCAAATAACCATATCAAGTGAATTGGATGTCATTTCTCTCATTGATGTACTCTTTTAAGCCAAGTTTTAGTGCACTCAAGGTCAAACATATACTAACTACAGAAAATACCTGGGTGGAGCTAAACTGATGATTTAAATGGGAAACTGTTTTTTTCTCTCCTACCTTTAGCTATATATATTATGTCAATAAAACACTTGGAAGATACATGACATGTTGGCCATCTTTCCTGACATGAGGTTATATAATGAAGAAAGACATTGGTTGGAGTCCCATCCCTGGAGGTGTTCAAGGCCAGGCTGGATGGGGCTCTGGCCAGCCTGATCTAGGTTAGGGTGTCCCTGCCCATGATAGGGGAGTTGAAACTAGATGATCCTTGTGGTCCCTTCCAACCCTGACTGATTCTATGATTTCTTCTGGCTGAAATTCCCCATGTTAATCACATCCCTAGGTGACTAACAATGGATTTACAGAACGCTCAAAATGGTCTCTTAAGTAAGAATGTTGCTCCATACCCTGGCAGAGGTGGAAGCAACCTCTTTTCTCTCCATTTCCTGCAGTGGAATGGACTGGTACAGTAACGGCAACAATCCAAAATATGCAGGTTAACCATAAATATAGCTGCAGTGGGCAAAGCCTTCATTCACTATGAGAACTGAAAGACCACATTTAATGAAGAGGTATTTTAACAAAAGAAGTGAGCAACTTTTTTTTTTCCTTTCTTCCCCCACCCTGCCTGTGGAAATTGTTATTCATGGTATTTCCAGAGCACAGCAAAGCACTGGAGCTTTTTCATTTAATATATATCTAAGTTCCTTCCTCGTACAGTTTCATCTCTGTTCAGTGCTCAGGGAGTATTCTTTGTCCACTAAACACAGCTAGGGAATTTGACACATTTATATTTAGTTTCTCAAATAAACTGGGACTGCACACAACACTGGTACTGATTTAAACAGACATCACTTGAATTCAAAAAGAACTATAGCATCGACTAGGGGGTGAAAAAAAGTCTCCAACTCCACTGATTTAAAGAGATTATTATAAGAATCATGGCAAAAGCAATGACAGTGCAAAAACCTGAAAGCCCTTGAGACCGCTTCTCAAAACTACAAACATTGGAAATTCAGGAATTCAGGTTTTATCCTACACACAACCCCAATAAATATTAAAGATTCTACCAGTTCACATTCAGAAATACTCAGGTAACCTTGACTTTGCCCTGATCATGAAATGGAAAGGACGAGTGGAAATACTGAGATATGGTTTTCTTCATATGGAACTGGAAAATGTCCTTCAGTTTGGGCTATGTCATAAGACTACTACTTGCTAAATCCAGGAAAAAAAATCAGAAGGAATTTGACTCAAAGGGCAAATCCAGCAGCATGGATTTACTCAGCACAGTCAGAGAGAGAAACAAGACACAGACTTCCCTGAATTGGTTTCTCAGCATCCATAACCATCTCCTTCACATACATTGGAAAATTATCCATACAGCAAAATACACATTCTGAGGTCTGCACCTCACCATGGGATGACACATTAAAAAATACAACCTCTAGAGATAGTGCTTATAACTCAAGACAAAAAAAATAGCAAAGTATTTTGGGAATGACCTCAGAATCACGGGAAATACGCATGATGAAGTGCTGGCTTTCATGTATAAGTGGAATATGATTAACATGTCCTAAGGCACATAACTCAAGAGTCAGCACAGACTACTATGATGCAGACAGAAGCAGATAATGATGCAGATAAGAAGCTTGTGAACTGTAGTTTATCAATAAGACATACAAGATTAATGCAACTGGCTACAGAGTAGGAAAACATAAAATGATGGAAAACAATCCACTCATGCTTTTGAGGAATGAACTGACAACAGAGCATGCAATAACATTCATGTGATCTACCATCAGCTTACTTTGGATGAGTTGTTAATAGTGACTGACTGGTGTGCATGGAAGCAACACGAGGATGGCTTCAAAGTAAATGCCAGTTTGCACAAGGCACTTAGTGCCATGATCTAGTTGACTGGATAGGGCTGGCGGATAGGTTGGACTGGATGATCTTGGAGATCTCTTCCAAACTGGTTGGTTCTATGAACACACCTTAGCACAGGCGCTTCAAAAGCAGACTGACCAAGAAATGACTCTGAAGGAAAGCAAGGAGAGATATTCAAAATATGTAATGCTGTTACAGGTTAAGTGCAGAGAAAAATTCCACATCTTGGATGCAGCTACAACATGCAGATCTTAATCCAAACATGGCAATGTCCAGAACAAGAACCAAGACAATATGTTGCCCAAAGATATGAAATAAATTGAGATGAAGATAGACTGGGTGGAAACAAACATTTTTGTCACCTCAGCTGGACAACTTCATCTAGTGATAGTGAAGCTTTCTGACCCTCTACAGCCTCAACTTGTGCAGCACATCATCTCAGCCACACAGGCTTCTGCAAGCATCTAAGCTACTACACTTCTCCCAGAACTAATGGCACCACAGTGTCCCACCACCTGTAGTCCAGGTGTAAGGTACTTGGCTTGTAATAACTACTTATTTGGCTAATATCCTGTCTGGGTATCAAACGCAGAGGCATGTGGGACACTCAGCTGCTAAGCTGAGTGGACCATGGATGTTCAAATGTGGAAGGTGACTCCCACAGGCATGCAAAATGTCTGCTGTGCGGGGGCTCTGCTGGTGGCAAACACCAGTGAGCTGGCTGCCCCTGGAAATCCTGTTCCAGCAACAGCTCCCAGCCAGTATGTCTGTGCATGTGCCAACACCTGCTCTTTATTCAGTTCCCTCTGCTGGTTTATTCTGGCTGCCAACCAACTCTCCACGTGCTGTAGCCTACAGTCAGGAACCTGCAAGGGCAGTGGGGAAAGGGCAGCAGGGATAGAGCACGGAGGTCGACAGCGCAGCCACATCGCTGCTGACCTGAGAGCTGCTGCTGTAGCTAGGCTGGCTCCACATCGCTTCAGGAGGGCTCTGCAGTGACAGCAGCCTGTGGGAACGGAGCAACCTTCTTCACCCCACCAAGAGATGTACGTGACATCCGCAGGCACCGCGGCTTGCGGGCTGTGGTTGTGGGCAGGCAGGCACAGAAGCAGGCTCTGTTTCTCACGCGTGTAGCTGTTTGTGCCAGCGAGTGTCCGCTGGCTTTTGAAGACCAAGCAGCTCAAACCGGCCCTGTGCTGATGGTGGTTTGTACAGCACGTTGCTGGGTTTGCTTTATCACCACAAACCCGATGCTACTGCAGATGGCTTCCATAAAATGAGATGCATTGCCGTAATAAAGGAAACAACAGTTACCAAGACACTTAGAACTTCATTTTCAATATTTATCTTCAAAGCAATTAACTAATATTAGGGCATTCATTTTCCTCAGGCCTCCATGACTCGGGCAGAGATGGTTAGGCCTCTTTTTGTTTACATAATTAAGGTGTAAAGCTTTAAATCTGCTTCTTTGAATAGGAGCAGAGATACCAGTACCTGCAAGAAAGCTATAGCTCAGTTCTGAATCTGCCAGCCCAAATCCTCATCTTTGTATGAAACGAAAGAGTCAGCAGCATGGTCTAGTTGACTGGACAGGACTGGATGATCTCGGAGGTCTCTTCCAACCTGGTTGATTCTATGATTCTGTGGGGTGCCAGGCACTCCTGGGTGAGGCCAGTAACACAAAGCTCATGGCCACGAGCACGCAGCATTTGTGACACACCCAGTAAATATTTTAATCATAGAATCAGATTGGAAGAGACCTCCAAGATCATCCAGTCCAACCTAGCACACAGCCCCAGCCAGCCAACTAGACCATGGCACTAAGTGCCTCATCCAGTCTTTTATTGAACACCCCCAGGGATGGTGACTCCACCACCTCCCTGGGCAGCCCATTCCAATGTCAATCACTCTCTCTGTCAAGATCTTCCTCCTAACATCCAGCCTGTACTTCCCCTGGCACAACTTGAGACTGTGTCCCCTTGTTCTGTTGCTGATTACCTGGGAGAAGAGACCAATCCCCACCTGGCTACAACCTCCCTTCAGGAAGAACGTTCTACCTGCTGCTATACCAAGTGGCTTCACTGCAGTGTACACACAATGACACTGGGGACACTGCTCATTATTTACACCACTGATAGTCCCAAATTAAGAATTAGAAACATCCAGAGAAGCATGGTGCACAGGAACAGCAGGCTAGGAAGAGAAGCTTTGCTCCCATGAAGGCCATAGGCCAGTTCAAGTGCCAACCACAGCACATCTTCAAAATGAGCTGGGAATCAGAACTGTTACTTCCAGTCACCGTCTGACACATATGCCTCCTTGGCCTCCAACAAGCCTACAGATCTTTGCACATCCAAAGTTATCCTTCTGTGGAACTGGTGAGGCAATAGAGTCTTGTTTTAGTAGCACCTATACTATATGAGCAGCCCTTCAAAGCACTTATCAATAAACCAATTTTCAACAACAAAAAATGGAAAACTGAGAGTTTCATGGTAGCATATTCAAGCACAGGTAGATGGCTTGACCTTTGTAGCAAAGGAACATGCACTCTGCTCCTTGGCTGCATTCCAAAGATAATTCTGCTATGCAGAGGTGAAAATTAAGTGTCCTTTAAAAAAAAACAAACCTCTCCATACCCATCAGCATGGGCTTTAATAAATCCAGATGTCCAACATTTCAATTCTTCAAACCATGCCTTGTTAGAAAAGTCCAAAGGAAAAATGTGAGGAGGAAAGCATGTTTTATATTCATTAAAGAGCTTGGAGAACTGCACCAGACGTCTACCTGAGAGAGTGAAAGACGAATAAAACCCCCACAAAGTACAGACATTTCAAATCATACAAAGCAAATAGTCAAGGGCAGTGAAATGTTATGAAGTAGCACAGTAGAACTGTTTAACAGTCTCAAGGATACTTTTAAACATTTCATTATCGGGAAATCCGAATGTCAAAAAAAAAAAAATCATGAAATTGGCTTAAAAACAAATACATTTTTCTGAGTAAAGCTGGAGTTCTTGCATTTGCTGCTTTATTTCCACAGCTCTCAGTACATGCTCTGCTCTAGTCATGTTGTCGATCTCATCTCTTCAAACAAGTAAAGCTGAAATTACATTTTCCTGCACGTCAGTGAAAAAGTTCTCAAGGAAACCCAGCACCTCGAGAGCTGGCATCACACAGGCAGAGAGACCTGTACTGACCACATCAGCCACGGTTCTTTACTGAATCCTCTCCAGCATCTCAGACATTCAGTCTGAGATTTTTAGTAGCACCTCTCATAGATTTACAGGCAGTGAATCTATCAAAGCTTTCTGCTTTTCTTTCATCTTTTCTGGGAGGAGAAGAGAGGAGAGAAAAAAAAAAAAGAGATAAAATAGCATGCCAAAGAAAAAAGCTGGTGGCATTTACCAGGGACAGAGAAGGCAGTGAAAATAATTCTGTTCTAGGAAGAAGAATCCATATCAACAGTTTATAAAAATAGGAAATAACAGAAACCTCATTCATACAACAGCCTCAGGAGAAGTGATTTTTTAAATTATTTTTGTAAGAATCATAGAATCAAGCAGGTTGGAAGAGACCTCCAAGATCATCCAATCCAACCTAGCACCAACCCTATCCAATCAACTAGACCATGGCACTAAGTGCCTCATCCAGGCTTTTCTTGAATACCTCGAGGGACAGCAACACCACCACCTCCCTGGGCAGCCCATTCCAATGCAAATCACTCTCTCTGCCAACAACTTCCTCCTAACATCCAGCCTAGACCTCCCCTGGCACAACTTCACACTGTGTCCCCTTGTTCTGTTGCTGGTTGTCTGGGAGAAGAGACCAACCCCACCTGGCTACAGCCTCCCTTCAGGTAGTTGTAGACAGCAATGAGGTCTCCCCTGAGCCTCCTCTTCTGCAGGCTAAACAACCCCAGCTCCCTCAGCCTCTCCTCATAGGGTTTGTGTTCCAGGCTCTCACCAGCTTTGTTGCCCTTCTCTGGAGCTGTTCTAGCATCTCAACATCTCTCTTGAACTAAGAGGCCCAGAACTGGACACAGAACTCAAGGTGTGGCCTGACCAGTGTTGAGTACAGAATAATCTCCCTCGCCCTGCTAGCCACACTGTTCCTGATACAGGTCAGGATGCCTTTGGCTCTCTTGGCTACCTAGGCACACTGCTAGTATTACTGCACTCTTTTTCTTGTTTCTTAATTCACTCTGGTACTCTGAGTTTTGCTTGTATTAGCATGAAGAAACTCCTGCAGATTTGAGGGCAGAGGCACAGCTAACAGGGCTGCAGGTCAAGGGCTGTAGCATGGTCCCACCACACCTCACTGTTAGAGCTGGCTGCTGGGACTGAAGAGCCTAAGCACTTTGCAGAATGAAGGGCATCACCTTCAAGGGCATGCTTTGAACACAAGCATGCCACAAGGAACTGAATGCTAATTAATTGTGTACAATATGGTAATTTTAAATTTCATATACAAGATTGTGATTTGAAAATTTGGGCTTAGATGTCACAGCATTTCCTTTGCTACATTTTTTTTTCTACAGATACAGAAGCTTCACCTTCTTCCTCTTAAGGGAAACTTTAATGGAAACACCAAGGGATAGGGACTAATTTCTTCAAACTGACCACTGATTTAGAATATTCTCAACCATGTGAAGCCCATAGGAAACAGGTTTCAGACAAGGCAAAACCCAAACTGATTTTATCAGCAGCACAAGAAAATATCAAAGACAGCAGAAACTTGCCAATTCATATTCTTGTTGCCTTTTTCTTTTCATTCTACCATGAAAATAGTGTACCAGACCAAGCTCTCCATCACTGCAGTGAAAAACCGAGGAGTAAAACTAATAGAGAAACACTCAGGAAAATCTGGTGAGGTCTCTCTCCTCCTTTTTTGGGTATAACTACATTTCAGCAGCAGCTTGCTAATCACTTGCCTTCTAAAACCCCAGTGGGAAGCAGTAGATGCCAGGGGAGGTGTCCAGAAAGTGTGCAGCCTATCCAGACAGGACCTCTTGCTCTATGGCAGAACACACTTATCTCTAAAAAGGCTTTGTTTAATTGCCCCAGCTTAAAGCATAGATGGACAACAAGCATTTACAAGTAATTTAACCTAAAATTCGTCCTGGGGCTTGTTAGTCTTCTCCTCTGGCAAAGCCATTTGGCAGCAATACCCAGCCTCTGCAGCTTTAGCAATGGGCCCTCCCAATACCACCAAAGAGAGGCTGTGATGAGCTTTAACGCTTTTCAGTGTCATTTAACATAAACTTTATTTCAAGTTCAGCAAACTTCCGTTTAGTAAACTCAAGGAACTGATTTTAGTAAAAAACACTAAAGAAAAATGTCCATGAAAGTCTGAGGGAGTGAATAATGCGACCTGAAAGCTCATATGTTGACCAGATTTTCACTGTAAGACTAATCACTGAAGAAAGCACCAAATGGCAAAATTCACTCATCATAAACTTCAGAGATTTCAAGAAAGCACTTGACAGATTCCATCACTATTCACTCTGGAACATCTTGAAGTGTTAAGCTTGCCAACAAAAACATTACATCATCAAGCCTTTATAACCAAGCTGCAGCTTGAACACTTAAACCAAATGCAGATTTAAGTACAGGGTTCAACAAAAAAAGCCTGATGTCAGATCAGCAAGTATTTGATCACTTCTGTAGCTGGGCACTGCAATCAACTTCACTCAGAAAACAAAAATAAACGTCACAATATAGGGTTTAACAACAGTCCCCTTCAAAATCCAGCTGCTGCTGATGTCCTCAAGTCCTCCAAGTGTATCCTACCCAACACACAAGAACGATAAAGGCAAACAGTTGCATATAGCACTGGAAGAATAGAGAATTATCTGCCTGCTCAGAGGAAAAAAAATAATTGAAATACAAATTCCATCTTAGAATAAGTTTATACAGTAATTGGCCATTATTCACAGTCAACCGGGATAATTTCACCAACTGAAAAGAAGGTATTTGTGCTTAGCATCTTAAATAGGATTCACCTATTAAAGAAATTATCTATGGCTCGAATTCTTGAAGATTACAGGTCTTCAACTCAAGATGTTATTCCTGCCTTGATATACACACAAGAAAGCTGTAAATCCATGAAGGATATAGACAAAAATGCTGTTTAGAAGCAAATTTATCATAAGATCCTGGGTACAGCATAAAATAAATCGATAACAGATGCAAGGGTTTACTCCATCTCTTATCTGTAGGGTTACCCAGAAAAGAGAGTGGAAACATTTGGCAAGCACGGTAGAACAGTGCAGGGGGTCAAAAAACCTGGCAGAAGTGGAAATGACACTGCAAGGCTTGCAAGCACAGGTAGTTTTTTTGAGTCATTCCTCCTTGTCTTCAGCCACACAGGCAAATAAACAGCTGCATCATTAGACCCCGGCTGCAGCAATACAGATAGTAATTTTGCTCATGTAATAGCACCTAGACTTTTTGATTGCCACAACAGTCAAGACTTGGTCCCATCAACATGACTTCAGCCTCTGCTGCACCTTGTTCCCAGCAGTCACAGGCTGCTGCTGCACTCTTGTGCAAAAACACAAGCCCAGTCTTGCACGCTTGGAAATGATTTTCACAGCAGAACTGACCACAAGTAAGCATGCAGGGGAAGAGCAATAAATCTGTTCCCTCATGTAACTGATCTCCACTCAACTAAAGGTTTCATAGAGCCTCACTACAAAACAGGGGGATACTTAAAAGTCACGTAAAAGACAGGGAGCTCACCTAGTAGAAGTAAGATGAGGGGATTCATTCTTTCCCTTCTTACAATATTAGTGTCTCTATAAATGCTTTACATACACATACTGTAAGGTGGTAAACTATGAATGCTCATTTTGACAAATGAAAGTGAATGTTTAAAGCAATGTAAATCCACCTAAATGGCAACAGCAGCCTATACCTTATAATATACCACATCTACTAGCAATCCACTGGTGTTTAAGTGAACATGACCTGGACTAAAATTGAACTGCACGTACCAATATTACATGGCTGACAACTTTGCACACATTTTAACACATGCACTAAATAAAAACCTCAAAGAATCGTAAAACCCACAAAAAAACCCAACCCAAACCCAATCATACATGCAGGAAAATTACTGCATTCATTGATATATAAGTACTAAAATGCAGAGACAAATTAATCTTTTGGGTTGATACTCACTGAAGTTGCAATATACCCCACACACGAATCAACGTGAAAACATCATTTTTTGGGACAATCTACTTAACTTTCTGCCCAAACCACAGCAAAGGAAAGTCAGAGTCACAAAGTCAAGTATTCTAAAATTAGGAATTGCCTGCATAAATTTACCACTGTGTTGGTAATTTTGTTCTCTTGCTACCTCACATGGTTTTATTCCACTGCCAGTCTTTGCACAAAGCTGACAAGAGACCTGCAAAAACTACTGGAAAGTTGGAAGAGAAACAGAAATAACAAGATTACAGCGATCAGTCCCCGATTCTAGAGGAAAAACAATAACAAAGGAAGAAAAAGAAACCCAGACACCCGCTGTGTTTCCCTGTACTCGTGTCACTGAGATGGATGGCTTCACATCAGTATGTTTCCAGCATACAGTTTCCACCTTTTCTCTGGCTGAACATCTCCAAAGCAGCACCTTCTCTTGGGAGGAAAAAAAAACACACCCAGATTTTCCATCTGTACCAGGTAACATTCCAGGGAATATGAAAATACAGGACAAATCTGCTTTTGTGAAATACTGCTCTGCAATGATAGAGAGTTTTGTTCACGTTAAGTAGGACAGTCGAACACTCAGTGAAAACTAAAAAAGGAAGCACCTCAGCCTTTATTCGCTCAGCTTTAAAATGATAACCCCTCATTAGAGGAACTTCTCATTAAATAGTCCATCTGGGTCATCATACAGGTCTTCCAGTCTAACAGGCAGCACAAAACCCCAGAGAACTCAGGGACAGTTGATGTCCAAGGCTTTTTCTTTGCTGGACTGAGCAAAGATTTGCTTAGTGTCTCTAAGGAGCCTGATGGCAGGAAGGTTGGGAGTCTTCTGTTTGTTCAGTCTTCAGTTAGTCTCCAAGGGAAAACACTGCCTTTCATTATCACCATTACTAGCACTTTCTGGTGACTATGAATTTGATTTCTTGAATCACCTGTCCCAGCCCTAATGCTAAAATCCTCCTGACAAGCTTGCTGACTCCTTCTCATCTCAGGTAAAAATGTTTGCATTATTACAAGTTATTTAAAAGGACCTCTACAAAGCACAAAGTGTACACATTTCAAGGGCAATGTTCACCAACAGCACAGGATAATGAGCAGTACAACACTGCTTTAACCAATGTTTTTAACATCTAAAGAACCACCTACAGGTCCCATGCATCCCAAATCTCATGTTTGAGGTGAGAAGCAGGGGCAATTGAATCTAAAGTGAGATTTCTGACTTCAATAGTAATTATTCAGTCACTTAATGATCCTTTTAAACCTTCCTATGCAGTCACTAGCATAAACTTGACCTCAGTGAAACAACTGATGAACGAACGAAGAAAATCTGAGAAGGTGCAAGACATGAAACAAATATTCTAATGGCTTTTCTTCCCCTGAATGCCACTAACACAGAAAACAGGCCCACACTTGCACAAAGGCAACAGATATTAAACTTCCTTTCTGATCATCTCCCACATATTTCCATGTGTAGCTCTAAGCTCAAGCACTCCCAGCTAATAATGAAAACAGACACAGCGAAAACTTAAAGCTTCATAAACTTAAGGTGCTAAATGCTTCCAGACCAAAATGAAGTAGATTCAAGTCAGCTTACATCATAACAGCCCCTTACAGATGTTTATGGAGAATACATGTAGTAAACAAACAGCCTAAATGTCAGAAAACCTTGATTGCAGCCAGATGCTGCTGCAATCATGGCACACACGGATCAAGACATCAAAAAAGCCAAATCTGACACCAACAGCTTTGAAACTAGGAACAAAACAACACCTTGCTTAAATACACAGGGAAGCATAACTTAAATTTCAGCTGGAGATTGAAAGCATCTTAGTACAGCAGCATGCTCACATGAAAACAACTTTAGCAAGCACCTCTTTGAAAACTCTTCATTTTGTTTTCTGCAAGATGCACTTCGACCCCCACGTTTGGTGCCACTTTACTTTCTTTTGCCGTTTTCTATTTCATTCAGGGAGAACAAAAATGAACACAAGTGGCATAGACTTGGAGAGCATCACTCACATTGCTGGTCCTTTAGAGCTTTTCATAGAATCATAGAATTAACTAGGTTGGAAGAGAGCTCCAAGATCATCCAGTCCAACCTAGCACCCAGCCCTAGCCAGTCAACTAGACCATGGCACTAAGTGCCTCATCCAGGCTTTTCTTCAACACCTCCAGGGACGGTGCCTCCACCACCTCCCTGGGCAGCCCATTCAGTGGGAAATCACTCTCTCTGTGAAGAACTTCCTCCTAACATCCAAGAGCAAATTTTCCAGATGTTTTTCATCCCCACCTCTGGCTGAGACCAGCCAGATGGACACCCTCTCCTTGCTTCAGCTGTGCCCCAAACAAACCAACTGTGCCATACTGTATCCATCTCCTCATGGCAGCTCCCCATCTGGAGATGGAGACTCCCTGCAAGCTGGCAGCTGAACCCAGTGAAGTCACCCAGCCATGGAAATGACCAGGCTCCACAGCCGGGGCAGGATGGCAAGCAGACAGACAAGCCAGGCAACTGCTAACTGTGCAGGGGGCTGTCAGTTTTGGTGAGGTGCAGCTGGCACAGGGAAAGAACGTGTGCTGACAGCTCGACCCACTCAGTAGGTAGCCACCAGACTGACTGTGTCTGCCTGCATTCACGGGTCCAAGGCCATTTCCTCCTGACCGCAGGTGGCATTACACCGGGGGTGCATCTGGCCTGTGGTGCCTCTGCTTCACGAACATCCAAAGTAAGACCTACGTAAAAGCAGAGTCAGAACGAATTCTACAAATTGAGTGATGTTTTTCTCAGCTCAGAGAAGAATAAAGAGATAATTCATTAGATGCAGCCTTCATATCTTAGCTCTGTAATCTGCAAAGGCAAAATACTGCTGAGCACTCACATTAGCAGGACGCCCTAATGAGGGTAAATGCTGGGAGCGTGCCTCAAGGAAACCAATTTCCTCACTTAATTTGGACAAGGTGAACCTGACAAGAACATACTGCAGTTATACTTACTCCAGCATACAAACTCAGGGCAGATGGATGCTGCTGACTTCAAACTTGGGGATACTTCTTTTACAAGGAGCCTATTCCAAGTGATTTCATCCTCATTTTCTACATATTAGGTTAATCCATCCCTCAAGACAAAGGTTAGGGCATTTCCTGTAGTGGAAAAGCTTACCTGCCCTCCCTTAAAACTGTACTAACGTGCACTGTAAGGAACATTTCCACACCAGATATACTCCTACAGCAGATGTGCAATGAGACCATCTTCCTAGCATAGAGGCAGAGAATAAGATTACAGAAGTGGGCTTTAACACTTAAGACACTGGCACTCACATAAGGAACAATTTTACCGTTCAACCTCTTTCTTCCCCTTGTCCACCTCGTGCAAAACAATTACCCTGACAACTGATATAAAATGCTTTTATTGCCCACACTTAGGTGTAGAGATTCTGCTGGCACAGATATCCCAACCAGAGGTAACAAAATTTAAGGGTCCGTTGATTTTAGCAGAAAAACGCAGACAGAGCAAGAACAGCCAATAGTGGTGTATAGTTTTAGGAATACTCATTAAGCCACTTTTCCATATAGGGGCAAATTCTCTTCAATACCTTTATCAATGATCTGGATGAGGGGGTTGAAGGCATTCTCCACAAGCCTGCAGATTAATGCTAAAGCAGAAGGGAGTGTTGATCTGCTTGAGGGTAGGAAGGCTCTACAGAGGGATCTGAACAGGCTGGATCAATGGGCAAAGGCCAACCATATGAGATTCAACAAGGCCAAATTCCAGATACCACACTTGGGTCACAACAATCCCATGCAACACTACAGGCTTGGGGGAGAGTGGCTGGAAAGCTGCCCAGCAGATAAAAATGGGGGCTGCTGATCAACAGCCATCTGAACATGAGCCAGCAGTGTACTCATGAATATCAACATTATCCTGACCTGTATCTGGAATAGTATGGCCAGCAGACCCAGAGAAATGATTGTCCCTCTGTACAAAGCACTTCAGGAAGACATAGCTTGAGTACTGTGTTGAGTTTTGGGCCCCTCAATACAAGAAAGACACTGAGGTGTCAGAGCAGGTCCAAAGAAGGGCAACAAAGTTGGTCAGAGGTCTGGAGAACACGTCTTGTGAGGAATGGCTGAGGGAACCGGGGTTGTTCAGTCTGGAGAAGAGGAGGCTGAGAGAAGACCTCATTGCTCTCTATAACTACCTGAAAGGAGATTGTAGTGAGGTGGGTGTTGGTCTGTTCTCCCTAGTAACAAATGACAGGGTAAGAGGAAAGGGCCTCAAACTGCAAGAGGGAAGGGTTACAATGGACATTACAAGAAACTTTTGCACTGAAAAGGGTCTCAAACACTGGAATATGCTTCCCAAGAAGGTGGTTGAATCACAATCCCTGGAGATGTTTAGAAGACTCACAGATACGTTGTTGAAGGACACAGCCTCAAATTGTACTGACAGAGGTATAGGCTGGATATGAGGAGGAAATTCTTCCCAAAGAGAGTGATTGGCGTTGGAATGTGCTGCCCAGGGAGGTGGTGGAGTCACCATCCCTGGAGGTGTTCAAGAAAAGACTGGATGAGGCACTTAGTGCCATGGTCTAGTTGATAGGATAGGGCTGGCTGGTAGGTTGGACAGGATGATCTTAGAAGTCTCTTCCAACCTGGTTGCTTCTCTAATCCTATGGTTTAACACCAGGCTTGGCAGAGTTAGGTAACGGTTGGACTCAAATGACCTTAAAGGTCTTTACCAATCAAAATGATTCTATGGTCCCTGTTTCTTCTTCACGTATAGAGAAGCAGCTTACATTATCAGGAATACTGTTTTCCGTGCAAACACAAAGCAGACTCACTCATTTAATGAAGAATGGCTTCCAGAGGCCTGGACTCAATTCTCTACTTGAATAAAGCCTAAACTTCCAAAATTGCTTCAGTAGAAAAACACAGACTTCTGCCCTGGAAACATATGTATATGTATATCTTTGCTTAATTGAACTGTTACTCATACATACGGATATTTGCAGAGCTGAGGCCTCTACCTCTTTGTATTCAAGTTGCTTGACAAGTAAAATGCAAATGAGGTGATGTTCTGCAAATTCTAATCATGTATTATTGATAAAAAAAGTTACAAGTCAGCATGGAGGATTTAAAGAGAAAATATTGAGGTCTATACTGATAAAAAGAAGTGTGGAAATTACAGATTTTTTATCTATTTATTAGGTTTATTCTATTTATTTCCACCTATTTAACATTTTACTATTTATAAGCACTCAAAATAGAGCACCTTGCCTTGTTTGCCAACTTCAGACTGCATAGAGATGCTGAGACACTATTCTGCCTATCAAGACATGGACTTTGTAATATTAAATTACAAAATTCCCAAAGAAGGCACCAAAATGGGGCAGTGGCAAGGTGGTGAGAGAGGCAGAAGAAACTGCTGGGCTGAAAAGCTCTGTTGTGTTCAGCCAAATACTCTTCTCATTTGTTTAGTCTGAAATTCCTCCTTCAGTGACTCTGGATTTGTTACCTTTTCAGAAGGCTTTGGGAACATCTGGACTCCATATGGCTTGCACCTACACAGTGCCAACAGAAGCTGTACTCTGTTTTCTAAACCTGTTATTTCTCCCAGCATTGCTGCTTACAAGGTTTTAAATATCTCCACAACAGACTACAACATAACCTCATCATCACTCAGTTTGTTTACAACAAATTCCAAGGTGGTGCATTAACTGTGGAAGGGTTACTGGCGTTTTTTTGCCTCATGTTCATAATTTTTGGGGCTGTTTTATCCCTTTGTTTGTTTGTTTTGCTCAAGATGATGATAGCACAATGGAACACAGAGAAAGCAGTCCAGCAGTAGTCTTCTATGCTGAAGGAAGTTGTTCCACCAAGATAAAGAATGGTAACAGGTCATCCTGATGTTCCTTGGGCTAGATAAAGAATTACAATTTTCCTTTGCTATCCTAATTTCCCAGTTTCTGCCATTTTCTTTCAACAAACTAATGAGGTTTGAGACTTAAATACTGGGGAAGGCAGCACAACCTTATAAAAGTATTTTCTTCTCCTTTAGCTAAGAGAGGAGAAATATAGCTCTTACTTGCCCCCTCCTCACTAGTTATTTCTGCATCAGCATCTCCCACAGGTCTCTCTCGTATCTGTTGCTGCTGGAACTGCAGCTACTGGAGAGATAGCAGGCTAAAGTGGGGTTTCTATGAGCCAAACACACTGGTGCAAAGGTTTGCACCACCTTCAACCTTGATAGAGGGCTGGTTTGCTATTCCTCACTCTCCCTCCAGGAAGGATGCACAGACTCAGAAACATCCTACTTATTATTTGGATACTGTTCCAAATCTAAATAGGATTCAAAATACTGCCTGCATTCTAGAACAATTGGCAATTTGTGGTTTTTTTATCTGCTGTACACCAAGTTTGTCTGGAGATGTTAATCTCAGCAAGAAACCTGCTCAGGTTTTTTATACTTAAGGGAAAAATCAAGCCCTGAATCCCAACAACGTCTGCACTGCCTATGTCAGTGTTGGAAATGACACAGTTTTCCCTGTGTCATTGTTCTATCATTAACAAATCTCATCTTGGTGTTCAAGTACTAGACTGAAAAGGAGAAGACTAGAGTCCACTTCTACAAACTCCTCAAGGGACCTTGGATAAGGTGAGATTGTGATCTCCAGTCATCTGCTTCTCCTCATATGCTCAGAAGATACTGTGAGCTTGCAGGGAAAGGAGCTAGTTTTTCAATGCAAAAAAAATGTGCCTACCATAAAATAACCACCAGCAGGAGAACCTTCTAGATAATATTAGAATGAAAACAGCAAAAGTCACAATAGCACCTAGGTTCAGTTGGTAGAAAGGCTATTTTCTATGTTATTCCCAAGACAAAAGTCAAAGCCACAGCGCTTCATCTCAGCACCCCAAATGCTGATACTCCAGGTAAAATCCACCTGTAATCCAGGTGTGAATTTGCTAAGGCAAATCTTCCTCTTCAAAACTATCTCTGTCACTAAGATCATAATTAAATTCTGCAGTCACCTTTGCAGGAACTTTCCAATGTACAGTAAACTGTACTGTCCTGTTCTTCCAGGCCAAGCATCTTCACCGCTATTAAGCTCCTTGTCAATTAAGGATAACAGTGCTTAAAAGAAGTGCTTGCACACAAGAACTCGTGCCAAGTTGCCTGCTCGTGTGTAGCTGTTACCCTGTGCAGTGCAGCACAGCAAAAGTGCTCACATCCCACTGGGCACAGTCTGCAGCCGTGTTAATTCAGCCTTCACAGTATGACAGGGAAGTCACCCTGCTGTCTCAGTGGTGGACCTGGAGGGTAATGTACACCATCACTGTCACAACAATGCTCTTGTGTGCCACAGGAGTAAAAGCTCACCCTAGCTGGGATGGTTTCAGCAGTTTTACTCTCTCCTTCCTAGCTCTGTCACAAACCAGATGTGGGAACCAGGCTGCAGTACACAGGACCATGGTACATAGAACCATTAAGTTTGAAAAAGACCTTTAAGATTACTGATCCCAACTGTAACCCAACTACCATGAGCACTACATTATATCTTGAAGTGTTTCACTATATGCTTCTTGAACACCTCCAGAGTAAACAATTCTAGCTCCCTCAGCCACTGCAGATATGACCTGCCTTCCAAACCTCTCAACAGCTTCATTGCTCTTCTCTGGACACCCTCCAGGACCTCAATGCCCTTCTCATACTGTGACGGTCAGAACTGAACACAGTACTCAAACTGTGGCTTCATCAGGGCTAAGTACAGGGGCGCAATCACTTTCCTACTCCTGCTGGACACACTGTTCTTGACACAGTCCAGGGTGCCATTAGCCGTCCTGGACACCTGGGCACGCTGCTGGCTCATGTTCAGCCGTAAGTCCACCCGCACCCCAAGATCAACCATCCATGCAAACATCAGCAACGTCCACTTCTTTCTCATTCATGTGCACATGTGCATCTCCATCCCTCCAAAGCACAAAACAAAAAGAGCTGCCTGTGCACAAACATCCCCAAGAGGAGGAATCGCATGTGGCAGATGCTACTGCATTGCTTAATGCATCATTTAAAGCCTTTCAGGGACTGTACTGCTGTGATGAGTAATTTGTCTACAATATTGTCCAGAGATCATGCTGCATGGATTAGGGCTTTCCGAAGGTCAGTAGCTGGGTCAAAAGCAAGAAAGCCCTCCCAAAAATCAGAGCTTGCCATTAGCATAGCTCTTACAATGAGAACGAGGGCAGAAATGGGCTCTGAAATGCTGAATTTCCTTCACTACTGAGTCTCCTTGTGTGCAGCTTACATATAAAACATCCTGCAGATATATCCATCAGAAACCTGAGGCCAGCAGCACACTGTTTGCATCCATTTCTGACCCTGACTTTAACTACTATGCCATCTGGGCTGGGTACAAATTCAAATTCAAGAAGGTTAGCAAAATCACAAACCACATCTCCACCACAGGCACCTTTTCCCTGCCCCATAGTGATGCAAACCTCACATCTGAGAATGAGACGAGACAATCTTAACTCATCTTTAACAGTCAGAGTCTCAGGTCAGCAGAGATCACAACTGCTCAAATGCCGCATTGATTTACACAGCTGTAAACTCTGGCCACATATGAACCCAGGCAGAAAGGCAAGTTCATGAATTATGAACAAATACAGCGTGCCAAAACACATCAATCATCATCAGTCACGGACAAGTGAAGCACCACCAATTGGTAATGTTGACATTTGCACAAAACTTATACAAACAATCAATGGAACCACATGGCTGACTGGGAAAGGAGATGTCAGGGTTATGTCATTTAACACTCGACTCTTCACTGCATGTGAAATGCTGAAAGACTTGAAAATTAAATTGACAGAGAGTCAGTGCTCTAGTCAAAAGTCAGATAAACCGCCTTTGCCTGCTAGAGAAAATAGATTAATTCACTCATTAATTCTTTTCTTCAGTGCTGCTGGTGAAAGCCAGGCCAGCAGCTGCCTCCTCCAACCAGTGAAAACATGAGAGTTTTGCTCAGCAGAAAACATGCACTCTTCTCTCAAGAAGAGCATAAGAGAAAAAGCTGTGAACATAAATGTTTCTAACTAGGGAAGAAATGTTTTGATCTTGAAGGTCTTTTCCAACCTGATTGATTCTGTGATTCTGTGACAGGACTGTACAAATGACATCAGGGGCCAGAAGCTGCAGGCTGACACTCCTTAAAGTAGCAGGACCAATAATGGCTTAAAGAGCTGTTTTAAGAGGAAATCTTCCCTTTTGACATGTCTTTAAAGTACTAATATCAACCACCCAATATTATTTAGCCCTAATTTTCTTCCTGTTAAGACTAGTGCATCAGGACAGCTTGCACCCTCCCTTCTCAGGCAGGAACAAGGATTTCCTGAAAGGGTGTTTTGGGCAGAATGCATTGAAAGGAGAGGAAATTTCTGTGGTTTTGTCTCTCAACTGTCACACAAAAAAGGACTTCCTCATGTTTGAAATTAAAAGGGAAGACCTACCTACCCGACAGTGGAGCAGTCTTTGCTATACACAAAAGGTGAAAGCAGCTCTTGTTCTAGAGGCTCTGCAGTTCCCAGTAACAGTTATTCTTGCAGGCTATTAAAACAAAAATGCTGCCATTCATTTGCTGGAACACTTTTCCACCGCTTCTACGCTTGATCTGTGATCAAAGTATGTGCCTGGAAAAGTAAACTGAATCTGCAAGCACAGAAGTTCAGATGGGCAACCACCTTGGCAAGGTCTATGACTCTCCAACACCCAGCAGAGCATCCCAAAAACAAGGTCATGTGTTACTATTAGACCTGCCTGGCTACACGGCTGTAAGGTAGGTGTACCCAATTGGTGCAAGCACACAGGTATAAAGGTTTTGAGAAGATAAAAGGGCATCTGGAATACTTGCTTTTTAGTCAGCACTGCTCTCCCCTTCCACTACATACATATAAAACCAGGCCCTGACTCTGCAAAGCACAAAAGCACTTACATTTCAGATTGCAAATACTGAAGATAGCCATACTGCAGGAATTACTGTTAAGCATAGGCACAGGATTAAATGCAAGTGCTTTGCTGAATCAATGTTCTGATCTCTTTTTCCTTGTATCTAATCCCACTTCAGAGCCAGACCATAAGCCCCTGAGCCCAACAGCCACCAAAACAACCACCCCAAGACTGACAGGCATCCTTTATCTCTCTGGGAAAAAAAACAGAAGATGCTGGAGTGAGGGCAAAGCAAGAGACATGTATATGCTGGTCAGAGCTGCACAATGGCATGGTGTTCCTGAGGTTACCAATCTCCCAGTTTTCCAGTGCCACTTTGTGAGACCCACAGGACCAGCCAGTCCCCCCTCATCGACCTCCAGACATGGTTCTAGGCTCCATCAAGGCTCTCCTCTGGGAGCTGCACCTTCCAGCATTCCCCACCAGGCCTGCATGGTAAATGGAGGACTCCAACAGCATCTCCCAGACCTCCTTTTCCCCAGGATGTAGGACCTGGCCATACAAGCATGTGTGAAGGCAGAGCCTGCCCTTCCTCTGCCATAGTGCTGACTGCCTCAAGGGCAGCTCCAGAATATTGATCTTTCAAATAGTGTTATTTGAAAGGGCAGGAAAAATTCACTGACTTTTTAAGCAGTAAAACCACAGAAGTCCCTGGCTGCCACAGAGAGCAGGGGGAAGGAAGAAAGCTCTGCAGGCCAGAAAGAGCAGCTCTTTGCTACACCCAGCTCAGCACAGCGAGTAATTAGTGTGTTTCAAGGTCAATACGCTGGGATTGATTTCCCTCTCACTTACCAATGTAAACTGGGAATAATTCCATCACATTTGATATAAACATTAGTATAAAATTGGCTTAAGCCAGAAAAGTGCTGTTTGACTGTGCTACTGTACTAAAGACAGTTTAAAAAGGAAAATCGTTATTTCCTTGTAACTATGTCTACATCAATAAAACTACCATGGTTATCTTTATTTGGTCTAATGCCATCACTCAGGTTCAGGCTGTAATAGTGCTTTTAAGTCAAGCTAAAAAGAAATATACACAATTTTTTTTCTTCTGTCACAAGTCATTTTTCTGCAGAACACTCAGAGTTGAAGTGCCACCAGTTGCTCACCACTCTGAGCAATTCTCAGGTACAAACACAATCTTCTCCATAGAATTTTCATAGAATCACAACCAGGTTGGAAGAGACCTCCAAGATCATCCAGTCCAACCTAGCACCCAGCCCTAGCCAGTCAACTAGACCATGGCACCAAGTGCCTCATCCAGGCTTTTCTTGAACACCTCCAGGGACGGTGACTCCACCACCTCCCTGGGCAGCCCATTCCAATGCCAACCACTCTCTCTGGCAACAACTTCCTCCTAACATCCAGCCTATACTTCCCCCAGCACAACTTGAGACTGTGTCCCCTTGTTCTGTTGCTGGTTGCCTGGGAGAAGAGACCAACCCCCAGCTGGCTACAACCTCTCTTCAGGTAATTGTAGACAGCAATGAGGTCAGCCCTGAGCCTCCTCTTCTCCAGGCTAAACAACCCCAGCTCCCTTAGCCTCTCCTCATAGGGTTTGTGTTCCAGGCCCCTCACCAGCTTTGTTGCCCTTCTCTGGACACATTCCTGCACCTCAACATCTCTCTTGAATTGAAAAGCCCAGAACTGGACACAGCACTCAAGGTGTGGCCTGACCAGTGCTGAGTACAGGGGAAGAATAACCTCCCTTGTCCTACTGGCCACACTGTTCCTGATGCAGGCCAGGATGCCATTGGCTCTCTTGGCCACCTGGGCACACTGCTGGCTCATCTTCAGCCTACTATCTATCAGTACCCCCAGGTCCCTCTCTTCCTGGCTGCTCTCAGCCACTCTGTCCCCAGCCTGTGGCACTGCTTGGGGTTGTTGTGGCCAAAGTGCAGAACCCTGCACTTGACCTTGTTAAATCTCATCCCGTTGGCCTCTGCCCACCCATTCTCATGCTCCTCCCTCAACAGAAGCTGTATTTTCTGTAAGGTCAGACAAAGAGTTTTCTTTCTGCACGAAAGAGGATTTCTTTCTGCTTAGGGTGCAGATGCTCCATAAGTCAAGAGCTGCTGATGTTTTCTACTAGCTCTAAGGAAAGTACAGATCCTTTACCATACTCAAACATAAATAAAATTTCGGGCTTAAATCTTTTATATGAAAGGCAACACACCACATCAGCAGCTAAGGCAACACACCACATCAACAGCTGACACTTGCCTTTTGCTGTGTGCTCATGTGGGATACTCCACTGCTGTGCTCAGCTCAGATAAGCTCAGAGACACACCAAGGACATCCTTTGAGGGACAGAAAAGGGCACCTGGACAAGAACTGTGGCAGCAACTCAGTGCAGAACTGGCAGAGGATTCGACAAAGCCTGAGATTTAAGGGACAGCCTCCACCCCCAAAGCAGGAGGGGAATATTCTAAAACATCCTGGAATAAACCGAGCAAAACTTATTGACATAATCTGAAAAGGAGACAGCAGATTTTCCTCCCTGCTACTGAGTGGAGCCAGCTCCCTGCATGATGCCCAAAGCTAGGAGCTGCCTCTGTGCAAACAACATCCTGCCTCCCACAGCTCAGATTTATCCTCCTGGAAATTCACCCGCAGATGCTGCTGTCAAAAGATTAATTCCACAGTTGCCATCATAAAGACATTCGTTCTCCAAAGGTTTCTAAAGCTAGCAACTATTTTCTCAAAGATTACAGACAATATTAGTAGTAGCACCATCAGGACTATTATTCTTAGCATTGTCATTATTGTTTAAGTAAACCTGGCCAACACCAGTCCTGAAGAAGACAAAACATAAAGCTTGAGCTCCCTATTTGGGTCAAGTTTCTCTCAGTTTAAAGGAAATACCCAAAAGCATAACAATGCTATCAAACACAAATAGGAAGCTTAGTCAAGCATTAGATTCTCTCACCAATTATTATCTCACAGTAAGCCAGCATCTGTAGGATCACTCCTGGGCCCTCTAATTTAGCATGTCTTCTAATTAAAGAAAGATTAACTGTACTTCCAATAGCTGCTTCTCCTTCCTCTGTAGGCTCAGGCTTCTGTCTTCTTTCCCAGTCCCCAAGGAGGGTGTCCTAACCAAAACCACGGCCACTATGGCCTCGCTCTCACATGTGGGCAAGTCCAAAGGCACCAGATCACCAAGAGATGTACTTTCTTGACATAAAAACACATATTGATGTGGAAGATCCAGCAAGGAGGAATTAGGAAGCCTCCTAACTACAACTATGAAGTAGGAGCCTGGATGCTGGGAGCATCTGTGTGCCCAGACAGGCATTCATGCTCACTCTCTGCAAGTGCAGCAGCTACAACAGCTGCACAACACAGGTTTTAGCAGCTTTGCTCCTACTTAAAACTGCCTGCACTCTAAGTTGCAGAAATGTGCAGGTTTAGTGCTCAGCCCCAGCATCAGTATCCCCTCACCATGAGGGCACAAGGGTTTCCTTGGACCCAAGGTGTGATCTGCTTCCTCAACTGTCTCTCCTCCATTGCTGGTCCCCTAGGTCCATGGCCACCCTACCTCCATCACTGCCAAATGTTGCAGAGTGTATCATTTTCTGATGTAAGCAATAATAACAACAACAAAAAAGAAGAAAAACAACACCACAAAACAGGTTTTCTTCATATAGTTTACCATTGAAATGTTGGCTAACCAGCACAGGAGTACCAATTCTCCCAGTAGAGGGGATTGTGAACAAGTCACCCCACCCTCTGCCATACCAAGTTTGAGATCTCTAATGATCACTCACTACACTGACAGCAATGGACTAAAGGCTTATTTCTCATGAAAGCTCATCACAATGAACAAGACAGTCAAGAGACTTTGTGATTGGACCATTTTATAATTTCACCATAAAATTAAACCTTCATACACTCTCTTTTCTACAGACTGCCATAGGAGGTTCCTGGCAGATCCACTGCAGATTTTGGGTGTGACACTCATGCATTCACTGGTCACAGGTCTCACATTTGCAACTGCATGAAAAACTAACTTCTCCCTGCCACCCACCAGTCTCCTTCCTGTCCCAGTTGAAGTGAAGCAGTTTGATAAAGTGACCTCACATTATGCCTGCGCTCAGCAAACCTAGCGTGACATACCTCCTGGGCAAGGCAAGTGCTAAGTCACAGCAATAACAAAGGCAGACTGTGAATCATTCCTGTCCCATGTTGAACTTGACTATTTCTCCTTGTTTTCCTCATCCACCTACTGTTGCAAAACCAACTTCCACAATAAGGCACAAGGCTCAGCATAGCTTTGTTGCTGGCAGAGCCACTCCGCCAGCAAAAATCACCTTTACTCACCGATGATGCTCTGCAAAAGGAAGTTTCTCTACAACAGTTTAAAATCCCTCTTTCCGAGCTGAAGCACAAGCCTTTTGCACGTGGGAAAACAGCACTGCTTGTATGCAGTTTGCTCCTAAATAAGGCATTTTAATACCATCTGAGTCATGTTCCAGCTTGTGTAGTAACAGTGTGTAAAATAATCCCTTTCAACACTCGCTTGTGGTACCTATCCCAGTGCAGCAGTGAGATGGGGAAGGACAGGTCCCACACCACCACCAACCTCTTGTCCTGCAGGGCAGGGCTGGGAGCAGGCAGGGTGTCAGACCTATCCTCAAGACACCCACGGCTGTGTGCCCCAGAAGCTGCCTTGTGCTACCATGGCCTCTCCAGGCAGGTAGAGAGATGTCCCCAAGAGCTTTATGTGGGTGGAGGGGAGACACCTGGACATCTCTGACACAGTCCTCCCTGTGGCTTCAGTACTGCTCTGTGCAGGACATCCCTACTAAAACTCTGTCGTATAGAACCGCCTTGCTCCTGGCAGGACCAGCAGCCCAGTCAGGATGCTCACAGCCCAGCTAGCAACACCGCACCACTCCATGTGACTTAAACGGGGTGCCTGACAGTTCTACAAGCCTATGCAACGGTTATCTCAGCACCCAACTCTGCAGGCACTCATAAATCTCTTCAAAGAACCCCAACAAGCAAGCAAAGAAAAAAACACTCACAAAACTCCCCCTCTTTTTTCCCCCTCCCTCACAAAAAAAAGAAGAGATTTTTTTCTCTCTCACTTTTTCTGTAAAGCAGAAATATAGTGCCTTCATTGTGTACTGCCAGGTGTGAATGTCACATTTAACATTTAAGAAACCTGAGACTGTTTAAAGGGAAGAGAGTCTGGTTTACCCTACAGGCACAGGATTTGGAAGGGCAGACAAGCCAGTTACAACTGACAGCAGAGTAAGTGTGGCTGTGAGTGGCATCACCTGCAGCAGTGCTGGCCAACGCTGAGTTCAGTACCTTACTTTTGAAAGATGAGGAAGGAAAGGAAATAAAAAAGAGAAGAAATTGGAGAGGAAGGGTCACCTTACCTCGTGACTACAGCCAACAGAGCTTGGTGCCTTCATCACTTCATCACACACCTTTTAAGTCAGTGAATTCGTATTTACAGGACAATATTCATCTTCTTACTCTGCTCAAAGCCTCCTTTCTATCCCTTAGCAACTCCAGCTCCCCAAGACCTAAAGCAACCTGTCTGATTTTTACTTTTTCTTTTCTCCAGACTTGAAAGGTTGAACTAAAAGACAAAAAGAAACGGTTGACAGAACAATTGAATATGGAAATGTGCAACCTCATTAATCAACATGAAGAGCTCTCAGACATGAAGAAACTCTGGCAAGGCAACCTGTACAAACCCCAGTATGTACACCACTTCACACATCCTGAGCGTGTGTAACCGCCCCTGACTGGTCCACACCCCACATGCCTGCATTGGAACTCAAAGGTGCAGTCACTGGCCACATCTCCCTGATTCTCCTGACCTTGGACCACCCCAACAGCACATGACCCCAGCACTTCAACACCAACCAGCTTTGGCGAAGCTGAGCTAAATGCAGTCTTTTATTCTGTGTTATAATATTGCTTTGTCATTCCCCAGCGGCCAGGAAAAGTGCTGCTGCTTCTTTCAGAAACTCACACCAATCAGAAAGTTATAACATTGCAAAGTCCTCTCTGTTCTAACCCGCCTGAACACAGCCCAGTTTCCCTCTGAAGTCCAATCCATTAGCTGATTAAAAGCTATAGATCATGCTGTCTTGGACACATTCAGGCCATTACGAGTAAGACCTGTCAGAAAAGCTTGCAGCACAATTGGTGTCTTTGAAATTGCTAGGGCTACAGTTAATAAAACTTCACATTCAACAGTTCTTCAGGCCTGTGACACCAACAGGCAGAGAAATTTATGGTATTCTTTAAAATTACATATTTAGAAGTGAGTTACAGGAGCAGCAGCTGTAATTCCCAAACCACAAAATATTATCCCAGGAAAATGTCAAAGCCATTGCTGCATGTCTGCATGAGATCTGTGAAAACTAAAACAAAATTAATAGATCTGTGAAAACCAAAAGAAAATTAATAAAAATCACTACATAACTCTTGCTCAAATCTGTGGATTTGCTTCCTACAGGCTAAGCAAAACTTTGAAGTTTCTCTATAGACAGCTTCCTGCATATCCATCTGCTTACTCCCATCACTCCTAAAAGCCACCAAAGAAAACACACCTCAAACCAATCCATCTATTACTGACTGCTCTTGAAAGTCATCCATTCACCAGGAGCAGAGATCAACATGAGAAAGGATCAGAATAAAAGAGATTTTCAGGGTTTACAAACTACATGCTCAGTATGAAACACCATCCCTTGCTTCTCAGCATTGCTACAAGAGCTCTTTGCAAGTCACCTCCCCATGTGCCAGGACTGCCAGTCCCTGATACTCACAAGGCACTTTCCTGTGCCACCACCGGGGGTAATCTGCACTCACGTGGGAGGACTCACCTCATCAGTACTAGTAACAAAATACCACTAGCTCTAGTTAAATTAGGCAAGCAAATTAAGACAATGCAACTGAGTTTTGAGCATCCCTAAGCTTACTTGACTATCACCTCTGACATCACTTTTGCCTTGACACAGAGACAATATAAAACCCATCAAGTTTCCTCTGCTCAAGTAAATTACCCCTCATTTCTGGTAAATGAAAATTCACTCCTTATAAAAGCACTCTATCAAGGCACCTGGATACATCACTGTCTTTTTATTAGTGTCATGGCAAGCCCCCTATCACAGAAGATTTACAACCCTTTCTAGAGGCTCAGCAAATCTCACTCTTTCAAACTCCAATCAGTCCAGACTTTTCATGTGCACATTACAGAGATATTTAAGCACTTGTGCTTTACAACAGCAAACCCAGAATCTTGTCAAATCACTAGCTGTACATTATTTACCTAAACAATATATCCTTATCTACCTCAATTTTTTTTAAAGAGGCTGTAAATGTTCCCAGTGTTTCATGATCATGAAACAAATATTTCTGTTAATATCTTTAGCTCAGTTTTCATTTGCCAGCTTGTTACCACATCCCCATCCCAAGCTCAGAATGCAAAAAAAATCCTAATTATTTATTACTCTTTTTACACCTGCCACTCTGCATGAATGGCATCCTCTCAGCATTTGCAAATGTTCTGTGACCTCATGAATTATTTTACTGTAGGAAGTAGAAAAGCAACTTTTCAAAGTGACAGGGAGTCATTTACAACTTGCATAGTCTGGCAAATTAATTCAGTGTTTGTGGAAATGCAAAGTGAAGAAGGATAATAACAGGCGGATGCTGACCTTGGCTCCCCCCAGCTGCTGGCTACCTTATCTCAGAAAGAATAGATAAGGGACTCCTCATTAATCAGGAAAACAAGGTGTGGTTTATGCAGATGGAGTGGGTTGTCCTTGCTTAATTATGCTAACGTGTGGGTGTGTGCTCTATGCTCTGAGGCTATGAGAGCTGAAATGATCAATAAACATCTCTGGCATAATTCACATTGAATCGTCTGGAGTCCATGTGGCATTGCCTTTGATCACGCTGATCTGTGAGGGCCTTGACCACATTCCCGTGGCAGCTAACAGGTTTCTGCAATAAGTGTTCTTCATGTGGCATTATTTAAAAATGCAGGCTTGGTGTTAAAACAGTCTCCACTTTCAGAGAGTAAAATGTACAGAGGGAAAAAATATTATTTCTCATCACGGCTTGTGATGGTTTGGGTGTTCCACTCCCCCCCACATGCTTTAGAAATCACCCAGACTAGACTCAGCCAGCTCTGGAAATTGAATTAAGCTTATTATTTACAGCTTAGCACAATATACAAGCAGATATTTACACAATATACAGTTATATACAGAAATATGCAAGCTAAAAGGTAATACAGAAACACAACTCCCCTCCCAGAAACCTGAGTCCCCAGGAGGGGCTCTTAACTACCCCTTCACCTTCCCCCTGCCCCTCTCAACCTTACCCCAGTCCCAAGGAAGAATGGAGGTTTTGCCAGGGAGTTAGGAAGCAAAGTGGATTAGTCAGAGAAACGGAGGGTTAGGTTAGAGAGAGATGCAGCTTAGAGCTCCCCAGCAGTAGTAGTGAGTGCCTTATCTATGTTTTGATTCTTGTTCTTATACATCTCAGCAAGCCTATAAGGGAAGTAGACATCACCACTGTTTTCCTTTCACAGCCTGAGATTATCCTTCTCACCAAAACATTCCAGCTAGGCTCAAACTAGCACATGGCTACATTTGTTCTTAGAAAAAAAACATATTCTACAACTTATTCCCACTTAATAAACATTTAACAATGAAGGCTACTGGATCTTGTCTGTTTTGAAGACTGAATAACTTAAATTCAACAGTAATTATCCCAACCGGTGGATCACACACACACACACAAATAATTTAAATGGGTTTTTCTTATGCTGAAATTCTGAAGATGAAGTGTTGCTCCAGAAAAGGGACTTAGAGCTGAGCTACAGAACATGAACAGCATTTCACAGTATCACAGTATCATCAGAGTTGGAAGAGACCTCACAGATCATCAAGTCCAACCCTTTACCACAGAGCTCAAGGCTAGACCATGGCACCAAGTGCCACATCCAATCCTGCCTTGAACAGCCCCAGAGACGGCGACTCCACCACCGCCCCGGGCAGCCCATTCCAGTGTCCAATGACTCTCTCAGGGAAGAACTTTCTCCTCACCTCCAGCCTAAATTTCCCCTGGCGCAGCCTGAGGCTGTGTCCTCTTGTTCTGGTGCTGGCCACCTGAGAGAAGAGAGCAACCTCCTCCTGGCCACAACCACCCCTCAGGTAGTTGTAGACAGCAATAAGGTCACCCCTGAGCCTCCTCTTCTCCAGGCTAACCAATCCCAGCTCCCTCAGCCTCTCCTCGTAGGGCTGTGCTCAAGGCCTCTCCCCAGCCTCGTCGCCCTTCTCTGGACACGCTCAAGCATCTCAATGTCCCTCCTAAACTGGGGGGCCCAGAACTGAACACAGTACTCAAAAAAGAGGGACTTTGGGGGGCAACAGGAAAGGCAGATTTAACCCATTTTCACTCTGTCTCCTGAAAGATTTCCAATGGCACCATGGATAAACAGTTCAGCTGAATTGCCTTTTTTCAACTTGTTTTTGCAAAGACCTCATAGGTAATCCATTGTAATCTGCCAAACATGCTGAAAACTCAGGTGCCAAAAGGCTGGGAAGCAAAGCAGACATACAAGTCGTACAAGATAATGCATGACTAGCACAGACATTAGATGAGAATCCAGAGTTTAACGGATGGTGTTATTCTGACTTCTAGAGTTTGTTCACTCCCTGCCCATCACTTCTATGCATGTATTCTGTTATGCCCTTGTTGATCACCTGCTGTCACATGAAACTGGAAAGAAAACACAGCATTTATCTTAAAAAGAAACAAAACAAGTGATTACCAATACTCCTACAAGTTTCCATCTACTGACTTGACTTCTTAGGGCATCAAGATTGTTTAGTAAAGACGTAAGAAGCTTCTAGAACAGCTACTTGACTGGTAGTACTAAGCTTACAAAAGTTTTTAAGAGTCATAAGCTACTTCAGTCAACCAAACACACTCCTTGGTTGAACTGTTTTATATTTATATATATAGAGAACAAACTGATGTTACCAAAATAAAACCTTGAATCTGAAAACCCTGAATCTGTGCCATCTGCACTTGTAACAAAAAAATACAGATAACTGAAAGAAATACTTTAACCAGGACAAGAATAACAAAAGGTCTGGACCTATGAGAGAACAGGGATCAAATTTGCTCCAAGGTCAGGAAATGCATCAAAGTTTCCTACAAATAGAAATGAGCTGATTTGTTCTCGGCAATGACAATGCAGAGAACAAGAACTTGGGGCTCCAACGGCAGCAAGGAAGATCTAATTTAAGCAGTAAGGAATGGTAAAGGTAACCCTAGGCACGTTTGCTGAGGGAGCCTGTACAATTCCTCAGCTTTTACAAACTGAATAGGCCAAAAATGGTGAAGATATCCTACTGGGTATAAGGAGGTGGATTCCTGAAGTAATTTCCAGAGGTATTCTTATGAGTATATGATAGAGTTCTGGATTGAGAGATAGTAAACTCCACTATCAAGAATGGGGATTAGGAGTTCTTTCTGTTTGTGGGCAAGGACAGGAGGAAGGACAACGTGCACTAAAGGATGGAAAGACACTATTTGCTTTCAGAACTCCTGGTGGCTGGTATTGCTCAGGCTCAAGATGGCAAATTAGTGATTCAAGCATTATATAAATGGTTAACCACAATGCATGCATTGCTTGTTTGGTGCTAAACACAGGTGTATTAGAGGCGAAAGAACATGAGCATGCTTTAAACAAATGCACAGGCAACAATAGCAGATGCTTTGTCTCGGGATCTCTAAGCACTTTCCCACTGCAGCAGCTGACGTATCCCACTTTGCTTAAAGAGGTAAGGCAGAGCAAGCTTGGCTTTCTGCCAGCAACAAGACTGTGGTGACAAGAGGCACAAACACCCTAAAGGGTGCTTTTCTCTCTATATTCCCATCCTCCCAGCACTATTTTAACTGCCGTGAGATTTCCAGTGGATATAAATCCACTGATTTATTAATGACTACCTGAGGTCACAGAGCATCTTCCCTAAACTGAGTAACGGCAGGGACTCCAGAGATTGAGAAGTAACTCGCTAGGGGAAAATCTGGGCCTGAAATCATCTGACAGAAGACCTGAGGTGGCTGCCAGGAGCTCAGCAGGCTCTGGAAATTCTTTAGCTTTCAGATCCTTATGTCTGTGCCTTGGCTTTCTCCACTAAAAGCAGGTGTTTAGAAGACTAGACAGCTACCATTGGTGAATACTAGAGCTCAGGGCATGAGCAATATTTCAATCGGCTCTGCCTGTCCTCTCCTTTGTATCAGAGGACACTTAGTATTTAAAATAAAAACCCTGCCATACAGGTATATTCATAAACAAGCCAAGAAACTTGGGGAGGCACTTTTTACAAAGGACAAGGTGGAAAGGACAAGATGGAAGAGGGCAGATTCAGACCGGATATTAGGAAGAAATTCTTCACAGTGAGGGTGGTGAGACAGTAGAAAAAGTTGCCCAGAGAGGTTATGGATGCTGAGACACCTGAAAGGTATCCCCAGCAAACAAGACAACTCTTCTCTGGTGTAAATAGAGGCTTGGGAAAGGAGGAAATTACCTAGCCCATCATTTCTCAATCTCAAAGAGCTAGTACAGATTTGATAAACTATTGGAATTGACACCAAGCAAAAGCAAAATTCACTCCTTTCCAAAGCTATGAAATATATTGGATTCAAAATAAAATTAATTAAAAACCCCAGAAGTCCTTGCACACTGTCAGCACTTTAGAAAAAGCTTTTGTGAAACCCAGTTGTCCTAAGAAACCAGGGTCACACACTGCTCATGAGGACTTAACAAGACCACTCCAAGGCACAAACTTTGTCACCACAAGCTTTATTTATACTGTGCTGAAGAAAGGCTGAGTCAATGCATTGGGCTTTCAAAGGGACAAAGATGTAGCAGCATGCAATGATGCTGAGCTCCAAGCTTTTCCTGGAAGACATTGTTTGCTCACACTGAATGCCACCTTCCTACATGGTTTTGAAGCCAGGTCCTAGCAGGATGCTCAGTTCTCCATGTGCTGCCATTTGCCAGTGAATAGTACATCCAATCACCCTACTCAGGTCCTTGTATACAACATGCCCACCAACCTTGCAAGCATCCATCTTTCAGATCCAGCATTTCTCAGCACCACTTATTAGCAGCAGTCTCTTAAATAAGGAAGGATCACAGTCCTGTTTTTATCCCTAGAGGTTTAGCCATAAGTATGTATGCTATGCCTTCAGAGAGCTAGCCTGCCTGAAGACATCTTCAATAATTTTTCAGTCACTAGATTGCACACAGAATTGTTATCTTCCTGTCTATTTTAACTGCTGGAGTAATCTGACAACATATTTTATCTACAGCCTTCTCCAACCCTCTGACTTTCTACCACATGCTGCATTCAGTACAGTATAGCCATGAAACATGGATTTCCCTCAACATTAGCCCTTCCTACCCGGAGGATCACTCCTGCCAACATGCTAAAAGACATATTCCTGTCAAGTCTCTGAATATGGAGACATCAATAGTATACTTCAGGGCAGGCCCCAAAGTTTCTGAGTTGCCTAAGAAGGAGCAGCTGCTCATCAGAGATTTTTCTTCCTCCAGGACAAAATAACCTTGCTGAGCTTGTAATTACATTTGCTTTTCTTTTTTGGGACCGTTAAGTTAGGAGATGCACAGGCACAGCTAGTAGCAGAGAAACTCAAAATGGGAATACACAAAAGACTGAATAGGGCAGATTTTCTATACCTCTCCCCTATTTCTCTCCCTTCATCACCCCAACACACCTTTTATTAACTTCTTACAAGTGGTGGGGTGGTAGGTGATGAGGAAGTCCACCTAGAATATAAAAAAACCTAACAAATCCCTCTTGAAATCAAAACACCTCTGCAAAATGGCTCTGCTTCAGCAAAACAGTGTTGCTAATTATTTCAAGGAAAAGTGCCCAAAATATTCCAATTAGACTTAGTCCTATTATCCTCCCGTAGCTGTCTCTGCTGAGCAACTTCCAGAGATCTTTACTCTGCCTACCTGAGATCTCAGAGCTTTTCTAAAGGAAAATGAATACCAAAAAGCACTCAAGTACCTGCCTGAAATCTGCAGCTCTGGACCACCAACAAAGATGTGACAATTTATGCCCTGTGGCCTAAGACTTCATCTCAGTTGCAAGTCTGCTGAGCTCAAGAAATTTCAGTACAAGTTTGTGTTTTCCATCATTCTTGCTCATCTTCTAAAGGCTGCTGCTGTTGTGTGTGCCAGTTTAGGATATCAACTCAATTTTTTTTTGAACAAGACCAGCTGATAGCTAACTTAAGTTTTCACTCTTATAAGTGGGATCAGGTCTCCCAGTCTGACTTTTGCTATAGGGTGCGGTGCTTCCTGAGCCTAGTAATACATCCATAATGCCATACTATAACCATGGCATCATTAATACTGAGCCTACTGCTACCTACTGAAAATGAAAGGCAATGCTACTGAAGAAAATCTCTATGAACTATAGGTTGTGATACAATCATTCTGGCATACTGCTAAATGATAATTCAATTGTCACCACCCTAGGGATACACAAGCTTTGTTTGAGTCAATCAGGCTGTTATCAAACATAAATACAGCTATCTGGAGTTGCAATTAGCAATGAAGATTAGGTGAACATCAGTTCAACTTTTCATGTATTTGCATATCATTAATTTTCATGCAAAGTGTTAATGGATACAAAGATAGTCTATATGAACACCTCTTTCTCATTGCCTTGCACTGCATCTTTTCACTCCTCTAATACAGCTTTATACCCAGTGCTCACGCAATCATTTGCTCATCCTCAGTGCAACAAGAAATAAGATTATTTCTAACTACTCATGTTTTGTGTCCTTTTGAAGATGTTTCCTACAAAACATCTAGGCCTGAAGTAAGTCAGAAGTAGTACAGGTTAAAGTCCAATTCTTTAACAAACAGTGGTTTTCTTGGCTATCCTCTCAAAACTGAAAACACCACCTAACACAGACAGTAAGACTTCAGACTCTACCAAATCATAATTATGCAATGTTAATAGCTGTAGGCTCATGGGCATGCCAAAAGAGGAACATTACTGTCACTTATGACATCAGCAGCACAACCTATTTAGATGGAGATGGGCAGTGTTTTGAATTATACCTGCACTGGACCTTACAGAACTGCAACTCTGCATCAACAAGGCTTCTCTCTAATGCTGCACACTAAATCATCACTACCAGCAGCAAGAGACTGCTAACACGACCCATGGCACATCTTACAGCTATTTCTCTGATCTGAAGACCTACCTTTAAAATCTTTAGCTTAAAAAAAAAAAAAAAAAAGATATTGCCAGATACTTCAACAGTAGCTAACTTCTTAAAAAGCACAGTTAACATCACTGATCTCTAAAGCTCTTCTCTTCAGACATCATCTATTTATACTCACTTAAGTGCTGACTCTAGAAAGTACACTACACCTGTGCTTGCCAGGGTTGGAAGATGAGTGGAAATCATGCTCTGATTTGAAATCTTGGGTTTGCCTCTTTTAGCAAGGGAAACCGAAGGGAAAACAATGTTCTCCCCTCAACTTTCCCAGTATTATTGCTATATTACATCTGCCCATGTCCATGCATCCCACAGGTGGGGCACCCCAGCTCCTGCCCACTGGCTGCCCAGTCAGGCTGACACTGTTTCCTGCACCACCTTGCAGGCAGAGCCCTCCTGAGCTGAGCATCAGGTCTCTCGTTTGGTCCCTTTTAGATGACAATATTTCATTGTGAGAAAATGCCTTTCCTAGCTCCTCCAGCTGAAGTAATGCCTTTGGGATCAGTTCTGTGGTATCACAACAGCTCCCCTTTGTACCTCAACTGCACCATGTATGCCAGAAGAGCTGTCCCCACAGATTCATTAATAAGAACATGCAGTCAATCATTGAATTAAAGCCTTTGACTTCTACCCAGCCTTTGACTTCTACCCAGCCTTACAGAGAAGCATCCCAACCCGACAGATGAAGGGTGCTTCACCCTTGTAGGAAAGCAGTGGGGAGGAGGATGGGAGGAAGAACCCCCACAGCTCGGCATGGAGGCTGGCCAGGCCCCAAGGAGAAGGTAAAAAAGGGGGGGGAATCCCTCCCTTTGTTCAACAGCTGGGTCCTCAGAGGTGCTTGCAGTCATCAAAACTGGAAAATGTTGCTCTGCCCCCACAGCCTCAGCCTTGGAAGCAGCATGGGTACAATGACTCCACAAGCCTTTTGCCATCGCCAATGAAGGACCTACAGACAGAGGTGCTAATACTCTGGCAAGGTGTCTTGTCCCTGTGCCCCCAGTGAGACGAACACTCAGCTGATCTCCTCCAGGAGATCACACTTGAATCAACTCTCTGGTCACTTCCTCAGCAACTGTGATTAGAGCTACACATTTTCTCATACCCCTTAAGAGCTTTTATTTCACATTCACAGTTGCTCTCCTATACATTTGTTTATCCAACTATTTACATTGGCAGGTAGTGGCTCTTGTAACCATTACAAACCAGCCAGTGGCGAGACCAAGTCAGCATGTTGTCCTGCAAATGGCCATATCCTGCTAATCCTGCCACAATAACAGGCTTTCTTCACACACTCATTTAAGCTGACATTTCTCCAGAGCAGTTTCATTATTGCAGCTGTCAGCCAGCAAGTCCATCTTCCCTTGGGAAAATTCTGCCTTCTTGATTGCCTCGTTCCTGTGACCTGTGGCAGGTCTGGTCCTGTTTGTATTCAGCCTCCCTGGGGTCATGAAAAACTAAGGGGGGAGAGGGAAGAATCCCATCAGAGGTGCAGGCTTTATATGCTGATATGTCCTACATTAATATTTGAAGCTGGTGGGCAATGCGGTGGAGGCAGAATTGCTGCAGGGCAGGTTTTGGGCAGCAGTAGGTGCTTGGGGCCAAGAGGCATGTATGCACCTCACTAATGGTCTTCAGAAAAGACATTCCAGCACCTCCAGCTTGCAGGATGCAGTAATGAATATGGGGGGGGGGGGGAGGGGCAGGGGGATAAAAGCAATGTCTGGCAAAGCAGGCTACTGAGCCTGCACTTCGAAAGAAATTCATGAATTAGACTTTTGCTGAGTTAGAAATATTGGCAAAGGTATTTAAATACAGTTTCACACATTCACAGACATTCCCCTCATCACTACTGCCATCTGTGCCTGTGCCTGAATTTCCTGGACTACACTGCTGAAACCACTATCAATACAGTGGTGGAAGCCCATGAGGAAGTGAACATGTGGTGGGTTTTACACAACGCTCACTCAATAGTTATTAAATTACCAGGGTGCTTTCCCAGAGACCAAGTTTTTCCTGTCTTGCCCTTTGCTTCTGCACTTCTCCAAATCAATTCAGAAACCAAGCGAGAGAACTGCAGAATCAAACAACGACTTACGCAAATGGAAAACTGTAAAAGAACCTGAAAATCAACCAAGAAAAGGACTAAAATCCTCCCTTAATCACTCTTTTGATACCGTGATGATAAGAAGTTCATTTGCACTTTGGAAGGTTGGGTTTTTTTCTCATCCCTTTTGAGAAGCAAAGCAAAAAATCAGTGAAACAAACAGCATCAAAGACAGGTATGAAATGTCACCACAAAAGGCACAGTTATACACAGATAAGGGAAAATAAAACAGCAGTAGTTACAGGTGTGCTGGGCAGGAAAGGGCTGCTTGCTCACTGCAAGGAAGAGCACTTAGAGCTATCTAATATACCAACAACTTCTCATAGGGCTGGTTTGTTTGATTACTTTTGTTAAACAATGGCAGGGCTGAGACAAACTTTGCCAACATTCAAAACAAGTTTTTGTGATGCTCTGTGCTAGTTTGAAGCAAGCTAGAATGTTTTGCTGAGAAGAACTAGATTACAGGCTGTGAAGGGAAAACAATGGTGATGTCTACTTCCCTCATAGGCTTACTGAGATGTATAAAAACATAAGTCAAAACATAGATAACACGCTCAGCATCACTCTCGCTGGGGCTGCTGGCTGAACTGCATCTCTCTAACCTAACCCTCCACTTTGGACTAATCCACTTAGTTTCCTAACCCCCTGTCCGAACCTCCACTCTTCCTTGAGACTGAGGTAAGGTTGAGAAGGGTAAGGGGAAGGTGAAGGGGTGGTTAAGAGCCCCTCCTGGGGACTCAGGTTTCTGGGAGGGGAGTTGTGTTTCTGTATTACCTTTTACCTTGTATATTTCTGTCTATAAGTGTATATCCTGTAAACATCTGCTTATATATTCTGCTAGCTGTAAATATAAAGCTTCATTCAATTTCCAGAGCTAGCTGAGTCTAGCCTAGGTGATTTCTAAAGTGTGGGGGGTTGGCAAACACCCAAAACCATCACATGCTCATAACACTTTCCCGCTGGAAGTGAAAGGCAGGTTGCTCTCCATCACCATGTACCTACCAAAGCACACAGCACCCACGATGCATCCTTCCCTCACCCAGGGAAGAGAGGTGTTTGTTTTTTTCTTTAGATAATATGAGGCTCCTTAAGAAAGCCTATGTATTTCTCACCAAAAAATTATAGCACTCCTTAAGTTATTGCTGAAGGTCAACATTTAATATTTCCCATGAGAATGGATGAGTTTTGTTACCCTTCAGAATAAATGTTTGTGGTAACATTGCTAAGAACATATTGCAGCACCCTGCTCTGGCTCTCAGAAGAGGAAGAGCAAGGCCCGCCCTGCACCTCATCATCTTTCATGTTACTGCTTTAACTCAGTCCTCAGTGCCTGTGGTTGCAAAGAAACTCCTTGACACAACATAATGACAGTGAGGCTGCCTGGAGCACCCAAAAGTTTACTTTTCTTCAGAGGGGAAGAGGGACACCTCTTGAATGTCATGGAAAGGTTAGGGAACACCAACATTCAGCCTGAATTACCAGATACAGTGAGTCATCTCCCCAGTTTCACATCTGCCATCACATCCTTGACATCAGCAATGCTGAGGATTTAACAGCAGCAATGTAGAACACCTCACTTGGACTTTCCTGGAGAACAGAGCCTGCTTCTGCTATATACTCTCCACGGGGCCAGCAGCTATGGTACTCAATGGAAGAGCAGCCTAGTCTTGGGCAGTTTTCACTCCCTGGAGATATGACTACAGAAGAAATGACCAAGCATTTCTACACAGACATCTGTCTGCCTCTTTTATCACTCCTCATGCTGCCAAACTGAAGACTTCTTCACTTGCATAGGTCTTAAGGACCTTTTTTCTTTGTGGAGAACACAGAGTTTTAGCATCCTTGCCCTAAGCATTCATTGCAAAGGAGTAACAGAAGAAATACCTGTATCTCCCAAGGGAAGGAATTAAGCTGGTATCTCACTGCAAGCATCCTTCAAGGTGATGCTGACAGCAGTGTCTGCTGATAATGTGGCCGCAACAGCTTATATATATCAGCACAGGAATCCAGCTGGAAACATTCAGAAGCATCGATCTCCTCACCACTGGCACCAAAATTTACAGTGGGACTATTTCCTGGTCATCAGCATGCACATGTTGCCCACCTGAGATACATTTACCGTCACTCTCCATCAACTGTGCTTGATCCTGCAAACGTAGTTCATTTAGAGTTAGTGGGATCTAGCAAATTTTCAGTATCTATTACACCCTGTTGATAATGTCTATAAATTACTTAGAGAAACCAGCTGTAAAATTACTAAATTGCCGATGACATAAAACTGAAGGGAGTAATAAATACAAAGCAACCACAAGAGAGATCCAGAGGGATTCAGATCACTTATGTAACTAGGGCAGTACACTGAGAATTAAATTTACTGCAGAGGAGACAAACTATTGCTCAGTTACCATAAAAAAGCAGAAGAAAACCTGTACTTCTGAAGCACTGGAGAACAGATCTGTGAAAGAGCATCAGATGTCTATCAAAAGACCTCTCCTGAAGAAAAAATTAATGCAGCAGAGCCACTGCTCTGATGGGACCTGTGATGGCTGGGAACACACACAGCCTGGGCAGGGCACTGAGAAATTTGCTGATCACACTCCCCTTGGAGACTGCAGGGCAGGTACAGGAGCAGGCTGCACATGGAGATGGTGAACTGGTAACATCCTTCCTTAATAGGCAGCATTGCTGCTTGACTGTGAGCCCTGCCAAGGGCAAACGCCAAGGGCAAACCAAGCTACTCAAGGATAGGACAAGTTCCTTGGACCCATTGGCCCTGACTCCAGGCACCTGAGCCCAATGAAACCTCTGAACTGAGAAATGCACTGAGGCAAGGAAGGCATGAAGGGGTAGTAGATACAAACAACAGCTTCCCAGGTTATCTAAGTAGGGACAAACTTGCCTCCTAAAGGTGTGCAAAGTCACTCGTGCATCACTTCATGCACCCATTAAACCTGTGACAGTCCAGAGGCTGGAGTTCTGGGAGAACTGGAGCACAGTGCAGCAGCCTCATGATAACCCCACCAGAGACAGTTCCATCACAACCTGTGATACAACCCAGGCAACATCTCAACAATGACATCAGGAACTGAGGGATCAAGATGAGGGCATTCGCCTGTCCCAGACACCAGGAGTCCAGCAGCAAGTGCTACACTGATGGGATGGTCACTGTGCAGTAGAGGGGAGCAAAGGAGGATGCTAAGGCAGGGAGAAGCCAGCTGCCAAATCTGGTCATTTCTCAGCATGACATTTTTCCAAGGCCCTGCACTTCACACCTGTTTTGTCCAGGTCCTCAGAAGAATGGGGAGGAAGCAAGCCTGCCACCAGGCAGCTTCTCTGTCAGACCCCAAATCCCTGCTCTCAAAGTACCTCACCTGGGCCAGGCAACATTCATTTCCCTAATCTTGGTCTTGGAAGTATCAGAGAGATTTTGGTTGAAATTCCCTTCCATTGCAAAATTAAACTATGCAAAAGCAGCAGTTTTCCTGACCTTCATGGCCTTCCTGACTCGGCCATGTTCATTCCCTGCCTCCACAACAACAGCAACTCCACCACCTCCCTGGGCAGCCCATTCCAATGCCAATCACTCTCTCTGTGAAGAACTTCCTCCTAACATCCAGCCTATACCTCCCCCGGCACAACCTGAGACTGTGTCTTAAGGTCTCTTCCAAGCAAAGGCTTTCTGTGATTCTGTAATTTAAGTGGAATACATAGATTAGCCTCAAAAAGTAAAACCACTGTGGCAAAGAACAATATTGAAAAGGTAATTAAAAATGTTATTAGATGGATTTAGGAGAATAGAAAATGGGAAAAATAATCAGAGTTGATAAGCCAAATCCCCCACTCTTAGGTGCTCTCTCTCTCACGTGAAATTTTATTGTCTATAAATCTGTAGCACATTTTGCAGTATGGAAAAGTTCAGTTTGTTCATTTTCCATTGTCTTTCCAGATGTTAACATGGGCAGCTGACTGCATGAGCTTAATCACTGCCTCTCCATCTGAGTGAGAATTTCCCAAAGGTCTTCCCCTTTCTTTACTCAGGCTGTGCTTCTCCATGGCACCATACTCTCCCAGGACAAGAAGGTTCATGCCTCCTGGGTCCCCTGGGGTCTCTTTTGAACTCGTGGTCACCCTCAGCCCTGTTTGAGGGAGGGAATAAGCCTTCCAAAATGTTGAGTCTCTCCAAAATGAATGAAAATTGACAATGAGACAAAGGGTCAGAAAGAGCCAGCAGGCATGCTGCCTCCTGCCTATCCACAGTGAGGAGGACAGAAGGGGGCTGGGAGGAGCCTGGGGACAGAAAAAAAAAAAAGAAAAAAGATAAAAAGAAAAAAAAACACCACAATCTAAACCACACAGAAAAAGCAGACAGGGGGAGCTTGGCAGAGAGGGATTTGGCATTTCCACTCCGTCTGTGAAGAGCTTCTTCCTAAAATCCAACCTAAACCTGCACTGGCACAGCTTGAGACTGTGTCCTCTTGTTGTGTCACTGGTTGCCTGGCAGAAGAGACTGACCCCTCACCTGGCCACAACCTCTCTTCAGGTAGCTGTAGACAGCAATGAGGTCCCCCCTGAGCCTCCTCTTCTCCAGGCTGAAAAACCCAGCTCCCTTAGCCACTCCTCATAGGGCATCTCCGGCCCCCACACCAGCCTTGGTGCCCTTCTCTGGACACGTTCAAGCACCTCAAGCTGCTTTCACAATTAAACACAATTTATTCTCTTTCCATCTGAGGCTTCACTTTTTTTCCTTCCACCTGATTTTAGCTCCCAATTCCACCATTAACCAAGGATTCTGCTCTAGGACGCCCCTAAATCACAGTGCTAAATTGGGAAGTCTCTCAAAATGAGTTTTGCCTTGCTCTGTCTACCGCAGGATTTCTACCAGCAGCATCCAGTGAAAATAAATAACCCATCAAGCAAAGAAAGAAACTGATGGTTTGGGGTTTTTTCCCATCCCTCCCCCCGATGAAATTTCAAAACAGACATCAGTTCATGAATAAAGAAAAGGTTCTTTTGGGTTTGTTTCTAAGTTAATGACATTTGGTGTATTTTTAGTACCAAAGAAAATAGATACAGAAGAAAAGGAATGAAAACAGCATGGATCTTAGAATTCCAGTTTTCTGGACCTCCATCACCTCCAGGCTATAGCTGTATATTCCCAGCTCTTCACAAAAAGATGACCTGGGTCTTCTTGGGTGTCAACACTCATGTTTTGAAGTGATAATGAAGTCAGTAGGACAAAGGCTTATGCTTAAATACTAAGTTTGAACAGCTGGGCCTCAAGAATCTCCATTCAACCCAAGGCACCTTCCAGAATTTAAACAAAAAAAATCAAAATTAAAATCAAAAGAAATCTCCCACACTGCCACAGCAGCTGCTGAGGATTTCATGGTTCTGTAGGGGAACAACACAACGATGGCAGGACAGGGTTAACACCTATAAAACTGCTTGAAATGTGGCAATCAGAATAACTGCATTTGGATGAGAAATGCTAAAGATTATGAGCTTTGCCTTCTGCAGCAGCAGTGTTTGAATTACCTGTGAAACACAGGTGATGAAATCTTGGTGCTTTGCTGCTTGCAATGAATCCAAAGAGAATGGCATCATGGATAGTTAACTGCTGCAGGTAAGAGGTCTGTGTGCAGCTGTGAACGTACTGGGTCAATACAAACACACCAATCCATACGCCTTGTGACACAAAGTGTCCTACTCTTGTGTTTGCTGAAGCTGAATCTCTCACCCATGGTGTGGTCGAACATGTCTACACCCTTGTGCCAGGGCACCTAAAGATGTGCTCCTCATGAAAGCTACAAATTGAGCCCACAGCCCAGGACAAGCTCTCCACAAGCAGAGTGGGCTTCTACCATGGCCAGTACCAAAAGATACAAAGTTTACCCCAACAGGTACTGGTTTGAAAATGTGTTATCTACTCCAAAACTGTCCTTATCAAAGGCCTGACCCTACCAGAGCTGAATGAGTGAAGCTTCAAGTGAAGTCAACATCTATCTTTTTGGCAACTTTAGTTTGGCTGCATTAAAGGTGTCCGTGCTTCCTCGAGGGAAGAGCTGACAAATAGGTTTCTCAAGGAGCAACATTCATTCCTATAAACAGATTGCACTTCAGGAAAAAAACCCAAATCCCACAGACAAACCAAAAAACCACACACACAAACCAAAACCCAGATCACCCCCTCAAAGCAGCACCCCAAAAGCCAGATCACTCCCTCAAAAAAAAACCCAAAACACCACACACCAGAAAAAACAACAACAAACCCCCCCCCCCCAAGCAAAATCCAAACCCCCTCACAAATTAAATATGAAAAACAAACAGGAAAGTCAAACACAATCAGGAAAAAAAGGGGGAAAAAAGAAACCAAAACAAACAAAAATTTGTGCTCATGTTTGCACAGAGCATGGCTCCTACCTCATGTCCCAAGCCCATAAAGACCTATTTAGCTCTGCCCAACAACAGCATGCCTGTGGAAGCCTTGCTTAGAGAAGGAATGCTCAAGGAAGTATAAATGGAACCATTAATTTCTCTCTGTTGGTATCCCAGTAACTATTTATTTACACCCAAGGATTCACTCAAGAGACATCAGAAATAACTTTCAACCACTTGCAAAGAATTGATGCTCCTCCACTGACTACCAGGTCACTCCAGCTTGAGGTTAAAGACTTAGCTGCTGACCTGCAACTAATGCCTCGAGCTCCAGCTCAGCTGCCAGTGGAAGCATCTCCTTCAGTGTCCTGGTTCTCTTCACATTTTAAAAACTCACTTTGAAATGATCTAAACTACAAAAGTTGAGGAGTAGTGTCACTAGGGCTGTGACTCAGAAAAAAAGGTACTAAGCTCCTGCTGCGACCAGCAGGACTCCAGCACAGACCTTAAACCCAGCAGGTGTTCAAGTGTCTCCTTCATACTGGGACCTGGGCTGAAAATAATTTGTGCTCACTGAGCCACCCGTGCTAGTGACCACCAGCTGTGCCCAGCTGAGCACAATTAACCTGAAAAAGACACCAGAAACCTGCAGCCTCTACAGTGAAGACCTGTGGCTCTTCCCAAAGCAATCTCCATCTTTTTCCCATTAATTCTACCTATTTGTTTCCCCATCTGCTGCATTCATCACATTTTACATCCCAACTGGCTGCAAATAATTGATCCTTGCCTGCTCTGAAACTGTTCTTTATGTATTTGTAGCTATTGCATTTCTCTTCAGTCATTTCTCTCTCTGCACAGAGCTTAATCTCAGCTTTTTCTATTACCAGCCTTCTGCTTCTACATCTTTTCTTTTTCTTGTTATTTTTGTTGGTCTCCCCTGACTATATTCTAGCATATCCACTTAGGTTAACAATGGCACCCAAAACTACATAGAGCACAGGAAGTGGTGATGACAGCAGAGTAATAAATTACCCTGCTTTGCATCCAGCATGCACAGCAACTTTGGATGGCAACTCCAAGGGAACTGGGAGAGGCTTAGCTTTCAAAAAGCACAGTGCTTCACCTTTTGAAAGTACAACAGGGTTTTCCACAAGCAGTGCCCAGTATTGAGAACCAGTTCTGAAATAAAACCAACCAAACAAAAGTTAAGTGGTTATTTTAAGTGGAATTTCCATAGCTGGAGATGAGAAGTTCAAATCACACTTCAGGAACACTCAGGCAAGCCATCCTGAGCCCCTGACTCTTCTCTATCGTATGTATCCACTGTAACTTCTCTGCATGTCATAGAATAATACAACCAACCAGGTTGGAAGAGACTTCCAAGATCATCCAGTCCAACCTAGCACCCAGCCCTAGCCACTCAACTAGACCATGGCACTAAGTGCCTCATCCAGGCTTTTTGTGATACAAAGATGTTGTCAGCATGCACAAGAGACATTTACAAGCATCAGAATGCAGCCAGGAGTGCCAGGAATAAGGAAAAAGTTCTCAAATACCAATGCAAAGTGACCCCTTGCTAGTGTCACAATGGGATAGGCAAAGAGCCTTCCATAGAGACAGAAAAGCCAAACCCAGTAACTTTTCCCTGTAGTCATGAGGCAAAGAAACACGCCTCCTAAGAAGCACTAGCACATCTCCAAAGTCAAACCATGGACAGCATGTACATCCAAAATAAAACACATCATGCCAAGGACCACATATCAACAGATGCTGTACTCACAGAATCACAGAATGTTAGAGGTTGGAAGGGACCTCCTCCAGAGATCAAGTCCAACACCCCTGTCAAAGCAGGATCACCTAGGGTAGTCCACACAGGAATGCATCCAGGCAGGTTTTGAAAGTCTCCCGAGGAGGAGACAGAGGAATTGAGTGCACTCTCAGCAAGTCTGCAGATGACACCAAGCTGTGTGGCACAGTCGACATGTTAGAGAGCAGGGATGCCACCCAGAGGGACCTGGACAGGCTGCAGAGATGGGCCCAGGCCAACCTCATGAATTTCAACAAGGTAAGGTCCTGCACCTGGGTTGGCGCAATCCCAAGCACAGATACAGGCTGGGTGGTGAATGGTTGAGGAAAAGGACCTGGGGGTCTGGGTTGATGAAAAGCTCAGCATGAGCGTGCAGTGTGAGTGCAGCCCAGCGAGCAGCCATGTGCTGGGCTGCAGCAAGAGCAGTGTGGCCAGCAGGGCATGGAAGGGCATTCTCCCCTTTGCTCTTTTCAGGCCTCACCTCGAGCACTGTGTACAGTTCTGCAGCCCCCAGCATAAGAAGGACATGGAACTGTTGGAGTGGGTCCAGAGGAGGCCACAAAGATGATCAGAGGGCTGGAGCACCTCTGCTGTGAGGACAGGCTACAAGAACTGGGCTCCTCAGCCTGGAGAAGGCTTCAAGGAGACATTGTAGTAACCTTCCAGTATCTGAAGGGGACCTACAGGAAGGCTGAGGAGGGACTATTTACAAGGTCTTGTAATGACAGGGTGAGGGATAAGGGGTTTAAACTGGAAGAAGGAAGATTCAAACTAGATGTTAGGTTCCAGTGAGGGTGGTAAGACACTGGAGCAGGTTACCCAGAGAGGTTGTGGATGCTCCCTCCCTGAAGGTGTTCAAAGCCAGGTTGGATGAGGCCTTGAGCAACCTGTTCTAGTGGGAGGTGTCCCTGCCTATAGTGGGAGGATGGGAACTGGATGATCTTTGAGGTCCCTTCCAACCTAAACAATTCTATGATTCCATCACCTCTCTGAGCAGGCTGTTCCAGTGCTCTGTCAGCCTCACTGTAAAGAGGTTTCTCCTCCTGTCTAGATGAAACCTTCTATATTCCAGTTTGTAGCCTTTGTTTCTTGTCTTATTACTGCAGACCACCAAAAACAGACTGGCCCCATCCACTTGACACCCACCTCTCAGATATGTAAAGACATTGATCAGATCCTCTCTCAGTCTTTTCTTCTGAAGACTAAACAGCCCCAGGTCTCAGTCTTTCTCCATAGCAGAGATGCTTACGTCTCCCAGTCATCCTTGTGGCTCTCCGTTGGACTCCCTCCAGCAGGTCTCTGTCCCTCCTGAACTGGAGAGCCCAAAATTTGACAGAGTTTTCCAGGTGTAGTCTCAATAGGTCAGAGTAGGGGGGAAGAAGAGCTTCCCTAGACTGCTGGACACACTTTTCTTGGTGCATCCCAGGATACTACTGGCCCTTTTGGTCACAAGGGCACATTGCTGTCCCATGGAGAACTTGCTACCCCACAGGCCTACTATTACAGTGAGATTGTTGATAGACTTCAATACTACACAAAACTATTAACTACGAGCACCAGGGAGCCCTTTCATGTGCCAAGAGACATAGCATCTCCTCTTCCATCCAAACAAGACCCATGCAATGGTACTGCACACAGTCTGTCCAAAAAATTGTGTTTACATACCTCCTTCAAAACAATGCCACCAGCTCCAACTTGAACCAAAAAAAAAGGAAAAAACTCACAAAAAGCAGTGCTTCTGCTGGCTAACCCCACTGGGCAGCCAGCCAGGCTCCAAAGCCCAGGCACTTGGGGTTGCTGGCATTGGAGGGATGTTATGTCATTATGTACAGACATAAGATGGAGAACAGCCTGACCCAGACATGGCAGGCAATGCCAACACCATCTCAGAGCAACACTGTGACTTCAAAACCTCCAAGTGCCAAAGCTGGCTCTGACTATTCAAGATGCATAGAGGAAAGGCTTGTTAGGGTACATTTACATGTAACCACTTCATTGGAAAAGACCTTTAAGATCATTGAGTCCAACCACTACCTAACTCCACCAAGTCTGGTGCTGAGCCACGTCCCTCAGCACCACAGTTATGCGCCTTTTGGAAGAAGGTTCAGCCTTCAAAGAATTCCTGGTCCTTCAAGACTGTCTCCCAAGGGACTCTGTAAACCAGACTCTAAACCAGGCCAAAGTCTGCCCATGGGAAGATCTCACTCCTCCAACCATCAAGAACACTATAATTTCCACAAACACTGCGCCCACGACAGCCTCCGTTACATCATTCACCTTTTCCACCATTCAGTCTCTCCCTTAATTAAGCACTGCAGATAAGCTTCCGTTTTCTACAGAACCTTTATTGCCTGAAACACACTTTTCCCACACCTAACTTTGTATATTGTGACAGGTAGAAAATGTCACCTCCTTTGGCAGACTATCATTTTTACCACTGACAGTCTTGTTTCTTTAAATATGGACATGCCCCAGGTGAGAGCACTTAATTATAGTGCAGCATGGTATCCTGGCATCACATAAGATGCCTGCATTTGCAGACTCAATACACTGGTTTGTACAGCAGGTTGTTAGTCTTCAGATAATAAATGAATAAATGGTCTCTGATTACCAGCTACTGCTGCTTCTTTCTTAATAAAGATTTGGGAGAAAAAAAGGAGTCCATGACAAATGCATCCATCTATACCAAGTACATCCAGCTGTGTTTTGATATCTCAAATAAGAGTATAAATTGTACATGAATTCCTCTGTCAGCTGTCTCCACAAGCATGAATTTACCACTGGCATGCCAGGGGATAATGGGGACTCACATCTTCATGTGATAGGGTGAAAGGAAGCACAGGTCTGGTCCTGAGCTCACGCAAGCCAGCTGGGTTTTGACAGCCTCTGCAGGCTGAGACCTGAATCTACTAGATCCATTAGAATCATCCATTCAAATCCAGAATCCACTCTGGAGTCACAGCACAAGCCAAAAAAGCACAGCCATATCACTTGATCTATTTTCAACATGACCTGGAGGACACAGTTGAACGAACTAGGTGATACTCCAATATATCTTTGATCATTTAATCCTTGGTCAAAGGTTATGTCTTAGAATCCACATAGAATCAACCAGGTTGGAAGAGACCTCCAAGATCATCTAGTCCAACCTATCACCCAGCCCTAACCAATCAACTAGACCATGGCACTAAGTGCCTCATCCAGTCTTAGAGGCAAGGGTGGCAACAGCATTGGAACACTAAGGCTAATCACTTAAGTAAAAGATTGTTTGAGTTGTATCTATAGCAAAATGTCAAGTTCATGTTGAATATTTCTTCAGCACCTTTTCCAAAGTGCTGTACTTGCCTGGCCAAAACTCCTCTGACATGTACCTGGGATCAGGGGCTCAGATCAGCCAACCACAAAGGGTTTCAATTTCCTCTGCCAGCCATTCTCTTACCCCCTAACATACAACTGTCTGAAAAACCCCAATGTATACATTTTCAAACCATAATTCTTTCTTTTTGCTGTCAGGTTTCTGAGCCTCCGGAGCACACATGCAAAGCTATGGCATGTAAGAACTGCTATGTGTGACAGGGGTGTATTTGAGGGGAGGAGGAAAATTAAATGAATGCAGCAATTCTTTTGAAATCCCACTGTAGTAACCAGGGCTTTACAGGGAGAAAGGAAACACTGAAACACTAGCAATAAAATCACAGAACCTGGCAACAGCATCGCTCTTCGAGATGCAAAAAAGCAGCAGCATACGGACCTCAGTAAACTGGAGATCTAAAATAATCCCCCACCAAGTAGCATAGGAGGGGAAAAAAAAAAGTCACAGAATCATAGAATCAGCCAGGTTGGAAGAGACCTCCAAGATCATCCAGTCCAACCTAGCACCCAGCCCTAGCCAGTCAACCAGACCATGGCACCGAGCGCCTCATCCAGGCTTTTCTTCAGCACCTCCAGGGACAGTGACTCCACCACCTCCCTGGGCAGCCCATTCCAATGCCAATTACTCTCTCTGACAACAACTTCCTCCTAACATCCAGCCTATACTTCCCCCGGCACAACTTGAGACTGTGTCCCCTTGTTCTGTTGCTGCTTGCCTGGGAGAAGAGACCAACCCCCACCTGGCTACTGCCTCCCTTCAGGTAGCTGTAGACAGCACTGAGGTCACTCCTGAGGTCTGTAGGTTATATGCCAACACAGCAGCATGCCTTCAATGCTGCTTCCTCTGCCAAAAAGGAAAGTAAGTTTAAAAAGCACAGTCATAGGCAGACTTTGTGGTCACATCTTCCATCACACAGTCTTGTCCCCAACACTACCAAAGCTGATCTGAGCCAGAACAGTATCAAATTCTTTCACGTTTCTTTCTGTTTCTTCTTGCTCTGAATTTCCAAGCTGTCCCTTGAGATGCCAGGAATGACTGATTAATCAAAAACACCGTGTGGCTGGGCATGAAAAATGCAAACAGCATTCTTTATGAATCTAGCATTCATGGTCACAATCCACAATGACCCCACTTCAGTTACATGATAGGCATCACCCTGTTTCAGGTGGATGGAAGAGCATCCTGCTTGTATTCAAGTTATGGGCCAATATTCTAGGAATAAACAACAATTTCAAAATTAAACCCTTCCTACCCAATTCTTTTAGACCATCACTATATTAAAAGTTACATCATTAAATAAACATGGCTCAAATGAAAGCTTTCCACTGAAGAATTCTGCTTCTGTTTTGTTTTTGAAGGCAAGCATTTGACTTCTGATCCTTGGCTTCTACTTGCTTTTGAGGAAAACTGGTTTGAGTAATCAGATCAATACTGTTGTAATTCTAACTTTAATTTTCATGGGGAAATTATTTACACACTTCCACTGTTGAAGAGTGATGGAAGATATGAACCCACCTCTCTTTTGGAGCTGTTGAATATGCAGAACCTCAACAGAACTGGTCTGCTTATTATGTATCAATTTATGCTTATGCAAAACATAATATGAATGTATCTTTGCCTTGAAGGCAATAATCTGTTCCTCACATACATACTTCATTGTTACCCAATGCCTCCCCTAAAGAGTAACTGCAGTAATTAATTTTTATTAAAATATTCTGGAAAGCTCTCAGGCCATTTTTCTCCAGAAAAAAAATTACCATTACATTTGCCACACACGCAAATGCTGCAAAGAGAAATGCCATTCAACTTCCCAAACTTACAAAGTGCTCTGTAAAGCAATGAAGTGGCTAACTCCTTGCCTACCCCTTTGGGTAATGCAGCTCTAAAAACTAAATAACCTTTACATAAAAGGAGGTAAACCAGAGAATTCTGTAAGGAATCATAGAATCAACCAGGTTGGAAGAGACCTCCAAGATCATCCAGTCCAACCTAGCACCAGCCTCATCCATTCAACTAGATCCTGGCACTAAGTGCCTTATCCAGTCTTTTCTTGAACACCTCCAGGGATGGTGACTCCACCACCTCCCTGGGCAGCCCATTCCAATGCCAATCACTCTCTCTGGGAAGAACTTCCTCCTAACATCCAGCCTATACCTCCCCTGGCACAACTTGAGACTGTGTCCCCTTGTTCTGTTGCTGGTTGCCTGGCAGAAGCACCTGCCAGGCTGTGGCACATGATTACTTTGAGATGGCACAGGCTACTCTGCACATGCTACAAATATTGACAGGACTGCAGTTCTTGCCCGAGGTGGCTAAAGCCATCCTCCCACACGGAGCAAATCTCAGGTGCCAGCCTGCAAGAGCAGCAACACTTACACATTCCTCTTCAAAGCACTTCCCAAACAGTCACCCACTAATCCTTACAGGACTTCTGAGACACAGACACCTCTGTTATCCCCAAATTACTGGCTGGGAAGCCAAGAGAGGGAGCTGGACGCTTGAATATTCAAGGGTACTGCAAGGCATTAAGGGCAGCATTCACAAGATCACAGGGTTGGAAGGGACCCAAAGAGATCATCGAGACTAGCCCCCTGCCAGAGCAGGACCATACAATCTAGTTCAGGTCACACAGAAACACATCCAGACAGGCTTTGAAAATCTCCAGAGAAGGAGACTCCACAGCCTCTCTGGGAAGCCTGTTCCAGTGCTCTGTGACCCTTATAGTAAAGAAGTCCCCTCTTCTGTTGAGGTGAAACCTCTTGTGCTGCAGCTTGTACCCATTGCTCCTTGTCCTATCACAGGGAGCAAGTGAGCAGAGCCTGTCCCCCCACTCCTGACCCCCAGCCCTCAGATACTTATTGACACTTACTAAATCCCCTCTCAAGTCTTCTCTTCTCCAGATTAAAAAGCCTCAGGTGTCTCAGCCTCTCCTCATAAGCCATGCCCTCCTGTCCCCTAATCATCCTTCACTGGACCCTCTCCAGCAGATCCCTGTCCCTCTTAAACTGGGGGGCCCAAAACTGAATGCAGTACTCATGATGACATCTCACCAGGGCAGAGTAGAGGGGAAGGAGAACCTCCCTTGATCTGCTGGATACACTCTTCTTAATACACCCCAGGATCCCACTGGCCTTCTTGACACGTTGCTGTCCCATGGATAACTTCTTATCCACCAGCATTCACAGCTTCCTCTTCACAGGGCTGCTCTCCAGCAAATCACCTCCCAGCCTGTACTGGTGTAGTTTATTATTCCTCTCCAGGTGCAGGATTCTGCACTTGTCCTTGTTGAACCTCATTTGGTTCCTCCTTGTCCAGCTCTCCAACATGTCCAAATCTATCCTGAATTCCTAGGTCCCTGTAGCTAGACACCAATGGCCGCAGAGATTTCTGGAGGCAGTTGAGGGGTGAGTGAAAACCAGGACAGCTGCAGGCACTCCAGTGAAATTAAGCATCAACACCTTGCTTTTGGACTTCCCTTAGGCTCCTTTGGAAACTCTGCTTGTCCTCACAGGGACTCCTGGACAAACTTCTGAATAAGAAGTCCTCAGTTTCAGCTTCACACTCAGAACCATGCAGTTGTCCTCTCCCTGCACCATCAAGCTGCCAAAAATAACATGAACCCAGGCTTCCATGGGACAGAAACAGTAATGCACACAGATCAAACAACCAGGTGAGCAGACACCTGTATGAACTCATACCAGTAAATACAGGTTGCACATCTTCAGAATTTTAACTAAAGCAAAAATACAAAAGCCTTTCCCATGGCCTGAACAATTTACCTACCAGACAAAACAGGTGAATTATGCATTCATTTGTGCAGCAGGAACACAGGTTCGTTTGTCTTGCTCTGTTTAACACTCACAACTGGACAGCCCTTGAGCAAAGTGACCTATATTTGAAGTTAGTCCTGCCTTCAGCCAGGTGTTGGACTAGATGCTTTCCAGCAATCTGTTCTAACCCAAATTCTCTGACTCTCAATGCTGTGTTATGGTTCTATGATGATTTGTAAGGCTTAGAGTGCAATGATACAAAATGTGCAGCCATCCATTGCACACTCTTCCCTTCGTGCTCCTTTCTGGTCTTGAACTGCTCAGGTCCTTAACCTTTTCTAGGAAACTGCTCGTTTATATGACTGAGGGATCCACATCTGAAGGTAGTCTACCTCTTTTGAGGGCTGTCTTAAATTACCATTAGGTGAAAAGCTAGTAAAATGGTGTGTTTTGAAGCAGATCATACACACCATGATCCCAGGGAGATGAAGTAGTTTCTGGCAACATGGCTCACAAGTGGGCAGCAGGCTGAAGGGAGGGAGACAAAAGGAGAAGGAGAGAAGGACAAGGAGACAAAGTAAGACAGTTAGGAAGAAGCAAGCTGAAGAAAAGAGCAAAGATTTTCCTTTGTCTCTTAACAGAATAAGCAAGATTGTCAACTGATTCAAACTGGTCAGACTTGTCTCCACCTGCAGAGCTGGCTATGCTGGGGATGGATGAAACACAACTGCCAGTGATGTGGCTCTAGGATGGAACGCTGCGGCAGCCGCTCGTGTTTTTGCCAGGACACACCTGAAAATGTGACACCTGACACAGTGACAATGCTGGCTGTGGAATATACAGTGCCATTTCCCCCCATTCTTATTTAAGGCATTTCTACAAGTATTTAAGCTTCAGAAGCCTCAGTGATGAGCATGACAGACAGGCTTTTACAGCAAAGGAAGGCAAAATATAAACGAGATTGCTTATCTTCTCTGCTCAAACCTCAAGCTGCACTTACCACTTGCCAGCAGATACAAATCCAGCACAAGTGAGGCTAGAAGATTACTGAAGCAAGTTTTCTCTAGTCCTGCTCTAGCCTACTACTTGTAAGCGCTCTCTGTGCCTAGTGACACGCAGAGCACTTGGCTTCTCATACTGCACATAACACAGTGGGCAGCCTCTCCTTAACAGTGCACTTAAATACAGCTGATGGGGAACAACTGCTACCCTGCAAAACGTTATAATGCAAGAAGCACCAGAACCTTTTAGTACAGTTCCAGAGATGATACAGCTCCTTCTACCTTCATACACTAATTGCACTGAAACTGCATCCAATGAGTCCATGCATATTTAATCAGGTCTGGGGCTGCTGCACACGCTGCTATTGCATAGGGTGCCATCAGCCAGAACCATCAATTATTAACTTCTCCAACTAAAACTTCTGCTGAATAATTTTAGGTTGGCAGTACATTGTTTGACAGAGGCAAAGCTTGCTTTGTGTATCCTTTTATCATTAATATTCTTCCTGAGCTCCCTACGGCCCTGAAGTGCTGGGAAGGGTCACCGCTCAGTTCAAGATGAAGCCTCCAGGGAGGACGCAGTGCCTCAGACAGACTCTATTATTTGCCATGGCTGAGCATTTTCCTAAGCAAAGCACCTCCTCATGGGTCATGTCTAATCTCACCACTAATTATACCTCTTTGTTAAGGCCAAAGAGCATATCTGGTAGTCATCTTTATTAGGCAAAGATTAATAAATAGACATGATCCTGTTTTACAGCCTTCCAAGTAACACGCAAAGCACAGCTAAGTGCTAGGAAAAACACAGGGAAAAGATCCAATAAATCAATCTGTGACTTCCCAAGGCTTCACTCACGCAATGAAATGAGGCCAAGACAGTTTTGCTTTCCTCTACTGAGCTCACATCCCATAGCCCATGGAAGGCATGTGACTGGACACACCAGCTTTATCTGTGCTGTGGTAGGCAGTGTCGGACCTGACTACCACCTCCACTGCCAGCTTCCTGGGCTGCCCCCACCAGCACATCCTGCTTAATTCTGTCCCTCCAAACATCACCTTACTTCAGCAGGCAGCCAGCAGGCATTCACAGAGTGCCAGCAAGGGTACAGACCGGGATAGCTGCATGCTGCTTCTACTTCTGCTCAGGGCTCGGATCACCTCTTGCTAGCTGTGCAGGGAGCAAAATGCATCTCTACTGATGCTCATAAGACCTGTTGTAAAACACACACATATACATAAATTAGACAGGAAACATTCCTGTGTGGTTAGGAGGGATGCTATCCAGAAGCTGCTGCACAAGTGATGAGCAGAGCAGAGTCATTAAGGTCTTATTTCCAGCTTTCCCACACTTTTTCTCAGGGAACAGCATGGTTTGAAGTCATCAGCCCTAACTGCAGCAAGACTTACTCCAGGCTGCTAGCTCACTACTACAAGCATTTTGAAATTCTCAAAATAAATGCACTGTAGAGACACAAACTCCTTCTATTCAACATTAATTATTATTAATGCTAATTATTCATCAACATGAAACACTCCTCACAAAAGATACAAAACATATCTTTACCCTTCAGCCTGTGCAAAGGATGGTGGAGCTGAGTTGGCAGGCATCTGCTTACCAGGGCTTTCTCTGGACAGGGAGGCAGCATTAATAGCAAGGGTCCCACACCTAGATTGAGTACTGGATAGAGCTGGGGGATAGGTTGGACTGGATGATCTTGGAGGTCTCTTCCAACCTGGTTGATTCTATGATTCTACTGTGTTCAATTCTGGGTGCCACAGCATTAGGACATTGAGGTCCTGGAGGGCATCCAGAGAGAAGCAGTGAGGCTGGTGAAGGGTTTGGAGGGCAGACCATACAAGGAGCACCTGAGGAAACTGGGATTGTCTAGTTCAGAGAAGAGATGGCGGAGGGGAGATGCTATCGTTCTCTACAACTACCTAAAAGGAGGTTGTAGTGAGGCCAGAGTGTTGGTCTCTTCTCTCAAGTAGCTAGCAAGAGGACGAGTGGAAATGGGGTTAAAGTTGTGCCAGGGGAGGTTTAGATTGGATATTATGAAAAATTTCATTACTGAAAATGCGGTGAAGCATTGGAACAGGCTGCCCAGGGAGGTAGTGGAGTCACCATCCCTGGAAGTGTTTAAGAAGCATGTAGATGTAGTTTAGTGGTCAGGGTAGTTGGGTTAAACAATCTTCAAAGTCTTTTCTAACCTTAATGATTCCATGATTATAAAACAGTAGACCCTGGAGCAAAAAATTGAAATACTGAAGCAAGGAATAAGGCAGATTGTATGCGGTGCAGCATCTGTTATTTATCAAGCAAAGCTATAGGTATCAGTTCTGGTTGCCACACCTCCCTCTAAAGGGGGACTCTTCAACAAAAATTGAAGGCAATCAATGTTATCCACACTGTTAAGTACCATACAAAAGCCATACCCAACCTACCACTTCCACTGAATTTGGTGGAAGTCCCATGAAAACTGGCACCGTGAACCATCATTCCCCACATGCATTCTCGTCACAAGGTTTACACAGTTTTGTGTCTGAATTCCAGGAAACCAGTAAAAGAAACCACTCCAACTCAGCTGACACAAATCTGTCACAGGCAGCCCTCAGTCTGCCCAGGAACATTTACAGGCAAATTGAACTGGCTTAATGTCATGTTTTGGCTAAGCACATGTAACTTGAGGTAGAACCTGCTCCCACTCCTGCATCCAAGTGATCTCACTGACCTCAGTGGAAAATCTCATGCATAAAGCCACCAGCCTAACTCTGGCCCTGGGGAAATCCCACATATGGCTCTGGTTGCAGTTAAGCTACTGCTACACTAACCCACCTCACCAGCAGATTGCAGTGGAGGCTGAGTACACATTTCAAGCTGAAACCCATATTTCTGGCTACTGACAGCCACAGAAACAGATCCCATTGATTAGAGCTGCCATGCAGGCTCACAACACCATCTCTTTCTCTCAACAACAGCAAACACTATTAATCAGCCCTCCCAGAAGCTGAAGAAGAAAAAGTCAATCTTATTCATCACCTACAAGTTGTAGGAGATCAAAGGGTCAAAGTATGCTGTCGAGCAATTCGAGCACACAGTGACAGCGGTGCCTGCAGGGGCAGCAGGCTGAAAGCCAAGCATCTCAAACTAGAAGACAACTTGGGGAGAGTGCCAGAGGCTGGGGCAAACAGAGCTTCTGGCTATGTTGAGCAAAGAGGGAACCTTCTTGAAGGCTGGTGGTGGTACACCATATGCTGAACACGGTGGCAACAGAAACCCAGGGCTGCTCAAGAGACAGGGCAGAGGGAAGATGGAAGGGAGAAGCGGGACATGAGAAGGCTGCTTCTCTTGGCCCTCTCTGCAGCCAGCTGGAATGCAAACGAGGTCTGACAGGGCATGGGAAGAACAAGTATTGAAGAACAGGCACAAAGCAGCAAACTGCTGTAGCCTCTCACCAATCAACTAACCCCACCACTCTGAAGCTTGCATAGACAAAGACAACCAGTGGCAGCAGTAACATTTCTCCAGCTGCTCTTGCACCAAGGCTGTTGTCCTTCTCCAAGTCATTCATGACAATGCACCTCAGCAACCAGTCAGGACCTCCCTACCACAGGATCCATTGTCATTGCTGGTAGGTGCCACTCATGCACTCCTCCATGTGTCCCTTAATAGTCACATGCTGTGACATCAAAGCACATACACTCAAGTACTGTTGTGCTAGACAATGGCTTGTGCAAGGTCATCATCAAACACAGATTGGGCAATTTGCACCACCAGCTAGTGCTGTATTTTGCACGCAGACAAAATACGTTCAGAACCTCCCAGCCAAAATGAAAACCAATGCTTGGTCAAAAGAAAGTAAAGAAGCTGAAGGGCGAAGGGCAGGTGGGAGATGCTAATCGAGGTGAGCAATGGGAAGGTGTTTAACGAAGGGAGCACGTATGGAGGGCACAGCAAGGAAGCCCGCTACAGAAGAAAATGCTGTGCCAAAGACAACAGTGGCCAAAGAATCATGCAGCACAAGTTTGGCTGTTAATACTGAAATACACTACATATCAAGTCACTCTTGGATGGAATGAAGGCAATGGTTTGAAATGACCACAAGTAAATAGTGCACAAACAGAACTGAAGTGACTGAGGCATAACTCATTTGATTTTCAAACACAACTATATAGTTGAAGCAGCTCTCACCCTGGGCATCTGGTGAGAAGTCACCCCAAGCCCACTTATGCAGGTCATGAGGTCACCAGAAGCCCCAGCACAATTACATCCTTCTGTTTGAGCTACTTATTACTCTAACATATCAATTTTTTCTCCTGGCTCTGTAAGTACCAGCACTGTAAAAGGCCTACAACCATGCTGCTACTTTTACAGCTTTTGAGAGCAAAAAACAAAAAGCAGAGAAAGATAATCACTCATCTAACAAGCTTGTCTCCAAAACACAGGTTTATGACAGAGAAACCAGTTTCTGTCCTGACACACATCTGTACTCTTACACGGAGTATCACAGCATAGAAGTGGTGATAATGTACTTCACAACATTACACTTCTACAGAGAGGCCCATTTCTGAAAAGAAGAACCTGCTGCTTCAGTAGCCAAGGCTAACCCAGACAAATGCAATGCCATAAGTCCTAAATTAAATACTTTGGACAGATAGGACATTGGGTACCCAAGGGAGACACCAAAAAGACCCTTATGGTCACATATGAGAGCAGCAGCCAGGATCCAGCAAAAAGCCTTCTATGTAGAAAAAAGAAAGCACAAGTGGCAAGAATGAACACTTGATCCAAAGTATGCCCACTGTCTTAAAGGAAAGGGTTACATTCACAGATCTATCTGGGTGACTACAGGCCTGTCAGCTTGATCTGGTGTCTTGGCTATGGAGTAGCCCATTCTGAGTGCCATCACATGGCACATAGAGAACAACCAGGTGATCAGCCTATTCAGTATGAGTTTATGAAAGGCAGTATTCAGTATGAGTTTATGAAAGGTCCTGCTTGACTAACCTGATCTCCTTCAATGACAAGGTGACCTGCTTAGAGAATGAGGGAAAGGCTGTGAATGTTGTTTGTCTGGACTCCACTAAAGCCAGCAACAGCTTTAACTTCACTTCCCACAGTGTTCCCCTGGAGAAACTGTCTGCTTATGGCTTGGATTGGTAGACACTTCCCTGGATAAAAAACTGGCAGCATGGCCAGGCCCAAAAGTTGTGGTGAACTGAGTTAAATCCAGTTGGCTGCAAGTCACAAGTGGTGCTCCCCAGAACTCAGTACTGGGATGAGTTCTGTTTATTACCTTCATTGAGGATTGAGTGCACCCTCAGTAAAGTTGCAGACAACACCAAGGTGGGAGTGTTGATCTGCCTGAGGGTAGCAAGGATCTACAGAGGAAACTGGACAGGCTGAACTGATGGACCAAGACCAGCAGCGTGAGGGCAACAAAACTGAGGAAGGGTCTGAAGAACAAGTCTTACAAGAAGGATCTGAGAGAGCTGGGATTGTTTAGTCTGGAGAAGGCAAGGCTGAGGAGAGACCTCATTGCTCTCTGTAACTAGGTGCAAGGAGACTGTAGTGAAGTGGATGTTGGTCTCTTCTTCCAAATATAAAGAAACATGAAAATTTCTTCACTGAAAGGGCTGTTGGAACAGGATGCCCAGGAAAGTGGTGGAGTCACCATTGCTGGAGATATTTAAAAGACTTGCTGATGTGTCAAGTAGGGCCATGGTTTAGTGGTAGATGTATCAGTGCTAAGTTAACAGTTGGATGCAATGATCTTAAAGGTCTTTCACAAACTAAACAGCCCTATGATTCTATGATGTGCTCACGCTGAGGTTGATAGGCAGATGCTTACTGATTTCATCTTCAGTGCATTTCATGATCTGTCCAAAAGATGAAGTAATTACAAAGTTTGATTTGAGAGCTTATCAATGACAGCATGGGTCGAACTTACTTAATTTAGGAGAACAGCAGCAAGTCTACCCCCACAGGACTAAAAGGCTGAAACCCCAAGTTCCATATAGGAAAACATGCTGCTACTGGCAAGAACAGGGAAAAAAAATGTGGAAAAATAATTGATGGTTACTAGGGATTGTCTAACTATCTCACTACTGCCAAAAGGCTGTGAAACCACAGAAAGGAAAAGCCAGCTGGACCAGTGGGGCAAAACCACGCTCAGAAAAGCACAAGTGTGTCATACAAGCTACAGCACAGCGACGCCTCCTTCAGCTGCTACTTCACTTTCCACCGGGTATTTAGCCCTGCTGAGCACAATACACTGATATTTGGGGTCCTAAAAAGAGTAAAAGGGAAGAAAGAGAAGCAGAGAGGTGGATTTCTTTATAATGGCTGAGAAAGGGGATAGAGACTACCCAGATTGGCAGTGAGAAGGTAAAATTCTGCACAGACACACACAAATAGCTCCTTTTTGTAAAAAAAATTATGTGTTTTGCTCACGGCCATGAAAAGCACTGCACTCAGCATAGTTATGGTCTCTGTGCTAGTTTCCTACATTAAGATGACTGCCAGTACCTTCCAGAGCTCTGGAAACTCAAACTCTCACAGGAACCCAGCTTCTGCTCATTTATGTCTGCATCATCTAACCACTGTGAACCTACACTGGTATCAATGACTGAACTGCTCCAAAATAGGATTATATAATTTTTAGCACCAGCAATGTGTGCAAATATTTGACCAAAGTTTCCAAAGCAGTTCAGCCAGAAAAACTAATCCTGTATTCAAATGCTTGGAACTGGAAATAAAATGGATTTTAAAAAAATAATGCATAGATTTTACTGCCACAATTTGCTGCATTTACACAAATATATGTGTTTCTATACACATCTGTATGCATGCATGTGTAATTTACTGTATCTTTACACAAGAAGGTTAGGGATGCTTATATCTACACTTTTTCAGATCATTTGCAATGCCCCTCAACATCTCATCCAAAAGCCACCTTGCACCATGTAATTGCTTTTTTAAAATTAAATCTTCTTTAAAATACAACAACAAAAATTGAACCACAATGGCCTCAGCTTTTAGTGCAAAAAAAATTGTAATCAGATTTCAGGCATGTCTGTTGAATGCAATCCTGCCCTTTCTTTCCTTCAGTAAGTGTATTATCTAGCTCCCGCAGTAGATCTAGATCTAATGGTTGTCCTTGGTTCTCCAAGAAGCAAGAGTTTGCCAATGGGCATAGCGCACTCCCAGGAGAAGAGACCTCTGGAGTTCATCTGATTCATTGCCTGACTTCTGCCAAGTTGTGTCCTCTTTATGTGCTCAAATAATCCACTTGACTGGCACTGAGCTTGCCTGCATAGCAGCATGATGACATATACTCTTCACTCTTTGTACCTGGGTTCTTCTCTCTTGACTGTTCATGGACTTTTCCAATGGAGCATGGCTGTGCACGCCTGCAGAGCCATCACATTTCACATCAGCATGGAGAGAGCAGTTGGTTGTACACCTTCTGCTCTTGTGCTATTTTGGTAACCTTGCTGGGACACTTCTCTGTCTTGCAGAGAGGGCACTATATATGGGAGCATCTACCAATGTATTCAAGTCTTTCAGACCATAAGAAGCAATCTGATCCCCATCCCACAGCATCAGCAGCCAGTAAATGTAACTCCTACCACAACAGCTGACAGGCTAAAGCAGAAGTAACAGCACACCAAGCAACAGGATCCTCGGCAGGTGCTTTCCTCTGTCCAGTTGTTGCACGAAGGACAGGAATGTCTGCCCAGGCCACTGCCGGTGAGAAAATACTTCTCATCACCCCCAAGAATGAAGCATGCAGCACAGCTTTGGATGTCAAACTAAAATAGTTCATTCCTACATGGAGCATTAGGTGCTGTCCCTCTCCACATGCCAGCAACTCTACAGCATCTCAAAACACAAGGCCCAAAGCCAGCTCCAAATTAAGTCAACAAAAGTTCTTCCAGTGACATAACCCAGGAGCTGACTCAGTCCACAAGAGACCACCAATGATGTCTTGACAGGATGAAGGAGTAGGTGGACACTGGTGATCAGTGCATGCAGGACCAAGCACTAACTCAATATACATAAACATCCTTCTGTACGTATGCACAGACATCCCTCTGTACGTATGCACAGACATCCCTCTGTACGTATGCACAGACATCCCTCTGTACGTATGCACAGACATCCCTCTACACGTATGCACAGACATCCCTCTACACGTATGCACAGACATCCCTCTACATGTAGGCACAGACATCCCTCTGTATGTATGCACAGACATCTTTCTACACATACGCACAGACATCCCTCTGTACGTATGCAGACATCCCTCTACACGTATGCACAGACATCCCTCTACACGTATGCACAGACATCCTCCTGTATGTATGCAGACATCCCTCTACACATATGCATAGACATCCTTCTGTATGTATGTATAGACATCCCTCTGTACGTATGCACAGACATTCCCCTGTACGTATGCACAGACATCCCTCTATACGTATGCACAGACATCCCTCTATACGTATGCACAGACATCCCTCTACACGTAGGCACAGACATCCCTCTACACGTAGGCACAGACATCCCTCTACACATATGCACAGACATCCCTCTGTACGTATGCAGACATCACTCTACACGTATGCATAGACATCCCTCTGTACGTATGCATAGACACCCCTCTGTACGTATGCATAGACACCCCTCTGTACGTATGCATAGACACCCCTCTGTACGTATGCATAGACACCCCTCTGTACGTATGCACAGACATCTTTCTACATGTATGCACAGACATCCTCCTGTACTTATGCAGACATCCCTCTACACGTATGCATAGACATCCTTCTGTATGTACACAAAATGTTTCACCTACTTTGACAACTGCAGCTAGGTTCCAGTTAGTGATAACAAGATGGTAAATGGAATATAGCATATTAAGTAAAAATAAACCCATCTTTTCTTCAGATTCCCTCTTGGCAATTTTTTTTCCTGCAAAGTGGAAGGAGGCTCATTTTCGCTTCATGGGGGAATTATGAAGGCATGCAGATTAACACATTTACTCTATTTTCTTGTAAAAGCTGCCATTTCTCATAAGCTGTATTAAACCCTAGGCTCAGAGTTTGAGAAGATGGTGCTGATCAGTGCTGGAAAACAATAAGACTGTGAGAACAACCATGCAGCAGCCCCTGCCCTGCTGGAGCTAAGTAAATTATAACCTTCACTTCTTTCAGAGGAAGAGTCCCAGCTGCAGAGAAATGATTCTTTCAAATGGCAATATAAAAATGATACAGTAAAGCTGCCTGACTTCATTCCCAGAGAGATTTTCTCTCAGGATGCATTCTGGTTTAAGTGGAGGGAGTTATCTGAACGCTGCATCAGAATACAGAGGTCCAGAGGATAGAGCTCTCATAGCAGCAGTTTCAACCTCATGCAAAAAGCACTCCTCAGTATCTGTGGAAACACAACCAATAATGACAAAGGATGAGAGTCCCCCTAAATATCTTCCTGTGTCACTGAAGGGCTCCCTGAATTAATATTCATTCATTACATTTCAGCTGCCACTGCTGCAGGCTTCGAGGGCAGGATTCAAACCCAGGGCTTGGGGAAGAAGGAGGGAAACAAACACTCCACTACAAGGAAAATAAAATATAATTTCCAGTGGGTGCTATCTGGGTCTTGAGAGACTTCAGGTGGCTGCTGCATCACTGCAATGTCCTGCCAAGCGTGGTCACCAAGCCAGGTCTCTAAAGTTCAAGCTGCCAAGTGTGCTCTTAATCATAGAATCATAGAATCAACCAGGTTGGAAGAGACCTCCAAGATCATCCAGTCCAACCCATCACCCAGCCCTAGCCAGTCAACTAGACCATGGCACTAAGTGCCTCATCCAGGCTTTTCTTGAAGACCTCCAGGGACGGACCTCTGCAGCTGAATCAGGCCTTAGAATCACAGAAAAGCCTTTATGTTCAGGTGCTACATAAACCTTAAGGCTAGATGGAATGCCACATCATGACCTTAGATTGAAAGTAAAATCGAGTTGCCCAGAAAGAAGAGATAGAAATACTATTTGCAATTACAGAAAACATGGGAAGCAAAGTAACGTGGAGACCATGGCTGAGGGAGCACAGACTTCAGCACCAGGCTGGTCCCAAAGAGTTTTAACATGCTGGACAAAAGTTGCCTAGCAAGAAAGAACATCTTGCAGTGGAAAAAAAACCCACACGTGGTCTGAAAAAATAAGTGATGCTACTGTTGCTGGACCTTTTTTGTTTGTTTGTTTTGTTCTGGGCTGAGTGGTTGAGTTGGGTTTGTTTTTTTATGAAGGGGTTAAAAAAAAAAACCTATGCAAAATAGGGTTTCTGTGCCCACATGTTTTTATTCTTGATGCAGACCATCTCTCACAAGGAAGATAATGTTCCCTATTTCTATGAAGACCACTCTCCTGCATACACAGGTCTGCCTTGACTCCTCTACACTGTGTCCACTCATCTCCAATGGTGAGCTACCAGTCATCTTGCACGTTAAAGCCATGCTTCCAGGCAGTACAGCACAGAAGACATACTCTGGCCATCTCAAGGACATGAGGACTGGGTATGCCCAGTGCACAGACTGCTCTTAGCACATCCCAGATGCCATGACCAGTTTAGGAGGCACAAGGAAAGGGAATCGGCACTAGCTGCCTCTCACAGCTGAAGCTGATGCTGTATATAGCAGCACTACCAAAGAGGAATCAATGGTCCCTCTGACCACTGTACACCAGTAAATACCCCCTGATATCAAAGCCCACATGCTGGCCAGTGTGACACGGGCTGCTCACAGAAAATACAAGCCAAACAACTCATGACATCTCTCTCTCTCTCTCTCATAAATACACATTCATCAAATGACTTGAGCCAAAGACCTCCTTCCAGCCAGTGACTTTGCTCTTGGAAATGCATGACAGTAATTGCAAAATAGCATTTTTTTTTTTACAACTGTAACAATTGTTAAGAGTTATTTACTAATACCTTCACATACAATGTTTTGCAATATCATAGAGGAACAAGGGGAAAAAGATCCCCACACAGACAGCCTGTATTTATGGGAGCCTCTTAGATGCACAGTTGGCTTCTTGTTCCTAGTGTAAGACACGAACCAGTACCCCAAGGCCTGGGATGCTGTATACCATGAATCAAACCAGGCTAAAGGTACCTGTTCAGCATGTGTGAGAAGGTAGATGCTACCAGATGTGCAGCCTACAAATTCTGTAAATCCATGCTTATCTTGAGCTACCCTCCTGGAAATTATGAACTGGGCTTGCACAAACTCTTTTCCAAGAAGAACTCACTCATCACTTAACCTTCTCCACAAGTGAACTCCCAGACACAAGACATGTGACCCTCACAGGATGCAAGCACATGGGAATGACTGAAGGGGCTGTAGGGCACACATGATCAGCAAATGTACCTGAAATGTAAGGTAGTTTGAAAAGAGAATGGCAAGTCTTCATGGGTACCCTGGCCATAACCCTTAAATGCCCTACTTTCTACTTGTCTCCCACGCTCTTGATGAGCAGATGGAGGGCCTTTGTGGTTTTCTGCCACATGAGAATAACGGTGGGGGGAAATAAAAAGCAGCAAAGCTTTCCTTGTCAGGCCATTCATGCAATGCAGGCAGCAAGAATTAACCCACAACAGCAATGGGAACAGGTTAAGGAGGTCTGTTAAGGACGGATATCCAAGCACTAAAGTAATGAATCAGTGGGTGTGCCCTCAACAAAGAAACAAACCATCTGATATTCCCTCTTCCAGTTTCCCAGAACCTTTGAAAAATGGAATGAAGACAAATATCATTACCAAAATAATTTCTGTTTTCAGCTGCTTGCATGATAGGAGAAAGTACAATTAGTTGAAGTGTGACTTACAGACAGAGCTAGTTCCCACTGGCATAACCGACATCAAGAAAGAAATCCAGATTCCTCCTCATGCTGCCTCAAGTACAAACCAGCTTAGTTTTCCCCAGTGCAAAGGAATGCTACGCAGGTCCACTTAAGAATGCATTATTTGCTCTTGGACATCTTCTCTTGTAGTCCTGGAAGGCAACTAACATTTGCTTCCTGCAACACATCAAACTGAATACATGCATTCGATTAGCTAGTTATAGGAGGTATCCTTGGGCTTTTTCTGCTCCTCAGCATTTTAATAATCTCTTTTTAATTTCTGGCTGATAGTATTTCCACACACCTATGCCAATTCCAACACAGCAAGCAGCTGTCCATTCTTTACTGTCCTGGTCTTCCTACATTTTCCATCTCGCAGCTGCTGCCACTATGTGAGAAGCATGCCCAATTTTCCATCTTCAGATAACTGGGTATTATACACTTCACTCCTACTTCATGCAGGCCACTTGTTAATGCACAGAGAACCTCAGAGACAACACCAATATCTCAAGATTTTTCATAGCTTGAGCTCAAGCTATGTAACCAATCCATTAGCCCATATGAAAACAGATTGTTTCATCTTTTTTTCTTGCAAAATGAAAAATATCATAATGCCAAGCTTGAAATAAAATTATTTGTACTCTCATTTTTCAAGTATGTATTTTTTTTTCAGATTGTGCTTTAAGCCCCTGCTGATGCCTGCAATTCCTTGAAGCATTCTCACGCGACACCACATGAAAATAAACTGCATTTATCCCCTGCAGAGTCAATCTGCCCACCAACAATAAACATCCTAAGCCTGCCTCTTTTAATATGCCAAACTCTGACCTTAGATGTATATGCAAGGTTGTCACTGGCTTTAATGAAGACAAGAAAGTATATTTAAGGGCAAAATTTGGAATAGTCTGGTTTTCCTCAGTATTTCATATAACCATGGCATCAGATTCCTAAGGGTCTTTTTAACCAGGCCCCTGTAATGAGCTTTTGTGAGTTACGCTTCCCAGTAAACCCCTTTCTCCCTTGACTCCACATTTCAGAAGCTTTAATTTAACTCAGAATATAAACAGTAACTCCAGAGACCATTTCTAATCCCAAGTATTCTTGTGATGCAGCTTTGCAGCACAATGCTCTCTTACAGCGTCTGCTTATTCATTTGCTGCAGCTTGCTGGAAACAACCCCAGCCGGGGATGCTGCTCCCCCCAGGGCCGGCATATAGGGATGCTTTAGGGCACATGCCAAAACTGAAAGTAAAGCAGGGGTTTAGGGCACCAGCACATGACAGTGGTCCTAGAAGATGACTAAAAACCTCAGCTCATGAGGCACTTAGTGCCATGGTCTAGTTGATTGGTTAGGGCTGGGTGATAAGTTGGACTGGATGATCTTGGAGGTCTCTTCCAACCTGGTTGATTCTATGATTCTATGGCCATCCTGTAAGCCCAGCTCAACAGACAGGGCATGCAGGAGACAAGTAATGCCATTCTACAACTTTGCCACTAGCCAGCAAACATTTGCTAGTATAGCTCCTGGAAACAACTTCCAAAATGCTGGATTCTGAGAAAGAATAAGGAAAACAAACCTAAAACGCTCAGTGTGAGTAATGAAGTTGTTCCAAAGAAGCTCCTCAGAAAACAGTACTGCTACATTTACGTTCCTTCACAAACCAAATCCACGTTAGGCCTCATCAAGTGCAGTTCTAACCCTGCATCAAATGACCCTTTAAAAAAATTAAGCCCAGCACCAAGGATAATTAACACAATGTGGAGTCTCCTCTTGACAGCATTAAGCCTGGGGCTGACGAAGGCAGAAATTACTCCTGTGGAACCCCCAGACATCTGCTAGCACCTGCAGGGGACAAAGCTATAGTTGTACTTGGGGGAAACTGCAGTGCATCCCCATTTCTCCTTGCTTCATAGAGGCCCTTGAAGTTCACTAGCTCTCTCCTTTTGGCCTCTCATCCTACTTGCTACAGGCACCAAGGGTATTGGTCACAACTCAGGACAATTCTCCCAGATAGCAGCTTCAGTAGCTCTCAATGATCACAGCATCCTAGAGCATTCATCTGCATCCTACTCCTCATCTGACCTAACACATTCTCCTCTTTCCATAACACGGGAATACCACAGTTTCACTAGATCACAGAACAATGGCAAAGAGGTAAGATGGGGTGCCCCTAGTAGCAGGGACCAGAGCAAGCCCCTGGACAAGTCTCAGGCATGGATGGTCATGTACAAGTTCAGCTCCTGGGCACAGGGCAGGACTCACTTCGGAAGCGATTTCAGGATCTGCAGTGGCCTGCTGCTGAGAAAGTATTTCTATTGTGCAGAGTGGTGGGATGGTGCATAAGAGCCCTTCATCAACCAGCACAGCTTTATACTGCTACCCTGCTCTCTGGGTGGAAACCAGAAACAATTTGGGCTGCATTACATTTTAAGTTACAACACCAAAATTGCAGAAAATGAGATGGTTTGTTTTCTCCAGCTCCATGCTACAGACAGAAAAAAAAAAAAGAGTATGAGATAGCACAACTGTTTTTAATTCAAATGCCCCTGCTTGTGCTCTCACCAGAACAACTTCCCAAGAGAAGTTTTGGTATTGTCTGTGATTGATAATGAAGACACCACACTACCCCATTTTCAGGTGTTTGGTGAGATGGGTACCTGAAAATAAAAAGCAAACAGCACTCATAACACCACCACCTTTTCCTAAATGGTTGCAACTTCTGCATCCAATTTTGCTGTGCTCTTCTGGAATATTACTTGAAAGATTTACACTGAAGGAATGGTTGTAAGGCGTGTAGGTTATCAAAGATGCTGCTTGCACAGGTTAAAAATAGCAGCTGATAATATGATACAACACTTCTGGCCAGTTCTCAAAACCAAGAAGTGACAAGCAAGGTGAAAAAAAAAACAGTAAGAAAATGCAACTGCATTTCACATTTTATTTCATTCTGAAGATCAAATACAAATCTTACATTCAAACCCTAGGAACCACCCAAACACCCCCAACTGTCACCACAGCCTTAAAGCATCGCCCACTTGAACCTATCATGGATATTGCCTCAAACTTGCGCAAAAGGGCCTCCACAAAAGCCATGAGACTCAAAGTGTTACTGATATGCTGCCCTGTTAAGCTGTGGGTAAGCTAAGGCACTGGTAGTGCTGGTAACTGGTAGGTGTTCAATGAGTTAAACCCCTTGTACATGCCTCTAAGAGCAAGCAGGCTGCTGCCACGCTGCTCCTGCGTGGCGCTGACAGCAGGCATACAAGGTATGGCCATGCAAGCTGCTATGGGGTGAGCACGGCGTCCACTGAAGCAGAATTTCCACTCACAGATAGGGACACACACTCCTCCCACAGTGGGTAAAGAAGATGAGACAACATAAACCAGGTAACAATTCACTACTCAACTGCTTACACATTTTTTTCAGCAGTTTGGAGCCTCTGACAACAGCCTCAGCTATTGCACTTCAACTCTAAGAGCAGCCATGTGCAGAAAATGGTGCTGGAGCTCTGCACTGAAACCAGGTGGATGTCCTTGGTGCAGCTGCGACACAAACCTGCTTGCTTTCATCACCAACAAATAGAAAACAAAACTTCCAATGCTAAGCACCTCTTCTGGCTTCAGGGTAGTGACAAATGCAAGCCATACAAAGGACAATCCTTGAAAATAATAGTCTAACATACTCTTAAATAAATGAGAACACCAGGGAGAATTCAAAACCAGAGAAGAGGTGTAAGCCAGCTGGATTTCAATAAAGATCTCACCTAGCATTTGGCAGCCTGATGGACTGGACAGCAGACGTGCCATAATGGCTCTTGGTCCTCATATCTCATCCCACCCCTCAATTATGACATCTTATGTCGGCCTCTGGCATGTCATGTAGTCTGTTTTCCTGAGCTTTTCCTTCTATAAAACGGGAATAATCACATTTAATTTCCTTACAGAGCTGTTATTAGGGTTCATTAGCTAATGTTTGTACACTGCTTTGAAAAAAAACACAGGAGTGCTCTCTCCTCCTCTTTCACTTTATATAAATATATGATGTCCTATTATCATAACCATCTGTGCCAGTGGGGAATTTTAATTGCTGAGCTAGCTCTTGGGAAAGACCTGAGATTCTGTAATATATAGGTCAGAGGACTTTGTGAACTGTGAAGGTAACGATAACACATTTAGACTGGGAATGCAAGGAGGCATGAGGTAATGCTAAGTTTGGTGCTAGGAGGGAGGTGGTTACCAAAAACCTAGAAGAAAAGACTTGGTGGCCCTTCTGCATCAGAAAGGGGTTTACAATCTCATCTCTATTCAGGAAAACTAATTTATCTTCAACTGAAAAACTTGAGAAAACAGTGACCTGCATTTCAAAATGCAAAGGATAGGATATTCTTAAGACCTTGGAAGAAATACATGTGAAAGCAATTCCACTGCTAGAGAAACAAGTGGGTCAAAATACATGACTCTTCTGGCTCTTGTCACAAAGCAAGCTCATTTCTTAAATGAGGAAAGAAAAAAGTTATGAAGTCTGAATATATGCTGGAGGTAAAATATTATAAGGCATAAAGTTAAGAGGACAAACAGTAGGGGTTTTGTTTTGCTTTTTAGCTTGAAAGATTAATGGGAAACAAGTATATATTAGTATAAATATAACCAAGGAAAATAGAGGGGAGAGAATGGGTCTATTGTTGAATAAGGCAGGGGATCACATAACAAGAATCCAGACAGATGAAGCACTCGGTAGTTATTTCCCTGTGTTCAGTACAAAGGACACAGGAGTCTTAAGCAAGAGGTAAAATTCATGATCTAGATAAGCCTGTGGAGAAAAAAACTAAAATAAAAGTGAAAGTATATCCATGCAATCAATGTGCCAAAGTCTTTCTATAGCAAACATCTAATGAAGTCAAAGGAGTTAAACAAGGGATAAGTTTAGCCTACCATTTTACAACTTAATAAGACCAAATGACGTGCACAGAAGGGATCTAAAGAAACCAAATACACACTGAGACCATAAAGCTGCTACTGAGCAGTTTTGAAGCTCATAAGGAACTAGTACAATATGAGCAGTCTGGAGAGAAACAGTTTGTAGAGGAAAGGTATGACATGGGGATGGGGTAAGACACAGTTAGGAAATCACAATCAACTGCATTATTAGAAGAAATAAAACACAGCACATAAAACAGCACGATGAGTTAAAGAGAAGTTTACTACAGAAGGATTCTGGCTCAGAGAAGCATGAATGTCTTCCAAACGTGAGTGTCTTGTGGGGAGTGATTTCCTAGGTTAGTTAGGCAGTCTTTGCTACTTATTCCTATGGCATTACAAACATGCACGGAAGAGTATGAGTTCGGCGATAAAACTCTACAGAGGGAATGGGAAAAGTCCCAGGTCATAGTCTGCACTCCTCTACACTGGTGTAAAACTGGATAACATTCACAAGCTAGCATGGATTTAGCTCAGCAGAGCTAGGGAAAAAGAAAGAAATCACTGATCATGGTCAGATCAAGCTGCTGGATGGAGTAGCCAGTTATAAAGACTGATTCAGGTGAACCTGAAATCAATTTCACATCATTGCCTCTCCACTGGAGACCAGATTAGCACTGGGATTGTAGGTGGAGTCACCTACACAAAGCACAGATCCACTTACAAACTTAAACAAGCCAGCTGTATCAAAAACGTGGGTAAACTAACCAAGTGACAATTCAGAGCATTCACCTATTTTCACAATAGTTTAATGCAGAACGGTGCCTGTTTATAACAACAATAGAAGAGGAAGTTCCTATAGTACCCACAACCTGTATGCAGAACTGCCAGACCTCCAAGCACTGTCACATGAAGAACACCAACACAAGGTGCTTTTACAAAACAACAAACTGACTTGAAGAGCAGACACATCAAGCAAATTCCATGATCAAATCACATAGAGAAAAGGTAGTGAATGACACCTGACGACAGGAAGAGGGCTGATGGGCATCTGCTCTAGCCCTCCTCTTCTCGCCTGGTAAGAAAATCCACTTTACTGCAATGAATGCTGAGGAGGTCACCAGGTGATGGAGAACTGCTCCAGTCCTCAGGAGAGGACCAAGTGAAACCATGCAACAAGCCGCAGGTCAGACAGACATGCACACTTGGGAAGGATAAGCCTCTGTTCAGCCAGAAGGCACAACTTTGTGCCCAAGGTTGCAGGTTTGTGGTGGGGAGGGAGGTGCAATCTTCGAGATGCCAGCAAGGGGACTGGCACATTTAGGAGGCACAGGGGCTTTGAGGATATTTATTTTGTAGTTCAGGGAGAGAAGAGGAAATGGAGACAATTTACACATAATTGAAAAATAACAATATACAGAAGCAAGGGAGTGGATAATGTGCAATAGATGAAAAGTGCTAAGTGCCTTCAAAGGAAGAGATCTACAGCCTACAGTAAAACAGGATTAGACCAAGCTGACAGAGTGTAGGTCTTCCTGATGCTTACCTAAACAGCTCCTCTGCCAACACCATACCTCAAAATTGCTTTTTATTTGACATTATCTGTTCTGCCTGCAGAGATACTTTGTAAACAAAAAACATCCCTAATAACACACCAGCAAATAGCTCCCAGCAACATTATGAGTTGTCCACCTCAGGGAGCTCACCATCACACTCAACTTATCCCTTTGCCTTCAAGCCAGCATCTAACACAGGAGGGGACTGGACTTCCACACCACTGTGCTCCTGGCTTTGAAGGGATGCAATGACTGGAAGTCCAAAGCCTGACATGTGCCAAAGCTTCTGTGCAACATCCTTGATAGGTCTGCCAAGCTGTAGATTTCAAAGCCAGGCCACAGCTGCCACAGCAGTGTCAATCAAATGCCCACACCACGGTCATTTCTGGTTTTCAGAGCAGCAGCTACAAGTGCCTGTTCTGCCCTACATGCTTTTTAATGGCAGCTTACCTTGTCAAGACATGAACTTGAAAACAGGTTTATTCAGGTTCACTCATTCTTTATGGAGTTCATGGCCCTCATGAAAATACCTTTCTCTCCTACTTCACTGCACAGAGATGACAGGCATTTCCAGACTGAAAGCTGAAGGGCTGGACATCTACCCTTATCCTGACTTCTTAGGAAGTCCTGAGTCTTGCAGAAAGGGAGTTTCCAACTGTTGTATCAGGAACTCTGGTGATAAGCCTGGTGCTGAGTGGCTTAAACAGGGATTATCAAAAGACAGGCTGCTGCCCATGTCTCTTTCTAGCTGCCTTTCTCCATTTTTGGTGAAGCTCCTGGGACTACTTCCACTTCTCCAAGAGAAAACACCAAGCATTCTTGCCAGAGAGCTATGTGATGCTGCCTTAGAGACAGTGCCAGGAGACAGTGACCACACACTAAGAAAACTCTGCACAACAGTGTCAGAAACCCAGTTCTACAGTGGCAGTGGTCCTTGGCACTAGCTATCCCACCAGCAGCATCACCAGAACAGCTGCAGGAGGCAGGCATCCCCTCTCTATTAGCCTTGACTTCTTTCATCTTCACAATTTTCCAGGGCTCTGGTCAACATCAAGGGCTCTTGCAGGCCATGGAGCTGGAAAAGCCAAACACTAAGAGGAAAGGCTTTGGAAATACAGCTTTAACAACTGTATGAGATGTATCTTCCAGTGACAGTACATGGATTCATTCAAGATGGGTCATTGTGTGTGGGTCATTTTAACTAGCTGCTCAGTGCAATGATGTTTTGAAGTAACTTGGTGCATGACAGATATTCAGAAACCATTTACAAAGCACAGAAGTAAAAAAAGAGGAGACAAAAAAACTCACCCTAGATCATTTGCACCTCCTCTGCTGTTACTGCTGGTGAGTTGTTTTAGCTTTTAACCTTTTGGGTTAATTGGATGGTATGCACATTAAAAGTCTACACCTGGCCCATACAACCATGCTCAGTAGAATGAATTCACCAAAATAAGTTGTGTGGTGCATGGTCAGTGAAGGAACCACAAAAGTTTCATTCCAGCTGAAGGATGAGATAGGAGAAACAGAGAGGAAACCAAGGCAAGTCAGCCTTAGGAAGCCAAACCACAAAAGCCAGAAACTGCAAAATGCTATGGACGTGTTTTGTGTCATTCCAAATCAGTAGAACTAACAGCACCTAATAAAGAGCTCTTTTTCTTTTTAAACAGCATTGATGGGAACTCAGAAATTAAAATACCAGGCTAGGCCGTGTTTCCACATGGTTTGCTGCCCCATAGGACCACGACAATTATCTCCACTCACTTCACCTCACCTTTCACTGGAAAAAAAGGTGGATTTGGAAAGAAGGATACAAATCCATTGCTTACAAAGAGCAAGAGTTTTTTACAATCTCTAAAAGCATTTCCATATATATTTGTATAGGGTTAACACTCCAGGGGGAGTAACCCTAAACCTGACCCTAGGTGGTCTTGACCACTCCCCAGCGGTGGGTCTGAACACCACCAGGTGATGGTTAGCCCTCTCCCCCTTCCTGTCCCATAAAAGCAGGGGGACTTCCTGCTTCTCCCTCTGCATCACTCCGCTCCCTGCCTCGGTTATACCACCATTAGCATCTGTTTCTGGTCTCTTTTTGTTTCACCATGTGGCCATCACCCACGAGGCCAACAAAGCCATCACCATCAGGTTGTATATATACATTTTGTATTTGCTATGTTCCCTTCCCTAACCTTTTGTAACTTCCCTACCTCAGATACCTTGTTACGTTATTGTTAATTTTTTCTTTTTAATTTCCAAATCGAGGGAGAGTGGTGGTGAATGGTGCCACATCCAGTTGGCAGCCAGTCACTAGTGGTGTGCCCCAAGGATCAGTGCTGGGCCCAGTCTTGTTCAATATCTTTATTGATGATCTGGACGAGGGGATTGAGTCCAGCATCAGTAAGTTTGCAGATGACACCGAGCTAGGAGCAGGTGTGGAGCTGCTGGAAGGTAGGAGAGCCCTGCAGAGGGACCTAGACAGGCTGGATGGGTGGGAAGAAACCAATGGGATGAGATTCAACAAGGCCAAGTGCAGAGTCCTACAGTTTGGCCACAACAACCCCAAGCAGCTCTACAGGCTGGGGACTGAGTGGCTGGAAAGCAGCCAGGAAGAAATGGACCTGGGGGTACTGATGGATAGTAGGCTGAAGATGAGCCAGCAGTGTGCCCAGGTGGCCAAGAGAGCCAATGGCATCCTGGCCTGCATCAGGAACAGTGTGGCCAGTAAGACAAGGGAGGTTATTCTGCCCCTGTACTCAGCACTGGTCAGGCCACACCTTGAGTACTGTGTCCAGTTCTGGGCCCCTCAATTCAAGAGAGATGTTGAGGTGCTGGAACGTGCCCAGAGAAGGGCAACAAAGCTGGTGAAGGGCCTGGAACACAAACCCTATGAGGGAGCTGGGGTTGTTTAGCCTGGAGGAGAGGAGGCTCAGGGGTGACCACATTGCTGTCTACAACTACCTGAAGGGAGGCTGTAGCCAGGTGGGGGTTGGTCTCCTCTCCCAGGCAACCAGCAATAGAACAAGGGGACACAGTCTCAAGTTGTGCCGGGGGTAGGTCTAGGCTGGATGTTAGGAGGAAGTTCTTGACAGAGAGAGTGATTGGCATTGGAATGGGCTGCCCAGGGAGGTGGTGGAGTCACCGTCCCTGGAGGTCTTCAAGAAAAGCCTGGACGAGGCACTTAGTGCCATGGTCTGGTTGACTGTACAGGGCTGGGTGCTAGGTTGGACTGGATGATCTTGGAGGTCTCTTCCAACCTGGTTGATTCTATGATTCTATTTGGGTATGCTTACTTCTCTCTCTCCACCTAATCCCTTTCTTTGAGGAAAGAAGGGGAAGAGGGAAGGGCACTTTTATAAAACTGTTAATGGTGCTATAACATTTATCTGAGTCTCTGGAAATTTAAACTAGAACCGAGAGAACATTAAGAGGCTATAAAACCTTACTATCATAGGCCATGCTATGCTGCTCCCACAGTATGCAGTCACCGCCGCACGACTTGTATGGGGTAGATCACTCACCCAGCAGGGCACCAGGGACATCAGAGCACTGTGGGGCACCACAGCACAGCGGAGGCAGCTGCTGCAGTCTTGGAGAACTTCGGGTGTTTAAATAAATAAACAGAGCATGTGACTAAATACTCCCTTCCTCACTGCTGTTTGCATACTGTTAAAGCCATAAGTCTATTTTTAAAGCACTTCACAGGTCACATTCAAGAATTCACTATGCATACCCAGGCTTGTTTTCCCATTTGTAGCCATCCTCTCTTTATAGGACTGTACTGCAAGATTGTACTGGTGTTCTCAACTTTCCTTTGCACAAGGTTGTGATTCACAACAAAAGTGGCCACCTGGAATTCTCCATAGTTATTCCTGTACATACTTCACACTTTTAAAGCCAGGGAAGTTTTAAACACTGGGGGAATAGTGAGATGGGGGGAAATGGCTGTTGAGCTCTAATTCAAAGTAAACAGCACGAAGCTGGTGAAAGGCCTGGAACACAAACCCTAGGAGGAGAGGCTGAGGGAGCTGAGATTGTTTAGCCTGGAGAAGAGGAGGCTCAGGGGGGACCTCACTGCTGTCTACAACTACCTGAAGGGAGGCTGTAGCTAGGTGGGAGTTGGTCTCTTCTGCCAGACAACCAGCAACAGAACAAGGGGACACAGTCTCAAGTTGTGCTGGGGGAGGTATAGGCTGGATGTTAGGAGGAAGTTCTTCCCAGAGAGAGTGATTGGCATTGGAATGGGCTGCCCAGGGAGGTGGTGGAGTCACCGTCCCTGGAGGTGCTCAAGAAAAGACTGGATGAGGCACTTAGTGCCATGGTCTAGTTGACTGGCTAGGGCTGGGTGATAGGTTGGACTGGATGATCTTGGAGGTCTCTTCCAACCTGGTTAATTCTATGATTCTGGCAGATGTCTAACTTAAGGATAATACACGAGGAACACCAGAGACTACTGGCAGCATGATGACCCCTAATTAGTAACAAAAGGAAACAAGAACGTATGAAATGAGGTTGCCTGTAGCTGTACTCAATTAGTAACACACTGCACTGCATGTAGTATCGTGACACTGTCACTCCAGCAACCTCCCATTGGGTGAAAGAGGAACAAGGTTAGACCTTCCAACCCAACATGTGGTTTTAGCTTTAGTAATTTATTCAAAAGGTGTATCACAGTACCAGTCAAGGAACATCCAAGATAGATATTACCTCTCAGGTGAATACACCAACTCAGCCCCGCTACTTCTCATGGCCTGTGGATATTTAAATGAAACTCTACAATCAAAGCTTAGGAGTAAAGCAGGAACCTCGTGAAGAAGCCATGCCCTGGGAGAGCATGGGAGTACTGCCCTGCACATCCTTACCGAGGTGTCTAGCATCAAACACCACATCACAGCACGCCATGAAGGAATGCCAGCAGAGGGGACACTGCTATGGGTATGCTGCAGAGGGGCAGCTACTGTTACCACTTCCAGCTAAATGCACTGCAGCTCCTGTTACCATAAAGCAGCAGAGAGCACTTTTCTGTATCATCTTCAGCCACTGTCATCTTTTACACTGGTTTCCTTCCACAGTTTACACACTGAGGGGAGGGGGGGAAGTGTGGGGTGCTAGGAAGACAGTTCACTCAGAAATGCCTGTTATTAAGAACCCACCCTTCATATTTCTCTGCAGCATATGTGCCTGTGAAAACACGAAACAATCCTTCACAGCTAGTGAAGCTCTCAAATACTGAGCAGATTTGCTGTAACCTTCTTGGGCACCACACAAAACCTTCCTTCCAGACACTGCTGAAAGGAGTGGGAGGGGAGCTGCACAGTGCAGTGGTTTCTAACCGCACTGCTTCAGGGATATTGCATTAGACAGAGGTGGAAGAGTTTTCCTCCCTGCCCTATTCTCCGTTTCAGTCTCAAAATCAAACTAGCCATGAGTTTACTAATGAGGATGAGAGAGGAGTGAACATGGCAGAGGACAGCACCTGACAGCTTATCACCTGTTTAACTGCAGCTGCAGAGATTTGTAGTCCTAACAAGAAGCTAGGGACTATCAGACTCCAGATATAGATGCTACTTGAGGAGGAGTAAAACATCAGGAAAACTTTAATTCCCACTGAATTCAGTGGAGGAATAGTCATTAAGAGGACTGGAAGGTTCCTCCAGACCTCACTCAACATATGAATTCAGTGAATGCTTTGTCACAGCAACATTGTTCACTCCTTCCTGCTTTCCTTTTATTTTCTTACAGATCATAAACCCAAAAGACATCTACTGTGATGAAAGAAGCAATTACAGGCATGTTGCTGAAATAATGCAAGGACAGAATTGCACAGCACACCCTCATCACACGATGATGACTGTATTTACTATAGGCCTGACCCTATTCCCATTGAAGCCATACCAAAACCCAACGCAAAAGGTGCTGGAGTCTCAGTCACCACCAACATCTTGCAAGCCATGGAGGTGGATGATGAGCCAGCTTCTCAGAGGTGGGCAGCACAGTATCATTAGCCAAACCCACGCCACAAATAACTGTGTGCTGTTTCTTCCACGCATATCAACACTGGCCCAACTACATACATGATCTAAAAGATTTGCTACTTGCATTTTAAGGGGGACCTGAGCTGAGTGGATACAGAACCTATTCACTGTGAGTTTTCTGGGCAATCAAAACTGAAATTCAATTTAGTTGGTCAGTTAGATCTCTCAATTTCCCCAACGGTCCTAGCTGGCTGCAATTTCTCTTTGACATGCCTGCGCAGCTCCAGCTGCTTGGCCTCACGGTTGACAGCAATCAATCAAATACAAACATGGTCATTTGAATCTCAGGCAAATTCAGATCCATGACCATATGGACCCTTGTACAGGTACATATTCTTTACAGCAACTTAATGATTCATTGCAGAGAAGAGCCTGTTTATTTTGCTTCAGGGATGGGTATCAATGCCAACACCCAAACAGCATATTCACAGGACAGCAAAGTTATTCCCTCTTACCTGCCTGTGTCTTTTTTTCTGGATAGATAACTTGGCCTGAAATGTTATACTCATTGCAGGTGGCTTTAGGGGTTCACTGCATGTGTGCCAGAACCAAAGGGGCAACATCCCACCTTTCCACAGGAAGGTAATTACTACTCCTGCAGGGATCTGCCCTTCTTTGCCACTTTTCTTAACCCTTACTTTCTCTCAGATCCCACACAGAAGAGCAGACAATGCACACATCTCCCCCAGTTTCCACCAAGCTTAGACATTCACTTTGCACAGGTCAGAAAATGCATTTGGCTTTTAATTATTTTTATTTAAAGGCCTACAGAACAACATGAAGCCCTCCTTCCTTTGCTGGAGGAACCAGCCTTCTGGTTCCAGCTGCTGCCATGAAAAGGTGCAGAGTTTCTGCATGTGATAGCTGCTGTGCAAGGGCCCGGCTGCAGTCTCAGGAAGAGAAGTCAGAGTCCATGTACCTCCCAACAGAGCCTCCCACGGGACTGCACCAGCCTCCCAGCACTGCTGAGCTGAGGCAGTCAAGGTCACCTCTAAGCAGAAAGCCTCCAGAGACCCTCCTTTTTGGCTCTAGGTCTTTGGAAGCAACTAGGCTTCAGAAGTTACTGCCTATACAACGCATGGGGCTGAAAGGAGCAGTCTCGCTCTGCAAGGAAGATCAAAAGTCAAAGCATTTAATCTTTTGCTTTCTACTAGGCTTCCAAGATACTGCCCTTGAAGATATTAAAGCCAGGCATCCAGATGACAGATAGCTTAGGCACCAAACCAGAGCATGGTGCTTACAGACTCCTCAACATCCCCAGACAAACTTATAACTAAGAAAAAGGGGAGCAACAGGGACTTGAACTACCCAGCGGTTTAACCTGGCAGAGTCCAGAGCTGGCTCTGAGCCAGGCTGGGCATGCCAGAAGATGTGCCATTTCCATATATGAAGGCAGTACCCACCCCTGCTTTACATCCCTTCCAGCTTCCCAAGGCTCAGGGAAAAGAGCTCCCACAGTCAGGCAGCTGATGCTACACCAAAATGAGAGGCTTCACATCGACTATCGCCTTAAGGAGCTACAGCTGCACCTACCCTCTGTTGCTCTCTTGTGCAAACAGCAAGGTGACAGCAAAGCTCAACATCTTCAGACTAAACACCTCCCTGTCAGAGAATCAGTCATGCTCACTAGGAGAAGGCATTGAGCAACCTGCTGGCAACAGGAAGGCTGCATTGGGCAACCTGACAGCAATGGGATGTGGCGTATTTGCTAGATCCGGATAGCATCCCTTAAGATGGGTGGCACACCAAAGACATGACACACTATGTGCTCATGTCCCCATCAGTCATTTGTGTTGAGATATTTCAAGTGTATGTTGTAAGGACAGCTTTCATCAAGAGCAGAGCTTCAAGCACAAAGACTGGTATCACTGAAAACTGTCTAAAGAGGGAAGCTGAAAGTTCAAATAAAAGAGATGTTTTCCTCTGATAAGCACACTCCAGGAATAGAAACCAGAGTAAAACATGGTGATTAAGAGAAAGATGCATCTTTTCTAGGTCAGCTCTCAATAACTTCAGAAGATACCAGGTCACAGACTCATTTACTGATTTGGGAGGGCTTTTTATTAAAAAAAAAACAACAATAAACACACCAAAACAGACTCCACCACAGCTATATTGACTTCAACGGACCTTTTCCATTCTTCAGCTACTAGATCTGCCTGACAATGTAATATTTGACCCAAAAGGAAATGAAGTCCCTTCCTCCCACAATAACAACCAGCCTAACGAAGGTCACTATAGTATGTTCTCACCAGACATTAGGAAGCAGAAACTTGGGAAAGGTTACAGAAAGACTCGAGGGCCATGAAACTGCTGCTGCTGAGTTCTAGGCTTAGAACCATAGAATCAACCAGGTTGGAAGAGACCTCCAAAATCATCCAGTCCAACCTAGCACCCAGCCCTAGCCAGTCAACTAGACCATGGCACTAAGTGCCTCATCCAGGCGTTTCCTGAACACCCCCAGGGATGATGACTCCACCACCTCCCTGGGCAGCCCATTCCAATGCCAATCACTCTCTCTGTGAAGAACTTCCTCTTAACATCCAGCCTATACTTCTCCTCACACAACTTGAGACTGTGTCCCCTTGTTCTATTGCTGGTTGCCTGGGAGAAGCACCAACCCCCACCTGGCTACAGCCTCCCTTCAGGTAGTTGTAAACAGCAAAGAGGTCACCCCTGAGCCTCCTCTTCTCCAGGCTAAACAATCTCAGCTCCCTCAGCCTCTCCTCATAGGGTTTGTGTTCCAGGCCCCTCACCAGCTTTGTTGCCCTTCTCTGGACACATTCCAGCACCTCAACATCTCTCTTGAATTGAGGAGCCCAGAACTGGACACAGCACTCAAGGTGTGGCCTGACCAGTGCTGAGTACAGGGGAAGAATAACCTCCCTTGTCCTACTGGCCACACTGTTCCTGATGCAGGCCAGGATGCCATTGGCTCTCTTGGCCACCTGGGCACACTGCTGGCTCATCTTCAGGCTACTATCTATCAGTACCCCCAGGTCCCTTTCCTCCTCACTGCTCTCCAGCCACTCTGTCCCCAGCCTGTAGTGCTGCTTGGGGTTGTTGTGGCCAAACTGTAGGACTCTGCACTTGGCCTTGTTAAATCTCATCCCATTGGTCTCTTCCCACCCATCCAGCCTGTCTAGGTCCCGCTGCAGGGCTCTCCTACCTTCCAACCGATCAACACCTGCTCCTAGCTTGGTGTCATCTGCAAACTTACTGATGCTGGACTCAATCCCCTTGTCCAGATCATCAATAAAGATATTGAACAGGACTGGGCCCAGCACTGATCCTTGGGGCACACCACTAGTGACTGGCTGCCAACTGGACGTGACACCATTCACCACCACTCTCTGAGCCCAACCCAGCCAGTTCTTGACCCATATCTGAGTTTACATAATTTCCATGCTTCTCTGTAATTTGAAACCATGGAGATATATCTCAGGGTATAAATCATCCAGATTAGAAACAAAATTAATTATGATTTTGTACCGTTTGGAAGAAAACTGACACCAAATTCCTGTAGCAAGCATAAGTCTCAAGCTGTGCTGGGGTAGGTATAGGCTGGATGTTAGGAGGAAGTTCTTCACAGAGTGTCTGGCATTGGAATGGGCTGCCCAGGGAGGTGGTGGAGGCACCGTCCCTGGGGGTCTTCAAGAAAAGCCTGGATGAGGCACTCAGTGCCATGGTCTAGTTGACTGGCTAGGGCTGGTGCTAGGTTGGACTGGATGACCTTGGAGGTCTCTTCCAACCTGGTTGATTCTATGATAAGAAAAAATAAGCCCGGCCCATGGCTCAGCCCAAGCACATAAGGGAGGAAGGTTCATCACCACCATATCTTGACTATGCCCTTCGGAGCTTATGGCTACAGATAGTCTACAATAGACTAAACATTTGTTTGTATACACAAAAAGTGTCTTCAGGTAATGACATAAATGTTCTATTAACAGAAAGTGCAACCACCAAAGTTCCAGCAAATTCCCACGGAAGGGCAAGCTCCTCTAATTAAATGGTGAATCTTCCCAGTAAGTGCCAGTCCCAAGTTCCTATCACACAGATAGATATGACCCCTTCTCTATGTAACATAATGTGTCCCACTTTGGAAAAACACACACTGTCACTTCTGCTAACTGAAGTATGACCTCTCCCCAGCACAGCATCTTTAAAACATAGCTGCTACAGACACATGCAAAAGGAAGTAACTCACTACCAGAATATACTTTGGTTTATATAAACCAATTATCCTCTGCAGCAGAAACATCAGATAAATACAGTTTTGAAAGTGTGTGGTTATGAAATGATTGAATGTATCATTTTGGCTCTTTTACATCAAACTAAAAGTTAAAACTGAAGAATTCTTTCATTTTGTAACAGGAAAGACATCTTCTAACAAGACAACTGTCACTTAAAGTACCTCCATAAATATCCTGTTCAGTTTCAAAGCATGGGACAAAGATGCATTATGAAGTGCTTTAAGAAATTTACAGCCTCCTATTATGGACACACTCCCTCTCAGTAATTCACAGCAAAGAAAGCAGGGCACATCCTGCAGCCCACTGATCCAAAACCAGTGACAGCTTTGCCTGCCAAAGACATCAAGATCCTTGGAGTTGCCTACAAATGACTGTGTTTGGAGCTCAGGCTGCAGCTCCTGTAAGTCTCTGTCCTCTGTACACGACATGAGCATGACTGTTGAGTGAGTTTACAAGAAATATGGAAGAGCACATGCAGATTCGTTGCTCAAAACCCTTGCCAAATGGGAAGTTGCATTTCTTACCTAGTTTCTAAGAAAACGAGATTTATGTGACTGCAAGTGCTTCCACTCCCCCCCAGTAACCCCTCTTTCAGCTCACAGGTAGATTTCAACCAGTTCTGGCAGAGGACGTGGCTTCTGACAGCTGCACTTTCACAAATGGTATGGAAACAAAAGATTCAGGAGACGGGAGGGTGCTGAATGACACAAAAATGAAGAAGCTTTCATCAAGCAAACTTAAGCACAAAGTCCTCCTCATTCCTCTTCTCCCAGATTCTTCTCCCAGGTTTTAGCCACAATAACAAATAACTCAGTAACTGAGTAAAGCATGGAGCCTATTCACAGCCTTGGCAGCCCATCCTGCCTCATAGCTTATTCGCCCTTCCCCTCATGCCACGCTTGGGCATCACGCAAGGGGCCACCGCGAGCCAACTGCCTTTATCACTAAGGCCAAACCCTCCGCAGAGGGTGCAGCATTCAGGCAAGCACCACCAGCCTCTCATACAAATTTGAGTGCTGCTAGAAAGAGACCTCCAACGAGACCTTGATCCCGTTATATTCCCACATGAGGGCAGAGCTTTTCAGCTCAAAGCCCCTGCACGGCTCCTCTCCCAGCAGTCAGTCCCCTGGAAAGGCACAGAACACAGGGCTGAGCACACAGAGCACCAGGCTCTCGCACGTCACCACAGGATGAACAGAGAAACCCTCTCCTATTATTTTCAACTATTTTTCTGTGGATCATCCCAAGAGAATGGGGTGAGGCTGTCAGCCACTTCGCTGGGAGGAGCTGAAGCTCAAATGCCCTGCGTTCGCTTTACGACAGAAATTGTCTGCAGCACTTAATTCCCTGAAAGCCACAGTTAATTGTGCTACGGTATCAGTAAACATATTGGTTACACCATTAGAGCTCATTATTTTCTCCTCCAAGACAAGACATTACTACGTTATTGATGCAACAGCCCAGTGTAATGAAGTGATGCTTTGCATCCTTCTCTCTTCTGAACACCAAGTTCTCAGAGCTCTAGCACTCATGCCAGATTTACTGCGACCGAGGTTTATCTTCAGCAGGACAAAAACTGCAGTTAACAACCTAAAAAAGAGCTGTGCAAAGTTAAACACCTGCCCTTCATCAAATGCAAATGCTTGGGTTCCTGCTTGATACAACTCAAAATTACAGCTATTTCTACACACAGCGAGCATTTGTGCCTCATCTAGACAGACTATATCCAGAAAGGCATTTGAGCATAAGATTAAGCCAGAATGCAGTAAATGAGTGAGCTGCTTACATAAATACTGAACTTCTTTGAAGTTAAGGGAGGGAAAAAAGGGGAGTTAGATCCAGAGGGTCACCACTCGTAAGACAGAAAGTACATATGAATTGGACGTGGCACTTGGTACCATGGTCTAGCCTTGAGCTCTGTGGTAAAGAGTTGGACTTGATGATCTGTGAGGTCTCTTCCAACCCTGATGATACTGTGATGCTGTGAAATCCAGGGAAAATATTATTTGCTCATTTCAAAACTGCAGAAGAAAACCTACAGAAATTATCATGCAAAGAGCTCAGAACAGTAAGTCACTCCATCCTGTGGTTCTCATCCACTCACAGGGCTACTGAATGGAATAAAGTTTACTCCTGTGAACAAAACTACAGGAAAGAGCCTTTGCAAAGCACCCAGTCGGCAGCAAACGGTTCTGCAGCACAAGGAAGGTCAGGAGTGGCAGCGGTGTCTAGTGCAATGTCTGGGAAGGCTGTCCAAGCTTTGCTTGGGCTAAAACATGAAACAGTATTTCCTCTGCAATGATTAATACGAATCAGAGAGTGTATTAATAAAACCCTTAGAAACAGCCTCTTTCATGCGCATAACCTGAGAGTGCTGTTTCCCAGTCACTCCCTGAAAGAGTCAGCTCCACAAATCCCCAGTACCTTGTGAAAAGGAGAGGGCTCTTCAGAACAATGTTAAGTTTACTCAGTTTCATTTAATCTTCTTGCACCCTGGCTCTCTGCAAAAATGAGGCAGCTGAGCGGTTCCTGCTTTGCCACTCACTCCCTTGCACAGTGCAATCACAGCTTCCCCCAGATGATGTCTTTCTGGACCAAATAACACCACTCTGGTTGACTATTACCATACCAAAATATTCCTCTTGGGCCCCTCAACTTTCATTATCTTTTCTGCTGTTTGTTCTATTCTTTCTCTTTCTGGAAATGAGGCTACTAAAACTGAACTAATTACTCCAGGCTCAGAGGATACTTTATGGAGGTGCTACATTGTTCTCATTTTTCCTTATGCCACAGCCAACACTCCTGTTTAAATACGGACAACTGTACTAATGCTCAAGTCACAGACAAGGAGAGATGTAAACTCAGAAGTCCTCATTTCCTTGACTGCTCTTCCCTTAAATGCTGCCTTTTCCCCAAAATTGGATCTCTTCCCAGATGTTCATCCAACTCAGACCCTACCCAGGCTACAAAAGGTGTGAATCTCAAACCTGAAGACTCCAGTATGCCCTCATCACCTTCCCACTCCAGCCGAGGATGTCTCAGCAGCACTGTCAGGAGCATGCATCATGGATTGCACAAGCTGCCTGTGTGAGCCTTGAAGCTCCTTTTGACAGTACAGGTCTAGTTCTGCTCAGCAGCTAGCTCTGTAGCCAGTTTTGCAGTCTGGGTGTGTTTGCACTGTCTGCGTGAGAAGCAGCTATTAAGCAGGCGGCAGAGTTTCAGGTAAGCTTCCAGAGGGTCCCAAAGCATAGCTCTAGGTTGGGCAACTCAGCATCAACCGATCGCAAGATGGCAAAGGTGGGGGTAAGGGTGGCAGGGTCCCTTTCAAAGAAAAACCTTACCATGGCTGTGTCTGTTTGCTCTGAATGAGAAAAAAAGTAGCCTGCAATCGTGGCCAACATCTGAGCATCCAGGGCCAGCCCCAAACCTTAGAAAACACTTTGTGACTCACCAGTTTGCACCTCACACAGCCATTAAAGATGTCTGGCTAGAACCTCACCAGCTCTGATAAGACAGTGCTTTCCCAGTCACTCTATAACTGCTGAGTCTCTCCACAACCTCAAGCTTCATCCAAAGCCCTTTTTTCCCCATGATATTCCTGGTCAGTGGAAGGGAAGCAGAGCCAGTAGACATCAGCATCCTCATCTACTCTGGCAGTTTGGTGGCTCTCATCACCACAGATCTCCTTTTAAAACCTGTCTATTATCCCACACAAACACAGTTTCTATGTGCTGAAGAGAGGTGACAGCCCATATCCTTCCTGAAAATCAATTAGACTATCTGTATGCTTAAGAGGGAATAAGCTTTGGCTAGTATTTAATCTTGTTTTAGTAGTGTTCAGCCACCACAGTTTAAGTGCTGATGTCTGTCAGACAGTGTCATCCTTGGCTTCCAGCTTTCAGCTGCAATAACATTGTCATACAAGTTCAGTATCCTTTGGACAGATACACGAGATACACTTAAAACTGTAAACCAGTTGAAATTACCCTGTGGCTCACCAAACACACTCTTTGGGGTGGAAGGCAAAGCATCATATGATTTCACACAGACAGGACTCTTTCATCAAGCACAGACTGCATGTTGCTGGTGTCTGCCCCTGCATTCATTCACTCAGCTTGCAAAACTGCTTTCGCTATGCAAAAACATTTGATGCACAAGGCAATTTTTTTGTGATCACAGTGGTAAAACAAAGAACCAGTTAATCAGTAAAGCACAACAGCAAAGCAACAGCAGGTCCTAACAAACCCAGGGGTGGCTTGTTTGGGTTGTTGGTTTTGAAACTCCTCCTTCCTTCCTGAGAACATGCCAGATAATTAAACTGAAGCCCTTAGTTTAAAAACCCAATTTACTCTTGAAAACATACACTGCTGGACTACTTTAGGGATTTTATCTGGGCCAGCAGAAATAGGCTAGCCAGCGAGCATAAGGGCTTACAGGCTGTGCAGAGCAGTCTTTTAAAGAGGAGCACTGTGAGTTAGTAAAACAATAGTAAAAAAAACCCAAAAGAATCAAAATTCTTTCAAATTGGGAATATCTGCAGTGAGGTACTGATACTGATCTTCACTTTTGAAAGTGTATTTTTAGCAGAACTAAATATGGGTCTGTAACTTTGACCCAAAAGTTTCTTTTCTACTAAATGGGAGACCTGGTCCTTATGCTTGACAGGCTGCCCTCACCACTGAAATCAGTGGGAATGTTGCCCAGGCAAGAACTACAGGATTTGGTTTAGCAATATCTTTGCAATGGTCTTGTATCATACAGCATTCCACAGAAAATGCTCACCAGAGAAGCACAATGACACCTGCAGCACCAGGATAATTGTTCTGTAGTGCCGAGTTTTGTGACCTTTATTTTATAAAGATTAAGGGAAGAAACAGCATCAGAGGTACCTGCATCTAGCCTCTAGCAAAATAACCTACCTGCCCAGCCTCACAGTGAACGTTTCAGTGACATTCATTTCTGATACACTGGCATACAAAGAAAAATGCCCATGTCACCAAAAAAATCTTACTGTCCTCCACAAAAAACATCTCAGTGGGTACCCAGACTGACTCCAACCTCTGAAATCCCTTTCCTGTCAGCAGCAGTACCTCCCACCACAGGAAGCATCACTCCCCAGGCACCTGGCCTGCTTTGCAGGTGACAACTTGCTTCGCTACCAGCCAAGCCCTCTGCTTTCAGAGAAGCTAAGTTGCTTCACCTAAGGCAAAGGACCTGCAGGTTGGGTGTATGGCTATCAGTCCCACAACTTCCATTTTTCCAAATGCCTGCCAAATAACATTCTGAAGAGAAGCTTGCAAGGCTTGTTCAGCACTCTGCAAGGAAAAGCCAACCTTCCCCAGCTTTTTTCTCCTCATTCACAGCCAAAAACTATATATTAGGGCATACACACCACAGCCCAGCAGTGTTTATCCAAGACTACCACGGGGCCAGAGAAACTGCAGAACACTGCGGGATGCAAAGTTTCCTCCAATTATTCGACTGCTTTGGAAATGCAAATGTGTTCACCATACTTCTGCTGCAACTCCAGCCCCGTTCACTTCCCCCACCTGGGAGCAGTATTTCATAGCAGTGCAATTTAGAAAAGCAGGGTGGCTTTAATTTTAAAGGTTCAGACTCCCGCAGGGCCAGGTGCTACTCCACAGCACTTGAGGACAGAAATATGGTCCTTGACAATGCCTCTTCTCTAATCTTCTTGGGGGTTCCTTTCCAGCTGCTCACTCATGAGCCTGTCCTGAGACCTTTATGATTGCATGAAGTCTCTGTGCTGTTTACACGAGTAAGATCTAGTCATCTAAGGGCTCTGGGAGCAGGCCGTGAATCTGCTGATCCAATGGTATTACCTGTCCCTCCCGGCTCAGCTGCAGTGCCTCCATTCATTCCCATCTCCTGGCAAGCATCACACCTCCCACACATCCTGCAGCATTGATCCCTCCCTGCACTTTCACTTTCATCAGCCCTACAACACCAAAGGAGAATGAGTTCATGTCTGCCTCCTAAGCTCACATCTACCTTTTGAAAGATCCTAGCCCTAACATCCACTACTGCCTTATGACAATGGTAGGAAGAGCCCAGTCCCCAGGTGCCACCTCTGCAAAGCTCCCATCTCTTACGCCGACTGACAGGAGTTCATCCACTCGCCACCACACATGTAGACTTACACCAGGTCTCTGTGACAGTCACCCAGATCAGAATCTGGCCCAAAATTCTGGAACAAGTGGGATGCCATCTAAGACAGTGCTTGTAAACGGCCTGGAACTGACTGGGGTGTGCAAGTCCTTCCTCCATTACCCAGGTCATTTTGGCAGGGGCACAATTACCTGTCCTGATGCCTGTTGATACAAGTGGTCTAGTTTTCTTCCTGTTTCTTACTACTAGCCCCATATTACTTAACTCTAAATAAAATCAAAGTCAACTTATTTTCCTTATCAATGACAAGCCAATAGAATCCTAGGGGGAAACTGCAAATATGCCAAGCACCTATCTTCTCAGCCCCCCAGATAGTCCATGTATTTACCACAGATGCCAACAACCCTCTTACAGTAACATATTATAAAACCTCCTGAGCAATTTCCAGGATCAGTTACACCAAAACCTGGTGTTGCTTACTATGAACTGAGCACAGGAATCCAGGAATTAATTACTATGAAGATGACAGGCACTGCTTGAACTGCCTGAGAAAATGGTCATATCCAGTACGTCATGCTGTGCAACTCCTTCATCACCCACAAACCGTGAAGGTAAGGCAGAGTGATAATTCCAAAGCATCCATTCAGTGTAACAGGTTAAATTAATTAAAATAATGAAGACATCAATACAAGCCTCTACAGCACCAGCAAGGTATCGGAATAAGCACCTGTGTTCCATCCATGCTGCTGAACTGATCCTCACCAACGATGGCACCTTCCTTCTTCCAACCGCTCCCAGAAACATACCACCCACTCATACTATTAAAATGAGCCCACAGCTGCCTTCCTCCAACTCATTTCACCCAATCTGTGGCCTCCTCTCTTCTGTTTTACCAAGAGACAGAGGTACTTTATGAAAAGCAAAGGGAGTCACTGACCACCAGATTATATCCATCTCCTCACAGCCTGCAACAGCAGGATAGATGTCTTGCCTTCTGGGAAAATGGGAAGCTATATGCAGATGGACAGATGTGGTCACAGTGAGCCCACTGAAAGAAACTTCATTGTAGGAAATCCCTGACAGTAAGGACAGATTGAGAGCTGCATGTAAGGCTTCAGCTGGTCTAGCTCTCTATATTGTTTGTGTTTGTTTTCAGGCTGCCCAAATGAAAACCTCTGGCAAAGGCTGGCCAGAGGTAAAGGCTGGCTCTAGGGTAATTCTGACCCCATCTATGTGTCTTTTAAAATCTTTAAAATACTTACCAGGTGCACAACAATTATAATTACAGATTTATATGGAGATAGTGCAGTTAAGTTGCTTTTCGTCAAGAAGAAAACGAAGACAAGAACAAAGGAAGAAAAAAGTCCCTATTTTTTTCTTATGCTCAAGTCTCTTACACTTGGGGTGCAAGAAAACACCCTGCAGCTACACATAGGTCTGCTGACACAGAGGGACAGTCATGACAGCAACACAAAGGGTTGCAACTGGGAGGAGAGCGGGAAAAGCAAGCAGGCACTGATGCACACTATGAAGAACACACGGATCTGAAAGACAAGCACCAGAAAAATCAGCCCACAACAGCAAGCAGCTGCTTGTTTCTCTGCCCAGCAGCTAATGCTAACACTTGGTAAAGCAAGTAAGAGGAGCAGTCCACTGTTTACTGGGCTCCAAGTATCCACCTCGGCCCTTGTGAGCATGCAGAAAGCAAACCAAACTGCCCAGGGACACAAATGGCAGTAGTGCTGCTGCTCCTCATCCCCGCAGCAAGACAGCACATCCTGGCGATGAGCTCCCTCTCTTTGCTTTTTCTGTACAGCCTCTTCTGGGTCAGCAACAGAGCTATTCTGGGTGGAAGCTGTTAGTTTCGGCAAGACTTCTGAAAGGAGTTGCCACTCTTTTTGCACCACACATGGGCCAGAGGAAATCACTCCAGGATGAGGATTTAATTTTCAGCACCCATGCACTCCAGGAAACAGCTCTCTTCTGCCCAGGTGTAACCTAAGTCACAGTATCACCAAGGTTGGAAGAGACCTCATAGATCATCAAGTCCAACCCTTTACCACAGAGCTCAAGGCTAGACCATGGCACCAAGTGCCACGTCCAATCCTGCCTTGAACAGCTCCAGGGACGGCAACTCCACCACCTCCTCGGGCAGCCCATTCACTGACTCTCTCAGTGAAGAACTTTCTCCTCACCTCAAGCCTAAATTTCCCCTGGCATAGCTTGAAGCTGTGTCCTCTCGTTCTGGTGGCCACCTGAGAGAAGAGAACAACCTCCTCCTGGCTACAACCACCCCAATGAGTGTGACTTTGTCTTTTCACTCCTTCATAGGAGAAAAGGTAAGGGGGAGACAATAAAGCTTTCCTCTGGCTTCTGAGAGAACCAGGTCCCTATCCAAAACAAGGAAGAAAAGGCTCTGACTGTAGATATCACCCAGTCAGTGCACCACTCTGGACTATATGGAAGATTTTTTACTGATAACCAACATCATGTTTCAGACACCAGCACACTAACCATGGTGCCTTTTTACCGTCAAGCAGCTATGGAAGAGACAGCATTTGCAGTAGCACTAGAGAAAAATGCAAAGCTGTTCCTAACACTTGTTTGCACTTTGTGTCACCAGCAAAAAAACGGAGCTGAAAGAGTACCTGAAGCTTGTTACCATTAAAACAAACCACACACATACACAGAAATAAAAACACACACACACCAGGAGCTCAATACACTACTGAAATTAAACTGTTATTCCCCTAACATGCTCCTTATATACGCAGTCATCGCAAGCCCAAAGCCTCACTTCCATCAGAAACTGAGTGGTATAGCTGCAGCCCTAAAGTCCCTAGAGAGGCCACAACTCTAAGTGCTATTAAGGTACTTTCCAACATGATGAGGAAAATACTTACATTGGCATATATCATCTTGGTTATTCTAGGTGTTTCTGGTATAACCATTTCTGGGAGTTTTTTTCTTTAAATTCTACTCATAACTGAAATAAATTACATGAATAAAAATCTCCAGAGGGAAACAAACTTTCATGAGCCAGTCAGTCAAACCACAACCTCCCACTGTGTCTCTCCTTCCCAGTTCCACGATCGATCCTCAACCCTCAAAAAGCAATGAAGGTCTACAACAAGCACTTACATTAAGTATCAGTCTGCCTCAGTCCTGCCAACCTACCCCATTCCAGGGGTTCAAGCAACCCACCTCATTCCAGGGAAGAAGCATGGTTTCCCCACTGCCATGATAGTTCCCACTAATATCAATGGCCACAAGTCAGGACCAGGCACAACCTCCTGCCTTTCAGGCAAGTGACTCTCCCTCCCATCTGGAGAGGTAATTAATATACAACTCGTTTGGAGCAGCTGTGGAAGTTTGCTCAGGAGGTTGCTGCATCACTACTAATGTCAACCTCTGGACAAGGGGCTCAAGCACCCAGAAGCAGATGGGAAAATGCAACAGCAAAGACCTCTAAATATAACATACAGACACATATAAGAAACTTCAAACTGCATTCCACTTATTTTACTAGCAAAAACCAAGGTTTGAATATAATTGGGGGGGGGGGGGGGAAGGTTGTCCTTAAAACTGCAGGTAAAAAAAAAGTCCAGGGGAAAGGCATGAAATTCCATTTGTGCCTAAATATTCCTCTATCATCCTAGTTGAAATAAGTTTTTGATTGATTTTTCACGTTGCCCCTAAAGCCATAATAGCACCTTGAATGGTTCTATTACAATACAAAGCAGAGAAGCAACACAGATAACAGTATGCTGTGAATAGTCTCTATGTACACACACATAGGTATACACATATGTATACCTATGTACCAGAACTCAAAAGCATTAATTGATTTAGCAAAGATGCGTATATTGGTGTTGCTAATTTTCTTGGAGTCCCTTGACTTCACCTGAATTAGGAGAAGAGGCTGAGGTTAAACTGAGGTTAGCTGGCACATCAGCCAAGCCTGACCTAATCCTGGGCTTCTTCCTAGCTGTTTTGTCTTCCCCTCTACATAATATTAGGAATGGGAAGAAACCACAGCGACACGGTTGGGCTACAAAGAACTTTTAGTAGCTGTACACAAAGAGAAGGCAGGGTTGTACACATAATGCCTGGCTCCTTGGCTGTCTCCCTTGTGGCTTCTGTCCTTCTCACTGTGAGTCCTGTCACGTAAGGAGACCCCAAAGACCAAAACAGTAACAGACCATTTTCTAAACTCTGTATTAAAGTAAGTGTTGTCTAATACCAATCCTCCATCTGTTAAATGGGAACTTATTATATAATAATACAGTGTCGGTGACTTTGAGCTCCTTGGATCTACCATCCAAGCATCCCCTGTGAAAATAAAATACATGGACTTACTTCTACAATTTACACTGTATCTAATACCCGAGGAAAGTTCCTAGTCATCTCAAATCTGGCTCTCAGATTTGGCCTAAAAGTAGGAGGCTGATGAGCAATAAAGAAACTCAAATAATGTAGCTTAAACCACAGAGGTGCCAGCTTTTACTGCCTTTCATTGAGTACACAATATTTTGCTCCCACTACTTCAAGGGAAATAATGCTCCACACAACTGTTATAGGATGTAAAATGTGTACTATGCTGTTCAGATGGAGCTCGTAATTGAAACACTCAAGCACCACTGAAATCCCAAACGTAAAGTTTTTAATTTTCATTCAACCATGACATTAAAATTCTGGTTGTGCAGAGAGAGGAAAAAAAATTACTACCTCAGAGTGCTTTTAAGGTCTATTCTTCCAGATGTAGTAACTGAGACAAGCTCAGCCAAGATGCCAGCAGCTGCTGGCATACTCCAGCAACGCACTCCCAGCGCCACTGCCTGCTTCACCTTTGTCATCCCTACCCCCATCCCACGCAAGGGGTTATCAAAAGGTTTATCAAGGAGATGTGGCCTGCTGCCTTCCATGCACAAACCAGTGCCACCATTTTCACCCATATGTCTTCAACTCTGCAAAAGGAAGGAACAGACACCTGTTGGTGAGCAGGACTCTAGTGGAGGCAGTTGTCTAAGCTCAGGCCAGACCTACTGGAGACAAGCCCAGCAGTCTGAAGCACCCACCAAAAGAACCAGTTGAGACGTACTCTTTGAAGGCATGTGATCATGATTTCTAGTAAGGAGGAGGTTATCCTGCAATCTTATTCAGCAGCTTTCAAGATGACTGGATATGATGCCGGCCTAAAAAACCTCAGCCCAAACCACTGAATGCTTCACACATCTGACCGGGAAGCCCTGAAAAGATAGTTTGTGTCTTGCACATCCTCAGGCTATCTTTCCCAACACTGACATTCACAAACTACACTAGAGCAATCTCAGACTACATCATGCACAAACTCACACTTCCTGCACACTTGCATCCCATGATTTTCACCAGTTGTCTCTTTCACTGTCACAATGGAATTTAAGACACTCAGTTTAGCCTGGAAGATCTTAAGGTTTGACATTTGCCTGCCAGGGAGACACCATTTATCCCCCCCAAAAACTGCCTGCAGATAAAGTACTGATAGGAGGTTTGCTTTCTTTACTGCTTCTTTCTCCCACTTCACTCAAATCATGTTAGCCATAGTACCTTCAGAAAGTACCCTGCCAGCACTACCACTTTCATCCACATCTGATGGACCAAATGCATGGATTTCAGTGCCTGTGAGTCCACACGCCACCCAGGTGGGGAACTGCACCTTAATTTATTGAACCTCCAGAGCACAAGACCTGTTTCTTCTCTTGGAGTAGTGCAAAGACACAATGAGATGTCTGCTACTTATTAAATTGCTTTACCACAGTGTTTCAAGTACCAAGTACAGAGGAAGGATGAACCTGTGGTTCTACCACTATACAGATGTAGCTTCCAGCAGTCCTAGCCTCTTGCCACAGATCGGCCAAATAGTTTCGAGCAGGTCAAATAATCTCTTGCATCAGATTTCTCCACCTTTTAAGTTCCTGGGAAGGAAACATTTGCATGGAGCACTCAGACATCAAAATGGTGAGGCCTATATAAACAGATACATATCTCACAGGTGAGCAGACAGGCAGATGTGTCTAATGCTTTATTACGGCTGTTTTAGCTACCATGAAAGTACTTAAGAGCACAAAACCTAACCCTGGATTAAATCTAAATAAATGTAAGCAGCAAGAATAAATGGCTTTTACTATTAGAAGGTCTGACTTTTGCTTGCACCTGTAACTCTAAAGTATTTATAACCAGATACCAAACTACTAAAAAACACTACAAAGGCAAACAGTGTCACAGCCTTTTACATAGAAAGCACAGTGACACAGGAAGAGATGAAAACAAAATGGACAACTTGCTAAGGTCTCATTCAAACAGCTCAGAAAAATGCCATTTGCTCAACTGAAGGCTGAGCTACCAAGACCTGTGCCAGGTAAAGCTACAACAAAATGGAGGCAAAAACTTCAAATTGTGTCCCTGAAAGGGAGATAAATGAAGCTCAGAATGAAGTGAATTTAAAACCACCGAGCTGATACAGAGGGACTTGAGAGCCACAAAACAAAATGAAAGGCTCAGTGGCAGCCTGCACAGCCAGTGCTGCAATGTCAGAAACACAACACGGTGCCATCTGAAACCTACAGGCACAGCAGTAGCACTCGAGGTAAAAAGCAGCAGTGCCACTCCCGGGGAAGACGTGGCTGTTTGCAACAGTGCTAGAATAAAGCGCAAGGCTCCTGCAACACATGCCACGCACAGCAGATGCATTTTGAGGGTTCAGCTGAGCCTCTGGGGAGGACATCCACATCTAGAGTAACAGTGCTCGAGGAATGTAACGGAGCCGCATCTATGCACACCGAGGAGGAGGGTTAGCCCCCTTCTTTTGCTCCTGCCTGGCATTCTCCTTTGGGTCTTCTGGGAGCAAAACGTGTCTTAGCACAATAGATAATTAGCTGTAGCGCATCTTCCGCGGCTGTAACAACTTAACAGGGCTTATCTTTAGATCTCATCTACGCTTCCAGTTATCCTTGTTCTCCCAGTTCCCTTTTCCTTCCCAGTATTTGCATCTCAGGTTGACAGGCATTTTGTATTTAAACTTAACAAAAGTGTCTGCATGTGCCTGTGCACGCTTAGGAGACCGTAGGAAGAAAACCATCCGATTTTAACTCCAACTCCCTCAGATGCCGCTTGGTCCATTTTCCCTTTCCTGACAAACAGAGGGAGCTGAAATAAGAAACGTCAACTTTGGGATCTTGCTCTACCCAAGGATAACCCATTACAAATATTGGGCTTTTCATTTTAAAAGAAAGAAAAAAATCCCGAGGAAGTTGATGCATCACCGTGTTGCATCTGTGTCAAGCTCTGGATAAACAAGCAGCAACATGAATGAAATCTGTCCAGAAAGACTGCATTTCAGCGCCAACCACGCAATCTCGGGCCAAACCACTGCATATGCAACAAAGTTTGATCTCGCTTGCTAGCGCTCAGCTGCATTTCTGCCATTTCCTATGGAAAACTGAGGCTCTGAACGCTACCACCTCGCCGACACTCCTGCCAGCTGCCCTGCACACACACAACCTCCCGCAGTAAGCAGCCCCGGTAGAGCCAGAGTGCGACGCTCGGCAGTTCCCGAGCTCCGGGCCGGGTACCGCCGAGTAGGAGCAACCCCTCCGCGCTGTCCGTTCCTCCATCCCAGCACATCCCAGCGGCACGGTCCCGCCGCACTCCCGCACATTCCCGGCGGCAGGTGCTGCGGCCCGCCCTGCGCCCGGGGTAAACAGACCGGCGCCCACTCGCCGCCGGGGGAATCTCGCCCCGGCGCAACAGGTGGTCGGCGGCGCCCAGTCCCGCCCCGCGGCAGCACTCACCACTAGCATTCTTGCCGCAGATGAGGTGCTGGTAAGGCTGCAGCAAGCCCCAGAGCTCGGGGTCGTTGTTGACAGTCTGTTCCAGCGACTCCAGGGTGAACCGGGGTGCCTCGCCGCCCTCCTTCTCCTTCTCCGCCGCGCCGCCGGTGGCTGCGGCCGGGGGGCGGCCGGGCGGCGGGAGCGGGGCGGCGGGGCCGGCCAGCACCCGGGCGTGGATGTCGCGGAAGAGGCTTTCGGTGCCGGCGGTGAGGTAGATGGCGGCGTGCTCGTGGATGCGCAGGGCCACGCGGCTGTCCACCATCCAGCGGTAGAACTTGCCCACGGAGAAGGTCAGCCCGCACCGCGCAGACTTGCCGCGGCTGAAGCGGTCGCCGCCGCTGCTGCTCATGTTGTAGAGGGAGAGAGCACTGAGGGCGGCCGCTGTACAACGGGCAGCCAGCGTCCAGCCCAGGACGATCTCCATGGCGCTCCGCACCTCGTGCTTCGTACACTTTGCAAAGCGAAGGCTTAAGCGCTGCGCCTCCCGGGCGATGCGCACCAGCGCCCGGCTCACCAGCGTCGAGAGCCGCGCCGCCGCATCCCGGCTGCCGGGGCTGGCGGCGGCGGTGGTGCCCGGCGCCCGCGGCTCCCGGCGCGGCGGCGGCAGCAGCAGCGCCTCCACCTCCTCCAGGCTCCAGGGGACCTCCTCAAGGTCGGGCAGGAGCCGAGCGCACTGCTGCCCCGCGCAGTCCAGCACCTCGGAGTCTTCCGCTAGGACGGTGTTGACAGTGTCGAAGCTGTTGTGCCGACTGTGCATGGAGTCAGTTAAGTGCGGCCAGCAGCTTCCTCCATAGGGGTACGCGGGGTGCGAATCCGAGCAGCACAGCGACAAGTTGGAAGAGCGTACCGAGTCCGCCGCGCCACCATACCCTGAGTCCAGCGTCAAGTCTTCCAGCGTCCTCACCGCCGTCTTACCTCTCCGGGCCATCACTGCACTTCATGCTGCACCCGCGGGACCCGGGCGGGGAGCGGCTTACAGGAAAGCGGAGGTGGACAGAACAGCGAGGGGGCGCGGCGAAACCCGCCGGCCGCTCCGCTTCGCCGCGCCGGCCGCAGCGTGCTGCCGCCCTGTTCCACCAGACACCCGTGAAGCGGCAGTACTGCCAGTACCCTGCTGCCGGTCACGGCTCGTCTCCCGCTCCTGCACTGCGCCTCACCGCCGGCCCGACACCGCACCGCAGCGCAGCGCCGGCCAGGCGGCGCGGGGGGGCGGTACGATGCAAAGTGACTCCGTCTCAGTGCCAATGAGGTTGCGAGGGGGGCGGGGTCATGCAAATAAGTGTTCCCGGCAGCCAATGGGGCCGTGCCCTGCCTCTGGCGGTACCGCCCGTCGCCCCCGCGGGGCGCGGAGCAGCGGCGGGAGGGGGGAGCGGTGCCGCCCGGGGCGGCTCAGCGGCTGGCCCTGGCGCGTCCCGGTCCTGCCCGCGGCTCCCGGGGGTGCAGCACCCTGCCGCCAGCGCCCGGCCCCCGCGTGTCCGCGTCCTGCGCGCAGGCAAGACCTCGCCGTCCAGTCCCGAAGGCGGAGATTTTGTGCGCTGCGAAATAAAGACACGTTAATCCGGCGTCTCGCCAGCGGCGTTGTTGGCAGCCGGGTGCGGAGCGAGGGTCAGGCTGGCGAGCGGGCTGCCGTGTCCCCCACGCACCCCACCTCTATCCCTCCCTGCTGGGAACAGCAAGGTCTGTTACACGCACCACCACCGTTCCTGCGTCACCTAAACTGGATTCCCGATCCAGCCCTCACTGGTTTTTCACACCGGCAGTTTCCTGGTGTTGGTGTAAACAAGTGGAGGGCACCACGGGCACAGAGACAAATAGCATAAGACAGTCAAGATGTTTTGAAAGCGAGCAGAAACTGCCACGTAAGAATACCAGGCATCACTCGAGTTAGGAAGAGCAATTTCCAAATAATTAAATCTAATAAGGCTTCAGACATCCTTGAAATTAACCCCCTCAGTGGCATAAAATATTTGACAAGTAAGATTTGTGTTGGGCTGAGGATGTATTTCCCATGCACCTTAAGATTCATTGTTCAATATTTGGACAATTTATCCCCACCTTGAGTATTTTAATCTTACGTTGCTAGGCTTTAGTTTTATTAGGAGTTGCCTGGCTAATATCCCAAGCAACAGACTGAAAATGTATATGCTGGTATATCCCAGTTTTAAAGAAATGCTATATCATTTTAAGTGTAAAATACCAGCAAAATTCTATCCCTTTAAGAATAAAAGCCTAGCAAACATATTTCCCTATCATGCCAATAGAGGCAGCCAAAGTTCTTGAGCAAACAAGGAGAGTCATGGAAGAGATTTCCCGTCCAAGTGAACAAAGCCTGACAACTCTTCAACGTAAACTTCCTATAGGAAAGGCACAAACGCAGCTACAGGTACACTCATTCATGAAACAGGTTGAGGAAAACTATGACACCACCAAATCCAGGGGATTATCTTCCAGATTACGTCAAGTGCTATCAGAAACTGGTTTCTCAAGTGTAGCCTTGCTTCTTCCACAAAATGTTCTGTGCATGGTAGGCTTCCACTAAAATCCTAAATGCCACCAGATAGTGATGGAAAATAGCAAAGCTGAGGGCAGGAGCAATCTGAACTAGAGCCACAGTCATGCTGCCAGTAAGAAACTGAGGCCTATACTGCCAGCAGCAGATAATCTTTGGAAGGGATCATAAAAGAGCAGAGCGTAGCAGAGAGGAAAATCTCTGATGGACTGTTTGACGATCAAGCTGTACATCTCCCAGTAGAGCCCTCTGGTGTCTTCAGCATTTCAGTGCAGTGGCTGCTGAAATTTACATTCCTATCCAGGAGAGGAAAAGCTCCACCAGGACCAAACCTGTCAAGGCAGTTATTTTTCTAACAAATTCCATTCAAACGACTCTGTGCCTACCTTTTCACAGTGTGCTGCAACTGCTCACACTGAGCACATGTGACAGCAGGTCAAACTCGGAGAAAGCCCAAGTTCAAGAGGTTGTCTAGTTAATGTTTTTTTACACTTCACAGAGACAGAAGCTAGGTGTCCAGGCAGGATGGAGCAAGTGAGTCGGGTGTTTTGTTCACCAGCCTTTGTAAAAAACGGTGCTTCAGAGATCGACAGCAGCATTAGGTGTTGCACCATTGTTAGGCTACAACACTAACCATGCATTGCAATGAGCAAGAGAAATGAGAAGTGGATGGTTGTCTCAGGCTGTGCAGGCCCTGACATTCATATTGCTGACTCCGAGGCAGTTTTTAGTTCAAAAGAGATTTGAGTTTGGTTGCTTTTGTTTGTTTGTTTTAATTTGGAAAGCAAAGTGTCAGGCTTTACTAGAGATCACATAGTTGCAAAGAGATATGCATCACCTTGCACTTGGCAGTTTGATTCTTGGTCATGCTGCCAGTTTGGAACATGTTGCAACACTTAAACACACCAAAGGCATGTCAGCAGCACTGGGATGGTTTAAACCTTCAAATGTGGCAGCAAGAGCTGACTCAGTTCTTCAGAAAACTAATTACCCTCTCATTGAAAGGCCTGGAAGCTCAAATCAGTCCAGAGTGGCCATTCTGGGTGTCTGACGATTTTTCAGTACCTGAAGGATCTTGCCTGCTCAGGGATGGATAACCTGGCTACTGCATAATGGAGTGAGCTTCAGCATGAGTTGAAAGGGCATCTGAAAATGCTTCTGAGACAGGGTGTCTTAGTTCTTCAACTGCCCTGGGAAAAGAAGTGATCAAACAGTTTAGAGAAAAATAAACCCCTGCAATATGTCCAGTGCGCAAACAGGGAGAGATCTGGATACAGTCCTCAGCTTTGATCCAGAAAAAGGCATCACACCTCTCCTGATCTAGGCTGAAAGGCAGGTGTTTGGAGCTATACCCCACTCTGCAAGCCTTAAAACCGTGGTCTATAAGAGGAAAACATCCACTGAAGAGAACAAAGTCCCTTTATATCTCAAAGGCTAGGGGTAAACAATTTTCAGCTTGTTGGGGACATGAACATCAATTATCCTCACAGAATTCAGGCAGGGACTGATTAAGTACCATTCCAGGATGATAAGTGCCAGCAAAAAATCTAAAAGAGGGAAATTGAACCACATTTTAGAAAGGTGCTCAGGGCAAATTTAAGTGAATGGGAAGCTGACATTTGTATGGGCAGAGCGGTAAGTGTCTCAATTCTTTCCCTCCCCGCCCAGTTAACTGCCTGCAAATGGCATCTTCTTGAGAGCTATAGGGAATAACGTGACAGCTGCCAGATAGAACAGGAATGTTCCTAGAATCAGGCCACTTCATGTAATTTCTGTATTCAGAATTCAATGCGCGATGCTGCAATAACAGCTCAGATCACAAGCAGCATTCATAGGATCTCTCAGTGCTATCTCCAGCAGCCAGGAACAAGCACCGAGGCTTGTGAGGACCTGGCTTATATTGCTGGGAAGTTGAAATGCTAATGTTTCTAATCACAGGGGGTTAATTTACAAAGCAAGGCTGTAATCCTGTACCTGTAAAGCAGGCGTGAAATGCATATCCCTGGCAGAGGAGCCTTTGAGGCTGCAGCATGTGTACCGTCTGCTACGAAGAAGATGCCCATCAAAAAACGAACTAAGCATTACTATCGGGTACATCGTCCCTGCAGAGACATTAGGTGGCTGCTGCCAACTGTTTAGGCAAGCGGCTCAGGGAGATGACTCTGTGTTGCTCCTCAAACACATACACCACCAAAAAGAGTGGGGATGAGTGATGCAATGCGGCCACCTGCTCACTATCTGGAAGGAAAGCACTGATGGTGGGAAAGGACACATGGTGGCTGGGTGCTATCACCTGGTTTTCCTTCGATAAATTTCATCCTGCTGATTTCAGCAACTAGCTGCATTAGGACCCTCAGCAAGAGCTATTACCCCATGGAGTGGCAAGGTTCAGTAGCTCAGCTCAGCTGCTCCTTTTTCAGACACTAAGGAAAATGGCTGTCCCTGAACTCCAGCTGGCTGCTGCTCAGCCAGAGCTAGCCACCCAGCTGTCCTCCTCTGCTATGCAAAAGCAGTAGCATCTATTTCCCACTGTGCTCAAAACTTTCCCAAACTTCCTCACTGCAGTCCCCATGCCTCCCTGTGCTGAGAGTAGATGTTCATTAGAGCTGTGTAGCCTCATGCCTGGCATAGAGGAAAGCAGTTACATGGGATTTCTCTGAAGCCACTAACCAGGGATGCTCAGAGAAACTGCCAGCCAAAATCAAATCTCACCACATATAATGAAGCTGTAGGCTCATGGCCATAATACGCTTTGGAAGCCAAGTCCATAAAGGATTTCAGAAACAGATGTGACAAGTTCATAGTGGCCACTGGTAGCTACTAAACACAATGATGCACAAGCAGCCTTCATCTCAGAAAGTTTCTCAGAAGCTGTTTGCCAGAAATTGGTAAATTATGTCAAAGGAAGGAGCACTTGTAACCCCTTGGCTCCTCATGTATCTGTCATTGGTGGCTGTGGGAGACAAGATGCTGCACTGCAGAGACAAGACCAGAGCCCCTGAGACAATTCTTTGGTTTAAGTCCTGACTCCCACGCCAGCCAAATGCATTACCACAAGTTATCAAGTTCAGCTTGGTTCAGAGGTCTCCACAGCAAACACAGCAGTACTTACTATCTTCACAAGATATTGGATCGTGTCCTTTGTTTCAAGGAATGATCAGCTGTAACTTCTACATGAATCCTGATAGGTTTTAATCTCTTCTTTTCCTAAAACTGCCCATGATGAAGACTACAATTTCCCTGGATGAACTGTTTCAGTCCAAATACTTTCACTGCTTGAAACAGCCATTCTAACATCTAACATAACCTTTACTTTGCTACAAACACAAAGAATAAAATCATGCTTCCAAACCTTTTTAGAGAACTGAACTGGAATATTTTATCTTTGGACTAAAACCATATAGAATGCACACATCTGCTGGCTGGAAGTCAACTGTATAGGTGCTTCTCATAGTTCACTGTACCACTCTGCAAAGTGTAACAGTGTTTGCATGCTTTATGTGCACCAAGATTGTGCCAAGATTCATACCATATTTTGATCAGAATCAAAAGAAACAGAAACAGCAGGCTTCCTGGTGGATGGAGACAAGGAAAGACTGTTCAGCCAGCAGTAATTTCCATTCCCACCCAAGACACAACAAGCCTGCATAGAGCATATATGTGCATGCATATGTGACAAAACAATTTACAGGTGAAATCTAAAGCCACAAATATGCTTGAGGTCAGCAGCGGCTGTTGCATTAGCCAGCCCTCCACTCTGCTTGGGAAGATCTCCAGAATGAAAATGGTTTAAGCTACTCTACCATTTTAGGTAATTGCTCCTCTCTATCACCACTGAAGTTGTCTTCTAAGAACAACAGTTTTGTCTCCTCAAGGAGCAGGGTGCTCAAAGACTTGTTGGGTGCTTACAGGGGCTCAGCCCCACAATTAGGCAACCAGACTTGCTGCATCCTGGTGCCACGAGGAGGTGACAAAGCTGGGTCTGGCACTCGCTCAGCCCCCGGTGTGCCATGCAGTACATCTGCTCTCCCCTGGGCAGTCATATTCGTTAGTCCTTGTTTACAATTTAAGAGTCAGTCCTGATTTTAAAAGAAAATAAGTTATTTGAGTGACTTTAAATATGACTCTTCATGGTACTGTACTCCACACCGTGTGATTTTAGGAGGTACACGTTCTACAATATGACCTTTCCCTCCAGCAAGTGCATTAAGGGAAGAGTGGGAGAAGGACGTGAGCCATGCTCTCTGCTTCTCCCACTCATAGGGATTTCTTTTAAAACAGGACTACAGAAGGTTACCTTGAAATCCATTTACACCTCTGCCTCTTGCCAGTACTTAGGGCTTATTTGCACTTCTGCTCTTAAAAAAAGCCTATCAGTTAAGCCTATTCCCAGACAGTTGCTGTCTGCTGAAGCCTCAGGTAAAGACTTTCTCAGTTTCCTCAATATAATGTTTCAGTGTTTTGTCAAGGGGGCATTTGCACAGACAAACGAACTTACTATGCCCTTAGGGGACATCTGTACCATAAGAACACATCCCCACCATGCATGCCACTATGGCTGAGGTCCTTCTCAAAGTCCTGCCGCTGTGGCCTCCTTTGTTCTACAGAGTTCACTCAGTATCACTTCAACTCCTTGGTGGGTGAGCCCCAAAAACAAGGAGCCCCGGGCTGCAGGTAAACCGGCATCATCTCAGCAGTGAGCAGCTGTTGCATCACCACCTTCCAGCCCAGGTCCGGAAGAAGGGACTTTGCACAGAGGTTCCCTTCTTCATGCCTTTCTTGTTTAAGCAAGAATAACTGGGGAGGGCATTAATGAGCCACCAGCCTACACAATTATGAAGCAGAATTAAGACAAGAATAACACAATTCCCTAATATTAGGTAAGTGCTTTCTATTTGTAGGCAAAGCACTAGAAAAGCACATAAAAGGAGCAATTTGAATATTAAGAGGGTATTTTCTTCTAATAATTCATCCTTTTAAAATAAGAAAACAAAACCTAGATATTTTAGTATGAGGTAATATTTAAGGAACTGAGCAGTATTGTGCTGTTCTCTTTCCTTTGTCCTAGCACTTGCAACTACTTCTATGTATTTTCCCTCATAGTTCCTTTCACAAACTGATCAAAGCTCTGTTGTTTTGGTTTTGTTTGGGTTTTTTTTTCAAGCATGACAGCATTTTGCTCATTCCTTGACTGACCAAAAGTATTTCTGAAATGCCTAAAAATAAATTAGCAGAAAGGGAAAAAAAAACCAGCTTGCATCAAACCTAATAAGAACTAACTCCAGAAAAAACTCATATTGGTGCCAGTGCTTTTCCTTGCAGAGAGATATTACATCACTGCAGTCTACCAAGTTGATCAACAAACTCTGCCATGACACATGGGGGAGATGACAAGTCTTTCTTTCTGAAAGTTTGCCTTAAAAAGTAAAATGAAAAAATCAAATTGCAAATATAGCAACATATAATGTGAACAGCTCTTTTCTTCAAACAAAAAAACATTCTTTGAAGAGTAACAGTAGAAAGCACAAGGTGATGAGAACTGACATTTAGCAGCTCTAGCATGAGGTGTGTTTCATGACCTGTTTCATCAACCCATGAGGCCCAGTGTAGCACAGCATGGTCCAGCACAGGTACTCCAGTGACCAGGAAATGGAGAGTACAGCAGGATGGGAAGGGAAAGGTCACCTCACTGCTTCAGAGAATGCAGTTGCAGGAGGCTACATCTAGTTTAATAAAATCAAGAACTTGCTCAGTGAGCGTGGTTGACTTCATATGGGAGCAGACATCTCCTACAAACCTGCATTAGATGCTGAATTGAGTAACTGTGTTTTCAGGAACTGAAAAGTTATTATAGATCCAAAATACAACTATATGAATCATGGAATCAACCAGGTTGGAAGAGACCTCCAAGATCATCCAGTCCAACCTATCCCCCATCCCTAGCCAGTCAACCAGACCATGGCACTAAGTGCCTCATCCAGGCTTTTCTTGAACACCTCCAGGGATGGAGACTCCACCACCTCCCTGGGCAGCCCATTCCAATGCCAATCACTCTCTCTGAGAAGAACTTCCTCCTAACATCCAGCCTATACTTCCCCCAGCACAACTTGAGACTGTGTCCCCTTGTTCTGTTGCTGGTTGCCTGTGAGAAGAGACCAACTCCCACCTGGCTACAGCCTCCCTTCAGGTAGTTGTAGACAGCAATGAGGTCACCCCTGAGCCTTCTCTTCTCTAGGCTAAACAGTCCCAGCTCCCTCAGCCTTTCCTCATAGGGCTGAAGGCTTCTCATAGGGTGAAGGTGTGAGCAAATCATCAAATATATGTGGAAAATCTCTGCCCCATAACCTCTTTTCTTTCCCTCCCATTGCTGGGACTAGACAAACTGTTTATACTCTGCACAGGGATTATGCTTTATCTCCTTTATCCAGCCAGCAAGCCACTGCATTTTCATGTACTTTAAGAAATATGACCTACTAAACTGCTTCTTCCAGTTTTTGTAATTTGAAGTATTTCTTGCATTTGCAGATGCCCAAAGGCTCGGGAAGCAAGCACTAAAGAAGCAAGAGAAAGGACTAGGAGCCGTTTCTGCTTCGTATCACAAGCTCCCAAATGACCTGCATCTCATTTCGAAACCTGCCGAAGCACCTTTCTAAACAAGCAACTTTTTCTCCCTTTAGAGCCCCCTGTTGGATACGTTAATTTACTTTGATGCCAGGCACGCAATGATGTCAGCTACAAAAGCAAATACATTTTCTAGTACCCGAAGCAGGGGCTGGGTAGGGCTCCCACTTGCCAACTGCTGGATGCTGAAGGAAACTCTAAACACAGGATGGGGCTCACCCCAGGCCTGGGAGGAGGTGTGGGTTAAGCACACACAGAGTTTTATCCTGTAGTTACAAAGGCTGTGGAAGGGAAAAGCTAATGACACACTTCGCTGGTGCTCCTGAGCAGGGCTTGTGTGCAAGGAAAGTAAGTGCCCATAAGTAGCTGTTAAGCATATGCTGCAAACATGGTACAGGCTGGGTGGGGCCCAGATTGTAAGCACAGATGGTTTAAGTTCTATTAAAGACTAATGTGCAGTGATCTTTTGTGGTTTGGAATTTTGGTGAGGGGTTTTGGGTGGTTGTTTTTAGTTTGTTTTTCAACTGGGTTTAAGGCAGTAAGACATCCTCTCTACAGACTCCCCTGGTGCAGCCTGTTTATCCCCTAGCACTGAAACTCTGTGATGTTGGTGACAGACCATTGCTTTCCTCTGGCTTCAGATCTTAATTTCAGCTTGGGGTAGGAAATCTCTGTGTTCTTGCACCTCGTCGCAGTGCTGTGGATGGGCTGGGAGGGACAGAGTTGACAAATGTGGCCATGGCGAGCTCCCAAACACCCTTGGACTCGATGAGAGAGGAGATGTGGCCACCGGAGGACACAGCTGCAGGAGAGGTGAGGATGCAGTACGTCAGTGGAGAAAGAAGCTGCCAGGGCAGATATCGCAGATACCAGTAAGACTTCAGCCAAATCTCAGTGACAGAATTTCCGACTGGATATTAGGAACAAGTTCTTTACCATGAGGGTAGTGGAATACTGAAACAGATTACTCAGGAAAGGGGCTGTGGCCCTATCCCAGTAGATATTCACAGTGAGGCTCGACAGGGCTCTGGGCAACCTGATTTGGTTGAGGATGCCCCTGCTTACTGCAGAGGGACTTGGACTAGGTGACCTTTGTAGGTCCCTTCCAACCCAGACCATTCTATGATTCTATAATACAAGACAAGTGAGGAAGAGAAGACACAGACACTTCCCTTTTGCATCCACCTCCACATAACTGGGCATTTTTTGGAAAGCCACATGGTCTGTATCCATGAGCAGCCATGTGTTGTTGTTTAGATACTCTCTCCCAGGCCGTGGGTCTCCAGGGTGAGCACTGACTTCAGACACAAAAGCAGCTGACCCTGTGCAGTCCAAGGGGAAGAGAGGGCTCATTTTAGCAACATGACCAGGATGCACCATCCAGAACCCTGCTCTGGGCTTCCAGTGACCCAGATTCTCTCCCTATAGTCCTATCACTGCTGTGATGCTCATGGACAAATCACTTTGTGTCTCTGCACCTTTATTTTCCAGCTGTAAAATGGAGACAATTATATTGACCTTCTTAATAAAACACCTTGCAAATGCTAGACAACAGCTAAGTACTATTGTGATTATTGTATAAAACAATCCATTAGAGCTTCTGGGCACAGGAGAAGAAACGAGTGATGGCTGGAGTCCACACAAACACTACGTTAGATCAACGCAGGCACTGTTACAATGTTGATCTGGTCTCCTAGTGAGTGTTCCCACAAATCTGCATGGGGATGAGAAATCCAAACATCTCTTGGCTGACAACTGACTGAAGGTACCCTATAAGGAAGAAGAAAAACTAATCCCGTTGCACAAACCAAACTACATAGCTCCTGCTTTGATCATAGAAGAAAGTTTTTTGGCTGAGTTTTCTGCACATGAAGAGAATTGTTTTCAGTTTGTTATGGGGGGTATTTTTGCAGATCAGCCATCTGAGTTTGATACAAAGAAAGCACCCTACCAATACATTTAAATGTTTAACACCATGTCAAAGCAAAGCACTCATCAGCTTTAAAAATGAATAACTGTCTGGGAACAAAAGCACTGTCCCACTTGCTAACAATGGGAAAGAAAAATCCCAAACTTACCTCCATGCAAGCTCAAATGAACATCTCCTGTACTCTGCCTATCAAAGAGGCAAATGGAAGATTGATTTCAAGGTTTTTCTAGGAAAGCTTCAAAGGAAACCACCTTAATTCTATGCTTCACTAAAGCCACTTGCTAGTTTGTGGTTGAGAAACTGTCTGCTTCCGGCTCTCCCTCTACACCCAAGTCATCTCCAGTCACTGCCAATCAAAGTGCTGGAATAGGTACCCACAAAAGCAAAAGACACCATACTCAAACAGAAATGCACTGATTTCTTTCTTACAAAGCCACAACCTGTTTAGCCTGGAGAAGAAGAGGCTCAGGGATGACCTCATTGCTGTCTAAAACTACCTGAAGGGAAGTTGTAGCCAGGTGGAGGTTGGTCTCTTCTGCCAGGCAACCAGCAACAGAACAAGGGGACACAGTCTCAAGTTGTGCTGGGGGAAGTATAGGCTGGATGTTAGGAGGAAGTTCTTCCCAGAGAGAGTGATTGGCATTGGAATGGGCTGCCCAGGGAGGTGGTGGAGTCACCGTCCCTGGAGGTGTTCAAGAAAAGACTGGATGAGGCACTTAGTGCCATGGCCTAGTTGACTGGCTAGGGCTGGGTGCTAGGTTGGACTGGATGATCTTGGAGGTCTCTTCCAACCTGGTTGATTCTATTCTATTCTCTAAACAACCCATGCGTTTTTAACTACGGGCTGCAACAGCAGCGCTTTACCCACTGGTGAGCAGAGAGCAGCTGCCTGCCCCAGGTGGTGGGTACCAGCATTTGCAGCAGCCCGGCAGCATGCGGCTTCCATCCCAACAAACATGGAGCTGCGTTCCCCAAAGTCCTACAGCAAGGAAGCAGAAGAGTATCCAGACATTTTCTTCTAACATGAGACCAGCAGAGAAGCTGGCTCCACAGTCTCTGCAGCCACAGGATGCTGTTCTCACTGCACAGCACAGCTGGCTCAGGCATCCGGACCAGCGTGTAGGGATGGAGTGTCTGGGATGATTGTCTCTACAATACATCTTTGCTAAACTCACCAAGCACAGCAAAGTTGGCATGGTAGCTATGGTAGCTATCTCTTGAAGGACAAACTCAGCAGGGTCCACACAGTATTTCACTTCAGAGAATACACACAGCTTGCCACAGGCTGGTCCCTAAGAACTGAGGTGGCTATTACAGCCCCTCCCAGGGCAATTCAGCAGCTGCCTATGGCTTTTCCAGAGCTGCAGAGCACAGCACTTAACTATCTCCTAATTACAAAGAGAAGGGTTAATTTCGACACTTGCTTCAGACTCATGATCCACTTCTTCAGGAAATTTCTTGTTCCTGGTACATTCTCATCCTGTGATGGAAAAATACCCCAGTGACATACCAGCAGACAGAAAGACTGTCACAGTGAGGTTTTTGACTGCAATAACACACTGCTTTATACAAAACAGCACGAAGCCCACTCACCACCTTGAACAACAGCATGTATCAAGGGGTAAAAGTCCAGGATCCACATTTTCAGTCACGTGGCCCAAATCAGAAGTTCACCCTGAGATTTTGTAAAGATTTCTTCCCCCCCTCAGGCCTCACATATTCCCCTTGTTCTCAGCTGCTGCTTTAAAAAGCCAATTCATCCAATGGGAGAAAAAACATGCACAACTTGGAACAGTTAGAATCTGCCACAGTAAAAATATTGGGGTTCTTTGCACGTAGCCAAGCATCTCTGCCCAGTAAAGGCACTGAGTTCCTGTTCAGGATGCACAGAACCAGTTTATGCAGTGAAATACTTGTTCTACTGTAGACCAAGTTTCTTATTTAAGAAAGGGATGGCATTTATTCAGCTGGTAAAATAATGCAGCAGCACATACTGTGCCCCTCTCACAGCTTCTGGAAGAAAGCCAAATATACACACTGGTACCAATATAAAAGCTTTTCTGCAGTAACTGGCAAAAGTATTTGGAAAGAGCTTCAAAATACCCATACCAGCAAGATGCATATGGCTGATTCCTATTTGCATGGCTCAAACTGAAGGAAGGAGCCTTCACCTATAGAGGAGTGTTAAAAAGGCCTCTAGCTACGGGTTAAAACCAGGTGATTGCAACAAGGTTTTAAAGTGGCTTTGTTAATTGGAACCAGGGAGCTAATGTCAGTCCTTTCAGTTGTTTGACAACGTAACAAAAATAACCTGTGCTTCTCAGATCCACACATTGACACAGAAAATCTTTCTTTCCTTAGATGAGTCCTTGCCCCACCTCAGTAATCCCCAGCCATGCCAGGGCACTGATTATGCTGCAGATGACAAGAAAGGAGCTGAGCTGGTGGGGAAAATAACATGGAGAAAGCACAAAGAGAAGGAGGGGGGCATGAGCTCCACTTCACAGCACAATTCAGTCCTGGGACAGCCCTACAGACCCACACAGCCAGCTTAGCAGAAGGGTGGAGAAGTAGTGAAAACACAAACCTGTGCTGTTGTGTTCAAAAAAACAACAAAGTCACATCCTCAGCACGGAGCCACAGCTGGAGCACAACTGCTTCTTACAAAGCCATCATCTCACTACAGCCACTTTTTGTCTCTCCTGTGATTTTTCCAGGGTCAGGTTAGATCATGGTTGGAGGCTGGAAGAGAAGAGAACTTAAGAGAAGCGTCACACATGCACTGAGCTTTGTGGCTGTCCTCTTCAGACCCTGTCACACAGATGCAAGTGACAATGCTGCCGATGCAAAAATTCCCTCTGTAATGATTTAATCCTGGCAGTTCCCACAGCAGCAAGAGAAGAGGTACCCCTGCCATACTGGCTTGAAGCAAGAGACTGTTTAATTGAATATCAGCTTCCTGGCACTGAGTGATCTTGGCTTGTTCTGAAGAAATCTTAAATATGCTCCAGGACACATGCTACTGGGCAGCAATATGTTGTGGAGGGAGAGTTTGTTTCAAAGATGACTGGGGATCAATATGGCTTTGAGTAGATAGGATAAACAATGTAATTGTGCTTCTGTTTTTTCTTTGCAAGTGCCTCAACCTGGTGTTTACAGAATTTACATACTCTCAGCATTGACCTCAAGGCAAGCCAAGAAGAGATAGATTATCTTTACAATTTTCTCAGCATTACACATCTTTTGGCTGGCACCCCTAAAAACAAATGCCTATGGAAACCTAAAGGCAAACAGTTTTATGTCTTTGAAAAATGGCTGAGTAACCTCCCCTCACCCTGGTAATGCCACAGAGTTATTTGTGAGAGGTGAACTGGACTATTTTCAAATTTCATCCTTCATTGAGGCTTTGCCTCTCCTTGATTCTGTATTAAGTCAGACAGTACTCTGTAGTAGAAAGTAGATCTTCCCTCATTGTCCACTGTTTGGTATATTCCTGCCCTAAATTTAGGTTTTGCAGACTCTTATTTTCATCTTCTGCCAATTTCTACAACATATTTCGTCTGATATATATATATATATACACACACATACACATTTCCATTATCCTTCTCATGAGGAAACCAAGACAAACACCATATCCAAAGCAGTGCTCATTTTCCAAGTAGTATTAGGTTCTCCCTCCCTACTGTGACCAAGGGATTTGTTTGCTTTTTACTTTAACACAGACACAAGCCAGGTTTCCACCACTGATATACCTGCATTCTTCCCGGGAGGCTGCTACTAATTCCATCACAGCCAGATGAGAGAGCAGTGAATATTGTTCCTGACAGGGTTATTACTTTGTACTTAGGATGCTGAAACATTTAGAAACATTGTTCTAGCTTTAGTGTTTATTCATATGGTGCAATATTACCGCTCACCTTTCCTGACTTTGCTTCCACAAATGACACTGCACTTTGCTATTAATCTTGTGTGACATGGCTGCTCTGCTGCCCATGTTGATAGCAGCTGTAGAAAAGGAGGAACAGATGATCAAAGCACACATAAAACAACTCCAGTGCTGTAATTAAGAATAGTCCTTCCAATAAAATGCTAAAGGTTTGGAGAGAGTTGATATTTCTATAATGTACTGCCGATAAGACACAAATCCTGCAAAAGCTTTTCAGCTCAAGAGCATCTGGAGGAATGCTAGAAGTCCTAATACCATCCCCTCTTAGAGCATCCATAAAAGATCCAGCTGCTGAGAGCCAAGGTTCTGATTAAGAACTTTTTCTGCTTACACACTTTTTGGTTTAGTAAGTTCACAAGATCTCAGGATGTTAGGGGTTGGAAGGGAACCAAGGAGATCATCAAGTCAAACCCCACTGCCAGAGCAGGACAGTACTATCTAACACAGATCACTGAAGAACACACCCAGACAGGCCTTGAAAGTCTCCAGAGAAGGAGACCCCACAATCTCTCTGGGAAGCTTATTCCCGTGCTCTGTGACCCTTACATTAAAGAAGTTCGCCCTTGTGTTGAGGCAGAACCTCTTTTGCTGCACTTTACACTGCTGCCTCCAACTTACCTAGCTGTTGAAGGCGAGCAGAGGAGGAGCATAATAGATATCCATTTTGTTATCAGCCCTGAGGAAGCAAACAACAACAAAAAATATTTTTTAAAATAGTTTTTGGCTGAAGCAAACATTTTGTACATGGTGAATATTTTGGCTTTGAGCCTTTAAAACTTCCAAAGAGAACCTAGAGGATTTTGACATAAAACTGTGTCAAATCAGATGATGTCAAATGGAATGATTTGGTTGCTTTGAACTTTGGGCACTTCTTTCTCCCCTTTTTTTGCACATATGAACAATTTAACTAAACTGACACTTCAGTCTACAAAGTAGTATTTCCTTTCCAAGAAAACTTTTGGCCAACAAAATCTCATCTCTCTTTGCAGCAAGCAGATATGAAGAGAAACATCCTGAGTTTGTAGCCTTTAGAGAGGTTCCAACACATCCTCAAAAGGAAAAATCAGATGCAAAACCCCAAACCTATCACTTCACTTTGAAGTAATAGAGCTAAAGTAATAAGACAGTTTTATATTTACAGTAACTTCTGATTACTGGTTTTGCTAAGATGAGGTGGAAAGCTACTATAGTCCAGAAGGTAACTTCAATATTGTGCTAGTTTGAAGCAGGCTAGAATGTTTAGGTGAGAAGAACTAGATTACAGGCTGTGAAGGGAAAACAATGGTGATGTCTATTTCCCTCACAGGCTTGCTGAGATGTATGGGAACAAGAAATAAACACATTTGATAACACACTCTCAGCATCACTCTTGCTGGGGCCTCTGGCTGAGCTACATCCCTCTAATTTCACCCTCCATTTTGGGCTAACCCACCTTGCTTCTTAACCTCTGGTCAAACTTCTACTCTTCCTTGGGACTGGGGTAAGGCTGAGAGGGGCAGGGGGGAAGGTGCAGGGGTGGTTGAGAGCCCCTCCTGGGGACTCAGGTTTCTGGGAGGGGAGTTGTGTTTCTGTATTACCTTTTTACCTTGTAGATTTCTGTATGCAACTGTATATACTGTAAATATTTGCTTGTATATTGTGCTAGCTGTAAATATAAGCTTCATTCATATTCCCAGAGCTGGCTGAGTCTAGTCTGGGTGATTTCTAAAGTGTGGGGGGGTGGGGAACACCCAAACCATCACAAATATAAAGGTCTTTAAAGATTCATTCAAATAGAACATCTCTCCTTGGGAAGACACTTCCTGTTGTGAAGTCCTCAATGAAGGAGGTTTATGCCAAACTGAGTAGAACAACTGTGGCGAACATCATTTGCACCCTGTCCCATTCCCTTCCTTGCACAGCACCCTGCACCCCAGGAGAGCTGGGGGTGTAGAAACAGGCTACTGCAGCCATCCCCCCTGATAACAAGTGTGAGAATCAGGTAAGGCCCAACCTGGAGAGCTGCCTGAGACCCGTGTAATTACAAGGGACCACATCTCTCCTGGCCAGATGCGGGCAGAGGTGAGATGCAGCACTAGGTGGGCTTGCTCAGCACACCCCAAATAACTCTTCCACCACCACTTCACTCCACCAGTGACAACCACTGCAGCACCCATCTCAAATGGGGCAAGCCTGAAAGCAGACAAGTGGCTCTATTTAAAACTAAAAGAGGAAAGTGCAAAGCTTTGAAGTCAGAAGGCATATAATGAATTCAGCAAAACTTTGTATTTCAAAGCCAGTTCTATTTGCAGAAGCCATCTGCCCAGAGAAAAGCTCAAACATGCACCTCTGACAGGAGTCAAAAGAGTTGCGGGAAACAGATCTTGCTGAGGATGTTTCACATCATCAGTTCCCACAGTATCCAAGATGTCACTTTGTAGTGGCACAGCTTCCATCCTTGTATCAATTACAGCGTTTACATCCAGCTCCCCCAGGGCTGCTGGCATTTGAAGTGGCTGTCCAGTTCAGTAGCTCCCAGCAACTTCTAATGAGATGTGCCAATAAGAAATCACTGCTTGTCCCTCCTAATGATAACTATGATCTCTCTGAAGCTTTCCCTTAAGCCACTGTCTTACTTATCCCCTTATTGAGGTTTATTGATCTTCCTTCACTCCCCTTGCCAGCACTCAGCTTTTAAACCACAAATCCCAGAGATGGCTTCATCCAGGAGGACAAGGGACAGTTGGATGTGCATCCCTTTCACAGGAAAGAAGCACAGCCTATGAGCCAGGTTAACACAAACCCACCTCTTGGGCAGAACCAGCAACTGAGGCCATTTCTTTCAGCACCACCTTCCCAGAACATCCATCAGCCAAACAGGTCTGCAGCATACAAGTGGGGTTTGCATTTCCATAGCAAGGCAAAAAAGATACTGCAAAGCTCAGAACAAGTCTGTTTAAGAATTCCCTCTGATATTGCCAGCCTTTCATGCAGCCCATAAGAACCATTAAAATTCTGTCTGATAACCGAGTTCCCGAGCGCATGAGAGCCAGGTGAGATCATGCCACTCACAGACTCTACATAAAATTCTCCTGGCTTAAAAGAGACCCTAAAATAAGGCTAGAAGTCGTCTGTGAAACCAACCAGTGTCATGGACTTTGAAGATTAGTCTCTGCATCACAAAGAAACAAAGAAAAGCAGAGGTCATTCCCCTGGGAAAAGGGTGAGAATAATCACTGCAACATTATATCAGACAACATCCAAGGCAGCTGGAGGGAGGTTGGCCATGGCCACTGGCCCTGAAGCTGCATGAATAATGACTGTCCATGGGCAGCGTTGCCTCAGGCTTCTCCCAGAAGCACTGCTAGTGTTTACAGACCTGATGGGATCATTGCTGTCTTTGACAGTGGACAGTGACCCTAATGGAGGCAAAAGAGAGAAGGAGGAAGGTATAAGCAGGCAGAACAAGACAGATAAAAACTTAAGTTTATTAGAAATCAATTTTAAAACTGTTTCCTCTTATTCCTGAGACCTTCACTTTCTGTTAATGCTCACTGGATACAGCTCATTGCAAATGCATACAGTTCCCAGTGCTGTAATATTTCACCTCATCAGAATCTTCAGTGGGTTTTGCTTTAAGACATTGTTGCTAAATAGTTACTTCTTCATCTATGCTGGTTTGGTTAAGACCTATAAGCCTTCACTCTCCTGTGCTCACACTTATGCCTGTGGCATGGGGTAGGAAACCAGCACCCTGCTGCAGCATGTCAAGAAGCTCTTCTAGGAAAGGCTCTGTAGCATGTGGAGGAAGGAAAGTGCAATATTTTTCCCTTGATGGCTTTGAAACAGGAGCTTTTAGGCTCTGCAGTTTTCTCAGTCCAAGAGATTGATTGCTTTTCTCTGCTTGTAACTGTGGATGAGTGCCTGGACAGAGGTGCTATGCTGGACCTAGTCCTCACCAACAAGGAGGGGCTGGTGAGTGAAGCTGAAGGGTAGCCTTGGCTGCAGTGACCATGAAATGGTAGAGTTCAAGATCCTCAAGGCATCAAGGAGGGTGCATAGCAAACTCCCTCCTCTGGACTTCAGTGACCTCCTTGGCAGGGTGCCATGGGAAAAAACTCTGGAAGAAAGGGGGCCCAGGAAGGCTGGCAAATGTTCAAAGATCACTTCCTCCAGGCCCAGAAGCAATGCATCCCAAAAAAGAGGAAGGCAGGTAAGAATGCCAGGAGACCTGCATGGGTGATTAGAGAGCTCCTGGACACACTTAGATGCAAGAAGAAAGCCTACAGGCAGTGGAAGCAAGGACAGGGAACCTGGGGTGAATACAAAGAAATTGTTCTTGCAACCAGAGCTGAGGTTAGGAAAGCTAAAGCACAGCTAGAATTAAATCTGGATAGGGACACTAAGGGAAACAAGAAGAACATCAAGCATATTAGTGAGAAAAGGAGGACAAGGGAGAATGTGGGATCATGCCAGAAGGGAAATGGAGAGCTGGTGACAAAGGATGTGGATAAGGCTGAGGTTCTCAATGACTTCTTTGCCTCAGTCTTCAACAGCAAGGGCTCCAGCCACAGTCCCCGAGGACAAAAGCAAGGACTGGGAGAAGGAAGAGCTGCCCACTATAATTGAAGAACATGTCTGTGCACAGGCCTGATGTGATCTACCCATGGGTCCTGAGGGAACTGGTGGATGAAGTTGCTAAACCACTGTCCATCATATTTGAAAGGTCATGGCAGACTGGTGAAGTTCCTGCTGAGTGGAAAAGGGCAAATATAACACCCATCTTCAAGAAGGGAAAAAAAGATGTGCCCCAGGAACTACAGACTAATCAGTCTCACCTCTGTGCCTGGTAAGGGCATGGAGCAGATCCTCCTGAAGGCTTTGCTAAGGCTAATGGAAAACAAAACAGAGGTGATTGGTACTAACCAGCAATGGCTTCACCAAGTGTCTTTTTATGATGAAGTCATAGCAACAGTGGACAAGGGAAGGGCAACTGACATCATCTACCTGGACTTGAGTAAGGCATTTGACTCTCTCCCACATGACATCCTGGTCACCAAACTGGAAAAACACAGACTTGATGGGTGGACCACTCGCTGGATAAGGAATTGGCTGGAGGGCTGCATGCAGAGAGTGGTGATAAACAGCACAACGTCCACCTGGAGACCAGTGACAAGTGGCATCTCTCAGGGGTCAGTGCTGGGACCAGTGCTGATTAACATCTTTGTCAGTGATAGGGACAGAGGAACTGAGTGCACCCTCAGCAAGTTTGCAGATGACACCAAGCTGTGTGACACAGCCAACTTGCTAGAAGGCAAGGATGCCATCGAGAAGAACCCGGAGAGGTGGGCCCAGGCCAGCCTCATGACATTCAACAAGGCCAAGTGTAAGGTCCTGCACCTGGGTTAGCACAATCCCAAGCACGGATACAGGCTGGGTGGTGAACGGCTGAGAGCAGCCCTGAGGAAAATGACTCAGGGGTCTGGGGTGATGAAAAGCTCAACATGAGCCAGCAGCATGCACATGCAGCCCAGACAGCAACCATGTGCTTGGATGAGATCCTCCTCATCAGTGCCTGCAAACCTGGAGGAGTCCATTTTCCAGGCCATCTTTCTGGTAATCTTAGAACAGATGCTGTAAAAGAAAGAGCAGCCTCTGTCACTGACAATTCTAATAATAATGAAAAAAGAACAAGCCCACTTACACTCACGGAATGAAATTCTAACTGGATCCTTCCACTAACAGTGCCTGAACCAGCACAACATGCTAACAGGACTGCAGACACCATCTCAACTATGTGACCCTTTCTCCAGTTGTTGCCTGCCAGGATAAACCCACACTAGTACAATCTCCTCTAAACTGCTGAGGGTCAGGTGCTTCTCACTGCCTTGCAACCTCTGTGTCCATCTCAGTGAAGCATCTCCCAGGAGCTGACAGAAAACTTGCTTTGTTGCTGCTGGTGCCTGGTGCTAACTACAAACAGAAAAGGCTACTACCTAACACGGTACAATCCTGTTCCTTCTGACTTCGGGTTTGGACGGTGCAATTTCTTTCATGTTGCTGTTAAATTTTTTCAGATCAATGTATTATCTGGAGACCTTCACTCAGCAGGCTACCTCCTTCCCACTTTCAGCCCAGCTGCTGTCTTCAGAAGCACTGGGCAGCCAGATGGACTGAGCGATGCACGTGTCTATCATCGGCACTGCTTCTTGTGAAGGGGAAGGGAAGGATAAAGCCAATCCCAGTGGCAGCTTTTTTCCCCCATATTTTTTTTTGGAACCATTAGTCTTGCAAAAAACAAACATACAAACAAACAAATCCAAAACCAACCAAAAAACCCCCAATCAAAACCAACCAACCCACCCACAAACCCAACAACAACAAAAATACAGTCCTGTGACACATGCATTTTCCCTGTACACGAACTGAATTGACTGGGCAAGCAAGCTGCTGTATGTTTGAATGCACAGAGGCAGCACTGGGCACTGCCCACCTGCACTGGGCACCCTGTAATAGAAGCTTTTTGTCCTCCAAAGCTTATATGGGAAACGGGAGAGAGAACAGAGCATCAAAAGCTGACACCATTCCTGAAGGTGGACAGCAGTGGCAACCTCTGGTTCAGTACTCTGATCCCAGACCACAGCTACAGAGGTCATCTTTTCCTACGGGTGAAGCTGCCTTGCCACAAGGCCCAAAGTGTTAGTGTGATGGTTTGGGTGTTCCCCAACCCCCCACACTTTGGAAATCACCCCGCCTAGACTCAGCCAGCTCTGGAAATATGAATGAAGCTTATATTTACAGCTAGCACAATATACAAGCAGATATATACAGAAATATACAAGGTAAAAGGTAATACAGAAACACAACTCCCCTCCCAGAAACCTGAGTCCCCAGGAGGGGCTCCCAACCACCCCTCCACCTTCCCCCTACCCCTCTCAACCTTACCCCAGTCCCAAGAAAGAATGGAGGTTCGGCCACGGGGTTAGGAAGCAAAGTGGATTAGTCAAAGAAACGGAGGGTGAGATGCAGCTCAGCCAGTTCCCCAGCAGAAGTGAGTGCCTTTATGTTTTGATTTTTGTTTTTATATATCTCAGCAAGCCTATGAGCAACATAGACATCACCCTTGTTTTCCTTTCACAGCCTGCAATCTGGTTCTTCTCACCAAAACATTCTAGCCTGCTTCAAACTAGCACAGTTAGATTTGGAATACAGGGCACTTACTCCCAAACTTCTTTAGGCGCATACACTAAAAAGTCAAGCAAGTAAAAACCAGCTACTAAGTTATTTGCCCTCCAGTAATACATGACTGAAGTGCTAATACCTCCCAGCTGTACTTACGTGTCAGCTTTTTGGGAGTAGGAACATTTGTTTGTTGTACCAAGAGGAGGAGAGTAAGGTCAGCAAAGACATGCTTAGTCCATGGTCTGTGCTTAGTCCAGGAGGAAGTCTTCTGTGCTGGGAGGTGTTGGTGGCCCCATCCCTGGAGTCATTCAAGGTCAGGCTTGATGGGAGTCTGATCAACCAGATTTAGTTGGGAGTGTCCCTGCTTACCACAGGGGGTTTGGACTAGATGACCTTTAAAGGCCTCTTCCAAACCAGTGCATTCTGTGCATGCTCTCAGTTCCTCCCCACTTCAGGAGGTCTGAGAAAGCAGAAGCCAAATTCTGCTTCAGCACAACCTGGCACTAAAATGGCATTCTTTGGAAACCAGCTGTGATAAAATGGCATCTTCTTACTGGGAAGATGTACTCCCAGCAAGTATCAGGGTCACATCTGCTGATTTGAATGATAGAAAATGAGCTTGTGACATATTACTTGTGCTGTCACTACAGAGTTAACTTGGCCAAGAGATAATTAATGGAAGATGTGTGGTTGAGTCCCCTGTGCTGCTCGAAAGTCTCAGGCTGTAATTGGTACCACTGGCTCTTGTAAAATAAACTGTACTCCCAATGCAGCTCAGAAACCAAAACAGGACACTCAGAAAGAAACATTCTACTTGTGAAAGTGGTCCTCTGATAAAGTGATTTTAAAATTCAGAATGCTTTAATCAAATGTCTGGCTCCCAGTGTTGTTACACTCCTCAGTGTTGTGCTAGATACTCTCTGATTTCCCAGCCATGGTTCTGTGCTTTATGTAGCTGGTGGCTCTCGATGACGCATTTTGATGCATTCATCACAACCACACACTAGTGTGTACCAGAGATCACCATATTTCTGGCTGTGGAGCTAGAGTAAACATGGACTTGTGCCCAGACAGTGCTGGCAGTGGCTGGAAAACCAAGACTGAGAGTCTAACAGGAGAACTGGAAAAAAAATCTGCTCTACTGAAAACATGGTGCTGGAGCAAATCTGTCATCGTTCAGCATACTGAGGGGTTTGGGTAGCCTGGCTTTAGTGCTGGGAGCAGGCACCATTATTCCTCTTTCTCTGGCTCCTTCCCACTCTTCACATCCACTCAGGAGTTATCTCTCCATATCCTACTTATGCACACCTACCAGCCAGAGGTGATAGGGAAGGAGAAGAGGGTCTGATCACAGATCAGCTCTGTCACTGCCTCCCTGTGTGGCCTCATCATGCCATGGCTCAGTTTCTCACGATAAAATGACTAATAACACTTCCTTGCATCCCAAGGGGGCTGAGAGGATAAAAATGGCAGCAGCCACAAAGTGCAAGGTGATTATAACCATCGGCCCAGAGAGACTGTCAGCTCTAGCACGTAGGCTGCTATCAGACGTGGTGTTGAAAGCATTCCCAGTGGCTGCCCTGTCAGATGGAGAACACAGCCTTCTCTGGCCTAGGTTTGAACCTTATAAAATTTTCTACCTTGGAGAAAGAAAGTAAACCTTTTCCATCAGGTTTCTCCTTTTTTTTTTCTGGGAGCAGGCAGCAAAGAAAATCTCTCCCACCTTGGGCATGCTAAGGGAGGAAGAGCTCATGCCCTGCTCTGCAGCAGCCTCCTGATGGGAAGAAGTTGAAAAGCCACACCGGGAATCTCTGCTTCTCCCTCGTCCACAAACACAACGACTAGGTGTGGAAAGATGCTGTCAAACTCTACACCACATCAGTCCCTGCCACAAGTGCTCCCTTGCCTCTAACTACTCTGAAAGGAAGCACAGTGTAAACAGTCTTGTAAGATCTATTCCAGACGCCTGCTGTGGTGCATCAGGAGATTAACTTATTAACTCTGCAAAGCCCACTAATTTCAAGGAGAACTCTGTACTTAAACTGAAAGTAGTTTTGCAGACATCAGCAGTTTGTCTGATGCTAGGGAACCAGGGAAACCTGTTAACAGCAGACTCTGTGCATAATTGAGAACATTATTCACCACTGCTTTTAAAGGACCTTGGATTACAGCATTGCATGGGTTGGCAATACTTTACTCCTAATCTTTTCAAATACACATTTGCAGTGTTTTGTTTCTTGCTAACTTTTACTTTGCCATCAGACAAAGATTGGCTTTGCTCCTGCTGGAGCTCCACCAAAGCAGGGTAAGCCAAGTCAGGCATTACAAGGAAGATTATGGACAGATATATCTATCTGGTGCAGGAGATTTGTTTTGTTGAGGGGTTTTGGTGTTTTGGTTTTATGTAAAACAAACGAATGAACAACAGCAATGTAAGGTATTGCATACAATCAGGCACAGACATATTACTTGAATTTCAACAAGAGTAGAAACTAGCAGCTCAAAATTATACAAGCTAAACTACAAGACTTGAGATAGATCACATGAGGGATCTCAGCAAAGTGAGGGGAGGAATAAACTTGCCAAAAGAAACAAGGCTGGCATCATGCCCAACATATGCATCCCAGAGCCTGGCAGACCTCCCTCAAGAACCAGTTTTACAAGTAAAGCTCCATCAGTCAGACCAACCTGTTGCTGATCTACGAAAGCAGCCTGCCTGTGTCTGGCCATGTCTTCTAAGCAGTGGGGATGAAGAGATGTGCACTATACCTCCTACATCACAACACATTTGTTTATGTGGCTCCGGGTATGCTATGTGCATACACTTACTGAGCTCTGCACAAATCCACAGTGACAATAAGTACATGTTTACAGCCAGCTGCTCCCAGATCTTCTTCACTTGGTCAGATGACTAGACAATGTATACCTCTTTTTTACTATTAAGGAGCAGTTACAAACAAATGCCATGAAAATCTGGCCCTGAAACAGTACACACCACAAAAATTAGCCCTGGAGCAACTGGATGTTTGGGCATGTTTCCCACTGTTTCGTTCAGACATACAAAGCAGCTGGTGAAACTGGAGAGCTGGGAACTACCCTGGCAGAGCAGAGACCTGGCTGCTAGAGGTCTGCAGTGGCTGCTCTGGAGCAGCATCTTTGTGCTCCAAGGCAGGCAGCGTGGCTGCAGAAAAAAGGAGACACACCTAGGGCATGCTAGCTTGCCCGTGAGCTCCAGCAAGGATAGCACAACGTGGCTTGCAGAAACCACAGCTGTAGCCTGCCCCAGAAACCATATCCCCGACCCTGGTGTGCCTCTGCCCTCTCCTTATTTCTGAGCAGCATCAGATTAAATGCCCACCTGGGACAAACAGCTTAATTTAAAAAAACCCAACAACCAACCCCCAAACCAACCAAACAAAACACCAGCAAGCCAGCCAACGATTCAGGAGCCCAGAGCTTCTCTCTTCCTCAGCCTGCATTTCTTTTGAAGCCAGCTATTTCCATTTCCCTCTCATCTTGTCAGCAATGGCCTAGGTACCAGCTGTTTGATTAAGGTGGACTGTTCCTGACTTTTAGACCATTCCTACCTTTCACTTTCACTTCAGATGAAGAAAATGCATAGTACATTTCACATAAGCCCAAGCATATGTGAGTGATTATATGTGACCAACTACATATAATTATCTTAGAAGTAGTCCTATAAAGTGATCCATTAAGATCTGTATCATCTGCTTAGTTAATGTGCTCTGCTAATTAAAACTTTGTGATAAAGACAACTACAGCTTTCTGTAATTATGCCTCTGGACAGCACGATGCTTTTCCAACTAGTATTTGCAATCCCGGGTGTAAGTTGACACTTAAAGTAGGGCATAAAAATATAGGTTAACTGCTGCTCTTAATTGCTCTTCCTTATGAAGATTATTGCAGAATTTCATTGTACAACACCCTGGGACTCTTCTGCATAGTGCACGTTACAGGCACCGTTAGGTGATGATGCTTCACACTGCATTATCCCTTTGTATTGTGAAAAACAACAACAAAAATGACTATTTCACCTACAAGGAATATGTCTGGCTTGGCTCATCCTGAGAAGGGGGGGGGAAAGTAGATCAAAAACATGTCTGAGGAAATGCAGCTTGTTTTACCCTATAGGATCAAATTAGGCATTTCTTGTTCAAGCCAGAGATCCTGCTGGGCTCACTGTAAGTATCTCCTGAATAAGGTCCACAGATTTGCAGTTACTATATGCTGGATCCAGCTTCCATCAGTGCCAGTAGGAAGAAACATGGTAACTGATTCACCGGTCAGAAAGGGAACTATGATAAATTTATGTCATTCTAAGTATGTCTAAAGCAGTCTGCCTCCAATCTTGTTCTCTCAACATATAGCAGGCATCAAAAGGGATATGCCTATGTAGGAAACAGGTAGGGACCTTAAAACAGCTTCTTGAGATAGCTATCATTGTAATAAAACATCACTAACAAGTGATGAATGCGCAGTAAAAGAAGCTTTTCCAAAGCAGCTTATGCTAAGAATATAAATCTTGTCCCACTACCAAAAGGCTACACTAAGTGTTTTCTTTCTAATCTTGTTAGCAGCCTGATATCATGACAAGAATAAATGCAAAACTGATAGCCTTGGTGGCTCTTCCACTGCAAGTAATGCGTGGTTAATCGTGATGGAAGACACTGCCCATGTGTGGATGCTTGGCATCTTCTGGGAGGATGCTCAGCTGCTCCTGTCATCATCAGAGCAGGGCATGTTTCACCCAGGGGAATGACTCAGTTATAACTTGCTAGCTCTTGTTAGCCACAGAGCATTGCCTAAACCCTACAGTCTGCATCCCATGGGAGCAATGCACTAATCTAACCTGTGGTTAGTTTCTGCAAACACTAATCTGTGTTTGTAGACAAAGTGAAACCTATAGAAGATGGAAGATATGTCTGTCAAATGCGTTTGAGTCTCAAGAGGTGAGTTCTGTACCACTGTGGCGGCCCAGCACCTGTCACTGCTCAGGGCTGGAGAACCATGAAGTAAATGCTGTGTTGACCCTAAATGCTTTATTCTCCATGCTGTGTCTGGAATTATATCCAGCCTCATTCACAGGATACTGCATCTTCAAAAGCTACTGCAGGACAGAGATATAATGGAATAAAGAAAGTCTTTAAATATAACTTTGCTTTGGTTAAAGTTTTTACTGATTGACCTTGTGCCTTTAATAGCATAAAAGCAGTGTCTAAAAACCTTGTCCATATTGAAGAGGCTGCCTTTCATGCAGGAGAATCAGTGAAGCTTATTTTCCTATAGACCTGTGTCTCATACCACCTTATGGTGGCTCCTCTGTTTACATTTCAGGTACTCTCACGATGTAGTGGACATGATTAGTCCTTAGTCACTCATCACAACAGTTTCTTGGCTTGTGTTGAGGTCTTAGTTTCAAGTTAAGCTCTTCAGTGCCCTGCGATAGCAGCTATTGCTGATTACATTGCTGATAGCAGCCTCTGGTGATTACTCAGGGGAGCAGTCACTGTGTAGCTTGCTTCTTTATGGGAACATTTCACAGGGTTTCTCTGTCAAATGATCTACTTTAATTAAACTGATAGGACCTTAACTGTGTTTGAGACTCTGCTAATAGTTTCTCAGAAGTGACTCAGGCTAGTCAGTCTCAAAGAAGGAGGTACAGACCAAGTGAGCATTTAAATCTCAAATCTCCCATGAGACAAGGAAGGTCACAAAACAGGGTAGCCTTGTGTATGCTAGCCCCAGCCTGCGATGACTATGACAATGCCAGCACATTGTTGTTGTCTCGTAGAGAAGAGATTTGGGGTTAGAAAAGAGCAAAACAAAGCTGAGGTTGTTCAGTTCCCCAAGAAGCACCATCTTTACTCCTGTTTTGGAGGAATGTGAGATGTGGCATTAGAATAAGAAGAGTTTTAAACTGAATTTAGACTCTGCTCCATTTGTCTTCAGCATAAAAGCAAGCACCTTCAGGAGTATCTTGCAGAGTGGTCCCAATGGGCAGCACTTTTCCCAACAAGGGAAATGGGGCAACAGGCAACCCACAAAGAGCTCACCTGTACATGACCGAACCCTGTTTCTCCAAGGTATTGGTGTGGCTTCTTCAGTAAAGCACCCAGGAGAGAGAAGGAAAGGTACCACTTCTATGGGAAGACAAAATCCAGTCAACCTGCCCTGACCTGAAACTATGGAAAGACAGCTTGCCCCCTGTCAGGCCATATCGTAGGGCATCAGCTGCCAGTGAGTGAATGGCAGGTGTAGACAAGGATTAATTGTAGATATGGACACACAGATAGGTGATAACTGTAGATATGGCACCACAGAGATAGACTGCAAATGGGTGATTGCAGCTGGATCCAGCAAGCTTTCTTTTGGCATCAAGGTGGACTAACAACAGCAGGAATGCCTAGGGCCTGGAATGCCAGGGAAAAGCAGGATGTCTGCTGCCCCTCATGGGCTCTCTGCTAGAATGGGAGCCATGTGCAGTGCAAAGCACAGAAAAGGAAGACTCTAAAGCCACCTACTGTGGGCCTGGAATGCCAGGGAGAAGGAGGATGTCTGCTACTCCACACAGGCTCTCCACTAGTATGGGAGCCATATGCAGTGCAAAGCATGGAAAATGGAGACTCTAAAGCCACTTACTGTGCCCCTGGCTCAGTGAGTGACTCTGTGATTGCAAACAGCATTGGTGCAGCTCAAGACTTGCTGTGCTTTTCACCATGCATATTCTTTGGGTGCAGCAGAACCACTGGAAAGGGCACAAAATCTTATTGCAAAACCTACTCCAACAAATAGCGGCAGAGGCACTCAAGCAAGGGAAATGCAATTTCCCATTTGTACTGCATTATTTCCCTGTGGCCTCTGGGTGACATCATCCTGGCATTCTCCTCCAAAAGCAGGTAATTCCAGGCACTGACTGATGGTAGGAAATGAATTATCATCTGCTCTGAAAAGATATGGAAGCAGAAGAGGATTAGATGTCTTACCCAAGGGCCGTGAGGAGAAATGGGGTCAAATTCAGAATGAGAGCAAAGGTGCTACAACAATAGGCTACAAGGTACAGGTTTGCCTGCTGTCTAGCACAATGTGGCTGTAATCCTGCTGAGGCCTCCCTCCAGGCAGCACTACACTATGCATCATCATAATAATGAGTCCCTAATCCCAATCAAATGCCCAACCCAGTAGGCACTGCCTGATTCACAGAAAGGATTAGCTGACAGATTGTAAACAATAGTTGCAGGAGTCACTGGGCCCATTGTGCAATCCTTTTATGCTGAATATACAGAAATAGCTGAGAAAATTAGGAGCTTTTCCTGAGAACAGAAGTGACTGAGATTTTCAAATAGAAGTAATGGGCATTCTCGTTCTTCAGCCTTAGGGATAACTCTTCAATTCCTAACTCCTGAATCAACCAGGGACTCATGCTTGTACCATGAGACAATGAAGACAAGCTACTTACAAGATGATCCTCTGAAGCATTCAGACCATGTCTGCTTTTCTCATAAATATGTTCCACCTTCTTTTACCAGAGAAGTGCATCTGTCACAAGCCAGAATATGTGGGAGAAGCAGAGGGTGCCTGGGAATAAAGAACAGAAATTAGATAAATCATCATTTCTTTAGGAAGATGAAAAAATCTGAAATCAAAGAGAAGGTTTTTCCTCTTGAAGTACATGCTACTAGCCTAAAATTTAATTCCAGGAATAGCTGAGAGTGGCATCAGGTAGATAGAACTGCTTGAGTTAGAGTAGCTCTGGAGGAACTCATCTGAGGATAGACAACTTGGCTCTGACATCAATAGCCATATTAAAGATTGAATTCAGTCTATTCTCTGTGCAGTTTTACCAAGCACAGACTTCATAATTCACCTCACAAGAGAGCTGCTCATCCTCAACTCAAGTTAAAGGAGGAATGTATTAATTAGGAATCAGTTAGGGACAGTCTTCAGGTTACACTTCAAATTATTGATGAAGAAAAAAAATAATCTTGATTTTCTTGCTTCTTTTTTAATTAGTTTTAATTAGCTTCCCTCAGCCTTTATAAGTGATGATGTTTTCCTGGTTGGTTTGGGTTTTTTTCTAATTTCACCACCTTTTCCATCAGCAAAACAAGACACACAATAATAAATCACACATAACTCTTGCCAGTTGAGAGTCTTTGGTAGGGAAGACAAAACAGGCTCTCAAAACCAAAAGGGGCTGTTGCTAACCTTGTCACCAGGCATAAAGAAAATCAAGGGGAATTATGTGTGCTAATTTTGTTATCTTTCTGAGGCTTCTGAGAAACCTCAGGGACTTTTGAGATGTTCCCTCTGTCACTTCCAGCCAGGAAGCACGCTCCACATGCATTCCTCAGATGAACAGCGAAACAAAAGCTATGATAAATGATGAACAACAATAAAACAATAATGAAAGCAGCAGTAGCTCCTTTCTCTCCACTTTCACGCACCATCGCAGTGGAATCAGCAGCAGTGAGTACTTTCCTGCACTTTGGCCACAACAACCCCAAGCAGCGCTATAGGCTGGGGACTGAGTGGCTGGAGAGCAGCCAGGAGGAAAGGGACCTGGGGGTACTGGTAGATGGCTGAAGATGAGGCAGCAATGTGCCCAGGTGGCCAAGAGAGCCAATGGCATCCTGGCCTGCATCAGGAACAGTGTGGCCAGCAGGACAAGGGAGGTTATTCTTCCCTGTACTCAGCACTGGTCAGGCCACACCTTGAGTACTGTGTCCAATTCTGGGCCCCTCAATTCAAGAGAGATGTTGAGGTGCTGGAACATGTCCAGAGAAGGGCAACAAAGCTGGTGAGGGGCCTGGAACACAAACCCTATGAGGAGAGGCTGAGGGAGCTGGGCCTGTTTAGCCTGGAGAAGAGGAGGCTCAGGGGTGATCTTATTACTGTCTACAACTACCTGAAAGGGCATTGTAGCCAGGTGGAGGGGTGGCCTCTTCTCCCAGGCAACCAGCAATAGAACAAGGGGACACAGTCTCAAGTTGTGCCAGGGTAGGTATAGGCTGGATGTTAGGAAGAAGTTCTTCCCAGAGAGAGTGATTTCCCATTGGAATGGGCTGCCCAGGGAGGTGGTGGAGGCACTGTCCCTGGGGGTCTTCAAGAAGGGACTGGATGAAGCACTTAGTGCCATGGTCTAGTTGATTGGTTAGGGCTGGGTGATAGGTTGGACTGGATGATCTTGGAGGTCTCTTCCAACCTGGTTGATTCTATGATTCTATAAGGTTGGGAAAGAGGTGCATACCAAGCCAGGGACTCCATTTTAAATGAAGTTTACCTATTGCATGATGGAGAGAACAGCTAGAGAAACACTGGATGAAGTGGTTGTTGTGGATCCAGATGTCAGCTCTACTCAACCCAAGTCAAGGCTTTCTCTCGGTGAGTCCACTGCAAATTCTCCTGTTGGCCTCAAGCAAGGCTGAAATACACACAGGTTACCCAGAACAGCAGAAGAAAGCACTGGGGCTGTTCATAAGGATCTTGAAGTAAAGTACCTGAAATAACAAGCATAAAACAAGTGTACTGTAAGCATCTAGCACACCTACAGACCATTTTCACAAACACAACGGTGAAGGAATAATACAGGAATTTTGCCATCAGCTCAGAGTTTAGGAATTCATTTCATACTGGGCCTGATGATGATCTAGTTGTACATGCAAACAGAGAAGTTGGCTCATTACAGGCAGTGCTGCACTGACACTACAAGTGTTTTGACCATACTTCTGTGTGCTGAAGCATCCTGCAATTCATTTGTTTTCTGGGGAGCAGAGTCAGAGACTCTAAGCAGTTTATTCTTCTCTTTGGCCTCTTCCTTTCCCTACTTCTTATTTCAAGGTGGGAAATAACTTGAATTATGTTTACAATTACTGAGTATCTTTGTAATGCAGAAAAATCAGATCCATCCATACCGGTTTGATCTTTAGAAACAAAACAGGGCTCAGTGATCACAAAAGGCAAATGTTCAGCTCTGCTCACAAGGCCCCAGAAAAGTCAAAGATTGTGAAATATGATCGAAGTAAAAAGGTCCTCGAGCAATGCACAAGAACAAGACAAACTCCAATTTTTTGCCAATTCACCACATGAGGAAATTCCTTCCTACCCCAAACAGAGCCAGAGGTTCAGCAGCATGTCTGGCAGCAACTATCATCAGGGTTGATCCAGCTTGATTTTATCCAGGCATGACACTGCCACTCAAAAGACGATGTTGTGTTTTTGATCTTGCTCTTCAATGATTACACAAGGAATCTCCCACGGCAGAGAATTCCAAAGGGTGATTAACCTTTTAGGGCAAAAGCCAGACTTCCCAGGTGTTTGATCTAAATGCAGCTATTCTTTCATTTCCAGGAATGGCTTTTGTTTTTCTTTAATCCCCTATTGCTGTTTAGTTCACATAGATTCCTGCACAGGTCCTGATGATCTCCTGAAGACATGTCAAATCCTACATAGAGATCTGAGGTCCAGTAGGGGTTAATGCATTTAAGCTGTGAAAACATGTTTCTCTAACTGGCAGCACAGCTATGGAGAAATGTGGAATATGAAGTAATTCCACATAGAAGGAATGTCTTGTGGTTCTTGATGGTGTCACGTTGCTTTTTTCATTTCCATCCTTGGGGTGGTAGTGGCTGCTCACTGAGAGGGAAGGCTGTGTGGGGCCATTACCAGATGAACCTCCTGAGAAGGTTGGATTTCAAGGAGCTGAGGGCACTCAGCACTACAAAGGATCTGTCATTTCAAATGCTTTTCACTGTGGCAGGCCAAAATAATTAAAAATCAGAAGATGACTTGTTTGTGTACTCATGTCTCCCATGTCCAGGCACTTTGTGATAAATTCTTACCATATAAACTGCTCTTAATCTGATTTGGCAAAGCTGGCCCAATGACTCCTGCTTCCGATTAAAAATGTCCCCTCCTTCACTTGCTGGGCAAAGGCTTAGCTCCAGTTAAGCCACGACACTGAAGAGATGAACTGCAGACCTGATGGATCATTTATAGATATCAAACTGGGTACTCAAGTGATATGTAGCACAAAACAACTTCAGTGGCATACAGCATCTGCTGCTTATCGCTCTGGATCCAGCTTCAAAGACAGACTTTCTGGAAGCACCAAGTGGCCCAGGAGTGTGGGACCTGGTGAGCTGGATGAGAAAGTCAGCATCCATAATCATAAGGTGAAAAACTGGGCTCAGTACTACTGAATTAAGCAACAAAGCAGCAATCCCAGCCTCCACAATGTAGTCTGTGTAATGCAGTTTTTCTCCAACCAAAGCTGTGCTAATGTATAGCTGCATTTTGGAGTAAAACACCACAGACACTGCAATAATCCACAACCTAAGCATCAGATGCTCAGCACTGAGAAATAATGTGAGCCTGGCTGAGTGTGGAAATAAATAATTACTGCAGTCAAATTCTCTTCCCTCTTTCTTAAGGTGATTCAATATCATGGCTATAAACCTAAATGAAAACTGCAAGCACATAAGTGTGATCAGTCTGCTATAGTCTATTATCCTTGGAAAAAAAAAGGTTTAAGATGTAAAAGTGATAGAGTTCAAACATTACAGTGTAGGATAACACAACATTACCCAACAAAATACTTGCAATATGTTTTGACAAGCATCTCCCCCCTTCCCTTGTTCTATTGCCTGAGCTAGTGTACAAGTAGTTTTCTAATCAAAGAATAAGATATCCTGGCACAAGGAGGAGGGAGACTGGATGCTGATTAAGTCTCCAAGAGATCAAAAAAGGGGATGGGTGAAATAGCAAGTCTGCTTCCCTATATATTTTACTCTGTTCCTGATCACGAATTTAAGATAAGAAACGTCTAAGGATTTGCTCCCTCATCATATGAGCTATTTAAACAACACAATAGGTGGAAAGCAGAGAGCAAGACCAAACCTCTGCATCTTACTTTAGGACCAGCTCATTGCTATGACACTGTCTGGAAGCTGGTAGTAAAGAGATGTCCATGGGAAAACATGTTCTTTGGTGACTTCATTATTGCCATGACCAACAGCAGTGTGAGGAGAGGAAGCGGAGAGAAATACCTGTACCAGCATTGCAAAAGCATATGTAATGCTGCTTCTTCTCAAGTCCTACAGCAGTAACTTCTTAAAACCAGACATGCTGAAAGAGTCACAGCTCCCTTGCTCATTTTGTTGCAGCACTTTCTAGCCAAACTCCTACATGCACTGAGCTTCTGTCCTTGCTGATGCATTTGCTTATCAAATTTGTCAGAGATGGGAGCAAGAAGGAACTTGGTGTCAAAGAACCACTGATGTCACAGCTGTAACTAACAATGTTGACATCAACAATGCTGAATCTTCTTGCTGTGCACACACTTAGCCTCCTATGGGATTTTAGTACCACATTTAGGACACTCTTCAATTTCTCTGTTTCATTCTGCAAAGCAGTAGATTTTGAGATGTGGGAATACCACAAACCAGCACCGTGCAAACAGCATCCAGCCTGTGGAATTTAGAGAAAGGACAAATACTTCCCTTTTCAGACAGGAAAACACACAGAGCTGTGTGTTTCACTGTATGCTAAGACAAAAATACAACAGATTACTCTTACTCAGTCTGTACTCAAGGATTTATGTGTTCCTTTTTAGTCCCGTGCTGTCCTTAAGAGTCAGTCTGCCTTGTTCCTTCTAAGAATATGAACACCTGTTCAGATCCTATCCTCTCATACCTGTTTCCTACCTGGCATCATCTGATGCAAGACCTTTAGCCTCCCGAGGCTGCAAAGATGATTGCAATCAGTTAAATATCCAGGGGTGGGGGGGGGGAAGAGCAGACCACAAGGATTTTTAAAAAACCTCTTCCTAAATAAAACCAACTCACAGGTTACAGCAAGAAGGTAGTCAACCATGGAAAAACAGGCACATGAGCACTCCTCTCAGGTACTTGTGCTGCCAACAGGTCCCTGCTGCAGACACCCAGGGGCTCCAGATGTCCTATTTCTGCCTCTGGCTCCAGAAAGCACTTGTTTTGTAGTAAAGGACATTTCTCTTCAAGTCAGCCTGTGGCACTTCTGCCCATTCCTCCTGTTTTGTACCAGGAGAGATTTAGATTGGATATTAGGGAAAAAAATCTTTACCAAAAGGGTGGTCAGGCATTGGAACAGGCTGCCAAAGGGAGGTAATGAAGTCATTGTCCCCAAAGGTGTCCAAAACACACATAAATGTGGCCCTTCAGGACACAGTTTAACAGCCATGGTGGTGTTAGGTTGATGGTTGGACTTGATGATCTTAGAAGTCTTTTCCAACTGAAACAATTCTGTGATTCAGATTTTCCATGTACTAGTCCTCAAGTGGAAATGCTGACCAGAGCTATTTCGAGTCAATGACTACTAGTTGCTGCCAGCACTGTGCCAGGGTGTGGTTTCCAAAGGTTGATGTGCCTTGCTTCAGTGTCCAAGACTGAGATGATTTCCTGCTGCCAAAAATCTCATAATATTCACCAGAACAAAAGCAAATTCATAGGCTGCCACTCATGCTCTCAAAACCTTCACTGTCTTTCCAGCTTAGGAAAGGGAAAATAGAGAAGTTCTCAGAATCTGCCCTCCCTGTGAAGGGTAGGCAGTATACAAATTGTACCTTACTGGCTTGGGCTTTACTCTTCTAAGTTGAAACCACAGCAAAGTTTTCCACATGTACGACGTAAAAGCAGATCTTGCTCAAAGATGCATGCTCACTAGACTCCTCACTTGCAGTGGGTATCCAGGGTGGGATCCATCTGCAGAATATGCATATTACAGGTACAAAACAGTGGAAAAATCTCTGGGAAGGAAAAGTTAGTCTCCTGTTTATATTTAGAGCCAGTATTTTATGTAAGCTATGATGTTACAAAGTCAGGCGTGTGTAGTATTATAAAGATGTTTTTCCTTGCCCCCTTGTACATAGCTTGACAGCAGCAAGTGGAAGCCTCTGACAGATGCTGATGAAATGAGCTATCTGGTTACAGAGCTGAAATATTTGGAAAGGACAAGCAAGATCAGAATTTATTGCCTTTGTGAAAAGAAGATTTAATTTCTAAACTATCCACACGTGGCAATGAACAACCTTGTCTCTGCCCTCTGGTGACAGCCCGCAGGCACCCTGCAATTATGATTAAAGCCTTTTATTGTTTTTGTCCCAGATTAGATTAAGTTGGTATTTAAAGACACAATTTTCTCATTGCCTTGTCACTCCAGGACAGAGACATGGTTGTCTGAGCACTTCTACTGGGAAGCAAAGAGAAATATGCATGCTCTGAGGTAAACATGGATGGCAAGACTCCTAACTTCCAAGAAGAGAAGGAAAAGTAATTATAATGCTTCTAGATTGCTGTTATTATTGATAGTAATTCTTAGTTTTCAGTTTAAGTGGGGAAATAATTGGAAGGATTTCACATAGGCACTAAAGACAAGGCTTAAAAGAGAAGGCCTCTGTGCTGTGTTCCTAGTGCTGTCTACAGCAGAGGTCCTCTCCCTCTCTGGCCATGGCAAGTTCAGCATCCCTGCTCCCAAAGTCAAGGCTATCTTTGCATAGAATCATGCCAGAGACCTCCTCAAACTGCAGGATTGGGGCATTTCTCAAGACTAAATCTTAGCAGGCAGCACCTAAAACTCTGAAACTGCTCACAGCAAGATCTGTTCCCAGATCAGATGATGACCTATACACAGATCATTGAGTTATGCACCCTTCACCACACAACAGTGTCTCAGCTGGTGTGGTTAACATTGCTATCACTCTAACAAAACCTGATGGCTACAATGACAACATGCACAGGCGCAAAACACAAACCAGAGTGGCACAGTGACACAGCAAGTGACCCACTGATAGAGAAAGATTGTGACCTTTCTGGCCAGCTGCATCTCTACACGACAATGGGATCTCTAGCCTAGGCATTGCATAGGTGCACTGAACTGGTCCAGGTGGTGGTTTTATCCAATCAACATCAGTCTCTGCCAAGCCACGTCTTTTTGCTGCTAATTTCAACCCATCATTAATTTGTCTTACAAACTGATTTTAACAATCTTGTAACGTCTCACACCAGTCACCTTAAAGCAACAGTTTGCACATTCTTCTCTGGCAGCCCTCAGACATCAAGGTAAGGCTGTGTGCACTTCAGTGCAAAAACAGCAGTGCCAGTCCCTTTGTACCTCACACTGCTGTCCTGCAGAGGACACCCTTGCTGAGTAGGGATGGTCTTGATGCCATTCCCAGTATCTGAGAGCTGACCATAGAGCTTCCCCACAGGCTGAGCTCCCCCATCACTTCCTGAATCAGCATCCCTCTGCATGGAAAACTTTCACATTCCTCAGGCTAGTAAGAGTGCAGAAATGGGGCTCCAGCCCTTGTTTCTGTGAATACTCAAGTGAAATATCTAACAGGGACTGCAACCAACAACCACACTCCGCATTGCCTTGGGTGGAAGAGAATCTTAATCCTCAGACTAGAAACAGGGAATATGGCAGCAGTGGTATAAAGTAAGACAAGTTTGCCTGGAGTAATGGCCTCCAGCAGGAAAAGGAAGAGTCCCATCTGAGAAATGGGAGATGGAAGAGGAACCAGAGCTCAAGTCCTGCATAGCCCAGGAAAGCACCTTCAGGGACTGCTGTCAAGAGAAGGCCAACACAGCCACGAGCTACTAACATGAAGCAAAAGTGACTCTGGCAGTATAGTTAGGTACCTAACTACCTGCCCATGCTCCTGCCTGGGCAAGACAGCTGTCTTCCAACCTCTCCATTCAGGGCTTTGAGGCACCCCTCCACCTAATGCTTTGCTCAGCCTCTGCTGCAGCATCCCTGGCCATGAGGCACCAATACGTGCGCAGGGCCTGGGGTAAGTTTCAATGCCCATGCCAGCACACTGTTGTAAATCCTCCTGGAGCAAGAGGGCTGCCCCACATAATCTGCCATGCAGCCCTGGCACGTTGGCCCATATATTTTCCTCATCACAGATGTTTGAACCATGTCACACCAACTAGATGTACACATGGGACAGTGGAAGGTGACTTCAGTTTTGACATCTCACATGGCATCACCTACAACTTATCTAAGCTGCTGACTGGAATGTATTTAACATGCTATAATTACAGTAATTAAATGGAATTGTTGGTAATTAGGTTATTTATCACTTAGTCTTTTTCAGTCTTATCAGGGCCCAGGATTTCATTTTTATTATGTGGAGCATGTGAGGTATTTGTGCTACTTTGACATCCAAAGTATTCATAGTAAAAGATTTGATCCAAGTACTAACTTTCTTAAAGAGACAAACTTATAACTAATTTTAACTCCAGGTCAATTAAAGGATATACTTGCACATGCTCCAAAACAGCTCATGTTCCTACTCAGTGAGTAGATGTTATAAAGATTGCAAAACACAAACTGCAAATTTCATACAGTAGGAACTCCATTCTTACATACAATCTGGAACTCAATTGCAACCATAGCATCATAAGTATGAGCTTCAAAATTACAGTAGGAGTGGTAATAATAAATAACAATGGCTTGCAATAGTCTGGATAAAAATCATACTGCTTGTTAGCTGTATTCCAGTATGACAAAGCAGATGGGTCTGTGTGTGAGACAGAGTTAAGAAATGCCATGAGAATGAGGGAAAGCTGGAAAGAAGCAATGTATGAGCATACCTATGTACATGAGGAAGACTCTTCCTTTGTTTCAGGAGTTCTGGACAATTAGATACCAATTTTTTTTTTCCCTCCTGTGTGGCTAGAGAAAGATGCCTAAGAATTGAAAAAAATCACTTTTTTACCATGAAAGTTCATGGAATAATGGCAATCAGGTTTCAGTACATCATTTACAGAGATGAATCCATTGGTGGCCAGACACTAGTGGCGTTTCCCAGGACTTGCTACTGGGGCAAGTTCAAGTTTAATAGCTTTTATCAATGACCTGGATGGGTGGTTGCCCAGGAAGGTTGTGGATGCTTCCTCCCTGGAGGTGTTCAAGGCCAGGTTGGATGAGGCCTTGAGCGACCTGTTCTAGTGGGAGGCGCCCCTGCCTATGGCAGGGGGTTGGAACTGGATGATTTTTGAGGACCCTTCCAACATAAACCATTCTATGATTCTATGACTTATAAAAGTCAACGAGATCTCTCTCTCAGCAGTCATAATGGTGCCATGTAACGACGACAGCATGTGCTCATCCAGCAAACAAGCAACAAGAGTCTTATATCAAAACAGCTTTCCCCAACATGACAGGTGTGAACTACCTAGCATGAGCTGTTTCCTTCAATTCTTTGGCTTTGACCCTGTTGTTTCCTACATACATTACTTGCAACCAGCAAACTACCCACCGCATCTCGTATCAGGCATTACAGCAAGATATTGAATCCAGGGCAGCATGAACAGCACCTACAGAACTGATTGCATCCGTTACCTGCTTGGCCAGCCTGTGCAGCCCTACAGCAGTATCATACCTGGATACTATGCTCAAGGGTTAACTTCAGCTTTACTGGCAGCCTAGCAGTGCCCTAAATGTGGAGCTGGCCTGGGTATCAGTGTCTTCTGCAGCATGCTGTGCTGCAGGCAGCAAAACCCCTCCAGGGCCTGATTAATTCTAATTATAACTCCTGGCAGACCTGCAATGTTTTGGCAGAGTTAGGTGCCTTGTCTTACTTTGGTCTGATTGACCGAGGGAAGCAAATGCCATCAGCTGAGCAGCCCCTGAGGTGTTTTCAACAATGTTCTCCAATTAGCAAGTCAGTCCCTTCTCCCTGAGCACCAAATCCATGCAGAAAGAACAACTTTCCACTAGCAAGAGGCTGAGCAAGAGCTCCTTCATCTGCCACCATGACCTGAACCACAGCAAGATGAAGAGCTTTGTGGAAGGGCAACACTAGCAGAGATTCCAACTACATGATGGGCACTTCCTTCCTTCTTCCCTTCATCCTTTACCTTATATATTTATGGAAGAAGCTTCTCCAGCACAGAGTGCCTTCACTATGAAGCTGTGCTATAATGCACACAAGGGAGCCCAATTTCAAATGGAGCCCCCAGGTGCTGCTACACAAATGATTATGAATGATCTCAACTTAAAGTGCTGTGGGAAAAGACCTGCATCCTGGTGGAAAAATACAGCTCAGATCTCTCCTCTGTTTTAAAGCCAGTGTGTGTCTGATAGTCTAGATTAGAGCTTGCAGCTGTGAATGAGCTAGCTGGAGCGCCAGCAACAGCCTTCCCACTAGAGCACAAAGCCCAGCAGTCACACGTTCATCCTGCTGGGATCACCGCTCCACTTTCTTGTCACCAGGCACCTCAATACTCATCTCAAAGAGCCAAATGTGTTCCCTATCCTGTTCTGAAGCCTACATTCTAGGCATAGCTGAATGGCCTGTATTTGTGGGAGCAGGACATACTTACTTGTTAAAAGAAAAGAAATAGAATCATAGAATCAACCAGGTTGGAAGAGACCTCCAAGATCATCCAGTCCAACCTATCCCCCACCCCTATCCAGTCAACTAGACCATGGCACTAAGTGCCTCATCCAGGCTTTTCTTGAACACCTCCAGGGACGGTGCCTCCACCACCTCCCTGGGCAGCCCATTCAATGGCACGTCTCAAACTGATTTAGGGAGTGGGTTTGTGCCATTTTAAAATGGAAAATCCATGAGGTGCTGAGAGTTGTATAACATATGCAGAACACCTCTCAAGTCCCCATAGGAAAGATGGCTAAGAGTTGCTCCAGGTTTTTTTTTTTCCCAAATGCACTTGAGAACAAGACTTCAGAACACTGCTAAGAAACTGCAACCGCCACAAAAGGGAGTGGAAATCGAAGTACTACCTTAGAGGTGCCTGTCAGACATGCTTAAGAAATAAAGTCAGAACAGCCCCTTTAGAGTAGACATTCTGACAAATCTAGCTGGAGAGCTTTATTTCATGTACAGGAAGAACATCCAGCTTCTCTCCCTTCCTGGGCTCTGGAAATGCTGCCTTCCTTCTCCCCCCCGCCATGTATCTGAGATTTTCCTTTGATTTCTTCAGCTTTTATCTGATAAGCTCACATGAAGTCCTATTCACATGGTTCATAGAATGGTTTAGGTTGGAAAGGACCTCAAGGATCATCCAGATCCAGCCTCCTGCCACAGGCAGGGACACCTTCCACTAGAACAGCCTCATCCAACCTGGCCTTGAACATCTCCAGGGAGGGAGCATCCACAACCTCTCTGGGAAACCTGTGCCAGTGTCTCACCACCCTTACTGGAAAGAACTTCTTCCTAACATCCAGTTTGAATCTCCCCTCTTTCAGTTTAAACCCATTACTCCTTGTCCTTTCATTACAAGCCCTCATCATAACCTGAGTTTTATAATTTAAAGATGTGGCTTCCTGAAGTTTCTCTTGAACATGAGCAGTGTTCTCTGCCTCCTGTGTTCCTTTTCAGTCCTGTTTCCTCACATCCACCTCTTCTACCACCACCTCCTCCTCAGCCCTGCTTGCTGATGGCTCTGTTGCTGCCACTCAGAATTTCAGCTGCCATCTGGGGACCTAAGCTCTAGCTGGGCCGTTCTAATTATTTTTTTTAACCATCTAGAAAAAGATTTTACTTCTGCATAAGAACATCCAGAGACTTAAGCACATTAATTTCATAGCTCTAGTGAATTTGTCTTAATAATGACAAGCATCCCAGTAATGACTGCTCTTGCTCCTTCTCCCCCACCCTCATTCACAAAGCAGTGAGCTTAATGAAGCCTGCAGTTCTACAGATCTGCATCTTCTGTTCCTCAACAATACTCATAAAAACCAGCTCTTACCCTCTGAGCCTGCTGATGCACACACAGGCCAGATGCAGGACTACAGTATCACAGTATCACCAAGGTTGGAAGAGACCTCACAGATCATCAAGGCCAACCCTTTACCACAGAGCTCAAGGCTAGACCATGGCACCAAGTGCCACGTCCAATCCTGCCTTGAACAGCTCCAGGGACAGCGACTCCACCACCTCCCCGGGCAGCCCATTCCAGTGTCCAATGACTCTCTCAGTGAAGAACTTTCTCCTCACCTCCAGCCTAAATTTCCCATGGCACAACCTGAGGCTGTGTCCTCTTGTTCTGGAGCTGGCCACCTGAGAGAAGAGAGCAACCTCCTCCTGGCCACAACCACCCCTCAGGTAGTTGTAGACAGCAATAAGGTCTCCCCTGAGCCTCCTCTTCTCCAGGCTAAACAATCCCAGCTCCCTCAGCCTCTCCTCGTAGGGCTGTGCTCAAGGCCTCTCCCCAGCCTCGTCGCCCTTCTCTGGACACGCTCAAGCATCTCAATGTCCCTCCTAAACTGGGGGGCCCAGAACTGAACACAGTACTCAAGGTGTGGTCTAAGCAGTGCAGAGTCCAGGGGCAGAATGACCTCCCTGCTCCTGCTGGCCACACCATTCCTGATGCAGGCCAGGATGCCATTGGCTCTCTTGGCCACCTGGGCATCTGCTGGACTGAGATACAGGAATGGTAGCCAGGGGGAGGTTGCTCTCTTCTCTCAGGTGGCCAGCACCAGAACAAGAGGACACAGCCTCAGGCTGTGCCAGGGGAAATTTAGGCTTGAGATGAGGAGAAAGTTCTTCACTGAGAGAGTCATTGGACACTGGAATGGGCTGCCCGGGGAGGTGGTGGAGTCGCTGTCCCTGGAGCTGTTCAAGGCAGGATTGGACGTGGCACTTGGTGCCATGGTCTAGCCTTGAGCTCTGTGGTAAAGGGTTGGACTTGATGATCTGTGAGGTCTCTTCCAACCTTGGTGATACTGTGATACTGTGATGGTCCCTTTTGTGGACCCCTGCAGGGCCCCCCCTTGGCCTCTTCTGATAGATCTGTTGAGAATATACAATGAACTTCAAAATTCCTGAGTTTCTCTCAAAGGTTGCTGGGTTTGGCCAGAGGGATCAAAATTTAATGGTGGTGACAAGCAGCCAAACCTCAATGGCCTGGTACAGGGGGCTTTACAAGGTGTCCATGCTTGAGCAGAAGTAAACTCCTCCATGGGGCCTAGCACCCTTTTCCTCTTCTCACCACCTCTCCCCATGCAGTGAGTTAAACCATCGCTGCAAGGTCATTTTTTGTGAGGTAAGGAAGACTCTGGACAAGGCTGAGAGTTAGGTTCCCACTCCCCACAGTGCCTTCCAGGGGACAGCTGCCTGCAAAGAGGGTGACAGAGGGCATCTTTTGTGGGGTGCTACTCCCAGCCAATGTATCTTCCCCACTCACCCTTGCCCTGAGCCTCTCAGTCCATTTTTCAGTCTCCTGACTCCAGTGGGTGTGCTCCAGATGGCAGACACCTGCAGACAGCCCTGCTAATTATGCTGCACAAACAAATACTTCATCCAGAGAAAATAAAGGAGGGAGAAATTAACTTGTCACCCTTCCCAGCTCTATTATCAGGGCGTTTTACTAACACAGCATCCCTGGCAATGCCCCTGAGCTTTGGGAAAGACACCCAATAAAGTCTATGACCTGGAGGCTACAGAGCTGCTGGCAGGAGGCCCCGAGCAGCTCCTTGGGATGCTCCAAGCTTTCTAAGGGGAAAACTGTCCTCAGCTTCAGCTAGAGGAGGTTCATCCATGGGGTGAGAATCTTCCTGTTATCCAGGATGAGGAGGGCCTGTGACCAATCAGAGCTGGGCCTCCATCATGACCTCCACACTTCCTAGGTTGTCTGACTGCTATCCCCACACCTCAGTGTTCAAGAGACCCCTCTCAAGGTTGCTAGCAGCTTGCTCTGTTCTTATAAAAAGGGAAGCAGCTGCTCTTACCAGAGGCAGCCTGCAAAGCTGCCAGCATTTAAGCAGCATTTCAGGAGACAGTCTGTCCCACGAGACCAGGTAGTCCCAGCGCCAGCTTGCTTTGTGTCTGTCCTGGGGGAATGTGGCCTCCCTCCTTGCCTTCTTGAAGTCACTCAGCTTCCAAAACCTGCACAAACAGCGATACTAAGACGAGTCCTCTAAGCACTATGAAGAGGCTTCTAGGGGTGGAAGGACAGTGTGAGGGAAACGTGACACACTGAAGCAGGTTTTGCAATAAAAGAGGTCTCACTTTCACTCTCCAGCTTACTCTGTTTCTTTCAACAACAAAGGAATAAAACTTTGCTTTCTGATGGGGGGGAAGAGAAACGTGGCTTTAGACATTGCCCATCTCTCACCCAGGATGAAGTTAGGTCCATCCAAAGTTCTAGAGACATTCAAGAAACCTTACCTGGGCACGTGGTTTGGAGGGCAAAATCATGTCCTGCAAAAGTCAGGTCAGAGCTAAGCACTCTTGCCACCAGTCACTCTGAAACAAACGGCTGCTGAAACAGGCAAATGCCTGCAGAGTTTCAGTAAATCAGCATTTTACAGTAATGTAGGTTACAGAAGGGAGATGAACTCCAGGCTGCCAGAGCTCATTAGTGGTCATGGCCTTCAGTTGCTGTCCTCACCCCACACCTCACAGTCCTCAAAAGGCTCCCAGGAGTCCCACTCTAATCTCAAAATAGAGTCCAAAAACTGCTGCTTGAGCTGCTGCATCTGCAAGCTGCCTCTGCCAGCTGTGTTCAGTAAGCACATCCAGGGACCTTGAGCTCCTCAAACCTGCAAAAGGGTGGGCTTAGCCCAAGACTGCAGCCCCCTTAAAAAAGAGCTTCAGCCTGGCAGGGGTGCTCAGATGCCTAAGGGGCACCTGAACACATGCTGCTTGTTCCCACATAAATCTGCTTGGATATGCAAACCTGGCTGTTTTCTTCCAACAAGAAGCAAAGAAAATTCAAAGCAGCCACATCAGTTACAGAGAAGGATGGAAACAAAATCCCAGAAAACAACATTCACTCTGCTGGACAAAAGCCCTGAGACAGTCACCTGCCTGGGCACAGCGTGTGCTGCACATGTTGGAAACCTGGCTTTGCCAAAGAACCAGGACAGCAGCTCTGGCATGAACTCAGGCATTTCTCCTCTCCAAGGGCACCTGCTTGGGAAGCAGTGTCTGACTGGTAACCTAAGGAAGATAAAATGAGAGCAAATGTAGGGAAAAAAACCCACACTGCACTTGCAGGTGTAAAGACAAAGCAGAATTATACACACACACTCTCTGATTATTTCATACTCTGAAAATGGAATAATGCTTCACTCAAAAAGATAACTTCCTTTTAAAATTGGAAGCATTATTTATTGTGGGTTTTTTCACTTTATTTCAAAGAAGCTCTTTAAAGGTTCCAGTATTGCAAGAGACCCTTTGACTTTTCTATCTCTCTCTGCCTTTGTTTTCCACAGCTGGGAGAAATGTCTAAGGGCCTTAAATTAGGTTAAATATGAAAGTCAAAAAAAGGCTTTGAAAATAAGCTGTAAAGGAACACTCTGTATTTGAACTCCACAGAGAAAATTAAAATCAAGGGAAAGCATAGAGCTGGAGCTGTAATACATCCATTTTTTATATGTATTTATATATATGTTTCAGTCAGAGAACTCAGTGTCTTCTTGCTTTCAATAGGACTTTTGTTTGTGCAAAGATGGTAGAACAGAGCCCTGTTTTACCACAGCTCTGTGATTTGTCTGTTAACTTCAGTCCCCAGATTTCTGCTCCAAGCCAGAGTAGGACACCCATCTCCAAGAGCAACTGAGCTTGTGTAGGACAGGAGCATGCTCCTTTGTCCAGTTCCACCCACACTGAAATCCCAGCTCTGCTGAAATCTGTGGCAAAACTGCTTGACTCCAAGAGAGCTGCATTTTCACAGCCAGGCACACACAGTTGTCTTGCTGCCTCCCCCAGCACCTTGCCACCCCTTAGGGCCCCCATCACGTAAAATCAGTCATGCTTGTGCACAGAGGGACTTTGCCTTGGTGCCTGGGGACAAAGCCACCCTTACCACAGCCTGAGCTGCCATCAAGCTGGTCCCTATCACCTGTGACATCCAGACGGGAGGCAGGGCCAAAGGCTGTGTGAAAGCCAACCTGTGCTGGGCACCATCCTCAAATGCCTGCTTTTTCTTCTTCATGGCTTGCCTGCTGATGGTTTCATGAAGGTCTCTAACATCTGTTCATGGCCAGCCACACAATGTGAGTGTTTGCTGGCAAAATCTGATTACTGCCCGCCCCCCCCCCCCCCAAAATGCCCTGTGTCCTTCAGCATAAAGCACATCATCCCTCAGAAACAGCTAGAAACAGCAGACATGTAGCTTGCTTCTTCTTGAAACATGGCCTGCCACCATAATATTTGAGCGTGAGACTATTCATGGTGCACAGTGCAGCCCCAGTGAAGTGTCCCACCTTGGTGTCAAGGGGAATAATTCATAGGTTACAAAAGGCTGGACAGTAATTAAAGGCAGCAGGCAAAGTTTCCTATTAGCTCAAAGGCAGAGGAAGGCAATCCTCAGCACTTACTGTTGTGGTTTATAGGAGAAAGGAGGAGGAGGAAGAATGTATTTTAACAATAGTTCTCATCAGACAGAGAGAGGGGGAAATTTGGGGGAGCTCTGATCATAAAATCAGAGAATGGTTTGTGTTGGAAGAGACATCTAAAGGTCATCCAGTTCAACCCCACCCCGCAGTAAGCAGGGACATCAGTGTCTTGCAGCTTCCTTGGCACCACACACATGGCTTCAGGGAGCAAAAGTGCAAGCAGGGTACCACAAACTGTCCTTTCTCTCCCCATTTCTACTCCAAAATCACTCTAGCCTTGAAAAAACCTCTCACCTCTGTGCCACGGCTTTGTTCACAGGAACACAGACAGTACCCACCTGCATGAGCCACTGTGGATTCCTCAGTTCATCAGCCTGAGAGAGCTGGAGCTGTTCAGCCAGGAGAAAAGAAGGCTCCAGGGAGACCTTATAGCAGCCTTCTGGTACCAGAAGGGGGCCCACAGGAAAGCCAGGAAGGGATTTTAACAACGGCTTTTGTGATGGGATAAGAGGGAATAGACTAAAGCTTGAGATTTTGATGGGTATTAGAAAGAAATTCTTTACAGTAAAGGTGGTGAGACACTTGCACAGGTTGCTCAGGGAGGCTGTAGGTGCCCCTTGACTGGAGGTGTCCCAGGCCAGGCTGGATGAGGAATTGAGCAGTGGCAGTTGTCCCCATCCACAGCAAAAGGATCGGAACTAAACAATCTTTAAGGTCTCTTCCAACCCAAAGCATTCTATGAATCTGTGAACTTTTAAAAAACAGATACTGCAGACAATAATCAAGACACAGAAACGAGAGGAGACAAACATGCAATGTGATTTGAGGAAAGAGAGAGCACATCAAACTGAAGTTGTTTGGCTTTCTGCTTGTCTTGACCAGGGAAAAGTGGTAGATCTAATCTGTAGGGCTGCATCTGACAGAGGCCCTTATGGAAAGATATCAGTGGAACTGAAGGAGCCATGTGGGTTCCTTTTGGTGGTGGTTGTTTGAGATGGCTTTAATTAAACGTTGTTGTGCCAGTTCCCCCCAAGAGAAGATCAACCTCTTTCAACTTCCACAGATTTCACTGAGTCAGAAGGTTGGCACTGAGTGCCGATGGAGACAAAAGGTCTGCTTCAAGCAGAAGTTTCTCTGGCTTCCCTGTGGTTGACAGCAGACTCATGCATGACCTGGTGGCTGGCACCTCAGGGAACAGTCACTTTCCAGAAACTTGGGGAGCTGGGGGAAGATTTGCCTGGGTAAGGAGCAGCAGTTTGCTGCATTTGATCTGCAGGAGAGATTGCAGAACCAAGGTGATGGGATTATAATTAATATTTAATTAGAAGGTCTGAGAGACAGAGGCAGTCCATGAAATAAGACAGATGAGTCACTGATTCTCGGTCTGTGCCTTTCTGATGCATCAATATTTCTATTGCAAGTTCACAAAATTAAACATGTTACTGGGTTAGATATGGCCCAGAAGTTCTGGAGGAAAATAAAAAGGTTAGAGTAGTAGAACTGCTTCTGTAAGATCATTGTCTCTTCCTAGCTTCATTTAGCTAGGCTCAGGTACTGCTGTTCTCCAAAGGTTTTGGCCTTGTTTATTCTCCCAAGCTCAGCTCCCCACTTCAGACCAAATGGGCTGCATTTCAGGACAGCTGGTTTAGTGTACATGAGCATTTATGCCCTCCTAAAAAAATGCCACTGCACACAACTCACCCTAAAAAGAACACAAAAAGGAACAAGTCTCATGTACTAGCAGGAGAAAGGCAAGTCAATACCATCAAGATGAAGAACAACAACTGCTAAACTAGCCAGAAGCACCAGCCCTTCTGAGGCTTTTGTTTCTTGTATTTCGATGCCATGCTCATAGCTACTGCAACACATAAATGCTAGAAAGCAGGTTTAAGCATATAAAATGAGGTTTGCATGTGAAGAACAGGTAAAGCTGACATTTCTTAAATCAGAAGTGAACAATGCAGGTAACTTAAATTCACCTTTGAGTACAGCACCTCACAGGCCAGAGCTGGGGGGGAAAAAAAGTAATCATATCCTTTCCCTTCAGAGATCAGTGGAAAGGGCAACTACCTACCTCAACAAAAGAGAAGTTAGATGTCCAAAGATTGCTGTGTTTTGGCACATACAATGCTTTTCTCTTATGTCAGCTGGTTTTAGCCCCCAGTTTCACACCTAAGAAATTCTGGGTGGAGACACCTGGGTGTCCTATAAAGACCAATATCATGAGAGCTGTCAGGCTGTGCTTTGGTGAGCCAATATCTAGTGATTTCCCATGTGATTATGGCTAAGGATGCCAAACTAGATTCCATGTCTATGCTAGGGCAGGGATAAGCTAGATCTTTACCTCCCTGCAATTGCAGTTACAACTAATAGGTTAATCCAGTGCCACCAAAACCCACAAGCATTGTGTGTTGACTTTTGTACAGATAGAATCAGGCTCTATATCATCTTACTGCCTATAATCTACCTTACAACATGAATAGTTAAAAAAAATAAGACTGATGAAACCCCTGCTGACTCTGGAGTCACAGGAGCAAGGCTGCGTTGTGAAAAGCCAGCAGGATGTTTCCTGGCTAAGAAGAGCTAAGCAGAATTGCTTGTCACTCAGTAAGCAGGAGAAAATCAGGACCACTGGTGGTTATTAGATGACCTCTCACAAGCTGTACGTACAATTGAATCAATACTTACAGATTTACACTCTTGTGCAGACAATGGGGACGGGGGGAAGTCTGTAGTCTGATCACAATCTCTGACAGCTCAACAACAATGACCACTGGAAGAAAAGGTACAAACGGGGCATTAAAACATTGAGTGACAGCGGGTACCTTGTCTTTAGGCAGGGAATGCTTCTGCTACAGCCACTTGGCAAAATTAAATCATCATACAGGTTTGCAAGCTACATTAATTGAGGTAGCAATTTGCACAGAGCAGCCTCTTGAAACTGCTAACAGATTTTTATAAAGAAAAATAGTTTGCTGGGTGCTTCCCTGCAGATTAAGCAGCCTGGGTAGAAGGAGAGGTATTTCTAAAATTTTAATTGGTTGTCCTGTAAATAGTGAATGGGAAAAAATCCTCCCCACCCATATTCCCAAGAGTAAACGTGCAGAAGCTCTCTTTAGGTTGCTGAGGAGCAAGTCTGACCCAAGTTCTGCCCATTGAGCAGTTCAAGCCTTTCAGAGAACACAGCTTCTAGTGACAACAGGCTTTGCCTTCTGGAGGCAGGTAACTTGGGTATCTACACCACTTCTGGCTCAATGTGAAGGACAGCAGGCCATGTCACACCCGGGCTGTTGCAGGCTGCAGTGCTGGACTCGGGTACCAGCCAGTCCTGTGCTAGGGAGCCTTACACGGTGCAGGGAAGCCTGTGCAGACACCATGCAATTTAGCCTTGTGGCTGCTCTCTGTAGAGCAGCTCTGACACACCTGTGACTCTCAAGAAAAACAACCTCTGTGGAAGCTCTTCCAAGATAAGATATCAGGATCCATGCTGCTCATTGTCTATATTTCAGCCATATCTGGGGCTAAACTGTAACAGTTGCTCTATTGCCCACTGATCCCTTCCCAGCAGAGAACTGAAAAGAAGACCCACACACTGCAAACGAAAATAGCTGTAGTGAAACAACAAAACCAATAGCAATGCTAACATAAAGTATATAGAGTTATACTCAGCTCACCTAATGTGCAACAGACACACAAAACAGGAACACAGCCCTCAGGATCAGGGAAGCAGGGTCAGAAGAAGTCCAAGTAAGATGCTCCCCTCTCCTCAGAAAGCTCCTTTGTACTGAGTGTAATGCTCATGGTATGGGGTACACCTGTGAGCCAGCTCAGGCCACCTGTCCTGGCTGACTCAAAACTGCTAACGGCCTGCAGCCCATGGCTGGCCCTGCAAAACCAGAACAGTCATAGCAGGCAGAATGCAGTTGTAAGAGGAACATGTCCTCTGAAGAACTGCCCTGTGCTCAGGAGACACAGGGCTGTGGATTCTCCAGGGTTTGTGCTGATATTAGGAAAGGCTGCGATCTCTGAGTGAATCTGAGTACTGACTTTACTTCCAAGCTCACAGGTCCCCTGAAACCCTCCTACCACGCAACCAATGTCCAGATGGTGTCCCCTGGCTTTCCCCAAAAGTGGCAAAGCTCCTTTGGCAAATTGGTACGTGGTCAGAAATGTATTGCTTTGTGCTTCAGTCCTGAAATTCACCATGTGTGAGGTGCCACTGCTTCTTTCATCGTTCACCTGTGGCAGAGCCCATGGATATTTAACATCAGTGTAAGTACCTCTTAGCTAAGGAGTGTGTGTAGCAGCTGCTCCTCATGATAGTTACTGCACCCTCAGGGATCAGGGCCTGACCATATCCCATGACTTGGTCATTTGCATTACCAGCAGCAGTGCACACAAGCTGTCCCAGAAGGCTGCCTGGAGCAAGCACTTTTCCCTAGCAGCTCTATCTTAGGGTTGGAGAACACAATTTTCAGTTTACCTTGTGCCAACTTACATTTCTTGGGGAAGTTTTCTTCACTGTGCCAAAGCTTCAAATCACAGCAGAAAGGCAAAATGGAAACAAAAGAAAAAACTCCCATGGTTTTACAGCTGCCGCAGGGAGGGATTTTCCCTCTGATGTGCCCCACTCTGGTGTGCTGACTCAACAAGATGGAAGAAGAAAAGGCAGGACAGCAGATGGGATTCAGTTCCACGTAGTGGATACAGCTAATGAAGGGAAACCAAGTCTCTAAATGAGAAACACTGAGACAATTAAGGGACTCAGAGTATACAAAGAAAGGGGGTAGTGGGATGGAAAAGGAGAGAGGTAGTAACCATGACACCAAATGCTGTGGGATTGGGTAAGGATTTTCATTACAGGAACAGAGAGAAGTGCTAGAAGAAACCATAAGCTCTGGAGACAGAAATTTCCATGGGACTGGCTGGCAGTCCTGTTGGACTGGTGGGGCCACACAGATAGATGCTCCACAAAGTCTGCTCCAAAGACCATCTTCTGGTCCAAAGTGCAGAGCAAGGTTTCTTTGGTTAGCCCTCAATACTGCTTGCTCCACAGCTTGACATGTCTCCCTGCCCTGCAGTGGAGAAGAAGTGCTCACCCTTTGGCCCAGGTTCTTAGAGAAGAAATGGGCTTTGTGTTAGTGGATACTGGTACTGTGATCCACACAAAGACAACAATCTCTCTGTGCAGTGCTGTGGGGCTGCTGGAAAAGTCTGTGCTAAGAGATGAGAATGGCTTTGGTGTGGGGCCCTGGGCAACCACTCACTTTGGAGAGTCAGCTGCAGCCTTCAGCAATGAGGTGTTCCTCTTTCCAGATGCTGGCGGGTGAAAAAAGCCTTGGAGTGAAGAGTTAATTACGGGATTGTATTCCATTTCCTACAATTAAGGGAGCCCATCTGTAGAGATTTTAATTAGTGGAGATCTTACAAGGAGCCTCAGTTTGGCTGGAGGGTCCTACTGGGTGTACTCTGTCTCCCTGGTATTTTCTGCAGTTGTGCAGTCATTAACATTTCCCATTAAACACAGTGTTAGATGGCAACAGATAAGCAATGGACCAATGGACATTGGAATGATTTTCATACACAGCAGATGACAGTACACGTCCACCTCTCGCCCTAACTTTCAATATCTCTCTGTGCTAGTTTGAAGCAGGCTAGAATGTTTTGGTGAGAGAAAGTAGATAATTTAGCTGTGAAAAGGAAAACAATGGTGATGTCAACTTCTCTCACAGTCTCGCTGAGAAGTATGGGAACAAGAAGGGAAAACATTAGATAACATTTGCCATTTTCTCACTCTGCTTCTGCCTTCAGACTGGACTGCATCTCCTTAACCTCACTGCCACTAACCTTGCTCCTTAACCTCTTGGCTGCACCTCTTTTCTTTCCTGAGAACTGGGGTAAGGTTGAGAGGGGTAGGGGGAGGTGCAGAGGTGGTTGAGAGCCCCTCCTGGGGATTCAGGTTTCTGGGAGGGGAGTTGTGTTTCTGTATTACTTTTAACTTGTCTATTTCTGTCTCTAACTGTATATACTGTAAATATCTGCTTGTATATTGTGCCAGTTGTAAATAAATAGCTTCATGTATATTCCCAGAGCCTGTCTGAGTTAGCTGGGGCATTTCTAAAAAGTGGAGGGGGGGGGGCAGGATAACAGCCAAACCACCACACTCTCCCAAATTAATACAACTTCTTGCCACAAAATTTGTTGGGTTTTGTTGGTTTTGGGTTGGTTGGTTGGTTGTTTTCTGGGGTTTTTTAAAGAGTGGTTGGCATAATTCACGTGGAGGAAGCCATTTGAAAATAAAGTGAGGACATTTCACCCTGTATAAGACATCAAATATAAGCAGGCATAGAGTGGATATTAATAAGAACACCCTGAACCAGCTGCTCTTCTATCGAAAGCATTTTAGTTCCATTGTTTTCCTATATGTTGCAATTAAAAGTTATCAACATTTCTGTTGATCTCCTGCCTTCTCTAGACACATCCCCTCTTCTGGGATAGTGGGATACACTATTTTTTCTTGCAGCTGGCTGAGGGCCAGGAGCTGCCAGGCTTGCTGGCCAGGAATGGTTGGTAAAACCCTGGACTAAGCCTCCCAGTTCCACCATGCCCAAGGAAAGTGACAAACTTATCTGGTCCAACTTCATCCTGCCTGGTCTTAAGACAGCAATGAGGGCCCAGGTTTGAAACCAGTGGAAAGCAATGGAGCCAGCAGCTCTGTGGCTGTCAAATGCCATGGGTATGTGCCCACCCATGCTGCAGCTTAATCCAGTCATCCCTCCTGAACCCATACCTCAGCTATGTGGATGAGGCTGCTCCCACAGGAAGGGTTATGGAGCTGAAGGAGGCCACTTTCCAGTGCTGTGAGCTGAAGACATCTACACAGTCTTGTTGAGGCTGAGATGGTCTCACAGATGCAGCTGGAGTAGCCCTCACTTACATGTAAGTGCTTTGAAATTTCCTGCTGCCTGGATTTCACTTCAGTACTTTTTTCCATTTTCAGAGACCATTTTTCATTCACCATCTTTAATGAGACATTCAGCTCACAGCAACATCCAGCTCATCAGTCTTTTCCCTTCAAGAGCACCACTGCTTTTATTGATCCTTTATCCCCTTTTTTATACACAAGGCTGTACACAGATACACTCATATATATGTGTGTGTATACAGAACAAACAGTGTTTGTTCTTTGCTGTGTTGAAGGTATTTGTAACATTCCTGTAATTACATGGCTGTTGATCACCTTGTTGATTTATGGGGTCCTTAATGATTTCTCTTGTTGCAGCTGCTTGACTTGTCCTGATTGCTCCTAATAACCTCCCTTCTCATAGACATCTCTCAGGAAGAGAGATCTTCCTTTCTTGTGTTGTTCCTGCTTGATAGTTGGCTGATGGAATCTACCCACCCATGCATAGTTTTCTGGTAAAACGTGTTCTGCAGCAGTGAAGTGTATCTATTCTGACCTTAGGAGAGTCATTGGAGTCAATGCTGAATTCTCTGATTACTGCCCAAGAGGCTTCATAACATCTGCCTTCCCAAAGAGGTCTGCCATGCTGCTCAGTGCCCTGCAGACTGCTCTGCTTCCTTTGCTCCTCAAGTTCATTCAGCTCCCAGTGTGATCATTCCCAAATTTCCAAAGCCAAAAAGCTTTCTATATTGTCTGTTCTCTGTCTCAACACCTGGAACAAGCCACAGTCGTCTTTACTGCTCAGCCAAATGCTACCCAAAATGCGGTAGATAGACAATATGCTATGCAAACCAGTAGGGGTTTGAGGCATGGAGTCACGCAGCTTCTCCTGTGGGAGCAGTGCAGAAAAACAAGCCAGCTGTCTGGACTGAAATCATGAGCAATTAACAGCAGTTTCCATTACCCAGAACAGGACCTTGCAAATATTTGCAAATAGCACCCTACCTGCTTTCACACAGAGAGTGGCAACCCATGAGAGAGCTCTCCCTAGATCAGAGGGATGTTGTCTGAGGGAATCCTGAAGGTCAAGAGTTCAAAAGATATTACAAAATTATCTTCCTAATCAGAAGCAACACAGCTACTCTGCTGGGTGCAGACAAGCACAGGAACTACAGATAGGGAGACTGGAAGGAGACACTGCCACAAGGTTCTCCTTACAAGGCACGGTGTGGCAGTGACTCCAGCAGGCTCCCATCCCTGCCTGTCTCCAGCATCCAGTGGAGACACCGCAGCTGTCAGACTGCAGTTATCATTGAAGGATCCATTCGTCTATACTTGTTCTGGGAGAAAAAAAAATGTTTGCAAGTGACTGGGTTTATATCTTTGGGTGGAAGTAGGATCTGGGTTTCCTTTTCAGGGCACTGAAAGCTGAAATAAACCTACGGATCAGACACTGGCAAGTTAAAATGCATCCTGCCATGATCGCTGTAGAGACAGAAAGCCACTCCAGATCATCTGATAAAAATAGCTAAGATACACGGGGAATGGAATCCACCACCATCTCAGTGAAGCCACAGGAATCTCTTCCCATTGTAAATATGCTCCATATGAGGATGCCAGCTCTTGCAGGAGTGATAGTAAAACATCAATCATGCTAACTAGTAACAGAACCCAGCGAACAATGCAGAATGCCTAGAAACTCAGGCTTGGCTCCACATGCAGAGAGTTTTATCTAAACTTGGAGCATTTGCTAGGGCAGCTTGAGGCGAGGCTCAAGGCTCTGCTCAGATCACAGAAAGGAAGATTGGTAGGAAAAAGCTTACGTGCCTATCAGCATGAGATGAGAAATAACTTGCTCAAAACGGAGGCTCTGACTGCATTTTGCTGTCATTAATTATTTAGAAACTATCTAAATCTGGATTCGGGTCTTAATGTTGGGTATGCAAATGTAGAAGTCTTGGCACATAAAATATCTCCCATGGCTTCATATTTGTCATGAATTTCCACGTACATTAATCAGAGCAGAAAGAGAAAGCAGCTTCTCTCAACAGTGCATACTCTACCTAACCAGTGACAGCAAGGGACGTGCACCCACAGCACAGGAATCAGCCCAGGATTTTCTGCTGGCAGTAGTAAACTGCAAATGGAACGAGGGTTCATCAAGCAGTGCTGTTGTGGTTTCAAAATGGTATTATTCTTTATCTTTATGCTTATCCACAAACACACATTTGATTAGGGTTGTAAGCACATGACAAAATGCCTTGCAGTGCAAATGCTATCCAGTCATAAAGATAGCATTTCAATAACTTTTCTTCTCTCTACAGATTTCATTACTTTGGGTGACGTTTCATGGCACAGAGCATAAAGCTGTAATGAATCTTGCAGATACTACCTTCAAACAGGCACTGAGGCAACTGCTCCTCTAACAATTGTAAGCTGATTCTTATTTTTTTAAACACATCTACTCTTTTGCCCTTAAACTGGAGGATTAAACAAGCACTTTCCAAAGTATTATAGACTCTCAGTCTTGTCTGGAGCCCTGTTAATGGCAGCTCTCCCACAGTGAGCCAGCTCAAGTCGAGGTAGCTACAAAGAATTAAGGAACAGTCCTGAATTCTCCCTCCTGTGACCTGGACTGCAGTGGGGCAGGGCAGGCAACTTGGTCTGACTACAAGGTGTATGCTGTCCTGCAAGTAGCTTGTTATGCAGCCCCTTAGCTCCATGTTTACCCACAAGCCAACTGTCAAACTTTGCCAAACATTCAGTAAGCATCCAACACCACTCTCAGGCACCTAAAAATCACAGCTTCTGCAGCCTCCACACACATGTGGCAAAAAGAAAAAGTCTCAGGTGATCCCCAAATTCTCAGGCAGATGTCTAGCAACAGCAGCCACAGCATAGGATCATAGGATGTTAGGGGTTGGAAAGAACCCAATAAGATCATTGAGTCCAACCCCCCTGCCAGAGCAGGACAATATTATCTAACACAGATCACAGAGGAACACATCCAGACAAGCCTTGGAAGCCTCCAGAGAAGGAGACTCCATGACCTTACTGGGGAGCCTGTTCCAGTGCTCTGTGACCCTCACAGTAAAGAAGTTCCCCCTTGTGTTGAGGCACAACCTCTTGTGCTGCAACTCACACCCATTGCTCCTTGTCCTATCACAGGGAGCAAGTGAAAAGAGCCTGTCCCCTGCTCCTGGCCAGCCTTCAGGTACTTATAAACATTTATCAAATCCCCTCTCAGTCTCCTCTTCTCCAGACTAAAAAAGCCCAGGTCCCTCAGCCTCTCCTCATAAGCCATGCCCTCCTGTCCCCTAATCATCCTCGTAGCCCTCTGCTGGACCCTTTGCAGCAGATACCTGTCCCTCTTCAACCGGGGAGCCCAAAACTGCACACAGTATTCAAGATGAGCAGAAGGAGAGGTCCCCTCACCAGCAAGTGCTGTAATTGGCTGCATTTGTTGTTACAAATAAAATCAAAACCTGAGTGTGCTAATCACAGAAAATGAACCTATGTGAATAATTTGCAGAAGGTGAGCCACTTTCTTAAGTGCCCAGCATTGCTTTGCTGAGCTGGCTGAACATACAAAGGGGGACACTAAAGCACCCAGGGTGGCAGTGGCTCTGCTGCCCTGCAGAAAGGAGAGAAGCCAGGTGCACTACTCCATGATGCTCTTTTCTGGAGGTGCAGATCATATGACTGAACGAAAACCATCACAATTCTCACACATGTGGAAACCAAACACTGTAGCTCAGAAAATTGTAGTGTTGTGCAACACCTAAAATACCTGAAAGTGGTCATTTTTTCCTCTTCTTGCCCCCTCAATGAAGGCTTATACTATTAAACAACTAATTATCCAATTAGTCACAACACAATATATACTATATTTGTCTATATGCTTTCATCTCTCAATGTACCTGCACTTTTTATGTGGGTTTTTTTTGAGGCTTCCTTCAGCTGGCTGCTTTCACTGTCACTTTCATCTTCCTTCTTCCCTAAGATCACAGGACCACAGCATGCTAGGGGTTGGAAGGGACTCAAGGAGATCATCAAGTCCAACCCCCCTGTCAGGGCAGGACCACACAATCTAGCACAGATCACAGAGGAACACATCCAGACAAGCCTTCAAAGTCTCCATAGAAGGCGACTCCACAACCTCCCTGGGAAGCCTGTTCCAGGGCAGGTTCCTGTAAAATCCTTCCTTACCTTCTCCAACTTTCTCCCATCCATTCTCTGAACCCCCCTGCTTTTGTATGTGTGCAGTCACCCTGAGGTCTCAATGCAACATTAATGATGCTTGTTGGGGTGAGACTTTCCTCACGGTAGTGCTCTGTTTCTATCTACCACCAGGTGAAGGTGACTTTGCTTAAAAATATTCCTAGTTTGGAAGAGTTAAAATGCACTTGAGAAACTACAACCCAGGCAATTAAAGACCTTGCAACGAGCACCTGGTCTGAAGCTCTAGAAAGCAAATCAGACCTTCAGACCTGAAGAAAATCCTCCCTCTCTAATTGCTGCCTATAAATTGCTCTTTTATTATTTATCTGTTTACTGGCTGCTCCCAGTCAGAAGAATTACAGTTAGCAAAATTATCTTCTTGTGCTTGGTGCAATTAGGAGATAAGAAAATCAGGGAAAAGTATCATTTGCTTGGCATTAGGTAGCTGCACAAGCTTCCACTAACTACAGGTTTTCAGATGCAATCTGGCACATTGACTGCATTTCATCATTTTGCATCTCCTTTTGCAAGAGTTTTGGATTGTGAAATTTGCACTTAAGACCTCGTCCAAGCAAGCACAGCAACAGCATCCTCACAGTAAAGAACTTCTTCCTAATATCCAGTTTAAATCTCCCCTTTGCCAGTTTAAACCCATTACCCCTTGTCCTGTCATTAAAAACACCCTTGTAAATAGTCCCTCCTCAGCCCCCTTCAGATACTGGAAGGCTACTATAAGGTCTCCTCGAAGCCTTCTCCTCTCTAAACTGAAGAGCTCCAACTCTCGTAGCCTGTCCTCATAGCAGAGCTGCTCCAGCCCCCTCTGAGCATCTTTGTGGCCTCCTCTAGACTCACTCCAACAGTTATAGAATGTCATAGAATGTCAGGGGCTGGAAGGCACCACGAAAGATCATCTGGTCCAGCCCCCCTGCCAGAGCAGAATCACCTAGAGCAGATCACACAAGAATGCATCCAGGCGGTTCTTGAATATCTCCAGAGAGGATGACCCCACAATGTCCCTGGGCAGCCTATTTCAGTACTCTGTCACACTCACAGTGAAAAAATTCCTCCTCAGGTTCACATGGAACCTCCTATGCCTCATCTTCCACCCATTGCCCCTTGTCCTGTGACTGGGCATCACTGAGAAGAGGCTGGCTCCATCTATCTGGCACTCACTCCTTACATGTTTATAAACATGAATGAAATTACTCCTTAGTCATCTCCTCTCCAAGCTAAAAAGCCTCAGCTCCCTCAGTCTCATGAGGAAGATGTTCAACTTCTTTAATCATTTTTGTGTCTCTGAGCTGGACTCTCTCAAGTAGCTCCCTGTCCTTCTTGAGCAGGGGGGCCCAGAACTGAACACAATACTCCTGATGACACCTCACCAGGGCAGACTAAAGGGGAGGGAGAATCTCTCTCCACCTACTAACCCCAGCCCTTCTAATACACCCCAGAATGGCACTGGCCCTCCTGGTCACAAGAGCATACTGCTGACTCATGTCCATCCTTCCATCCACCAGGACTCCCAAGTCCTTCCTCCCTTCACTGCTCTCCACCAGGTCAATCCCCAACCTATACTGCTCCATGGGATTGTTCTTTCCCAAGTGTACAACTCTACATTTCACACACAGTATCACACACAGTATCACCAAGGTTGGAAGAGACCTCACAGATCATCCAGTCCAACCCTTTACCACAGAGCTCAAGGCCAGACCATGGCACCAAGTGCCACGTCCAATCCTGCCTTGAACAGCCCCAGGGACGGCGACTCCACCACCTCCCCGGGCAGCCCATTCCAGTGTCCAATGACTCTCTCAGTGAAGAACTTTCTCCTCACCTCCAGCCTAAATTTCCCCTGGGGCAGCCTGAGGCTGTGTCCTCTCGTTCTGGTGCTGGCCACCTGAGAGAAGAGAGCAACCTCCCCCTGGCTACAACCACCCTTCAGGTAGTTGTAGACAGCAATAAGGTCTCCCCTGAGCCTCCTCTTCTCCAGGCTAACCAATCCCAGCTCCCTCAGCCTCTCCTCGTAGGGCTGTGCTCAAGGCCTCTCCCCAGTCTCGTTGCCCTTCTCTGGACACGCTCAAGCATCTCAATGTCCCTCCTAAACTGGGGGGCCCAGAACTGAACACAGTACTCAAGGTACTCAATTTGCCCCTGTTGAACTTCATTAAATTTCTCCCTGCCCAACTCTCAAGCCTCAGTCTCTCTGAATGGCAGCACAACTCTCCTGTGTGCCACCCAGCTTGGCATCGTCAGCAAACCTGACGACAGGTCACAGAATTACACAAACATCTGGGTTGGAAAAGACCTTCAGGATTGCCAAGTGCAACCTATAACCCTACTCTACAAGATTCACCTCAAAACATATTCCTAGACACCCTATCCAAACGACTCTTAAACACATCCAGGGTTGGTGACTCAACCACCTCCCTGGGCTGCTCATTCTAGTGCCTGACCACCCTCTGGAAAACTTTTTTTTCTAGTATCTAATCTAAACTTACCCAGTCTCAGCTTGAGGTCCTTCCCCCTTGTTCTGTCTCCAGCTACCTGTGAGAAGAGAGCAGCACCAGCCTCACCACAATGAGATGTCCTTCTTGTGTTGGGGGCTCCAGGACTGGACACAGTGCTCCAGGTGGGGGCTGGCGAGAGCAAAGGGGGAGAATAGGACAAGGGAGGTTATTCTTCCCCTGTACTCAGCACTGGTCAGGCCACACCTTGAGTACTGTGTCCAGTTCTGGGCCCCTCAATTCAAGAGAGATGTTGAGGTGCTGGAACATGTCCAGAGAAGGGCAACAAAGCTGGTGAGGGGCCTGGAACACAAACCCTGTGAGGAGAGGTTGAGGGAGCTGGGCCTGTTTAGCCTGGAGAAGAGGAGGTTCAGGGGTGATCTTATTACTGTCTACAACTACCTGAAAGGGCATTGTAGCCAGGTGGGGGGTGGCCTCTTCTCCCAGGCAACCAGCAATAGAACAAGGGGACACAGTCTCAAGTTGTGCCAGGGTAGGTCTAGGCTGGATGTTAGGAAGAAGTTCTTCCCAGAGAGAGTGATTGGCATTGGAATGGGCTGCCCAGGGAGGTGGTGGAGGAACCGTCCCTGGAGGTGTTCAAGAAAAGCCTGGATGAGGCACTTAGTGCCATGGTCTGGTTGACTGGTTAGGGCTGGGTGCTAGGTTGGACTGGATGATCTTGGAGGTCTCTTCCAACCTGGTTGATAAAAAGGAAAACAATAAAAGGGAAAATGCCCTCCCGTGCCCCGCTGGCCACGCCGCGCTGGCTGCAGCCCAGCACACGGCTGCTGCCTGGGCTGTGCGTGCGCACTGCTGCCGCACGTTGAGCTTGTCACTAACCCACACCCCCAGGTCCTCTGCCTCAGGGCTGCTCTCCAGCCATTCGCCACCCAGCCTGGATTTGTGCTTGGTGCTTGACTACCTGTTCAAAAGTAAGCTTAAAAGCCGTCTCTAGGCAAAGTACTCTTAAAAAGAGAATACATCTTCATGCAGGCGAGCACAGAGGGCAGTGTTCCTGAAAAAAAAACAACTGAAAAGTAATAAACCAGATTTGGGTTTCAGTTTAGAAACACAGGGCAACAATTACTGCAGCTTTACAGCAATTCTACCATCGCTACGTAATTCCCCCGTCCCCAGCTGTGGACAGAGTATTTCGGATGACTCAAACCCAAAGCTTTCACCGCAGGACAGGCTCAAACGCCCATGAGACGACGACTTCCCACGCTCGCCCTGCGGGCCATGGGCCGACAGCGCCGGGGGCGGGCTGTGGGCAGAGCTCTGCCACAGGACGGCAGTAACTGGGGAGGGCCGCGCCGGGGGCGATCCATGCCAGGGGTGGGATGTGCTGGCCGGGGATCGGCGCCTGCCCAGCTCTTACAGCACCATCTACAGACCGCGAGCGAAAGGGCAGCCAGGAGAGGCAAAGCTGCGAACAAGGAAAAGCTTTTCCCCGGGGCGCGTCGTGCTCCGAAGCGCACACGAGGAGAGACCCAAGCTATGACACAGACCTCGAAGGGCAGCGGAGGTGAACCGTTTAGGTTGGAAAATACCTTTAAAATCATTAACTCCCATTGTTAATAAAGCATTGCCAAGTCCACCACTAAACCTTGTCCTTAGTGCCACGGCTGGACAGGTTTAGGTTGGAAAATACCTTTAAAATCATTAACTCCCATTGTTAATAAAGCATTGCCAAGTCCACCACTAAACCTTGTCCTTAGTGCCACGGCTACACACCTTTTAAATGCTCCCAGGGATGGTGACTCCAGCACTTGCCCGGACAGCCTGTCGGACATGGCACTGCGGAAATTGCTTCACACAGGGAACAGACAGTTCTGCCCCTCCCAGGACTTACACTTTGTATAGTTTGTAGCATACCTAGAAGGTAAAAAAATGCATCGTTTGTGTCATACTGAAAAAAAAAAAACCCAACAAATTGGCTGAGTTGCACTGTCTTTAAAGTTTCAGCAAATGGGAGAGGCTGCTTTAGGACATGCATGGCACAGGACATTTTAATTACTCATAACATTTTAAATATAAATTTAAAATAATAAAGCTCACAGAGCTTACTATGTAGCTAACAAGAAGTTTTACTTAAAACATTCCTCAAGAACGCGAAGGGGTTTTGTTTTTCACCTCCAAGCACCGCTTTCAGAATCCCAAACTACCTATAGTGCCTAGGCGTTTGAATACAGCCGCCACAAGCTCTGCTGGGGTGGAAGCCAGGTTTTGACCCACCACACAAGGGAGCAGCATGGGGGACACATGGCTCCAGCACAAGATGCCTTTTCCCGACAGGACAGCTGCAGCTCGATGTTGCTCTGTGATCCAGCCAGCTACAGGCAAGGTTTCCAAGTTACAGGAAGGTTTGTGTAAATGCCACTTCCCTTCAACAGAAACCAGTCAACGATGATGCTAAGTTTAGCATAAAACTAATTTCTAATCAACAGGTACTTCTCGTTTCAAATTGGCTCAACGATTCCCTCTGCAGGGCCCTCATAGGTTTGCTCTCAGTTTAACTCCTTTAATTCTCCTCCTCTGCAAGCAGGTAGCACCAGTGAGACAGCCTGCGCAAGTTCCTCTGAAACACTCGGCTCCTCAAGCTTCTTTCACACGGTAAGTATCAGCTGCAGCTGTCCCTGCCCACTTCCAGTTTTCAAAAGGCCTCAGTCTGCAATGTTCCTCTCCCTGTTCCCTACCAGCTCAGGAAAGGGTCAGCCAAATCCCTTGGGAACAGAGCTTTCTCTAGGAACACTTTAAGTTCCATTTTAGGAGGTCTAATCACACTATCCTGACCCTTGCCCATACTGGGTTTACAACACATAGCCATCTCCTTGAAAATCACAAGGGAGAGGGGTGGGGGAAAAATCCCTCTGCATGTTACAATAGTTCTGACCAATTTTTCTGTGCAGCCCAAACCTCAGCTTCCTTTCATACGCTTTTGTGGTCACAGTGAGTACCAGTGGGAGGAAAGAATATGAAGCAAAGGGCTTCTGCTGCTCAGAAGGAAACTTCTCTCCTCTCTCACACTAACCTACTTGCAAGCAACTTCTTTCACTGCAGTCCTGAGAACAGAACTCATGCAAGTCAGCATGCAAGTGAAACTGCCTTCATCCTTTGCTAATCTAAGGACTTGCCTCTAACAAGAAAGAAGAGGAAACCTCCTTCAGTATTTAAGGAAAACAGAATTAAAGAAATTCACTTTTTGGCAAGTTTTTTCTTTCACTTACTGAACTGCAGACTGGCTGTGGGAAAAGGTGGTGTGTGTCAAAGACCTTGATGAAGTGTCTCTGTGGGAGTTTCATAGCCTATTTATTCATAAAATTGAAATGGAATGTTTCATTTGTTTTTTTTAATATGAAATTGTCAGGAAAAAATCCAGATAAAGCACTTACTGAAACAGTGTGGGCCACTAGTTGATTTCTGACTACACACATAATCAGCAGAACAAACAATTCTTCCACTTTTGTCCTTAGGAAACATCTCCATTCTACTTGGACTGGCCTTTAACAAACATTTAGCATCTGCTTCTCCACTCTCACTGTTGAGATTTTCTTGTCTTGAAGATCAGACAAAGATTCTCTGCCTCAAGACAGGAAGCAAGGCTCTATTTTCTTAGCAGTGCTTTTGATTTTGCTAGTATGCCAAAAACATTATCAACCCATAAATTTAGTCTGAACTTTAAACTGACACATAGAAGTGCCCCATGACTGGAAGTCACCCATGTGATACTAAGAACAAGATACTAAACTCTTCCCACACAAGAACTCTTTGTGCTCAAGCAGGTTACTGATCTAGTTATAGGCAGAATGTAGCAATTCAGACTGCTTGTTCAGAGATCTTAGTGGTCTGAGAAAACATTTAGGTACAACTTCTCTAAACATCTGAGATAGTATAGACTGAGCAGTCAGAAAATCCACTGTGTTTTCAGAAATGGGCATTCTCAAAGAGCAGCAAACTATCACAGTATCACAGTATCATCAGGGTTGGAAGAGACCTCACAGATCATCAAGTCCAACCCTTTACCACAGAGCTCAAGGCTAGACCATGGCACCAAGTACCAAGTCCAACCTTGCAGTGCAGGAAAGAACAGCAGTGAAGCAAATTGCAATTACAGCCAAAAACTCACAGAACTAAAAACCCCTAACAACAACAAAACTCCACCCAAACACCCACCCAACAAAACCAACAACTGCCAGTATATTCTGAAGAAGTAATAAATACATTGGTGAAAATTATTGTGCTAGTTTGAAGCAGGCTACAATGTTTTGGTGAGAAAAACTAGATCATAGGCTGTGAAAGGAAAACAATGGTGATGTCTCCTTCCTTCAGAGTCTTGCTGAACAAGAAGAAAGTAAACATTAGATAACACTCTCACCATTTTGTTTGCACTCTTGGACTGGGCTTTGACTGAGCTGCATCTCCCTAACCTCACCTGCCACTCACCTTTGCTTCTTAACCTCTTGGCTGAACCTCTATTCTTCCTTAGGACTGGGATAGGGTTGAGAGGGGTAGGGGGACAGGTGCAGGGGTGGTTGAGAGCCCCTTCTGGGGACTCAGGTTTCTGGGAGGGGAGTTGTGTTTCTGTATTACCTTTTACCTTGTATATTTTTGTATATACTGTAAAGATCTGCTTGTATATTGTGCTGCTGTAAATAAACAGCTTCATTTATATTCCCAGAGCCGGCTGAGTCTAGCTGGGTGACTTCTAAAGTGTGGGGGGTGGGTAACACCCAAACCATCACAATTATTTCAGAATACATGCATGCAATTTCAACAAAAAGGTCTCTCACTCATCTGGATAGTGTTTTGCTGCATATTATGAAATTTGAAGGGAAAAGTAATACAGTTCACTGTTCACAGTGTCCAGATTAAGCCTAAAATTTTCCTTTCTCTTGTTTTCCTTTTTCCCTGAAAGAGTTTTGTCGGCAAATACATACCAGAGCAACAGCATTCACAAAAGACAGACTACGTATGTATCTATATATACAATTCTCTTTTATTAACAAGGTATGTCATTACCCAACAAGGCAACTGGGAAATACAAGGACTAGACAGACACATGAAAATTTTACAACTCGACAAAAAGTTGGCATATGACTTATATACAGACGTGATTAATGAGGGTTACAACTCTACTGTATTTGATTAAACAGTCCTAAGCACTTACATGATGAAAGTACGACGCTGATCATACAGAGGTCATGTTGCAGGATCTAAAAATAATGACAGTTTCAAAACTTTTAAACCTCCTATGTCCATCTGTTTTACAGAACGTGGCTACAGCTTCTCCTACTGCCATATACATGAAAGATTATCAAAAATATATTGATGGGTCTATCGCTAATCATGAATGTTTTTATTTACATTAAGTTAGCAAATACCTCACCAAATACTTTATATACAAAACTCAATTTGCCCTTTGTGAAAGTCATTAAAAAGTTAAAAACCATAGAAATGCCAGTTAGAAATAATGCATTCCAAAAAATGGACCTGTTTACAACAACTGAGACCAAGTGAAAACAACTTAGGAAAAAGTATGCTGTTTTAGTACAGGTACTCTCACAACACTTTAGTTCCAATAGAGAGTAGCAGGAATTTTGGCCTGTGTGTTCTTTGAGTCTCATCTTCTCTTCCAATTATGCTGCAAGGAAAACAAACAAAAAGTTATTCCTGAAGGGTTTGTTGTGATTCCTTGAAGAAGGCAGAAATAATTTAAGGAACTGATATGCTTTCCCCCCTTCTCCGTGCAGGAAGCCCTGCCCCCATTTGTACTGGCCCAAATACTCCGAATTCTTACTTCTTCCTCCTTAGAGGCTAAAAGGGGAAGGAAAAGAAAAACAAAAAAGAAAAAGAGAAAGAGAAACCCAACAGCCTCTGTACTTCAGTGCTACTCAGAAAGCACTCATCCTTTTGCCAGCAGTCTTTTTGAGTATGATCTTGGCTGATTTTTGCAATTGACTCTAATGCTTTTGCAGCATGCTTTGGACACCCCTAACAAAATCTGTCTTCTCTGCCAAACTCTTTCACCCCTCCAACCTGTCTCAATTGAAAAAGAGCTTAGACAGGAACCAGACGTTCGCTCTGCAGGCACTTCTTCTACACAGACACGAGCACCTAAGGAATTCTGCAATACAAAACATGGATGCTGTATGAATCTACACATACTAAGGGTTAGACAGCTACTGAAACATGGACTCTCTTGGAGGAATTATGTTCCACTCAGGCCCATCCAAGTACCAGAAATCACTATGAGCCTACAGTGCTTCCAGTATGCGAGAAAACAGCAGATGGATTAATCACTAAGGTCTCAGCTCACTTCTTCAAGTGACAGTCATTATGGAAACAATGCTGTAGTTCTTCACTGAATCAAGTCAGTACAACCCAATCGTTCATAAAGCACGGCAGTAACTTTTTCAAAGAGCTGACACCACATAGACAAAATCAGATCTTGTTGTCAAATCCAAGTGAAGTGGATTGTCTCTAGAGATCACGAACACAGCTTCTTCCATACATGCTGCACGGAGTCCCTATCTTGCGATTCCACCAAGAATCACTCTCCATGTGCTATCAACTCACCTAATGTGCTATTCTTACTTATTCTTCAAACTCCACAATGATCAACATCTTTTTTTTCTTGGTGAAAGAGAAGGCATCTTGGTCACCTTTAATCTATGCAGCCATGAGTCTTGTCTTGAAATCTCATCCTCTGGTATTTCAGGCAGCCTTCCATCCATTCTTTAGCTGTCTTCCTAAGTAATTACTTTTTGTCTTTCAGTTATATTCCTTACTCTTGGAGTGCAATATATTTGGCCTTCTCTTTTCTCTCTCCTCTTCCTAAGTAACTTTATCCAAACACAAAATCCAATCATCTTCTCTATGTTGACGATTTCACACATTAGACTCTTCCCAATTTACTGCAAAATATCTACACATTTTCACATCTGTTCATATAGCTCTATCTAGTAATGTCTCCTTTTCCAAATTCAAGTATTCTTCACCACAGCTTGTCCTGACAATGGCAGTCTGAGCATCCTGCTTAGCTTAGAGACCAACAGCAAACACTCAAGTCTTCAAATCCTTTTTGTCCCTACATCTTCAGACGCAATAATTACATCACCATTTTGCAAGTTTTCTGCAGTCTCTCTCTAAACCATGTTTTGCTTAGTCCACTTGTACATCTAAAACTCTAATCCAGATCCTGAGCCTTTCAAGTTGTGCTAGTCTTCCGATTCACATCACCATACATTCGCACAAATGGTGCTGCTGGCATGACTTAAGGTGAGATGTAGGAGCAGAGTAACAGAAGCTACATAAGCAGCTCTGTGAAACCATGGTTTATCCATATCCCTTTCATTAAGGCCTCGAGCTGTGTCTGATCATCTTGGGTCTGGTTCAATTTTTACAACTACTTCCCATCTCAGACTTTGTAAGCAATTTGGAGCTAGGACTTTGTACTGCTCATTTGTACAGTACCTGGAACGGAAGTATGTGCAGCAGTAAGTTAGGATCCTTTGCACTGCAGTGATACAAATATCATCATAGACACAAAAATCTGTACAGGAATTTACTCATGAACAGGATAACTTTAAGGTGTCTCAGATCTTACCAGTTTAATTTGTGCTCTGTCGCTGGACTTTTGGTCCAACGCTCTGAGTTTCTTCTTCTGGATTTGGGCGTTTCCCTGCACTAATGCCAGTACCAAGGGCCGGTCTTCCTGATAATTTAAAACCAGTATTTACATTAAGACTCTGTTCCACCTACATATATATATATATATTCAGGAAAAGTGTTTCAGGTTTGTTTTTTTTACTCTTTAAATTACCTGCTTGTAACAAGTGTGGTTGCTGATTGTCTCCATGAGCATAGTGTAAGATACTACTTGCTTGACAGTAACCTGTTCAGATACAGTAGATATTTATTATAATAAATAAACTTTAGAACTGCAAGCAAGGGTACAATTATGTTCTTCACAACAACAAAAAGGAGCCAATCAATTTATTTTCCCCATCACCATGAAAAATCCTGCCAGAAACCAGCATGAATACGGAAGAGTTCTTATGCAAAAACCCCAGAAGCCTCCTGACAGTCTACAGCAGTTAAACGTATATGCACTTATATGTGTAGTGAACATTAAGTGCATACATATTTATGTGCTGTAGTTGCAACAAGCAGAATGTTTATATATCCAAAGACTTCGGTTCTATGTTGTTAGAAATGTTAACATTTGCTCTGACAAGTCTCCTTATCCTTTTTATCATTGTGTTATAGCCATACTAGTGAATCCTCACCCTAACTAAGCAGTGCAAATAAGTAAATGCAAGTAACAAAGATGCCATGTATTGTCTGGTTCACCAACTACTCACGGGCAACCCTGACACTAAGCACTCTGCATAAATAGTGCAAATTAGCAAAAGCAATTGCAAGGTTTCTTATTCTGAACAGCTGTGGCAGTGCAGTTACGTTCTAGATACTTGTAACTCAAATTACACTCCTTCATGATCAGCAAACGCACAACTTCTCCCATAACTGCAATAAAAGAAACAGTTGTGCTGAATTTGATAGTAACTTTGATCTATTACAAAGCACAGCTTAAGTTTCTGTATGCTTAAAGTAACAAGAATTTACCTCCATGGTATCAGAATATCCACACAGAGCTGTGGAAATTGATTTTACATGGAAAAACTGGTAATGAAATCAGGGAAAAGATAACATGCAAATTTTGCTATCAAATACACAAAGAGAACATCTTTCTTCCGTGTCTTTAAAGTAATCTAGGATAATGTTTATTAGTCTTTGTTTAGTCACACCTGTGATTTCTCCCACTCAAAAGACACAAATTTTGTTCTAGATGAGCATTTTAGAGTTACAAGACAAGCAAATTCACTCTAAGAAAGAATGTGTATGTTTCAAGAGCAGAAACAAAGCCAGTTCAAGTTGTAGGCAACAGCTGTCACCAAAAATCTATCCATGTTATTTTGATGTTTTGTCTGTTTTTCCATAGTGGCAAGGACTTGGAGATCCTCTATAGACAGGTACTGCCAGTAATACCTTGCTGCTGAATTCCACTTGCTCCCGTATGAGAGTCTCCCAGGGCACAAGGCTGCACACCTGTATGACCATCACCAGTTCCCAGCTGAGTTCCTGGAGAGGCAGAAAAGAAAAAAAAAGACTTAAACATAACAGAAGATACAATTCCAGTTCTGGAATTTAAAATGTTGCGGGGGGGGTTCTCCTTCTGCTTCAAGAAGCAGAATTCGACTGTCTCCATCACTGGAGACATTCCAAACCCAGTGAGATGAGTTTCTGTGTGCCATACTCTAAGTGATCCTGCACTGGCAGCAGGGTTGGACTAGATGATCTTTCAAGGTCCCTTCCAACCCCTAACGTTCTGTGATTTAATTTTTATTAAATTCAAACCCTCTTTAGAGCTGAGGACCTCTTCTCAGCTTTTTGTCATTCCAAATTCATACTTACAAATTCAGAAGAACACCTTTCTGATATAGAAAGTATCAATGCATCTAAGAACCTATGTATGTATTTTAAAGAGAAAAGAGTGCACATAATGATATTTTTTTAAATGAGCCCTTCCTTTCTTCTAAATCTCTGAACTTTAACAAAGTAACAGCTTGGGTGCCCAGCTTTAAGCACTCTAGACTTCAGTTCTTTGGGAGGAATTGTAATGGCTTAGGACAGTAAGGTCCATCTTTCCTTTGCAATCCGCTTCTAACCTTGACTGAAGCACCTAAGCAGAACACAAACTATGAATTTCCAGTTCTGCTGTATCCTTCTACAATGAGCAGTCCAATGTGTATACAGTATTCAAGATGGCGATGTACCATAAATTTATACCATGTTAATACTGACCTGATATTTTTTATTCTTAGTAACTATCTGATTCTGGTATGCTACAGTAAGAATGTTAATCATCTAAATCAATCTTCATCAAACTGTATAAATTCAATACAAAAGTCTTCCAGATGCTGCCCACTACACTGTTGTTGACTTTATGGTAGAATTAAATGCCAGTAAGCAATCTAATGCTAGCATTAGAAAGCTTAACAAATTAACAGTTCTGACTTGAAAACTCATAGATGTTTCCTCATTACAGGTATCAGGATGCTTGTAGGGAAAAATGCTCCAACGCTTCTGAAATCAAATTGTTTTATACATGTAAATGTGGGGGGTTTTGGAGTAACAGGATAAAAAAAATCTTGTTTGAGATAAGCCTTAAGATGTCTGCATATAAAAACTAACAAACTTAGTAAATACATTTGAAATGTTTGTGACCTGCACTGGATACTGTCTTGTGAAGAGAGTTCTTGTTTATACTGCATAATGCCAAGGGCATCATAAAAGAAGTTTGCACAGTTTAGTTCCAATAGTTCTGCATATTAAAAGGATTTGACTGACCTCCTGTACTACCACAGCCAGAAATGCTTTCTCCTGGTGAATAGCTCATTAGGCCACCGTTTCCGTTTCCATTTGGATTTGAAGGCACTGTTGCAAGAAGACCTAACAAACAAAATAAAACATATAGCCTTAATGAAAAAGAGAAGAAAAACCAAAATCAAGCAACCTGTAGCATGCTTTTCCTCACAATGGTCAATTCTCCACCTTCACCAAGTGGTTTACCTTTGTAACAGGTAAACCTTTGCCTACTTCTTGGATCTTGCCAAGTAGTTTTAGTTCATAATTACTTCAAGGCATTTTTAATATACTGCACAGCTTAGTTACATGTATTCACATGTGGTGTTGAAGTTGAGCATATCCTGATTCAGTGTCCAGTATCTGAACACAGACCGCTCACACCTTCCTGAGCAATACAAGTGCATGTGGCTTACCTCTGAGCACAAGGAGATGGTCTTTCCTAACTAGGAAGAATGCCACAGGAGGCTGCATTGGTCCCTACCCGAGCCACAGAATTTGCAAATGCAAATACAGTATGGTTGCAGTTATGAACCACATACATTTTCTAATCACTAATATTAAAACCTATCTGTACATAGAGCAAAGAAGACTCAATTTAAACCAAAAAAAAACCTTTTAAAAACTCACAGGGAATAAAAAAAACACCAAACATTGTGGGGAAGATATGGAAAGATATATTCCACTCAAACAATTTCTTCTCTTTCTTGGTTACATCTAATGCTTTCATTTATCTGGATACACAAGCCTAGTCACCACACTGAGCTCCCACTTATTACCACTGCTATGAGACAAAATTACTAAGTGTTAGAGGGTGAGAAAAGTTTTCAGATAAATGAAGCAAACAGCCTATAACCATACCCAGTCCTCTGTATCGTGAAAGCTGCTGGTAGATTTGTTTCATCCTCTCAATATTGAGTCGGCTTGCCTCTGCATGATTTACCATTGGTTTGGGATAATTAACGCCTATAATGCATTTTGCAGCCTTCTGGACACTCTCTGGGGCATTCCAAGGATCATAGATGTATTTTGCAGGGAAACCTCGAAGTACTGGCAAATAACGCCTTGAGAAAACAAAATATCAAGAGGTCATGTTAAAGAGTCAAGTGGCTTTGTACTTAGGAACACTCAGGAATTGCTGCAGGTTTTGGATTGAGCCTTACCTGATATAGTCCCCGTTTGGGTCAGTTCTTCTGCCAAAACCCACTGGACAGTAGCAATGAAAAAACTGCTGAAAGAAGGAACTGCAGGACAGCCACATCCAGCTTCCAGCATTCACACTCCAGTCTGCATCAAGTAAGAGTTCTTCAAAGACCTTAGCAAAAAATCAGAGCAACGAGTTAGCTGGCACATCTTCTGGACACCTAGGGTTTCAGGAACTGTTTTGAGTTTCTGATTTCAGCAGAGGAAACCCAGCTCTTCAGCATAGCAACATTATTTCTTACCTGCCAGCACTCACAGAACGCTCAGTACACAGATTCAGATAATTAAATGCCTGTTTGGCTTTTACCCTGCAAAAAGCCTTGGAGACGTTTCAGAAAGCTACAAGCAGAAAGTTACATGGTCTTGCACAAACACATGCTCAAAATAAATAAATCCCAAAGGATGGCTGGAGCCTAACTGCTTACAAGGGGCATTTGTTGCTTTCAGAAGTTACTTCTTCAGACTACAACTGAGTGAGCTTTGTAAACTTCCAGAAACAGGAAACATAAAGCACATTGCAAAGTCAACTCGCACAGCGCCTATCACTGTGAGAGGAGTCCCAAGTGTAGAACTCAAGAGTTTCAGGGTAGCACAAACATTTGGAAGTTCTATGCTGGAATGCAAATAGTTCATCTATTAAGTTTTGAGGATATGTACTTAAATATCTGGAGGTATATGAAACACCAAGCATACTGAAGAAGGGTGGGGCAGATGATTAGTTCTGATCTGAAGACAAAAAACAGTCTTGTCTGGTAAGCACTGCACCTACTTTATTAAAAATAACCCAGGAGTAAGTTGGAGATTTGTGTGGTTTACCTTAAATCTGGAGCTCGATTGGTGTGAAATATTCAAGTTGTAATTATTACCACAGACAATACTAACCTGTACAAAAGGTTTCTCTGCTCAGACCTCTAACAATAATACCATTAAACAGGGATCTCTCCACCTATATTCCGTAAGGCATCCATTCTATAGAATACACTGAAGAAGTGTTTCAAAATGCCTTTGTCTAACTATCAGCAGCTATTTGAAAAAAGTTTGGCTTGAAAAAATATGATTTATCCTAAAACACATTTTAGAAGTATTTTCAGTAACGACTATTAACAAGACCATTAGATGAACGTTGCTAGCACACAACTGTTCCACTAGATGCTGCCATCTAGCAAGGCTTTGCAAGTAACATCACCGTGGAAGGCCAGGTTAACTTTTGCTAGCTATGGACCTATGAATTCAACAGCCTTACCCTGCAAAAGTCCAGACCCTCCATCGATCTGTATTATTTCAAATTAAGAACAAGTCAGGGTTTATCTGTAGCATACAGCTTTGTTGTTTGGCTGACTTACTCGTGTATGCTTCAATGTCTTTATGAACCTCAAAAGGAAAATTCCTACAGCAGCTTATGTGGTTGTGCAACCAAGACAATTTGGGTTTTGTTTTAAATGGAAGACGTTCGCTTACAACTGATTTGTTAAGAAAGGTGACATTTTTAAAGATCACATACATATATGAATGAGGTCAGAAACCTGATGGCAAGTAAAACTGTCTTAGATTTCAAAAATTTAAAAAAAAAATCTCATTTTAATGCATTATCATTGCTCAATAAAAGATATGCTACCCTTCCAGAAGTGTGAAACTGATACAAAGGGTGAGGTGAAATGATTCCATTCTTTTCTTCAAACGACTGACAGTTGTAATTTGAACTTTGGTACCTATTTGATACTTTCACAGATATTAATTGCACTGGAACTTCAGCCAAATGATTCTGCTCACACTCACATTTCTAACTCTGGGCAAAGAGACAGAAATTGCTGAAAGGACATTCTCAGCTTTTAGCTTTTCTCCCTTTAGTTCAAGTGGTGCTTTCTATTTGCAGGCAAGGAGACGTGAGATGTGAACAGAAACCATTTGCACAGTATGATTGGAAAGGCATTTCAATTAGAAGAGTAATCTATTTTTATTTGCCAAGATTTTGGAAGAAATCTCAAATGTAGAAGAACTGCAGACCTATTCTGACACTTTAAGATTCCAGTAAAAAGCGGCATTCGAGAGGTAAAACTTCATCGCCATTGATTTACCAGAACCAATTTAATTTTGGCCACAGTTCATGGTTTAAAATTCACCTTTGATCACACAGTAATGACAATTCTAGAATAACTACCTGAAACTTCATCTGGCATTTCAAGAAATTCAAGAAGAAACAATACCTTCATTCCTTCTTCCCAGCTAATCCAGAGGTCACCTCGAGTCAAAAAGCAGGCTACAGCATGCCGAGCTAAATGGTGAATCCAACCTTCTTGACGAAGCTGTGTCATAATTGCATCAATCCAAGGAAAACCTGTCCTGCCTTCTGCCCATTTGGCCAAAGCCTCAGGATTCTTATCCCATGGAATTTGAACACAGATAGGATTCCCCTCCATTTTATCAAACCGTGGATTGTTAGTTGCCGCTGTGTAGAAAAATTCACGCCATAACAGCTGGCCATAGAGGGAGAGGGGAGGGGAGCTGTTCTTTTTTACCTGAAGATCATCATTCAAAGGAAAACATTTCATTAGTAGAAGTAGTAAGGAAAAACCACAGCATCTCTAGGTAGATGACTCTGTAGGAATCATACCTTTTTGTACAGATCCGTTAACTTGAAATAAAAGAGACGACAGGACAAACAGCCAAAGCGGAGGTATGGGCTCAGCCCCGTAGGGCTTGCCAGAAGGGAATTTGCATTCATTCGTGGTCTCTCAAAGTTCGCCACCCAAGCCTTAAAGAAAACAACACAAGACCAACAAAAACAAACAAAAACAAACCACACCGCAATATCAGACTGCAAACTAGGTGGCAACTTGCAAACAAAGAAAGAAATCCAGTAATTGGACATATGATCATGTCCATACCTACAATACTGTTTAGCCTGGAGAAGAGGAGGCTCAGGGCTGACCCCATTGCTGTCTACAACTACCTGAAGGGATGTTGTAGCCAGGTGGGGGTCGGCCACTTCTCCCAGGCAACCAGCAACAGAACAAGGGGACACAGTCTCAAGTGTGCTGGGGAAAGTATAGGCTGGATGTTAGGAGGAAGTTCTTCCCAGAGAGAGTGATTGGCATTGGAATGGGCTGCTCAGGGAGGTGATGGAGGCACCGTCCCTGGAGGTGTTCAAGAAAAGCCTGGATGAGGCACTTAGTGCCATGGTCTAGTTGACTGGCTAGGGCTGGGTGCTAGGTTGGACTGGATGATCTTGGAGGTCTCTTCCAACCTGGTTGATTCTATGAAATATCCAAGGTTCCCTTTTGAATCAGCAGAATCCCTAGAAGGTAACTAATCTCAATGCAGAAGGTGTGAACTGCCTGGCAGAACTACCTACCCCTTTTAAATACAAAGGAAACCCAGACAACTAGAAATACTTTAGTTTTTAGTGGAATTTCCCTTTAAAGTTATAAAAACTACATTTGGAGCAAATTTACCTCCAAAGAAAATATAAATTCAGTAGAAAACAACATAACAGATTTTGTCTAAGAGTCAAATTCAAGTCAACCTACTATCACCTCTTAAAGCTAAAAACTAGCAACTTGATTTGTAACATTATATCAAGGCCTTGAGGTGACATTTGTACTTTTGACTTTTTGCTTTTTTTAAATGACTTCTCAGTTCCTTTTACATTTCCTTTCAAAGAGCAGCCATGTTGCACAGATGTGTTGCACTTGCAATGATGTGAAACATACCTTTCGTTCTAAATGCCTTTCCAATCGTGTGAGAGCTTCTGTTTCTCCCCCTGGCCACACTGCAGAAGGCAGACCATCTGTGTCAAAACCTGGAAAAAGAAATTGAAACAAGGAAATTCCTTGTTCACATACTGTAGGGCAGCAAAGTTCTAGCATATTGAGATCTACCCACTTTTTATTGTACCTTGAGAATAAGTTGGGCACAGTGCAAAGTACAAGACTTAAGCCAGTATGAAACTGGGCCTTACCAAAGCACATTCGCTGTAGCCAAGCTCAATTTTTCTGTTCACACTGACATTAATTTATGTTACAAGCTTTACATACTGAATTGCCTTACTTCAATTCCATCCCTATTTCTTGCACAGAGTGACCTTTCTATCATTTTCCCAATTATTTCCAGGTTTCCAGGGCTGTAATTTGTGGGCTGTCCGAAAAAAATCACTTTCTTCCCCTCAGAATTACTACTAAAAAGCAACGATTGCTACTGTAATTTACAGAATGTCTAAAAGCTTCTCCCAGCAAGTTAAAGGCACAAATGCTATCTTCAGAACATTCCTGGGTTTCATTGACCTTGATGTAAATAACAGAAGGATTATTGTCAATTGATGACAAACACATACTTGAGCTGTGAAAGGAAGATGAAAAGAGATAACAATATTTCTCCCACTTGCACAGCATCTCCCCAAGATTGTTCACCAGGTGCACAAGACAACATGTCAGCCTGTAGTTTAACTACTGTATAGTGAGAGCTTCTCTTCTTATAAAGGCTTTAAAAGCAAGGTCTGTTTTATGAGAGTTCCAAAGGACTATACAGAGCTGCCAGAGCTTAGGCAAAATCTGTCCAGACCCTTTTGTTAACAATACAGAGGTCACACCACATCTGACTTTATCTGAGGGTAAGAAAGGAACAGAAAAAGAAGGAGGAAGGATTTGCAGCATAATTGCTTGACCCTTTTACTCAGAATTACATTTACAGAAGCATAAGATTACTTCTTTCAAGAAGCTTCTCCAAAAAAATATAGTAAGGCAAATAATTCTTGGCACTGCAAGACAAGGGTTTGGGGTTTTTTTAAATTAATTTTTTACATGACAGATTAATGACCTGAGGCATAAAAATACCAAATGCATGTAATATAAAACGAAGTATCAGAGACTATTAGTAGCTTAATGATTATTTGGTACCAGGGGAAAATGGCTATGCTGTATTACAAGAAGACAAACAGTACTTTATGTAGCTTGATATATCTGACCTCCCATTTAAAATAAGACAAAAAAAATATAGAGTTGCTTAGCCTTTTTTGTTTTGTATGTCATAAACAGCATCAGTTTAACAGTTAATCCTAAGTGGACCCTCTCTCACACTTATTGTAATTCTTGTGTGTTTCACAATGTCCAAGTGATCACAGAACATACCCAGCTCTTCAAGTGATGGGACACCGTATTTCTCGTCATGGTCATCAGAAACTGGAGTACTACACTTTGCCATTACTTCTGGGGTTATGGTCTCCACAGGCATCTCCAGTGGTTCCATTCTACTAATTAAGGTCTGGAATCGCTTGTAAGTAAGAGGAGGCTGGCCTCCATTTAATTCTATTATTCTGGGTTTTACAAAAGGGAAAGAAAAGAGAAAAGACAAGAGGTATGTCAGACAACAGGATCATTTTTCTTTTTAAACAAAACACACACACCAAGAAATACTTTCTGACCCACCCCCAGTATGTTAATAAAGTCACAGATTCACATGGTAAGGCAGACAGTTTGAACTTCAGTTTTATCATTCTTTTTTCCCCCCATCAGGGAGACAAACAAATTAACTGTTTATAATTAAGTCAATTTCTTTCTATCCTGGGTGGGGGAAAACTACTCAAGAATGTGTAAGTAATGAATGCAGACAGCTGAAGGAAAACAAAAACACAGATTAGCAAAGCAGATAAGAGATCATAGCTACATAAAGATACACCCAAATCAGCTAACAAATGACACTATTTACATTTAAAAACTAACCCATTTTTCTACTCTGGGTACTATTCAGATACAGTTATGTATCATTCTTTGAACTGCAAAGTTCTGCTCAGCATGTAACAAAATTTGGATGGATGGACAAAAGAAACAAAACAAATGTGTAGTCTTCCTAACTATAAAGTATTCTGCATAGAAAGTAGCACATGACAGTTAGCCAAATAGTACTGGCAACTTACTTGTCCAGGTCATATAATGTATGGGAGATTCGAACGATGACCTCCACTCCAGCTTCAGTAGCTAGCTTCTTAATTGCTGCATCTCTTTCCTTCCCAAATGGTTCAGAATCATATTCAATGGAAAGTTTTGCAATATTCCATTCCTGCAATGCAAACAAAAAACGTGGGGTTTTGGCATCTTGGCTGCATGACAAAAGTTGAGGAAGGACGGGGACAAGATGGAACACTAGCTATTATCTGCAGCTGGTTGTCAGAGATATGCAAATGCCCAAAGTACCTTTAATACCTAGACTCTCAGAAACAAAGTCCCATGTTTTGGCATTTCAGCAGGAATAAAGCCCCTACATGTCCCATTATTGTGAGTGTACACAACAGTGGGACAACTTCTGTGCAAGCTTTGACAACTAACTTGAGGATCCATATACCTTAAGAGACACAAAAGAAGGGAAAAATGGCAGAGGCTGTCTTCTGGACATTGATAGTCATCAGCATCTTACTCTGCAGAAAAGCTTTTCATATATGCCTGTCAACTTCAACAGCAAAACTAAAGTTCTGAGGAAGGAGGGTGTCATTACACCAAACAAACATCACATACTTTCCTTTCCTTTTCCAAATCCTTATCCCTCACTGCCTTGGTTCTAATTTAAATTTTCCAGAGACTCAAATATGGTTGATAGAACCAATAACAATTTATAGGATGTCCTTCCCTCTTCCTCCTTCTTTCCCAAAAGTAAAGGTTCACAGGATGTTAGGGGCTGGAAGGGACCCAAGGAGATCATCAAGTCCAACCCCCCTGCCAGAGCAGGACAATACTATCTAACACAGATCACAGAGGAACACATCCAGACAGGCCTTAAAGTCTCCATAGAAGGAGACTCCACGACCTTACTGGGGAGCCTGTTCCAGTGCTCTGTGACCCTCACAGTAAAGAAGTTCCCCCTTGTGTTGAGGCAGAACCTCTTGTGCTGCAACTCACACCCATTGCTCCTTGTCCTATCACAGGGAGCAAGTGAAAAGAGCCTGTCCCCTCTCTCCTGGCCAGCCCTCAGATACTTACAAACATTTATCAAATCCCCTCTAAGTCTTCTCCAGACTAAAAAGCCCCAGGTCCCTCAGCCTCTCCTCATAAGTCATGCCCTACTGTCCCTTAATCATTCTCATAGCCCTCCGCTGGACCCTCTCCAGCAGATACCTGTCCCTCTTCAACTGGTGAGCCCAAAACTGAACAAAGTATTCAAGATGAAAGGAATTAGATGGAGAGAGAGAGGAAAGGTATACAGACCCAAATAAATAATCTCAATGTGATTTGGAAGTTAAAAGAAGAAAAGTTTTAACAATAAATAAAAGGTAGATGAGGTAGGGAAGTTACAAAGATATAGGGCAGGGGAAACAAGGTACAAAATACGTAAATATACAACAGATTTGATGGCAATGGGTTTTGTCCACCTCATGGGGTGATGGCCATGTGGTGAAACAAAGAGAACCAGCAACAAGGATGGTGATTTCTGGTGAGCAGGAAGGCAGGGGAGAGAGAGCAAACATGAAGTCCCCCTGCTTTTATGGATCTTAGACAGGAAGGGGGAGTGGGCTAACCACCATCACCTGGTAGTGTTCAGACCCACCCCTGGGTCAAGGCCACCTGGTTCAAGACCACCTGGTTCAAGATCACTCCCTCCATGAGGGTTACCCCTGTACACTCACCCACCATAATGAACAATCTTCACTTTCTTACCATAAAAAAAAAAAATCTTTTATGTTACAGATGCTGTTACCAAGGCCAACAGTAACAGGTGGGGGAAAAAGACCAATTAATAGCCAAGTCCTCTGCAACACCAGGGGAAATGGAAAGGTGAAGTATGCACAGAATGATCCTAGAAAGCCATTCTGCCAATCAAACTTAATCAGTTCACTCAGATACACCAGACAGACTACTTCAGATAACTGGATTTACATCAAAGAGAAAAGGGACACTCTATAAACTGTTAACCTAGGGTGTTGTTTCACTTCTGAATTTCAGCTCTCTCTTAGATAATGTCCAGGAACAACCCTGAGGATAGACTAGGGGAGTGCTTGATTTTTAAGATAACACTTGGCTCCCTCCATCACTGTGTGTCAAGATTGATTCACCAGGCCCTGAATCCTCAAGCAACCTCCTACACCCTTACACAACATTTATTTCCCATTTCTCAATGTAAAACCACTAGTAGCAATTCAGTTCATTTGGTGATTTGCACATTAGAGAGAAAAAAAACTCAAATCTAACAAAACCAACCTTAAAATAAAACACCAAGGGTGATTAAATATTTGCACTGATAACAACTTGCACTTAAGTATATAATACAAGAAATACTCCTAGCTGAAATTCTTTTGTCAGTCAAATTTCTGTGTAGAAACAACTCCAAGGTGGCATTTACCTTAAAAAGTCTTGGGAAAACATCTGCTGGCTGCCCACGAATAACAAACAAACGTGAATTCAGTTTCCGTAGATTGGCATCAAGATCCTCCAGACACTGAAGCAGGAATCTGCAAGGAATTGTACAGAAATGTTTATTTTCTGAGGCAGACCATCTTACAATAGACAAAGAGTACCAAGAGGACCAATCCAACAAATATTATCAGAGCTTCAGTATTCGGTGCATATTTTGGGGATGTATGTATGTTCATGTCCTAATGACACTTGGCTTACAGTAGTTCAATCCCATATAATACACTCAACAATAAATCAGAAAATCAAACTGCACTGCCACTGAAGTTCTTATCTCAATGCCATTCAGCTCTGGAATGGACTAAAATATATTCAAGTCTTACCTAGAAACATCTTGTCACTCTAAAGAAAAAAAAGGACACCACAGGAAAAAAAAACCAACAACACTGAAACAAAAACAAAAAACACAGACAAAGAAACAGTCACAGTATCACAGTATCATCAGGGTTGGAAGAGACCTCACAGATCATCAAGTCCAACCCTTTACCACAGAGCTCAAGGCCAGACCATGGCACCAAGTGCTATGTCCAATCTTGCCTTGAACAGCTCCAGGGACGGCGACTCCACCACCTCCCCGGGCAGCCCATTCCAGTGTCCAATGACTCTCTCAGTGAAGAACTTTCTCCTCACCTCAAGCCTAGGACAATCAGCTGTTGACGTATTGATACTAAACTGAGTTCAAGTCCTTCTCAAAACACAGCAGCCTGAACTGTTTCTAAACCCAGCATACCAGAGGACTACATGGTCATAACTACACCTTTGGCCTTCATTTTTAAAAGTAGCCCTCTACAGAACAAACTGTTCCCTGTGTCTTGGCTGTAACCTCATCCCAAGTATTTTAATGAGCCGATCAGCAAAGAAGGGGAAAAGGAAGAGGGAAATGAGTTGCTACAAATCTGCAGAAAACCAGGTAGCTGCACAAAGGATGTTGAGACAGGTTCACATGTGCAAAGACTTATTAGTGGATACAGGAACGAAAAGTAACTTCAATGCTTAAAGTTGTTTGGAGGAAGAAATTAAAACAAAAGGAAGGAAAGGAAAAAATGCTCTCCCTTGCAGCCAGAGAGATGCTAGGATTCTCCAGACCAGTGCCCTTTCCCTGGACCTGTCTGCAGTCCTGTAACAAGGGGCTCCTCCACAATGTTCTTCCTTGCAGTAATGAGTGTCTTCACCAGGAGCTGCTCAAACCTTGCCTGATGCATCTTACAAGGCACTCAAGGTGCAGGTGGATGAAGGCAGTGGCTGAGTCAGCGTGCGAGTCATTAACCTCTGTGCACACAGGCTGTTGGATCTCCTGCCGCAACCCGAAAGCTACACCCAGGAGCACAAAAAGGAGATTCTCCTACTGCAGGCCATTCTTTCTGAGCCAGCCTGCTGTAATGACACTACATGTAGATCCAAACTCATAAAGGCAACACCACAGGAGCAACCACCCAAGATCAACTCGCAGGAAGTAGCACCAGAGGCCAGGAGACACTGCACCCACAGCCTGGACGCAAGGTGTAGAGCCACCAGGGAAGAAGGGCAGGCTACAGCACTCTGAGTGCCCACAGCGTTACAAAGACAAAAGGCACCAAGAAACCATATTCACTAAATATCAAGGGCTCTTAAAACACCTAAGCTTTTAAGAATGCATTCTTTAAAAGAAAAGAGCCCATTGCAATGGATATGCTACACCTTCTAGGAGGGATGTCATGTATATGACTGTTGTAAACCTACCAACATTTTGGACATTTTCCAGAGATTTAGTAATATGTAATTGATGCCTACTTAACACACATTGCCTCCATATTTATCTGAGTAAATAATGCAAGAATTAATGTACAGAAGGCTAGCAGGAAAACTCTCCAGCTGCTATTAAATGCAAGGCTCACTTGGGGTAGCAGAAAGCAAGTCTGTGAGGTAGCCAGCATACAATACAACTGCCTCTCAGCGGGCAACTATGCTTACCTGTTTAATGGCTGAATGAGCTGAAAATGCCTAATTTTCTTGCCTTCCTAACATTCTTACTTTCCTTACTTTGAGAATAGCAAGGTCATGAAGGATATGCTGCATCCAAGATGAAACTGCCACGTACTCATTTAGTTAGGAACCACAGAGGAGAACCGTTAAGAATCTGATGAGGATCACGTATGCTTCTATCAGAGAGAACTTGGGCCTCTTGTTCCCAGTCCACTTCCAGATGAACTCTGAGAAGCACAGCTTCATCTTATGATTTCTTTTTGTTTTGAAACCAGGCCTGACTGACCTTAGCACTCATCTTATCCACCCAAACCTCGCTTTCAAAGTGCACGGACTTACACTTCACAAACTGCTATGAAAGCAAACTGCAGGAGTGCCACAGATGCTTTTGTAACAGCCCAGGAAAGGCTGAGGGATTGTTCATATGGTGGGGTTCTGTTGCTGGGATTTTCTGGTGTGGTTTATTTATGTTTTGTTTTCCTTTTGTTTGGTTGGTTTCGATGGTGTTGGGTTTCTTTGGTGGTTTTTTGTGGTGGATTTTTGTCATTAGTGGTTGGTTGGGTTTGGGCATGCCTGTTTTCTTTGTGTGGGTTTTTTTTTTGCTTGTTTGTTTTTAAACTTTGTATCATGGAAAGGGTATGATTCTATTCCAAGAGAAACTGGTGAATAGAAGTGCTCAAAACTATTCAAAGTAAAAAAAACAAACAAACAAACAACAAACCTGTCTTTCTGGGAATTATTTTTTCCTATTTGCTCCTCAGTTCCCTCTAATTTATTTTCTTCTTACCTGACTGACCATAACATATAACTTGTAGTCTGGACTTCATGCAAAATCCGATTCAAGAAGATTACATGCACTGACCCAGTCTCCACATCCAAGATCCCTAAACTTGCCCTTAATACTCTTTAATCTCTATCTTGTTGGTTCCTCAAATCCCCTCTATTATCTCTCTTAACTATCACTTACTACACTCCTACATTTCAATCTCCATAAAACTATTTTGTGTATTTAACAAGCATAGTGGTGTAGACTCAGATTGTTAAATATATGTAGCAAGGGAGCAGCAGAGTGGCCAGGGAAGATGCACATTCCCCTTATCTGAATAGAAAGAACAAATTAGAAACAGCCAAACTAGTCTGAGTGGCAATAATGTCACTGAAAGCAATGGATAATAGACCAAATTAAACTCCAGTGACCCTATAACTATAGTAACAGCAATGCAAGAGAGGACAGCTTCTGAATTCCAGAATGCAGATTGATCTTGAAAGTGATTTACATTGAAGTGTTCAGTTTATTAAGCATATTTAAATCTTCCTGTTGGAAAAGGCTGAGGTTCTCGACGACTTCTTTAGCTCAGTCTTCACTGCAAAGGCCTCCAGCCACAGTCCTGGAGCCATGGAAGATAATGGCAGGGGCTGAAAGGAAGAGCTGCCCATCATAAGTGAAGATCAGGTTCATGATCACGTGAAGAACCTAAAAATGTTCAAGTCCATGGGACCCAATGGGATGCATCCACAGGTGCTGAGGGAACTGGTAGATGAGGTTGCTAAATCCCTCTCTATTATATCTCCAATGTCATGGCAGTCTGGTGCAGTCCCCACTGACTGGAAAAAGGGAAAGATAACCCAAATTTTCAAAAAGGGTAGGAAGGATGAGCCAGGGAACTCCAGGCCAGTCAGTCTCACCTCTGTGCCCAGTAAGAGCATGGAGCAGATCCTCCTGGAGGCACTACTGAGACAGAAGAATAGTGAAGAGGTGACTGGCTACAATCAGCATGGCTTCACCAAGGACAAATCCTGCCTGACAAACCTGGTGGCCTTCTATGAACAGGTCACAACATTCAGAGATGAGGGACGAGCAACTAAGGTCATTTACCTGGGTCTGAGCAAGGCCTTTGACACTGTCCTGCACCACATCCTGGTCTCCAAGCTGGTGAAACATGAGTTTGATGGGTGGACCACTAAATGCATAAAGAACTGGCTTGATGGCCACACCCAAAGAGTGGCTGTCAGTGGGTCCAAGTCCAAGTGGAGTCCCTCAGAGATCATTCCGTGGGCCAGTCTTGCTCAACATCTTTGTCAGTGACAAGGACAGAGGCACTGAGTACAGCCTCAGCAAGTTTGCTGATGACACCAAGCTGTGTGGTGCAGCAGACATGGTGGAGGGAAGGGATGCCCTCCAGAGGGACCTGGACAGGCTGGAGAGCCAACCTCATGAGGTTCAACAAGACCAAGTGCAGGGTCCTGCATCTGGGTTGGGGCAATCCCAAGCACAAATCCAGGCTGGGCAGTGACTGGCTGGAGAGCAGCCTTGAGGAGAGGGACTTGGGGGTGCTGCTGGATGAGAACTCAACATGAGCCAGCAGTGTGCACTTGCAGCCCAGAAAGCCAACCAGATCTTGGGCTGCAGCAAGAGAAGAGTGGCCAGCAGGGCAAGGGAGGTGATCCTCGCCCTCTACTCCACTCTGCTAAGACCCCACCTGGAATACTGTGTCCAGTTCTGGAACCTCCATTACAAGAAGGATGTGGACATGCTGGAATGTGTCCAGAGAAGGGCCACGAGGATGATCAGAGGGCTGGAGCAGCTCTGCTATGAGGACAGACTGAAAGAGTTGGAGCTGTTCAGTCTGGAGAAGAGGAGGCTCCCAGGTGACCTTATTGTGGCCTTTCAGTATCTGAAGGGGGCCTACAAAAAAAGCTGGGGAGGGACTTTTCAGGATATTAGGGAGTGACAGGAACTTTTTAGGCTATTAGGTAGTGACAGGACTAGGGGTAATGGAGCAAAGCTGGAGGTGGGTAGGTTCAGAGTGGACATGAGGAAGTTCTTCAGCATGAGAGTGGTGAGAGCCTGGAATGGGTTGCCCAGGGAGGTGGTTGAGGCCCCAACTCTGGAGTTGTTTAAGGCCAGGCTGGATGGGGCTGTGGGCAGCCTGATCTAGGGTAGGGTGTCCCTGCCCATGGCAGGGGAGTTGGAACTAGATGATCCTCGTAGTCCCTTCCAACCCTGATTGATTCTGTGAATCTAAATGCATTTTAACCAAACTGGTCTGTTTTCACTGACCATGTTTATGCTAGACTACATCTAAGGTAATTTTCTGATTAAAGTGCTAACAAAATTTGTGAAAAAGAAAATCCATTGCACACATTTGCTCTTTTCAATTAAAAATGAACCTTCCTAGATCTTTACTTGGAGATGCAATCAAGACCAAAACACTTTAGTTGAATCAATTCCTTGCACCGACCAAAGTTTTCACCTCCTTTTTCTCATGTGCACCTTTAGAACTTAGAGAAGCAGCAAAGCATCTTTACAACGGTTAGATACATGCTAAGTAACACCTAGTTTCAGATATATCCAGATACAAATTCTTTTGGATTTAAGGAAGGAAAACTTTATCTTTCAGAACTTTTCTGTTCATCTGGCATGCTGTTATGCTTACGTGAATGGGTCTCCATGAAAGGAAATTCTTTGCTTGTATCAACTGTCTGGGACAACTTCTAATTCCAGCATCTTCTCTAGTTTTGGCATGGCATTTCAGTGCATTGCATTGACCTCCTGTCCTAGCAAACTGAGGTTTCACCTATAATATACACATGATGCAAGATCACAACATGCATGCCCCTGAATGTATTAAATCCTCAGCATTCAAAACACTGTCAGAGTGAATCATTAAGGGATCCATAAGCAATGAGATTTCAGTTTTCCGAGGCATCATGTTGACTGGTAACATCTCTTTGCAAGTGAAAATAGTTCTGAACAACTCTAATACCATGCATGGGTATTTACTGCAGCACAGGAGCATGCAGGTGTTTTGCTCAGTGCAGGCATGTGAAAGTAAGTAAAAGCAGCACTCCAGCATTGACAAGACAAAATTGGTTAAGCTCAAGAGATACACCTAAACACTCACAAATATGTTCCTTTCACAGTATAACATAAATGAAAATGAATGGTAAATTGGACTGTGAATTGAAACCAAGTATGTTACCTCCACCTCATAAAAAGTAATTGCTTCAAGGGCTCATATATATATAAAAAGTGAAGTTTTTTTCATGGCAGCTATGAAGTAAGATCTACTAGGCTAGAACTCTACTCCACTTTACACCAAAGTGTGGCAATTAGGAGCTATTTTAGTCTCCCCCTACAGTGAAAGGTCCTGGGGTTTGAGTCTGCAATCTAAACCAACTTTTCCTCTCAACAGTCAGTGGGAAAGCATCTTCTCACTTTGAACACATATAAAAACCACATGACAGCATCTCATGAAAAAGACACAGAAAGGATGCAGAGATTTTTTTTTTTAATCAGATGAGAGCATGGGCCCAGGTTTCTGCATCTGGCCTTCAACTTCCCTTGAACAAACCAGAGGAAGGGAAAAAGTTTACCATTAATTCGATAGTAGTAAACTGTGTGAGGTATGTGCATGACTGAAGTGATGGAAGGAGACAGAAAAGGCTCTATCTAGATTACATATAAGAAAGAAATTCTTCACTGTGGGAGTGGTGAGGCCCTGGAACAGGTTGCTTAGATAGGCTGTGGATGCCTCCTCCTGGGAAGTGTTTAAGGCCAGGTTGGATGGGGCTTTGAGCAAGCTGATCTAGTGGAAGGTGTCTCTGTCCATACTGTGAGGTTCAGAACTAGATCTTTAAGATCACTTCAAACCCAAACCACTCTATGATTGTATGACTGACTTATTGTAACACAGGGAAAACGTTCATGCATCTATTACAATAGTGAAAATTCTCATTAAAAGCATCTGAAGCCCTCATGGTTTGAAAGGGATGCACAAAAAATCTCAGGTGTTTTCTCCATGAAACTCCACAAAATCCACTGTTGCAAGTCATGCAAAGTCTGCGTGGGGTCTGAAATCTAAACCAAATGTTAAGATTTGGGGAGGTTGAGAGTGATTGCCAGAAAGTGTTTCACATAACCTATCACAATGTAGCTATCATGAACTGAAATAAACCAGTACCACCATCAAGGCAGAAACTAAAAAAGTTTAACAACTAATTGTTAAACAGTTAATCTTTAACAAAACGAACAAAACAAAGTACTACATAGAATCATACAATGCTTTGAGTTGGACAAGACCTTTAAAGGTCATCTAGTCCAATGCCTCCACAATAAGCAAGGATATCTTAAACCCGATCGGGTTGTTCAGAGCCAGTCCAACCCAACCTTGACTGTTTGTAGGGATGGGGCATCTGCTAGCTCTCTACTTTATACAGTCTTCCTGGCTCTGCACTATTAACATGATTCAAGACTTTACCCAAGGAGGAAGTCTGGAGCAGCCTGTTGAAAAGGTATAATTTATTTAGGAGACTTTTCAGAAAGATACCTATAGATATTCACACTTTTCTTCGGAAACTTTTTTCCACAGTGAAAGAGTGGTCAGGCATTGGAATGGGCTGCCCAGGGAGGTGGCTGAGTCACCAACCCTGGATGTGTTTAGAAGTTGTTTGGATGTTGCTGTCTACAACTACCTGAAGGGACATTGTAGTGAGGTGGGGGGAGGCCACTTCTCCCAGGCAACCACCAATAGAACAAGGGGACACAGTCTCAAGTTGTGCTGGGGTAGCTATAGGCTGGATGTTAGGAGGAGGTTCTTGACAGAGAGAGTGATTGGCATTGGAATGGGCTGCCCAGGGAGGTGGTGGAGTCACTGTCCCTGGAGGTGTTGAAGCCAAGCCTGGATGGGGCACTTAGTGCCATGGTCTAGTTGACTGGCTAGGGCTGGGTGCTAGGTTGGACTGCTCTTCCAACCTGGTTGATTCTATTATTCTATGATTCTATGTGGTGCTTACAGCTATGGTTTATGGTGAATCTTGTAGAATAGGGATATTAGTTTGACTTGGTGATCCTGAGGGTCTTTTCCAACCGGAATGTTTCTGTGACTTGTGTGATACAGTTTAAGTATCGTAAAGTCTTGCTTTGGCTTATTTATAGGAGTAATAAACACCCAGAAACTACAGTCATGTGGAACCATTCTTACTAGCATGAAAGGAGGAAAGTTGCTGGAAATTGAGAGGACTTGAAATGCAATGACTCCTCTTTCAAAGGTCATTTACATATGAAAATCTGGATGTTAAGCCATTAAGAATCAATACAAATTCAGGTTTGGGTTGTTGTTTTTTTTCTGAACTCAAATTCCAGATTCTGAATTTCAGCAGTAGGCAAGACAGGAGTGTTAGACTGCACAAGCCATTACCACACAAAAGAAAATAACCTAGTCAGGCTTCCTCATTCTGAGGAAGAAGTTTAAAAAGTTGAGTGAAAATGACCAGTGCTAAAACTTGTTTTATTCTTAAGTTACTTAGTATTTTTACATATGACTGCAACCTATCCAAACCAATCTGTTTAACCAATCTTCTACGTTCTAGTTCCCATTCCAAGTCATTGATTACAACTTCTCCAGTGAAAGATAAGCACTGCCAAAGGAGAGTCCCATGTAATTACAGATATTTGATGGCCACCCCGACTTTGTCCACCAGAATTATCTTTGCAGCCCAGTGTCCGCTAGTTTAATTTTTCCCCATTCAATGTTCTTATTTCAAATGTTGCTTTCAGATCATAACATATTTCTGAGCTCAGTAGAGATGGATTCAATGAAGTGCATTACCTCTTGTCTAAGAACCACTCTTTTTTGAGTGAATGCAGTTTACAGCATTAGACCCTGCTGTAGTAATAAATTGTGCAACATTTATTTGCCTTCATGGGAAAAGAGAGAGCGCCTTTCTTTCATGCTTATCTGCTAGTTTGCTGTATGTTCATTTAGGTCATTGTGAAAGTCCAGTATCATTTAGGTAAACATATTCCTCATATTAGCTTCTACAGGACTCACACAGCAGATTCCACCTAACACCAACACAGAGTATACAACACTGAGCAGTATCTCAAGTTTTATGCATCTGTACAGAAATGTGTAATGTTTTATCAGTATATTCTGCTGCTTGATTGCTACCAAGCAATGTGTCTTAGTGCAAGCAGTATATTCTTATGAAACTAAGAAGATTAAGCTCAGACAGGATTTAAGTGTTATGTACACTCCACCACATCCCTTGGCAGCCAGCCATTGTAATATTTTCCTATTACCAAATCAAGGTCACAGAGGCATTCCTTATATTACATTACATTGTTTCAGCAAATATTACACACAACTTCCACATCCTAAAAAGGTATACAGTAACACATTTCATAGAGGTATTATCCTTTAAGCTTACAGTCAAGAGCAGGGGAAACTCCAGACACTGATGTAAAATGGCTGTGGTAGCTAACTAATCTCCTGCAGGGTTCCTCTACAGCCAGAGAAAAAAAACACAGCTCCTTTAAAGTGCAATTCAGGACTTCAGAATCTTTCATAACTTAGTAAGAGCTGAGCCACATGCAAAACTAAAACCAAACACAGATAATGAAGTGCATCACTTGGCTCTCTGCCCCTGATATTTACTGCTGTTATCATCTTCAAGCCAAATCAAAGCTGTGATGGAGGAAGAATGCAAGATTTACCCAAGCTCTCATACAGCCAAAATACTTGTAATTGCTGTAAAAGAGGGTCTCAAAAAACAAGTTCTATGCTTTGAAAAATGATGAAAGGAAGGGCTTCAAACAACTGAGAAAGCAACATGCAAAATTTAATCCCTACAAGCTGAGTTCTTTTGGGTGCATATTCTTTGAAGCTAAGTAGTAAAGAGTATTTCACATATGGAGTAGGACTAGAATACCAACTACAGCAAGCAATACTGCTCCATCAAGAGCAACAAAATCACGGTAGTTTATCTTAGCTTACATTGCATACAAAACTAGCATCTCCTTACGCAACATTCCTCAACTTATCTCCAGCTGAGCCCCACCTTTTCACGGTCAGCGTTCCCCAAAGGAAAGAAACACAGTGTTTTTGTCCTAACCAGAAAACATTCATGATCTCCCAAATAGCAATCTGTATTTTATGAGCCATATGCCACAGCAAATAATGTATTTAGCTTCTGTAAAGATGTGGATCTTAACTCCATAAGCAAAGGGCGCCTATCATTCATCTTAAGCTATTTCCATATACTATCTGCAAACATCTCCAATTACTTGCTTGTTACAAAGGTCAGCCTTCTGATGATATCAGACTGACAGGTTAACAGCTTCCTAAATCTCTCTACCAGTATCTTCCCTTCTTTGATGTATATATTCCATGTTTATTTTCCTCAAATCCTCTAATTCCAATCTGATAAATCAAATTTCACATTTGACTTTAACCCCTTAAGGCTGCTCTTTCCAGAGACAAAGTAGTTGGATCTATAAAAGAAAACTTAAATGCAAACAAATGTGTTTGCAGTGGTGACAGCTGGGGAAATAGGATCTAGAAGCAAACTACAAAACTAAGTTAATTGACAGTACAGACATTCTCATACTAAAATAAATTTAAAAACCTTATTCTCATGTATCCAAGTTCTCTTGTCTAAATGAGCAGCTCCTAAGGTTTGAGGTCATTAAAACTAGAGCTGGTCTGCCTTATAAAATAGTTGAGCCATGTTATTTTCAGCAAATCTAAGCTGTCCATGAGAAAGTAACAGCCATGACAAGGAGGATAAGAGCACAATAAAAAGATAATCTTGCAATCTGATTGTGAAGGACGAATTTTATACTGCCTCTCATTTATATTAATAAAACCCTTTTACTTTCTTTAAAGTGCCCTTTTTTTAAGGTGATAATTACTACTAATAAGATTTTGTACAATTTTGTTTCCCATAATTTAAATACCACATAAAATTCATGTATTTCTCAACTACGCTGCATAAATGTCAGGTCCTTAAGGTACAATTCCATTGTCTCTGGCTTCCCATATCTAAAAAAAAAAAAACACCACCAACAAAAACTGTCTAACTAACAAAAAAGGAATTAAGGGTAGAATTCAAACCTGTTAGCCAGAACAGAAATGGATAGAAAGTTTGGAAAACAAAAAAAATCTGAAGTTACTCCTAAAGATCTTAATTAACACTGAGTGACTTTCATTTCTGTAGGGATCATGCATGACATTCAGCACTATCCTAACTTCCCACTGCTACTCCTATGATTCAAGAAGGCTAAACTGAGCTGGGCCTTCAAAACTGAAATTAGTCATTTACATCTCAACACAAGTTCAACATGTAGAAAGAATCAACATTAAAAAAAACCCAAACTTTTAATCTCCCAAATAACTGAAATACAGCTTAACTTATAAAGCTGCATAAATCTACTTTGCCTCACAGTTTTTTAGTGCATGAGTAGACTAAAGGAGGTAGTTGGTTCACTTCACAGTATCACAGTATTATTAGGATTGGAAGAGACCTCACAGATCATCAAGTCCCACCCTTTACCACAGAGCTCAAGGCTAGACCATGGCACCAAGTGCCACGTCCAATCCTGCCTTGAACAGCCCCAGAGACGGCGACTCCACCACCTCCCCGGGCAGCCCATTCCAGTGTCCAATGACTCTCTCAGGGAAGAACTTTCTCCTCACCTCCAGCCTAAATTTCCCCTGGCGCAGCCTGAGGCTGTGTCCTCTCGTTCTGGCGCTGGCCACCTGAGAGAAGAGAGCAACCTCCTCCTGGCCACAACCACCCCTCAGGTAGTTGTAGACAGCAATAAGGTCACCCCTGAGCCTCCTCTTCTCCAGGCTAACCAATCCCAGCTCCCTCAGCCTCTCCTCGTAGGGCTGTGCTCAAGGCCCCTCACCAGCCTCATCGCCCTTCTCTGGACACGCTCAAGCATCTCAATGTCCCTCCTAAAATGGGGGACCCAGAACACTTCATGCTACAGAAGTCTAGAGCTGACAAAAACAACAAACCAAAAACGTGCAGAGCTTATTAACATCAACCCTGGTAAACAAAACTGACATAATAAATACAAAAATCTAAATATCTTTGAGATAAACATGCTATCTTCATCTGCCACAACTGCAGCAGTTCACTGCCATACTGAAAGTCAAGACCAAAGCACCTCACTTGAAGCAACTAAATTCATCTTGAAAAGTTACCTAGTACAGTTAAATCGAACCTCCTGCTAACTAAAACCTGATAATGAATCATCTCTGTAGAAGTACTAGTAACTTAGATGAAGAATTATTTTAATTGAAGAATGAAACCTTCATTTCAGCAACCATAATTTTTATATTTTCCCTATCTATCCATTCCTTTCGGAAAGTAGGAAGGAGTTACCAAAACTCACACCTCCCTGATCATCAGCCACATTATTTTTTGTTACTTTGTTGCACAAATAAAAGGTAGAGAAGTGGAAAATATTATCCTGTGCAGGATGACTATTCTTTCCAGAAGATGCAGATAGGAATGCTGCCAATTTAAAGGAGGGGAAAAAAGGGGGAAAGGGGTGGGGCAGGCACCACGCCTCTCTTCCTGAAAGTGGGCAAAGCAGCTAATGTAAGAGCAGCTGAATGCCAATACAAATTGTTATCACTCCAGAAAAACAGAGAGTTCTAAGAAAGATTAAAAGAAAAGATTCACATAACCCCTAAGATATTTCTATAGACACACACAAAAAAGATGGGGGCGCATTTGTAGGCTCTAAGCTCTTGAAACTTAAATCACCATTGAGAATTGGTATTGCTACACAATACCTTCAAGCAAGAAGAGATGTTCCCCGCTAGAAGTCAAACAGAAAAAAAACCCAAACCTCGTTTTACTTTAATCCCCATGCGCCCAAACATCAAGGGGCAATACCAAAGTGGGGGGGACGAAGGGAGGGGCAGGGGAGAGGTGAGGGAAGTCTACAAAATCTGCAGCTTTCATTGCTGTGTCTCATAACCTGATCATTTCCTTATACCATTTGCAAGAAGAACATTTCAATATGAATCAACAAAAATAGTTTCCTAAAGTAGGTCGTTGCTGCAGCAACCAGGCGGCTGTTTGGACTACTCCCTGCCACAATGACCTACTTTTCCAGTTATACGTAACCGCTGTCGCAGGAGCCGAATTTCTCCTTCCCTCCCCAGCGGCTCCGAGAGGATTCTCGTACCAGGGCTGAACTCTACTCCTAATCGGGACGGAGAAAGGCTTTGAGCAGGTACAAGCAGCAGGTTGGTTCAGCTCCTTTCTGTCTATTTAGAAGTGTCGACTGCTAAAGGTTAACTGAAACCCAGTATGTGCTCGCAGTTCAAAAAGTACTAAGCCAATGTTCAGAACTGGAGGAGCTGATGAAAAATAGAAAGGGAAGGTGTCAAAACGACCAGCAGTTTGCTAACACCGTGTCCTCTGCCAGAGTCAACAGCTGGCAGCAAGCTTCAGCACAAACAGCCTGCTTCAGCACTACCATCCGGGCACAAGCTAACAGGTATCATCCTTTATTATAGGTCTAATCAACACAAACCTGCACTAAAGAAAAACCCTCAGGAATGACAGGTAAAGCTAACGCGGTTTTAAGCCCTACTGAACGCTGCAGGGACATATGAAGGTATCACACAAACCCAGGAAGTAACAGAGACGATTACATAATTTCCTGTTTACTGTTCATGACCATTAACCTTATGACAAAGGAAAAAAAACACATTACCAGCACAACTTCCCATTGAACTATATCTTAAACTACACAAAGAAAATACCGCATCTGTAGAAATAAGCCTACAAGTCTTCAGGCATCCATCACACTGGCTTATGCATAGGTATTTTTTGATCAGTTTATGCGAATCCCAAGTTCAGAAGCTTTCTTCCAAACTAAAATTTTAAGAGGCAAGCACAAGAGACTAACACTTCCAAGCAAAAGACAATTCCTTCCAACAAAAGACAAGCTATGCATCTTAAGTAGAACTTCAGTTAACAGAAAGATTCTGACTGATCCAGCTCACAACATGAAAGCCAAAGGAAATGCAGAGAAGCTCTGCAAAGTTTATTTTACCTTAAGTCTTCTTAAAACGTCTAAGTTCAGCAGGAGAAATACTGGAATTGGAAAAAAAAACCCATGGAACTGCAAATGGATTGTTTTAATTCCCACACTCTTTCACTTGGGAATAAATCATGAGACAGTTACCCCTGCAAATCTCACATTCTTCAAACAGAACAGAAAACAATCCTAAAAGTTATTGGGAAGCCACAAAGAGGTAACTGCAAAGGTAGGATTCTGTAAGAATGATGGACTTGAAGAAAAAAAAAAGATTACAGAATTGTGAGAAAAATCACATACTTGTGGAAAGAAAAAAAAGGGAAAAAAAAAGAAATCAGAAGAGCTGCTGCAAGAGCAGCATCTGATCACTAGTAACACTTTTCAGTTTGAAAGTATGACCTTCAGTGCCAAAAGTGCCATTGTGCTGTCTCATATGGAAGTAGTAAAGAACCAGAGTACTGAAGAACTTTTCTTTGCAGACTAACACATTTCAGAGATGGCACTGGAAAAGGGGAGTCGGTGGAGTTATATTTGAAAGAATGCAGCAAGCCAAAATTTAAAATGTAAAAACAGAAAGATCCACATTATCCCCAAAACCCCATGACTTTCTTCATAGTGTAGAAGAAAAACATACTACTGCTGAAAGAGAGTACTTCTCATCAGGAAACTTATTGGCAAGTGGGTTACAGAAAGGAAATTGCAACCAAATGAAAAAACCTGCCCACTGAAAACACCATGACTATATGATCAAAACTAAGCTTTAAAAAAGATCCTCTGAAATTATAACAGGCTCAAAAGGGAAAAATATGCCAGAATTAAAGCTGAACTATCAATGTCACAGCAATTTACAACATTTTCTTCTGTCATAAGATGAAGGAGCTACTTATCACAGTATTATCAGGGTTGGAAGAGACCTCACAGATCATCAAGTCCAACCCTTTACCACAGAGCTCAAGGCTAGACCATGGCACCAAGTGCCACGTCCAATCTTGCCTTGAACAGCTCCAGGGACAGTGACTCCACCACCTCATCAGCAGATGTTTCCAGGTCATAACAATTAAAGAGTGTGCTGGAGAAAACAAAAAGGTAAGTTATAGCAACTCATTTAAAGAAGCATTCACAGGACTTGGGATATACTGCATAATAGCAGTAAACAGCACACAGCTGTACTGTCTAAAAAGAAATAGAAATAAAAGCTCAGTAAACCTGTCATCTACTAAAAACAAATAATGGAAAGTCACAGGAACTATCCCCAGGCAACCCAAATAAACCAAATAATTGAGATGACACTCTTTGCTTGATGGTCCTCATTAAGACTTGGACAGTATCAACTTCTTGAGTTCACTAATAAGACTCATAAAAACAAAGAACAAAACCAAAATGCAACCTCCACCCCAATCAAAGACTCTTCTGAAACCTGGGAGAACAAGAGTTAAAATAATCACTTGGATATTTTCAATGCATATCTCAGTATTATAGACATAGAGTCATGTGTTTCCCATGAGAAGGGCATAAGTGAAACAATAGCAGGCAATCTTTGCTAAAAGCTGTATTGTTCTTTTTCTCTGCTTTAAGACTCCTAGGGAAAAAAAAAAAGGCATGTTTGTTCTCAGGATTGTGAAATATAAACAATAGGAAAAAATAAAAATCACTTGATGCCACAGAATTTACAGACAGAAATATTCAACTCAGAGGAAACTCAGAACAACAAGAAAGAAAAAAACTATTCAATTCTTCATCTAATGAAATGTCTTGGAAGTCAAATTATTAACTATTTTTAATGCCAGCTGCTACATAAAAAGGAGTTTCACAATTCTCTGTACACTTCTCCAGTGCTTCAGAACTCCATGGATTGCAAAACTGAGATAAAGCTTGCCATGGCATTCGGTACCTTTAGTACACAGCAAATTTGTTACCATGCAGAGCACAATTATGATTTACTAACTATTCAAGGCATGAGGTTACAAGCAACTACACGAAGGAGTTACCTGTTTGTTTATTCATCTTTCTGATTAATATTGCCCTTGTATTTCTGTTCTTTTAATCATTGTTTTACCACTCTATCTCAATTGAAGCGGTTTATCTTTCGCCTAGAAGGTAAATAAGTATTGGTATGAAGGGAAAAAAAAACAACCCTGCAAGCACTGAACTCCACAAGTTCCTTACTATAAAAAGGAAAGCACTTCCCTAGGTCATAGATTCCACACTTTGGATAGCTCACAGATATAAAAGTCAAAGTTTTCCTTACAGGAGTTGTTCCTAAGTAGCCTGTAGTCTAGGTATCCCATCTCCATTATGAAAGAAGCAATAACAAAGTGCATTCATACTTCGCAACATCCCCATCTAAGTGTAAATAGATTTCTGGTTCAACATTTCTGGGTTTTGTTTTGGAAGTGTAGAAGTCTGTGTTCCAAAGGAGTCAAACTTACAGTGCAAGAATTTTGCAGTCTTCGCTTTCTACAGTTGTGCAAGAGTCACAAACATGCGGGCAGACATTAAAAAGGAACACGTGTGACTTGAACAGGAAAGGAAATGCTTTCCTATAGATCAAGAAACACTGAGAAAAAGTCCAGTTCAAAAGCAAGGCACAGAAAAATTCTTCAGTTTAGTTGCAAGAGAAAGCAACTCACAACACAAAAGGTCAGGTGTACATAACATCACATGCAGGATGCATCCTGATCAATGTTCCACTGGAAGAAATGTCTTCTATCTCTGATAATCTGAACAGGTTTCATCCTATTGCAAGGAACTTGTTGCATTAGCACCTTGCAAAGGGATAATGAGTAACAGTTTGATACATAAAATTTACTTCTTAAAACATGAGTATTAGTAGATTCTTATTCCCTAGTCAAGTTTATCAATATGTACTTTCAGACCTTTCAAATACTAATGGACTTTTTAAAAGTTAGAGTATAGAATTTAAGGAAAAAAGTGCTTTTTTTTAGCTGAGCTGCAGTGAACAGAGCTTCCTACTGTCCAAACTAATGCTAACAGAGTATGTTCATTTTTATTCTCTATTAGTAACTGGCTTGCTCTGAGATTCCTGTTTCAAAATTAGATGTACATGCAGACTTTTGCAACAGCTGTCTCCATTTACACACTTGAAACAACATTGCAATATTGACCCCGTTTCCCTCACTCCTTCCCAATCCTACCCTTTACCTCCACTGAAGCTTTATTCTTGCATAAAGAAACACTCACACACAAAAAACTCCAAAGCAGTGAAAGCAAATGCTTAATAGTGACCTGAAAAATATATGGAGGCTTCTGGGTTAGAGTAACATTGCAATTACAGTTCACCTGTTGACCTAGATTGCAAAGAACTCGAAAGCCTCAAGTACACAGAAGCAAATACACTAACTTTGCTCCACATTGAAAAGGTGCTGAAAAATTTAAGCAAAACATATCAGAGAAACATACCCTAGCAATCAAATGCAGTCCTTTCCTAGAGGTAACCAAAGACACTGCTATTACATCTCTTAAAATGTGATATGCAAATTACTAAGCCTGTAAGAAAAAGTCACATACTCCCACACAACCCATTGATGCTCAAGCTGACTATTGCCTTTTTAGGTCACTATGGGAAAATCACAAAATTTCCTGAAGCAAAGAGTTTCTTTCAACACACAAATTAATACATCACAGATTTTAGTGTGCCTTCTACAATGAAAAAATGGCTGACTTGGCTGGCAGCTTGACCTCCCTCCTATCACAGGTTATGTAACTAACCTGAAAACCTGCCAGGCATTGAGAGACTATAGAAAATAAGTACTTTCCTTGAAAAGAAAGGTTTCCACGCTGCAGATAAACTGTCAGAAATCAAAAAGTTCAGGTGGCACAATGACAAGCACCTGGTTCTGCAGTATTTCCATAATGAAATATACTTAAAAGAGTAGCTTCCATTGGTAAGAATGAAGACATTTTCATGAACTGGAGAAAAGTGTACTTTATTCTGTGACAATGGCCAAAAGAGGATGGTAAGATATGAAAGAATTTGCTTTGAAAAACTAATGCAGAGTTAACTGATGCTGATGCATACTGATCAGTTGGGGAGAATAAAAACTATAAAGAAAAAAGTCTTTATTCATGATTGCCTAAAGAGAGCTGCTTTCACATTTGTCACAGAGTGTGTTCGTTGGGGGTTATCATCCTCTCCTTTCATGACCAGAGGAGGTAATACCACAAATAGCAGGCAGACTAGCTCTCCCCTGCTCAAATAATGTGATCTATTGATACTCAGGTAAAATAAAACAAAAGTAGATTTCAAGAGAACTAAGATTTAAATTATCCTATATTTTTTTTTCAAGACTGTATTAGTCCCCCACGAAGTCCACTCACTGCTCTTACACATTAAGAACATTCTACCCATATCTTCTCTTTATGTCCTCAAACTTTCAGTTTTAGTGATATAAAACCTGGTCTCTGAAACCTCAAAATTTCTTAATCTCAGGAATTAGATTTTTTCAAGATTAAAAACCTGCAATAAAAACAAAAACAAACCCAAACTGTATAAAAGCTTGCTGGATTTCTTCTGGTCTACAATAACTGCTACTTGGTAAAAACAATTAATATAAAATTGGATTTGTGGTACTGCCTGCTCTTTCCAGACCAACCAGTGCTGATTTCTTGTACAGTTTAGAAGTGGTTCCATTATAGAAACCGGTGATAGAAGATCACTCAAAGTAACCAAATAAGCACAATGTAACTTCTGAGTTGGCAGGGTTATTCCTCATCTTCTAACAGTTTGACAAGTAATAAATTGGGCTTTTCACATAATGCAACAAAAAGACTGATACTTATTTTGGACAATATAACTTAAAAGGGTGTCAGCAAATTGCAAGCCACAGAAGAAACCAATAATCACCTTCCAAAAACCACCCAATGGTTACTACACACATGAGCAATGCGGGCCAGTTATATGGCCATTTTCATCTGGCTTAAATGGGTATTGCCACTGAAAGAAATGGTAACTGCCCCTCCCACTCTCGCCTCTACTACTACTACTGTGACCTTTTCGCTGACACAACCACAGAGCTAATTCCACCAAAACTGGTAACTACTCTGTTTTGGGCAGACTGATGAGCTAACCTGGTTCACCACGAGCCTGTGTGCTATCATGAAAGGGTGGAGCCACCCCATTCATCAACACAGCAGGATTAGAACCATGAGGACATACGTCAGTGCCATTCAGTGACGTACTTTGTAAATGACAGGACTAGATCATGTAACAGGATGAATTATAGAGGGGATCACTAAACAGCAGGCACTTGTGGGGTAGAGGGGGCTTTCTGTGAAAGAAGACAGGTAGGCAGCCTCGGTGCGTGGCACTGGAGGGTTTCTCCAACCTAACCACCAGTACTACAGAGCTCCCATGTGAACACAGCTTCTGAAAACAACACTCTTCAAGAACACACTTTGAAATTTACAGATTAATTACCTTCAGTTTATTGGGCTGATTGGACAAAAGTGCTCCAAGTTGCATACTGCACTAGAGGTCTGAAGCCACTCATTAAAAGGCATGACAAGTGTATCTAGAACACAGCACAAGACCTGTTATACCCTGGCTATAGTAGTGGAGCTCAGCACAGGCTACCTATTTTGTAAGAGAAACCTCAAAGCATCTACAGAATCTACACAAGGCTAATGTTACCCACAAACTTGATCTGTGTCCATCTTTGTACATGAACAACCAAGAATGTTGTTTCTGTATTTTAGATTACTGGCTTGATGTTAAATATTTCAGAATGAAAATCTCTGTCATTTATAAGAGGTAGACCATGAAAATAAAGGGATGTTTCTAGCAGGGGCACTGTATTTCAGTGCACGCCTCCTTACATACCAAACATGTCACCAAAATTAACAAGGTATAATACATATATTTTGCCTGCCTGAATTACAGCTATTATATAACTTAAACATTTAAATCACTCATAGAATGACAAACTTTCTTTACCAATCCCACATCCAACAAACATGTCCCTATAGGACAAAGTATTTCTTACATAACCAGAAGCTGTATTTCCAGGACCAGATGCACAGAATCAAAATTGAACAGATGCTACACAAGGATGTCTAAATATATATTTTTTTAAAACAAGCTTACATTTCCATTAATTGCAGTGATTGTCCAGGAAATGAAACTTTCTTTCTCTGAGATTTAAGATGCTTAGAGGCATGAGTGTTTAAAAAAAAAAATCACATATTTTCTTTCTTGTAAATCATTAAGACTATCTACCATAACAACAGCAGCTAACTTTACAGGATGTTCAATATCAACAGTCTCACAAAATCTACCACATATACAAATTACATTTTATTGCTCATTTTAAACGTGAAAACTGTTCTCTTCAGTAATGATTAATAAAATAAACAGGAGGACTGGCAAGACTGGACTATCCATCTTTTTCAAGTCTATTGGTGCATGCCAGTCTTTTAACTAGCATATCAAAACCATACATATAGACTCAAAAAGACAAACTAAAAAAAGTAAATTATTAGCCAAAGCAAATTCTTACACAGCAACTAACAAAATGTTTGCATTTCTTTTTATCAATTGCCACTCTGTACTAAAACCAGAGCTAAATGAAATCCTCCCCTAAGCGATATTGCTAAACATGAGATCCCATTCTGCTTAATATGGAAAAGTCTGTGAGCACATACAAACACATATTTTCATAAGTAGGTAATGGTTACTTGCTGGAGTACGTAAGTTACATTCTTTGTCTACTCTGTTAATACAATTAGATGTGGGCTAATTCTGATGCCAAAAGTTTAAGAGCAATTGACAAAACTTTGAGAGAGTGTTAGAGCAATTTGCCATTTAGCATCTCCCTTCACCATTTCTCTATCATCTTTTACTACACTAAATAACCTCTCTCACACAAGCCTTGGTATCTATGAACAACACCAGAAAACTAATTACATAGAAACAGAATGACTCCATCAGAGCACATCTTGATTTTTGACAGCTTGAAAGGAAGAACAAAAGAAACAGAACAGAACCAGGAAAACTTATGTTAGTTGAGGAAGGCTGTGGTATTTGTTACGTAGCATTTGTGATTTTAGAACAGGTAGGCTGAATGCCAGGAGAAAGGAGGTCAGTAAGACCATGTGATTGCTTAGTAATTAGACTTGCTCAATAGTGCAATTACACAAAAATATTAGTTCATGAGTGTTACAGGACTGTTTGAAAAGTTAATCAGAAAGCACCTATGGATTAAAGGCTGCTATCTGCCAGATTCAACATGAATTTTTTTTTAATGTGACTCTGCAGAGGGATATTACTTCTAAGAAGAAACTAAACCTCCTGATTTCTTCTATTCTTACTCCACTTTTCCTCATATCCATTGTACTAGTCATACTTTGAACTCTGACAGACAAGCATTTTGCCCAGGGCATTAGGATCATAAACTCTCTGGAACATAAACTCTGTGTCAATCAACTCAAACTAAGCAAGGACGACTATAAATTCACACCAGGAGATTAGGTTTGACTGATATTCCAAATGCTGAAGGGCTCCTAATCTCAAAGTATTTTTGATTAATTCAGCTCTCTAGTCCACAGGCATGTAAGGAAGAATCTTGCTTACAGTCATCTTGTAACCAAGAAATAAAATGCTTGGTTATTAATTACAAGTGCCAAGTGAGACTAGCAAGCCAAAAATCTGCACCATAAGCCCTGTGTATGCATATTGTAAATATATGTATTGCCAACGGTTAAAAATAGTCCATTAAAACCACTGGGACCTAAAATGGATTAATTCCAAACTAGAAACTGTTCATTTAAATAAATTATTGAGATCAGTCTAACAAACATACAGCTTTAGCAGCCAGCTATTTTATAAAGCTAGTGTTCTTTTAAACCTAAAAAAACACCTCTGAATATCTCACAAACACAGGCTGGGCAGGCAGCAAGATTTCCTACCAAATCTACGTATGGCATGTGCCTTGAGGGTATTTGAGCCCCAGAAGTTTGAAGTGCTTTGGATAAGGGTGCAGCAATTTACTCTTCTTCTGGCTGATCTTCATTGGAGGGGTGTGTAGAAGGACCCAAGTATAAAGGTCTAAAAGAAATAAATCATTTTCGTAGAACAAAGCCAGACCACAAAAATACTCTGCCTCTCCAACCAGCAACTAAAAAAAGATGACTTTCTTCAAATGCAAAATGCAATGCAGGTACTAGTTGTCTTTTAGAACACCGAGAACACTGTTAAGTAATCCATCTGGCAAATATATCACACAAATGTACTCAAGGACTGAATTAGGTAATGATCCTATTAAATAGTCATTGAAGAACCAGGGCAGTAGTACTGAAGACAAGAACTTCCTTTTGCTGGAATCAAAGGTCACACTTGTCCATCATTCAGTAGCTCAAAGAATACAACCAAAATCGGGTTAGCACTTCAATTGTCAAACATATTAGAAGCTTAAGAATTATTCTTAAGACATGATTTCCTTAACACTCAGACTTGCACCAAATGCCCTATGTTCTTTCAAAACACAAGTATTTGCTCATGCTTCATCCATAAAACAAAGACTTGGGAGCATTCTTTATGAGGTCAGGATTTGCTATTTAAAAAAATACCTTCAAAATAAACAAAAAATGGAAAAGTCTCTATAAAAGAAATGTACATCAGAACCTCAAATAAGGAAAAAACAAACAAACAAAAAAAACCCACGAAAACTTTCAAAGATAGGTTTACTTTGCTGCTTAAGTATTTAGTGACTCAGGATATAAATTATTAAACCCAAAAGAATCCTTTAAGAGAAGTAAACTGAAATGAAATCCAACGTGTCTTGATTTTGACATTCTTCTATGATGTGGTGTTAAGGCAAGCTTCATTGTGCTTGTTCCATAATTATGCAACTCTTTCCAGCATGGTAGTCTGAGCAGGCTAAGCTCATGAGTGTTTAAAGTTCCTGACACTGGACAGACTAAAGACATGAGTATTCTACTGCAACATCAACTCTTTCAAAAGGGTAATAACTTTCAGATCCCTAGTGATGTTTTAACTTATCTCACAAGATAAGTAGGCACAGATGTCCCATTAACCTCTGCCTTATGGTGACACGCACTTAACATGGCAGCATCAGTCACAACTCCACAGTAAAGTTCATTTTTGTATTAGGCAGGACCACACCTGCCTTACAGGTGCAGGCATAGATATACATGCTTGGAAAACGGACACCACACACCTTTCCCTGCAAGGAAGCTACTCTGAAAATTTACTTTTGAACCAAGCAAGTAGCTTCACAGTTTTTTTCCAGAATGGTGTCACGCTGTGCTGAGGGGCTCTTGGCTGCCTAGAGGTGCTGAGATGAAGCAACACCTCCGGGCTACTTCTCCCGGGACTCGCAGCCCAGCAGGCGACACACTCTGAGCTCCAGCAGGCACTGGAGGCACTCACGGGAGAGGGCATATGATTCTCTCCTCTCCTATGGGCAGGTCTATGCCCCGACTCGGGCCTGCACTCCTCCGGAGGCTTCCCCCTGTCCCGACACCGGGGCTGGATATGTAACACCGCCACCAGAGCCGCGTGGAGGGCGGGCGAGGGAAGCCGGCGTTGGCGGCTGCCCAATCGGGCGGCGCGGGGAGGGGATGGTGGGGAGGCAGCGTGACCGCATACATAACGCAAGGATTAGGGCCCCCCGCCGGCCGGGCGGCCGCCCCCACCGCCCTGCACTCACCGCCACCTGTTGATGCCCACGTTGGAAGAGCCGGCGAACCAGGGGTCCAGGATGTAGACGCAGCGGACCGTGTCGGCGCCCTGAATGCATTCCCGCAGCGCCGGGTTATCGTGAAGCCGCAGTCCCTTGCGGAACCAGTGCACGGCGTTCACCCCCATGCCGCCGGGCCGGGGGCGCGGGCGTTCAGCGGGAACCGCCGCCGCCCGCGGAGCTGCTCATGGCCCGGGCCGCCGCTCGGCGCCCGGTGAGCAACGGGAGCGGGGAGGGCCCGCGGGGCCTCGCTTCAGGCGGCTCTAGGACCCGGCGGAGACGACGGGGGCGGCCGCCTGGCGGGGACGCATCACCCCGCGGAGCCCCCGCGCCGGGGAGAGCGGAGATAGAGAAAAAAGGAGAGCGCAGAAGCCAGCGGTCGCTCCGGGCCCCCCTGCCCGCGGGAAAGCGGCCGTCAGTCCCGGCCGCGCGCGCCTCGTGCCCGCCGACGGCCACCGCCTCGCCGCTCGCCCTGTGACTCTGCGCCGGGCGCCGGGCTCCGCCGGCAGCCCCGCCCCGCCCCCCGCCGCCGATTGGCCGGCCTCCGCCACACGTGACCGCGGGCCCTCACGTTTCTGAGGTGTGTTTACTAGCGAAGGAGGGGGGAGATGGCGGGAGGAGAGGAGATGAGGGGATTAACCGGCCCCGCGCCTTCCGTGGGGCGGCCAGCGGCCGGACAAGCCCGCGATCTCGGTGGGAACCCCATCCGCCGAGACAGCGCGAAACGCCGAGCAGTGGCGGGGAGGGGCGCAGAGGGCGGAGACCGCGGCCCCCCCCCGCCCGGCTGGGAGCGGCGGGACCCGGATGAGCACGGGGCTCCGAGGAGGCTCGGAGAGGCACCGAATCCTGACAAGAGGCGCAGGCGCGGGAGCCGCCGCGTCCCGGGGGCAGCGTGCAGCTGCCGGCGCGCTCCCGCCGCCCTGTTATGTATAGCGCCCTGCGCGCGCCCGCCGCCAGGGGTGCGCATGCGCGGGGACGCGGAAAAAGTCACCCCCTGACAGCGCCCGCGGCGAAGTGGGTGGCAGCGTGCGGCGTGGACGTGCCGGGGTCGCCAGTGCCTGTGCCGGGAGGTGTGCCTGGCCCGATCCGCTTCGGCTGAGCTCGGCTTGGCTTGGCCCGGCCGTTAGCACCGCACCCCATCCCGTAGGGCAGAGGTGCGGCGCTTATGTAAGCCAGTGCGTAGGGAACCCAGCCCCAGCCGAATGTCGGTCTGTGCGCGGGCTTTGCCGAGGCGCTCCTGTACCGGGCGTGTAGGAGAACGGTGGCTGCCATTCCCTCGTTTCAGGCCTGGCATGGCTCCCTCCGCCCATTTGTCCTAGTGCGGTCCGCTTCCTTCCTGCGCTGAAGATGTATCCTACAGCTTAGGAAACAGACTGTTCTGTAGCTGCCCGCTGCAGTCCTGAGGTGGAGTCAGAAGAGCTGGACGAGAACCACTGAAAGAAGCTCGGGCCTACAGTGCTGCAGAAAGTAAACGTGCTTTCCAGCAAATTCTGAGCAGCAGATGAGTTACAGTGGTCTCTCTAGCCCTTAGTAAATCGTTATTAGTGAATAGTAGATAACATTTTAATTACGGAGTTCAACATCTGTGCTGTTGATTGCTGTTGATACAGGTTTCCCTATACTTTGTTAGCCATTAGGCATGACTTAACTACAGAATGAGGCGTCAGACCAAAATGCCACAGTAGAGCAATTCTGAATCATAAAAAGGCAGCTTTAGGTGGAGATTTGAAAGTAAACCTCCACATCTGCACTGCTGCTCAAATCTAAAACACAGTCGTCATGGACAACAGCAAGAAGGCTCTCATTTCAAATAGCAGTTCTCAAGAGCAAGACAGAGGATTTGTATCTCCAGTACTGACCTTCCTTGATTTTGAGAATTCCAGAGCAGAATTGTTCAAGAAAAGTTGCTCTTTCTACTAGGCCTTTTTTCCTGCTAAGATACACACAAAGTAAAGTTGACAGAAAAGAGACATGTTTTCCTTCATGCTTTTATTTTCTCATTTTAACTCAATAATGATCAAGGCATGCTAGGAGCAAAGGCCCCAGCCCTGATTAGAATCCCTATTTGGTTTAATACAAAAAGGTGTGGATGCCAAGCTGCTTTCAAACACTAACTTTAGCATAAGTTATTACAAGTTTTGCAATTATTACTTTGTCTTATGTAGAACAACATATTCCACAGCTTATCACCCTGATCTGAGAAGGACATATGGAATCCTGTCATTGGTCGTTGCTGCAACTTGGAGTGCTTGGGTCATGTAAAGTTAAGCATAGTTTTCTCAATTAATACAGAATTCATTCTTCCTTGCTTGTGATTTTGTTTTTGTTAATAAAAAATGCCAAATATTCGGTGAATAATTTTAAAAGAAATAAAGCAGAAAAAGAAATCTCAATAATTAATGACCACTTTCTGCCAAAGTCTTTAATTCTGTCATTTTTTCGTGCATTGAAAAAGATAGATTCCTTATTTTCAAGGAAAGTTACCTCTCAATATAGTTATTTCAACCTTTAAAACTACTTTTTCATACTCCTTATGTTCCCTGCTAGTGCCTTACAAGGCTGTGACACTGAAGATGGCCCTGGATAAAATCCAGAATCAACTAATCTACTGAGGTGGAAGCAACCCTCCCCCACTAGACCTTACAGTTTCATACCTAAATCATAACCATGAAAACCATCAGTCTGTAAGCCATTTGTCAGTACAGACTAAATAGTAGCTCTAGTATATCATTAGCATATCATTATGTCAAAACACCATTCAGCTCTAGCCATACCTTCCCTGTGAGACAGTTTTGTTCTAGGAAGGAAGATGAAGAATATATTAATTAAAATGACATTTCTCAAGGGAAGTGTCTCTCCGAGTTCATAGAAAAAGAAAATAGAATCATAGTTAATCAAGGAACTCGTACAAGTAACCCTCACTACTGTGTTCTCTTGTGGATAACTTTCTTATTGCTAATTTAGCCCAGACCATGATTGCAAAAGGAGTTAGAAAGGAAAAAAGATAACATGAAGGCATGACAGAAACATAAATAAGCAAGAATACATTGTGTACTGCAAATAAAAGCATTTTTAGATACAAGTTTTTGACATCATTAACTGTTCTTGAACACCAGTCTTGTAGAACAAGCCTGAACTGCATTCATAGAGCACTGTTTCCTTCTATTGCAGATCTCTTCTTCATTAGATCCTTTTCAAAGATCTAATACAGACTATGAAAATGTAGCTGGCAAAATAAGTGTTCACAGGGTGTAGTGTACTGATTTTCACGCTGAAGGATATGCTTTTGCAGACCCAGAGTTAAAGAATCCTAATATGCCTAGAAAAATCTTTCACGTCTAGAAATCATTTATGTGTCTCTGTTGATTTGTTACTTAGAGTTTAGAAGATAAATGGATACTGCTAAAAAAAATAGATTAAGATAATTCTCATCATGAGAGCTCATTTAATTTCTAAAACACCACCATAAAAATATAAAGCCAATGACTACACATGTTAATTTTATTCTTTTATTCCATAATAAAAGTAGTGATCACATGGAAGAAAATGTGCTGATGCAAGACAAGCCTCCCATCACCACATAAGTGTTGCTTCACATCCAAATTTAATCCTGAAAAGATTTTTCAGGGTACTGCTTTCAAAAAGAGTAGAAACATCTTTGCAGAGGTTAACCTGTTTGGTATCAGGAGCAGTAGGTCTTTGAACCATACACAGTTGGGTACTGTGTATGGTAACTGTTGTGCTGTACAGGGCATGTGGCCTCACTAGCAGCATTATTTCAACTTAGTTCTGGATAAATACAAGATACAGGTCGTTTCCTCTACTGAATCAATTGGATCATTTGCTTTCCATTGCAACTGAACACACTCAAGCAGCCTAGTATTAAACTGTTCATTTATTTGCTGTCATAATCTTAGACTCGTAGAGACATAGCATTGCTTAGGTTAAAAAAGAGATTTAAAATGATCAAGTAGAACCATAAATCAAGCACTATCAAGTCTACCATGAAACCATGGCCCTTACCTAAGTGCCACATCTACATGTCTTTTAAATACACCCAGGGATGGTGACTTAGGGCATCCTGTTCCAATGTTTGACAATCCTTTCAGTGAGGGAATGTTTTGTAATACCCAGTCTAAATCTCCCATGGAACAACCTGAGGTCATTCTCTGGTCCTATCATTTATTTATTACTTGGGAGAAGTGATGAACACCCACCTTGCTACAACCTCCCTTCAGGTGGTTGTGAGGAAAAAAGTCTCCCCTGGGTCTCCTTTTCTCCAGGCTAAAAAAACTCCCGTTTCCTCAGCTGCTCCTCATAACACTAGTTCTCTAGACCCATCACCAGCTGTATTGCCTTTCTTTGGACATGCATTAGCACCTCAGTGTATTGGGCAAAAAAGTCCTTGTCTGCTGCACACGCAGGCTTCATGACTGCACGGTTGGGCTCGATGACCTTAAAGGTCTCCGACCTACACAACTCTATGCTCTTCGCTGCCAGTCGCACTGCCCCGTCGCGGCCGCCACATGGTACATCCTGCCTCAGCCCTGCCGCCCCCAGGCTGCAGCAGTGGTAGGGCCCAGCGCGGCGGCGCAGCGCTCCACGGCGGAGGGCCAGGTCAGCACGGCGGCGCGGGGACGCGGGCCGGACCCGGCTGCTTCCACCAGCCACCGGGCGAGGGATGTAGGGCGACAGGTGCCTCAGGGCGGCCCGGCCGACCGCCGGCGGGCGAGAGAAGCCTTGGAGCGGCCCTCAGCCGTTACGCCACTGTTAGCGGCCTGGCTGACGTTACATTTGGCCTCCCGTGCTTTGACGACAGGCGCGGCCGTGTCGTAACAGTGACGGCCTGGAGATAGACGAGACGCATGAGGAGAAGCTGCTTGGTTTTCAAACCATGCGCGGTTGGGAAGGGAACCCTTGGGCGCGAGTGACGTTGCTGCCGGTGGCGGTGGCACAGTAACGGCACCAAGCGGGTAACGACGCTAGGGGCTCTAGGCGGGAGCCCTGCCGGCCCTCTCCCCCTCGGCTCTAGTGCTGGCTGCCGGGAAGCCTCCTTCCCCTGCACCCCCAAGTGGAGTCCAGAGGGGAAGGAAGTGGTTGCGCGGGTACAGACCTTTGATGTGGCCAGGCCTCGGTGACCAGGGGATGATCGAGAACATCATGTTTTCTCTGTACTAAAAAAGCCCTACTTGGTGACCTTTAGTTTAGTTTTGATGCTGTGCTTCCATGACAGTTTTCAAGACCTGAGTGAACAAAGCAGTCTGGTCTGAGCTCATTGCAGACCCTACGTTCAGCTCTCAGGATTCCAACCTTGTTTATGCTAAGATCATCTTCTGTTTTGTTTTGTTTTTCTGGAAGGCCTTATATTTGTCTGGCTCGTTTTTCTAACCCTCCTTTACCTCATTTCCACAAGTGATGCAAAGCAGGGATTTGTTTTTCGTAAGTGTATCAGCGTGAATGCTTACTCTACCCTGCCTTAATCAATGAAGCTGCTCCAGATTTCTTCACAAGCTATTTAAATTCTGTCTACACTGTGCTCTTCTAGATAGATACCTACTCTTCATTGTTAATCCAATATAGGTACTTGATAGTTCTCTACAGTCTACCAAGATGTGGTTATGGTTTGCTGTAATGAGAGTGGCAGTGACCAGCGTACAGCAGTAGCCATAGCGTTGCTGTCCTTAGCAAAAGACTTTCTGTAAAACACATGCTCATGAGGTTGGTTTAGCTAATTTTTTTAAAAAAGTGAAGATTTGTAATTCAAAATACTGAGAAATCAAAAATTTCTGAATTAAATTAGGGATTAATCAGCTGATCCTAGCATCCATTTCCTATAGAAGATACATAGGTGTCTCATTAAGTAACGAAACTTAAACACCTTTACTCTGTAGATACAGGTCACTGTGACTGTGCTAGCAAGCAGAATCCCAGATAACTTCCAGGTAGGACATTAGTTCACTTCTTTATTGCTGATATGACACCTGGTGATAAGAGGGTGCTGCTAGCAGTGAGAGCAAAAGTCTAAGTTGGCTGATTTTTTTTCTTAATTGATATATAATCCCCACAGCAATAGAAGTAGATAAAACATTGTGTTGGGGTCCTGTATGTTAGCACAGTAGTCCAACATAAGCTTTGAATGGGTTGCAGCCCCTGGAAACATGGTACTGTCATCTATGCACTCTTAGTTTCTACAGAACACCCTAATATTAAAATCCATCTGTCTGACTTTGCATTCTGTGTTTTGCTTAGTGCTTTACAAGGGCTCCTAAGTACTCCAGTCAAATGGGGTTTAGCCAATGAACTATTTCTTCCTTTCATAGTATGCTGTATTTCTGCATGGATGATCCTCACAACAAGAAAAAAATTGTGATGTGTGAAATATTTTCAGACAATATAAAGATTTTAAAAGAACATAACAATCATTTCCATTCCAGATCTTGGAAGAGCACAATTTACAATATCAGATTTTTTTAAACTCTGTAATGGATAAAATGACTATATTTTAAGTGACTGCATTACTCACAAGGCAGTTTTGTTTAACAGCAGGATTACACATTGAAGTAAAAGTCATGGTTACTTATTTTTCCAGTTTGTACTTTGGAAGTATCATCTGACATCCCAAACAATTTTAACAGTACCTTATTCTGCTGTCAGTTTCCAGCTGAGGAGAAGCATTAATGAAGAAAGGCCTGATCCTTTAGAGATTTTCTTACTCTGACTGGACCCACTAAATTCAACAGAACTATTTAGAATACTTAGACACAGGCAGTTGTGTCAGTCCTGAGGGGGAGAAGTTTTAGTCTGCAGTCCTCATGAAACAGTCACCTTTTCAGAACGTGGAAAGGTCAGCACATGAAAAGTCTGTGACTTAACCTACGCTTACAGTGCTTTCAGGTCTAGTGAGAAAGGTGGCTGCTCTGTGGTGGAGCTTGCTGTGCAGCATTTACCAAGTCTCACAGAGATTAAATTACTATCATTGGGGTTCTGACACAAGCTGCTTCCACAGGCAATCAGATTTTGCCTCAGAGATTTGAAATAATACTAAAAAAGAAGTTACTGATAATCAGCTTCTGTTAGTAACATCAGCTTGTGTATAGAAAATGATGTCTTACTCTGTTAGTTTATGATATAGCAGCATAACAGGAGTCTAGCTTATAGAGGCAGAATAATATCATCTTAAAAGCAACGGTACACATTTTGGGAAACAAAATATTTCACCCTTGGAAAAATAGTTAACCTTACCTGACAGCTAGATGGAGGCTCTACCACTTAAGTACTCTAAACAAAACATGGATTTTCTTTTTAAATGAAGATGACTCCAGAGGTCTTGTAAAGCTGTTCCTGCAACAAACTTCTTGGTCTGTTACACAGGAGATTAGATTGCATGCCTTTTCTCCTGAAAATGAAGCAAAAATAGTTCAGCTGGAATGCTTTTGAAGCATTCTTTACTTTGGGGTAGGTGAAAACAAATGTATAAATAGACTTCTCAAACGATATTTTTCTTCTCATTTTCAGTTTGAGCATTTTAAAGCATATTAGCAGCAGCAGTTTGTGCAAGTGTTTCACAGACCAGTGGCTCTCAGTGTCACGCTCTGTGCTTCCAAAAGGTTGTTATAAAAACACCACCTAGGAAGTTAAAGATACACTGGTGAAAGATACTTTGGCCATTGCAGAGCATGTGGCAGCACATGTCCTATTTGTGATACCTGACACAGGTGCTTTTGAGAAAAGATGAGGTGTAGGGTTGCCCAAACTGTGGTTGCTGTGTAACCCCAGCACAGCCAAGCACTGTTCCGGAAGAACTCTGCCAGCTGGGGAGTTGTTGGCAATGGCAGAATTGATCTGGAAACAGAAAAAAAGGAGCTGGTTCAGCTGTAGCAGAATAGGTACTGGAAGAAGCAAATGAAAGTGTGAAGATACTACAGTGTACTTACTTCCTCCCCCAGAACATCAGTGTGCTTATTCAGAACCCAATTAGCTGACTCAGCTAGTGAAAAACACAGAGAAAGGTTTAAATTATTTGTTCTTAATAAGAGTTATTTCAAAAGGTGGGTAGGTTACAAGGTGCTGCTAAATGAACACCTTTGAGGGTCACTGACACATGAATGAAAAAAGTCACGCTCCATACTTGAGAAGTTAACCAAATACATTGAGAAGGGATAAGAAAGATAGTTAAGCTACTTTTGAAAAACTCATTCAGTAGAATGACTGTCAGATTAAATGGCATGAAACATCTCTCCAGTACAGGGTGAGCCAGCTTTAACATAGTAACAGTTTTAGCTGCAGGAAGCAGCTGACAGTTTGGCACTGCCAGCATTTATAGGGACAGAGTGCTGCCCCCACATCATGTCTGTTAACCTCTGCATGCTACTGTTGCAGTGAGGCATTCATCAGAGCATTAACCTTTCAAAAGTTCCCCCCGCCTCCCAATTTTCATGTGAAAGCGAATTTCGGCTAATAATAAAAAACTCTGTTGAGAACAATTTCTTTTGTCAGTTCAGTCTAAATATGAGTATCTCTGAGCATTAACTTGTACCTTAAATGTTTTCTTACCATTGTTCTTCCTCCACAGGGCTGTCCATAATGTTGAGAGGAGTCACTCATGGTGCAAAAGACATATTTACCTCTCTGTTGGCAAAATCTCAGTACTGTAACCTGGGACTGAATTTTTCATCAGTATGGAATGAAGCAGCAAACAGAAGCTTTCTAATACATTCTACTTACACAACTGATACAAGATCAAGACAGGAAAATGAAAAAACCATTGAGAGTCTCTACAAATTGTCAGTTGACATTAAGAAGATACGCAGACTAAAGGAGTGGGTCCTCCTCCGGGATGTGGCCTATGTTAAAGAAATTGCTGGCATCTTACAAGAAATGGGAGCAGATGAGACCACTGTAGCCAGTATTTTGGAACGCTGCCCAGAGGCAGTTCTGCACACCCCTGCAGAGGTGAACTCTCAAAGAGCTCTGTGGCAGTTGGTATGCCAGAATGAAAAACAGTTGATAAAATTAATAGAGCAATTTCCAGAGTCTTTTTTTTCTACTAAATATCATGAGAACCAGAAAGCAAATATACTGTTTTTTCAAGAGTTGGGACTTAAGAATAATATAATCACCAGGTTCCTGACAAGTGCACCCAATATTTTCCATAATCCTGTTGAGAAGAACAAAAATGTGATAGAGATACTACAAAAAAAATATTTGAGTTTAGGGGGTTCTGATGCAAATATGAAGATCTGGATAATGAAGCTATTGAGCCAAAACCCATTTATTTTATTACACAGCTCCACCACAATCCAGGAGAACTTGGAATTTCTTCAAAAGAATGATTACACTGATAAGGAAGTTCTACAGCTGCTCTCCAAACTCAAAGGTTTTATTTTTCAGCTTACTCCAGCTACCATGGAGAAGAGCATGCTTTTTTCCAAAAACGTCTTTAAGTGCAGTGATCAAGAATTGAAGGAGCTCGTGCTGAAATGCCCAGCCCTTCTGTACTATTCTGTTCCAGTTTTGGAAGAAAGATTTGAAGGACTACTGAAGGAAGGAATTTCTGTAGCACAGATTAGAGACACCCCAACGGTGCTGGAGTTGACAACACAAATTGTTCAGTACCGAATTAAAAAACTCTCTGCTTTGGGATATGATGTGAAGAGTGGAAATCTGGAAAGCTTGAACGGTACTAAGAAAGACTTTGAAGCCAATTATGGTAAGATACAATCAAAGAAGGAGAGACCAATTTTTAATCCTGTGGCTCCTATACACATTGAAGATTAATCTGAATGCTGTACTTAAAGTTATGCAAAAGAAAATTATCAAAAGAAAAGATGTTGGTTCTCTGAGAACTGTACTTTGTCCTGGGGTGCGTCTTAGGCATAATGTCATTATGCAATTGTAGCTTTCTGATGCTTTCAAGTAATACCATAGAACCTGCTTCTGATGAAGGTCACCTTTTTTCCCCAAGGAGTACCTTACTTTTTATAATTTTTTGTAATTTTTTTTTTTTGGGGGGGGGGTGTGCTTCTGGTACATTTCCTTATCTAACAGGGCATTAACTGCTTTGGATTTCCAGCTCTGTCACTGCACAGTCTAGCCTTTGGGAATGATTAGCACATTCTTTCTCTGAGAAGGGAAAAGGGGAGTGATTTTTCCAGCAGTGTTCATCAACACACTGGTTCACTGACTTCTGGAGACGCTTGGAGTTCTATTCATTATTGCTGCAGTGAGTAGCTCCAGCTCCTGCATCCCAGTCTGACGTCTTATATAGGAAACCCTAGCTAGAGTGCAGGGCAAAATATTTTTGATGTAGTGACTGCTCCAAGCGAGGCCCCAGTGTGCTTGTGTACAGCCATCCTGCAAAGGAACTACAAGACAATCTCCTTTCTATTTCTGAGACTTCAAACCCCACTGCTTTTGCAAGAGGTTTGAAAGAGGAGGACATACTTTCATTGCTATTGTCTGACTCTTAATTTCTTCTTTTGAGTTGAGGCTCAGGGAGAGATGCAAGGCAGCCCAAGATGATTGTATGAGAAAGGAAAGTCATGCTTTTATGTTCGATGTAACAAAACTCTAGTCTGTAAACCACTGGTGATTAAAAAGGACTACCAGATTTGCAAACAGCTGCCAAAGTTTCTAAATATATTGGCGACTTTGCTTCTCACATATCACTGTATGGTAATTGTTGACAAGTGCTGGCTCTCAAAATAGTAACTGTCTGACAATGTTTAAGTTCTATGGGGACTTTATTCATTTTCATTTATGGGCTGGGAAATAACTGAAAATAGTAGCGTCTTTGACAATCATCTCAGTAGCATTAGGATTATCAGTGATTTCTCAGAAAGAATTTCCTAAGCAAGTGTTCCACACACATTCCCTCCTGACAGCAGAAGGGAAAAACAGTTGCACAACCCCCTCACTTCAGGCCATTCTTCAAGGTCATTTTTAAACCACATCTTGGCAGCAAGCGCAGGGTTCCTTTTCTTCAGGAGAAGTTTTAAATTGCTGAGGAAAGCTGGTATTGAATTACTCGTTTAGAGGGTGGACTGCAAGAGGATGATTTTTGATAGCCTGCCACATTATCGACTGCAAGCTTGGAAAGGGCTAGAAACATCTGGTTAGAGCAGTGCCAAGATCTCAACAGCTGAAGGTCTTAAACTCACCACCATGTGGTCAAATGTGGACGTGACAGCAGCCTGCAGGAATAAACACCACCTTTGTTGAGCACGCAAGACTGGCAAGGATTCAAGAAGGGGCACATACCACCAGCACAATAGAAGTCAGGCTGTGTTACTAAGTCAATGTCTTTGCTGACTCTTTGAAACACACTGTCATTTTCCAAAAGGAAACTAGGAAAACAGCCGTATTAAAAATTCACAGGAACTTTGTTAATTTCTGTCTTGCAGTGCCCAGCTATTAAGCAGACCACAATATTACTTGAATTCAAAAGCATCCTTCCCCTCAGACAATATTATTTGAATTCAAAAGTATCCTTCCCCTCAGACACAGGGCATTTCAGCTCTCTGAAGCTATTCATAACAGTCTGTAATGCTAAAGCACAGAACTAATAAGTGGTTTAGGATGAGAAGAAAACCAAGGCGTAGAACAGCGTTTTCCCTGAGAACTTAGTTTCAGCATTTCTACAGGCATGTTTTAAAAGTTCCTGAAACAACTTTTTCCCCATCGCTTGAGATTATCTCCAGTGGTAACAGATACAGTGACATATTTCCTTAACTGAGTCCCAGAGTTACATGCATCATCTATTCTCCTCACCTTTCAAAATGAAAGCATAAGCAACGACTCCTCTTCTGTACTAGCAGACCAAAATTCATTCAATCCTGAATTCATAACTCCATACTCAGAACCTGTTTATCATCTCACAGTATTCACTTGTAATTAAAACCTCAGGGAATCTCCCAGCTACCTGAAATTCCTGAAATCTGATTGCCTCTTCCTATTATTTAGAGTGAGCATGAGCCAATTTATACTGCAATTCTGTACAGCTGACTGCTGTGTAAAGAAAGGCTGCTCTAAAAGTAGTCTTCACAAACATCTCCCCTTTTGAAATGGGGGCTGGGGAAAGGAGAGCAAAATGAAACCACCACAAAAACAATGCCAAGACACAATAATCCCTCTTCCCCCCTGAAAATTTCAGTTTCATATTCCATTGAGCTCACTACAGTCTTAAAAGTGGCTATCCCCAGGCCTCAGTTCATAGAGGAAAAACAGTTAATACAAGAGATTTTACACACAGCCTGCCCAGTGCAGTTACAGGTTTTGGTAAGGTTTTGTTGGCACTATTTAGACACAGATAAAAGACAATCAGGTGCATGACACTGTGGGAAGATCTATACCTAAGCATGCCTTTCTCCATCAATTAACTAAGGAAGCTTTCAAATGTCTGAAAAAGCAAAAAAAAAAAAAAAAAAAAAAAAATGTTTTGCATGTGTCAGGGCAGAACCAGAACAAGTTAAGACAAAAGCAAGTTTCATAAGTGGGAAATATGCAGAATGCAGAACAAAGCTCTTCTCAAAAACTAAAACCATATGCCATGTTAAAGTGTTTCTGTTACAAGATGCAGAAATAATAACTGCAGGACATGGTAAGAGCAAAACACAACAAAGCACTGGCAGGTCTCTACAGGTCTAACATATCTTATCTCAGACCATGCTTGTTTTGCAGCAAATGCCACAGCATAAAAATGAAAGAGTGCTGTAAAAGAAGGGGCATGACCAAGTCAACATTTCTGTTTTCAGAGAACCATTAGGAAGAGTTTAGTTGTGCATCACAAATGCCACTGTGCTTCACACAGGTGACTCTTAGTTCAGTGGAAGCTTTCTAGGGATACATCTATATTGCAAGCTGCAGGAGAGGAGACCACAGTAAATTATTTGCTGCAGCTCACCTCCAGTATCCAAGCCTGGTCATTTCCAGAGCTAAACATTATCCTTAAACCACACTATGATCTATGTGATTTGCTTTTTTACTATAACACAGTCTTCCTCTTGTTGCATAACTTACCTGATCACATCCCTGCAGCAGACTGGAGGTAAGCAGCTGGTGCATCTAATGCCATTTGTTGGGTTTTCACTCTTTCCTCCATCCTAAACCCCCATGCTACCAGCATATGCAAGTACCAATGCCAGACTAAGCTGTTCCAGAGTGCAGTTGAAGTACCAATGGCTCAGAGATTTGGTAACTACTGTATCATATTTTACACCCAGGAGCACAGGACTAAGTTTTGGACAAGAGAGATGTTCTAATTGATTTTTATTTCAAAAAAGTCTTGCTATATATTCTTCTTGCACAACCATAGCCACTGAAAAAGTAAACTTACGTGCTTAGAAGTTCTCTGTAGGAACACAAGTTTTCAGAAAATACTGCATGCACAACATTCACAGCCTTCCTCTCTGGGCATCCAAAGAGGTTATTGTTTGCAAAGTCAGTACACAAAAGATCACCAACAGCTTCTATTTTAAGGCAACCTCAAGCTGTGTCTGTGGAAGTGCATTATGCCTTATGTACTGCAGAAGACCCACAGCTGTTCCTGCCCAAGGTGCATCAACGTTTGGAACCCGTCAGTTATCATTTACTTGGATCAAGAATGTTGTTTTCTTTATATCACTCCCCCTCCATCATGTTTTTTTTTAAGGCCTCATCTCCCTTTTTTGAGGAGAAGGATGTAGTGAAAAAGTTCTTGTATTTAGGCAGGAAGATAACCTGGTGCACCATGTTGCTGAGAACAGCTTTGCTAGTTCTTCAGTGGTTTCCAACTACATGAAAGGAATTTCTTTCAGACAGTTATCCTAGATGACCACAAACACCAGCCTGGTTTCCATTACGCCAGCACTTTTTCTAGTGTCTTTAAGTTTATTAGAAGCAAGTTTCCACTTGCAGGAGATAGATGCATGTCATTAAATACACCTGAGATGGAGCAATTTTGTTTTCAGTAAAAACGAAAATGTTTCAGATACCAGGATTCATAAAGAGAGCCTAGAGCTCATTCTCTGAGCTGCACTGAAACAACAGAACAGTTCTTCACACAGCTTCAACTAGTCAAAAAAAAAAAAAAAAAAGGTATTTGCTCTAATAAGGCAGTTAGTTTACTCTTTATGATCAGTTCTACCATGTCAAACTTTCTCACCTCTACCTCCCAATCTCATTTCCAATTTCTACACACCTCCAGTTCTATTTGCTCCAGACCACCTCAGCAGCTTGCAGTCACCAGTAGTTTACAGGCTGCCTGCAAATGCAGTTTCATAACAAACTACTTGGGCACATCCAAAAATGCTGTTACACAGCTCAAAGATCCTTAGCAGGAGGACGTGGAAACCACTGAGAACAGTAAATGGCATCTTGTCATAGACTACCAAGTTTGTGTTCACATTTTAGTCCAAAACTGCAAAATACTTACAGTAAATGAATATTCAAATATGTATTATCCCTTCAGGTACAGTTACTCACTTCTATAGTTACAAGTGTAACATTTCACCAGATACAGATTCAATCTAGGTCCTAAAAAAATCTTCATAGGCTGTGCTAGCCAAGCTTCTTCTGGCCTTTTCAGATGGAGTTACTTGCACAACTCTTTAGAAGATAGTGTCTAAGACACATGGCTTCTCATGGTCCAAATCTTAGCAGATTTTAATGCCACTGATGTAATGTGCTGGAGAATTGAGTATGTCTCAGTTTTGGTTTTAGTCAGACTTATCCTTTTTCTTTCCCGTTAAAGGCATTTTACTTGTTACAGCAGATCCTACAGCTGTAACACCTCCAGCTACAGCAGAAACACTTCCTTTGACAAGCCCCACTCCCATTGAAGGCACAGATGTGACTGCTGTTTTGGTAATTTCCAAGCTCTTCCCTCCAATCCAAGCAACACCTCCAATCGTTGCACCAACAGCTCCCTTTGTGACACTGAAAAGGCCACCAGTCACACGAGAAAGCATCCCAGGCTGCTGCTGTGGGTGGTCTTTTAGTGAACCTAAGGGAGGAAATAAACAGGAAAAATCAATCACAGTGCTGTGCTCACAGCATTTGCAAAAGAAATGTTCTTCGTAAGTATTCCTTTTCCTAGCCTAACAGCCACTGCACCAACATACACTTGACTTGCAGGCTACATTTCTTGGATGCTCAGGCAAAGCACCATAATGCTGCTTTGCTGCAGCAGGACACTACTTCAAGAGTGTTTGCTAGAAGTCAATACTGAGCCTACAGGTACCAGCCATAGAGCTCCTAGTCGTATGTGATCAACTTTTATCCTCTGTCTGCCTCACTACTTTCCCAGATTCTGGGGAGTCTCAAAAAGCCTTCAATCCAGTAATTTCTCGACTTTATTACTGGAGGGGGGATAGCACACCCTCCTACTTGTAAGAGTTCCCCCAATCCTAATATTAAGAGTTAACTCACAGAGGTGCAGACCTTGCTGTTCATATCTTTAAGGAAGGACTGGAAAAAGCTTCCTGGAGAAGAAGAGCCAAAGATTTATTAAAAAGAGCCATTCTTTGGAAAGAGCTCACATTGAGACAAAGCTGCTTCTTTCCTTAGTAATTACTATTTTGAAGATGTGATTACAAGGATTGTGTGCAGGGATCAGGAAAGAGGGAAAGGAGCTTACAAATGAGAGCAATCCAAGCAGTCAAAAGAAGCATGAGTAGGACAAAATTTATGCCAACTCTTCACTGAGTCACTTTCTTCACCAGATACATAAATTTAATCTCCCATAAAGGCATTTTCTGTAATTTGGACAGGGAAAGGAGGAATTGAGAGGGGCAAATTCAGTAGCCATTAAATACCAAAAGTGGTCTACATTAATAAAAAGAAAAAAACCCACACACATTTAATCTGCATTTTGCTATTCCATATTTCTCATACAATTACACAGCATCAAAATCATAGAAACTATTAGAGTAATATGAAGATAACCAGAATTAGCACCTTAGCCTTAAAGGAGTTTATTAACTGGTTTAGAAATACAAAGCAAATCCTAAAGAGATAAACACACCTTGCCTCTAAAGGGAATTAAGACTGCAACTCCACACCTTACTACTGCATGAGCATCACCTAATCATCAAGGAAGAAACAGTAAGATGAAAGAGTACGTCCAATGTGTATATAAGCACATGAGAAAATACCACCTACTGCACATATCAATCAGTAGCACTGACACATGTTTGTGAAACGAGAAATCTCTGGTCTTCACAACAACACTGCCCATGTAAGCATCTTTCACATCCTGTCTTGTCAATTCTTCACCAACCCCAAATGCTTAAAAAAAACATTTCAGAGAGAACCATGTCAAGACGCAGCCAGTTAACACAAGTAGGGTAAGAATTCCACAGTTTTTAAATGTTTTCTAGCTATCTGTAGATAGTCATATGGGATGTAACACTTCCCTTAGAGAAAAAGCAGTGAGAACCAAGAAAAGAGCAAGTGGAACCACAGTGGGCAGAGCTAAGGAAGAAACAAAGGTGAAATAAAGAGATGAGGGAATCAGCAGCAAAACAAACAGGTATGGGAGAGGGCAATAAATCTAGAGAAGCAGGGGAAAAGATGAAGCAGATCTAGATCCACCAGAGACCTCTATCCATTCACTCTGCACTGCATCATGCCTTAGGAGAACCAGCAGAGCAAGCTTCTTGTCTTCACTGCCCTAACTGCTTACCACTTGCATTCAGAGGACAGTTTCCAAGAATTACCTCCCAGAAGTCATCTACTACAAGATGAAAAGCGGAGTGAACAACTTCCCTTGCATCTCCCAAGAGTCTGTGACAATGCCAGGACTGGCAATCCATTTAAAAAAGTGTGAAGCTCAGAGTTCCTATGTGCATGTCTGGAATAATTCAGAACATGCCACCTAAATGAGAGAGAATTTCTTACAAGTTTGACAAGAACAAACAAAACAAAATCTCTTTTATTTATTTAAGAAACTGATAGAGATAACTGAAAGCATCATGAAAAGTAGAAATATAAATAACCACCTTTTACTTAAAGCCAAGTAATACCCTTGGTGGTTCATTTTAGTCCAGCAGCTTTCAATTTGGACATCTCCAGGAAAAATGCATTGCCAACACAAGCACGCAGAGATCAGATTTTCAATTTACATGCAGAAAGCTTTTAAAGAATCACAGGAGTATATAGAGCCTGGTATAAAATCCACTGTCTAGTTGTTATTCATTAGAGGATTTTTGTGACCAGACTTACAAGCTTTGCAAAAAAATCAATCTCTGGTCAGTAAAGTTTTAATCATACTGAACTTTAAGAGCTGTTTTCAGTGAATCACGCCTGATGCTAGCAAGAAAGGGCCCATCAGAGCCAACTTAAAAACCAAGATGGAAACTAACAAAAGTAACCTTGACATTCTTTTCCTCACATTACTTTGGGTAGCCAATCCTTGGCATCTACTCTGTTTCACAAGTGTAAATACTGACTGTGACCTAGCATATGAGAAAAGTCTAATGATGGTTGACACATTCCCATTTCATTCCTCTTTGCATTGTTCTTGAGATCTAGTAAATACCTGCACCTGCAAAGAGTTTATTACCAGTTGATCTCTGTTCTAGGATATGCATTCCTAATCTCCTTGTTTCTAATAAGTATGAGACAAAAAGGTAAAAGAGATCACTCCTAAACCTGGGGAGGATGAGACAAGCTCCATGTTCAGGGGTTGGCTCTAACATGCTACCTTGCAGCCAGCCAGCTTCCAGCTGAAAGGTGTCCAACATCAAACAAGTTCCAATGAGCAGAGGTTGCAAAGAACGGCATCATTTGCAGAAAATGAAGCACACTCAAAGCACAAGTACAAAAGCTTCTCCTGCAGAGGTATTTTTTCAAAGCCTTTGGGCACCAAGCTTGTCAAGTGTGATGTGGACAAGCTGGAACTATTTATATCTTTATGAAAAACTGCAAATTGGTTTTGGAATTGAGCCTTTACTCTAAGGATTTTCTTTTTGGCAGCCTGTCCAGAGAGGCAGTCTTCTTGCCAACACTGAACTGGTAGCCTTCCATCCACTTTTGGCCATTTTCTATGATGGTGTAAATGTATCATATATGAAGGTTTTGTATGAGGTTTGAAAGAGTATTACAACATTTTAATTCGACCCTTAAGGCTTGAAGTGTACAGGTGAAACAGAAACAGAGAAAAAAACCTCAAACTTCAAGGATGAAGTTTTCGTTTAGATAAGCTGTGTTTCATTTTACTCCAACTACACTAATGTTCTCCATCTATTTAGACTTCAAACTGGTTATTGTCATACAAAAAGAAGATACTGTGCAGAAGACAAGCAATCTTAACTGCTCACAGGTGTTAATTAAAACCCTGCAACACCCAGTGATGGGCAGACTCTGTTGTGTTCTGAATTGGACAACATGCTGAATATTCCAGAAAGATAAAGAACACCAATCTGTTTCACTGCCTTCCTCAAGAAGCAACTGGCAGTAGCTTATGAGTCAAACCACTGTACATCTTCCGTATGTGAGGTTTAACATGTACAACACACAATTCAATCTTTTAAAGAAAACAAATATATAAATAAAATAAGCAAAATAAAAGTGACCTAAAAATTAGACTTGAAGAGGATGCACATTAAGACTTAGTTTTCAACCTGGCATTTGCTTTCAGAAATGCTTCTGTGGTCTTAACATCTCCTGAAGAGCTTAAAAAGACAGACTTTTGTCTTCACAGTATGATATTGTAACAAGCTCAAGTACAGCAGAGCTCAGGAACCACTGTGCCATAAAATTCTCTCCCTTTCATTTTCTCATATTTGTGTTTTTCTTAACAACTCTTAGGCAGAAAAGTAAGCTATTCATTTCAGCCTCTTCTGCTACAGTTTGTGGATAATAATGTTGCACAAGTGATTGTTCAGACACACAACACATAAAAGTTGAGGAAAGAAGGGGAAAAAAACCCCTAACCAAACAGAACACCAAAACAACCAAATAGTTTTAAAGGGCCATGACAAATGGAAGATCAGTGAACCAAGGGGAACGGGGACTCACCAACCTCTGCATCCAACATAACTGGTCTTAAAGCAAGAGAAGACTGAACACAAACTATGTGCCAAGAACAGCTTTTGATCTATTATTCATCCAGTCACATTATGCAAAGAGGACTCTAATCCTGCTGTTCCAGAGTCTGGAAAGGAACTCTGCTCATTTGCAACTGCATTTCCTATGCAGATCTAAGAAGTGATTGAAGATTGATTTGGTTCAGAAGACCAAGATGTCACTGCATGAACAAAGTCAAGTGTGTATTTGCTTTTAGGAAACTGTGAGATTAAGTCAACAGCTAGAACCACAGTTAATTGTATGATGCAAAAGGGTTACCAAAGTAGTAATGAAGTCCCACGTTTCTAAAAACATCTTGTTTAAAATTCACAAGCACTAAGAACTCAGCAAGGTCTCCAAAAGCAAAGCTGGGCTCTTTCCATCTCACATAATGTATGACAGAAATACCTGATGGACCAATTCACATCTCTGGAAACTAATCAGCAAATTATGTCCTTTAGTATCCACCCATCTTTCCCATACTTCAGCACTTGTTTACTGAGTTCTATCCTGTGGTCTTATCGTGACCAGAATAATGCAGAAGTGAACAATAATCCAGACTCCTCTCATCCCAGGGTTGTCTTGCTTACTGTTACTTAAATGCAAGTTAAAATATTCAGCCTTTTTTAAAGCTATATCTGGAATTTTGGTGAAATTCTGTGGATTTATTGAATATTAGGAAAACTAATACATACCTTCTGGTGGTTCATCATGAAGGTATGATGGGACTTCCTGTTGATTTTTGTCTGTTTGATTCATTATTGCCTAAAAAAGAAATTCACATATGCTGTACATTTTTTCTGGTAAAACGTAAGTGTAATCCATGAATGCAAAATTCATGTAATTTAAGTTCCACAGAAAAGGAAGTTCTTTGCCATCACTAGATACACTAGCAGCTCCTGCCAAACTACTGCTATTTCATTATCAGACTGTGTTTTTGTATCCTTCAACCAAAAAAAACTTTAAATAGGAGACCTTCACTAGGTCAGCAGCTTGGTGAGAACTGCCACTCCACACCAAGTACATCTCAAACCTAAAAAGCAGATCAGGAAGAAAAACAGTATGGCAAGACAACAGCCACTGTCATACAGTAACAAAGCCCAGTGATCACAGACATGGTAGGCACTAGAAAAACAGCAGCAGAATGCCTACAAGATTCAGTAGTACCTGAAAGGTAGGAAAGAAACAAGTTCTTGCAGTAGAATTTGAATAAATGCCCTGAAAACGAAATGGAAGAAATGTATCGAAAGCACTCCAAGCAGTACTGCATGTACAGCATGTGATGGAGGCAGAACCAGAATGCTTCACCTCCACAGAAACTTCCCAGTGCAAGCATTTTAGAAAGAAAAATGTCATTACACCAAAGCTGTCTCAAATCAATTGCTCCTCAGAGGGAAGAAACCAATACGTTGTCCAAGTTTCCCCTCTGCTTTTCTCCCACACCAAAGCATGCCTCAGTGTGAAGTTCTGCTTCCTCTCCTGAGCCCTCCTGCCAATCCTGCTTTCCCTCCTTAGCAAGCACTGTAGTCAGGAAAAGGAGAAAGAAAAATGAACTGCATTATATCACTTAGCATTCTTCTGTCTTCCTGACAGGGACCTCTTAGTTCCCTTCCCCCTGCAATATAATGCTTTTTTATCATTTAATTTCTTCCAAGAGTCACCAACCACCAAAAAAAAATCCATCCTGTCTTGCCATGCTCAGATCTGCCTGTACCACCTCTGGGTGAGAAAGCAGTGACTGGGATCTGAAGAAGGGATGAGGAGGCAGAAGTAGAACTTGAGAGTAGGAAGACTCACCTGGGAAACAACAGCTAAAGCCCTCACAGTATAATTCTGAAGTCAAAACTTAACAGAGAAAGCTGGTACCCACACATTAAATGACAGTTCTTTGGATGTGAAGCAAGCCTAAATTGAATATTAAAGAGTCCTTATAATAGCACTAAGGGCACCAGCTCACAGCTCAGAAAATATAGGTACCTTTACACAAGAAGCTGAACTAGAGAGCAGGCTAAGACCTTACACCCAGGATGGCCAGATTGATGGCAATGCTAAACAAGTATCTCTCAAAAGCTAGAAACAAATGTAGAAGCTAAGCAACAGTAAAGTGAATATCAGCACATCAAGATGGATGACTACATACAAATAGGCTAAGAAGCACTTTGAAGTATCAAATAAAACAACAAGGAATTCTGTAATCAATCACAGGTCATTAAGTTAAGTGGAAAAAAGAACTCATCTGATCACAGGGAGCAAGCAAGGGCAGTCAGGTTCTGAGAAAGGCCTGGGTTCAGGTACTACACAGTTTCTTTGCATTGATCTCATGCAAGCTGAAAGCAACACGAGGATTTCATCCTCACTGAGTTACACATAGGTTGTTTTTTTCCAACTCCAAACAAAAATATCACAGACAACATGAAAGAGAATGCAAATGTGATAAGAAACTGACAGGCCTCACACTGTTTGATCAAAACATCTGTACAATGATGAAGCAACTATGTTTTCAATGAATGAAATGGCCACATGTTCAGTACAGATGATTATCAAGGATTTGGAATTCCTTTATTCACTGCATTAGAGAAAGTCACAACCTAGCAAGTATTAGCTCAATGAAAGCATTAAGAAATAAAAATTACCCAAACAATTTTAGAGCAGACTGAAGGAAGACAAATTAGTTTTTATAAGTAACTACTACTGCTAATATATTTGTACCTAGATGGCATGTAACTCCCAAAAGAAACCCACATGAAATTGCTTGTTTTGAGCTTCCAAAAAGCTTCTGTCAACAATTCCTTGTAAGAGCACACAGAAGTTATTGAATCTTACAAGTACTGTCAGAGATTATCAATAAGTTTAAAGAGGAGTTAGAGGGTTTGAACATGGCAGAATGCTATAAAGTGTCACAAGGGTCCACACCATTCTTAGTATTCTCTGCTGGACACAGCAGCACTGACAGTACTTACAGCCCAATGAAGTACTGAGGACCAGTACAGAAGGCATCATACAAGCACTTCATTAAAACAGGGCCTATCCAAGGGAAAGAGCCAGAGCAAGACTGGCCAAGAGCACAGGTAAAAGACTCTTTAATAACTCTCCATATTTAGGTTGGACCACTGTCCTATTTGCTTGCAGTTCCTGCAGAGTGAAGTGAACAAAGCAATGTACTAGCAGAGGAGTTCTACAGCAGTTTCTAATTTAGCAATAAAGTATTAAAAAAAAAGTCAAATGACCAAACACCAAACTTGTAAAATACAGCACTAATAAGAAAAAATTTCAGTTTAGGCATTCCCTCCCCTGCTACCTTCCCTAGAACTTCCCTAGTCCCAGCAGAACTCTTTATCACAGCTCACTTTTTAAGAGGCAGACATTACACAATAGATTGCTCTCACACAATGATTTAAACACAGTAACAACTCCTTATAAACTACAGAAATACTTCACTCTTAAAACTACATGGACCCAGGCACCAGTAATCTGCTGTTATCAGACTCTGAAAGTCAGTGGAGTACTACATGTACTTAAGAAGAGCAGGTAAGGGAAATGAGTCACTGTTGGTAGGACTGAATTTGTTCTACACAAAAGGGAGGCTGTAGGGGTCTGTGGATCAGAAAGCTAAAAAAGTACTGTATGATATATGGGTCTACAGGTGCCTGGAATCATGCTAGAGATGCTGCAAGAGATGTGCCTAGCCAGCCTGTGCTAGGTTTTACCCATTGTTCTCCTACCACATCAGTGCAATTAAAACCAGAATCACATCACTGTCAGAAAAGGCTCACAGCTTGACCCAAAATAAAACTTGGTACACAACTGCTCAAAAAACACAAATCAAGTCCATCTGATTTTCTACAGAAACTCTCCAGTGAAACACAATCAAGATCAAAATCCAACAAAGGACTTGAGCAGAAAGTGTTAAGATATTTAAGTTATAGCCTGTGTTACACATCCTCACAGCCAGTTTAAGCACATCAGGAGACCTAACCGCCTCTGAAAAAAGATCCATAATCTTGTGTGCTAAGCAGGGTCCAGCAGACCTGGTGACCAGGAAATACTATGCACAGGAGTCTGTCTTAAACCTGGCTCCCCTCCAAAGATTTAAGGTATTTCTATTGACTGGAGGTCAAAGGCCTGGAGTAACTTCTTGTTAGCAGATGACTTCATCCATTATTGAGATGAAGATGGCAGGAAAATGTTTTTTTTTCTTCAGAAACTGGAAGTCAGAAAAGCAGAAACCATGTACTATCTTTTATGTAACATCATCAAGGTGAAAGCACTCACCTGCAATTCAATGTCTCCTTCGTCTATGAAGATCCAAGCTCGTATACCCACTTTGCAGTAGAGTCCCCTGGTCACCAGGCTGCAGTGGATCCTAAGGGAGGTTCCTTTTCACGTCCCCTGCTGAAGGTGCTTCCCCATAGAGAAGAAGAAAGGAAAATTCAGGAGATGGAACAGACATTACAACTCAGATGTAAGGCACAGACCTAGAGGTGCAAGAATAAAACTTTTGTGGAGAGAATTAGATCCTTCAGGCATTAGATCCTTAATAAAGGAACTCTGGAAATTTCAGTTGAAGGCTGCAGATTCAAAGTCCCCTGTGCACTGAATCATCAGTCACAATTATTACTGGCACTGCAAGCACATGCAACACAGCAAAGATTTATCAGAAGCCTGAACTTTGGAATTTTTCTGATATGTTTTTCAAAATCTTCTCCAGTGTGTGTGAAGCCTGGCCAGAAACCCCAGACTACCAATCCAGGAAAAAGGCAAGCAAGCAAATAGATCTTTCTTTGCATTTTCATCCTGTGATGCCAAATTCATAGTGTCTTGTGTCACCAATTTAACACCTGCAATAAATGTTCATATGGAATTAGGCAGGATCTCTGCAAGTCCTGGCAGAACTCGTACAGACATTCATTTAGGAGGAAGTTCTTCCCAGAGAGAATGATTTGCCATTGGAATGGGCTGCCCAGGGAGGTGGTGGAGACACCGTCCCTGGAGATCTTCAAGAAAAGACTTGACGAGGCACTTAGTGCCATGGTCTAGTTGACTGGCTAGGGCTGGGTGCTAGGTTGGACTGGATGATCTTGGAGGTCTCTTCCAACCTGGTTGATTCTATGATTGATTCTATTAAGCTGGCATCTAGCATATCAGTGGCACTCTCCAGTTTCCTCCTTCATCTGTGCAGATGAATATGTAAGTTTTGTGTTTTCTTAGGTTAAGAAGCAGAAGCAAACCCAGACCTTACAAAAGACTTCACAGAGGGACCCATGTCAACTACTTTCTGGGGTTATTCTGCCCTCTATGATAATAAGGGTGCCAGCCATTCAAGAGAAAGGCTAGCTTCACCTTGGCTAATAACACATTAAAATATGCAACAATTTTCATTCTAAAAAAAGAAAAGAATAAAAATGGAAGTTTCAATGAGTTTTAAAGAAAACACACTTTCATATTGTCACAATATGAAGTACACAAGAAGCTTCAAAGTTTTACAGTTGTAAAGAAAGTAGAGGTTTAGAAGAGGATTTTTAATGTTCTATATAGTTGTTGAATTAACGCTCTTATAGGACCTTGAATGAAAATGCTAAGAAGCTCTGAAAGTAATGGTACAGCCACGTGAACATTCAGGATCAAAGCTGACTAAAACTTTCTTACCAAATATATTCCCTTGTGAAGATTTCTAGTTGTTTTCAGAGAAGCATTCTGCATACACCTGTGGGAAAAGCAGATTAATGACATTGTGTAGAATAGTGCACGCACCTCTCCTGGGTGTATGGTGGGAATCACAAATACAAAAGCCCATGGCAGGGGAGCAGCACAACTGGCATGGTCTTAAGATGCCCAAATGTCAAGATTCATCTCAGCAAAACACCAATTTCTGCTCTGTTCTTGAGCAATGGAGTTAACTTGCTCTGTGTGCTGCTGTGAGGATTTCTACACAGCATGGTAACCAAGACCACAACCTCTCCTTAGCAAGTCTGCAGTTCCTCCATCAGAAATTTGAGCAAAGGTTTAGCTTTCCATTACAGATGTGTGTGCAAAGCTTCCTGAGCTTGGGATGATTCTCTTGATGTCTGACTTCACAAACAAAAAGCTCTACTGTTTCAGTACAGTAAACCTGGCCCAAGAAGCAGCCAGTAAAAGCTGGCTTGTTTCAACGCCACTGCTCAGATATTTGCGGGCAGCAAAGAAACTATCCAAGGATGGGGCCAACTTCAGTTGGCAACGTAGCGCTGCTCCAGAAGGCTGCAGCAGCAGCAGACAGTGCTGGAACTATTCACCTGACAGAACTGCAAACAAGCCTGATCTTAGTCCACCGTGAAAAAACTATCTTCCTCCTGCCCACCAGCTATGCAGTTAAAACAGCTTAGCTACAGAGCTGAAGGAAAATAAGAAAACCCTTGCTATGTGCATGGCTCTCCTTCCTCTCTTTAAGCAAGCTGCAGCAGATTTCAAAGTCAGCCTCACATACATGAGAAGAAAAATATTTTAAGGGATGGCATTTTAAGAAGTCAAGGTTTGGAACAGTAACTTTTCTACTTTCAAAATTAAATAAGAAAACAAACATGATGCCAAAAAGGTAATCATGGCTGCTCTTCAGGATACTGCTTCAAGTTGCACAAGCAACCCTTCCTTGACTATTAGCATCTCTGCTTTATATCTCAGATTAGGACTTGTAGTACGTTATGGGTAAGAGGGCTCTGTTAGCTTTCTCAGACATAATCCTCAAACCATAGCCGATATGGAAATGTGTTTTTCAGTTAGTTAATGCAAAGGAGACAGTTGACTGAACTTGGCCAAGAAGAGTCAATTCTAACAGTGCTGAAGCAAAAAACCAACAAATCCAGGCACGTAAAAAGCACGCAGCTAAAACTCAAAAGCATAGCTGACATTTCAGAAAGCCCTCTGTTTAAAAGCCAAGTTCCAAACTGAGGTTTATATACAAAGCAAGACTGGTTTGGAAGCAAGCATGCCTGTTTAAGAGAAAGGGAGACAAGAGTTTTCAAAGAAAGACTATGATAAGTTGACCAGAAGTTTCCAGGTGTGAACCGTAGCTTATTTTTAAACCCGCAGCAGCAGGGGCTACAAACCCACCCTTAAAGAAGGCAGCAAATCTGCCCTAAGTAATATAAGCCACAGGCTCTCGCCATGTAGGGGTCAGCACACAGTTGGGAATGCAATGCAGCATATCTATGTCATAAAACACATCCCAACACAAAAACCCCAATCCCACCCTTTAACTAGGTCTGGGACATTACAACATTGTAACTGCCTATAAAAGAATCCATCGTTTTCTACACCACCCACAACTACTGTATAGATCAGGCTCCCAAAGAGGCTCTAGGAAACACCTAAGGAAGCTTTCCCTGAAGCAAGGATTTGCGAGATACCAAATCAAAGGCAGCGAGAATCCAAATTCCCTTTTTCTAGTCCTCCAAAACTGGTTTACATAAATTAAACTGTAAATTCCTGTGAGGCACAAGGCACAGCTTCAGAAAGGCCACAGAAGCTCCATTTTACTAGTCCTGTCATACTCTGCCTCCTAGATCAGCTTTCTAAAGCAGAGCCTTCCCCATTTCTTCTAATGCTTTCTTAAAGCCTGAACTTTACATGCACCTCAGTTCTTTTCCAGGAGACGTACAAAGACAAAACCTGACTGTGCCCAACATCCAGATAAGCAAAGCAGCTGAGCTTCCTTGCCATCCCAGCTAACGAAATAACAAACTTTGTCCCAAGCATGCGTTATCTGATTTTTGACTACTGCCTAACATTTAAATCTGTTCACTTCCTGGACAAGGAACCACCTTTTGGGTTTCTTTGTTGCAACACATCCCAATTCTATACTGGGGAGACAACACCAACTCTGGCTAAACGTTTAACACAAGCTCAACAGAAAGCTCTTAAGGGAAAAAAAAAAGGAGAAAAAAAGCCTAGATAGCATCTACTAAGCAGTCTTAAAAGTGATATGCATACAAGCCAGTACTTGTGTATGAAATAAAACTATCCTGTATGTACCCTCTCAGTTATACTGAGCCATGGTGCCTGAAGCAAAGCTCTGGACACAACGAAGCAGGTTACGTGGGATTTATCCTCCTTAGAGAGCGACATCCTGATTCAGAGTTGCTTTCAGCCCAGTGAAACAAGCAGGAGGAAGCATTTAATCGCATCCGCAGAAACCGTATGACCTTAAAACAACGACCAGAACCAGCTGCATGGCTAAAACAACTTGCATTTATTTTCAGGCCACACTACAGAAATGCCTAAGCTAGGTGAACGTAGAAAGCTAAGCTGCTCCCAAATAGTTCAAATCCTATTCCATCAAGCCGGACTTAAGAGAAATGGGTGAAATAAAGAACAGCTCATTATATCAAACATATGAACACAATGAAGTTTAACCACAATACAAGAAAACCCGAAACGAGGCTTCGGAGGTACGGAGACGTTTGCGGAGACCTTTCAGGGCCGACGCCAAAGCGAGCACGGCTCCCCCAGCTGCCCTCCCAGGTGGACGGGAGGCGCTCCGCCACGGACGCGGGGATCGCGGCACTCGACTCCGGACAGGAGGCAGCAGCCGCTCCCGAGCCCGCTTCCAGCACTCGAGGAAACGCCAACTCCGGCCCGTCGAGGCCCCACAACCTCTCGTAAAGTGGCCCCAAGTACCTGCAGCCCCCGCCAAGTTCTCCCTTCGCCGCTACCTGCCTCCTCGGCGGAGCTCGGGAGGCGGCGCGGCAGAGACCCCCGCCCGCCGCCCTCGGGGTACACCGTCGGATACCTCGGCGCAGGGCGGCGGCACTGACGTGGCAGCGAAGGCCGCGGCAGAGCCGCTACCGCCGGCCCGGCCCTCCGGCCCTCCCTCACGCCCCCCGGTGCCGCGGCAGGAAGCACAAAGGCGTGCGGGCTGTGCCCGCCCCAGGCCGCCAGCGCGGCGGGAGACGCCGGGGGCAGGTGGCGGCGGGCCCGCCTCTCTCGCCAGTAGCGCTAGGGCGCGCCGGGCCCCTTCTCGCCTCCTTCCCCAAAAGTTTCCCTTCCTTCGCGGGGAGTAAGAAAGGGGAGATGAGGGTGGCCGGCTACCTGGCTGCCTGCCCAGCTAACAGCGGAACCGAAGACACAGTAGTCCTTCATTCCTCACTCACCGTGCAGCAGGCACTGCTCAGCTCGGCTACACTAATGCAGACTTTACTCCTGCGCCTTCTCCTCGCTGCCGACGTGGCGCCCGCCGCTGCCCGCCCCGTCGGCGCCCACAGACCCCGCCCCAGCCCAGCGCGCTGCGGCCCCCCTGGCGGCTGGGGGGCGCGCAGGCGCCGCCGTTCTCGCCTCGGGGCTGCCGGGGGGCCCCACGGCGTACCCCCCCGACCAGTCTCCTCGTCCGGCGCCACGCGTCTGTGCCGGCCCCCATGGAAGAGGTCGTGCTGTCCCCGAGAGCCTACGGAGGCCCCAGTCTGACCCTTATGATACTCGCAAGCCCAGGGCCATCCTTCTCTACGGGGAGGAGGCAGGTCCAGCCACGCAGGGCTTGGTCTTCTGAAGGGCCCTTGTGGGTTCTCCCGTCAATGGCGTCGGGTCCAGGGCTCTGAAGGGGCAAAAGATATCACATAGCGGTAGGGCAGATGAACAAAAGGGCGACAGTGTTGTCATAGCTGCAAGGTGGAGGAGTTTGGCGAGTGGCATTCGTTTGGGCTGGGTCACACCTGGACTGAGCGGTCAGGGTGAGTGGATGATCCTGGAGTGTCCTGACCACGCCATTGCAGAAACGTGAGCAAGAGAAGGTCGCTGAGGCAAGGAGCAGTTCCCTTCTGCAAAGAACACTGACCGGCACAGTAGCAGCTATGTGGCCTGAAACCTTTCTAGTAACACAAATCCAAAGAATTTTTATTTAAGGATCATTTACACTGCACCCATAATCCCAGACATTTTTGAGTGAGTGGAATTACTCACATGCAGCCTCTAAGGAATGAGGTTGTAGTTGGGGTGGTTTAAGGGCATGGCTTTCTAGGTAACTACACCAATGAGGATAGTTGGTTAAGGACATGTTTTCTGGCACTCGACTGCCTCTTTAAGGCCTGTACCTGTGAATCTCTAAGGATCTTTGGAGTTGAATAGTGAATGTGCAGTTTGGTAGCCAAGAAAGTGTTGGATGTCCAAGGGAGAGAGGGAAGTTGCAGGTGCTTCAGAGGTGAGTTTAGAAACAGAACGCTCAGCATCACAGGAAGTACTTCACAAGATAAAAACTTTGTAAAGATTAAATGCCACCCTGCTTCTTCCACCTGGCTTCATGCTTGATTGTTGTCTTGCTCCACCCTCCTCTCTTCAAAGAGATGTGTATGAAGGATAATCTTTCCTGTAGTTCTTCAAGAATCATTAGTTCCCTACCTGAAGCGTGAACTCAGCTTCTACATGGAAATGACAAGGGAGCGCTGCACTTCCATAGAGATCTCTCTACATAGAGAGGCTTTTGCCAGGGTCTTTGTTGGCCTCAGCTTCATCAGTCTCCTCCTGGATTTAGTGCAGAGAGAAGTAGCACAAGTGTGAAAAGAAGGTGAAAGAGATTTGTCCTCAGAGCATGCAGACCCAGTTAGATGTTGTTGGTTGGTTTCAGGCGCATCAGTGTGACCAGTCAGAGCAACAGTCTACCAGCCTTGGAGGGGTTTGCTGATAACAAGGACTTGATGTTCCCGACCCACTGAAAAATAGCAGCCACGTTCTTTAATTTGGCACTGAATGGGTGAAAGCATGAATGCTTGAATATTTTCCCTGTAATAGAATTGCTCATGAACTTTACAGCATGAAGTATGGAGGAATGTTCTGCCTCCAAGTAACTGAAAATGAACAGCATTGTAGATACTAAAATCTCTTAAACTCTGAAAGACTTAGAGTAGCACAGAAGGACTTCAGTAGGTGAAGCGTTTTCGTTAAGCAAACAGAGCCAACTTCCTTGTAAAACCACAGTCATTGATGGTAGAGTCTCACTGGGAGGTATGATAGAATCATAGAATCAACCAGGTTGGAAGAGACCTCCAAGATCATCCAGTCCAACCTAGCACCCAGCCCTATCCAGTCAACTAGACCATGGCACCAAGTGCCTCATCCAGGCTTTTCTTGAACATCTCCAGGGACAGTGACTCCACCACCTCCCTGGGCAGCCCATTCCAATGCCAATCACTCTGGCAACAACCTCCTCCTAACATCCAACCTATATTTCCCCTCACACAACTTGAGACTGTGTCCCCTTGTTCTGTTGCTGGTTGCCTGGCAGAAGAGACCAACCCCCACCTGGCTACAGCCTCCCTTCAGGTAGTTGTAGACAGCAGTGAGGTCACTCCTGAGCCTCCTCTTCTCTAGGCTAAACAACCCCAGCTCCCTCAGCCTCTCCTCATAGGGTTTATGTTCCAGGCCCTTCACCAGCTTCGTTGCCCTTCTCTGGACACGTTCCAGCACCTCAGCATCTCTCTTGAATTGAGGAGCCCAGAACTGGACACAGCACTCAAGGTGTGGCCTGACCAGTGCTGAGTACAGGGGAAGAATAACCTCCCTTGTCCTACTGGCCACACTGTTCCTGATCCAGGCCAGGATGCCATTGGCTCTCTTGGCCACCTGGGCACACTGCTGGCTCATCTTCAGCCTACTATCTATCAGTACCCCCAGGTCCCTTTCCTCCTGGCTGCTTTCCAGCCACTCAGTCCCCAGCCTGTAGCACTGCTTGGGGTTGTTGTGGCCAAAGTGCAGAACCCTGCCCTTGGCCTTGTTAAATCTCATCCCATTGGCCTCTGCCCACCCATCCAGCCTGTGCAGGTCCCTCTGCATGGCTCTCCTGCCCTCCAACAGATCCACACCTGCTCCTAGCTTGGTGTCATCTGCAAACTTACTGATAACTGAAATACCTTCAGGCTGACATCCCTGCAAACAACAAAAACAAATCATCTGTGTCCTTGTTACTTTGCTAACCCAACACTGAAGCTGAGGAGGGGGTTTTGGTTGCAAAGGTGTCATCACTGTAACTATTTTTGCTTTTTGTTTTTTGATGTTTCCTTCATGACTAGGCTCAAAGATGGTCCACTGCTGGTATGCTCAATAAAGGCTGAATATTTCATCTTTATGTGAAGTAGCCTTCTTTTATTATAAATAGCATATGGGCAGCTCTGTGACATTTTTAAAATGGAAAAAGAAGCCAACAATACTCAGTCTTCTGTAGAGGAGTGTTTCCTTCTTTTAGATTATAGGGTTTTAGATTTTGTCTGTGAATGCACTATGATTACAGATGCAGACAATAATTGAAGTAAGGTCAAAATACATACATTTGTATGCCACTATGATGATAGTGGTTACTTCTACTGCTGCAGCAGCTGGGAGGAACTGCAGAGAGGGTTGGAGTTTCACTGTGTTGGATCCAATGTAGATCTAGGAAGCAGCATTGAAAGGACTCCTTTTCTTTCAGTGCTGAGCTTAATTTAAAGGGTGATGTGCATCTCTTGAACTTCTGGGCCTTGCAGTTTAATTTTTTCTGTTGTAGGCAGCCATTGTGAAAAGTTAAAGCTGTGGAGACCATTAGGCTTCTAAGTCTGATGCAGTCTGAATGCTTTTGAGTGGTCAGCAAACTTCATCTACTCAACAGGAGCCTGGCATGAGGAGCACAAGAAGAAAGCAAGTGAGATACTGCATGTACTGATTCATCAGGTGCATTTCTGGAGAGAATAATGTGTAGTAGCCAAAGATGAAGGCCAGAGCTGGATCTTGCTATCTCCTAATTTGTATGCTACAGTTGAGAATACATCCCTGTCACAGATCCATGGCTGTGGTGTAGAGGAGAAAGATTAGGAACTGTGCTTTTAAAAATGAGAAATATCATTCTACTTGGGGCTTAAAAATAGGATCCCTAAGTAGACAGCCTGTGCTGGAAGAAGGGAGAAGGATTAGTACCCAACATTTGTTGGTAGTAAAGTCACTGTCTGGTCAGTGAAGCCACTGAGCAGGTTGGAATGAAAAAGCAGCATCCTCTTCTCAAACATAAATAATGTTTTCACTGCATGTGAAGAGATGTACTTAATTAAGTGTGGTATCTTACCTGCAGGTGCATCTTGTCTCATAGAAAATGAAACCATCTGTCTGGTAAGAGTACTGAGTGACTGTATCATGCAAGGGAAGAAAGTCAGAGACATGCACTGTTTGTACAACATTTTCACTCGATGGTTCAGAATGTAACTGATCAAACATACTATCTGCAGTGCCACTGCAGTGTGGGGCATCAACAGAAAGGCCAGAGTATCCTCATTCCTTTTTATAACACAGCTGACTGGAGAGTTAAACCAATAAAAACTGGGAATAAGCAAGAACAGATGTTACATCTGAGGCTGTTAACTGCTTGGAGGTAACTTTTTTGTGACATGTTCACACAATTTCAAGCCATTACCCACAATATAATTATTTACTTTAAAAAAATATCAGGAACTGTGGTTTTGCAGATTGTAGTGTTAGCTCATTACTGAGTCATTAATAAACTGGTTCCAGCAGCAGAATTATTAATGAACTTGTGATTACTTGGTGCTCTGCCTCAGTTTAACTAAGGTTTTAAATTTGCATACTGCCATTCGACCATATGTTGCACTAGTGTTTACAAAAGTGTTGTTATCCTCATTTTGCAGGTCAGGCTGCTATGTCATTTTGGGGTCAAGTGACAGTTCTGAAGTCACCTAACTCCTGAAGCAGGCTGGCTCTGCTGCTCAACCTGCAGAGTTGCGTTTCCTCCAACTGGGGGAATGATTGGGTGGACATTGACAAACCTGGAACAAAATAATAAAGTAGTATTATTGGGAAGAACTACAGTACCCTGTTTAATATGTTCATTAAGAATTGATGCAGAGATGACAGAAAAGCTTCCTATCAGTGGCAGTGCAGGGGGCAGTTAAAAAAAATGCACCTTTGACAGGAAGATGAGCACAATAACTGAAAGTATTTCTCAGAATCTTAAAGAAAAATATATGATAAAAAACTAAGAAACAGTATTGTTCCTCCTCTCACTCTTCCTTTATATTGTCAGCAATTATTTGATGTTCCAATCTTGCAAGTCTTATGATTATGAGCAGTCATGAGTAGCATGAGCAAAGTTTGCTGAAACAAGTGAGCCTGGAAAGGTCAGATCCCTGCCTTGAATAAATAGGTATAGATGATAATATTGCTGTTTAGTCTCATAGGTGTGGCACGCTGCAGAGAAATGAAGCAATTCTGTCGTGGTTTGGGGGGTTTTAGTCACTTAAAATAAAATATTCTCTTTGCTGTTTCCCAGCTGTGTGCTCTACTTATTAGTGTATTTTCCTAAGCTTTTTGTGCCGTTTATGAAGGTGGAGAGTTGACTGAGTTACAAGTTGGGTGTGTCTTCACCTGCTTTCATTGTGGCTTAACCTCTGAAGAGAATTGTTGGCATGGGAACCTCCCCCAAGAGACTGACATTTAAAATAACAAGCTGTGCTAAGCATGAAGTTACTCCTCTTGTCTACCTCTACAATACCTTGTTTTTGTTATTAAATAAAACGGTCGCTTTATCAGACATACAGCAGGAAGTCCCTTCATGTTTTTGGGGTTACAAACAAAGTGAAGATATTACCCAGGCCTGTAAGGGCATTGAGAATCTCTTCCCATGCTTTTGTATCCTATGTATCCTAGGGGGTCTCTGTAGTCTATCAGTTTAGACATTCAGCTCCCTGCTTTTCCTTATCTTGTCCCAGTAGGTTAATGAGACACCAGAGCATTTGAAACACCATGCAGCTATCTCCATGCTTTGCTATAGCTATTTAATAACCAGGTTATAGACAACCATATAGATTCATTAGAATGTTTTGAATTAGAAGTGACCTTTAAAGGTCATCCAGTCCAACCCCTCTGCAGTGAGCAGAGATAGAACAGGTTGCTCAGAGTCCCTTCTAAGCTGACCTTGAGAGGGCCTCCCCCCCCATCGTGACATGGATGCATCTCCATGCCCATCATGGAATATCAGGGGCTGAAAGGGACCTTTAAAGTTCATCCAGTCCACTCCCCCTGCCAGAGCAGGATCTCCTATACCAGATCACACAGGACTGCCTCCAGGCAGGTTTTGAATATCTCCAGAGAGGAAGACTCCACAACTCTCTGGGCAGCCTGTTCTAGTGCCCTCACAGTGAAAAAAATTCCTCCTCATGTTTACATGAAACTTGCTATGCCTCAGCTTCCACCCATCGTCCCTTGTCCTGTCATTGAGTATCACTGAAAAGAGCCTGGCTCCATCCTCCTAGCACTCACCCTTTACATATTTATAAACATTGATGAGGTCACCTCTCAGTCTCCTCCAAGCTAAAGAGCCTCAGCTTCCTCAATCTCTCCTCATAAGAGAGATGTTCCATTCCCTTAATCATCTTTGTGGCTCTACGCTGGACCGTCAAGCAGTTCTATATCCCTCTTCAACTGGGGGCCCCAGAACTGGACTCAGTACTCCAGATGTGGCCTCACCAGGGCAAAGTAGAAGGGCAGGAGAACCTTTCTCAACCTACTAGCCACATCCCTTCTAATACACCCCAGAATGACATTGGCCCTCCTGGCCACAAGAGCACACTGCTGGCTCATGTTCAACCTCTCATCAACTAGGACTCCCAAATCCTTTTCACCTTCGCTGCCTTCCAACAGGTCAGTGTTTTCAGAGATGGGGCATCTACCACTTCTCTGTGCCAGTATGTCACCACCCTCAATGCAAAAAATTTCTTCCTTATATCTAGTCTTGTGTCTATCCTCTTATAGTTTAAAACCATTACTCTGTATCCTGTCACAACAGGACCTGCTAAAAAGTTTACACACCATCCCTCTGATGTGTCATCACTCAGCTTGGTGTCATCTGCAAAGCAAGTGCTGTAATGTACACTCTGCCTTGCAAAGGCAGCAGTGTAACAACAAAACGCTACCCCATCCTTTTTGAGACCTAGTAAATGGTCTGATCATTGCTACCTGTTAATGAGGAGAGCAAACAGATTGCCACTGGTCCTCAAAATGTGCATCTCATGGTAGTGACATGCCAGAGACTTTCATCGTTACTTCATTTCTACAAAGCAAAAAAATAAGAAACAAAGGTTGTAAAACAAGTGCAGGAATACTCAGAAAAAGTACCTTCATTTCAGTTGTGAGCTATAAATCACTTACTTCCAATAAGAAATAATACTGACACTGTTAAGTAGTGAATTCTTACAACCTCCTGGCTTTCTAGTGCTGAACCTGATCAGCAGGCCTGTGTCAACACACGAAATGAGATTGTGTGCCTCCACATCCATCTACTCACCCAGCCAGCCCTCCATCCAGACAGCAGCAGCTGTTGCTGGAAGGTCGTATTCTTTAATCAAGCCAGCAGATGGCATTCGTACGCTGCGGGCTTCCCTGCTCTGCACCTCCTTCAGCAGCACTGCTGTGTTTTCCCTTTATCAGGGGAGCCCAAGCTAGTAAACAACTGTGGTTTTGTAAAGGCAGGAGTATTTCCTGTATGTTGTCCAACGGATAAATTACTGCACTGTGAAGATTAGTCCCAAAGACTAAAATGTAAGTTAGATCTGACAGAAATAAACTATAACATATGACCCATCATTTCCAAAACACTTTGAAGGAAGTTGGGAAGTTTCCAAGTAGCTGCTGTTTCCCATTCTTTCATATAATTTTCTCTAAGCCATGTCACTATTCTGAGTCCTTTGGACTGAAAAAAAAACATACACATTATCTAGAAACCAAACGGTTTTACAAGCTGAAATATTGTGTCATTCATTGAGTACTGCCATGGCCAGTTTGGCTCAGAAGAAAACAGCACAAAGGTGCATTAGAAGTAGTTTTAAAAGAGTGAATGTGAGTCCAGAAAAGACACTGCTGTGTTCTCAGTTCTTCAAGGTTCACAGAAAACAGTAGGAAATAGCTGAGGTTTGACTGTCCAGCCCGTTTCAGCTTGCATAGCAATGAAGCTTGTGAGTTGGAATGAAGTACTAAAACAATTGTGGCACAACAAGGAATTCTGGTACATACTAGAAAGCAAAATGATTGATGAGCCTCACAGAAACCAGACAAAGAGATCAAATGCCAAACTGATGATTTGAAATACTCATAAATTAAATATGAGCACACATGTATGTCTGCCTTCTGTATGTCTTCTAACAGACATGGCAATGGGAGAGAGCTAAGTTCTATAGTAATATTGGACTTCAGTTATTCTTGATGTCTTTGGAGAGGTAAAGATTTTGTTAACTTTAGTGAGTTTGAGATTAGAGTTTATGTGAACACAGCTCACAGAATCATGTGCTAGACTGGAGGAAAAGAAAAGATCTCTCAAACTTCCAGAATATGGGTATTGGTAAGCCCAGTATTACTGTAAACACTTTGAGTGGAAGACCTGTGAGGGAAATGAAACTGAGTAGTGCAATACTTGTGAATATAGCTAGATGGCTGCAATGCCACGCCAAGAATGTCCAGATTTGCTAATTCATTGCAGATTCTACTTTTGGTTTATATTCTGCTTCATACAAACCAATCTTTTCTGTCTTCATTTTCTTGACATTTTTATTATGTACAAACTCTGTCTACTTTCGTCATCCGATTCTTCTAAATGAAGCTAATCAGCTTTAAGATTTGCATCAAGTGAATTTGGATACTGACAACTTTAAGCTGAGACTGTATTTCATTTTTAAGTAAAACATTCGGTTTTACTGATGCTTCAGCTACAGAAATACAGAGAGATGTTAAGAAAACAAATCCAGGGAACTACACATATTTAGAAAAATATCTTTTTACAAAGAGGCTTTCTGTCAGGCAACCTGTTCTTGCCATCATTTTACAACCTTAAAGAATATTCTCGTGGTACCTTTAGGCAGTAAAGTGACACAAAATAAAACTTAACAAAAGAGGAGGAAGGTGTTGGTGGGTGCAGGAGGGGGAATGCATCTTAGTAGCTTGCAGAGGCAATTCAGAACTTTTGGGCAGGGGAAGGTTCTGTGAGTGTGTTAGTTGAAAAGATTAAAGGTTGCAGTTTGCGCCGAGAGAAGAGTTCTTGCTAAAATCTGTATACCAAAGCTGGCTGTGAATTGAAGAACTGTTGTAATTAGATTACTGTAAATACAATAAGAAACTCACTCCTGGTGGTCTGGGGAGGGGTGTCATAGGGCACTGGAGAATTGTGTTGGCAGGATTTGGGACAGTTTGACTGAAAGCAGAGAACACAATCTCAAAATCCTTTTAATCTTCCCTCCCTCCACACCGCCCTCCCCCTCCCCCCCACTTCTTTGGGGATTTGTCATTAAGTAACAGTCAAAAGATTAAAGAAGTATAAAATGACATTAAAGCTCACAAGTACTTCTATAAAATTATCAGTGCTAGTGTAGTCTTCAGCAGGGATCACTTCTGCCAAGATTTTCTAGAGGCAGGCAAAATGAAAAGAAAAGAATCGAGCCTGCACAAAGGCAGCTCCATGAACATGGGCTGCAATAGCACTTTTCTGCTAGCACTTCGAACGCAGTGTCTTCCAAAGCACGGCGGCTGTTGCTATGTGTCTGGGCTCAACAAGCTTAAACTTTGCATGGCCCATGCTAAACTAATTTGAGTCAATTTGTCTACATCATTTCAACAATCGTCCTGTGCATTTTGAATCGTACATACAACACTGCATGATAAAGGCCCACCGAGCAGATGCCGACTGCTCATTCTGCCGTGGTCTAGCTGTTGCTAGTTCTTCACCATGGTTTCTCCATATCCTAGTGACAATGTTAGTTTTTCGATAGTGAGGTTAAGCCTGTGCCTGGCTAGTTAAGACTTTTCTTTACAGAGGACAGCTCCTATAACAACTGCCAGCTCTAAGCATGACCTTTAAAAATGAAATGAGGGAATGTTAACTAAAGTTTTTTTTCTTTAATCTCCCAAGGAATACAAGGAGATTTTGGAAGTAAAGTTTTAAGCCTGCACAAGAAAGAGACACCAGTATCAGAGGCTCTTATCACAAGAAAGCTCATCTAACCTGCTTACAATTAAATAGTTTCAGTGTAATGGGTTTTGATTCATTTGTAAACATGCACCTTTGTAAGACAGTTTTATTTTGGAAACTGCTATCAAACAATAACAAAGAATTAAAGCAGTTCCACTCTGCACCTAGGTAATAGAATGGACAGATCTGCAGCTGGTGCAAATCAGTGTAGCTGCAGAGGGAATTAGCCGTGTTATCCCATTTTCTACCAGCCAAGGATTCAGTCTTTGGGAGTGGAGTACCATGTTTGAAAATCTCCAGTATTTAATGAGCAAAATAGCAGGAAGGAGCAGTAAAAAGTATACCACATTCTCATGTATGCTAGATCCCTGCAAGAGGCATTAAAATCCATGTGTTCTGTAGGGAGAGAAAGCCTATAATTAAGGTTTTTATTATTCTTGGATTGGTTTGATAGTTTCCCTGCAAGCCTCTGCTGAAAAAGGATAACCTGGTGAGTCTTGCTAATTTGAAGCCCTGTATAACTCTAGGGATAAGGCTGCCTGTTTTTATCTCTCTTTCTCTGACAAACTATTGAGATTTTTTTTGCTGGACCCACTAAATGTGGCAGCCATTTTCCTGTAGCAAATTTTGAGATAACTTCCAGTTTTAGCCATGTTTCCAAAACAACAGAACTCTGCTCAAATTGCTAAAAACTGAGCTTCACTTAAACCTTACTGGTTTAGTTAATTTTTCATCTTTTTTTTATTCCTTCTCTCTCATTTTTTTTTTTTTTAAGGTAAGACAGTTAGGGTAGACCCTCTGTGTTAACTGAGATTTTATATTGATGAAAACCAAACAAAGATATCAAGGATATAATGTCACTTTTTTTTATCTCACAGAAAAAGATCAGTGAAAAATCTTTCAGTGAGGTCCAGGTTTTGAGAGTCATTTCAATGCAGAGGCTTTTTTTTCCCCCTCAGTGTTTGCTCTCCAGATGACAAAACCAGAGAGATAGGGAACATGGGCAGCTCTGCTTACTATTGCTTAGTGGCTCTTTTTTAAATTCACATCCAGGCGTGTGTTCATCACACTCTGATTTGAATTTTAGGGCTCAAAATAAAGTTCAGTTCGTTATTCAAATTCAAATTAATTGTGCTACACTCTGGCAGCCTCTAAGGACTTGGCAGGCCTGCAACCCCTCAGAAAGTGGAGGGTGCAGCAGGAGCTTGCAGACTCAATCCTGACTACCTGCCAGTGTAAAGATATTCTAATTTTTTTTCTTTTTTTTTGAGCAAGTTGAGGAGAGAAAAAAAGTGCAGATGAAGCTCTTCCTGCAGTGCTACAGCTAACAAAGATACACTCATGTTAGAAAAGATGGGTCTGTCTGAGTTTGGGCATCCTGCCGATGGCAGTGCTGAACTCTCTTACCAGAGTCAGGGGAACAAAGTATCTGCCACTGTTGGTATAGTCAGTCACTCAAATGTAAGCAAGCTGATTGCAGCAAGGTGAATCAGAGGCTTTGAAAAGTGCTATCAGGAATAAATCTGAATTTAAACAGCATGAGTTTGTAAGATATATGTGGCAGACAGTGAATGCCCAAAGCTAGAATAAGAGCTGGATATTACAATGATTGTTGGAGATCTTAATCCTACCTGCCACCTGCAGCTCTGGCCTGAGCCTCCACCTCCTTTTGTAAAGCCTCTAAGGATATTGGTTGAAGAACAGGAGTCACAAAAAAATGCCTACATTTTTCAGTGAGGTAACTGAAGAGAAAAAAAGCTGTGTTAAATCTCATGCCCTCCTGCACATAGCTGCCAAGGCAAATACAACTGCTTTTGTGGTGGAGTGGCATTATCTGAGACCACTTTTGGCCCCGTGCACAGTAAGTTCAGCACTGCCAGAACAAGTCTCCAGACAGGTATTCTCCTAAACCAGGTCTTTTTCTTTCAAAATATTACTTAATAAATAAAACATTTCTTGGTAAGCACTCCTTTCAAGCAAATGATGCCTCTGGAGTCAGCACAGACATTCACATCAGTAACTAGGAAAGTCTTCTAGGGAATCTACCCCTCCAAGAACTACCTGGACCTAATTTTTGCCTTATAACACTTTCTCCTAGCTCAGTGTCCCAGACAGTAGACACACAGAGAGGAGAACAAAAGTAGATTAGCATAACAGGAATTAGTCATTAATTACCAACTCACATAAAACTCATGGGAAAGGTGTTTGGTCTTCAGTGCTCTACTGGGAGCCTGCAAACTCACTTGTCCAGTCCCCAGCTTACTCCTTTCTCATGTAGGAACAGTCCCAAACATTTGTCAGGATGGAAAAAGCAGAAGTTTGCCAGACTTTTATAAGAAATGGAAGAGATTCCTGTAGGGAGCCGTGGGCTGCCAAAGCAGACCTCAAATGGCACTTTGCTCAGGCTGCCCTGGAGAGCATGGCCTTGTGAGAGCACCAGGCCATGCTGGCCTTGCTCTCTGCTCTTCAGCAGGCTGGGAGTACAAAATATGACAGGGCAAATCTATCCCTAGTAAAGACAGTAAAAGCAAGCAGCTAAGGCTCTTAGATTCAAAATAGAGATGCTGCTGATGGACATTCCTCAAAGAGACTTTTAATGCATTTTTTATGGACATGTTGGGGGCAGCTAGGGCTGGCTCACACATAAAGAGGAGACTCCTCAGCTTGGTGAGTGACCCAAGGGAAGACACAGGGTCTCCAGGCCAAAATGATAAAGGGGAGCCCATCATAGCCACTGAAATAGATCAGATCTTGCCCAAGGCACTGAAATATTTGCTGTAAGCAATTGATTTTGGCAGTGAGGCCTCTCTGTAGCCCAGCAAGCCCAACTTAATGCTATAAGCAAGTTCTTTAAGCATTTTTCTTCCCAGGCTGAAGCCAGCTCCCTGCAGGCCATGGTGCCATTTTAGAGGGCATAGGGAGATCAGGAGCCACAATGCGAGAAAGAGGTGAGAGCAACCCTGTCTCCAAACTGCAGCCACCTTACCTCAGGTCTAGTGTGTGAGCACTGTTGCTGAGGTTTCCCCGGTAAGGAAGCTCTTCTGGCCAGGAGAATGTTATCCATCCATTGGCTGTCTGCCATGTGAAGCAGAGGCAAGAGCCTCCTTGGAGGTCCTAGCACAGGTCCTTATGGGATGGATGGTGCAGCACAAAAAAAAAAGGGCATCAGCCCTTGAATCATCAAGGTATCATGGTCACAGGAGAAAATGGAGAAGGTTCCCCTTTCTGCCAAAAAATGAAAAGGTAATGAGCACCTGGGAAAAGTGAATTTCTTTTCATGAGTTATTACTCTTCTAAACACCCTCTCCAAAACTTGCACAGAGGTATTTTCATCTAAGTTGCTCTCCTTACCCAGCCTAGTGCCCTCAGTGGGTAGCAACTTGTTACATGAGCAGTACCACTGACTCCACAGGTATAACCCCCGGGGAACAGATGCTGCTGTTTTGAGAAAATGAAGTTCACAGAATCTGGGCTTGTAAAACTTGGAACTAACAGTTTAGCTGGTTGCTGCCACACCTGTCTTGTCACGCAGTAAGTATAAAACCATGCAGTTCTTGCATAACGAGGCCAGGGTGCTAAGATCTTCAGTGTTTTAAAGGTACTTGGGATTGAGCTAAATTCAACACTGCACATAATCTGGGGAGCAAAGCAATCTAAACTCTTCCCAAGACTCACAGAGCAAATCTCTTGCACTGAAAGTCCCACACTAACCAAAGAATTGCCACTGTAGGTTTTGTGACAGCCAAAGCCAGGAAACCAGGCAAGGTGGGAAGCTCTAGCAAATGCTCTGTGTTAACATGAGAGAATAGCCCCTTAGGAAGGATCCTGGTGCCTTAAAAGTGCTAAAAAGGAAAGGACAAACATTTTGCCCCAAAGGGTCTTCTGCTGGCCACTTCCTTGTCCTTGTTCTACAGTCTAAATAAGGTTTTAAGAAAAAAGACCTTTGTGGAATTTGAAATTCTCCTTGGCATCTCTTGCTTGCACTGCTAAGTTTTGGCAAGGTGCTCTGTGTTCCCAAGTCCTGTCCAGAGCATGTCCAGCATGCTACAGCAAATGTCTTTTCTGTGCTACATGCTGAGCACCAATGCTGGTCTTACTAATGCTCGCAACCTCTCACATTTGAACTGTGTAAATGCTTCTAGCAGCTCCTTCCCCCTCTTTGTTCAAACAAACAATGGCCTTTGGAAATTTATTTTAATGCTGCCCAGACCGATTTGTTATTTAGTTTAACAAATGATCAATTCTCCTTTCCAGATCCCCTTTAGCTCCACATGTATATTACTTAATAGTTTACCTATATGCCTATCAAATTCTTGCTTCACTAAAGAATACAATGAACAACCCTACGCTTGTGCAGCAGATTAGGAGAGACAAAAGGGGAGATGGCTTCTCTCTTCATTCCTATCTTGCCATACAGTGAGGAACGTAATTTGCTTTCCTGTGGATATGTTTGCCACCCTTTTTGGCCAGCAGTTATCAAATGGAGCTGCCTCTGGGAAGACATTTGAGGTACAGAATGCAATGCAGAAAACCTATTTGCATCAGTAATTGCTGCTGATAGAATAAAATACAGAGGTATTTTGTATCGTTTGACTTACAAGTTACTCCATTTCCTTTTTTGCTTGCATTCACTATTCATGTTGATGGGGACCAGTGGAACTCTAAAAGCCCCCACACCTCAGACTGTGCATACCTGATCAGCTACATAGGTAAGCTGTAGATGACAGTTTGCTCAGGATCACCTATTTCAAGGAGGAACTCTAAAAGCCCCCACACCTCAGACTATGCATACCTGATCAGCTACATAGGGAAGCTGTAGATGACAGTTTGCTCCGGATCACCTATTTTAAGGAGGTCGTATTTGGAAGTAGCTAATCTTGTACCCTTCCATTGCACTGCACCCCACTGACTTCAGCCAGAGCTTTAGGTTTGCCCAGGGACCTCCTCCTTTCCACTAGCTGAAGAGCAGCCCTAGCAGCACAAGTCAAACAGGAAATCTGAATGCTGAGCACCAACAGAGAAAAGAGAAGCCACATGAACCAGTCCTGTGGCACTCTGAAGTGCTGCTATGGCCCTCTCCTCAGGGAGAGGAGAGTGAAGAGAGTGTACAGATAGACACCAAAGAGGCAGGGGCACAGGGCACTCTCATGGGTGTTAGACTCTCTTGTCAAAGACAGAAACACATCACCTCAGCCACAGCAAACCTGAGCATCACGCAATCCCACACCTCACATTTCCAAGGCCTTTGCAAAGCCAGCAATGGCACCTTCCTTTCACAGCAGTACACTTTTAAAAGGCTCTTTACTTTTATGATTTCTGCCACTAATTTCTTGACAGTTTTCTTCAGGAGTGAGCAAGGATACCTTGTGCATAACTATATATATGTATATTGTATATGTTGCTGTAGATCAAAGTGTTTTCACTGTAAACCAGAAAGCTGCATTCTCTCCACAACAATGAGCACTGCAGGCTGCCTGGCCTCATTGCATGCTCTCTTTTGCCATGGCACCATGACTGCATGCCACTTCTTTTCCCAGAATACCAATACACTTCTTCACCCTCTGTCACAATGGGCCAGGTGGATGCTCAGGCTGCAGTGAGGTTCAACTGTTCTCACCTAAGCAGGGCCTAATCAGATGCCCATAGTGGCCAACAGAACCCCATGGCCTGTGTATCAATGTAGGCAGAAGGAGATGGCAGCACTGGCTCAGCTTTCTGCCTGCCTGAAGGAGTGAAATGGGCATGGGGGGGAGAGATTATTAGGAATTTAATAGGCTGAGTGGAGAGGATTGGCAACCCAGCTTGGCTCGGTCATATATGGTTGCCCTGAATATGGAACCTGCGTGGCTGCAGGGGCTTCTCTTAGTTATGGGTCAGGAATCCTGCATCTTCCCTGGCTTTACAAAAATTACCCTGTGGGGCTGAGGGCAGTGGAAACAGCACTCGGGCTGCTTTGCAGGTATTTCAGGTATTATTAACCTTGAAAACGTGAAATGGTGTTCATGTGGGACCAGAGAATGGGTGGCATCAGGTTAATATGTTTGTTATGGGCAACAATTCAGCTGCTGAACTGCAGAGTTTTCCTTATTCTCTTTCACCTCTCTAGCTTCTTTTCAGTCCCAGACTGGTTTCTGAATTTGTTCAGTCTCATCCCCCAGATCCTCAGATCTACAGAAAACATTTGCCACATTTGCCAAGGCTTCTGCCCTTTTACTTTGTAATTTTTAAAAAGGGACTTTCAAATAAATGAAAACATTAAATAATATGAAATAGTATACAGTAGGACCTAGCATGTCAAATTATAAATAAACTGAAAACATTTGACTTCGAGAACAAACACCCCCATCACTTGTGTTCCCCCACCCCTTCACCCTGCAAAAGGCAGCATTAGAAACATTCTTGTCTTTAGGTTAAAATGTGAGGCCTAAGCAGTTAAAAGGCAATGGGCTCTAAAGCTTCCCTAATCTATTTTCCTCCAATTCTTTCCACCTCTAAGAAGCTTGTGGAGTTAGTTGCCGATTAACATTCAGGAAGATTGTACTCTGTCTCCAGTTCATTGCTCTCTTGTTGGCTTATTGTTATTCAGAGCCCATTTATTGTAGATGAGCCATTCATTTTCCTCTAATTGGATGGGATTGGATTTCACTTTCATTGTTGGATGCATTGAAAACCCGGGAGGGGCTGCGGGGATCAGCCCAAGGCTGGGGAGCTTTAACTCAGCACAAAGTTTAGGTTGCAGCTGAAAGAAGCTGCCTTTTTCTCCACCCCCCTCACCCCCAAAGTGCAAATGCCTCATGGCCAGATTTGCAGTCTCCCTTGTGATCCTGAACACCTTATTGTGTAACTTACACTTTTGGTGTCTTTATATAGTTCCTCACCAAAGCACCTATCAACATGGGGACTGCTAGTAAGATTTCTGCTCAATAGAAACCCAGCAAGGGCTTCGCACCAATGCCCCCACTGTGAGGATCTAACTGGCTTTCTGACACTCAAATGTTTGGATGAAATCCTTTCACCGTGTCCTGCTTGTACACTGTCACATCATCTCCTGAAAAATCTGCTCAGATTCATTGGAGGTAATAGAAGGGTCTGCAAGAAGAAGGTAATCTGGAGCCTGCACTCTGCAGTTATTCACACTACAAATTGCTTCAGCAGCTGCTGTGTCTCATCGAAGGGCAAGCAAAAGGCTGAAGTGCCTGCCTGGTGCTGAACCACAGCTCAGTTTTACAGTAGACATACAAGCCTGAACCAAACCCATCTCTCCCAGCCATCTCATAACTCACTCTGAAGTGTTGGCAGCAGAGCTAAAAATACACAGGGGAACTCACACACAGGTGTTGCTCAGCTGGCAAGTCACCATGCTGCAATGGGAGCCCCCTTCTCAGTCAGAAATACGGAGTGGCTGTGGTGACAGCATGGGCAAGGATAACAGAGCCACTCTGGGCTCCTGGGCTGTCACATCTAACATCTCACCAAACAGCTCAGGGGTAGCATGAAGAGAGAACAAGAGAAGTACTCGGGATTTAACTGCCTGAATTAAAGGCAGTACTAAAATTAAATTCAAAGATTTAACTCTGAAAAATAGGTTTCTGATCCACTGCAGGTTGCTCTCGAGTCAGTGGAGAGGTCGGCACCTCTGAAGAGCGAGTGATGCCTCCTGAGACAGGGTGGGATGAGCCGCTCTCTGGAGCAGAGAAGCAAGGAGATGCCTACCTTATATGCAGTCCAGAGCTTTAACATGTCCTTCAAACATCTCCTAAGTGCCCCTGCACTTGCCTCTAAACATCAGCAGGCAGGGCAAATCCAGAGGCAGTGTTTTTAAGAGAGAAGGTGAAGGGAGAAGAAAAAGTAGCAGGGTGGCAGCACACAGGGCAGTATGTCAAAACTACTGGGGTGTGTTGGAAGGGTTAACATCTGGCTTCCTGCAGATGTGCTTTAATGGGGACCTGGAGGCTGGCCGAGCTGGAATATTTACCTGGGAAAGTCTCCAGCAAAGTGGAAGCATGTACTGCAGCCTTTCCATTGGAGGGGGCGCATTTTGCTGGTCTCTTTCCTGCAAGGGCACAGTTTTTCATTAAATACAGGAGTATCATCTCTCTGGCACCTTTCCTGCACTGACATATATGTCTGACACTGGCTAGCAGATTTGAAAGCTACCAGAGGGACACAAGGAAAGGAGGGGAACACAGGTGTACCTGATGGTGTGATTGGAAAGCAGGCTATTAAAAGGATGGAACAATTATCAAAGAAACTGTGGAGAAAGACCTTCTGATCAAGCACACAAGAGACGATGAAACCCAATTCTTACAGGCCTGTGCCCACTTGCTGATAGCACCTAAAAGAGTGCCATCTTGGCCCTAAACCATGCCAGTCGCAGGCATTTATCAATTTCTTTTTCATGCAGATCCTCTACCATTTTAGAAAGGCTAAGCAGACATTTGAACTCTTTCTTACCCTTTCTCTGTCTCCTTGAGTTAAATTTTAGGTGGCTTGGTACCTCAGAAACCCATCTATTACCCAGACTTAGTGGAAGGAGACCAGCAGAGACCATGGGAGCCTAGCAAGGGAGTTAGAGGGACATGCACATCAAGTGGCTTGAAAATAAAACAATTATCACCAACCCCAAAGACTGTACTCTGACTGAGACACAAGACTTAAGACATTAACCATTAATGCTTGACAGACCCAGCAAAGAAGAAAATGTGTAAAGATGCCTGAATTATTTTTTTTAAGTAAGAAAAGAAAAGAAAGAAAAGAAAATAAAGGAAAAGAAGAACAGGAGGTGAAATGTGACCAGTTGCCTGCCAGGAATTTTTTGTTTAATAGGACTGTAGGAAACACTACACCAAAAGGTTTTAACATGAAGGCCTGGATTACAAGTAACTGGTGCAAAGCACAGACATTTTGAGGGCCTGCAGCCCCACAGTAGCACATGAAACAGCTATTGGCACAGCAAGCCTTCCTGTCCAGAGTTGAAGGCAAGCTGACCAGCTGAAGAGCTTCAGATGACAGTAAGCCCACGAGACTTCAGAGTCTGTCACTTCAATGTCCTATTAGTCACATAAAAGGTTATTTTTTTTCAGCTTTAATAAATAAACCAAAGTTTTATATACCTTCTTCCTAAGAAGATACTTGGTGGTTGTCAACTGCTGGCTCTTCATGGTTCCTGGGGTCTCCAGGCCCTTATTAAACAATCTGCAAATGGTAATCGAACAAAGCAAGTCTATGAGCTCAGCAGTCGCTCTCCCGAGTTTGCATCTCCCCTGGAAAATTGTGGTGGTCTGCAAAGCAAAAATTATAAAAACCATCTGCTCTGGCTCCCACACAACCTTCACTTAGCCTTCTCTCGAGTGTGCTAAGCAGCACAATCATAAATCATCTCACTGGGGTTTTCAGGCCTCTGTTGATATATGGCTTATGGGCACTGAAGCTGGCTGCTGTTGTGGTTTTACTAGCACTGTACAGAGCAGATCAGTTTATGGCCAACAGGGCTTTGCTCCATTCCCCCTGCAGGGATTGTGGAGCCTCTGCATTACTCATCGGCTTTGATCATTACACACCACCTCTGTGCTACCTCCAGCATTTTCAGGTTGTTTTCCAAATAATGAATGAAGGCACTGAGTCTCACAGAGCCACAGGTCTTCCAGAAACCTGTTGGATGTTTTCCTTCAGACGATGTTCTCCAAGAACAGTTCCAGCTCAGATACTGCTGAGCTAGTTGCAATCATGCTATATGCACTGCATCAACTTCAGCATTACTTTTTCTTGTAATGTTACTTCTTACTTAAGCAGGGCCCATGTATCTTCACCTTTAACCCAGCTTCAGTAGAACCATTGTCTGTAAAATATCACAGTATCACAGTATTACCAGGATTGGAAAAGACCTCACAGATCATCAAGTCCAACCCTTTACCACAGAGCTCAAGGCTAGACCATGGCACCGAGTGCCACGTCCAACCTTGCCTTGAACTGCCCCAGGGACGACGACTCCACCAACTCCCCGGGCAGCCCATTCCAGTGTCCAATGACTCTCTCAGTGAAGAACTTTCTCCTCACCTCCAGCCTAAATTTCCCCTGGTGCAGCCTGAGGCTGTGTCCTCTTGTTCTGGAGCTGGCCACCTGAGAGAAGAGAGCAACCTCCCCCTGGCCACAACCACCCTTCAGGTAGTTGTAGACAGCAATAAGGTCTCCCCTGAGCCTCCTCTTCTCCAGGCTAAACAACCCCAGCTCCCTCAGCCTCTCCTCGTAGGGCTGTGCTCAAGGCCTCTCACCAGCCTCGTTGCCCTTCCCTGGACATGCTCAAGCATCTCAATGTCCCTCCTAAACTGGGGGGCCCAGAACTGAACACAGTACTCAAGGTGTGGTCTAACCAGTGCAGAGTACAGGGGCAGAATGACCTCCCTGCTCCTGCTGACCACACCATTCCTGATGCAGGCCAGGATGCCACTGGCTCTCTTGGCCACCTGGGCACACTGCTGGCTCATGTTCAGGCAGGTATCAATCAGCACCCCCAGATCCCTCTCTGTCTGGCCGCTCTCCAGCCACTCCGACCCCAGCCTGTATCTCTGCATGGGGTTGTTGTGGCCAAAGTGCAGCACCCTGCACTTGGAGCTATTGAACACCATCCCATTATATCAGTGAAAATCTAGGCTGTATCCCGCACTAAGGGTTCTGATATTTTGCACCTGGTTTTCTCCATTTTCCCCCTCAGTCATCAACTACAAAGACACAATGAGATTCACAGTGAGTCACCATCACAGGCAAATTTTCCTCCCTAAGTTAAAACAGGGCAACATTAAAGAAACCAAAGCGCAGGCAGTCTCTTACTTCTTTTGTCCTTTGTACCTGGCCCTTTTTTTCCTCTTGCACATTGTCCACACCAAACTCCACTCTTCTGTAAAGAAAAGCAAAGCCAAACCGTTCATCCTCCAGACATGGAAATTCCAGAGGTATGGTGCAAGGGCTTTACCAAGTGAAATCTAGCAGGAATACTAAAAATTACAGCCTTTTTAAAACCTGCCAGATAATTACAGAGGGAAATGGGAACTGTCTGTGTCTTCTTAACGTCCCGCTGTTTGAGTAAAATTTTGACGTTTTAGTTAATTTCAGGGTTTTTGCTGATTTCCTGATTTTGCCTTGCCTTTGGTTACTTATTTGTCCTTCCCCCCATTCTTAGTGAATTTGGAGAGGTGAAAAGGAACACACACATGCAAAAACTGGGAAACTGGGGAAAAAAAACCCAAACCGGACAACCTCTTTTCTTCATCTGACTACCTTTTCTAGATGTTTTCGAATGAGAACAAACCACTAAGCAAAAAGGCTTAGAATTAAAAGAAAAAAGTTGGGGCATGACAAAGGTGGGAAGGTGAAACAGAAGAATGGACATTTCCTAAGAGCAGGACATCCCACCCTAGACTGCACCTCTTCACCCTCCAGCTGCAAAAGCAGAGGTTATTGGCAGGTGGACTAGCTCTCCTGGTCTCACCTGCTACCAAGCCATTATTTCTCAGAAAGCCTCTCCCCATGCCCAAAACAGGCAGCAGGAGCATCTGCACCTCATTCTTAACGAGGTGGATAGAGAGGAACAGTGGTGCTGATATGGCCTTACCTCAGCTCTTGGTGTGCCCCTGGGAAACACAAGGCATACTCACAAAAGCACTTTGCCTTAGGCTGGGAAAAGCTGTCCTTATTTTCCATAGTTGTCCAAGAAATTACAAAGAACAAATGCCTCCCTGTCACTAGTTATTTTATTATGGCTTTGCTTCCATGCAAGCAAGCTGCAGCCAAACCTAAGGCATAATTCTTGCAGGATTGCACCCAATACTGCCATTTCCTCACTGTGGTGATTCAAACTCTCCATCCCTACCCACCTTACAACCCTGTTGCTCCTCTTGCAGCGGGAAAGGCCCCAAGCCTTTGCACTGTGCATCCAGGTCTCCCATGGGGGGCTGGAGAAGAGCTGCCACAGCCTGTCATAGGGATATTTTGAGAGTTTACACTGCCCAGGCAAGCAAGCAGCACCCAAACCTAAGGCATAGGTTTGCACCCAATACTGCTATTTCCTCACTGTGGTGATTCAAACTCTCCACCCCTACCCACCTTACAACCCTGTTGCTCCTCTTGCAGCGGGAAAGGCCCCAAGCCTTTGCACTGTGCATCCAGGTCTCCCATGGGGGGCTGGAGAAGAGCTGCCACAGCCTGTCATAGGGATATTTTGAGAGTTTACACTGCCCAGGCAAGCAAGCAGCACCCAAACCTAAGGCATAGGTTTGCACCCAATACTGCTATTTCCTCACTGTGGTGATTCAAACTCTCCACCCCTACCCACCTTACAACCCTGTTGCTCCTCTTGCAGCGGGAAAGGCCCCAAGCCTTTGCACTGTGCATCCAGCTCTCCCATGGGGTGCTGGAGAGGAGCTGCCACAGGGCTAGGTCCTGACACACGTTGCTATGAAGCAGAAAAGGCAGGCCACCAGGGAATGACTAACGAGGCCACCACGATCAACACACCTGCTTTCATTCTTGGGGTATACCATCTCTGGAGAGGTCAAGCCTCGCTGTCAGCTCGGCCACAGCACTGCCAGGGGGGCAAGGACAGGCCACCAGTACCTGAAGGGCTTCCCAGTGGCGAGGGCCCTTCTGCTGTCCCTAGGCTGCTAGGGTATGGCTTCCCCTGGTTTTCCTTGCCCCAGGGCCTGGCAGGAGCAGTCGGCCTGTGCCAGTCTGTCTTGTGCAGGTGGACACGAAGGGCCACGTCTGCCGCGCGATGTTGGCTGCCTCTGCCTCTCTCACCGCAGTTAATAGTGGGGGGCTTTGCAGGAGACAAAATGGTGTTTCCCCCTACGGCTGCGATCCACAGGAAGAGGTAAACCCAGTTTTTGTCCCCAAAGAGGCTTGCACCGGAGCAACACCAGGGGAAATATCTCCCCAAGGGGGGTGCAGGGAGAGTGAGGCCGCAGGGTCCTGCTGTGCTAGGCAGGCGCCAGGAGGGGCAGCGCAGCCTGGCCCAGCCCCCCCAGGGCCAGCTTGTACCAGCGTCCCACCGGCCGCTTTACCCGAGCCTCGCTGGTTGGTTACGAGCGGTGTGAGCTCCCTTTCCCCTCCCCTGCGGGCAGGGCGCAGGGCGGCTCGCTGCTCAGGGCAGCGGCAGGCAGAGGTCTGCCGTCGCTCTCCATTAAACTGTGCGCTCTCCGCCCGCCGGCCGGAACGCACTTCAGATCGTTCCTTGGTGCAATATATTTTCCAGGATGGGCCTTTGTTTTCTTTCTTGGCTGCTCACCCTCTTTCTGTGGTCAGTTTTGCTCATTTCTCTTGCTAGCTGTCTAGAGGCAGAGAAAAGGCTTTCAGTTTTAAGCAGTTTCCTTTTCAGTTCCCCTTTATTGAATTCCAACCTCCATTTTTTTTTTAAAGCATAGGAACATCATTTATCTTGGACTTTAAGTCGCAGGGGCCTTCAAGGGGCTTCTTTTTTTCTTTCCCAGCTGCATTTGTTGACACACAGTCAATCTGGTTTTTGCCTTCGTTCCCCCTCTTCCCCCCAGCAGGCCATAAAGTATCGACAGCTGTGCCCTTTATTAGCATAGCCATTTTAAGCACAACAAGGGGGAAGAGACTAAATATATTACAGCCATTACCTCCCCCCCCCAAAAAAAAAAAGGTGACAATTTTAAAACATTTTAGCTTTTGGCTGGGAAAAAGCTGGCGGCACAAAAGAAAGTGCCATAATTTTATTGTAAATGGTTTTTAAATATGGGTCACTTGGCCATAATCAATAGAAAGGATGGAAAAGTTCAGTGCTTGAGAACAGTTCAGGCAGATAGCAGAATTTGTTGGTTTTTTAAAGAAAAAAAAAGGGCTTGTCTTTAAAATATGCTAATTGGGGCAAAAACACAACAGTGAGAAGCATGCAAAATAAGAGCCTGTTCCTGGCGGTTTTGTTTTCTGTACAGCTCTGTTCATGCTTTTCCCATCTACTTATAAGTGTGTTTTACAACTTGGATGGGAAATATTCCTCCCCAACAGGGTGTTATGAACTGAGAAAACAGGAGAGGATCCAGGCAGTCACTACTTTTTTTCCTTTTTTGAGACAAGAAAGAAAACCTACTGGTTTGTTTTTTTCTTCTTATTATTTTTTCCCCCTCCAAATGCCTTTGGAAGTGTGGGATGCTGCAGCACTGTGACTTACCAGGCAAGAGCACTTCTTGAGCACGAAATGATCCTGAAACCTTAGAATCCTGGTAGTATAGATTCAGGTTTGGATTCTTATACTTGGTTGGCAGCAACTTCTGTTTCAAGCTTCCAGAATGAGGAACTGGTCTTTTTGATTAGATGACGACTAACGCCCACAGTCAGCATCCGTTAGGAGCTCTAAAAGGTAAAAGAGGACTTACAGATGCCCTGAAGCCTGTGGATCTTGGCTGCCTTTGTTTTAATTTGTAATGGGTTTATCAGCCAAAGAGGAAGGGGCAATCTCAGCAGGGTTTATTTTGAATGGCTTCACCTTCCTCTCCATTTGTAACATCTGGAAAGAACTTTTAAGTCTTTTCTCTCTCTAATCTGTTCTTCCCTAATTACAGCTTTTTGCTGGAGGTTTCACTTTGCTTTTTAAATTTCAGAACACATGTAAAAGTTGGCTTATATCAAGGCAAGTTGTTAAACAGGCTCCCAAAAGCAAAGCTGCTTTAAAGGCTCTATTTAAGCAAAAGTCCGTGAAATCCTATGCACAATATTATACTGTAGAGATTCCTGGGGGCCTGTATCCCACTGCACTGAGCACTCCAAATTTGAAGGAGAGAGCAGGACATCCTACTCTGGCAAGAGTGTGGTCTACGGCAAAGGAGAAATGGGAAGGAATTCTCACCACCCATCTTTTGGCAACCACTTTAGCAGTTAAATGTAACCAGCTGGTCTCCCCAGGCTCCCTCTGTAGTCGAGGGAGGGAAAGCAAAGCTCCTGCAGAGGGTCATTCAGTGCACCCAAATTAGCCTTACTCTGAATTGTCCTCTCTCTCATCCGTGACTGGAGAAGGAGTTTGAAGAGACTACCCGGGTAATTTAGCCAGCTAAGATGGGTGGTCTGAATAATTCCTTCCCCACCAACCTCTAAAAGCCTGCTTAGGTACCCCACAGAGATTGGCATGCTGTTGGAGGGATCGATTCCCGTGCATGTCACCAGTTCAGTAATCTGTGCTCATGCCTACTCTAGAGAAAGTCAGGATGCTAAAGGAGCTTACTTAGTCCTGTTGGACCCTATAGCTCCCAGCCAGGACAGCGAACTGACCTGAGCCAGGCATTGTCAAATGATGCTATGGGAATGTTTGTGGGAATGGTCAGGCAGGGGAATTACTTTTTTTCCACCACCTGCAAACTTCATCTGCTGACCTTAAGCCTGGCCAGAGGCCACTGAGATGGGAGTAGCTATGAGACAACCTGGCCCTCAAAGGCATTTCAGAGTGGCTCCCTTGCTGCATAGATAAGAGACATGGTTGCTTATGCCTCCTTCACAACAAACAGGTTTAGTCTTCTACTTGTAGGACCTTGTGTTCCTCACCCTTGCTTGTACAGATCAAGGAAGCAGGGCTTGCTCTCAAGAAGGAAAACGAGTCATGGAGGTGTGGTGCACCTCCAAAAAAACTGATGGATATGCAACAGCCAAAAAGCCCAAGAGCTATACCCTAATGAATCACAGAATTAACCATTTGGAAAAGACCTCTAGGATCATCGAGTCCAACCTATCACCTAACCCTTCTAATTAACTAAATCATGGTGCTAAGTGCCTCATCCAGCCTCCTCTAAACACCTCCAGGGATGGTGACTCCACCACCTCCCCGGGCAGCCCATTCCAATGCCAATCACTCTCTCTGTGAAGAATTTCTTCCTAATGTCTAGCCTAAACCTGCCCTGGCACAGTTTGAGACTGTGTCCTCTTGTTCTGTCACTGCGTGCTTGGGAAAAGAGACAACCCTCATCTGGCTACAATCTCCTTTCAGGTAGTTGTAGAGAGCAGTAAGGTCTGCCCTGAGCCTCCTCTTCTCCAGGCTAAACAACCCCAGCTCTCTCAGCGGCTCCTCGTAGGGCTGTGCACCAGCCCCCTCACCAGCCTTGTTGCCCTTCTCTGGACATGTTCCAGCACCTCAACATCTTTCTTAAATTGAGGGGCCCAGAAGTGGACACAGTACTCAAGGTGTGGCCTAACCAGTGCAGAGTACAGGGTTAGAATTACTTCCTTGGTCCTGCTGGCCGCACTATTCCCAATACAGACCAGGATGCCATAGGCCTTCTTGGCCTCCTGAGCACACTGGTGGCTCATGTTCAGTCACCTGTCAACCAGTACTCCCAGGAACCACTCTTCCTGGCTGCTCTCCAGCCACTCTGTCCCCAGCCTGTAGCACTGTATGGGGTTGTTGTGGCCAAAGTGCAGTACCCAGCACTTGGACTTAGTACAACTCATGGTGCTGGACTGTGCCCATCTATCCAGCTCATCCACGTCCCTCTGCAGAGCCCTCCTGTCCTCTAACAGATCCACACTTGCTCCCAACTTGGTGGTGTTTGCTCAGGGGAGACCTTATTGCTGTCTACAACTACCTGAAGGGTGGTTGTGGCCAGGGGGAGGTTGCTCTCTTCTCTCAGGTGGCCAGCACCAGAACAAGAGGACACAGCCTCAGGCTGCGCCAGGGGAAATTTCGGCTCGAGGTGAGGAGAAAGTTCTTCACTGAGAGAGTCATTGGGCACTGGAATGGGCTGCCTGGGGAGGTGGTGGAGTCGTCGTCCCTGGGGCAGTTCAAGGCAAGGTTGGATGTGGCACTTGGTGCCATGGTCTAGCCTTGGGCACTGTGGTAAAGGGTTGGACTTGATGATCTGTGAGGTCTCTTCCAACCTTGGTGATACTGTGATACTGTGATACTGTGATACAAGCAGATGGAGAATACCTGGTAAAGCTAAAAGGACATCACTTCCCCCATAATCCCTGGTCTAAATATTGCATCACCAAAGCGAGAACACGTATCTTAAGGAGAACCAACTTCAGGATGAGCAGAAGCTTTGCACCAAGAAACCAGGAAATATTCCTTATTTTTTGTAGGAGCCAGAGATATTCAAGAAACTAAGATATTAATGCAACAAATATTTTCATTTGCAGGATTACATCACGCCTTTATTTCTCCTGCTTTTTTTTTTCTCCTGAGAGTGGTAGTGCAATGATGCGTCTCACTAAATCATCATTTTTTTCCACACTTGACCTGAAAAGAATCTGACCTGAGCAGCTGTTTAACTTGTTCCTCAGAAAGACTAGCAAAGTCTTCTCTCAACTGTTTGAACAGTGAAACTGTTTTCACAGCCAGCCTTATTAAAGCACAGGATTTTATGAGCTGTTTTGTGGTAATAAGGTGAAGGACAATGTTGTGGAATGTCCCTTCAGGAGATTTGGGATCTTGTATACTTCAGGGTTTACTTTTCCTCTTTTGGATTAGGATGCTTGGCAACCAAGGAATACAACAGCTTCACTGTAATATTCTCCTCCACCTCTGACAACCAGTTTTTCACCCAGGTAGAGGAAAATTATTGCTTGAAGGAAGAGAAGTATACATTTGTCCACTTTGGGGTTGGAGGTTTTTTTTTTGGCCTTTTTTTGTTGTTGTTTTTAAAGCCATCACAGACATTCAGGTACTTGCAAATACTCCAGATAGAGGGTGGAAAATCTACTTTGGCCACACAGATATGCAGCAATATTGTATATTCCTAACATCAAAGCTCATGTGCTTTCCTCTCTGGCAAATATCTTTAAAGTTCCTCTAATTTTCTCCCAGCAACATTTTTAACAGATCGTAAACATTCTTTTTTTTTTCCTGAAAACCACTCTCAGGGCACACAAAGTTTCAATTAACATTTGACAATACCTGCCAGGAAGTTTTCATGAACATTTAAACAAATTCATCTGCATCATTTTGCAGAAGAACAAAGCATTCTGACAAATTTCAGCAATTTCCCATCATCTTTTGTTTCATAACTCTAACAAGAAACAAAGGAAAGCAAAGCTTCCAAATCATTCACGAGTTTTAATGAGAACTGTGTAACTTCAGACTGCTGATGCCAAAATAGACTGACACACAAGTTTTTGGATTTGGGACTGACTGGGAATGAAAGGTACACACCTCTGAAAACTGCTGGCTAACACCTTTACAGGCACCACCAGAAAGGTCTACTGAGATTTTACTCAGAAGAGTTCCTTTTCACAGAATCACAGAATTTCTCAGATTGGAAAAGACATTGAAGATTATTGAGTCCAATCATTTGTTTCACACTGACAAGTCTTTGACTAAACCACATCCCTCAGCACAACATCTAATCACTGTGAATCGCTATGGTTGGAAAGGACCACCAGCATCATCCAGTCCAACCTTCCTCCCAGCATCCTTAATCATTAGACCATAGCCTCAAGTGCCACATCCACTCTCCTTTTAAAATCTCCAGGGATGGCTACTCCACCACCTCCTTGGGCAGCCTGTTCCAGTGCCTGACCACCTGCTCAGTAAAGAACTTCCTTCAAACACCCAACCTAAATCTCCCCTGATGCAACTTGAGGCCATTTCCTCTTGTCCTATCATTAGTAATTTGGGAGAAGAGACCAGCTGCAGCCTCACTACAATCTCCTTTTAAGTAGTTGTAGAGGGCAGTGAGATCCTCCCTCAGCTTCCTCTTCTCTAGACTAAACCACCCTAGTTACCTCAGCTGCTCCTCATAGGTCATGTTTTCCAGACCTCTCACCAGCCTCGTCGCCCTTGTCCAGCACCTCAACATCCTTCCTAGACTGATTACAGTGTTTTCTTCAACTATAGCCAGGTGTTGGGAAGAAAAAGTGTCTATCTATATAATACCATTATTTCATGGAATACAGAGCAGCAGAGTAGCTCATAATGTGTGGAATGAAATGCATCAGTCCAATAGGTATACAATGACTGTCAGAACTACTGCTGACAGAGGCAGAAAACCTTTTGTTACTCACTAGGGCTGAGACTGCCAGGAGCAAAAATAGTCCAGGTCACAGCAGATTCTCATGGCCAAGTCAGACAGGAACTTTGGACACTTATTCAATGCAGGTGGGTGATTTGGTTGGGAATTAAGTGGCTGAAACAGGAATTATAAAAATATAATTATTTTTTATTTCCCCTGACCCCCCCACCCCCAAACACTATACAAAACTAGTTAATTTTATTCACAGGTTCTAATTCAATCAAGAATCTTCACAAGGATGCTTATGGGCAAGCTTAGTACTAATTTAGCAAAGTCAGAAAATGGAAAAGGCTAAGCTACAAGACAGCTTTACCCCACTTCTAAATCAGGCTGAGCAGAGAACCTAGGGAACAGCAGGTTTTACTCACAGAGGTGGAGTAGGACTTTAGATATGATCCCTGCTGAATTTCTCTGTGGCAGCCTCTGAAACTGCAAGCTATATCGAGACAGCATTAAGTCTGACATGAATAAAACCCACCGAAGTCCAAAGTGTCTCAGACACAGGTTCCACGAGGCAGAGATCACGGAGAGGCGCTGTCCTAGCGGCGCAAGGGAAAAAGCCAACCTGCTGCTGTGTTCCCCAGCTCGAGGTAGCAAGCAGGAAGCCAGGATGTGGTGGTCTGAGAGAAGCCAGGTCCTGGTGCTGCTGGCAGCTCTCTCTCAAATGGACCTGAGGACTTGCTGAACTTGCAGACTTGTGAGGGAGCAGAACATACTGTGCAAGAGCAGAAGTGCACAGAATGCTGCAAAGCAGGAACTGTGCACTTTTTTCCTCCTCTACAAGCTTTCTAGACATCGTGTCTAGGAAGCTTATATATATACACTGGGTGCAAAGAAATCACCAGCCGATTTCAGCATGGGCTTTCCCACGAGTCAGTACATGTGTGGAAAGGCACCTTTTGCTGTTCCCCCCTTCAAGTCCACAAGGGGTGAGGGGAAGCAGTTTCACACCTTATTCTTCCCCCATTCAAACCTCTGGAGGTGGAGGAAGAGATTTGGGATACTTCACAACAATGGGGCACCTCTGTGCTCTGCTGGAGAGAAAAGAGAAAGCATTCCCCAAACTGGTGAGGCTCAGTGCCCAGTCTGACAATTTAGATAAGGTTCTGTCAGCCAAGCCTCCAATTTCAGAAATCTTTGAGAATAAACTCAGGAGCAAATCCTAATTTCACAGTATAAAAGAATTCTAAGAGCTTGCTTGCCTGCCTCTTCTCCCCTCCCCCTTCTGCCCTCCTTTAACTTCCAAATACTTCACTTTTCTCTAGGTTCCCATCCAAGAAAAAAAAAAAAAATCTTCACAGATGTATGGTTGCTTTGAAGAAGAACCATCATACAGCACACAAGGAAGCAGATGTGCTGTTGTGCAGGAGGAACTTTGGCCATGATTCTCCCAGATCTCCAGCTGATGCAGCTAAAGATGGTTCTATATTACATTTCAAAGATAAGGCAAAAATCTTACATCCCTTCCACAGACTATCAAGAGATGCTTTAAGATACTGTACTATAGGATCCTGCTCTATAGATCCACCTGCACTACAAGGCAACCCAATTTTGAAAACCACTGTTGAGCCAGAGGATTCAGGAAGAACCTTCTATGCTTGGTCTTCATTTTCCCTCTCTTCTTAATTGAAGATAAACTGAAGAGATGAACCGTTTATTGCAACTATTGTTGCCCCACTGCAATTGACAGGAGCTAGAATAGAAAATCCTCATGCTCTGCCATTTGTAATGAGGTCTCTGGAGCCATTATTATTAATCTCTTTAGCCAGCTAATTATGGGAGCATATTCTACAACTTCTAAAGCAACAATCTGAGATTTTGCTCTTTTGTGCATCCCTCTGTGGCAACCCTAATAGAAGCCTACTGCTAAAATAGCTGCTTCTCCAGCCCCAAGAAACAGCCACAGCTGATACCAAGATAGGACTCAATTCCTTATTAACAGAGCTAGTTAAGTTTTGCTTCTTGGGGAGGGTGTAAAAATTCCTTGCACCTGCAGTGCACTTAATACTTGCCTGTGCTGAGCTTAGAATAGGCAATGGATGATGCTAAATCCAGAATCACATTTTTGAGACAAAACGTAGATGCAGCTAAGCTTATTTCTTGCTCCTGGACAACTCCTCTCTCCTCCTTTTGGATTAATCAAAAATGGGTGTGATTACAACATTACCAATAGATTGGTGGGGTTTGCTTTAGCTGGTGCTGTGTGTGAACCGTAGCTGGCTTCCTTCTCACCCTATTCAAACAGTGATGCTCCCTGTGGATGCAGACAACAATATAGCTCAAGTCATAACCCAAAACATTGATGATTTTAACATTCATAAAGGTCCCAGCATACAATAAAGTACAATGATGACCCTGAGCTCCTCTCCTTAGTGGTTTATTTGTTGGATTTTGTTTGGGTTTTTTGTTTTGCTTTAAGAAGAGCATAGTTGTGGCTGGGCAGTGTCCTTTGGAAAAACAAACTTAACTGCTGAGGGCACTATTTCTTTTTAGTGATTTTGGAGGACTAAGAGGATCTGTGGAAGTTGCTCACATGGGCAACCACAGCATGATTTCTACCAAGTCCTCTCTTTACAAGGTCTTTGAACACCAATTTCCTTAGTTCAAGCAAACAAAAACAAACTGGAGAACCTTCACCAACTTCCAAAAGGCTTAGGAGAATGGCCTGTCTATGCTTCTGAGAAAAAAACAGTGTTACAGTAGGACATGGGTTATTTTTTCCTGTAATTCATGCTGAGAGAAACACACACAGGGAGAAGCCAAGCGGGCAGAGAGGCAACAACGGCAGTGCAGCATGCCGAAACCTTTAATCTTTGTTTTTAAAGAATACAGAGTTGAAAGTACCACTTTCTTCTCCTTCCCACCTACTCATTCTATACCCCATTGCATCCTATATTCTACCTAAGAGGAAATATTTCTTTGATTAGTTTGACCTCCCCTCCAGTGAGGTATACTCATTAATCTCCAAAAGTAAGCCCCAATTCAGTAAAACACTTGCAGATGCACTTCACTTTAGTCCAGTCCCATTCATGGCAACACTGATGTGTACGGACTTGAATGCTATTTTCAACCAGATATGGGAGGTGGGAGGCATATTTGTGTAGTCTTAATGGAGGAGAGGAGGGAGGACATACAAATCCATCATCTTGTTCCCAATTTAAAGATCATTTTAGCAGCAGTCAGGGACTGACACATGGGTAAAATCCTAAGCAGCAGCTGAAACACAGAAGGATGTAGCAATAAAAACAATCTAATCACATTTTAAAAAGGGTACTTCTGAATCACTGCTGAATGCCAGTTAAAAAAGCTTCACAAGGTCAATAAGACTTCCAAGTTTAAATGCCCTCTGCTCCTAATGTCATTAAGCAAACACACCTCTTTAATTACAATTATATAAAGGGAGAGACTGGCAAGTGAATAATAATAATAATTAGAAAAAGGTCAACCAAAAAAAACTCAAACACCTCCCTCCCCCCCCCCCCAAAAAAAAAAAAAAATACCAAGACTGGGAAAATCTACAGAGTTCAGAAAAGATGTTCTGGAAAATTAAGTGTTTCGATCTTACATTGTAGGCTTTGAAATACATTTAGTTTTAAGTTAATAAAATCATAAGCTAATAAACTGGTATGTTCTTTCAACAGACATGATAAAAATTCAGACATTACACTCCATGTCCCATTGTAACTGTTCTATTATTGGAATATTTAAGTAATGCTGGCTAATGTGAGGACAAAATGTCTAGATAAAAGATGCTATGGCCCTAAGGAAAGTGTGGATTAGAGGAGAATTGAGAGTGAAGCAGGTGATGCTTTAGTCTGAATCTGAACTGTCCTGCTTGTTGGTATGGTACTGGTTGACTGCTTCTTCCAAAGGAGCCATTGTCCCATCCGGCCGCACTCCCATTGGTTTTATAAGCTCATCTCTGTAAGAGATTTCAGAAAAGAATCTATATTAGCATATGCACACATATCAATTCACATGTGTACAATACAGGCACATACAGTATATGCTTCAGTACATAATGAGCCTTTAAAAGGAAGTTATTTCTGCTAAAGCCCTCTGTTCTCAAGAAAGAGGAACAAAAAGTCTTCCAAAATAGGTGGGAGGGGAAGAGCAGGACAGATAAAGACTTCATTCATGTAGGCCAAAACTACTTAGCCAATTAAAGACACCATGAAAAGTCAGTGCCTAATAGGCTCAAGACAAGGAGCAGGTTCACTGTTTTAGATACACAAACTTGCTTTTCTTTTAAGAGTTCTCTGACATCTATTTCCTCCTAAAATTTCACCTGCCAATCTGGCCAATATATACCCAGGCAATTAAAACAACTACTTGGTACATATTCATCTTGTTGAAGGAAATAAACCAGTCACAAGAAAAGACCCTGTGTACACCACTGCTAGCAGTTTGTAAGTACTTGTTGATTCATTTTTTAAAAGCTGACTGATTATAATACTGTTGCTTTTGTTTGTGGCAGTTTAATTACAGGATTGACAGCCATTTTAATCTCTTCAAAGCTCCAAAGGCCTCTCAGCAGATAATCCAATTATATCTACTCCACAAGCTACAGCCTCATCTAAGAGATGATTAATTATTGATTAAGCCTATCAAAAAGTATTAGCAAAGATTTATTTAATCCTCACTTTTTATCACCTCATTTATACGTGGATTATGGCAAAAGCTGTAAGGGTAAAGATAACATTTTGATTTTCTGCTGGAAAAAAAAAAAAAGGAGAACACCTCTAAATATTCAGGAGTCACCTTAAATAAAGGAGCAGAGGTTTGATGTCAATATAGCCCTCGCTTGATAAGCAGCCCAGTAAAACTGCCAATTGAACACACATATACCACCCTCCCCAGGCACAGACAATAAAACTCCATCAGTCAATGGGGAAGCTAAGGCATTTCACCAGCTCTCTGCTTGGTCTGCAGTTCTACCTCACCTGAAAAGAGGCAAGTGCTGGTGATCCAACTTTAACACAACCACAGAACAGCAAAAGAGGTGACCTCTGAATCACATGGCATGCATATGCCAGACATTATACAGGCAAGCAGCACTTCAATTAAGCCTCGGAGTCTTTTTTTGCTCAGGAAAAGCAGAGACCAGCAACAGCAGCTACTTGCTTAGATGTGGCAGTCAGATACTATGGTGATAAGCTCCCAAATCCTACTGCCTGTGGTGGGATTTCAAAACATAAGAAACCGGACCTGGAGAAACTGCTGTGGCTTGGCTAATCAGATCTAGGTGGGAAGCCACAGGAAGAGGCTTGCAGTGACTATACTTGAAGAGCACAGGACAAACCCTGCCTGCACATGTGTGAAAGAGCAGGATCTATCTTTAAATGCATTGGAGATAGCTTGCCATACTTGAGGAATCACAACAAGTTCTCTTCTTCCAGACCATGTGATCTACCTATAGTATGCAGATTCTGTCCAAGGGAAGGCACTCTTAAGTTTTCAATCATCTGCCAGAGATGTGTGAGAGATCAAAAGAATACCCTAAATGATTCAAAATGGCTCAGAAAATGAAGACTGCAGATCTACTACCCAAACAGGACTAGATACCTGGCTGCCTGCTGTACAAGCCACCCCTAAAGGCAAAGCCTGTGTTTTGGAGTTGCATTTAACAGCAAAGACTTTTTCCACTGGGAAAATACCTTATACTTTCAAGGCCTTGAACACCACAATGCAAAGCAAGTGTTCCTTGGAATCTGTAATCAATCTTGAAACAATTCATCAGTGCCACCTACTTCAAGCCTCAGGAGTGGTTCATTGCACTTATTTTTGGAAAAGAATAACCTGAAGAGTAAGTCCTTGCTCATATTTTTTAAGTCCAAAACCAAAACCAGTCACAACAAACAAAATCACCTCTGCTTGCCCTCTAATCTGAGAGGATCCTAGATTTTTGTTCTAAACCCTAGGGTGCAACATTTAGCACTGCAGCTAGAAGTCACAGAATCACATCACTTACTAGTCATTTACAATTTATTATTGTACAAAGAAAATGTAACAGTTAGTAAAGAATAAAGAAGCAGTTCAAGGAGGAGAAAAGAGAAACATGGGAAAACAAGGTCCTACGGTTCCCTAATGTGGGGACCTCCTACTCCTCACAAGGATACTGGTAAGACATCTAGACAATATTTACAATCTTAGCATTTGTCAATCACAAAGACATAGCTCTTACTCTGTGACTTCCCTTTTGTGCTTTGCTTTTACATTCTGCAACATACACTCCAGAACTTGACAGAAACTCTACCATGTCTCATCTAGAGACAGAAACTCTACCATCTCAGCGGAGCCACTGAACACCAGGTGCAACAGACAAGACACATTCATATGCACAACTCTTAGTCTGTGGTTGTTGTGGAGGTCGCTGGGAGACAAATGCACCTCATTCTGTATGACAGTGTAATGCAGAACTCTCAGTCACTGCATTGTATCTCCTTTCCTGACACTCACAGCCTGTTTCTCAGCTTTCAGTACTCATTTCAAAGTGTGCCATTAGAAACTGTGCTGTATTGCATCTGAGGCTTATTCTCAATGCACTTTCTCTTCTCTAGGCTTTACCTGTGAGCTAGGCTAGACCCACATTTCACAGAATAACAAGGACGTTTATCCATTACCTTTCTGTTCCTGCATTAGGAAGTTCCTGAGCAGGACGCTTCAAGCTTGTTGTTCACTCTGTATTAGGTGACTGCACATTCTTCCTCACACAAATGCTACCCAGAAAAACTGAACTGTATGAAGAAATAAACATCCTAAGCCACTAAAATAATAAGTAAGGAAAAGAAGCAGGGTTCACCCTAATTTTCTCCTAACTAAAGTCTTGTCCTACAATGGTGTGAAACGTGGCATCATTTCATTGGTGAAGACCTGACTGCAAGCTCTGAACACCACATAAGCGTACTTAAGGATTTTTCCTCTTTGGAAAGCAGAGGGAGACAGATTAAAAGACCAGGGCTGCCTCCAAAGCTACCTTCAAAGGTCTGGAACAGCTGTCTGCAAAATAACTGAATTTTGGGTAGAACTGCAAGAGGTATCACTTAGCTAACTTCATTATCCCAAAACACCTCAGAGATGGATCCTTACCTGTAATGAGGGGCACTGTGGTTTGGGAGTTTCCCTTCCCCACCAGATGAACCAGACTAACCCAGCCAACTGGAAGTTAATGAAGGAAGCTATATTTACAGCACACAAATGTACAAGCATATATATACACAATATACACAGATACTTACAATTATATACAGGTTAAAACCAATACAGATTCCCTCCCAAACAACCAGACTGCCCAAGAAAGCTCCTTGACTTACCTCCCTAATTTCACCCCCCACCCCTTATCTCAGAAATACCAGATCAATCTCCATATAGCTCATGTGATAAATGTGCAGAAATCTGAGGTAAGATGTCAAAAGCCAACAAGGAGGTTAGAGAAAATGGTTAGATTGGGTTACAGTTTTCATGCAAAGGAGTTAAAGCAAGTTGCAACCAGACACACAGGCCGATAAGGAGAAGTGAGAAGCAAGAGCCTTATATTTTAACTCAGCAGCACAACTGAATGATATAGACATCACTTATTTCCTTCTCACAGCCAGCAATCTAATTTCTTCCATTAAAATATACTAACTGGCCTCAAACTAGCCAAACCCCTTAAACTAGGGTCTCAGCTCTGCCAGCCTCAGCAGTTTGCCCATTTAGCCCTGGCTGCTTAGAGACCTCAGCTGACCTTCGACAGTTTGGGCCAGCTGAGGATGTGCTTACCCTTCAAAGTGAGATACAGTGTCAAGGGGAGCATCTGAAACTGGCACATATAGCCTCAGAAGACAGTTCACTACTAGAAAACCTGGATGTTTATGGCACATCTATGGGGCAGAAGAGATTACTTAAGCCCAGTAGGTGGCGGTGGGATGACTTCCATGTCCCTGAGGATCTATACAAGTGCACAAAGGGTGTGTTTATACATATTTGAACATCCTTGTGTGACCTCCCATAGACTCAAATACACCTTCTTGCAACATTCCTTTTTTTAAGGCAAACAAAGCATTCTATTCAAGTGTACTTAGAAACACACCATAATTAAACAGTTGGTGAAATGCATTCTCTTCTTCCACTTCCAGATCTCCCAAGAATCCCTCCAAATGTACCTATACAAGTCCTAGCTTCCTGCTCGCCATTTAGCTTGATAACGACTCAAAAATCATTCCTCATTTTGATGAGTAACTCTTTCTTGTCTGCTCTATGTGCTACAGGGCAGTATTGACACATGGAATTAATGATGGTGTCTGTAATGAAACAGCCATCATGTAAACACCAGTCTGCTCCTTTGATAAAATGGCATGTTAGGGACCTATTCACCTCCTTATAATTGAGTACTACATAATAGTTCTGATCCTTTCATGTAACGTTATTTTGTTCTATGATTAGAAAGGGGAGGAAAAAAACCTCATAAAATCTAAGTAACATTGCCTTCCTCATTCATCCTATGATTAATTTTGTGGTTTTAATGAATGTGGTCGCTTGTTTAGACAGGTTCTCCTACATACTCGTTTTGTTGACTTCTGTTCAATGTACAACAAAACCCAAGCTGTGATAATTGGAGACCATTTCACCAGCAAAAGGATTCTTGCTATTAATACAAGGTTGGCTTGGAAAAAGCATCCTGACATTTTAAATTAGTCAATTAATATACAATTCTACCTGCCATTTATAATAGAAAAAAAATGTTAGCATTTTCCCCAGACATTTTAATTAACAGAGAGTATTTCCAATGATCTGTAGTACAAACAGACAGAATACCATACAGCACCGCATTAAGGTGGCTAATTTGGTGTTTTGCAAAAATAAAGGTTGAGCTACATTCTTTTTGCAGACCTGGGGAGTTTTTTCAAAACTCAAATAAGGGCATCAGGTAGAGAAGACACTGACTTAGCCACCAAACAATTCTCAGTGAATCAAGGAGATAGAACCAACTCCTACTGCAAAGCCCATAGAGTTACTTCAGGGCCAAGTTTAGGCATCCAGCAAACTACCTGAGTAATGGCTACATCTCCAAAAAGCTGCAGTAATTAAGATTTTCTCATCTTCATTTACACTTGTAATTTTTCTATCTAATGAATTCAAAAGTCAGCTCATCCAGCCAAAATTTGAGCACAAATACTAATTTCTGTAAAAGCTCTGGTAGAGCCCAAGAGCCAAGCTGGAGCAGAGGAAATGTGTTCACAGACGATATAGGAGAATAGTGAAGAGGTGACTGGCTACAATCAGCATGGCTTCACCAAGGGCAAATCCTGCCTGACAAACCTGGTGGCCTTCTATGAACAGGTCACAACATTCAGAGATGAGGGGCAGGCAACTGAGGTCATTTACCTGGGTCTGAGCAAGGCCTTTGACACTGTCCCACAACACATCCTGGTCTCCATGCTGGTGACACATGGGTTTGATGGGTGGACCACGAGATGGATAAAGAACTGGCTTGATGGCTGCACTCAAAGAGTGTCTGTCAACAGGCCCATGTCCAAGTGGAGACCAGTGACAAGTGGAGACCCTCAGGGATCAGTCCTGGGACCAGTCTTGTTCAACATCTTTGTCAGGGCCACTGACAGAGGCATTGAGTGCACCCTCAGCAAGTTTGCTGACAACACCAAGCTGTGTGGTGCAGCAGACATGCTGGAGGGAAGGGATGCCATCCAGAGGGACCTGGATAGGCTGGAGAGGTGGGCACAAGCCAACCTCAGGAGGTTCAACAAAACCAAGTGCAGGGTCCTGCATATGGGTCGAGGCAATCCCAAGCACAAATCCAGGCTGGGCAGTGACTGGGTGGAGAGCAGCCCTGAGGAGAGGGACTTGGGGGTGCTGGTGGATGAGAAGCTCAACATGAGCCAGCAGTGTGCACGTGCAGCCCAGAAAGCCAACCAGATCCTGGGCTGCATCAGAAGAGTGGCCAGCAGGGCAACGGAGGTGATTCTCTCCCTCTACTCCATTCTGGTGAGACCCCCACCTAAAGTACTGCATCCAGTTCTGGAGCCCCCATTGCAAGAGGGATGTGGAGATGCTGGAGCGTGTCCAGAGAAGGGCCACGAGGATGATCAGAGGGCTGGAGGAGCTCTGCTATGAGGACAGACTGAAAGAGTTGGGGCTGTTCAGTCTGGAGAAGAGGAGGCTCCCAGGTGACCTTCTTGTGGCCTTCCAGTATCTGAAGAGGGCCGACAAAAAAGCTGGGGAGGCACCTTTTAGGCTCTCAGGGAGTGGAGCAAAGCTAGAGGTGGGTAGGTTCAGACTGGCCACGAGGAGGAAGTTGTTGAGCATGAGAGTGGTGAGAGCCTGGAATGGGTTGCCCAGAGAGGTGGTTGAGGCCCCATCCCTGGAGGTCTTTAAGGCCAGGCTGGATGAGGCTCTGGCCAGCCTGATCTAGGGTAGGGTGGGGTGGAACTAGATGATCCGTGTGGTCCCTTCCAACCCTGACTGACTCTATGAATATTCATCTTTCCTCTGTACATTTTGATTAAATAAACCTGTGTGATTGATTTTAATTTAGCCTTCTCAATGGTCGATTACCCCATGAACAAATGCCTAAACACTAACAACCTAACTGAACAGAAAAACTTTGAAGTAAGACCTGAAATGACCAAAAGCATGGATCAGTTTTCTATCACCTCAAAGTAGTTTCAATTCTTCAGAGAGAAGAAAAAAGAAGAGAGAAACCCAGAGTGCAAAAACTCACCAGCATCTCATGGAACAAAGGAGAAAACGGTGTCACTTTATTACTTATAGTTTCAAAGGGTGCAAGGTAAGCAGTTAGTAATCAAATCTAACTGGACTGGGCTGATTATCCTCATCAGTCAGGAAAGGAAGAACATTTGTCAGCCTGTCTGTATTCACAACCTTTGTCCAGTAAAGGTGTGCTAGCTCTTTAAAGCTTAGCTTCTGTTACTGGACAACACAAGTGTACTAAGAAAACTAGTTTTGCTGTATGTGTGTCATGCAAGTTCACTCCAAGCTCTTGTTCAATTTACAAAGGTGAAGTTACATAAACTCCTTCAAAACTAGAAGGATCTGTTGGCTCTGTCCAACTTCTTCCTGCCTTATCAGCAAAGCACTGCACCAAACCAAAACTGCTCAGTTCATTGTCTATGTCCCTTCCTACAGGGACAACAAAACCCACCTGAAGTAAGCAACTTGCCACCAGCAGCGAGATTCAAAACCCAGAATCAACTGAAGACTCCTATCAAAGCAACTAGTTTAATTTGTAAGTTGCAAGCCAAGGAAATAAAGTACTGGGAGATTTAAGTCTCTGAAAACTCCCAGTGCCAAAGTGATCGAGCTGGAGGCAGAAGTGTTCACTTCAAAACACATAGAGGGACTCTCACTACCATCAGCATGTTACTAACTCTTTTTCTTGTAGACAAGACCAGCAGCTTCCCATTTTATTTAACATCTGTAAACACACAATTGCACTCTATTACACTCATTAAAGCATCCCACAGCCTCCCAAAATCACGTCTTTCTTTTTCCTTCCTGCCAGCACTTCCCCTTCCACTGCCCCAAATTTTCAGCAAAATAAAAAGAGGGAAGAACAGTCAAGTGATTTTTTTCATGTGATCACAGTACCTAAAGGTGTCACATCAACAACACTCTTTCACAGTAATCAATACACGAAAAACCAACCAAACAAAAACCTTACAACATAAAAGAATCCCAGCTCTGCAAAGTTTGCAGTCTAAGTACTATAGAGGGAACTGCAGGTGGACATAACTAACAGACAGCCCAAGGTACAAGTAATGCTACTGGCCAAGGGGATAAGTAGTGACACAAGAGCACCAGCTGCTTAGTGGTTTTCAGTTTGTAGCAGGCAACACAGTAGGTGTCTGCAGTCCTCTAAACTGAAAAGGCTCTTACGCTACAGTAATGCCATTTGGACTTTTTGTCCAACTGCTACAGTGATAGCAACTGACTTGTTTTAGCTCCAGTCTCAATATTCCTTTAAAGTAGTGTTACTGTAGTACTCACACTCAGCATCTTAATTCTGTCTTACATAGCAATCATTTAAACTGAACTATTATGTAAAATGGACTTACATGTGCATTGCATTTTCTTCTCTTTATTAAGAAAACTCCAACATGCAAGACTTGCTTTCCATGCAAACATAGTGAAAACTCAAATTACTTCACTGCCAGCCTCAGATCAGTTTTCTGAGATTCCTCTCTGCTTTCACTTCTGCTTATTATCCACTTTGTCAGCTAATATAAAATCTAAATTTTCTATCTTTTGCTGTATTCCTAATCCTTAGTAAGAGATGTACAAATAGTTGGTTTGCTGAATTTCTCTCAACAGATCTTGTTGAGTATCTATAGACTCTCACAAAACACAGATTCCTAGCTGCTGAATCTTCCCATGTTTGAAGAACAGCACACTTGTGTATGTACCTAAGTTCCTACACTTCAGTGGTAAATTAGTATTACATTAAGTGTTCCTCCAGAATGAAAAACTTTTGCTTATGCAGAAAAACTGCAAGCCACCATTCCAATACAGCTTACAAGTATGGGGAAAGAAAAGCCAGCAAATTCTGGACATATAAACCCTACAGCTAAGGCACAGGTCTGTCCCCTTTCTGTAGGTAGAAAGTTACAAATTAAACCTCAACTTTCTGATTAAATAATATACACCTTTAGGTCACCTTAAGTAGCATTTTCTGTTATGGCATTACCTCATTTCAAACAAATTATAAAAGCTCATTTATAGTCCTATGCAATAATTGAATAAATCCACAATAATTCTTGATTGTAAATTCCCTTTGAATTGCTCCATTATATAATTTATTACTTCTGATGACAACTGTTTTCATCGTTGTATTTGTTCTTCATGCAAGCAGCAGACAGAAGTAGTTACTATGAGATGCTGCTCATTGACTTGGGAAAAATGAGGATGCTTGCCTTGGGTTTGGATTGTGGCCCATATTTTAAAAAGGGGAAATTCTTTTCCTTCTTATCAAGCCTATCCACCTAGGAAGGAGGTCCTTGATTCTGTCCAATTCTCTCCATAAGAGGTTTCCTCTGAAGTCCTGTTACACATCACTCTTTTCTTTGAAGTGCTAAACACTTTTCTCTGTTGTTAAAGTGGTCCTTATCCTGCAAAGATGATTGTAGTACTATTTGGATGCACTAGACCTTAGCAGAGAGCCACCCTTCCTCAAAAGCAACTACAGTACAATACCTGTACAGTTTATCAAACATGTTGACAAGCTTCATAGCTTCGTATTCTTTTTGTTCTTCTGTCATTTCATCCATTGGATTGGGCACTGGCTCTTCTAAGTGACCGGTGATAAGGTTAATGCTGGAGGTGAAAACACAACACAGATGTAAGTTTTCCATCTTCTTGATAGGAGGAAAGAGGAACACACTAACAGAAACCAAGACTAAAACTGTCTGAACTACACATGAAACTTTTTACTATAAATAGCCAATCTTCACACTTAGACCATTTTTGGGTAGCTTTTTCTCATGAATCATGACATACTACCGTCTTTTTGATTCACTGTGTTCATTTCTCATTAGCTACGCAAAATACAGACTCCACTGGTACTCGCATTATAACCCATACACAAGCAGTTAGAAAGCAGGGGAATAATGACTGTAATAATGAAAATCCCATTAGCAATTATTACATAGATGGGGAACAAAATGACAGATCCATGTGGAAACTAATTCTCTACATGCCTGGTTTTAAAAATACAAGCAGGTTCCAATTACAACTTCTTATTCATGAAAAAAATCATTGGATTAGTTTATGAGTCCCCTCCCATGACAGCTTTTGCTCAGAGCAAATTAAGGTTACCTTACTTTGAGAATTTACAATGTCAGATTTATTTTCTGTTAGAAACGAACAGGCAACACAGAAATGACAACAAAAGCAGTGAAGTAGTTTTAAAGAACAATTTCAGGGTAAATTATCTTTCCAAGCAGTTCAATCACAAACATTTAACAGCACTACAGAAAATCAGATGCGTAAATCAACTGCCAGTCGCCTTGAATGTTTGAGTGTCAGCTTTGAACTAAATAGATGTTGCTGCTTTACTGGATGTTAGGCTTGTGAAAGAAGAGGCAAAAGAGCAAGACTAAAATAACCCTGAAGTGAAGCAGTAAAAAGAAGCCTCCTGGTTTAGAGTTTCTCAGCACAGAAGCACTACAATTCCTGGGGCTTCTCACACATCTAATTCTGTATTTTATTCACGTTCCTTAAGAATCTTCCAAGATAAGGTAGAATCTCCCATTGTACACCTACCCATGTCTGTGTAATTAAAAGAATATGGAGTGAAGCTGAAAAATAACATGCTTCAGATGCCCATTAACAACAATTTCAGCATCTACTTAAAATGGCATCAAGTCATAGATTGAACACAAGAACCTGAAACCTCTAGCACCATATCAATTACAACTAACAAAAAAATCAGCATGACAGAGCTTCCATATCATCACTGAAGCCTTCAAAGAAATCTATTAGATTACTGATCTAGGACTTCTATGTAAGTTATTTTCCTCCTTCCCAATTTACCTATATGACCTGCTCATTTTTTAATGAGAATTTTAGTACCAGGTAAGCTCACCAATTGAAACTAGGCCTAACAGTTGGTTCCTTTTTAATGAAGTCCTACTTAGAACCTTAAGCCACATTTGATACCTTTTTTTTTTCCTCTGCTAGATATATACCTTACAAACAATGGTTATTAGTTTGGCAACCTGGATAACCTGAGGTAAAAGTCATCCTTGCTAAGTTACTGATTGTTTTTTTCTGGCCTCTCTGGAGAAGGTGAAGTAAAAAAAAACCCCAAACATTGAAATATCTAAATTGCAACAGGATATGCAAATCTGAAAACAATACTATACTTTGGCTTAGCAGATTTGTATTCTTCTGTATCTGTATCTTCATCATCAGAGTACCAATGCTCTCCTCTTCCTCCTGCCAACAGGCCCCTCGCTGCCAGCAATCCTGCCGCATTACCATAGCCTGTATATTTTAACAAGCTGTCAACTGTAAAGAGTGATACAGAAAATTATTTAGCTAAAGTCAGCTACAAAACAAAAAACAGCACAATGTTAAAAGAACTGAGAGCAAGAGACATACATATATATATACACACACACTTATATGTGTGTGTATATATATCTATCTATATATAAATTACAACAAGGTCTTGTATAAAAGGGAGAAGAAAAGTATTTTTTACCTCTCTCTTTACAAAGAACAAAAAGAAATTCTGCTGCAATTTGCTTTACTCCAAGGTCAACATGTGTCATAAGGCGCACAAGCTTGTTTCTCACTGTTGTGCCAACTTCTGGACGGTTTGATACATCTCTTAATGGAGGCAGTACCTAGCAGCACAAGAAAAGGAGAAATGGGAGAGAACACATGGCAACATGCATCCAATCTTGCAAAACCAAAAATGAACAGGAAAATACTGTAAGCTCTGCTCCTTCTAAGAAAAGAATATAATCAACCCCATTGTGCTTACATGCACTAGTCATGATTCTTGCTTCTTAACATATCCAGGCCTTCTAGTCTGCCATCCTGGGCAGAAGAGTACTCAGTCCCAAAGTGCCTATTTGGAGTTTAAAAGTAAGAATGCAAATAAGTAAAAAAAGAAGTTAACAAGTAACAACAGGCAACAGTAACCTCATCTCCTTTAGGTTTTTTTTATTTTGTTTTGCTCAAATACCTGGCAAAAGCACTGAAAAATACCAGCTTAAGGAAAGGCAACAAGGCTGGTGAGGGGCCTGGAGCACAAATCCTATGAGGAGAGGTTGAAGGAGCTGGGCCTGTTTAGCCTGGAGAAGAGGAGGCTCAGAGGTGATCTTATTACTGTCTACAACTACCTGAAGGGGCATTGTAGCCAGGTGGGGGGTGGCCTCTTCTCCCAGGCAACCAGCAATAGAACAAGGGGACACAGTCTCAAGTTGTGCCAGGGTAGGTATAGGCTGGATGTCAGGAAGAAGTTCTTCACAGAGAGAGTGATTTCCCATTGGAATGGGCTGCCCAGGGAGGTGGTGGAGGCACCGTCCCTGGAGGTGTTCCAGAAAAGCCTGGATGAGGCACCTAGTGCCATGGTCTAGTTGATTGGATAGGGCAGGGTGATAGGTTGGACTGGATGATCTTGGAGGTCTCTTCCAACCTGGTTGATTCTATGATTAGTATCAGGTGTCATCTGTACAGAACAATGAATATACTTAAAATGAAAAGCTGGAAAGTAAGTCATGTTGCAAGTTCTACTAGCGTGTAATTCAAAATTGCCTCTATGTAGAGAGAGGAAAAGCTCTTTTAAAAGCTGCAGCTAAGTTTCAAAAAGATTTGGGGAAACACTATTTAACATTTCCTCAAACACACCATCAGTACATTAACATTGCTAACTTTGGCCCTCAAGAAAGGCAAGAGGTACCCGAAATATGGCTGGTTCTGCAATCTAACTGCCGCATCCTTTTGTGTATTTCTTCAGACTCAAAACCTACATTGAGTTTTTTTCCACATTCACAGGATATGATATGATCTACAAATAAATCTGGGCCATAGTATCAAATATTTTATAAGCCCTGGAAGAATTATGGATCTTCAATGTTTTACTAGGGAATGCAACTGAAGATGCCACTAATTGTCATAAGAAATTGCAGGTCCTTTGTCTTCTACTTCTACTTTTTACTTTTACGTAAAAATGTCACCTTCTGTGCAAAATTACTGGGAACCAATATTTAATGTGTGAGTATTCATAGTATTGCTTATGAAAATAGGCAGACTGCATCTATTTCAAACCATTAGCAGAAACATTTTACTTTGTCCCTGCTTACATTCCCCAGTGGGGATAGTACCATGACTGCCACAGAGTGTTGTAAGAATGAATTAATGTTTTAGAATACTGTAATAGTAATACAGTGATGAGTGCCATAGGACACTCCACAAGGAAATTAATCATTCTGTCTTCAGACCAGAATTTGAATAGTGCACAATAAATAAAGCCTAAGGCCAATGCTTAACAATGAGAGTAATTCAATATCACACATCCGGTCATGCAGTTAGCAGCATCCATCCATTCTCTGCACTATATGAGGCAGTGGTCCTGTGGTAAGAGACAGCATGCAGTAATACCCTGAACATCTAGACACAGAGATGTCATAAAAAGATGCAGACAACTTCATTTTCTAATTTCTGAACACTGGGTTCTGCAAAACATATTTTGTACAGAGCAGATCAGAAGATTATCCTTAGGGAAGAACTGCTGCAAACAAAACCAATAACCACCAAGTTTCTTAAATTCCTCAAGAACATTTATCTGATACGAATTGAAGAGACAGAAAATATAAGCAAAACAAGCTATTTTCCACTATATAAACTCCACATATATACACCCTGTATTAATTCAGGCACAGCTTTGACATGGGAGCAGCATCTAAGCTGCAACCTGCAAATTCCTGCTGCTTAGGTGAAAGAGCATTTCCTAGCTGGTTTCAGCTACCTCTCCCTTGCTCATCTTTAACTTCTCTCCACTCTACCTCAGGAAAAGCAGCAAAACAGAAAATACCACACCCAACCACGAAGCCACAGAGATGTTTTAGATCTTTAACCCTGGCATGGAAATCCTCTTTCCTGTAAAAAGCCTACCCACAGCCTGTGCTGCACTAAACAGCTGTTTTCACAGACCAAGTGATGTAGCATGCTTCTCTTCAGGGAGATTTCCACTCTGACAGAACAGCTGATACACCCTGCTACACAAATTTCAATTCCAGTGACTCCTGCCTGCTGAGGTTAAACTAAAGCTCACAGAGAATCTATGAAAACACCTGTAGCTTCAGTGGCTACCACACAGCTTTGCCAAGTTTTATCAACTGCACTGAACATTTTTTTGATATGCTGGATGTAAGGGGATAGATATCACTTCCATTGTGACACACATTAGCACAGCTTTTGAGTATTCCTTATTTAACAGCTCTGCAAAACATATTTGGCCATCACATCTATTGTTTTACGTGAATGAAAAGTTATTTCTATAGCTGACAGTTGTCAGACACCAAACAGTAAAAAGGTACTGCAGAGAACTTTATGGTTTAATATGAAACCATTCATACTTATAAGGTATGTGTCTTGCAATGATGTACAAACTTAAAAACATTTATCATCAGCTTTTCACACAAATTTTGATTAATATTTTACTTACCTGAGCTTTAATAAACTTCCTGATATTCCTATGAGTTCGGCAGCATTCAGTTAATAAACTGAGAACTGGAGTCAGACCTTCTCTATAGCTGCTTCCCTGAAATAAAACAAAACATAAACATTTTTAAGAACTAATCTCCCAAGTTCTGTGAACCTTTCGTGAACTCCACTGTGACAGCCAAAATGTAAACTTCACAGAGATACAAACAAAGAGCCAAATGTTCACCCTCACACACATAAGCAAGCAAGCTTCAGATAATCATAGGAATTTGTTCTCCATTTTGAGGAGTTTCCCAATCTGGAAAGATGGACATCCATGTTTGTGCTCAATCCTGTCTGAAAGGTTTGTGAGAAGCTCTACAGATATGCCATTTTAGTTTAATGAAAGAGGCCCCTTTTGTGAAGGAACTTTACAGCCCATACCTTGTCTATTCTCTTCTCCATAAAATCCAGTAAAATCTGAATTGCTCCCATATTCATACCATTGTATTTTATATCTGTTTCCTCTTGGGATGATGGACTAATAAGAACATCCAGGCAAGAGACAGGAACATTGCTTAAGAGGTTGATTGCATTGCTGAAACAGATTAAGACAAACTCATTAGTCATTTGGAAGAAAGAATTAAAAGCAGAGTACAGCTCATCCCAAACTGTTTGAACAACTGCAACCAGAAAGAGGCCCTACAACTCCGTGCTTTATTTTCTACTCTGAGTTTTAAAGAAGCTGGCACGCATCACTGCCTACGAGCTGGCTCTTGGAACAAGGGAAAAGCTATACTGCAGCAGTGCATTACGGCTCTGGTGGCCAGCACCAGAACAAGAGGACACAGCCTCAAGCTACGCCAGGGGAAATTTAGGCTTGAGGTGAGGAGAAAGTTCTTCACTGAGAGAGTCATTGGATACTGGAATGGGCTGCCCGGGGAGGTGGTGGAGTCGCCGTCCCTGGAGCTGTTCAAGGCAGGATTGGACGTGGCACTTGGTGCTATGGTCTAGCCTTGAGCTCTGTGGTAAAGGGTTGGACTTGATGATCGATGAGGTCTCTTCCAACCTTGGTAATACTGTGACTTCCAGCTCCCACAGTATCCTACAACGCATAAGGCACAGCTTCCAGCAGCGCGCTGCAGCAGCTGATCGTACACGACAGCAGGGGGAACTCTGACACTGACTTGCAGCAGTCTGAGTTTTTTCCTCCTCGAAACTGAAACCTATTACCGCGCATCCCTATCACCATCATTACAGCGACAAAGTACACCACATTTCCTCCTCCTGTAACAGCGGGGCGTGGTGACAATTTCTCCGGTCCTACTTTTACTCTCAGATCCCTGTCAGGGTTTCACTTTACTTAGCTTGCAATGTGTATAACACACAGAAGGCTTTTAACACATGACAAAAAAGATGCAGGTTTATTTATAAACACTACCTTTGCCTAACTGTCACTCTCTGCGTTCTATAAAGCACAAAGAGGAGCACTTCTCAACCAGCCACTCAGTGATTTAAACTGAAGGGTCCCTTTCGCCTCTTAAATGGAGTAAGGTGGAATGTACTTTGCAAGGGTCTCCTCCATGGTACACATCTCTCGAGTTTGCTGTCTCACTATATAGACTTGGATTTGCACTCTTCCTGACTGTGGGGCTAAATTAGGCAGATGCTGCAAAAATTAGATTTCTGTCATTATTAATTTGCTGATGCCCAACTAAATCTGTAAACAGAAAAGAACAGAAAAAAAAACTTTCCAAACTACTTCAGGGAACACTTTTCATAACATCTGCTTAAAAGCAGTTTTTTATCTTATTAATACAATTGTAATGAGGAATGAGCAAGAGAGAAGGCAAATGATGGCAATCAAGCATAAGAGGATTTCTAGCCAATGTGCTGCTTTTGGTCTGATCAGACAGGGTGCCTGTTGCATTGTGCCATCTCTCTTTTGCTCTGTTAGCAATTGACATTCGGACAACTTCTGTGTTTTGGAAAGCTTACTCTCTGTCTTGTTTGCAATTCCTGTTTAAGATATGTCCTTTATATCACGGAGATTATTCCTCTGAAGTAATTCAGAGAAGAGTCAGAACCAAAACAAACCGAAATTCAACAAATATTTGGTGGCTTCAGGCCTTTCATCAAAAGTTCTCTTTTTACCAGTTTCTTATTAAACAAGGAAGTTCCCAAACACCTACAAAATTAATTTTCTGGATCACTGTGCCTGAGCTATTCTTTTCAATAAGAGAAGCCCAGCTTTCTGATCTTTGTCACTCCACTGACAGTTTTATTTGTGGTAGAGGAGTGTATGAAATTCTCCAGCTACCAGGAAGTCAGTGACTATGCACAGATCTGCACAATAGTGTTTGCATTCCTACTCCAGGGGGTAGAAATACTGCGTATATTACTCTCCCCTTTTCGGCTTCCTAGAGATCATTAATCACCGGGACATGACATCCACCCACTCATGCTCCCAGCCCCCTCCTGATATGCAAATTCAGAAGCAAAGGCCTATTTAGAGCTGCTGAATGCCTTGATTAAAACCTTGTTAGTGGGCAAAAACGGCACTCACTCTAATATGTGGTGCTTTAAGCTGTTCATATTCAAATGTTAAGTAATGACATGACAGAACCACAATAATGACAACAATATCAGGTACTAAATTAGTTAAGATATTTTTATAGGTAACATCTGCATATTCCTTATAAATAGAGTCACACTGACAATCAGTACATCACAGCTCAGGGCATGCATCCAGCACCTGATACTCACATAAAATAAATCCCCAACTTAGACATTCAGAGCACAAGCATTCATACAACAGGCCGCCCAAGCCTTTCCTTTAAGCATCTTGCATTCTGCAGATTTACAGACTTGGAGGAGTGCAAGTGATCAGCAGTTCTAAGAAATATATTTATGCCTCCCTGATGCTTCATAAAGTTTAGTCTGCATTCAGTACTGCTTATACTTTATTCAGTTTTTACCATTATTTTCCTAATTGCCTTACTGACAGGCTCCAGGTAGAAAGCAGAGTGAAAAGTTTCACTCTGCCCTCTGACTCACACCTCATCTACAGCAACAAAGACTGCATGGTCAGAGTCCAGTATACCAAACAGACCAAATGATAACACAGCCTCTTTTTTCAGCTATACTGTTAACTACAGACTGCTAAAACAAGTTTACTTTTTCATTACTGAAGTTCCTACTACGAATGAAAGTTTTGCTTGACCAAATGCACCAGGGGAATGAAGTGGGGGCAAGTGATCCAGGCCCCTGATCCCTCCAAGGATTTGCAGGGGCATTACTTCTGACTCTATCTTTTCTACTCCTTGTGATGCAAAGTCTTTGTGGCAAGGCATATTAAATTATTCAGCTTTTGTTCCATCCTGTAGCAAACAAAACTCAGGTTCTACAAATAGGCTCTTCTGGCACATGAGAAAAATGCTCTAAGTATGGCATAAATGAAGATTAACTACTACAGGCAGCAGCACTCAATTCTATCAACTCAAGTTAAGCAGACTAGCTATTATTATCTAACAGAGGGAGAGAATTATTTTCCCAGCATAGAAGAAAGACTGATGCAGTGCTATACTGAGTCAGGGTGAGAAGGGGAAACAACTGAAGTGACATAAGGCAGTGAAAACCATCCTCATTTCTTTTCTGCTTCCCCCTCTCAAAGCTACAGAGAATCCTTGCTTTGACTTGGTATCTCCAAAAGGTCAATGTGGGTAGCATCTCTACACAAAATATCCTTTCTGACTGAAAAAAACCCAAAGAACAAAAATCACACCAATACTACACAGTCTCCACAGCTGCCCTTCTTGAATCTTATCTGTAAGTGCTAAATCTGAAATAAAAAAAGACCTGCATAACATGCATCCTTTTGCAACAGTACAAGACAATTGTATTTTACAGAGTGATTAGACTAATCAGATTCCCAGACCAGGAAACAGAACGTGTTTTCTCAGGAAAAGCATCAGCTGTATAATAATTCACCAGTTTCAGGCGGTCTTGCTGATTATGTACAAGTTTCAGTGCTAAAGGCTGATCTCAGAGTTATTAGTTGTTGAATTTATCCAAACCTGTTCAATTTTCCCAGCAGTGGGAAGCTCATTCCCACCAGTCCCTCCCTTAAGCAGGATGAGAGGGCAAAAAGCCCACTATTAGCAACAGCAAACAGAAAACTGTCTTTCTGGACACACTTGGCACTAACTTAAGTCATGGAAACTACTACTGTAGTGTCCAAAGTTATTCCTGACCAACTGAGAAGGGCTCAGATGTAGGATTTTAGTGTTCACCTACTAAGACTGTTGATCTCTAAGAGCTTTCAAAGATTTTAACAAAGTCCATTTAACACTTTCAAGATTGTTAGGTGTGAAAAACTACATCCTTCTTCCTGAATACTGCTGGTTCAGATCTGCAAAAGACTCTATGCTTAAGTATAAAGACATCAGTGAAGAAAACGGCAATGCTGAGAGATAGCAGGGGATAGTGTTTGAAGCTACTGCATTGTCAGGCCCTATGAGCAGCTGACATACTTGGGGTAAAAATATGCATGTAACTGAAAAAATAACTAACACTGAAATGAGAACCAAAAATACTCTGAATTTTGATTGAATTACAGCTGCAAATAACAAACAATTGGTCGTAGGACTGACAAAAAAGAAACTAAGCACTTAAAACTGCAAAGTGATTCATTCACCTCTGAATAAAAAGAAAGATCATTACCAGAGAAGCAGTATTTGTACCTTTAATCAAGCAGCATAGAACTATTGAAGATGAAGCATCAACTTGGTATCTCCATCCCAATCCATCAGAATTGCAAAAGTTACACAAACAAAAAAAATCTCAAAATGTAGTTTTTCCATCAGCTTCCATACACAACCACAGAATCTCTATTCCACTGCAGCCTCTACTACTCCTACAACTTCCATTTGTATTTTCACTTTCAGTTACACTTCAGCTTTATTATTACTGATAAAAAAACCCAATTTGCCAGCCACTTTCTCTCTGGAATGGGGGACACATTCAAACAGTCTTTCAGGCAGCTTTCATCAAAAAGATTAGTATTTTAGTAAAATGAATAGTTTTCATTGCTTCTCAGATTTCCACTTTAGATTTTAGGCAAAACAGTTTTTAAAAAAAACCAAACAAAACCTTTCAAAGTAGATTAGCTTAGCAGTTCTACCAACCTGTGCAGCTCTTCAGTTTTGTCTTCAGTAGGGCCCGTGGTTAACAAGCAGTGTCGAAGGATGGCAGCCATGTAACGAAATTGATGAGATTCATTCTATATAAATATAAATTATGAAGATATTTTTTCATTTTGAAGATTGCAAGTGGGGGGTTCAGGTCACTAGAATAATAAAAATTAAAGATGGAAAATACCTATTAGATCATAACATCCATCCCTATCAATAAAAGGACTGTACCTTAGTGTTCACTGAATGCTTAGTGCAACTTCAACTGTCACATGCTGGCCTTTTAACTGGGCCATGTAAAAGTTACCAGGGACTTTTCCAGTTCAATCAGCTTTCACTAACAGAAAACCCCATTACAAGTATTTTCTCAACTCCTATTATTCCTAATATATGACTACTATCTTCCTTCATGTATTTACAGCTAGACACCTCTTCATCTACTTAGATTACATATGTTCATTAAATGTCTCTTTCTCGTTTAGACATTTTGCTAACAAGTTTTGTTCTCCCACCCAGTCTAATTCACTTGCTTTTGTTCTCCTGATACCTTTTCTCCATTTCATTAATAGCTTCTCTACTGTCAGCAACTTTATTTGCCCTGTTTTTGCCATTTCCAAGCAATTTACTCTTCCAATTTCTGACCAGACAGAAGCCACACTAAAGTACACCAGTAACTGAAATCATTTAACTGTGAATATCATTGTCCTTGTCCTTTTTCATTAGCTCTTCTTGGCATCCACAATATGTTCTGGTGTGTTTGACCTAGCACAAAGCTCCCCAATGCATCTTTTGTAACATCAACATCCAAATCTGCCAGCTGTAACACATGCAGCTCTTGTCTGACTTTGCTACTGTGAAACCATCCCCAGTCATCAAATACTGGTGTTTCCAATAGTTCTTTCCCCTTAGGAAGGATCTCATTTAGTTTTCTATGCACATGACTCATCTCTGCACTCTCCTATTTTCCATCCTGTCTACTATTCATAATCTCTTCAAACTCTGCATCTTCAGCCCACTTAACATGCTGTTTACTCTTCTTACAGATCATTAATGTTTCCACAGGGATACTTGCTAAGCAGAATGCCACCTAACATATCTTGCTAACAGTTTACAACTACTAAAGAGCTCTTTAAAAGTTCCTTGCTTCTAGGAAATTTTAGTAAAAAGTTACCACATAAACTTTATTTCAGAATTCAAAATATGCTTCTCCCACCCCAAAATGTCTTAAACTCCCATTTAAAAAAAATATATAACATCAAAATTTCCTCCAGTCTGAAGGAAATTTTCCTGTCAGCTGCATGCTTTGGCTCCTTAGGGAGCAAAAAGGTTTGTGGGACAAAACCTCTCTCATTCCAGAGAGTGGCTACACAATACTGCAGCTGTGTAAACTGGGCTTCTCATCTCTTGAGATTCCCACTATTTTCTAAGATTACACCAACTTCAAGATCCAGATTTCAAGAGTTTATTTCTCAAGAGGTGGACATGCAATGCAATATGGCTTCATTTACCAACTTAACAACTGACATTATTTCTTCTATTGACATTGGGCTAATTTTTCTCCACTCTAGTTTCTACCTCCAACACAATCACCTGCTGATACAAAGAGCTTTCTCTGACAAAGTCAAAGATATTTTTAATAAAGACTTGTGTCAGCAATATAAACAAGAGAAAAGCCCCTCACTTGATTTGTATTTCCTTGAAATTCAAAGTATTAGATCGTTTCCCCCTCCACTCGACCTTACATTTCAGTATTTCTCATCCAGCATATTCTTGAGACATCGAAGCAAAGCATAAGCTTCAGACTCTTCTCAAGTTTTACACTCCTTAAGGTTACAGGTAATGTCTTATTTACCATTTATAAGAGTGCACTAAAATGAACAATTATTTGTTGATTTCAGCTACTGTAAACTTCTGCTTAGCTTCACATGCTGCATATTTACAATACCCAGTGAAAAGTTCACAACATTGTTTGAGATATCTCAAAGATATCTAAAAAGAAACATTCTCTATTGAATTCTCTTACTTAGCTTATTCAACAACAGAAGTTATAACATCTGTTTATGAATTTAAGGATGCAACACAAAGGAAGCATACTCATCTAAGAAAAATGCCAAGATCTTATGTTGTAATGAAAAAAAAAAGAGAGATAAATCTTATCCATAAGAAATAACAATGAAAAAGCATTTGGTTCTTAAATACTTGACCTCATCTTAAAAAGATCACAAAGTCCAAATTTGGTGTTTGGAGGATACAAGTTAAATATATTAAACCCAGCACCTCTCAGTCTTCCAAGTTAATTGCTAAAAATTAGAGTTGATGTTCTTATCAGCATGCCCAGAAACGAGAAGAAAACCAGAGAGATTTTTCAGTGCTAATGGCTACCCTGCTGCCTTAGTCCATTATCTCCCGAGATGTAGCCATTCTATATGCTTACATTAAGAAGCTTTTCCTAGCCAGCTAATTATTAGTGAAGGGCATTTATTTTCTTTTTGAAATCTAACAGTCCTCTTTGCATTTTCATACAGTTCCAACTTGTATCTATCATCCAAGCTGTTCTCCTGTTACACAGAACATGCAGCAGTTGGATTGTTGGCCTAACTAGTAACAAGAACAAAACAAAAGTGTTTTGATATTTGAAGAAATGAGCCTTGAAGAAAACATGTCTTGTAAGTCTGAGATCATCAATACATGGCACAATCCCAGTTCAAACAAACAAACTTTCTCAGACTGACTTTGCATACAGAGAAATTTTGATACAAAATTTCAGGACTACCTCAGTTGCTAGTTGGAAAAATGTAATCATATTCCATCAAAATTGCAGTAGCAAAAGTATGAACATCCTTGCTCTAGGATTTGGACAACAACTGCCTCTTAAGTATCCACCTGCTGGTTTTGGCTCTTGCAGGTTAATCAAAATCAATTAAAATAAATACTTGGGCTATGCCTTACCTTACTGTGGACATTCCAACTGTCAAGTGTTACATTAAAAAGAGCCTTTAGTGCCTCAATGGCACAATCTGTCTCCTGCAAAGAGAGGGGAGGCCTGTCACGATCTTCTGCTGCTTTATATTCTTCCATCCATCTTACACTCAGGGAACTTTCCAAAGCCTGAGTCAAAACTTGCACCCCTTGTAGTTCCTGACGCAACTGTGATCTAATGTCTGTGTGTAGGAGTGACAAGAGGAAGAGGAGACGTAAATCAAAGCATTTAATGTCATCAACAAACTGTTGGTCCTTGCATTTTTCCAGAAGACTGCAGAGCATAGCTGCAAGATTCAGTTCCAAACTGAGCTTCTGTGCAACAGCACTATTGAAAATTATGTTACAGAGGCATTTTAAAGCTTCTACTATAACAGGAAACTCAGACACTCTCTCCAAAGGATCTCCCACAGTGTCCAGCTTTGCTAGCCTCATAAGGATCTGCATGTTCCTCTTCGTGGTTACAGGCACTAAAACCTTCTTGTCTCTCGAGAGAATCCGGAGGGCCTCCAGGCAGGCAACTTGATGTGAAGTTTTTGTGTCTTTTTCAAGGATGTTTAGGATTCCCTCACACAGTTTCTATGCAAACATAAAAAAAGAGGAAGAGTTTCAGCATCAAAATATCAGTGGCAACAGGAAACTTCTTTTGCTAAGCTTCCATTTAAATTTTTAGTTTTCAGCTGACCTGAGAAATGAGGTATTCTGTATTAACTACTGCAAAGACACACTTAGACAATGGTTGGACTCCACAATCTTAAAGGTCTTTTCCAATCAAAAAACACTCTGATTCTATAACCACATAAAAACCAGTTTCCCCCATGGATACAATCCAAACCCATCACTGGCAAAAGCATTAAGCCAAAAGGACAGATGCTATTCACCACTACCACTTAAAAAGTTTTCTCAGTATCAGGACTACAAATTTGAGAAGCCAGAGTAGCTAGACAAAAGTGAAAGGTTTGAAAAACATATGTCAGAGTAGAACAATCACACCTCCAGTACCTGCAAAATTATAAATCAAGGTTGTTCCACTCAGGAGGCTTGGAGAAAAGAAACTAAACCAAAGTAACACACAAGTATTAGTACTCCACGTTTGGTAACAGCTCTAACTTGTGTTGCCACTTCAACATAAATCACAGAATTCTCCCATTTTAGGTAAGATTCTTAGAAATGTCATCTCTGACACAGTTTTATTTGGAGACTTAGGCAGTAGCAGTTCTACCAAATCAGCAAAACTGTAGCTTTGTCAAAACAGCTTGTTCTTGAAATTGAAATATTTCACTGATACCTTATACCAACAGGACTGCAGGGGTAAATACTGATCATGTAAATGCAACATGAGACAATACAACACCCAAGAACCTGCAGGTCAGAACAGTGACATCTGAATTACAGAATTAAAAGACAGAAACAGAGTGGGATGATGAAAAGGGAGAAAAGACAGGACAGACAGCATTGCTGATGGGGAAGGACTCCAAATAGCTTTTATGAATTAAACTCAGGACAAAACTATCACCAGAAGTATAGTCACAAAGAAATTCCCAAATAAGTGGCATTAAAAACTGTACTGTTCCTCACAGAACAGTTTCTCTGAAGCTCTGTGTCTTAACAACTGACATGAATGAATTACTAAAGAAGCTAAAGTAGCAACTGAGTTGAGTAGTCCTAGTGTGGAAGTCTGCTTAGGACCTGAAATTCATATTGTGGTCTCAGGCAGAATATGTTAATTAAAAAAGTGATTAAAAAATGCATAGGAATATCAGTGAAATAGAAAAATAGTTTGTAGGAAAGGGTCTCTGGAATGGCACTTTTCATCACCACCACAACAAGTGGGCTGGGAGCAAAGCAGACCATTGCCCTGATGCAAAGTTCAAAACTAAAGTTCCACTTGGGACAACCAAGCAAGTTTTGTTACACTGATTGCTTACAACTGAAGTCAAAATAAAGCAAAAAGGTTAAATCTAAAGCAAATCTAGAACAGACAGAAGAATAATGGAGAAAACAAAAACAAGTCTTCAGTAATGTTAGAAGACGATCTGTAAGCAAAGTCAGACAGTAGGAACTCACAATATCATTTCTAGTGTGCTTGTGTTTGAGTGAATCCCACTCAAGCACCATGCTGACAACCAAGATCTTGCCTACATCTCCACAGTCCTGACTATATTAATCTGGTAAGAATCTGTAAACAAGGAGTGAGCTCCACCTCTTACTACTGGCACAAAATGTTTATAAGAGGGCATATTTGAAAAATGCCTGGGAAACAAAACATGAGCAGTCTAGATCCGTCATCAAATTACCTGGTCACAGATCAACTTCTTACAAGACTTTTGTTTCTATTCCTGAAAAAAGAGTTTTCCATAGTTGCCTTTGCTCTGCAAGCTGAAGCAACAGTTGTGAAGTTCCTTGGGTTTTGCAGAACACCACAGAATTAAACAAACAGTTCAGGTAACCCCAAGAAAAGGCCAGTTTATTCTGTTCCATCTTTTCAATTTTCTTTGGGGCATGCTTTTTCTACCACCCTTTAGGCTATTAGCATGGCATAATCTAAGAGGCACAGATGTTATCTATCTGGTTGGAAATGAAAGCAAGTGAAAGAATTCAGACAGTAAGGTATTTCACAAAATATATGTCCTAGTTTCAGGGTCTTACTGACCTATCCTAAATTACTGTATGAATTTAATGGTTCTTTTTTAGAGTTCTGTCCTTTCAATCTTCAGAAGAGAATATGACTTTCAGCAGTAGTGCCACTGCAAAAAAATGGTTTTCAAATGCTTTTCTACAGAACCAAGGCAGTTTCTAGCATTTAAAATTTTGTTTTACAGTAAAATACATTAATCTGTATAAAATTCAAGAGTTCTCACTTTGATGCTAATGGACAGGTGTAATACACACTGTTCCCTTTGTCTATGCTACACTCCAATGATAAAACACGTTAAAATTGTATGCTGTGTTAAAACAGAAAGCCCAGAGACACCCATTTGTCATCTTGTCTTGGTAAATAAAATATTCATGCATTTCAGTCCTTTATCTTGATAGCATTAAACACTTAATGCCGAGACATGGTCCTATAGAAAAAGCAATATCCTGAGATACAAAAGGCCTCCATTTTCTTCTTTCCCTGCTTGACCACAGACCCATTGTGTGGCTTTGGGCAAAATGTGTCTTTCCTTCATGCCGTTTTCTTCTGCTGTCTTTGTTTACAGGCTAATTAGATGTGGGAGGAGGGACAAGAAAGGAGAGAGCAGCACTGTAAGTGCTTATTAGCAGGTGTTTATATCTTCCAGGCTCAACCTCAGCTGGAGACAGTAGCTGCTTGTGAAAAACACTATTTCGTAATCTTACTTTCTGGTCCTGAGGTGTCTGCATGCAAGATCCTTTTTCACCTCCTCTGTGTTCAAAGACATCTGGAAAGCACCCTTGACCTATATTCACTTTCTTCAATTCACAGACCACTGAACTTTGGGTACACTATGTCAGCTGAATTTACTGTGGCTTCTCAACACCAGAGTAATAAAAATGTCTTGGTGAGAAAATGAGACTATTTTCCTTTATTTAGGCAAGACTTGGGATTACAGCAGGAACAAGAGAATATAATCTTCATTCACCAAGTGTTCAAATCCAAACAAACACTACTGCTTTACTGAACACAGCATTTCATTTAGACAGACTATTCAGTGGTACAGAAGCTGCAACTGAAAGCTAACCAACGAGTTCTGATAAATGTTAGAGTACAAACTTTATCTCTTTTTTGCACCTTTCTTTTTGTATTATGCCAAAGATGTGCTAAGGACCAGAAGAGGTATGCTTCTTTTTAGCAAGAAAAGCAAGGGGAAAAAAAAATCTGCTGTCAAATTGACTCTGAAAAAATACACATTCCCATTTTCTACTTTCCACAGTCTAACAGCATATTAGTAACAAAACTGCCAGAAAAGTCCATGAGGAACAGAAATTCTACAACAGTAGAACATAGGAGGTTTGCTCATTTGAGTTCTTAAGACTTCTTTGTATATTTTCAGGCATAAATACATCAACCTACTACAATAAACAAAAATCAAGCTTTGTAAGTAATAGCCCACAAAAATCAAATGAGTCCTGCCCACTCTACAGCCAGGAAGGAAAATTCACAGACTACCAGTGAGTGCTTGCTCACTCTTCTGCAGGTCCCTTCCAACCTAAGCCATTCCATCAGTGAACCAGAATCTGCCACACGTTTGGCCTCAAATACCACACACTAGAGCAGGAGAATGGGAACATCATAAGTGATGTCAGGTCACGCTTTCCTCCGCCTGCACTGGTATAAGTCCCTCTAGTTTGTCTTCCGATTCATGCTTTTCATCATTTCAATTAAATTGTCTCCAGGGGTTCAAGAGAAGTTCTTAATTTAATTCAACCTACTTCTGCAGCTTTTCAGTGGTGAGAGTGGTTAATGGAACCAACTGCAGTACCAAACACAAAGTTCATAAGGAACTGCCTTTCTTGAACAGGTCATCTATTGCTTTCTACTCCTCAAACTGACCTTCCAACTTTTTACAAACATGAAGGTTCATAGCAGACTCCATCCAATCTCCAGGTACATGAAAAGAGTGTCAACAGTAACCACAATAAACTGCACGTGAATTTTTACAGCATTTAGGTTTCTGTGGCCTTCCAAGTTATCCAGAAGCTTCTCTAGAAACTCAAGTACCTCTCCATCTCATTGAAGGCAAAATAAAGTATTCCACATGCTTCTTGTATTTCCAGTAGACTATGAAAATCAGTGTTGTGGAAAAACAAGAAAAGCCTCTACTTTTGGCAAGTCAAAACAGAAGAGATTCCAGAAGCAAAGATGTGTAACTTAAAATTGCTGAATAAAAACTTTGGCTGATCATTTCTGCCAGAAGAAGCAGCATTAAAAAAATACAGTAATTACTTCACTCTGCTATTAGGTTTCAGAGTTAATCATCCAAGGCAGTGAGAAAGCAAGCCCAAGAGTATTCCAAACATTAGTTCAAGCTTTCATTTTCTCTGGAAGTCAAGAAAACATTTATATAACATTTACAATCAAGCATACTGGATAATGGGACACTCAGATAACCTCCTCTGAAGAGGGCATGCCAAATTTTTGCCTGGTGTCTGTGAACAGATGTGGGTGGGGAGGGAAGGTAAATGCTTGTATTCCTTGAGGGCTCAATTCTACTTCACTGCAAAACTTCATTGTCGAAGCCCTACCAACAGCAGGAGATTTGACTGTTTATCAGAAGCCTGCCAGCTCTGGCATGGTGGAGGTCCAAGTCACAGGTTTGAACAATGTGAGGCTTTAGGCTAGACAACGCTCTGCAGGTAAACTGAGGAGCATATACAGGAATCTGTGTTGTCAGAACCACTGCAATAAATACCTGGTTCAGAGTCACAGAAAGGTGAAACTGCACAGCTGTGCTCAGCAGCTCTTTCTGCTTTCCTCAATGACCAGGGAGAAGTAAAACCCTTTATATCCTTCAAATCCAGTGGTGATAGACGGGTTTTCAAAGGAGAGAGAGGTTTCACTGGCTTAACATAAACCTTAAGAAATGTTAAAAACTGAAAAATGCTGGATAGGAGTGAGCAGGATCAGAGGAAATCAGAACAAATACTTCGTATTAATGAAGGTAACTTTTCTCCTCTTACAGACTGGTACTCCCTTAAGGGCTTTCAGTGAAGTCAGAACTGTAACAACAGTGAAAATTAAGATACTATGCAGTATGCCCAAAGGAACACTTAAGCTTAATATTTTTATAGAACACTCATTAACAGACTTTAAAGGCTTGCAGTAGTTACTAAGATGAGGGAAGTTCTGTGCTGCTGTGGCTGCAGGAAAGTTTAGACCTCCCAGATGTGTCTGAGTGTCAACAACATTATCTAATAATGAGGTTCTCCTGAAATTTAGAATGTGACAACATCTCACTCCATCAACATATTTGTGCTTTGCTCCTTCCAGAGCTCCAACATGGCACAGTTCATGGCCTGAACAAAACCAACCAAAAATAACCCAACCCTTCCCCCCTAGAAAACCTCAAAAGCTAACATAGGAGATTCCACACCCATTCAACGCTGATTTTCTTTAGCTTTTGCCATTCTGGTTTCTGATCTATTCTCTTTCTCTATGTTCTCTACTTAGCACTCAGCTTTTCAGCTATCTGAGGTCTTCTACATATCAAAAAGGACACATATAGTCCATCACTACATTACAGAATGTCAGCTTTGAGTAAAACCACAGAGACAGCCAAACTGTGAGGTCTTTCAGTGTAATAAAAAAATTGTCACCCAAGATTACAGCACACATAACTGATGGTTTTGTGAATGCAAAGCACAGAGAGACTTATCATTCCACCAGAAAAAGATCTAGTAGCCAAAAATATTTAGATTTTGCACAAAATCATGGAGCAAATTGATGTGTGGCCAACTTGAAACAAGCTATCCTTGCAATTCTGATTTCAAGCTTTGAGGTTGTGTGAAAAACAGTGGAAAAAGAGAGCTTGACTTACTAATTAAAACTGTATGAATAAATATGCAAATCAGCCCAAAAATTAATTAGAGAAAATAAAAGAAAGGTATTTCCATTACACTCTACCATAAAAACAACAACAGGAAAACAGAGGGGGGGAAAAAAATCAACATCCAATCTTTAAATGAAAGGCTGTGAATGGATCTCAAGGGACCTGTTAATGCCTGACACTGCTGTCCAGCCCCATGTTACAACACACAAACATTTCCCATCTTTGGATCCTGACATGCACAGTTCATACTCCACTGATTACAACTACCTTTGGATTAAGAAGCTTTTATAGCTCACCCTCCCTTACAACTCCATAGCTTTTCTCTGTACCTACCTCTTCACCTTAATCTCTAATATTCTTTAAGCATCAATCATAGACAAGAGATGTATCTGGCATACTGCTGCCTGCTGAGAGGAAAAATGGGAAAATGTATTGCCAAAGTTTTTATCTCAGCTGATGCAGAAGGGTATCTTTACTCTCTTCATCCCATCCCCAACCTGTACCAAGCAAAACTGTTTACGGACCTTTGTGGTGACTACTTTTATTTAAGGCAGAAGCTTTTGCTAGGGGAATTGCTTTTCTCTCTCAGAGGAAAAGGGAATGGGTTATCGCCATGTCTCTTGCACTGAAGAAACTAAGAGCAGAACTTTTTTGCCACTAGGTTCACAATGTCAACCAAGTTACGAGACTGCTTTAACTTTTTTATACTTCCAACCAGTGAGGCATGCAGGTGGGTAGTCTGTTTTTGATTACCTTTCTTTTGTCTTCATCTGCTGGATCAAATACGAAAATAGTCCGGTTCTGAAAGAAAAAAGAGAGCTTGCATTTGCTACCTGAACATCAGCTGCTAAGTATGTAATGCCTGCAAGACTACTGTACAACTTTAGGAGTTTGCTTAAAACCAGCCTCAGATGAGGCCATTACCATGTCAACTCATGTCCTTCTCCCATTTTACCCAACAGCAAGAGCTTCACTAAGTGGCTCCAGCTAAGATTTCACAATTAGTACTGGTACAGAGCAAGCCTTTATCTGTGGGATGCATTTCTGATTCAAGTTAACAACCTTACACACAGCACCTTAAAGGGTGAAAAATGTTAGTTACAGCCTTGTGGTTTACAAATGCATTACTACTTAGACTCTTCCTTGACCAGTCCTTGTTCACAAGCTTCTGACTGCACTTTGAAGTGTCCCAAAGCAAAACCACAGCACCTATCAAATCATCTTGCCCAGAAAAGAAATAGAATCATAGAATTGTTTCAGTGGAAAAGACCTCAGAGGTCATTGAGTCCAACCACTGACCTAACAGCACCATGGCCATTAAACCATGTCCCAGAGTGCCATGTCTGCATGTCATGTGAACACTTTCAGGGACACTGACTCCATCACCTCCCTGGGCAGCCTGTTCCAACACCTGACCACTTATTTAGTAAATAATTTTTCCCTGATATCAAACATAAGCCTCCTCTGCTGCAAAACTTGAGGCCATTTCCTCTTGTTCTATCGCTTGATATTATGGAGAAGAGACTGGTCCCCATCTCACTACAACAAGTTATAGAAAGCAACGAGGTCAGCCTGTGGATCATCACCCCTAAGTCTTTCTCTGCTGAGCAGCTTTCCAGCCACTCTACCCCAAGCTTGTAGTGCAGTACTCTGCCCAATCACTGCTGGCCCACAGGCCATATATCCAAGTTAGTAATACACTGCACAGAAATAGAGACGCAAAGTTCTTAACAAGAAACAAAGAGACATATCATGTTGAGACAGCAGTAAAATATTTCTGTCTCACTTCAAAAGCAGTATCTAGCTACACATGTAACTATAAGATTTCACTTGAAATGCTAGGATAGAAATGACATCAGCTCTCACTCCATCCTTGAGAATTCACCATAAACCTAAATAATTTATCTGGGGAAGTTGTTTATAAGCCACAAAGTCCAGCACAGCAAAATCAAGTAATTATGTTTGCATGCACTTTTGGACTGAATGCATTTGACAAAGGGTCACTTTCAAGCACAAAGACAGGAGATAAAAGCTTCTCTCAACCAGAATCGTTTCCTCTGTACCTCAGAGGTCAGTAAGGTAAGACAGTTTAGATCTGCCTAATGAACTCTAGATCTACTACTCCTTTACAAGAAGTGCCTTGTAGCTTCATCAATGTCTACACCTGAATTTCATGTGCACAAAGGGATCCTGTCAAGACAGTTGCTGAAGTTTCTTCTGGAAGCTCAAGTTTGAGTGAAGATTGTTAAGACTTAAAACATACTGCACTCAAGACATCAAACTTCAAAACACCTCCTTGGAGGCCGAAAAATAACCATACATCAATCCACATATGGGTTTCTCCTAACCACAGAGCCAAGAATCTTTAACTAGAAATCTGAATGTTTGTTCCCGTAGCAGGTGTCTAAGTTCTGCACAACTACATCCAAAGCCAAACTCTCAGTCAGCACCAGTTTTAAGGACTTGTGTACCAATCACTCAGGCATCTACACAAAGAAGAGACATATGATGGGTTGAGACATGACCTTTACAAATGGGCTACACTGCTCTACTAAAATCTAGGTGTCAAATTGTCCTTACTGGAGGAGGAGGGGGCAGAATTAAATTATCCAACATGCAGCTTCGCTCCAATTTCTGCTTCCCAGTATTACCACAAAACCCATTCATGTCACACTCTAATAGCAGCAGACACGAGATACTCCTTAATATCTCCTAGCATTAAAAGCTCAACCTGTTGTAACTCTGCTTTTAGCTGCCTCTCCTCTTCCCTTTGCTCGGCCAGAAAAGCAGAACAAACAAGGGAGAGGGTTCGGCAGTCGGCGTTGCGCCCCCTCCCACTGCAGGGCATTCCTCTCCACGCCGCTCGTGTCACTGCCGATGCCGCCCAAGGCCTGTCCCACACGCCAGCTAGACCCGGCGACAGCGGACTGCCCACAGCGAGCAGCACCTCGGACAGGTGAGCAGCTACACTGCATTCGTGTGTTGTCCAAGAAACTTAAGTGTTATTTTGGACAGCTTCTTCCCAGACGTACAGGCAGGTGAAGAGAGCTCCAATGCAAAGATACGCCGTGGAATAGCTCTTTTTTACAGCTGATCACTGATAAAGCACTGTGACAAGCGTCAGGCATGCCCAGACAGAAGGTGCGCGGAGCTAAGCCCGCCAATGGGCTTTTCCCACCCGCCACACAGCTGGCTTTGTGCACCCGTCAAAGTACGCCTTTCTCTAGGCACTGCCTTTGCTCACCACCCCAGTGCCGCCGCGATGTCCAGCACAGCCCGCGGATGGAGAGCGCATGGGGAAGCGTAAGGAATGCGGTCAGGCTGTACCAGGCAGGCCGCCCCGACACCGCTGGCTAGGGGAACGACGGTAGATGTGGTGCCCAGAAGGCAACAACAGCAGCCCAGGCCGGGGCGGAGAGCGGGAGCTCTACGGCTCGGTGCCAGCGGTGCTACCAAGGGCGGGGTGGCGACACCGCCGCGGGGAGCGGGAGAACTGCTCGCGCCGCAGTGGGGGGCAGGAGTAGGACGTCCGCGCTCCCCAACGGCCCGTTACCTCCTCGTTGAACCGTGCCAGGACGCGCTCCACAGCCTCGGCACCACCGCGCCCTTCCACGGCCTCCAGCACCGCGCCCAGCTCCATGCCCACCGCCTGTCCCACTCCGCCGGCAGCAGCAACCGCCCCGCCGCACCCTGACCTCCCACCCCGCGCCCCTCTGACGTCACCTGACACCCCTCCTTTGGATGCCGCCCCGGCTGACAGGCAGCTCTCCGCACTATTGGCTGGAGGGGGCGGGGGCCTGCATCTTTCTGCTCTCCTATTGGCTGTTCTTCCGCTCAATCCCGCCCGCGGGAGGTGTCTGCGAGGGGACTACGCTTCCCAGCATGCTATGTGTCGCGGCACCGCGGGACGCAAATGGCTCTGCGGCTGTGGTACTGCGGGGCACGGTGGGCGCTGTAGTCCGCTCCCAGCCGCTTTGGCGGCGTCTGGCGAGAGGGGCAGGGGAGCCGCATGAGGACGTCAGGTTCGAGTCCTCAGCAGCCGCGTCGCCTTGACGAGGGCCGTGGGTGTCACAAAGCACACCTTGACATATATTATCCTCGTTAGGCATCGCCATAACGTCTGGCAGAAAACCAAAACTCTTCGCAAGTCCAAGCCACCAGCGTGGTGGGGGTACACAAAAATCCTCCATTTCCATGTCCCCCTGCACTCTGGTGGTGCTATAGTCAGTTTTGAGCCCTTCACTACAAGAAAGTTATCCAAGCGCTGGAGCATGTCCAAAGAAGCGCACCCAAGCTGGTGAAGGGAGGCTGCAGCAAGGTGGCTGTCAGTCAGCTCTCCTTAGCAACAAGCAATAGGACAAGGAAACAACCTCAAGTTGCAGCAGGGGACGTTAAGGTTGGGTTTTTGGGAAAAAAATCTTCACTGGAAGGGTTGTCAAACCCTGAAACAGGCTGCCCAGGAAAGTAGTGGAGTTGCCATCCCCAGGGGGAGTACTTAGGGACATGGTTTAGCGGTGTGCTTGGCTGTGTTAGGTTTAAGGTTGGGTTTTCCAGACCAAGGCCCTGTCTCAGAGGGGCAGCATGGTCACCTTCCCCAGACTACTGCCTGCACAGCTATTTTCAGGCGGGTCAATACTTTTTATTTTGGAAAGTGCTGCTGTGTGTGCCAGTCACCAGGGTGCTGCTGCCATGCTGCTGCCACATCTTGTTTGTGAGGTGGCGGGAGGGGAGGGTGGGCTGCGCCAGCAGAGCCTGCAGTGAAAGGGCAAGGTGAGATATATGTCTGAAGTGCATTGCAAGACTGCAGGTTTAAAGTGCATTGAAAAGCTATGAGGTCTTTCCATACTCAGTGTGCCTTATAATCACAAGTCGCTGTCCAGATTGCAGAAAATAATGCATTGAAGCTAATGAAACTCCACAATAACAAAACTTTAGAGGGAGCTGCAGTGATATCTCACTGAAGTGTTTATTCCTTCAGCAGCAATTCAGGAGGCACTCTGTGGTCATGAAGACGAACCTTTCATCTCAGAAATGATCAGCTCCATGGCAGAAGATACCACAGGAACAGGGAGGTTCCATCTTTACAGTATCACGATATCACCAAGGTTGGAAGAGACCTCATCGATCATCAAGTCCAACCCTTTACCACAGAGCTCAAGGCTAGACCATGGCACCAAGTGCCACGTCCAATCCTGCCTTGAACAGCTCCAGGGAAGGCGACTCCACCACCTCCCCGGGCAGCCCATTCCAGTATCCAATGACTCTCTCAGTGAAGAACTTTCTCCTCACCTCGAGCCTAAATCTCCCCTGGCGTAGCTTGAGGCTGTGTCCTCTCGTTCTGGTGCTGGCCACCTGAGAGAAGAGAGCAACCTCCTCCTGGCTACAACCACCCCTCAGGTAGTTCTAGACTTTCCATCTTGCAGGTGGAAAGTGCCTCCAAAGAGCTCTGAAGGTGCTGGTGTATGTCTGTGTGTAAGATGGAAACCTGAACTAGGATCTGAATTTTCTGGTTAGGTTTGTTTGTTTTCCCACAGGTGGCTGAACTGAAGTACAAAACCAAACACAGTCACTGGATGGCAAGGAGTAACAAAGTGTGTAGCCATTTCTTCTGAGTCAGATCCATGGATATACTAATGCAGCTTATGAGACAAACCCAAAGAAAACCATCTTTTGCTTTTTGATTTACAACTCTGTAATAAAACATAAATCTGCTTAGATTTACTTCACAGCACACGAAAACACTCACTTTACTTTCACATAGCACATTAGTTTCTTTTTCTTTTTTTTTTTAATTTTAGAACTCCTAAAAAATAAAGAATAGGAAACTGTTACTGCCCTTGAAAGGCACATTGTTATTCATTATCAGGGCGTTTTAGTTTCCACTTTAGGTAGCATATGAAGGATTAGGATTCCAGTGAAAAGAAGGGACAGAATAAATTGCATCCTCTACCAAAGAACTGCCAGACCTTTTCAGATGAGTGCATACCATGAGCCCTTCCCATGTTAGTCAGCTTTATCTAAACCTTCCAAAGCAATGTCTGCCCCTGAATTTCATGGGTTTCAGGGTCAGTCACAACAGAATTGTGGGGCTGTAGAGGTCAGAGGCCATTTTTGTCAAAGGGTAGTGACCTTAGCAGCAAGAGGTAGCCTGACAAAAACAAGATTCATGCCAGTGAATGGAGTTCTCACTGCTCTTCCCCCGCTGAGTCTTTTTTCTACCTGGTAATGAAAAAGCCTGGAGAATTGTAATGGATTTTTATATGCATACATACATGTATGTGTGTGTGTGTGTGTCTAGGCAAGAAACCATGGTCAAGGGAAAAGCTTAATTAACAGGGTGCAGACCCTGACTCAGGAGGTTTGGCAAGTTGCACTAGAATAATTTAAGATATTCCTGCCCCTAACCATCCATTCTACCCAGAGATTATCATCCTCTCAAGAGCTGCTGCACTCCACAGCCTGGTATACAGCCCTGTGACCTGAAAGCTGTGTCAGTTTACATTAATATGGTGGGTTCTGACCTGTGGTGGTCTAGGAGGGGCTCTGCTTTGCTTTGCAGCACTTCTGGTGCAGATGGTGATGGTGACCTCTGTAGAGTTGTGTTTGGCAATCTATCTATATGAATGTCCAGTTTAGATTTTGAAGCCTTCATCAGGAAACAGGTCAAAGGTAGTTGGGAGTGCCACTCCTGCGGCATCAATACAGATTTATTTTTTTGTTTAATATCAAAAAAGAAGATTGTGGAGGTTCTTTTGCAAAAGATTCTCAAAGCTCTGAGTAACAATATTCTGTGGCTTGTTGCAATGAGGAGCTTTCTGGTGCTGCTGTTTGTTAAAATTCCCTTGCCCAGGATTTCATGTGTGATGTTGCAGTTCTTCAGTCAGAAACTCTTTATCATTTCTGGGGCTGACACTGTCCAATATCCATCCTCCTTTCCTAACAGTCCCCCTGGGCTCTTCAAGTCAGGGTAACAGAGTTGTCCCCAGACACGTTGAAGAATGTAGCATGTATTATGTACACTAAAACAGGCTCATCTTTTCCTCTTAGTCAGTGGGGATTAGACTTTATTTGGTTTAACAAGATTTTGTAAAGAAAGTAGAAAGTGTTTCTGGCTTCCCTTGAGCAGTGCTGGGTGTCATCTCCAGCCTGATACTTCCAAAGACTCAGCTTTGAGCTGCTGGTCCATTCTGCCCACAAACTTCTCACTAATGTGGCTTGTCCTTGGAGGGATCGTGGTAGGTCATGGTCAGCAGTCCATCAGGTAACTGGAACTTGATCAATGTTCCAGCAGTATGGATGAGTGAATGAGGGCATAGCAGGCTCTTGCCCATTGTAATGTAATGCAGAGATTCGGAATTCACGGGAGAAGAGAATGGATTTTTCTGTTCTGGTGACACTGCCTTTTTCATACTAATTGCTCACAGTCTTGCTAAGGCAGATATTTCTGTGCTTGTTAGTAATTTATAGGCCAGAATCTTCAATAACAAAATGCAAAGCAGGAGTGTTGTCTCAAATCCATCAAAACTCAATCTGCTGAAAACTGGAGTAAACAAACTTCCTCACATACTTTATTCATGTGTAGACTGTTTTGCCTGGAGTTAACATGAGTAAACATAAAAAAGATGAGTTGGCCTAAGTCTGATCTCCCCTGCCCTTGAAAAAAGTGAAGATTAGAAGTATATTGGGTGACAGGGACAACATTTTAAAGAGCCTGTGACACTAAGCACAGGAAACAAGATTTTCATCAGATACCTAAAGGTGGAGATAAGCTCCACAATGTGTTTCTGAAGCCCTTGGATGAATGCTGAAGAGCCTCGAAGTTTGCCAAACTGTCCTGGAACATCTTTTGTCCCTCAGTCCTTGCAGGTTTCCAGTGCATTCCTCTAGCTACTTTAGATCCACGAGTTAACTATACAAGGCTCTGGGAATTTTACCACTTTACTAACTTAGCTAAGGAAAAAGTGCTTTTCCATTTCTAACATTGCAGTGGCAACATGTTAGTTAGAAGGTACTGTAAATAGTAAAGCACATCTTACCTGACCCAGTGAATATGTTGGCATGGGTAAGCAGCAGGGCTTAAACCAAGTGATAGTCATCTATCCAGTCAGAGCCTTGATCACTTGCAGCTGAAAGCACAGGTGTAGGTGCTGTGTATTACAGAAGCTCTCAAGTCTTTTGTTGGATGAAAACACACATTGTCACATTTAAGGGTTTTTGAAGGTTTGCTTTTGTGTTTAAGTAAGTTTAGATTATATCTAATTTCAAGGACTTTATTTGAGTGTGAAAATCCCTCCTATACCTAGCACAACTGTAAAAAAAACACTTGTGTCCATTTTAGATGTAAACATGGTTATCATCAGCTGGGTGCTATCAAAAATTTTATTTACAAAGCAATTACTAAAATGCCTGATGTCTTATTTCCATTTATTTATTTCTTACCCATAGGGTAATAGGTCCACCATAATTGCTTGGTGCATTTTATAATACAGAAGGAAAAAAAAAAAAAAGCTATGTTAATAAAATCTAACAAAAACTCACAAATAGCTACAAATCTGACAGAAAATGTCTAAGAAAAATTCTCTCCAAAATACAATACGTTTCCCCACACATACACAGTACAGAATAAGTTCAAAGGCACAGCTTTGAATTTTGCTTTTGTAGAAGTATAGAGAATTATCACCACGTGAAGGAGTTGAGAGAACAGTTTCATACCTGTCAGTAGGTAATGAAATGAATAACCATGTTTGCATTGTCATTTACTTTACATAATTGCTTCGTATCATCATATTTAACATATGTGGCTCTGAATACAAAATCTTCCCAGTCCCCAAGTCCCTTCTTAACCTTGTCATTACTGACCAGGGAAATTAGATTTTTCCAGATTGTGCAAACTTAACACAAATACATATATAATAAGAACAACAGTCAACTTAAGGCAGTGTATAATTCAATGCTACATGTCTTTTCTTCTCTTTTGTAAAGATCAAACTTACTGGATCAACAGAAAGGTGCATCAATATACAAAGTTAGGTGGAAACCAAAACCTACAATACCTCATGTCTTTTAAGGAGCCGAATAGAGGAGTTGATATGAATAAGTGATGACTTGGCAGAATGTTCTTTAAGGCATGCATTAAGAGCTTGAAAGACAAACAGATGACAGTTTTGCTGAGGGTGAACTTCCTGTCTTTAACTCAAATTATAAATAGATCCCATTCCAGTACTTATTTTTAAAGACTCATTAACATTTGTCAATAAGAGAGGGAGGCAAAAAATGGCTCACTCAAACTGACATCACACAGGGTTGGCCTGCACGCCAGAATTTAAAAAGGCACAGATTGGCCCTGAAAGTGGTCTAGAATAGCACAAAAATAATTTTTGGCTAGAGGAACATTCAGTTATCCTGGTCTGCAATCTGCCCGTATTATGAACTACGTTTATCTGCCCAGGGTCTTTTCCATCTTCACCTCCCTTGAAGAATGTCCATAAAAAGTCCCACAGAACACCAAGGTAAGTCTATGGGCTTAGCTTGATACCAGTCATTTCATTTAGCCCAACCTGTGGTGGCTTCCCCGTTGATGTAGGCAAAGCCAGGAAAGTGTTGCATGTGCTCATATTCAGAATTTCTGCGTGTAGTCAGGGGGGTGTACATGTCACTAGAATTTCCATATCTGGTGGAGTGCATGGGTGGGCTCGTGTAGCAGGAGTTTGCAGCTGGGACCTCTGGCCAGCGGGGAGTCACTGGTGTGGGATGGAGCCTTGGAGCACTGCTCATCAAACAGGGTTCCATTCTTGATGTTGGGCTGTTGAAAGGGTACTATAATAAAATAAAATAAAACCAAAGAAAAAGCAATTAAAGAGTTATCTACCACATAACTACTTTTAAAATAAGGGCTGGTGGTGTCACAATTCCACATTTAACAAATCCAGAATCGTATGAGTTAGCAGACCTTCAATAACTGGGTGGCATACTGAAGGTGGGATATCAGGTGACTGGTGCCTGCAGCCAAACCAAAGTGTCAGGGAAAGTCTTGTAAAGCAATCACAGCATTTAAATATTGAATTAACTTATCAAAGAGCAAGGGAGGGCAGGCATATCTGGGAGCATAACTGAATAATTCTGGGAGCATAAATTGAATTAATCTAATCTTTTTCTCGTGATTTTTTAATTGGAAGCTTTCTCTACAGTTAGAAAAACAAATACAAAATGTCCTGGCTCATGCTTACTCAGTTGAGTTTTGAGAGAGGACAGCAAAAGGAATTTTATTACTGGAAAGGTGCCTTGCTTTTAAAATATTTTCAAAACAGTCTGCCAGAAAAATAGTATGGCCTGGCCTCAGAGTGAGCAGCTAATTGAAGAACTTATGAAAAGAGGCAGGGAGAAGAATCTATTCCCCAGCTGTTCGCAGTGACAATTGCAAAGTAGAAATCTAAGAAGTTTGACAAATGCCTCCCACTAAGGAGAAGGTGTGCAGAGGATAGGATAGACAGGAAAACGGAGCTTTTGCCCTCTGTATCACAAGGTACAAGCAACAGAAAGCAAACTGCTTTTGAGTGCTTGCCTAACCAGTATTTATCTTACTGTCTGTCCTACAGGAGCAGATCATCTGCATTGTGCCTCTTCCTCTTTGCCCCCCTGCTATCTGTATGTGTCACAGAGATAGTTTGGATCCCTTTTCCCCTTGGCCAGTTATGTATCTTCAGAGCTTCTACACTTGATCCCCTTAAACCTTTTCTAAAAAATGTGTCATCATTTAAAATTTCATTATCTTGTGTTGTTAGACACCACAGTACTTCCCTAACTAGAAAGCTGTCGCCAAAATAAGGCTATCACTTTTACTGATGCTTACAAACCTTGCCAGAACTTTATGTGGCTGAGGACTGTGAAATCTCATGGATAGGTCATGGAGAGGAAAGTTGCCATAGTTGCTCCTAGGAGGCAGACGGCAGCGATTCCCAGGGGGTCTCATTACATTACTCCACTGCGGATGGAGCTGGGGTTAATCAGTTGCGTAAGAAACTGTTGCATAAGCCCCAAGCAATTACAGCAATGTCTCTGTGAGGAGTTTCTGCTTCCACCCTTCAGACTGCAGCCAGGAAGGCAGCCCTGCCTTGGCAGATACATTCAAACAGTTCACAAGCCTCAGGCAACTCAAACTCTATGCACTGGCCACTCCTAATTAGAGAGGAGAATGAGAAGACTGTTTTTGACCATCATGCTGTAGATAGTGATTTAGCATATTCCACCATGTCCTGGGAAGAGGGAAGACATCGAAGCTGTACAGTGTGTTTAGCACATGCTCCTCACTGCCACAGACTGTGAATTTACTTGTGCAGTCAGCTGTTGAAACAGGATGGTGAATGGCAGCACCATACCAAATGTCAACATTTCAACTGGTACCGCTAACGCAGCTATGAGGATAAGCTGTACTGGCAATGATGGCAACAGCTCTATATAAGATCATCTGAATTTCCCTCTTCATCCCAGAGAAAGGTTTTTCAATAGGAAGATTCAACAAAACCTAGGCACTGGCTGCAAAAAGCCTCATATTCTGTTGCAGAAGAACTGTTTTCAAACTTGTTGGTTTTCTAGAAGGTTTTGCTGAAAATAAGGACTCTCAGTGCCAGGCAACAGTGAAACTCAAACTTTGAAGTTTCAAGTGAGGTGATTTGATTGTAGGATCATGGCTCTTTCCTTTAACTCATGAATTAAGGACAGTGCACTCTGTCAGTGGATGACCAGCCTGCACATATTCTAAGTAAACACAAAAGATTTAAAAAACAATTGGACAATGTTTCTAGGTAATAGATTTAGGATGCTGCTTTCCTGGTCTGCATTAGCAGCACACTAAAATCACTTTCATGCCGATACCTTTGCCTAAACATCTTCATGAGCAAATCTCTTGCCATAATGAATACAGAGGAAATAAGTTGTCTTGTGAATTGCTGTAGCTTCAGAGATTAATTCATTTCTCCTTGCTGTCAGGGATCTAGTAAAAGTGAGATGTCTGTGCCCTGTCTATAGCTACTGGAAGAAATTATCAAGCCCTGAGATAAATATCTAAGAGAGCAGATGAGAAGTCCTCAGAAGATGAACCTTCTCCTTTTCATTCTGCTACATGATGTAATCCATTAGTTAGGTTGGCTCAAGTTAAATAAAAGTCCCTTTTCCATATTTGTCAAATTCTCTTGTCTTCTACCCAGTGCAATAGTTGATCTGCTCTGCTGTTAACAGTAACCAAATCTTTTGCCACTCTGATTCAATGCAACTTTCCTTTGAAGTTGTGAAACTGAGGTTGTGACTTATAACAAGGGAATTACTTGCTTTCATATCCTTTACAAATGCCAAGAGAAATCCCTGGCTTTGGATGGGGTAATATTCTATTTAAAATAATTTGTAGACTGCAAAAATTTCATCTTCAAGGAAGAGCAAAGAAACAGATATTTTGAGGAATATTGTGGTGGGTCTCCTGGTTGTACATGGCATTATGTGGGGAAGCCAAGTATTGCGTTTTACACAGTTTGGAAGCAAAAAACCTAAGCCATTGGGGAATGAACTTCAGGAAGCACTGAAAAGGAAAGCCAATCCTCCTCCTAGCTGCAGTCAAGAGGCCATGCTAAGGCTTACTAAAAAGGCAGGACTAATGGCTGTGCACGAGGGGACAGGATACAGTGTGCTGCTTTTTCTTTCCCTCAAGTGTACCCGACGCAGCTGTGTTTATGAATGTGTCATGAATGTAAAAAGAACAATTGCTTGCAAATAACATGGACTCTAAATATCTAGTATTTTACAATAAATTCTGTTATGACTGAATGCAAGATGGAAAGTTTTGCAATGGTAGGTCAGCTAATCGCAAATGAGTCAGTGACTTCTTTTTCCTTGCAGTGAAGAGACCATTGAAAGACAATATTTTTAAAGTACTCATTGGCCCCTGCCTGACTATTAACTCACCCAATGAAGCATCTATTCAGCCTTGTTGGAGTGTCCACAGCAGAGCCATCTGGGCGGATGCCTGCCCATGCTGCCTGAATCACCTTTCACACTCTACATCCGGTTTAATGAAGAGTGCTTCAGCATGCTGAACTCAAAACACTGGGGCCTAGTGATCTTTGCCAGATATAAAAGCGACATTTGTTGGAGAGCTCTTGACAGGAAATTACCATTCTCTGGGTTAACTCACACTCGCTGCTACTGCTGCTGTTAGACCTAGACAAGAAGCCCTTTAAAGTCTGGAAGACTTTGAGCAGATTCTTGTTAAGGTCTTGCCCAAAAAAAAAAAAAAAAAAAAAAAAAAAAAAAAAAAAAAGTCAAATTAACTCAATTTCTTTTAGTATTGTTTTAGAAAATATAATGTTAAATATGTCCTCCCACGAAGTGAAGACTGAGTTCCTACAGTGTGAGGATGGAGAGTGATCTCTTTATTCTTATCCTCCATCCGCTGGCTGATTATGTATGGAGGTGAAAGATGTCTCTGTCCGAACAGCAAAATATTTTCCTTATGGATGTGGCTCTGACTTTACATTGCATTAGCTCATGCTTCTGCAGAATGTAAGTTAACACTGTATGTTAGCCACTGCTTTAGGACTTGTAATAATTCATTACAGAATCTACAGCAATTGTGAAGTGCTGCCTGTAAATTAACTTCATAAGAAATATGCTTAAAATCTCACATCAAAAAACCCAACCCAACCCAACAACAAACAAACCCCACACACCTATAACCAAAGCTACTGATTGACTGCATCTTTGTAACCCTGAATTTGATCTTCTTCTCCATAAAATGCCTGTCTGATAGGTCGGGTGAAATCTTCAAGTCAATCTAAGTGCTTTTGGTACTTTTGGGAGTGGCATTAAGAGCTTTGTAGTTACTTAAAAATAATTTACAACATCTGTTTCCTGTTGCATTCACTACATAATTAGTTCAATTATGATCTAACAATCTCAAACTTGTTATGCAGCCATACAATTAGGAACAGTGATTCTTGTAGCATGGGTGTGATTGGGACAGTGTTTTTCTTCTTTCTGTCTTTACTAGACATTTGACGACACAGTGATTATAGGGGAGGATATGTTACTCTTACTGCATTGCTGTAGTCATGAACCTGCACTGCATATGTGCTGAGGGACAGGCACTTTCCTCCTTTTGTCTGTCCCATAAATGGGTCAGAACAACGTGAACTGGCACCAAAACACAAACTCTTTCTGCAAAAGGATTTCTTTGGTTGCCTCACTGTAACAAAACCCAGTTACTACTTTCTTCCATTATTGCCTCTGTGTAAATCCTGCTGTAGAGTCATAACGAAGTGAAGATATGGTTGGGTAGGATTGTGGTGTGTAACATTGCACAGAGAAACTATGCAACTCATAGGGCATTTCTGGGAAACTATGTGAGACCACCACAGTCCTCAGAGCAGTTTAGGAGAGTCAGAGTATAAACACTGCTTAAAGCTCCTTTGACCAATACTGTGCTCTGTGGCACTGAGAGGTGCAGTCCCAACCTAACACTTAACAGCAGATTGTACTTCTGTAGTGTTTCCCAGGCTGGTTTGTCCTGTCCAGGCCATGGAAGTCAGCTATGCTCTTCATCAAAAAAAGACTGGATGAGGCACTTAGTGCCATGGTCTGGTTGACTGGACAGGGCTGGGTGATAGGTTGGACTGGATGATCTTGGAGGTCTCTTCCAACCTGGTTTATTCTATGATTCATAGACCAAATCTGATGACAACAAAACAGCAGCAGAACTTCTAATACAAATGTACCTCTCCCAATTCCAGAAGTTGATGAGTGCTTTTTTAGGATAAAACCTCAGTTCAGGAACAGCTGACCCTGGCTGTGCTCCTGAGTGCAACAGGGGATAGCTCAAAAGCAGCAAAATCTCTGATTGTTTTTAAGGTGGGAACTGCATCTCAAGGAACAAAAATGGAAACACAGATAAGCCACTTCTGTAGCTTCTGTTAAGTACCTCAGCCTCTGAATACTCCCTGTTCTTCATATCCCAAAAAACATAGAGCGTCCAATGCAACTACATGATAACAGGCTTAAACAGATAAGAGAATATCATAGAATCTTTGAATCAGTCAGGGTTGGAAGGGACCACAAGGATCATCCAGTTCCAACCTCCCTGCCATGGGCAAGGACACCCTACCCTAGATCATGCTGGCCAGAGCCCTATCCAGCCTGGCCTTAAACACCTCCAGGGACGGGGCCTCAACCACCTCCCTGGGCAACCCATTCCAGGCTCTCACCACTCTCATGCTCAACAACTTCCTCCTCACGGCCAATCTGAATCTCCCCATCTCCAGCTTTGTTCCATTCCCCCTAGTCCTGTCACTCCCAGGTTCTGGTTGGCCCTCTGGGCTGCAAGTGCACACTGCTGGCTCATACTGAGCTTCTCATCCACCAGCCCTCTCCTCAAGGCTGCTCTGCACCCAGTCACTGCCCAGCCTGGATTTGTGCTTGGGATTGCCTCAACCCATATGCAGGACCCTGCAGTTGGTCTTGTTGAACCTCACGAGGTTGGCTTGTGCCCACCTCTCCAGCCTGTGCAGGTCCCTCTGGATGGCATCCCTGCCCTCCAGCCTGTCTACTGCACCACACAGCTTGGTGTTGTCAGCAAACTTGCTGAGGGTGCACTCAATGCCTCTGCCAGTGGCCCTGACAAAGATGTTGAACAATGACGAAGACGTTGAGCAATGTGTCTTGCACAACTGTTGTGGAGGGCCTGTAGGCCCAAAAAGAGGCTTACTTATGCCTTGCCTGGACATGTTTTGCTGCCAGGACCCCTGGTTGTAAACAGGTTGTGTAAGCCGCCACACACCCAGCTCGTGTCTCCCTGGGGTAAGTCCGTGTGATGCCCATATTTGGGAAAGTCCAGGCAAGCAGATTCTGCCTATTATGGCAAGGTTTGGCTAACTGCCAACCTGATTGGTCATTCTAGTGGCCAAAGAGGCCGTTAATCTCGGCCCACATTCAATAAATAGGGATACACAGGTAAACAACGTGCTCAGCTCAGACCCTCAGGCACAGACCCTGCGTAGCTCAGCCACTCAGATGCTCAGAGACTCAGACCCTCATGCTCTGACTCATTCGCAGCTCACCTGCCTGTGTACCTTTCTTGCAGAGCTGATGTAAGCCTACACATATGTATATAAGTCTCCTAAGCCAGCTGTGCACATCTGCACGCTATGAGGTTATCAGGACCAGATCCTGCATTGCCTTTACCTACGCAGCTCAGACTCCCAGCAGCCGCGCACACTTTGCATGCCCACTGCCTATCACTGCCTGGTAAGCGCCATTGCTGCTGAGATAACCAGGAAGCAGATTCTGAATTGTCTGCACACACACGGCCTGCTAGCCATGCCAACCATGCCAGAGCCAGCACGATAGTCTTCTCAGATCCTGCCAGCTGAGAATTCCTGGACAGAAGCATCCAGAAGAAGCCAGCAGGACCAAAAGCAGAGATCGCCTCTTTGCCAGGAGAAAAGGGTCAGAAAACTTATTTCCCCACAAGCTGGGAAGATTTATTCTTTCCCCTCAAGCCGGGAGGATTCCAGCCTCAGAGTCCACAGGCAGAGACTCTGGAGAACTGGACATTAGACACAGGCTGTGATGCAGCCCTGAGGGTGATTAATAATTAATAAGAATTGTGAGTAAAAGCTTGAATACCTCTGTAATATAAGTTGTCTCTGCCATAGAGCAGAAAGAGTTTTCAGCCCTCTTGGCTGGATGAAGAGCATATGACCCCAAGCAGCATTAAGCCACGGGGAAAACTCCTCTCTCTGTTTATAGTTTGAATGTTTGCTAGTTAATTAACAAATTCCTGTACATAGTTTATCCTAGAATGTTTTCATAACCGTGTAAAGAACAATTAATATGCAGTGGTTGGGGGTGGCGAGAGTTCAGAATATTGAGATTAATAATATATTTTTATATAAAATTATCTCGCCCCAATTAATTTCTCCCCTCCACCAAATAGGTGTAGGTGCTGAGAATACCCCTCCGTGACAACAACCAATCCTCGAGCAGTCTATAAGTACAAATCAGCTCAAAGACATGGTAATGGATAGTGGTTTGCTACAAAACACAGAATTCCAGCTGCTTCCTCCCAGTCGGGATGTTCTAAGCTAGTTCTTGCAAAACACAGCGTGCCTATGCTAGTGAAAGGAGCACTCTCCACCTGACCTGTTTCTAAGACTTTTCTTCCATAGATTCATTTCTGGCCGTTGTTGAATATAAATGGACCTACAATATGATTCATTACAGACATGCATTAGAGTACTTACACATATAACGTCTGTTTGCCATTCTTCTGACTGCACCTACAGTGTTGCACATTCCTGTGATCTTTGTATGTTACCAAGTGCATTAAAATCTAACAATATATACTGCTGCATATTTCTCTAATTATTACTTCTACTGAAAGTGCCCTGTGATTTACAAAGGTTACTGCTGCATGAACTACTTGTGTTTAAGGAAGAGCTGAAATGGTATGATGTGAAATATTGGCTCAGGGGTGATCTTATTACTGTCTACAACTACCTGAAGGGGCATTGTAGCCAGGTGGGGGGTGGCCTCTTCTCCCAGGCAACCAGCAACAGAACAAGGGGACAGAGTCTCAAGTTGTGCTGGGGGAAATATAGGCTGGATGTTAGGAGGAAGTTCTTGACAGAGAGAGTGATTTCCCATTGGAATGGGCTGCCCAGGGAGGTGGTGGAGGCACTGTCCCTGGGGGTCTTCAAGAAAAGACTGGATGAGGCACCTAGTGCCATGGTCTGGTTGATTGGTCAGGGCTGGGTGATAGGTTGGACTAGATGATCTTGGAGGTCTCTTCCAACCTGGTTGATTCTATATTTATGGTAACCTTAAAGAGGATCAAGACCTGTCCAACTGAGGTGAAACTTGCAGATAAAAGCTGTGATGAAAAGCCAGTCAAACATGCATTGTGTGGGTGTATCAACTGATGACATTGTGAAGAGGGTACCTTTGAGGGGCATACCTCTCTGCTAAGCTTGACATAGCTTGATAGGAGCACTTGTAAATAGCCTATTTGCTACTGTGGCATCTCCTACCTAAAACTGCAGAGGCAGGGAGCTGAAAAAACATGAAGTCAGTATAGATGTGTTTATGTACACACACAGTCCCCTTCTGAATGATGATGGAGTAGCATCATAGGATTGTAGGCACTTCTGCACTATGCTTAAAGATTCAGGTAGTGGCAGATCACTTGTCTTTATGTGCATGCCAGGCTCCTGGCCAGTGAGCCAAGTCAAGAAATGAGCAATCAGGCCTGGAGTTACAAGGAAGCAACTGCTCTGCAAACCAGTCATGGATGCTGATGAATGACCAAAAAAATCAGATTAAGACCAAGGTTTGAACAGACTGTGCCTGTCAACAAAAAGACTCTTAGCCATCAGCAGGAATTAGCCAGCCTGTACTGCCAGAAGGAGACAGTTTTAGGCCTACACTAGCTTAGCTGCTGCAGATACTACTTCAGCAGAATATTTACTCTCCTAGGAAATTTTTTACAAGCTATGTCCGTCATTTCTTTTGCCTCCTTGTCCTTTTGGGAATTACTAATCTTTCTGGAACTATGAGCTGCTTGTCAGAATTTCTATTTAGCCTAAAGCTGCAAGATGCTTGCCATCTGTGAGCCAAGCTAAGCACCAAGACTGAGAGGCAGGAGATAACGGTGACCTCAAGGGCTCTCACCAGTGTGTTATAGAATGGCTTGTGAGTGTGCTGCTGTGACACTGCAGTGTCAGCCTTCTCATTTACTTTGGCAGTGAGTGATCCAGATTATCCAGAAGCCTCTCACTAACATGGACTTGCCACTCATCAGATGAGATAAGCTTGGCTTGGGAGCCTCACCCGCACTTTTCAAGAGCTGTACATAGGTATACAAGATCTACAGCTATATGAGTTCCTTCTACAGCAGAGATTCCAGTGACAAAACCACAGCAGAAATCCTAACATTAATACAATGCAACCATCATGATATTGTAGGTTGGGATCAATGTGTTACACGTTGGCAGGTGTTATTCGTTTGTCACTGATCCATCTTAAGGCTCTACTAAATAGACAAAGCTTTTTTTTTCTGCTCTGAAATGGAAAACAGCCTCTGAACATGAGACCCGAGGAAATCTGCAGCATGTTGCTCTCTTCCACGTGAAGACAGTTCTTTGAGAGCCTAAAATCTACCTTTATTATATGTTGCCTAGTTCAGCTCAGACCTCTGTCTGAGACTAGGTCTTTCTGATTCCATGTTTGCAGAGGAGAACTTACCCCACACAGAGATTTTTCTTTAGGAGTTAATCTCTGGACATGATCTCAAAGAACATGATAGAACACTAGCTAAAGCTGAGCCAGAGTTCTATATTTGGACTGAATGTAGATTTCAACAAAGAGTTCTTTTTGAAGAGTCAATGCTTCCTCTTCTTGAGTGATTGTATTACCACAGCCATACACATTGCATCTCTCCAGCTTCACTATAATGGCAGCTGTTTATGTGTGCATTGCAAATTTGGCTTAATGTATTTTGATTTTGCAATGTCATGAGTCCTACTGCAACTCCTTGCACCATATTCCCCTTAGAAAGGCTCTTAGACAAAGAGTACTTCCCTAACATCTTGTTAGGCTTTGCAGGGAACAATATATTTTAATTTTTGTTGGTTAAAAGTAGCTAAGAAAGGACCTATCATCAGGGCAGGCATTTTACAGAAACTCATCTTTAAAAGGAATGTCAGAAAATTCTGTATTAAAATAATTCAAGAATTTCAGATTCTTTTTGAAAGTAGAGCTTCTGTTCGCAGCTCCTTTCAGTACAGAATGAGGGCACTGATAGGGTTTTCTTAGCTGCATCCTGCTGTGAGGTCCATCTTATTTTACAAGCAGCATAAGAAAGAGCATGATAAATACAAGTTGAAATATTTTTGCTTCGAAGTGTGACCATTACAGTGTAGCTGTTCTTCAGGTGTGTCCAGGTGTGCTGGTTTGGGTGTACCCTGCACCCCCACACTTTAGAAAATACCCAACTAGACTCAGCCGGCTCTGGGAATATAAATGAAGCTATTTATTTACAGCTAGCACAATATGCAAGCAGATATTTACTATATATATACAGTTATATACAGAAATATACAAGGTAAAAGTAATACAGAAGCACAACTCCCCTCCCAGAAACCTGAGTCCCAAGGACAGGCTCTCAACCACCCCTGCACCTTCCCCCTGCCCCTCTCAACCTTAGCCCAGTCCTAAGGAAGAATAGAGGTTCAGCCAAGAGGTTAAGAAGCAAAGGTGAGTGGAAGGTAAGGTTAGGGAGATGCAGCTCAGTTAAAGCCCAGCCAGAGAGTGTGACAAAATGGTGAGAGTGTTATCTAATATTTTTTCATTCAGCAAGACTCTGAGGGAAGGAGACATCATCATTGTTTTCCTTTCACAGCCTATGATCTAGTTTTTCTCACCTGCTTCAAACTAGCACACCAGGACAGTTCAAGGGCTAACAAGAGAGGAAGAAATGGTCTGACATTTGTACTGGTAGAGAGAGCCTGCTACAGTATGAAAAAGTATTTGCATGATTTTAATGTATGTTAGTATTTCTATGTGGCACGGGAACCAGGACACAACTAAACTACAAATATGTTGAGCTTGAGTTGCTTCATTTATTTCTTGCTGTGCTAATCTGAAGCAAGCTAGAATGTTTTGGTGAGAAGAACTAGATTACAGGCTGTAAAAGGAAAACAATGGTGATGTCTACTTAGCTCATAGGCTTGCTGAGATGTATAAAAATATAAGTCAAAACACAGATAAGACAGTCGGCACCACTCTCACTCGGGCTGCTGGCTGAGCTGTGTCTCTCTAACCTCACCCTCTATTTTGGACTAATCCACTTTGCTTCCTAACCCCCTGGCCGAACTTCCATTCTTTCTCGGGTCTGGGGTAAGGTTGAGAGGGGTAGGGGGAAGGTGAAGGGGTGGTCTAGAGCCCCTCCTGGAGACTCAGGTTTCTGGGAGGGGAGTTGTGTTTCTGTATTACCTTTTACCTTGTATATTTCTGTATGTAACTGTATATACTGTAAATATCTGCTTGTATATTGTGCTAGCTGTAAATATAAGCTTCATTCATATTTCCAGAACCAGCTGAGTATAGTCTGGGTGATTTCTTAAAGTGTGGGGTGCGGGGAGCACCCAAACCATCACACTTGTTTAACTTACTCTATTTGTGTCAGTGTGGCAGACAATTATCTGAGGGTAGAAAGAGACTATGTGCAAGTGATAGCACTTCTAAATGGTAGAAGCCTATTTCTCCTTTTTTTACACCCAGATTCATGACCTGACAGACCATTTCAGAGCCAGCACACATGGGCTTTCTGAAGTAAAGGCTAAGAGAGTAAACAACTGAGCCAGCAGTGTGCACTTGCAGCCCGGAGAGCCAACCAGATCCTGGGCTGCATCAGGAGAAGTGTGGCCAGCAGGTCGAGGGAGGTGATTCTCCCCCTCTACTCTGCTCTGCTGATACCCCACCTGGAGCACTGCATCCAGTTCTGCAGCCCCTATTACAAGAGGGATGTGGAGATGCTGGAGTGTGTCCAGAGAAGGGCCACGAGGATGATCAGAGGGCTGGAGGAGCTCTGCTATGAGGACAGACTGAAAGAGTTGGGGCTGTTCAGTCTGGAGAAGAGAAGGCTCCCAGGTGACCTTCTTGTGGCCTTCCAGTATCTGAAAGGGGCCTACAGAAAGGCTGGGGAGGGACTTTTTAGGCTCTCAGGGAGTGACAGGACTAGGGGGAATGGAGCAAAGCTGGAGGTGGGGAGATTCAGAGTGGCCGTGAGGAGGAAGTTGTTGAGCATGAGAGTGGTGAGAGGCTGGAATGGGTTGCCCAGAGAGGTGGTTGAGGCCCCGTCCCTGGAGGTCTTTAAGGCCAGGCTGGATGAGGCTCTGGCCAGCCTGAGCTAGGGTAGGGTGTCCCTGCCCATGGCAGGGAGATTGGAACTGGATGATCCTTGTGGTCCTTTCCAACCCTGACTGATTCATAGATTCTGTGAAAATTGGTTAACCACTTCTAAGTCAGAAAGTGATGCATTCTGGAAAAAATCTGGAGACACCAGTGTAAGGCTTGCCCTGAGGAACTGGTGTATACAAACCTATCATATAACACTGTACTTAAATGTTCACTCACTGTTCCTGCTGAAGATAGAGCAGCTGCAACAACTCTCAAACAAGTGTAATCTGATGGAGAAGGTGCTACACAGATAGGTGAGAAGGACAATCTTCCCAGAAAATTGCAAAAAGCTTTAAGAAAAGTAATACCTTTATTCTTCTCTTACAATTAGGGAAAATGTGGCATAAAAAGTGAAGTTACTACTCTGAAACCATGAGGCAGACTGATATCACAGACCAGAATGAGATACAGGTTTCATGGGTCCAGAGTACTATAAAAATCATGATCTTTGAAACTTCTGATCATAGAATCATAGAATCAGCCAGGTTGGAAGAGACCTCCAAGGTCATCCAGTCCAACCTAGCACCCAGCCACACTGTTCCTGATCCAGGCCAGGATGCTATTGGCTCTCCTGGCCACCTGGGCACACTGCTGGCTCATCTTCCGCCTACTATCTATCAGTATCCCCAGGTCCCTTTCTTCCTGGCTGCTTTCCAGCCACTCAGTCCCCAGCCTGTAGTGCTGCTTGGTGTTGTTGTGGCCAAAGTGCAGAATCCTGCCCTTGGCCTTGTGAAATCTCATCCCATTGACCTCTGCCCACCTATCCAGCCTGTCCAGGTCCCTCTGCAGGGCTCTCCTACTTTCCAGCAGCTCCACACCTGCTCCTAGCTTGGTGTCATCTGCAAACTTACTGATGCTGGACTCAATCTCCTCGTCCAGATCATCAGTAAAGATATTGAACAGGACTGGGCCCAGCACTGATCCTTGGGGAACACCACTAGTGACTGGCTGCCAACTGGATGTTTAGAAGCAAAACTTACTTAGGCTGTTATAGCAGGCATATTGTCAAGTAATAAATCCAACTTACCTGTGAAGAGCTTCTGTGGTAAGCTGAGTAGTGAAGTGGTCCAGAAATAGCAGTATCATGTGGTAAGGATGGGTACTGGCTCTGCATTGGATGGGGATGCTGGTTGCTATAGCTACCATAGTTGTAACTTCCTGTGTATCTAAAATCCATTCAAAAACACTATTTAGTGTGCTTAATGATTGCATTGCCACTACTGATTCTATAGCTTCTGAGTTACACATTTGCACATTTTTGCATAGAAGAAGGATATTTTAAATAACCTTTAAAAAAAGTTATTTCCCAGCTGGGAAGCAGATGCCACATAGTGAAATTACATACTCAGCACAACAAACTGAGACTCTCACAAGGTTCTCTGACTGCTTTTCTGTTGCTGACTCATTTGTGCATGTCCAAAGGTGGAAGTGCCCTTTTCTTTTATTAGTATTTTATTTCCATGTTCCCAGGACATTGCCATTCAGGCCAAGGAAGTACAGTAAGAGTTCACTTAAAGAACTACACTGTGGAGTTCAGCTATCTGTTTACGCTGGGGTCAGATGTTCTTTCCTTGGGAGGGAGAGAAATGTATTTATTTACATCTGGAGACTATATTTAATAGACAGCTTTAGCAGAGATCACTCAAGAAGAGAGTGGGATTTGAGGTTGGAGTACCTGTCTACTTTCTTTGTTATCCCAGTTCCTTGTCTAGTCACAGCCAGGGTTAAAGGAGGAGCAGTTTCCTTACTTATGAGAAACTGCAGGGTTCATGTTTGTTGGTTACCATTATTTGGTACATTCACTAGCAAGAGATGCCTTCTGCAACCTCCACATCTTTGTGTAGCTATGCAAACATTAGATGATGCTAATTCAGCACAGAATTTTAGTGGCTCTTAAAATATATGCTACTGAAATGAAGCATAGACCATGAGTAACCAGTTAATTGTACAGCTATTTGTATGTACTGTTTCTGGAAAGGTCAATGCCATTCTTACACTGGTTGGAGTTTAAACTTCTGCTGTTCTTCTGATTTTATGATGGTATTCTAGAGACATCATGTTGTATCTTACACCAGCAGGTCTAACAGCAGTCACAGAATCATTAAGGTTGGAAGGAACCTGTGGAGGTTGTCTGGTCTAATACCCCTGCCCAAAGCAGAGTCTGCTAAGGCATGCTGCCCAGGCTTGTGTCCAGATTTTGTTTGTATATCAGTAAGGATGGAGACTTCACAGCTCTATTCCAGTGTCTGATCACACTTACAGTAAAACAATATTTTGCTTGTCTATGTTTACACAAAATTCCTTGTATTTGGTTTTGTGCCTCTTGACCTGTCACTAAACACCACTGAGAACAATCTATCTCCATCTTCTTTACATCCTCCAACAGGTATTTGTACACATTCATAAGGCCCTCCCTCAGCCTTCACTGTCTGCTGCTAAACAATCCCAGCTCTCTCAGCCTCACATTGTACTACAGGCACTCCAGTCCTGGGATCACTGAAGTGGCCCTTTTCTGAACTAACTCCATAATGTCTGTGTCTTTCTTGTACTGGGGAGCACAGAATTTGATCTAGTGCTCCAGATGTGGTCTCAGTAGTCCTGAGCAGAGGAGAAGGATTACCTCTCCTGAGACATGGGGTCCTTCTTTGGGCACATCTAGCCTTTATGGAATGTGGCACAGGAGAACAGGAATCAGAGAAGAAATCTACTGAAGTCTTCTCTGTTATAAAATATTCTCCAAGTCTACTGTGTTTATTAAATGAAATGATAAATCTGAGAGATAATGTAATCATACAGCAATAACAACAGCCAAAGAAGAATGATATCAGCATCTCTGCAATGCAGACTTTCTATAGCAAGAAACAGATTTAGCTTACCTTCTGAAATAACCTTAAGCATAAGTTAATGCAAAAAAACCCCAAGACACTGGGAATTGACTTACCCATGTTCTTCTCTGTGGGGATAAACAGGTATCCTGTGTGTGACAGATGATGATGGCACATGTGGACTTCTCATGCAGGGCAGCTGTTGGGAATTTTCAGCAGGTGACCCGGCAGCTGTTGTCACAGTGTAGGTAAGTGACCACGTATAGGACTGCATAGCTCCTGCAAACAAACAAGTCTTTAAGGAATCCAGCTAACAGGGGTTGCTACTAATAGAGATGTTATGCTTTGACATGGCTACAGGAAAGCAACCTAAGAGCACTGATAATGGAAACAGCATCAAAGCGAACAGAACAGTTATATGAGGCATACAAGTGGATCAGCTGGCATATGCAAAGATCCAGAGGTAAGAGACAGATCTGGAATAGCTCAGATTGTGGACTTTCAGTGTGGTATTGTAATTGGAAGCTATCCCAGAAAAACTGAGATAGGACTTAGAAATGGAAGAACGTCAGTGTATTTCCCAGGCATGATACACCCAAACCCTGAGGTCTCTCTCACATGGAATATGCTGCTGGCCCATTTGTCTTTGAGGCTGATCAGGCCTGGACTGAGGCAGGAAGTATGATCAGAACAATGAAGGATTAGAAAAAGATGGGGGTTATGCAAATGAATGTACCAAATTCTTTTGCTGATTGTGTCTGTTCCACCCAACTAGGTACCAGCCTTTGTAGTGGCAACACAGTGGTAGATCTCCAAACTATAACAGATATATAGACAGCAATAGCCTAGCCATTTTCTTCCCACAAAAAAAAACGTTTCTTCTTTTGAGGTGGCTGGGACTGGTCTTAATTTATTTTTCCATGTAGGCCATTTGTAAGAAGACCAAAGCAAAGAAGTGGATTTTCCATTTTGCTTGGAAGGTGCTGAGTTTTTTAATCATCCTGATCCCTTCCAGGCAGGAACTCCAGATTCACGGGCCAGCTGCTGAGAAACCTTTGTCCTCTGCACACACCCCTTTCACTCAGGAGGCTGACAGATCCATTGTTCCAGTATAACATAGCTCTTGCTGGAGGTCACGACCATACTGGATGAGATTACCCAGCGAATGAGGACCAGAACACTGAATTTAACCCAATGCGAACACTAGTCTGGGGGTCTCTGGACACTCTTGACTCTTTTTCAGTATCTAAAAGGAATTGCAGGAGGTGACTTGTTTTTCTTTTTCAGTGTGGATTCTAGGACTTCCTGTAGTATGAAAGGGGGAAAGTTCAGAGGGGAAAGCGATTGTATTGTCAGGTCTGTGCCCACTCCACAGCTTTGGGAATGAAAAGCCTATCTGAAACGTGCATAATTTCCTAGGGGGGTGTGTGATTATATTTGGCAAAACCAGACTTTTCTTTTATTCTTTTTTAATAGGAAATGCTTCCTTCTGGGTGTGAATGAAGGCTTTCTGAGCTTCATGAGCTAAGTTCAGATTGAAACAAGGTGTGATTTGGTGCACTTACAGTAGAGACATCATTGGATGTGTTACAACCAAAGATATTTGTGCTAGGAACTTTCTGTCCCTGACTCTGGAATTTATAGTCTTTCATGTTGCCCCACTGAAGGGCACTGCTGAGGTCTCTGAGACCAAAGAGGAGGCATACACATTTTTGCTAGCACATCAGTGCTCTTTGTGACTATGAGCAGTCCTAAATCCTTGAGTTGAAGTATTTAAGGAAGCCTACCTTCATTAGAAGACACATTTTATGTGAGAGGGACCAAAACTACTTATGCAATCACCAAATAGCTTTACTTGAAAACAAGAGGGGAAAAAAATGGTTTGCAAACATCAACAACTTGTCTGCAGAAATATTTCCATTTTAAAAGGTTGCCTTACTTTTCTAGTGTTATTTCTTCAAAGAAAATCTGAAACTCTTTTTCAAAGCAGAACTAAACTCAAAATGCAGTAACATGAAGAGAAAAAAAAAAAAAGCAGGACAACAGATATTGAAAAAACTTAGTACTTGTCTTTGGATACTGTTACTGGGTTGTTTAGTTGTTGGTTTGGGGTTTTTTTTCCTTCACTTTTCCCACTTTTTAAATTCACCACAAAGCGAAAGTTTGACTTGATATTATTTTTTTTTTCAAGAAAATAATTGGCCACTGAGCTAAAAATCTCATCATTTTCCTAGCTCTATTTCTAGGGGTGTAAACAAGGCCAAAATAATCTTTGTGTTTGCCCAAATGTGGCTGATTTGAGTGGCCCCAGCCATTGTGACAGCCTCCTCTGCCTTTTTTTTTGAAAAACAATAGGGATTTTATCTCAGTCTGAGGAAAATGAGTTGGTGCAGGACAACAAGTTATTTCATTTGCTCCCTGTGGGAAGGCAGACTTCTTGGATGGCATGACTTGGCCACTCCTAGTATTCAAGTCTAACTGGCAGCTACCTCAGCTCGATTTTAAGTAAATATTTAGGGTGTAACATGCTTTATGCCTGTTCAGACATCCTGGAAGAAATGCAAAGAATAAGCCTTGTGCTGGAAGAGTTGTTAATATCTTTGCTTATTTTTCCTAAGAACAGTCCCCAGTGCTACTTTGTTGGGAACTGGCTGGAAAATGGGGGGCACAAGCCCCTAGAAGTGTCTACAATCAAGCCTTGGACGTGAGGTCTGAGTGTATTGGAACTGCAGTAAACCACAGCACTGTGTGTGAAGAAGCTCAGAGGAATTTGTCCTTGAGCCTTCTGATAAACAGCTTCTGTGGGGCTGTGTGCAAAGCAGGAGGGAATTGGGAGGAATGTGCAAATTCCAATACTAAGGTGCACTAAAAATGCTTTTGCAGTAACTGCAAGAAGGGAAGATGATACATATTCAAATATTTAGATGTGCCAAAGCCTTAGGAAAAGTATCACTTGTATGCTGTAGGCGTTTCACACTTCTCACCCCAACTGCAAGTATCTGCTTTGTAACTTGGAGTCCGATGCTCTCAATAAAGAGTTGGATCGCTTGGATGGCTTAGCTCATATTGAGTTGCCTCTCTGCTTTCCCATTCCCTCCTGCACTGCTTCACACAGGTGCTCTAGGAAATACTTACTCTAGTTTGGAGATTATGGTTTTAAAGTAAATATAAGCTGAGATTTACTCTGGGTTTGCAGAGTGACAGAAAGCTGTTCAAGTATTTTTTTTTTAGGGTATTCAGGATGTTCTTGGGAATCTGCAGTTGTCTGACATTTTATGGGGATGGCATTATTTTCAGTGACCTAGTCACAAAGACAGACAGGAGTAGCAGAAGTCAGCAGATTTCCAGAGTGTATGTATATCTCAGTTCAGCCATGATACTGCTAACATCATGGCAAAAAGGTGGAAAAGGAGAAATGAGGTAAGTCTGGAAACTTTTCATAGTTAGCTTTTTAATACCTGCCTATGTCTCAGCCCTATATGAATAATTTCCTCAGCTGTCTGCAGAACTGAACTCAAGAAGTCTCTTTCTGAAATAAGCAAAAACAATAGTGATTGAGCAACATTTTGCTCTGCTTTGTGTTCTGAACATGCAGGGTTTGATTAAAATAGGAAAGCTCATTTATTATCACTCCTTTTTCTTTTCTCTTTTTACAAAGGAGTTGATTTTGAAGATAGAGGCCGTTTGACCTGTAGGAGTGCCAAATACAAATGGAACTGCTATCAGTTCAAAACCAGCCCTGTTGTTGTCATTGATATCATCATCTACACCAGCACAGAGGGGAAAAAAATTGCTCTTTCATATTGCTGCATTTTGTATTTGCTTTAAACTGGAGTAAATGACTACCCAGTTGACTTAAAAGATACTTACAGCACTGTGTATTATACCTGACAGTAAGGAGCACTGTCGACCTCTAGCAACCAGAAATCTGGAGTCAGACCCTCATTCTACCCCCACACAACAAAAAGATTACCCTAACTATAAGCTTTAGAAAAAACACAAACACTTCTCTTTGGAAAGGGGCAATTGCATTTTGAAAGTGGAATCTTGGACTTCTATATGCTGCAGCTATGAAAATTAAACTCTGATGGTAGAAAAAGGACTGATGTTCTCATGTATTCACATGAATTTGGGAACTGAAGCTTTAAAGAAAGAAACACAAATCTCTTCTACTTACAACATAGATATGGGATGTGGTAGTTCTATGCATGTATCTCCTGTGCTGGATTCCCAGATCTGTAATAGCTAGCCTAGACTTGGAAGAACAGTGTCCTTAAATGATGATTGCTGATCTGAAGAATTATTTTACACATACAATTCTTGAAACTAAAGAGTAAACTGTACTAATTATTTTACTAACAAATTAGGAACTATTTACACTTCAGAGTTAATTTTGGGCTGTCTAAAAACTACTGCAATGGCAAAGAAGTAAAAAAGCTTTAAGAGGGGCTTTAAGAGAGGATAGTGTAATCAGCCTTATAGCTATTGCTTTTTATTACAATATTGTTGGAGTTTAAGCAATCATTAATCTGACCTTTGTGATTTAGAAAGCATAGGATCTAATTGTCCTTTTAAGTGTCTAGTAGCTTACAAGTTTTAAATAAAATGTTAGCTGAGCCATGCCAGATGTTCTACCACAAGATGCTATATATAAGATTTGATCTTTCTTTTGCTTGGCATCATTTAATTGCAGCAGTTAAATCTGACAGTTTTGTGCTGACCACTGACTGCAGGAAAAAAATGTTAAAATGCAAGTTTAATAGTTAACTTTTATTGCTAATGCCACAAGCAAGAAAGAGTTAATGATTTTTAAACTGGGGAACAGAGAGCTAGTAATAACCAATGGAACTAGTTCTCAAGATCTGCAATGTGTCTGCAGAGCTTTCCATTTACCTTACAAAAGACACGTAAGGAAATCAAGAGTGTATTTAACTGTATCACTCAAGAACAAGGGTTTCTGTTTTAAAATACTATGCATAATGCCACAGATCTGAATATGGAATAGCTTGTTTATACTCAATACATCTTCAGCACTCCAGTTTTATAGTTCAGCGATTTCCTACAGATGGAGCATGGTTGTTATTTTGTATTGCTTTCTGTGAATGAGCCCTGTACTCCACACTGTAATGGTTAGCAAACTAAAGAAAGTGGTCAGTTCAGCTTATGTGGTGGACACAGAAAATGGCCAAATGAAGACCAGGAAATAGCCATATACTTGTATTTAATCTTAACCAGACCACTGCTTGCATTAACAAATTTAGGTTGTGCTGGGCAAAAAATTGTTTTCAGACTTTCACAAGTGCAACTGTGTTAGATCTTAAGAATAAAATCCAATTCAGCCAAACAAAGGTTTTAAAATAACCTAAACATTAAAAACTGGGGGGAAACTGCTCTGGCTGAGGGCTTGGACTAGATGATCTCTCGAGGTGACTTACAGCCCCTGACTCTGTGAAAAGAGAGGTAAAACAATTGTAAATGGTTTTCTTGGCTAAGAAGTTCTGCCATGGGAAAAGCTACAGCATATTATCCTGCCTGTACTGTGGGAGTAGGTGCTTCAACCAGTGTTCCTAAAGCCTCCTTCTTCTGGCCTAAGTCTTGAACTTGTTGACTTGAACTTGTCTCAACTAAGCATAAAAATTAGAGAGGGAACCAGACTATAATAAAATAGTAAACAACATGAAAACAAAAGAGAATTGCATTTGTGACATTTGCGTGAATCCATTCCACTGCATAATCAGTGGGATCCAAGAGGGATATGAGAGAACTCTATGGGTTCCAGGCTTGCCCAGATCCATGCCTAAGCCAAGTATCTAAATCAGATCAGCTGAAGGTGGAAGCCCAGATAGCCAACAAGTAGGCTATTATATGAATCTGGAATAAGCTTTGGGTTGATAGTTGTGATAGACACATAGAATTATCGTCTCTGCAGCCTATACACAAATCTCTGTTCCTGTCAACACCATTGGTGAGTACACAGTTCCTTACTTTTCAGCCTTTTACATCGGTTCTACATCATACTAAGGTCTGGTTATAACATCACAATTCCACTGGGCCACAATGCCTGCAGAACAAGTTACCCGCAAAGGCAGCATTTCCAGACTCAAACACACCACCTCCAGTGCTGCCTGATCCAAAGCAGTGCACTCACCTGCCATGGCTAGGAAACACATGCCTAACTATTCTGGGCATAATACCACCTTATTTCCCTCTTAAATATACTATAGTCTCCAACAGGAAGAAAACCTCATGCTTTGATGTGGAGACAATGTTCTTAAATCTGTTTCCACCACAACTATGTACTGTGCTTCCCTGTGGTGCCTTTGAAAACATGAAAAACTTTTGTCAGAAAGATTTATCAGCCCTTTAGCTACTGCCAAGTTCTCCACTATCATCACTTTCTGACATTCTTTTAAGAAGGTTTTGTCACAAAAGGCATAGTTTCCACGTTCTGATTGTGCACCCATTTCATTGAGGAGCAGCTAGCTGGAATTTTTCACTGCCTGGAATTTCTTCTGAAAGTCATTCACATTTCTGCCTATTTTTTTCATGACTGTATTTTGATCAGAGAGATTGTCCTGCCCACGTGTGATTTTTACATCAGAGTACAGAGGACACTTGTTTGTTTACATGGCAGAAAGAAGAAGATAGTTCTGTGCTTCTGTTTTTCTGACAATCCTGCCCATAAATTGAATACCTTTTAGTAGAGATGTTTTAATCTGTATGCCCACCAGAGTGCAACTAGATGATGAGTTGCCATACTAGAGTGTGCAATGAAAATTAGGCTTCAGACATGTCATTCTTAGTCTCTAACATGGAAAGACAAGTCACCAATGATGTCTAAAACATCCCCAAGAGAAACTTGAACAGCTATTTACACATAGAATCATAGAATCAACCAGGTTGGAAGAGACCTCCAACATCATCCAGTCCAACCTAGCACCCAGCCCTAACCAGTCAACTAGACCATGGCACTAAGTGCCTCATCCAGGCTTTTCTGGAACACCTCCAGGGATGGTGACTCCACCACCTCCCTGGGCAGCCCATTCCAATGCCAATCACTCTCTCTGCCAACAACTTCCTCCTAACATCCAGCCTAGACCTTCCCCCCACACAACTTGAGACTGTGTCTCCTTGTTCTGTTGCTGGTTGCCTGGGAGAAGAGACCAACCCCCACCTGGCTACAACCTCCCTTCAGGTAGTTGTAGACAGCAATGAGGTGACCCCTGAGCCTCCTCTTCTCCAGGCTAAACACCCCCAGCTCCCTCAGCCTCTCCTCATAGGGTTTGTGTTCCAGGCCCCTCACCAGCTTTGTTGCCCTTCTCTGGACACGTTCCAGCACCTCAACATCTCTCTTGAATTGAGGGGCCCATATATTCAGGCCACCAATATTTTGAAAGTTATTCAAGTCCTATATTAGAAAGATACTCAAGTCCTATATTAACCACTAAGAGTTGCTGAACCACCAATAGTTCAGGATCTTGAAAATCCCACAAATCCCTAAAATATCTTGCATATTTCCTTGAAGTATATACAGTTTTCCAGAGAGTTGCCCTTAAAGTCATTGGAAGTGCTCAGAAGTGCAGTATGCATTAAAAATTAAGAGATGCTGTATTCATAAATTATTATTTTAGGACATTTTGTGCTAGAAACACAAAAAAATTGGACTGGTTTTGGACTGGTTTTTAAAGCCATCTAGAAGTAAAGTGATGGGTCTGCTCTTCTGAAGGTCTCAACTCCTGAACAGATTCTGATATGCTGAAGTCTGGGATCTCCTGTCAGGTTTTTGGATTCCAAGTATCAGTTGTTTTTTTTTTTCCCAGTTAGATTCCACATCATGTTTGGATACAGTGAGAAGGCATAATTAATACTTCAATTTGATTTCTGTTTGGGAAGGCTTCTCATCTCTTGGAAGCCAGCACATCATGTTCTCAGGCTCAGTTTCAGGTGATCAAGTGCAAAAGCCATCTATCTCCAAGCAGATCCAGCTTCCGTAAGCCTACCTACCTGTTGTAGCTGCTATGACACCATATTCTGGGGACTGATTGCTGACAGGTGAGGGGGCAGAGAGTACTTCTACTGAGGTGGCAGATTTAGCCGGGGAGAACGGCACTGGGGAAGGAGTGGGAGGAGCTGGTTCACTCAGAATAATTTCTTCTCCTAATTCCGCTGCAGGACGAAAGAAAAATCATCAAGCATAGTTAAAGGAACACTGAGCAGCTACAAACTCCCCAACCATTAATGCAAGCAGTTAAGTTCTGTAAGCTGTATCTCAGGAAATGCATATCACAAATCACCCCTCTTTGAAAGAGTACTGCTATAACATCCAATATTACAACCTTCTGTGTACCTCCATAGGACCTCTTGAAAGAAAGTGCTTTTTCCTATCGGTAGAGAGGAAACTCATGCATAGACAGTTTAAGGTTTATGTTCCTGTAATAGGCTATTAGATATTAGCAGTCCAGTCTGAGTGAGGCACTCCTACTCCTCCTAGAGATAATGGAAAGAAACAGGAATCTCCAGGGGATTCCAGCATATTCTGACCATGAACTTTTCACTGACTGAAGAGGATGACACTAAAGCTGTATGGAGAGGGATAAACAGCTTGTCAAAAACCCAGGAGACTATGGCAAGGCAATGAATCCCAGATCTTTCAACATATAGAAGCTATTAGCCTAACCACTGAAATCTTCTTCTTCCCATAAATCTACAAGGTGACAAATTAAGTCACAGCTAAAATGAAGAATGGAACTTCCCAAAGCTGACAGGAGAATTTAATTTACCAAAATCAATGGGAGCTGCAAGGAAGGTAGATCTCTGAGGGGACCTCATTATAAGAGGCTGGCCCTGAGCAGAGAAACTAAAGGCAATCTCTGTTCACTTCTATTCTGTTGAGTCAGTGCTAGCACTGACTGGGTTAGATGAAGAAATGTCCTAGCACACAAAATAGCGACTCCAGTGGAACAACATAACAAGAGATGAATAAAAGAGCAAACTCACCTGTGCTTCCTTCGCCTTTCATTGCCCTCATGAGTTCATTAGCTCTCTCCTGACAATGGAGTGATTCTAGCAGGTACAATACGTAGTCATCAAACATCAAGTGAATAAGGTGAAAAGACCCTAGCAATAAAGTGAACAAACGAAAAAGCCATTGACTGTCTCAGTACACTCATTAAAGCAATGATAATAGTATTCAACACAAACAGTACTGTGTGGGACTGCCCCAGTGTACCACTGTCATCGAAGCATCTCTTATTCAAGTAAGAGAGATTAAAGGAAAATCCTGGACTAGCAAATTCTATCCACTCCTGGATTTATACAGACTTATACAACTAATTATTGTGGTTTAGGGCACAAGGAGGCAGCCTAGCTGATTGCTGGGACTTGATGAGGTTTTCTTCTCCTACATTAGCATTGAAACACTTAGACAATTACAGTACAGTGGAACTGTTTCCCTTTTACATAAATGATCAGATGTAAGTTTCTGTCAGAAGCAGAATCCTCAGCTGGATGCCTTAGTGACATAACCAGATATGAATTTACTGAACTACCTGTGTCACTGGACAAAGAAATGAGAGAATAATCATTAGGAAGTTAGAAATAATCTTCCAAATCTTGTGAGGGTGTATCCCCAGCCCATTGCCTGGAGTGGAGAGAGAGTGATTGGCTTTGGAATGGGCTGCCCAAGGAGGATGGTGGAGTCACCATCCCTGGAGGTGTTCAAGAAAAGCCTGGATGAGGCACTTAGTGCCATGGTCTAGTTGATTGGCTAGGGCTGGGTGCTAGGTTGGACTGGATGATGTTGGAGGTCTCTTCCAGCCTGGTTGATTCTGTGATTCTAAGTCATTCAGTAATTCCAGCAACTTTAAATGCAGTGAAGCTAAAGTAATAGTCTAGCAACTGACTTAAACCAGAGAAAGATCACCAACTCAGAGGGAAGCAGAGATCAACTATGGCCAGACCAGCAAAAAAATCAGAAAGCCTTCTTTTTGAGATTCCATTGCTACATTTTGAGGAAAAGCATTGCCATGGGAAAAAAAGATGCAAATTTCAGAGCCCATCAAATTTCATAATCATTGGTCTCTTCACAGGAAAGTTAGGTTTATCTTTAGATACTAGCTTTTACCACAACAAGGGTAACTATCCCTACTCCAGTTTCTCTACTCAAACACACTGCTGAAGGGCAGTAGAAGTGGTTTGAACGACCCTGAGTCTGTGTACAATGCAAGCTGGCAGTTCAGCTTTCAAAGCAACTCTAAGCACATTCTTTTTCTTTGTGACCTGGATGGTCTTTGTGTTTCATTCTTTCACTCCACCGCCTGCATGGCTTCTAACGTCACTGATATGAGCTGAGCACACACACTGGGAGGTGAACATGTGTCTTTATGTTCTCAGGCAAGGCAGCACAGCAAAAGTACTTAAGTGGTTGCAACACCTTTGCTGTGAGGAGGAAATCTGTGGCTGCTGGTGAACCTGAAACATTCATTTTTTTCCTTTGTTTCATATATCTACACAAAAGAAAATTGAAACAGGCTTGCCCAGCCTTGCAAAGGTAAATAGTGGAGAACTTCACTTCACTGCTACAGAGAATTTGAGTTTAGAAATGCTCTGGGTTCTACGTCTTGCCAAATAAAATCCTATTCAGTTTAGCGGTACAATAAAGACAGCAGACCTGGCTAATCACCTTGTTACTGACCTAGGGTTTTCCCACTGGAAATCTAGGTTATCAAGAATCTCCATGAAATACTCACTCTTCTTCTGGATCTAGTTTTTCAGTGGACAGTTTCTATTTCCATTAGAGCAGTTACCACTGGGAAGTATTTCCAAGGTAAGAAAACACAGGCCTAAATGCTGCCCAACTTCATCAGGTGGGAGAAGGTTTGGGTCATTTAGTGTTTCCCATCAAAGCCTTTGCTCAGCTTTAATGAAAAACAAACAAATAACACCCCCACCCCCCAGTCTTTTAAGGAAAGGTGCTTGTAGTTTCATAATAATGTTTGGAAGTGCAAACTAAAGACTAAAACCTTAAACACAAGCAAATGACAGAACCCCAAGATCTGCTATTTAGAAAAATAGAAATGGTCTTAGTTTTCATAGAATCTAATGCTTTATATTGAAGGCTTGGGCTTGGCAATACTGAATGCAGCATTTAGAAACTCTCTACTGCCCTTGTCACTCTTTTGAATTTCTCTCTTCCTCCCCTATTATTTCTCCCACTGTCTGGAGATTTGAGGCCAGAATTTGTGTGAAAGACACTAGACAAACAAGTTGGCTGTACTGCAGGAATGCAATATTTTTGCATTTCTCAATGAGTCAAATGAAATAGAAGCTATAGAATGAAACCAGCGTCAGGGCATGCAGTTCAGCCACACGGTGAATAGCTGTTCAACACGAGGGGCAATAATTCAGGCTGTGTTTGCAAGCTGTTTGTTTTTCAAACGGAATTATTTAGTTCTTTCAAGTATATCTTTAGATACCAAAATGGATCTGAATGTGGCTGGAAGACCATGCAGTTCTTTAGGAAGAAGTTAGGAGTAATTCAAGCGGCTTATCACTTAGCTCTAATTTTCAGTAGTTAACAGGAGCCGTGGCAATGATTACCCATCTAATGCACAGAGTCAGCAGCTATAGAGGAATTATGTGTAAGCTGCAAAACAACACTGAGATTTCCAGCACTGGAGACAAACATGGAGCTTCTATTACTAATTAGTTACTTTATACTCTAGATGCATTACCCAAACACTGCCACCAACTGTGCCTTTGATATGCACAGACAGGAAGGAGGAGGGAGGCAGGCAGGCAGAGGGGAAAAGCGAGGAGAGGGAGCAGAGAGAGAGGAGCTTTTATTTTTTTTTTCCTGCCAGAGATTATTTCAACCTGCCCATGCCACCACACTTAGAAACTTTGCAGAATCAGATCTCTGTGCTAACCGGTCCAGTGCCAGATATTCCAACTTCTAATCCAATTTTTGTATCCTGTAGTTTGAAGATAGTAATATACTGTCCTGCATAGACTAAAGATCCTACCATTTAATATCTTACTTTACTTGGAAAAAAAAATTAACACTATGAACATCTGGGTTTATGTACTGCTTGATGTCCATGGAGTTTTTAAAAATCACTCCTCTGAAAACTGTAAGTAAATATATACAAAACTTAATATATAAGTAAATATATATAAGTAAAATATATGAAACAATCTACACTAAGAACAAAGGTGTTTAAATATATATATATATATATATATATATAAATATTTAGGATAGTAAATCAGTTTTCATTTCCCTTCATAGAACACCCTGCAAAGCTAGGAGTAGCTGCATTAAGTTTCTGCCATCTGAGCTATTTCCATTGAAAGGTTATTCTCTTGGAACCTGCTCAGGAGTATTTCATGAGCCATGTGTCAGACAGCCTTGCAGAGAAGAGGAGTTGTGTAATTAATACTATTATTAAAATTTGTGTCTGTGGCTAAATAACATTTGGGACATTTTGAGTGAAAGAAGGTAAGGATAGTCCAAGCTTCTGCCTGATAGGATGAGGATATGGCTTGGTATTATTCTTGCCTTTGAAAACCTGGAGACTCAGATCTCATCCTGCCTCTACTGGAGTTGCACCTGAACAAGGAAAAATCAATGCTCAATAAATAAGAGTCAGAATAGGGACTGAACTAGCTCTTGTCACATCACTCCCCAGGGTAGCCCACGCCTAGCAGGCTGCAGACTTCTGCAGCTCAACAAATGGTTAGGTGATTTGTACTAAGTAAAAGAGTTTCAACACAAAAGATGAGAAAACACTCCTACAAGGCAAATCATAGAGTCATAGAATCAACCAGGTTGGAAGAGACCTCCAAGATTATCCATCCAGTCCAACCTAGCACCCAGCCCTGTCCAATTAACTAGACCATGGCACTAAGTGCCTCATCCAGGCTTTTCTTGAACACCTCCAAGGACAGTGACTCCACCACCTCCCTGGGCAGCCCATTCCAATGGGAAATCACTCTGTGAAGAACTTCCTCCTAACATCCAGCCTATACCTACCCTGGCACAACTTGAGGCTGTGTCCCTTTGTTCTGTTGCTTTGGTTAGAGATCTTTTTCTGGCAGTCATAAACACAGCTTCAAGACTGCTGCACTCTGCTCTAAGCACTAAAATGTGGCAGACGCAAAATAATTCTAATTTTACATTTTTAAAAATGAAGATTTCTGAATTTGATGAATACTCCAAAGTATCTCAGCTTCATACCGAGCACAAGATTATAAAAAACAAAACAAAAACTAAAACATATTGCTTTGGATACCAAATGGAGAAGCAGTTATTGGTTTTGTTTTAATTATAACACCTCTACCCATGAAAAACACATCAGCTGTGATCCATACATTATTTCCCTGACTGTGGTTACATATGAACAATGTCAAATTCATGTTCAAAGCTGTCTCCATGGAAGAAGCAGAATGCTTCTTGTACTTGTACACGCAGATAGATGCAGTGAACTGAAAAGATTTCTTAAAGAACAGCAGTCTAAACTCTACAAACTTATGTGAGTGGTTCAAGTTCTGCAGAAGGAGAAGTTAGAGTCAAATTTAGAAGAGAGACAACAGGTAAGATACTTTGGTAGATATGATAATATTGTACTGTGTCCCAAACCAACAAAACAGTTCTTGACCTTCTCATTTGCTCACAACTTGGCAAGCTGATAAATGTTTCCATTAGTAACTAAGAAATCAAAGCTGAGGATCACTGCACACACCATCAAGACAACTATAGTCTAGTAACTGTTTGAGGAACCATTATATGATTAATGGCACTTTGGTGATTGATGCTGTGAAACAGAGAATGCTTAATTAAGTTACAAACATATCCTGAACAGAAATAAAGGGAATGTAATGCACGATTCAGTAGCAATGCTGTATCTTTGGGGGCATTTTAATGTCAGCATTTCGTGACTTGTGAAAGTGTAACCACAACACTGCACCAATGCAGGATGTATTTTCATCTATTTGGTTCTGGTGTGTTTCACAAGTTAGGGTTATGACTGCAGGGAGAATTGCAGCAACCCAAAGTGCCAGAAAACAAAATTCAGCATTTGTTCAGCACTCATGCAAAGATAGATTTGAATACTAGGGGAAAGTATACTGATAAGCAGTATCAACTACTTTTATGACTACAATGAAAGAAAACCTGCAACTATTCATGGAAAAAATGAATCCTAGAAGAGGTGGAAAACAGCTGTGTCCAGAGTAGTGGTACTGAAGACAGAAGCTAGCAGATTGAAATTGTGGTTGTCTTAGGGATGTTTGTTACCCTGATGTCTAGTGGTGACTCAATAATACCTGTTTGGCAAACTCTTTACCAGTGGGAAAACAACAAAAGTAGTTTCAGATTAAAATCTAAATACAGATTGTGCCTACATCTGATGGTATGTGAATTTTTGCTATTAGATGTCCCTAATATCACAAAGGACTTAAAAACATCAGCTGGAAGAAAACCTGCAGTAGTTCAATGCAGTGCTTTCATAAATTCAGAAATTATTAATCTTCTGTAAATCTATTTGGACAAATGTGTATTTATAAAAATAATTCCCCATGCAAAGTCCTGTCCCAGCTGACTGCAAATGCTCATACTTGTGACGCTGCAGCCCATTTTCAATCATTCATGCTTTTAACCTAAATTGTTTGCATCCCTGGATTCAGAGCAAAGCCTCTTTTGAAACTGTTAAAAACTACATTAAAAAAAAAACAACCAAAGAAGCAATGTACTTTGTCATTTAAAAAAGTGAAAGTCTGGTTTTCCACTCTGACCAGTTCTAAGGGAATGGAAGATAACCTGTCCAGGCTGTAGAAACCAGCCACATTTGCAAAGACTACCTTAAAATGCTTTGTCCTTTAAAAGCAGAGCTGGCAAAGTGGTTTGCTGGAGAGCTTTTCATCCCCTTGAGCACAAAGCCATCTCTCTCAGCATAACATGTGGTCAGAGTGGTTTGGGTAACTGGGCTTAGTTTGCACAGAAGTGCGTTAGGGAATGCTCCTGTAACTGACTCCAGCAGCTGAACTGTGACTGATAACTCCAGCAGCTGGCTAAGGACAAGTAGAAGAAAGCAGCAATGTTTTGGTCTCCCCTGGCTGGATTCTGAGGTGAGCCATCTTATTTCCAAATGTCAGTAGCCCCAACTCTTTTGTTAACAGAGCCCAGGACATGTGAAAACTGAGAATGTTTTCATGTAAAGTGTACATTATAAGCTAGGATACAGGGGGATTTTATTTGTTTTGGTGGTTTGGTCTTTCTTTGTGGCATGCAATTGTTACATGAAAATGAAAGTACCAAAGCTGGGTGCACTGTGCAAAGTCATGTCCCGAATCACTCGAGTGCCAAAACAGGACCACATCAGGAGGAACTGCTGAGCTACTTTCTTCAAAGAGCCTTGTCTCTTGGCAGCTACCTGCAAGAAAACAGATACATCTGACACAGAGAAACTTTCATTTCTGTTGTCTGATACAGCTGAAAGATGTACAGATCTGACTTTTTATACACTGAAAAAAACAGATAGCTTTACCTTCATATTAAAATATACACAAAAAAATTCAAGTCCCAATAAACACACAACAAAAAAACCTTACAGAGAAACCACCTTCAGAAAGAGGAAATCACAAAGTATATTTGACATCAAAACTGAGTTTCCTTTATGAATGATGAAAGAACTGCCAAAAAATTGCTCTGATCTTCATCTTAAACTAATTGCTTATGTGTTCATCCTTTCTTTCTAGTCAAAGAAGAAACTTATAACCAAGAATGCTTGATCTATATGGAAAATTTATATTAATATTTCAGTTAAAGTTTATATTGTATAACTTTTTTTTTTTGGTTGTTCCTTCATGCGTTTTTTTTTATGAATGCAGTCACTTCACTACCATAAATACTCTCCAGAAAGCACTCTTCAGGCATCAACTCTTCAAAGATTGATTTACTAAGGCTAATGTGAGTTAAAGAATTAGGTTCATCCAATTAGCTAATAAAATTCGTGTCAAATTCTTCATGAAAACTTACAGTTAGAGTCTGAATTTCAAATTGGATTCCACTGACTAAAACTATCAAGTAATATTCCCCAAAGCATTTGAGGCAATTAGGGAAATATCTGTTGTTTCCTATATAGATTTTTTTTTTTCAGTAGAGAGGCAGCATATTTCCCCCCTACTTCTAAGCTCTAACAACTGGAATGTAGAGTTGAAATTCTAGTATGACATCCCAGTACAAACTCTATCTAGTGACAAAAGCCAGAACCATCATGTAGTTCTATACTCTGTAAGTTATGGTGATGCCTGATCACTTTTGTTAGTAGGTTTCTGAACACACTTAAATTAAAATAAAATACTAGTCCTTGGTATCTCAGATCAGCTCAAAAGGCAACATAAAATGGGTCCTTGACCTTCATCCTTTGGTTTAAACATCTATAAATTCATTAGCTGGCCTAGATAGAGATTCTTTTCATTAAAATCTGAAAAAGACCAGATTAGGTTATGCTCTTAATTTCACTAAGTAGTTAGCACAACACCAAACTCATTTTTCCATACCCCTGAAATATTCACTTGATTGGAAACCTCAGCTCTGTTCCATTCTTGAATATAATCTTTTGGGATAGAATAAAATATATGTATACATACATATACACACACACACACACACACACACACATATATATATATAAGCAACTGCTGGTTGTGAACAGTTCTCATTCTGAGCATGAAAGCCACTGGGTTTATTACCAATGTTTGGCTTTGGTGTTGTTTTCTTTTAACTATTTCTGCTTTAAATCTATGCCATGTATAGAGTTCATCATGCACATCAGCGACTTGGATCCTTACTCCTGCTTACCAACCTTTACAACACATCTGTCCACCATGGAATCCAGCCACTCGATGTATGACTCAATGGGGGACTGCTCCTCCAGAAGATGATCAAACTCCTGATACACTGGCAGACAAAAATAGCTTACCTTAGTACTTGGATTCCAATTTGAACAAAAGACAAACAAATCACAAAAAGCTGCCAATAACACCATGATTTTGCTGCAATTTTGATAATAGATTGCTTAGCTATGACAAATGTATCTCCCTAGCTGTTGACCCAGTCAATTTGCTGGGTCTCTTGTTTCTGCTGAAAGTGATGGAGCCAATGGGCATGATGTTTTCATGGGATCAAATTAGGACCTCTTGCTTAAAATGAATCTTTCCATTTAAGTTTAAACTGTCTGGTGTGCCCGGAAGTGAAACCTTCATCACATTCTGTATGAAGAGTCTGAAGCTAGGCCTTGACCCTGGTGATGAAAAAAGGTCATGCATGAAATTGATTTAGAAATGTATGGAGAATCTTCTAAGCACCAAGTAGATGAGCATTGTTGATAGGGCTCTCATCCGTATAATGCTCCACTTGCAAAAACACGATTTAACTGCTTCAAATCATCTATTTGCAATGCCAAACACCCACACAAAGAATTTTCTAGGCTTCTTCAAAACAATTTGCTACCAATGCACAAATATTATGCTTAATTTATTCAAGAAGAGTTTTAAAAACCAACCTGTATACTTTTTAATGTCTCCAAAGTACACACATTCATATTTTAGCACAGAAAGTGCAAACAATCAGGTCAGTCAACTGCTGCTCTTAAAACTGCAAACCTCGAGTTTATTGGTGAGAATCAACGGCTGGAAGACAAAGAACTGTGTGCTTTGATGCCTTAAGAAACTATTCCTCAATTCAGCTAAAATAAAAGGCCTGTAAGTCAAGAAGTTTCTACCTGCTGTGTTATTCTTCCCCTGTACTCAGCACTGGTCAGGCCACACCTTGAGTACTGTGTCCAGTTCTGGGCTCCTCAATTCAAGAGAGATGTTGAGGTGCTGGAATGTGTCCAGAGAAGGGCAACAAAGCTGGTGGGGGGGCTGGAACACAAACCCTATGAGGAGAGGCTGAGGGAGCTGGGGGTGTTTAGCCTGGAGAAGAGGAGGCTCAGGGCTGACCTCAGTGCTGTCTACAATTACCTGAAGGGAGGTTGTAGCCAGGTGGGATTGGTCTCTTCTCTCAGACAACCAGCAACAGAACAAGGGGACACAGTCTCAAGTTGTGCTGGGGAAAGTATAGGCTGGATGTTAGGAGGAAGTTGTTGGCAGAGAGAGTGATTGGCATTGGAATGGGCTGCCCAGGGAGGTGGTGGAGTCACCGTCCCTGGAGGTGTTCAAGAAAAGCCTGGATGAGGCACTTGGTCTAGTTGACTGGCTAGGGCTGGGTGCTAGGTTAGACTGGATGATGTTGGAAGTCTCTTCCAACCTGGTTGATTCTATGATGTGCTATGCATTTCAATTTATGCTTCATTATGAATATAGGAGGAAGGAATTTCCCACCAGATGAAAGGCAGTGAGGGAGGCAGAGCAGGCAAAGCTTGGAGATGATAGCTAGAGAAGTGAGCAAGAGGCTATCCAACAATAATGCAAAGAACAAGCCCCTTGGCCTCTAAACTGTATCAGCAAGACAAGCAGGAATGCATTTGTTTCACACCTGGTTACAACTTTGCTTAACTTAAGACTTGCAGAGACTGGATGGTCAGAAATACTAATTGGGGAAGAAAGGAAAAGGCAATGTCTGGGTCACTCTTATCTTGTTTCATTGTTTTATTGAATGGGCAACCTCCCTTTATTCAGAGCATGATGACAGAGAAATCTAAATGTTGTCTCCTTACCTGAGTATTTGGCTGGACAAAAAACTGCCTGACACAAGAGATGAATTTACATGCTGTGCAAAGAGGGGAACAAGAGTGGAAAAACACATCAGTTGCCTGCATTACTACTGCAGCATTGCAAGTGTGTGCAATGATCTATTTGAGATACTAACTGTTTGGCCTTTAGTGACTGTTAGAAATACCTCAACAGGATCTGAGAAAGAAAGATTAAAGAAGAAACCACGTTAGAGACAGCTACCATAACAGCAGGAAAGAGATTCTTTTACATCCAGTGTTTTTTCTCTGTTTCTCTCTAAGCTTGCTTATAGGATTATTAACTCCTGCCCCACCAATTACAGTAGGTGGAAATGGTACTTTCTGGATTATTAATATCCAGACTGTGAGAGAAGGGCTTAAGTCTATGTCATTTGAGTCATACAGAATGTGACCTTTGACAAGATCTTTGTCTAAGTACAATAAACATCAAAGATGGGGGAAAAACTTGCAAATTCTACAAGAACCTCTGTACAAATCTGCACATCTCAGTGGGATGCTATCTCATGATGAACATTTGTATTAGGCTACCATTTCTAAGCAATTGCTTATTGGACTACATGGGACTAAAACATGAGACAAATGTCTTCAAATTTATTATCATTCAGGGAAAATCTGATTGATTTTATTGCACTGAAGTTTGCATTTAAATAGTTCACACATGTACAAAAAGCTTTCCTGGACAGTAAGGATTTTCTGAATGAGAGACAAAACTTTTGCTGCTACTAGGGATTGAAACTTTGAGAGTTTTCTTTCTTTCCTGCCTTGGCTGGCAGGAAAATACTGAGTATGTACTGAAAACACAAAAGATGACAGGAGGATGTACCCAGCTTCTGACTCCAGTCTCACTATATGCTACCTCTCCTACTGCTACATCTGTTTTCTTTGTCCTCAAAAGGGAGGAGGATGATGTCAGGAAATTAATCAAGGGTTGAGAAGGAAAGAGTATCAAGCACCTCTCTCTGGAAAACAGAGCTAACAGAAAATGCAAGGCCCATCCCTAAACAGGGAGGAAGACATCCAGCATTAATACAACAGGATAACTGCCAAAGCCAACTTTGCAGGGTTCAGCACACAGGTGAAGGTGTCACCTCTCCTCTTCCCAGTCACTCACTGAAAGAGTTACCTCACTAGTTAACACACCCTTGCAGGACTCCCACAAGAGGGTGCCTAGGTTGCTCCCCATTAAGGCAGGTTCTGGATAAAAGACGACTGATCCTCCTCAGGAGAAAGATAGCAATAAAACAAGTGGGTTCACAGGGAAGTGAGGTTATAAACGATGCTAAAGACATGTTGGTCACCTCTTGTGCCTCAGAGGGACAGATTCAGTGTGCTTAGGGTTGCAGCTAAGCTCACAATCATGTACACTTGCTGGACAATGCAAGTTAAGTTTTATATTAGAAAAATATCTTTGACTCTAAACCTGGTTTGCCAGAATCTCCAAAGCCACTTCTCAGTTCATGTTCTTCATTGTACTAGGCAAAATCTAAATTAGCCAATGAGTTTGCTCAGTAAAGGACTTGCACTTACTCCTGAAAGTTCAGAGTGAAAGCTTACCCCACTGAATTATCTGGTTTATTGAAACACTGTGTAAAATGGAACTTGTTATAAATAAGTCTACATGGGACTCAGATACACATCTGCTTTGGTGTCAAAGCCATCACAAAAGTACCTCTACTGCAAGAGAGACAGGACTTGATCAGATTCAGTGATAAACTTAACTGGTCAAGGTCATGGTGAAAATACTTTCTCAATCTATGTTCAAGTTTTCTGCCATTGTCTGTTCTGGGTACTAGAAAGAAACTCATTAATGGAAGAGTGCCCAGATTTATGCCTCAAAAGCATGAAACCTTGACAGGGCTCTGCCTTACATTTTGATAAATGTCTCTGTACTTGTGTTAAGCCTTCAGGCAAACCAATGGCTCAAGATCAGTGTCACTCTCCCTGAGCTTTGTTTTCAGCAGGAAAGTGAGTTCACCTGACTTATTTGAGGATTCTTCTCTTACATTGTATGATGAGCTTTCTGTGTTCCTCCCGTGAGTCCTCCATAGTATAGAGGGTTTGTTTGGTAATGCTATTCAGATCCACGTTCCTCCAGTCCTCCAGCATTTGGAATGTGATGTCTGCACTGTGGATCACTGTTCTTGATGCCTGTAATCCAATCCAATCTATTCGTTAGCTCATGGTTTATTAGGTTAAAAAATAGGCTTTATCCCCTTTTACGCTTCCTTAGCTTGGCTAAGTTGATTTTCCTCATGGATCCCCACCCACAAGCTTGATATCTTACAGACATTACAGGTGCCTCTAATCACAGAGGACTCCAAGTCATTTTGCCTGCTTTAATCAGCTGCAAATACTTTGATTGCATTCACCACAAGACCCAAAAACCAACTCTTGCCTAGTAGTACTGTTGTTAGACTCCTCAGCCACTAACAGCTCTATTGGTTCTTTTGACCACCTTCAGTTCAAATCTAAAAAAATTATGATAGGAGAAATCAAACCAAAACCAAGCAAACTCCACTCAAGGTTTGTAACTTCCGCTCACCCAGGCTATAAAGACTTTCATTCTTCCCTCAACTAGATGAAAATGTTAAAGTTCATTTGCCTCTGCCTTAGATCTGCTTCTTGGCTGGTTGAGATAGGAGTCTGCCATGACTCAAGGTCATGGCCATCTAACATACTCCAGATCTCTGTAAGTTAAGCCCATGCTAGGGTTACCAGCTGCTCCAAGGAGATGATATATTTGAAGAGTTTCATGTAAGTAAACTCTTTGATCCCAGGTCTGATGCAGAAGGCTGTGGTCTCTGTATCTTGATGTCTTCTGAATTCTTAGAGACCTCCAAAGCTCAGTGATGATCCAGCACGCCTTGGGGAAGATAGCACTAGTATTTCTGTCTCCACCTCTGAAACAATGGAGGAGGAGACCTACAAAGAAGTCCTTGCCAGAGTTCGGTTATTTTAACCTGAAGCTTTTTGTGGGCTTTACTACTCACAAGGTCAACCTTCCAGAAAGTGATCTTTTAGCATGTTGGGAAAAGGATCTCTCTATTCCAATACGTGGATGAAGCATTAATGAATTTAATGCATCCTTCCCGCTTTTATACCACACAGAACCTGTTCTCACAACTTTTTGATAGGTAATTGTGATTTAATCTGATGAAAAACAAACATTTTGGAGTAGTTTTTCTTGCTACAGCTGTAAGAATATGTCTGTTTAAAACCCCAGTGATTCAACTGGTTTTGCTTTTACTCATTTGCATTTGATCCATGATATACAATTAGACTTGGAATTCATTGCCAGGCATATAGAAGTTTTTCCTTCTTTGCAACAAGCCTAATACAAATTGCTCTGAAATCAATAGAATGCTTCCTTTGTTTTCTGGAAATTTGATTTCTCAAATGACATAATAATAATAATAACAACAATAAATTTCTTTCCTGTAAGTAGCCTGCTGAATCAGGGGTCGCCAGCTGTCAGAAAATCATTTTTTTTCCCCTGATCATTTTGATTTTATAAAGGTGGTCACGATAAATATTGAAGAAAAAACTGCTAACGTGATCTTTTCCTTTTTGAGTGAAGTCTAGCCTGTCAATTAATCAAATCATTTGAAAAAAAAAATCAGTAAAAATGGCATCCAGCAAACTTAGATAACTGAAATATTTACTTGGCAGAGATGATTTAATGATGTCTGTCGCCGGAGTATTTGTGAGAATCTTCTGGACACTGCAGGAGAGAAGAGACATATCTGCATAGTGTGCTAAATGAAGAACATAACTTCTGAGAACACTAAATTAAGAGAATAACCAAGAAAATATACCCTGTTTCCTATTTACAATGGTGACTACCTAAAGTTCGTTCCAACAGTCCAGTTTTAACTTAGTTTAAACCTTGACCTGAAACCATAAATCTAGATGCTCAACCAGTTTTACAGAGGCATATTACAAGGAATGATTTATAGGTGCTGTGAATAATGAGATGACAAGAGAAATGTAGAGGACAATAGAAGAGCTTTGCATGTTCAGCATAACAAATCTTCTTTTGATACACAAAGGGACTGAAGATCAGAAAGAACCATTTAATGGAAAGAAAAATGTTAGTGCAAGAAGAGTGAGCATAAAATAATGATAGCTACATTATGTGTGGAAATTAGAAAAGGCTGCTAAAGTCTTAATGGAAACATATTTTGGAGCAGTCTTGACTGGACTACTAGGAGCTAAAATCTCATATAGTTTCAGGTAGAATTTGGTCAAAGTTTCTGAAAGAAATTACATGATGTACTAATATTCTGTGGAGTAAGATGGCCCAGGAGGTACTTGCTGATCCCTTCCTCCTCTTTTAGCTCTTTCCTACAAGATATTTCCTATTTCTGGAAAACAAACGTTTAAAATTTTGTATTGTGAATCTTTTGTCTGAAATCTGTGACTCTGGAACTGCGAACAGGACCAAGGCTTGCAGTTACTCCTGTTCCCACTGGCTGTGTGATCACACTACCACAACTTCTGATGCAGAGAAAACGACTGCAGAAACAACAAAGGCTCATGCAAAAGGCAGAAATGTACTCAAGTTTTAACTTCTAGTGAAATCATCAAAGACTCGCACATCTATCCACACAGGCTTTAGATGTGGCCCCAGAGAAGGTTTTGCCTTTGTACTGTGCATAGGGGTAGTTAAGGAGTACAGCTTGAAAACAGCTAGAAAATGCATTCTCCAACTCTTTCTTTCTTCCTGCAAGATCAGAAAAGATTTTCTTGTTGCAGATTCTTGATAGTTCTGAATTGACAAAAAAAAAAAGGTAAAACAGCATATTGCCAGGTCTGACTTTGTGTAGCTTTCAAAATAAATTATTAAACAATAAAAAAAAAATCAAAACTAATAAAATGAAAATTAGTTGTTCCAATAGATATCTTGACTATTCTCAATAAAACATACACCTAATTTTCCATGCTGATCAAAACAGTTAATCCTTCTCCTAAATTAGGTTTTTTAGGTGGGTTTTTTTTTTTCTCTCCTTTCTCCTTTAACTTTGTGGTGTGGAATTTAGTGCTCATGAAAGGCAAAGAACTGAGAGCCGTGAAATAAAGCAGGCTTTATCAATAGGTGATGTGCACTGCAGGCATCTACAAAGCACGTCTGAAAAGGACTAGTGCCCTTTCCTGTGGTGACAGGGTAATTTGATCTCTTTCATTTTTAACTCTGGCACTTTTTTGAGTAAGGGCCTCAAGCTGTATTCAAATTGTGTTAGCCTAAAGGTTTGTTTAATAATTTCCTTTGCCTAATATCATCGCTAATGTTTGCTTACTATCAACAAAATTAGTTTCTTATCCTAGTCCACAAGAAAGAAAAAACAGTTCTCATTGTGAGCAGTGCTTCATTTCCCTAAACAAAGTTAGTTCTCATGGACAAGTGGAGAGTGTAAGCAAATTCAAGATTGGTAATGCTGACAGCATTTAATGCCTAGAACGAACTCGAGTCTTAGAATTAACTCGCAGTCAACGAACACTATGTATATTCCAGGTTAAAAGGAGAGATATTAGGAAATACATACATTCAAATTTGATATTCCGTAGGTTTTCTGGCAAGTCATGGAGAGCTACTTTCAGCCACTCATCCAGCTGCTTCGCGAACTTCCGGATCACCTGCGTCAAACTGAAAAGCAAAACCGCTCCATCACAATGTGTTTGGTCTCTGCCACTTAGTCACAGCTCACTCTTGTGCACAACTGCTGACATGTTTTGGTTTGTAGACGTAAAGAAAAACTCTTTGCAGGAAGGGGAAAACGTATCACTGCGTTCAAAAACTGAACAGAGAATGGAAGTCTCTCTGCTGCGCTGCTTTAATACTTGCAAACAGGATTCTTAGTTTGAAAGAAATTCGTTCCCATCCTGCACAACAATAAAAGCACTAAATCACTACTGTTTGAAGACAATAGGTCAGGGCTTTGGATTTCAGCTTGTCTGTGACCAGATTTGTACAGATGTACGTAGGGATGTGCGAGTGAATCAACAACCAACTGTGCTGCAGGCTGGGGTTAGTGAGTGGGTGATGATGGTGGGAAGGAATTTCTGGGCCAAGCCCACACAGGTGGATGAGGTGGGGGTAGAGCAGGACCTGTCTAATGCTTAGATCTGCACAGGACAGGAACTTTCCCAGACAAGTGAGATTTCTCTTTACTCCCTTGCTACCCTTTTCTGAGGGCTCCATTATTTCCTGCTAAACTTGGTAGACAGCTCATTATACCCTCCTAGTATATTATGAGTCTAAAATGACAGTTTCCAGCAAAAGTTGCAGGTTTTGTGCAGGGGTTCCTAACAGTTGGTTCTACCAGACCGAGCTGCACTGCCTGTAGTAATATTCCAGATGCACAAATATGAGAGAGAGAAGAAAGATGCAAGGATGTTTCCCTTCTTTCGGTCAGGCAGCTTTTCCTGTTGGTACTGCTAACACACTCCACTGAGAACAGAGCTGGTAAAACAAACACAGCCAAAAGCTGGCGCAGCTCCACAAAGACATCTTAACAGGGCAGGAGACAGATAATAACTGCTGCACCCACCGAAAAGTAGCTTTTCTGGACAGCCAATATTTACTCTAGAAAGTCACCAGGAGGATTCTGGCTGAGTCAGCAAGATTTCCTTCAGGAGCTTCCATTGCAGTGAGACCCTTCTTCACCCCCTTCAGTGCAGGCTATGGCTTAATAGCCACAATCTGGCCCTTTATATGCATTACAAAAGTCTATATTCACACTCAAGTCTCTCCTTATTTGCTATGAAAGAACTAAGCAGCTTGAGAAAAGGACTGCTGTTCTGTTTAATCCTTCCAGTGAAATAGATTTGGGGGGTGAGGGGCAAAGCCTGTAAAAATGTACATGTCTTATCAAGGAAAGTCCATTCTTGCAGCAGGTTTCTTGTGAAAAAGCTAACTTTGCCTGTACTTTACCAGTCATGCAGTATGCACAGGAGAGCGAGATGTTGATCTTGGCATGCCTGGAAATGCTTTAAAGTCTTTAGGACAGAATAAACTTAATCAGTGAGAAACTCCTAGAGCAAATTGCTGAACCTCATGAACGCATCAGTCAAATAAGACTAAAGGTATACACATATCTTCAGACAAAACCCCAGTTTACTGATGTGGTCATTTTAGGAAAATCATAGGAGGTAAAAAATTGAGTGCACACAGTGACTACATCTTTTACTGTGAGCTCTTGGTCTCTGTCCTCGTTTACCTATATAAACAAGACTTCCTGGACTCACTGAGCTCCAGGAAGGAAGAGAACAGTTGAGATGTGCCACATGGACTGGAAAAGTGAGTTTAGATTAGAAACAAAAGAGGCAGATACTTGTTAATATTAGTAAAGTAACCACAAAATAATTATGCAACTCTTCTTCATAGGATAGTATTTAAATTAAACCAGCTTGTCCAAGACTTCACAAGTATAAGCTTCGTGTCGTATACAGAGTAACCACTGGGTTCCAAGAGTGTGTATGGAGGAAAATGCTTAGGTTGTAGTGTCTGAATATGCATGAGAGTGTTTACAGTCAGGGCAGCTCTTCTTGTCACTATAATTAAGAATATCATTGTGCTGTTATCCTTGACCACCGGAAAAGTGTCTGAAATTTTCAGAAGACAGTGTGGCTCTTTGCAGCTTGCACATTTCTGACATTGCCTGAAAGTTGGGATGTGATTATCAGCTTGAGGTTAATAAACCAAGAAGCTGGTGGTACCCTTTATCACAATAAAACCCCAACAGGTTTTGCATAATACAAGTCTTACTAAAATCTGAACATTTCTCCAGGAACATGTCAGCTCTCCTTTGAACCGACACTGTGATTAAACTCAGGAAACAAGTGGCAGTAAGCAGCTTTCTGAGAACTGGTGCCATTCTTGAAGAAAAGAATTATAACAAAGACAGCTGAGCTAGAAGTGATGAGTGCTGCTGGCTATACTGACCTGTCAGGCAATGCTTGTAGTACCGTTGGCATCAAAACTCCAGAGATTGCTTTGTACAGAATTGAATCACAAACTCCCACTATATTGACTACAGTTGAAGAACCCAACACGGGCAGCATATGAGGTGGCATCCCTTGCCAAAAGTGCAGAAGAAAACTTTGAACCTGCAGTCACAAGAAGAAGCAGAGGTGTTTAAACTGAAACAATCAAAGGCCACAAATATCCTTTTCTTTTAATGATCCTGCTTAGGCAGCATTTGTTTTATCCCCAGAGCTGGACCGCTGGTGTAGAGCGCAGGCGAAGCATGTTCCTTAACTCAGCAGGCTTATACTGTAACGCAGCACACAATGGGATAATCAACCAAAGGGTGAGAGATGCTCTGAGTAGGTGACAGGGTGGCTTTGTGTTACTACAATAGAGAGACCCACGGGAACCACCATATTTTTATCTTCTATCAGTGGCTGGTGAGTGTAACTCTTTGGCTTCCACACGTCATGTCTTTTTTCTTTCTCTTTGCTCTCTGTCCCAGTATACAATGGGATGCAGTTTAGGGCTTGGTGTAGGGAGGGGGAGAGGAGGATAGCACATGGCTTACAAGGGTCAATATATCAGTTTCTGTATTTGTTTTGAAACAAAACACTACACTTTTGTATTTCTTCTTTCCCTCACTATGAAAGAAAGAGGAGAAAGAATGGATAGAAAAATGAAAGAAAATGAGGAGGAGACTTCAGATACAGTAAAATATACCTCTGAAAATTTTCCTTTAGGAAATAGAGGTATTGTTCAATGGATGATATGATCAGTTCTACAGGAGCCAGAACACTGGCATTTATAAGTGACAATCTGCTGAAATAAGTAACCACAGCAGATGTAGTAAACATTCCCATTTATATGCTGTCACTGCTCAGAACCCTCCCCACCACTGATCCTGACAAACAGATTTCCAAGCAAAAGATAACATCCTGCTTTTATGAAAGTGTCCTGAGACTCATCCAGCAAAACTTCCTGAATATGTGTCCCATATTTCTCTCACATGGAAATATCTAAACTGGGTACATGACTTTAAAAAAGCCACAGCTTTAAACCAGAGGTGTGTGAGAATTAAGCAGTGAAAGGAAGAAAAGCAGGGAATTCCTTGCCATTGTTCAGAAGGCAAAAGCCTCATTTCCTTTGATTTTTCTCCAGGACCTGGATGTCATATTTGAATCAGGCCCTTGTTCATGCTGTAGTCTTTTTATTTTAACTAGAGGCCTTCTTCACATGTAATAAAAAATGCTTTCATTCCACTCATGTTTTATTTTCCAGCTCTCATTACAGAGTTGTCTGCATGCACTGCCAGAAGATCATCAGATTCAAGTCATATGTGCAGCAGGTACAGACCTTGCCCATCTCTAATGGATGGTATCAAGTGCTGAGCAGTGTGCGCTCTTCAAGCTGCACTGCAGTACAACTAAGCAATTGAAGGATTCAGCCTTCTGAGATACCTGGGAGGCTGTAGGGCCCCCTGCACTGCCCTGCACTGTTGTTAGTAGAACAGCAGAAGCCACCACTTTGGCTGTGACACCTGCTCTGGGTTTGTGCTGTACACTCAGAGAAATTCTTTCAAACAGAGCTCAATCCCAACTTCAGCTTATGAAAGGTGGTGATAGACACAGTTCTTGAGCTGTAAGCACTGGATTCTCCAAAATCTCATAAGGGAATATTGCTACCTTAATCCCACTGGAGAATGGAGAGACAAAAACATTCCCATTGCTTTTGTTCCTCTAGCTCGCAGAGTGTTGTAAGTGAGATTTAAAGCTACTGGTCACATATCACATATACTCCAGTATAGCTCCCCTTCATTACTGATGAAAGGGTCAGCCACCACAAAACTATAAGTTTGCAATATCACATTCAAAATAAGTTCTCTAATCCATTAATACCTTTTGTATCATTAAACTACAACTGCAGTTTCCAACCATACCTCATCAAAGTTTGCTCTTATTACAGTGTCTAGTATCCTCTGACAGTGAGTTCTATACATCATAATAAAGGTAGAGACCTGAAAAAGAATGAGGGAGACACACAAAAGAGCATTTTACTTCAATACATCTGCTTTAAAACTATCAGAATATTAAACACAAAAAACTAAGGGTTTTTTCCTTATCTTACCTGTGCACAATTGCAAAAATAATGAAATTGGTTAGAGTCTAGTTAGATTAGCTTTAAGATGAGTTTTCTTCTTTAAAGTAAATTCTCCCTTTGAATTCATGGATTTTTCTATGTCAATGGGGATTCTTCAAATGTAAGAGGAGCAAAAAGTCTCAGTGAGATCAAAGACGAGAATGTGGCCCTAATTAGGACATAAAGAACTATAAAACCCTATTCTTTTGTCCACTTTACATTGATACTACACATGTGAATAGCATCAGGAAACTAGCAAGCTCAGCCTAGAGCAGCCAGAGCACTTTTGTCATATGTGCAGATAGGATTCTTTTAATTTCTAGTCTAGAAGGATAAGAAATGCAGCAAGTCACTCTCCGCTCAAGAAAGCATCAGAACCATTTCCAGTTTGCTGTCAAACGTGTTTGCAGATTAAGGGGTTACCCTCAAATCTCACCTGCTGTGTGCAATGTAACTGTAAAAGAGAAGTGCACAGAGGCTTTAGAAACATTGTGCAGCTGATAGTGTCAGCCACTTATTTTAAGGGACACCATTTCTTCCTACTATATGAAGCAATTAAGTCCCCTCATAAATAAAGTCAAAGCAATATTGAACCTACTCTAATTTGAAGTCTTTATTTTTTAGACAAAGCATTCATCCAGAGCAGGGGAACAAAAAAAACCCAACACAAGCTGAGAAAAGATTTCTAAAGTGTTACCTTCTCCTCTGGCAGACTGGCTGGCAGATTTAGATCTTTGACATTTGGAAACTCTGGCAGTAACGTTCCCAGTTTGGATCGTGGTGAATATGCCACTGTCTGTTTGGTTACTTCTTTCTTTCCTGTTTCGTTGACCCAAGCTGCTCCTTTTTTAGAATACATCACATCATAATACTGGGAGTTTTCTTTCACTGCAATTCCATAATAATGGTACCTGATACATAGAGAGGTGTATTTCATAAAGCAGATTGTTTGAAAATTTAAAAGTAAAAAAAAAAAAAAGAGGGTAAGAGAAACTGAAAATTCTAATGATTTCTACAACAAAACAGATTGTGCAATAGTTTATGTATTATTAACAAGCAATGATCCAGTAGCAGAATATCATTGTAAGATATTGGGCTTCCAATCTTCATTCCTTCTGATAAAAGTAACTCTCTTAAGGGTTAATAAAGCTGACTCTGTTGCAGGGCAGGAAAATAATGGAATTCCATTTCTTTTCCTTCTTAGAAAAAAACCAAGCATCCTAAAGCTAGTTGTTGGCAGAGCTCTGCTGTGCAGCTGCTTCTTTAGTTTAGCAATAAGCAGAAGTACAGATCCTCTGGACTGACCCTTCTGTTGTTGTCTCAGGCCTCAGTCGAGGGCTGGTTTGATGCCTGAAAAGTGCAAGGCTTTATTGCAAATGACTTGATCAGAAATGTTTCCAAAATTGAAAACACTTCAATGAAAAGAGAGGGGGGTGGAAATAAAAAGCTTGTGCTGGAAAATAATGAATGGCAGAAAATGTACAGTTCAAAATTAATCTGCTTCATTGCTCAGCATAAGCACTTAGAGCAACATGGGATTCAAGGCAACACTGTAACTCTGTGCAGATCACACTGGAATTATACAGCATGTCTGTGCCATAAAAAGGGATTGCTGGCCTTGTGGAACAAGTCTGTGCCACAATTTAGCTTTATTACAGGTGCTAATCCAAGCACTGATAATCTAGTCTATATTTTGCATGAAAGCAGCAAAGGTAATCTTATTACTTACAAAATTAGCTAACTTTTATTTCAGTTTCTCAGCTGTGTGCACCACCAACCCATCAGCTAAATATTTAATGATTACAAAAGGCATCACAAGACTGTATTGCTCATACACATTTGATTCACTCTGTTTTCCTTGAGAGTTCAGTTCTCTCCTTACAGCCTACAAAAAGCATATCAGACCATGAAGAGATGCTATCTTCTGGATCATGCTGTGGTGGCAGGAGAAGTTACCATCTCTAGATGTTTGTTGTACTTCCCAGTTACTGTTTTCAGGCTGCTGCCAGGAAATCTGCTCCCTTGAAAGGACCTGAGTTTGCTTTAGGCAAAATCGGTTGGTTTTACAAAGGTCATCAATTAAATTAGTGAAAGAATAGCATCTAAGTGCTGGTAGTTTAAGATACCTCAAGGGACTTTTTTTCATTCACAGTCATTCACCCACAGACCAAGGCATGTCATAATCTCCAGCCAGAATAGATGGCAAAGATCTGGAAGCCCTCATCTCATCTACCAGCACAGACCAGCTGAGAAGAGACCTGGGTTGTTGCAGCAGACTTCTAGTATGTGGCTGCCTTGCCATGCTCACTGAGGACATTCCATGTTGTTCATTAAAACCAAAAGCTCTCTTGAGCTCAGTACTGAATAACCCAGGTGAGACTCATGAAAACATTAAGCTAACAGGGTATGATTGGCATTTCCTAACTTCAATACCTTAGAAAAAACATGTGATCAGCTCCATATCTGCCCATCAGGGCACAGGTCAAAACACATATTCCACACCAGAAACCAGGCTCCAGATTGATCCTAACCCATTACAGGTAGCTAATGGCAAGTTTGAACTACCACTGGTGTTTTCACTCTATAAAGATGTAGAAGTTTAGCTTTTTACCTCAAATGGGTTCAAGTCCCCAGTTTGGTCTCTAGCAATGTGAGCAATACAGCTCTTATATGTCTTACGTGGTACGTCTGTGGTTGGGGAAACTGAAAGGAAATGCTACAAGGAGCTAGCACCACAGACTGCAGAGGGAATGTGGGAGGCAAAAGGGAAAAGGTCACAGCAAGCAGGTGAAAGGTTTGTATAGTTTGAACAGGGGTCAGTCTTATATCAAGTTGCCTCTTAAATCAGTTAAAGAAAAATATGAATGAAGCTTGGAAAACAGCAGTAGAATTTTGCTATGCATTATTTAATTTCTGATGTATTGCACTTGGCAGTAAACTACAGAAGGACTTTTCCCAGGTAGCTCCAAAATCATACAGGCAGCAGTAGTTAAATTAACTCCAATTTTTTTTTTTTTCCAGATATCTTCCTCCTGCAGTAATTTTACCATCCCAAATGGCAAAAACTTCACTGGTGCAGTTTACTAAGATTATTCTCCAAGATTTTGCTGTATTTCTATTAGGAAAACAAACAAACAAACAAAAAACAACCCACAGCAATGACAAAACAAAAGAACCCCCCAACCATAATTCAATAGAGCTTGAAAGCTTGATCTGTAGAAGAATAGCAAGTAGATAACACCATCATTTTTGGGGTAAATGATGGAGTGACTTTCACTCTTATGGATCTGATCCTTGTAGCACTCCTCTAAATAATGAAGCAAAATTCCCTTCACACCACATAGATTTAATCAGTTGAACTAACCTCTCATACTCCTAATTTAAGAGTTTCAAACTACAGTACAGAAGAGAATTGGCTTTTATGTTTAGCTGCTTTCTCATGGCTCACCTGTGAGCCTGTGGTGGAACTGTTTTTAAGCTCAGTGAGAGAGAGAACAGCTGCATGCTTACAGCAATAAACCCAGCTGCAAAGAAGAAAGCCTCACAACTGATGACCAAGAATATAGCACCATTGTAGCTCTGAACTTTGTGATGTTACAAGGCAGCCGTGCTATAAAAAGACTGAAGGCAGAACACTGTGCAGTCAGAAAATCTTGACCACTTCCATGGCCAAATTGCCCTTGTCAGTAGCAGGGAAGTGGAATGGAAATCACACTGGCAGCAACAGCTCAGCATAGTCAGCTATAAAGGGACAGAAGTGTTAATGCACAAAATAATTTCTTTAGGTAACACTTAACTGGAATGCAGTTAGATGTTTCTGCAAACAAAACCAGTTACAGCTGTGTTTGGTCTGGCAAGCAGTGGATTTTTTGGTGCAAAATGACACTGCACATGTAGTGTGTGGATTGGTATTTCTCCTCTTCTAACACTGACTGATTCTATGGTTCTTCATTGGATCAGATGTGAATGACTCCACTGCATGCTGGAATCCTTGGGGTGTTAACCAGTGATGAAGAAGCAGACACCCCCTTTAGCAGCAGAAGAGCTCAATTTCGTATCTACTGAGGCTGTGGGATTTGTGAATACGATAGGCATGCAGATTAGGGGGGAAATACACAAGAAATATTAATCCCCATTGAACTTTAGCCTCGTTGAGAGTAAAGAGACACAGCTTTTGGAGATGCAAGACACCTTCAGTTTGCAGATCTGAGAGATTCCTGAAGCTGTGGGCAGAGCTCCAGTTTGGAAGTAGAGCAGTGCTCATTCCTTTCATTAAACGGGAAGACAAAGTTGTAGCCAATGTCAGAGTGATGCCACAGCTGACAGCAGGTAGTATCATATGAATGCTTCATAAAGCAACTTGTAGACATTTCCACTCTGCCTTTATAAACCTACACAGGCCATAGTCACACAGTATCACAGTATTATTAGGATTGGAAGAGACCTCACAGATCATCAAGTCCAACCCTTTACCACAGAGCTCAAGGCTAGACCATGGCACCAAGTGCCACGTCCAATCCTGCCTTGAACAGCTCCAGGGAAGGCGACTCCACCACCTCCCCGGGCAGCCCATTCCAGTGCCCAATGACTCTCTCAGTGAAGAACTTTCTCCTCACCTCCAGCCTAAATCTCCCCTGGTGCAGCCTGAGGCTGTGTCCTCTCATTCTGGTGCTGGCCACCTGAGAGAAGAGAGCAACCTCCTCCTGGCCACAACCACCCCTCAGGTAGTTGTAGACAGCAATAAGGTCACCCCTGAGCCTCCTCTTCTCCAGGCTAAACAATCCCAGAAAAATAAGAACGCTGTCCCCCACTACCACAAATTATGCAGTCAAGTTTCCTGCATTTGGGGAAATCGCAGGGGTCAGCACACCCAGAGTGCAAAGGATGAGCCTCGCCCTGGGAAAACCACCTGCCTGATCATGGTGTCTCCCCTGCCAGGTAAGTCTAGCCTTGAGCTCTGTGGTAAAGGGTTGGACTTGATGATCTATGAGGTCTCTTCCAACTTTGATGATACTGTGATGCTTCCCTAACAATGCTCTTGGTCTAGCCCAGAATTTGCACCCAAGAGGTTGATGGTAGCTTTGTTATGAGCGATGCTAGGGTAGCTCTGAATTTGCTTCTGGGAGGAGATTACAGATCTTCAATGATCTGCTTAAATATGGCTTCTTCAGAAAAAGAAAGCTTCATTATAAATTCAGGAGAAGCTCAGGATGAGAGAAAGGACATTTATTCTCATCAAGGAGATACTGTTTGGTACCAACTACTTGTTAGAAAAGCACAGTTACGTTAATAACATTTCTTTTAGCACCTTAATTTCCTTTTCCCTTTAAAAAGTGGTTCATTCTAGCTTTAGTGTGTAAGTTCAATTCCCATAGTATATTTGCTTCTCAGCACTCAGTGATGCTGTGTTTCTAGGCTTCATTTTGAAAGAGAAGCTTTACCAGCAAAGTTCTGCAAGAACAGCAGCCCAGGTTTTCATTTCCCTCTCCATAGTTTTCCACTTGTGACCTACAGATACTACCCTTAGACTACCACATAGGCCAATCAATTCTGTTGGGTTTTTGTTTGGAGAGGGCCTGTTTGCCATAAAAGGATCACAAGCAGAGAAAAATATTAAAAAGTCACTTTATCCTCTTTAGAAATTGATAGAATTGCATCTTGTCAACAACTGGGAAAGGGCAAATAACCCCTGGAAGTGCGTTCTTCTTTTTGAATCAATTCATCATTCTGGTATTAGGATTAACTGTTTTCAACTGTTACTGTCTTTTGGGTAAGGCAATAAGCTAATTCCTTCAATGCTTAAGAACTGTTGGATCACAGGAAATATGGTGATTTAATCCAGATTTGCAGACAGTTTCAGTTTAAGCAAATACATATTACTGCCTAAATTCCAGGTAGCATTCTGCCACTTGTTCTCCAGACTTGAAACATGATATTAACTGTCATTCTCCAGGCTCCAGAAGTAGCTCCATCACTCTTGGGTGTGAATGTCCTTTAAACTCAACTCATGTAAACTGAGTTGAGATGAAAAATATTATTGGAACACTACAGAAAACCTTGCTGATGAAATCAGTGAAGGGCCTGCATGAGACTATGTTTGCATGATCACCGCTGAATGAATAACACAAAGTAAAAGCTATCATAGAACTTCCATCAAAGTTGGGGTTTAAGTCTCCAGCTGGACAAATTATTCCCTGATTTTATACTATTCTATTCAACAAAGCCAGAGACAGATGGGGCCCTGTGTGAGACAAAAATAATACCATACATTGCTTACTTTGATTGGCCTCTGGTTCCAAGTCTTCTTGTCGTTAGCTGTGGAAACTGTTGCCTTATTATCTGCAAATAAATACAACTGATGTTAGAAAAGAATTGAAAAGCATATTTACAAATACTCCGTTTAATATAGGCTGTTAAGGCAGAAAAGCACAAAAACTGTACTGAAATGTCAGCAAAACACGTGGCAGGAGAAGTGAAAGAGAAAGCTTTGGATTTTTTCCATTACTGAAAGAGGGGGAAGAGACTTCAATAGTCAGTATAATTCCATTGATTACCAGTGGTTTAAATTAAAACTTTCATATGATCCTGAAGTGGAATACATTTTCTTGAAAATCTAAGATCAGTTCTGCCTCTAAACTGTTGTAGGTTAAGATATTCCTTTGGGGTAAATTCCACATTCTGTTTGGAGTAAACCAGCTGAAAACCAGCACATAAGTTAAGGATAATCATGGCTTCTTTCTGATGGTTTGCAGGATGAACCAACTCTGTTTTGAAGCAAATAGAGGAAATTAACAAGAGTTTTGGAGGCCACAGTTCTTCACAAATCTGCCATTAAACATTCATTTTTCTAAAATATGATTCCCTGGAAAGGTTTTGCTGTTGGACAGGGGCACCACTTGTATCAGGGAAGACTCACTGTTGCATTTGTAAGGATGGCTCATAATCAGTTTATTGTCTATAGAAAACAGGTGCATCTCAGAAACAGCAGGGCATCATCACGAATCTGGGCTTTAGTCAGCAGAGGTTAAAAAGAACATTGCTACTGTAAAACAAAGCATTTAAGAAAATGGATTAATGAATGCAATGAATTGTGCCTTCTGTAATCAGAGCTTCTGTCAACTAGGCTGGTTCTGATGAAAAAGTTCTGCTGTTGTTGATGAAAAGGCAGTGCTGAGCACCTCACAGGATTGAACCTGGTTCTCATTGTGGTCTGCAGGAGGAGGAAAAACATTCTGGTAGAACAGTCATGCAGGAAAAACTGCAATAAGCCTTGAAGATTCACTTGCAAATTGATGTTCTTTCTTCTTAAATTTATAATCTATATAATTATAAACATCATTGAAATAACCACTAAATGTTTCCTCTTTGGGGCTCACGCCAACTAATATTAAAGAAAAACAGGCATACAAGATGCACTATAACTGCTCAAGTAGGAGAAAACATCAATTAAAATTGATTAAACAGTATAGATTTTTTTTCTCCCACACTATCTATTTTGCCATCATGATAAATATTTAATCCTGATTGATGACTGAAAGCTCTGGAACAGGTACTTGGATCAAAAAATGCTACATGAATAAAGACGTTGCAATGTCATACATTTGACTATTTCATCAGGAATTTATTTCTTCCTTTCTTTCTTTCTTTCTCTTCTGCAAAAGTACAATCATCTTCCCTTTGTATCATGTAAAAATTATCCTGTATTGGTTTCCAAGAGCTTTGCACAACGTGGCTGATGTCAAAGACACAGCACAGTCTCAGAGTCGCTAGGTTGTTCAGCTTTAATTTCTGGAGCAAAATTTCAGCAAACAGTAAAACACTTTTGTGGAGCTGTGAAAGTTCAGCCTAGCTGTTTGATAAATGAGCAGACAGGCAAGCAGCCCTTCTTTCTTTTTTTTTGTATGGATTCAATGAAGCCTGCCTAAAGAACACCACATGCTGTTCCAGCTACTGATCTAACATTCCGCAACATCTCAGCCTTCCAAATTCCCTTTAATTACACATTAATCCCACCCCTCTCTCTTTCATTTTCTGCAGACAGGGTTGGGGGCTCCACAAGGCTGTGGGAAAAAAAGCAGCATTGGAGAACTACTTTCTGAGGATGGTTTTTTTGAGCTAGGGGATTTTTAACTTCCCTCTTTCTTTTTTTTTTAAGTGAGTGTGGCAGTTGTCATTCAGAAAGTGCCATTCCTCTCCAAAAGGTGATTTTACAGCAGCAGACTTAAAAGTGTGTAGATACTTTTACCCTATTTTTTTTTATTTTGGAACAACTTGAACCCATATTACTTTCAAGTCCTTCTAGTCCTGATGAAGTGTCACAATGCACACTGTAAATGCTACTTTATGAACCATATGCTGTGGGAGTTCCTGGGATTTAAATAAATCAACTAATTTCTACATGCCAGAGCAGAAGTGGTCAGGAAAAAAGAATAACAACGAAGGGATCATCAGATGATCCCTTTTTCTTTTCCTTATTTGCAAACCCAGCACATTCTAAACAGAAATAGCTCAGAACCTAGCTTAAAATATTATTTACTAATAATTTGTCTTTAAAATACATACAAATCTAGTAAAGAGTTGAAAAATAAAAGGGGTTATTTTACCTATCAGCGCATATATAACATATGTATAACACAACATATTCATGCTTGGATGCTCATACATCTGAGCATGGGTGTTTATGCTTGTGTTTGAAATAGAACAAGTCAAGTACTAAAGGAACTGCCTGTTCATATAAATGTTTGTGTTTAGCTAGACTTATGCAAATTCCTGTGGAATGATATTGCCAAAGGCAGTGAGATTTCCCTGAAAGAAGAGAGAAAGCCAGATCATAGAATCAGGCAGGTTGGAAGAGACCTCCAATATTATCCAGTCCAACCTATCCCCCATCCCTATCCAGTCAACTAGACCATGGCACTAAGTGCCTCATCCAGGCTTTTCTGGAACACCTCAAGGGACAGTGACTCCACCACCTCCCCGGGCAGCCCATTCCAGTGTCCAATGACTCTCTCAGTGAAGAACTTTCTCCTCACCTCCAGCCTAAATTTCCCCTGGCACAGCCTGAGACTGTGTCCTCTTGTTCTGGTGCTGGCCACCTGAGAGAAGAGAGCAACCTCCTCCTGGCCACAACCACCTTAGCCTCAGAAACCAATGCTCCTTCAACTTCTTTCTCAGTTACTAAACTTCTGTTGTGTTCTCCATCACTTTCCTTTGTGCCCTGCTCAAGATCTAATCTTGCTTTTTGCCTATTGAAGAACTTGTGTGCCTTTCCTAATTAAAAAACATTAAAGAAAATAACAATTGTCTTATTTTTCAACTCCACAGGTCTTTTGATGGCTACCTACTGTATGCATAGGAGTCAAACACCATAAATCATTACATTATGAAACAACATATATATGTATCTATATAGTTTATACCTTTTCAGTGGCCTAGTATATTCAGGTCAGCACTTCTTTAATTCTTTTGCAGTCCTGGTACATGATTTTAGGAGTGCCTGTGCAGGCAGAACATAAGGGGACCTTTTTCTCTCTGACATGCAGTAGTAACCTTTCAACTGCAAATGTATGGAGCAGCTAAAGTGAGTGCAGGAAAGGAGTGTCTTCTCATATCATTCTCTCACACTGACATTACTACACTGATAGTGCAATGTTCAGCATGTATTGCCTTGCAAGGAGAGACTGAGGGAGCTGGTAGAGCTCTAGTAGAGATGTCTAAATAAATATTGATTATCTAATTACTTGTATTTTTGGTTCTCCTGAGTTACTTCAGCAGCCATGCAGAACATAGAAAACTTCTTGAGCAACGACTAGAAAAACAAATGCACTTTCTTTGTAAAATCTGTCTTATAGTCAGTACAATCTATTAATTTTACACCAGGCTAACTGCAGGAACTGTTATGCTACCCACAAATGGCTCTAAAGGTGCATTCCTTTGTTCCAATTACTGCTAGCTGTCATTTCTGCCACTGCATCTCTGCTCACATCTCCTACACCGTGACATTCCAACAAAAAAAAAGCAGAGCCAGCCCCAGCTTTAAAATGGGGATGGTATTGTCAATTCTGTCTTCATCCCTATGCTGTGACTCATCACTAACCATTGCATTCACTATCAAACTGTGAACTTTGTTTCAGTTATTCCATCTTATTTCTTCTATGATACAGGATGCTGAAACAAATTAAGGAAAACAGACAACAGACCACCTCACAAAATTTCTTATGTGAACAAGCAAGGATGGAAAAAAACAGAGATGTCTGGAAACGTCTGAAGTCACTTTTTTCTCCCTCTGTGTGTCAAAATACTAGACTTTGCTATAGGGGCAATAGGCAGAGGATGACTTTTAAAAGTCTTTTCCATGGAATAATTTCAATTGCTACTTTTCAAAAGCCACGTTCATTTTGTTAGTGTGTCTGATCTAGAGGGATCTCATTCTCATGACTCTTGTTCCTTTCTGTTTGAAATAATTCTAACTGTGCTTCTAGAACTTCCCAGAATAATGAAATAAAATCAAATTAAGTTGCAATTCAGCATTTTCACTCCGCCAGAATGAGAAGTGGACTTGAGGCTCCAGGATCTTAGCTATGTGACATTCTAGAGACTCCAAGAAACAGTACAATAAATTTTCTTTCCTCTCATAGCAATCCTTCATAACAAGGCCCAGCTCTATCTCAGCTCAAGTCTCATATCTAGAAGACATTGTTTTCTTTTATGAATTCAAGTACAGAAGACCTATGTGTATTTACTGAATTCTATTACAGTGTTTCAGTCAAACTCCTTCCCATGGCAGCAGGAAAGAAACCAGTGATGCAGACTACATAACTGCACTCCCATCCAGCTATGCTTTCCTTATTCTCACTGCTGTGAGATACAAACAATGCAGATAATCTTGATCATATATAGTAAGTAGGGGATTTTTTGGCTCATTCATGTTTGCCCTGGTATTGTTCCAGCTGGAACATTCTAGGGTTTCCCCCATCTGCTTCAGTGTGCTTTGAAAACCTTGTCCTAAGATGGTCTATTATTAACACCTGTGTTAACAGTTACCTTTTGGCTCAGAGATGGCTTGGGGCTGGCTTAACACCACATTACTTTGAAGAAAAGGTCAAGAAAGCTTTACTCCAGAAAACATCCACTGACAGAAAAGAGTATCATCAAATGAGTCCATTATGAAGCATAATTTCTATCCCTCAAAGCCACCAAACTGTGCAAAGAGAAAGAGAAGAGGCATGGCTGTCTCTCTGCTTGCTTTCTTGAGTGGCCTATGCCCTTGTAGTGCTTGGGTCCAGTACTCTTGACTCTAGATGTGTTGTCTGTTTAGATTCAATAAGTTTTCCATTTCTTTCCACTCACTTTCATAATTTTGTGGGAATGGGCATGGTCAAATTGTAGGATAAGATCTCGTTTCTAGCCCTGACACAGCTCAACTGTTACTGCAAAGCAAGTCAGAAAAGCCTCCTGGCACGTTCTCTAATTCCTGTGCCCAATTCTGCCTGCTATTCAGATTAGACTCCATGAGGAACTCCAACCAAGCTGGACACTTTAGTGAAGTTTATGAGACTTCTTGAATTCATCCATGTACCACAGTATTCAGCAGTTCCTCTGGCCAGATGGAATTCAGCCTAGGGCACAATCAAAAAGATTACTGCATCTCAACAAAGCTGCAAACACCAAATGCTCTGACTTAGATGCTTAGCTGAGCTGCAGCCACTTCCAGTGCTGACTTGCTGAAGCCAAAGCAGATTTAAAACCCTGCACACCTCCCCCTGCTCTGTACTGGTGCCAGCATGCCTACTGCCATCACCCAGCATATCTGTGGGAAAAGGCTGGGTTCCAGGATCCCTGCACTCTGGCAGACCCTGTGCAGTAAAAACAGTCTCTGGGATATGTTGACATGGCATGAGGTAAAGCAGCCCAGAGGCCACTCTGGGCTGAACACCTCACTAGAAGCCAGAAAGCCTGAAGAGCCAAACCTAGTAAAAAACCCTTTGCTAGAGAACAAAACTTCGAGAAAAGCCACTCCAAAGAAATTGAGCTGTCCTTGCTGGTTTTCTTGCTCTCCAAGCTCAAGGGGGAAAAGGCAGTGATCAGCAAGCTGGGACAATGCAAGGAGTAAGTGAAGAAGAGCCAAGGGGGCAAAGACCTTTCAAACTACACTGTAGGACCTCCATTCACCACAGCAGTGTGACTGTTTACTTCTGTGACACTTGTATTCTTATGGCCTTGCCAGAGGAGGTTGGCCTGGAAGACTCTGAATCAGGAAGGAAAGTCCTGTCCTTCAGTCAGGAGCCCTGGCTGTTAAAGAGGGCTGAAGAAACAGCAGGAACTGCTCAGCACCAAGAGGTTAATACAGTCCTTCCACACACTAACAGAAACCACATCTCAGCTCTAGGCTGATTTTTCTCCCAGTTCCATTTTTCTTTTCTATTTTGGCTAGAATTGCCCATAATAAAGCAAGTATGCTTTTTGTCTTTCAGAAGAGAGCACTAAGGGTATGTTTGGCTTTGTTACAGCAGTTACTATTGAGGCTATTTAAAAGCAGGTTGAGAGTAAAGGAACCAAAATACATCTTCAGGAAAAGTATCTCCTATGCATAACAGGCAATTTCCACATGTGTGCATTTCAGTACAGAGACAAAACAGAATGCAATCACATTGCTGTGTCATTAGCATCAAAGAGGTTTCAATAAGGCTACTTGTCTGCCTCTTTTAAATATTGAATACACATAGTATGATAGCATGGAACTGTAAATCCTATTTATGGCAATCGTGCTTGGAGAAGCAGTGCTGCTGGCAGAACTTATGGGTATAGAGACAGTGCATAGTGATAAAAGAGTACTCTGACTGGTACAGCTTCTACTTCCCTGGAGCAAAGTAAACTACTCTCGGGGGGGGGGGGGGGGGGGGGGGGGGGGGGGAGGGGAAGAAGGCACTTTTCTGCTGCTATAATTGTGCCTCAGTCCATTTTTCAGAAATACAGTGGAAATACTGGTCAAAAAATGTACATTTTCTCTTTCCTAACAAATAATACAAATCTATTGTGGACTTTAACCTTCGTCATTTTGTGAAATAGATGTATTGGAATCTAATTTTCCATCACAGCAAAGCCAGGCAAGGGGCATGTGCTAGTTTGAGGCTAGCTAGAATGTTTTGGTGACAAGAACTAGATCATAGGCTGTGAAAGGAAAACAATGGTGATGTTTACTTCCCTCAGAGTCTTGCTGAAGAAGAAATGAAAACATTAGATAACACTCTCACCATTTTGTCACACTCTGCCTTAGGCTTCTGACTGAGCTGCATCCCCCTAACCTCACCTTCCACTCACCTTTGCTTATTAACCTCTTGGCTGAACCTTTATTCTTCTTTAGGACTGGGGTAAGGTTGAGAGGGGCAGGGGGAAGGTGCAGGGGTGGTTGAGAGCCCCTCCTGGGGACTCAGGTTTCTGGGAGGGGAGTTGTGTTTCTGTATTACTTTTACCTTGTATATTTTTGTATATAACTGTAAAGATCTGCTTGTATATTGTGCTGCTGTAAATAAATAGCTTCATTTATATTCCCAGAGCCGGCTGAGACTAGTCTGGGCGATTTCTAAAGTGGGGGGGGGCAGGGAACACCCAAACCATCACAGGGCAAACAAAATTTGTCTAAGCATCCACCTGTTGTTAAACCTCTTTACGCTGCCAGAGGGATGTAAAGGGACCTCAGGCTGGGGCAGAACCATTCTGCAGAGCGTCAGCATCTTTCATGTTGCTTTTCAAATACTAATTTATTATCACTCGTCAAAAGACACCTTGTCAGGAAAGCACCAAAATTGAAAAGGAAAAAAAAAAAAAAAAAAGGAGGAAAATGTTTAACCTCCAGGGGGCATGTGGGAGTTGTGGGAAGAACAGGAGAAAGCAGAAGAGGTCGCCGCGAAAACTAAGCGTTCTGCCTGAGAAAGAGCGCAGTGCCTGGGAGGTGAGTTAGCACTGCGCAGTACGTTCAAAACAGTGATCTAAGGACATGCAGGACAGGGGAAACCTAAGCGGATGAGGAAGATTACATCTTCAAGCTGCTTGATTAAGAGAATAAGTTTTGTATAGGGTCATAAAAGAAAGAAGTACGAAAATCAGTGCTGGAAACAGCAATAGACACGCTCAAAGACCTGCCAACCCTGCTGCTACAGCACAGAGAGCATCACCAAGCCTTATGGCACCCAGCCACACACAATAGTTACTGAGGGGCTTGGAAACGCTCAAAATACTTCTCTTGTTATTAGATTCAGTGAAATCCCCAGCTCAGGATGGTTTAGTTTTTGCAGCTAACCCCAGTGACAGTCAGAGCCTTCACCCACCACATACCGTGTAGCTCAGAGAAAAAAAACCAAACCCAAAAGCATAAACCTGCTCAGCTCTCCCTGCTGCAGGCAGGGGCAGAACTTCCTCTCAGAAACTTTTTAAACTGCAATCTGAGTCCACAGGATCCCAGAGCAGAGCCCAAGCCATTTGTAGCACAGGCGCTTTTTAAAGTGATTCTGCTTCTGCCTAGAGACTAACCACTGTCTAAACATCTTCACTGTGAGAAAGCTTCTTCTCACCTGTAACATGTGAGACCTATCTGCCTGTCCTCACTCTGCTTCCCTGTCTTCTCACTAGTTGCATGGAATGCTATTACTTATTCTGCTTCATTTTCAAATGAACCCATTGAACATAAATTTTGCTGCACACAATAAGAGCAGAAGCTTAACGCTGGAGTCTCCACTTGCTGATGCTAAGCTGCAGTCAGCAAATACAGGACCCACTCTAGTTACTTTTTGGTTGAGGTACATAGCTAAAAAAATAGTGTGTGAGTCTGTCATTTGCAGGTAAGAAAATATTCTGTGGTGACAGAAATAGGAAGTGTAGCTGTTAGTAAATTGGCAAGTGATAACATAGACAAAACTGCTCATAATTTTCACATTTAATTGTGTGAGCAAAGCACTAAAATCTAGGTGAAAATATTAAAGCTACAGCTGCCTTTGTCATAATAGATCACATTATACCCATATTAGAGTCTTCTTTATTTTAGGTGTAATTTAGGTATTTTAGGAGTATATATTGGTTTTTAAAAGATGTTTATTCACACAGTAATTCTGTTCTTTCCTCTTGATCTCTTCCTTTCTTGTTACTTTTGTTGTTATTAGTTTGATTTCCTCAGGAAAGAGTCTGTGAGCTACTACTATGCCTGTTAAACTCTCCACTCCCCAGACCAATTTTTGTTTCTCTAACCCAATATTATCAAACACCTGACCAGTCCATGTCCTACAGGTTTAATAGAAAGCACTTTATGGATACTGGGAAGAGCATATTGATGTTAATGCTGAGGACAAGGCAGGGAATAAAGCTCAGGCTTTCATTTGGCCCCAGTTGACTGGACAACCATGAGTGCAAGTGTTAGTGGGATTAGGAGAGAAAAAGAGGCATGTGAATAAACAGACATAAGGTAATCTGAAAAATAATGTAGAAAGAAGGTGCAGCAGGTGTGTGATAAAAATGAAAGAAGCAAGACTTTGGTGTTGTGACTGGGACCTGGAAATAACTGAGCATGCTGCAGGGAAACATTATATATGATTTAGGTAAGACTGTGGATTTGGAGAACATAAGAAACAGTAGGAAACAAGATCCATTATTTGAGCTGTTCATTAACAACTTGTCTGTTCTCCCTGCCACGCTCTCCTGTGGGTATCTTTGACTTAAACCAGGCTTAAGAAGTACATGCAGGCTGAAGTGTTATCTGCAAAACCTCCATCTGAAGAGATCACTTTCAGGCAAGTTTTGTATGTCCCCAGTGATATCTCGAAAAGTGAAATCAACACTGTTCTGTTAGTTGTGATATAAGTGAGTATGTAACAGTACATTAGGACATTCCTTATTACAGGTTGTTTTAAGGTGCTGAACTCCATGTCTCTCTAAAAACTACCAGTCTGGTAAAGAAAAGCCCTAAGTGTTTAACATTATCCACAGGGATGAAGCCCAAAGGCGAATCATAACTTCAATGTGATCTATTGAAAAGTGAACTGTCTACAACTTCACTGAACAACTAATTAGTTTCTCTGAAGATGATGTCAGCTGCAGGACTCTTGATTTCAAAGGAGGACAAACATGTCTGAGGTCTCTGTTTCAGCAACTGAACACAGAACCCCTTAAACAACACCTATTTCACTTGCACTGCATCCCAGGCATTTATGCAATGCACATTGCAAATGCAGTATTTAAGTTGCATGACAACAACTCTACTGGCTAAAACCTCACCCATGTACCTTGCTCCTAAGGAGAAGCTAACTGCAAACTATTGACTGAATAAAGAGGGTGTCTGCCTTGCATATCTTCATGACTACACAGTACTTTTCTTAGCAAAAATAGGTTGCAAAGACTCACTGAGGTCTGCTCCAGGTTCTGTGGGTGCTTCACTTCAATATTTGTGTCAGGGTTGCTTGAGGTTTTTTGACAGACCTGTGCAGAAGCCTCAGTTCCCAGATCCAAAAGTAATGGCCACGTGAAGCACTAGTTTGAGAAAATATTGGAATGATTTTCCATGGCTTCCTCTCCACCAAAAGGGAAAACAAATTTAATGGATAACTGCTTCAGAACTTTACTGCAACCAAGTGGGAAACATTTGGACAACAGCCCATGGAAAAAAAAAAACAACAACAACAAAACAAAACAACAAAACATGAGAATGCCATGATTTTTAGATGGAAAACACTGTATCTGTCCTGCTAGGTTCAGTGTGTATCTGTCCTGCAATGAACAAGTGTGTGTATGAGAGGTAGGAAAGAAGGAGGATGGAGTAATATGCACTGTAACAAGACTGCCATGTGCTAAAAAACAGTGAAGCCCTTGGTGCATTTGCCTTGTGATTAAATACTTTCAGAAAAGGATTATAGTAGCAAAAGCAGCAGCATGCAAATTTTACCCATGTTCCAAATGTGTTAGCCTGCATGAAATCCTATTCCTGCTTTCACTGTTCCTAAATGACATGTTGCCATTATTACTTACATGTTGGTAGCCATAATACATACAACAAATGAGTTCATTCACACTTAAGCGGTGCATGTAAACAGAAACCTAACACACAATCAGCTGAGCTGCCCAGGTCCTTAAGACACAACAAACGTAGCAATGTATAGCATGGTACATTTGACTTGCCTTGCTAAACTGCTTACATAAAGATGCACTATAGCAAATTACACCTCATTAAATACATTATTCTTCTTCACCTACTCATTACACATTTTCCCCTCTTTGAGTGCTCAACATTCTCCTATAGAAGAAATGTTGAAAACATGAGAAGAGAATAGCTTGCAGGAAAATCAGCATCAGATCCATGCTTGCAATCATTTCAAACACACTTGTGAACTCTCCAGTTTGTTTTGCCTGCAGCCTGGAAGGTTTAAAGGCCTGTGAACACATCCTCTAGTAAAATTTGTGTTTTAAGCAAAAATGTAAAAGATACAAAAATATCATGCCAGATTTCACTAAGAGGAAAACATCACCTGAGGAGTGAACTCTATCACAGAATCAGAGATTATGTAACATCGGTCTCTTCCAACCCTAATGATACTGTGATACTGTGATCCTAGCCAGCCATTAACATCTGTTAAGTGATGTATAGCAAAAGAGCTTTCCTGCTCACATCTGGACAACGTGCAGCTGCCTCTGAGCTAAGAGTGCATCTCCACCGTGAGTCTGGAGTTAACCACAGTATCTTATTAGGGCTGGCCTAGAATGTGGAAGCAGAAGGAATCAGTGCAAAGGTAATGTGGTAGACTGTACCTGCAGTGCCATACAAACACCAGCAGATGCCTTCTGGACTTCTGCATCTGGAGGCATTGTACGTCAAGATGTGCCAGTGTGGTCTGATACCATGCATTCTGATATCATGCTTTCAAGACTGTCATAGACAAGCTCAGGAATTCAAAGGTTTCTATGATTTAAAATACGTATTTGTTAAAGCAGTGCAGGTCACAATGCAGATGTGTTTACAGTGGCTTGCATTTGACACCCAAGCTGCCGATATCACATACCACACGGCTGCCAGTGAGGCTGCGGACTGAAGTGAAGTAATAAAATAATTCCATGTATTTTGGAGATTAGTTGTGATGAGAAGTTATTCCAATCACACAAATACTTAAGTCTTAGACTTTGTCTAATAACTTGAATATTGCCTGGAGAGGTGGTGGAGTCACGAACCCTGGATGTATTTAAGGGTTGTTTGGTTGTGATGCCTAGGGATATGGTTTAAGGTGAATCTTATGGGTTGGACTTGGTGATTCTGGGGGTCTTTTCCAACCTGGATGTTTCTGTGATGCTGTGAAATATGAGATTAATTGATATACCTCTGTCTCTAAGAGTAAATGATGATTTAATTATTTTCAGTAACTCAAATTCACCTGAAGCAGGTGACAGCTCAAGACATCGCACTGCTGTTTAGACTCACCTTCCCAAAGCTGGCGGCATTGACAGGTTGAGTGTCATTTTTCTCACAGAAGTCCAAGTAATGCATGTAGAGAGCGCTTCGAGGAATGCAAACACCTTCTGCAATCTCATAGTTCTCTTCCAGCCTTGGAAAGAAAATATCAAACAGAGAGAACTGCAAGTATGTTGGATGTCCTGTATGTTAAATAGTATGCAAAGATGCATCTTTGAGGCCAAACCTTCTGGCTTCTGCTTGTCTACTGAATTTTCTCTGCTTTATTCCTAAATGCTCCTTCCAATTCACTTTCAAAACATCCAAATACATCATTTGGTTCATATATATATATATATATATATAAACATAGTCTATGGAGAAGAGGAGGCTCAGGGGTAATCTTATTACTGTGTACAACTACCTGAAGGGGCATTGTAGCCAGGTGGGGGGTGGCCTCTTCTCCCAGGCAACCAGCAATAGAACAAGGGGGGACAGTCTCAAGTTGTGCCAGGGTAGGTATAGGCTGGATATTAGGAAGAAGTTCTTCCCAGAGAGAGTGATTTCCCATTGGAATGGGCTGCCCAGGGAGTTGGTGGAGGCACCGTCCCTGGGAGTCTTCAAGAAGGGACTGGATGGGGCACTTAGTGCCATGGTCTAGTTGATTGGTTAGGGCTGGGTGCTAGGTTGGACTGGATGATCTTGGAGGTCTCTTCCAACCTGGTTGATTCTATGATTCTATGAGTTCTCAGGCAAGTAGGGACCAGCAGATAGATATTGGATTTTGGTCATGCTCCAAATTGTTATCTTTAGAAAAAACTAGGCTAGTATTCTGTTACACCTTAAAAGCATCCTGCATTAAACAAATGTTTGTACAACTACAAAACAATAAGCATTCACTTTACAGGACAAGGTCACCTTTGATTTGCAACACTCTCTTCAGTCTGGTCCAGCTGTGCAATGCCTTACCTTGAGGAAGCAGATGTGGCTAGGGAAAGTTATTTGCAAATACTCCAGAGTGTGCACAAAATCATATCTGGATAATATTTTTTTTGTTTTTGTTCAGGGACAAAGTGAAAAAAAAAGAGTGCATGATCTGAATACAAAGCTGAATAAAATAATGAAATAACATTCTACCCTGCCCTGCAGAAATTAGTGTTATTCCTTTACACCTGCAAACTACAGCAAACAACTACAACATTTTAAATTATACCTCAAAGCTATGCACAGGCAAATGCTTCACCTTTAAACTGAAACTGGACTCATTACAAAACCATAAATTAGAATAAATACTTATTTGAAATGATGACTACCTGAAGGGGGATTGTTGCCAGGTGGGGGCTGGCCTCTTCTCCCAGGCAACCAGCAATAGAACAAGGGGACACAGTCTCAAGTTGTGCCGGGAGAAGTCTAGGCTGGGTGTTAGGAGGAAGTTGTTAGCAGAGAGAGTGATTGGCATTGGAATGGGCTGCCCAGGGAGGTGGTGGAGTCACTGTCCTTGGAGGTGTTCAAGAAAAGCCTGGATGAGGCACTTAGTGCCATGCTCTGGTTGACTGGGTAGGGCTGGGTGCTAGGTTGGACTGGATGATCTTGGAGGTCTCTTCCAACCTGGTTGATTCTATGATTCTATGTTTTTATGATTGTTGATCTAATAAATTTCAATATACACTTATCAACATACACACCGAACTTTAAACCATAATTACTCTTGTTGTCTGTGGTGTCACTTCTATGACAAGTTTGTGTATGTGTGCAGGTCTGCCTTGCTGGCTAGAAGAAGGTAGGTGCAATTTCATCATAAATGTATTAAAAAATTAATAGATATTGCCAAAAGCTCAAATTCCACAGTAAATAAGCCCCTGTCATTTGAGAGCTGCAGAGCACCTTCCAGATGTCTAGCTGCTCTCCTTCATGGCCTTTTCCAGGACCTACCCATCTTCCATTTCAGTTCTCGTGACCATTTGTGACTGCAAACTATTTTAATAAGATATCCGGGCAGATGAATGGGAGCAGTTTGTATGGGCAAAATCTATTCTTCCTCGGTTTCTACAGAAATATCATCAGGGCATCTTTCCTCAAATTCATGGCGCTTTAACAAAACCTCCTTTCAAAACCTGGAGAGTTCGTTTGTATACTATAGCTGCTAATTGGAATGTCAGCTTCCGTGACCAAGACAGGACAGAAAGAAAAGCAGTTAATTATTTCTGTTCATATCTGATGAATTTTTTCTCTTTTTCTCCTCTCTTTCACAGAGAGTCATTAGTCTGACACTGAACAATGCTCCATTATACCTGAACTTTTTTTTTTTTAATGATCAAAACCCCTTCTTGCTCCACATCTTTTATTTTCCTGCCTTTTATTTAACAACTTTATCATATTTTGAATTCAGCTTCATTTTACAGTATTGTGGAAAGATAATGAACTCAATCTTCTACCTAACAAATCATTATCAGAAATAATATATATATATATATAACATTTTTAATGTCCTAATAAAGCCACATGAAACCCAGTAGTTCACAATGAGACCTTTTGTACCACTGCAATACAGCAATAAACCCCCTAATCCTTCCACAGGAATTACAATTTTATCTGTCCCTATTACTGTTTCCCTCTTTATACACTTACATACTTCTAGATTAAATGAGATTATCCCATAGCAGAGCCTTGCCTGTAGTAGTCATAGTTATTATAGACTTGTGTTTCACACATGGAGGCAACAGACCAACTGATGTTAACCATCCTCTTTTTTTTTTTCACTTCTTTTTACAAATGCTGCAGAAAATAGAATAGTGTTTTTTTTTCTACTTTAGCTTCACAATGTTGTTGTTATTCAGAACACCTGAACTGTAAGCCACCACTGCATGGAATAAGGTCTCTGTGGTTTGAATAGTTCTGTTTGGAGAAGCAGACACATGCATCTCAAAATGAGGTAAAGAAAATTTTCACACTTACTACTTGGTCAACCAGCTCACCAATTAAATAATCATCAACTTTTAAGATCCAAGTGTTTAGCAAGCTATAGCTTTACAGATAATAACGAACACAGGACAAGCACAGGATATTGGGTATTGAGTATAAATTCAAGCTCGTATAGTGTCCCAGTTATGATGTATTTGGCAGTAATGCTGCATTTGCCAGACCTTTCACTTCATTTTCTGTCACCAATGAAATGAAACAAAAACATCATTCCTGTTTCCAGGAAAGGAATATTTAGCCAGGCTGACAGACATCCAGACATGCCTCTTGGCACCTTCAGCTACTTCATCCTCCTTTGCATTTCTAGCATTCAATGTACTTTGCCTTTGAAGAGGTGTGGGCATTAAGGGTAAATCCCTCTGGGACTGATGTTGTTCAGTGCTTTCATTGAGATGTCAGAGAAGAAATAAGCAGTAGAGGTAATAGCAATATGAACCATGTGACAGAATGTATGTATTTCCCTTATGTCTTGCTTCACTCTCCATACTATTTCCCTCCTTTTTTTTCCTTTGCTACTGACACTTCCTCTGCTTCCGTTCTCCATCACTCCCTTGTCTTCATTATCTATAAATGCATCCAACAGTAAATATGTGACCAGCGCAGCAGACACCAGACACTGCAGACAATTCTGGTACTTCCATTTGATCAGTCAGGTACTTTACCCCAAAATCTGGTCAATAATTTACCTTTCCATTTCCACCACTTGAGTCTGGACTAGAGAGCCCTGTAAGAGGGTAGAACACGTGCTTACTCAAGGAACAATAAGGTAAATGTAGGCATTTCTCCTTGTCCATACAAAAACTTGGTTTGAGATCTGAATAGGCAAAGCTGTCAAACAGGTAAGGCTAAACCTACAGGAATTGCTCAGTGCTGCAATTGTGTGGTGCTGACCACAGCAGCTTATTGACCCGTGGGTTGCTGTGTGCCATCACAGTACACATAAGCTGATGCTCATGGGCCTGGTTTTCCAGCTTACTACTTTCATTTGTTTTGCTTACAGTTAGTTGCAGCTTGTAATTTTATTCAGTATATCAAACCCATTAGCAGATTCTCCAGAAAATACTTGTTCAAAGCTGCAATACACATGCTGAAGAGGATATGGAAACCACTAGAAACCTATTCTGTGGTGGGAAACTTTCACCTACAGATTTATTAATAAATGAGACCATCACATAATGTAGTTTGACTCCAGCTGCAGCAATTAAGCTTTTACATTTCATTGCTTGCTGATCCTGCTCTTGTATTTTTTGGGGGAGGAGGAGAAGTGAATGTAGGAAATTGCAAATGCTCTGAAAGGACTCAAAAGGCAGAATGTCTGTACTACTTAAATTAGTAAGAAAAATAAAACAGATGACAGGTAGTAAGCCAATACACTATCAAGAGAGAAAAGGGGATGATGCAAGCAGTCTTTTTTTCAGAATCAAAATTCTAGGTTCCTATTGCAAACACTACTGAATGAGCATTAGCCTGCATGCTGCATTCCAGCAGGGCTCAATATCCCAGGAGTTTAGGGATTTACTAACCTTCATGACCAAGGAAGTATTTGGCAAAAGATTGTTTACAGTATTTGCAGGTTCTCTATTGGGAACAGTATCATTGGCATGTTCTGATTGACTCTGACTTCTTGGCTACTGCGTTATTTGCTCCTGTGTGAAAAGACTCTTAACTGACTCTGCTGCAAAATAAACACTGTTCTGATTTTGGAACTGGTTAAGACCTGCTTGCTATCTTATTTTAGCTAGATAGTTCTTTATTCTCCTGTTTCGGTTGTGTTGAAATTGTGTGAGCAAATAACAGAAAATAATAAAATACCTCCATGACATTTCACTGCTCTAATATTTTTCACTCCCTTTCTGTATTCACTTCTCTTAACTTGGAAGAACTAAATGCCTTGGTTTACATTTGCACATCTCTTTATCTGCACTGAAAGTGTCTATGTGTTTCTGCAAAGCAGAACGCTGAATACTTACAGGAACTTACTCTAAATCAGCCCACAGGTCTCAGAGGGGTTTAAAATCTAAAGTTTAACTGCTCAGCTTTAGAAAGCAACTAAAAATAAAAGAACCCTAATTTCTTTATGTGCATTTTACAGAATTTCACTGGACATGAAAAGGTAAAATTCACTGAATGAGTTCCTTGTTGTTCAGTTAAACCTCCCAAGAGACTGACAGAAGCAGAAAACCAATTTTGCTGATGTTTTGGTAAAAAGGCCACCTTTTTTTTCCCAATAATCTTCTATTTTCATCCAGAAAACTAGGAGAAGTACTTACAGGTGAAGTAAAGGCCTTTCTTTAAAAGACTTAAAACAAGCTAAAAAGTATGGTTTTTTTTCAGGTAATCGTGCTTTGAGGCTTCTCTGCACAGAACTCTGTTCTTACAGATACAAGTAACCTGAAAGCTGCTTGATCAGTTACAATACTAGGAGAGCTAAAGCAGCATTAAAAACCTCAGTTCAGGGAAAGGTCAAAAACAATCAAACCTCTGAGGCAATCAGAAGTATAAGTAACATTACGGGATGTGCAGCCTAAAATACTGCTATGAATCACAGTGAACATCAGTTGTCCATTTTTTAATAGCACAGCAAATTCACAAGCTGTCCTCTCCCCATCCTCTCTTCATCTCTTCTTAATTACCCTTCTTTTTCCCCCTCTCACTAAATTTTCAAGGAGATTGTTGGGAAACAAATCAAACATCAAACTCATTCTGTCCTTTTTTTTCCTCTTCTCTGTTAAATTACAGGGATCTCGTTTCAGTAGCACAGTCAGTAAAAGTGGGCTTCATCATACCTTGAAGCAAACATGAGTAAGAAAAAATTCTCAGGGCTAGTTTTTGTTCTGTAATAAACAATCACAACAAACCAGAAATCACCATCTGGAAGGGTGGCAAACAAGCTAAGCAGATCTTCTGAATTATATCAGAGGCTTCCTACATTCGAGTCCCGTCAGAATAAGACATTCACCGAGAAATGCTGTCTAGGGTACTAATAAGCAGATTAAACATATACATTGGAAGTCTCTTTAGAACTGTGCAAGGCATCCAAGATCTCCATTGATTTGAACTGGAAAAAGGTATAAGAAAAAGCACTATCAGGGGTGGGGTTTTTTTGTTGGGTTTTAAAAAAGGCATCTTACCATTGCAGCGTAGCTGGAGTTGAGTGCGGTTTTGATGCTCTATTGTTTTCTTTTTCCTCATCTGTTAAGAAACAAACAAAAATGTCATTTTAGTGGGGATTGCTGAGACATGAACGAACTGGTAAGGGGAAAAACAGAACAAAACCAAAGCAAACAACAAACATTCTTAAGTGCCAAAGCTTTCTCAAAACACTGGCTACTTTGTGGAAACATAGTCGTGTTCCTTCAACTAGCAGCAGTATAAGCTGCACAGGGCAATAAACCTTGTAAACATCAGTGATAGGAGAACCAGGGCAGTGGATAGGAATAATGGCATTGGAAGGGATAAATTTACATGAAAAAGAAATGTAACACTTAGACCTCAGCATGGCAAGACATAAAAACCATTTTCATCTGCTTTAACAGAACAGTTGCCTTAACCAATTTTGTATTAGGTGAGGCATTTAGTCTACTGGGGTTCATCCACTGTTGTGATCCTAACATATAATGTATAGTAAATGCTTGAAAATTTACAAAGTTTCACACTGAGCAAGAAAAACTCAATTTAAAAACGTCCTGTAATTTACTTTATTCCTTTTCAGTTTGTTTTTTTTCCTGATAGTATTCCTCTGTGTTTCCAAGGTAACTCTCTGATTCACCAACTTTCCCCAAATTTGAACCAAAGACTAATAAATCAGCTAATTAAAAGTCTTAAAGTACTGTATTCTTCCTAGTCCAGGTTAGTTCTTCTAAAACAATTTGAAAGCATGCATAGAATAATTCACATTAAATTGTTATTTGGGAAGTACATAGAACACCCTTAGGTGAAAGCTGAAGTGAAGCATAATCAGCACCTCCTGAACTCTATTTGTTGTATCAAATATGGTTTGATATTTTAACAGCTTTGTCCCTGATGAAAGCACTAAGTGTGCAAAGCTTTGAACCCTACAAAGTGAGGTAAACCACTGCGCCTACACACCATGGGGCAAGTTTCATTTGTTGACACAATCAACTTTTAGAAGTGAGCCTTTAGGGTGCTGAACCTGAAGGGAGGTGACCTATCTCATCTGAACATCAAACCCCACTGGGAGGTCTTTTGTGCAGCCTGTCCCAAGAACTGATGCACACAAATAAAACCCCACTTGGGAAAACACTGTCTTCAGCCCTCACGCTACATATTTCTTCCATTACATATGGTACAAGTTGTGTTAGCTGAACATCCTTTAGCCTGCAAGGCTGGTCCTCTGAAGGTCAGGAAAATTCAGATTTACAGTTAGCTGCAGACATTGCACAGCCTCTCTTCTGCATCTGCATAACAATGGGCTTCTAATTATTGGACTGCACACTCCTTCCCTGCCTTTCAGAGCCTCGCTTTTATTCGGCACATAGGACCAACATACACATTTCAAATCGCTTTTAAATTGTGTTTTTCATTTGTTTTTCCTAAACAAATGGGCAGCATCCAACAAACCTTCAGCACACAGGGCCTGAATGCTGAGCAGCCATGGCTGCTGCAAGCTGCTGACACTTCATAGCAGCCCCTGGCCAGGCAAGTGGCAGGACAAACAACTTCTCCATAGTGGGAGACAGAGCTGTGCAGCATGGAATTAAACTTCTGGGAGGACAAATTAGTCAGGGTTATCCCTTCTCAATACATTGAAAGTTTTTTTCCCCTCTTACTCTTAACTAACAATGATTGACACCCAGAAATCTGATGACACAGATACCATAAAAATAGCTTTTCTGGCTCCAGTCTTGCCTGAGGTGAGGCTTGGGAAAGAGATAGCAGCCATGTCTGTCCTGCTCTGTGGAAAGAAGAGCTCTCTGGGTCGAGGTTCACAGTTTTCCAGGTGACAGGGGATGTGGGAGCCTGGCTTGGAGATGCAAGAGCAGCTGCTGGGAAGGCAAGTGGGCCTTGATGTGGAAGCTCCCATAGTTGCCACAGAGGGGCAAAAGACAGATTGCCTGGCCAGATCCCAGTCCAATCCTGCATCTTGCTGCATCTCCCTGCCCACTCAAGGAAAAATTAGACAGCAGACCTGGGAACAATGCACAGGAATTATGGCAGATCCTCAGGCTTGGGGCACAGAGGCTGCTGCAATTGGCCTTTGCCTGCCAAACCTGGTGGGTCCCAGCAATGGCCTCCCAACAGTTCCTGAAGGTAAAAGTGGGAGGGAGATAGTTGCAAATGGTTCATTTTGGCAATGCATTGCACTTTCTTAAACAGTATTTCCTACATTAGTGCCCAAGCCTACTATCCACTAGTTTAAATTCAGTTATGTAATTGGTTTCTACCTTGCTGGAAATTGCTAGGGGGGACTCAAATTGGAAAAGCTCAAAGTCACTGATCTAAACAACTCCTCATCTAACTGTGGTGCAAAATCCTAAACCTCTGTGAGTGAAATCAAGATGTATTTTCAAGGTACCTGGTTAGGTGGGAAAGCTGGCACTCATCCAAACTGAAAGCTCAGGACAGTTGCAAGCTTACCCAGTTGAAAGTACAACTCTCAGCATGGAGACAGCCTTCAAAGACCTTCAAACACAGGATTACCAAATTCTCACCACACTAGAAAAATACTATTTCTTGACTCTCAGAGATATCAAAGGGCCTTTCTCCTACCAAATGTCAAGGAAGTTTCTTTACTAACATCTCCATCTTTCTCCTTTAAAATTCTTATTTCAAAGCCACCAGAGCAGAATTCTGTTTGCATCTTGTACATATATGTGTGCCTTTCCCTGAACTCTCAGGGGACTATACTATGTAGACTATACTAAGTCCAGCTCAAGGGAATTCTTGCTTCTTGGAGCAAGACATGGAGATAACAGCAGTTATGGAAAGCACCTCTTTAAGCATGTTGCCTTAAACTAAGTGGAACAACTCAAAGCGAAGACACTGCATTAGTCCATCATTTTCTGAAATGCTGATGTTAATCACAGCAGAAGTGGATTTAAAGCTCTGCTTTCCACTGTGGAGATAATGGAAATGTGCTGTACTTTTCCAGCTGCCCACAAGTGTCTCAAAATCACTAAGGATCTAAAATTATTAGTAGCTTTATGTGGATAAAATCCTTCCCTTAGTTCAGGTAACTTTACACTTTTCAGATGAATAGCCTCTTTCTCTGTTTCCCCTGCAGTCCAGACTCTGCCTGTTCTCAAAAGTGATTTGCCTTAGCTAAAATTAAACATCAGTAAGAAGCTACTTTATCTCTTACCTACATGTACCCATAAATAAGATTAATGATCATTAGCACGTATTCCATGCTTTTAAAGCAGGGACTTTTTTTGAACCCTGAAACCTCTTCAGTCACATAGACGTTCTGCAGTAGAATCATAGAATCAACCAGGTTGGAAGAGACCTCCAAGATCATCCAGTCCAACCTATCACCAGCCCTAGCCAGTCAACTAGACCATGGCACTGAGTGCCTCATCCAGTCTTTTCTTGAAGACTCCCAGGGACGGTGCCTCCACCACCTCCCTGGGCAGCCCATTCCAATGGGAAATCACTCTCTCTGTGAAGAACTTCTTCCTAAGATCCAGCCTATACCTACCCTGGCACAACTTGAGACTGTGTCCCCTTGTTTTATTGCTGGTTACCTGGGAGAAGAGGCCAACCCCCACCTGGCTACAATGCCCCTTCAGGTAAAGGCTAAGTTCAGTAAAGAACTGAGCCAGCAGTGTGCACTTGCAGCCCGAGGGCCAACCAGATCCTGGGCTGCATCAGAAGAGTGGCCAGCAGGTCGAGGGAGGTGATTCTCCCCCTCTACTCTGGTGAGACCCCACTTGGAGCACTGCATCCAGTTCTGCAGCCCCTATTACAAGAGAGATGTGGAGATGCTGGAGTGTGTCCAGAGAAGGGCCATGAGGATGATCAGAGGGCTGGAGGAGCTCTGCTATGAGGACAGACTGAAAGAGTTGGGGCTGTTCAGTCTGGAGAAGAGAAGGCTCCCAGGTGACCTTCCTTGTGGCCATCCAGTATCTGAAGGGGCCTACAAAAAATCTGGGGAGGGACTTTTTAGGCTCTCAGGGAGTGACAGGACTAGGGGGAATGGAGCAAAGCTGGAGGTGGGGAGATTCAGAGTGGCCGTGAGGAGGAAGTTGTTGAGCATGAGAGTGGTAAGAGCCTGGAATGGGTTGCCCAGAGAGGTGGTTGAGGCCCCGTCCGTGGAGGTGCTTAAGGCCAGGCTGGATGAGCTCTGACCAGCCTAATCTAGGGTAGGATATCCCTGCCCATGGCAGGGAGGTTGGAACTAGATGATCCTTGTGATCCCTTCCAACCCTGACTGATTCTATGATTTTAACCTAGGATCATTCTAATTTAGTAGATGTGATTTTAAAATGAATGTCCTGAGGAAAAACCTCAATGAAAATCAAGTAGCTTGTTTTTTAAAGTATTTTTTTCCCCTGATGGAAGAATAAGAGGTATAAAACCAAACAGAACAAAAACCCCACCACCAACAACTGGATAGAACTTTCATTTCACACAGTTTGAACACTGCTTTAGAAGTGAAAAAAATAGTCTGAACCTTTTATCTCATATGAGCTGTCTATACATTCACATTTCTAAATTCAGGAAAGCAAACTTTCCACTTCATCAGGTAACAGACTCCTTTCCCATAGAATCTTAGTTGAAACTTTCATAATCCTTGAATTGTATTCTTCTGACTCCTATTTCAATTTAGCAAGCCTGGCTCAATGCACAGTACACAGAACATCCTGTAGAGTTGTTTGCTTTGGGTTTTTTTACTGCTATCAGATATCAGGCTGTACCATTCCCTTTTAAATCTTTTGACTAAAATGTAGAGTATGGAAGTGGTGAAAAGAAAAAATGTTTTTAAAAACCTGGAAACTGCAATGAAATTTGTGTGTAAATGTTATATTAGAATGTGTAAGCTGTGTTTTGGGACATGTCATAAAAGCTTCTGAGAGGGTAAGAATTGCCTCGAGAAGCAGTGAGACCATGGGAATCTACAGCTAGGAGTCACTGATTCCCCTCGCAGTGTAATGCATGCTCAAGAGTCCTGAAGGTATCTGGAGGAGATTGCAAAGGGTCCCTTGCTCTGAAGTGTGATTCTGTAGCATACTTCAGCTATAGAAAAGAAGACCAACAACATTATTAGTCTTATCCTAAAAGCCTATGAACTGTACCCAGGAAAAAAATAGTTGCAAGACCAAGCATGATATGGAGTAAGAATATTATCAGTTCAGTGCAAATAGTCACAGCATCATTGGATACAAGGACAAAACACAAACAAAACCAAACCAACACCACCAAACCCAAGTTTTCTCTGGTAGACTGCAGCTAAAAGCTACCTAATGTGTTTAGACATGAAAAATAACTAGTCTGGAGAAAGATGGATGACATCTTTTGGCTGCAAATGACTACTGGAGCACCACTGGCAACAGCAATTTGACCACCCTTCTAAAGAATTCAAACTGGGTTAGGTAGGTTTTCTCAAAACGTTTTGTCTCCTGCTGTTTGTAAATGCATAACAGAGGCTGGACAAAGAGTGACACAATGGTTTGGAAATGTCTCTGTTGGTGTGTGGGCATCAATAGAGAAACATTAGAAAGAACTGAAGCACTGGAAAGGAGCACACAGCACAATGATTTCTAAGGTGAAGCTTCTACTTTTTTTCTAGATTTCACAGATTGTTTGTCTTCCTGGTGCTCAAGAATTAGCTTTTTCTTTCTTACATGTTGCTCTTCACCCTCTCCCTTCTTCTTCCTTACCCCTCCAAAACAAGTAGGATTTTCCAGGTAGATTAATTCTCTTATCTGCATCACAAAAGCATATGGGACGAGCTGTGTATTAAGCAGGAAGCTAGATGAGGTCAACTCTTGCTCTCATCTGGGTGTCCATTGTGTCTTCTGCACACAAATTGTGGGATAAATTCATGTATGTATTTATCAGTTCTAAATTTGCCACCTTTTGTTACTTGTCCCTTAATTCCTGTGCCAGAAAACAGAATGAGCAACCATCCTATCTTCTCGATGCCACTGTGTGAAGTACCTGCTCTTTCTAACTTGTGCAGATCTGCTTCTTACTGTCCCTGAGCATGTGGAAGTTTTCTCCTGTTCACATTTAAACTGAAAGCACTCAAACTACCACTAGTTCTACTACAATGTATGTAGGGTAGCAGATCTAGAACAGAATACAGAAGACAGCTGTGTTGGTCTGAGGCTAATTGGAACATCTTAATGAGAAGAATTAGATTATAAGCTGTGAAAAGGAAACAATGGTGATGTCTACTTCACTCCTAGGTTCAATGAGACATATAAAAACAAGGACACAAAAATAGATAAGACAGTGTCTCTGTCAGAGTTGTTGCCTGTGTTTTCTCCCTGGGCTTTTGTGGCTGTGTAACTCAACCAATCATTTTGCTTCTGACCCTCCCTTGCTGATCCCCCAAACTCACCATGCACATAAGGCAGACTCTGGGATAAAGTAGAGGGATGGAAAGAAGGTGGAAGGGTGGTTGGGAGCCTATCATGGGGACACTGATTTCTGGGAGCAGTGTTGAGTTTCTGTATTAGTTTTAACTCGTTTATTTTTTTATATGGCTGTAAATATTATAATATGTTGTAAATATCTGCTTGTGTATTCTGCTAAGCTGTGAATATAAAAGCTTCATTCCTTAACTTCCAGTTGGCTGAGTCTAGTCTGGGTGATTTCACAAGAGTGAGGGAGTGGGTAACTCCCAAACCATCACATCAACTTAAAATTATGACATAATGTTGGGGGGGAGGGGTTAATATCGACTAGTGGTGCTCCATAATTACCTTGACAGTGATGTCTTAAACTGTGAGTCTAAGGAAAAGATCACTGAAGTCAATAGAGTTGAATTCTGACTCTCTTAAGAGAGTCTAAAGTCACATCTCATTCACTACAGATTCTTTCCATCATTTTCTCAGTAGCATCAGACTGAAACAAATTTCCAGTCTCATAGGTTGTCATTGAATGCAAATCGATGAGCAGGTGCTTTTTATTTTTTCACTGCAACCTTATTTTAAAAGATAAACTAATTTTCAGTTCCTTCATTTTTGAGAACAAACAAAGCCTTGTCCAAGTTTTATTATCTGTCTTTTAAGGATTCTTGTCTAGTCTTCTTCACTTGGGAGTAGTGAATAAATGCAATGTTTCTAACACTTCCTTTGTCCTTTGGAAGAGACATTGTGTCAAAAGAGATCCCTGGATAAATAAGAGTAGGGTCTCAATACAGCAAATTTCATGATGTACTAAAACGTGGCTGCAGGACATATCCTTTTACTGTGATATCAAAATAAAACAGCTCACTTAAAATGGAAAAAAAACTAAACCAAACAAAAACCTCACAGTGCAAATGGGACATTCAACAACTAAGAAGCTATTAAAAATACTTTTTTCCCCCCCAAACATATGAATATGATAAAAATGTGATCCTTTTATGAATTAAAGAACTCTTTCTGCGTTAACATATTGTAACCTAAACTAACATATGGGGCCTAGGGAGGAAAACTGAAGTGAAGGGTATTTTGTTTTATGCAAATTAAGCATAATAGAAATTGCATAGGCAAAAGTAATAGAAATTGCATTAGGAAAATTAAATGGTAAATGAAAATTTGTCTTATAATTCTGAAAACAAACAGATTATTTTAAGATACCTTGGAGTATTTTTTTCATTACCTATTGTTTAAAATAAGATCTAGTGTTACTAGATGAGTTAAAAAAATAAATTCTACTAGATTTATAATTGTTTCCTCTCTATGACTAAAAAGGAAACAATATCATACTTTAATATGTGATTGTTTCAAAAAAATTCTGATTATTTTTTTAGTTCCTAAAGATTTTACATGCATGATTTGATGCAGCAATATTGATAAAACAGCACAATTTTTCCTGTATCTTAACCACATGGTGTTGGCCAGTGAAAAGCAAACCAGATGGTTTTGCTCAGCTAATACCAACACCACATTTGAGAGGTCATCCAAACTTTATTCAGCGACAGCAAAATTCTTCTGGTTATTTTCAATAATAGATAGTAATATTACTTCCTTCTAAATGATGCAAAATAGCACATATTCCAGAAATAAAATGAATTAAACTATTGAATGTGTCAAGTGAGTTCAATCTTCAAACTCTGCAGTGATAAAAATGTTTCCAAGAGGTAGCAACTTATGTAGTAGGAAATTAGCACTCGGACATGCTCGCACTCATTTTAAATGAACGAGTTACTTACTTTCGTCGTTAGAAACATTCCCCAGAGAGGTGTGACTGGAGTAACGTTTGTTTTCACTTTCATTGAGACATCGTTCAATCCAACTCTCTGCAAAAGAACAAAGATCCTCTTTTGGGTTTGTTTGCCTCTGCATTATAAAGTAGCATATAAAACTAAAGGAAGTGGCCAGTTTTCCACAAACACGTTCTGTGACCTTTGTGTTAAAACGTGCCCAGTCTGATAATACTTAGCAAGAAAATCCTTTCTTGTTTTCAAATTTAGCTGTTGCTTTTTTAGTTTCTTTTTTTTTTTTTAATTGGTTTAAGCAACAGAAGGTGTTTTCCAAATAGAGGATATGCTTTCTACTCCTCATCATACCATACATGAAAAAGAAAAACCATCTAATGTGGGCAACTGAAACATAAGTTGCATTAATTTCTAAATCTAGGTGTGGCAAAGACTTGTGTACTCATTTCCACTCATTTCTGGGTTTGACAGAACTGTTAATGTGTGTAAAATCAACCATTCACATGGATTTTTCTAACAGTGGGGCTCAAACTGTACTTTCTGAAGCCAAATCCTACTACCCCGTTCACATTGGTGGAGTTTCCAGCCCTACCAAGATCTTTTCCATGCAGATATTAGTGAGTCAGCAGGCACTGAACTACTCGGACCTCTGTCACTTCACAGTGCATACTCAGCCACTCCTGTCTTTTCTCATTGTCAATTTATTCTTACCAGTCAGATGAGGTACAGCATTACATGGATTTGACTCTGCTGCTCTTTCTGGAAGCTGTAACATACATCCCCTGACAACTTTAGAGAATATATCAGGCTCAGCAGAATTTAATGTTAGGGGGCTTCGGGGCAAAAGTTGCACCTTCCTGTGTGTTTCCTTGGACAAAGTATAAAATATGAGTCATTGGATTTGCCTGGAGATCCTAGACATGGCAACAATAAACTGATCTCCCTCACAAGATTATTTTTCAAGAACCTGTATGTGAACAGAAGTGAACTTATGCTCACAGAGCTTCCTACGGTCAAAGAAAGAAAAGGAAGGGATAGGTAGGAAGGCTGCAAGGTAACCCCACAAGTTATTACAGGAAACAAACCCACTGAGTCAAGAGATGCACAAGAAATAAGGGGAAACAGATCTCACTGTCAGCAAACTGCCAGAGCCAGAAACACCTTCAAAGACATGGAAATGGCTGCAGATTCCTTTCCATAAGCTACTCCCCAGACACATCAGGCTACCAGCACAGCACAGACAGCTGTCTGCCAGCCAGAGAAAGCCCATCATAGCAGCAGACTTGGAAAAGCAGAAGCCCAATGTCTTGGGAAAGCTGCACTCTGGTTTAGAAAAGGCACAAATTGGTATAACTTATTTCAGCACTAGATGCCAAAAAAATAAATACACAAATAGTCATGGTCAAACAGATCCTGCTTTTTAAACCCAGGCAGATACATAAACTTGTGTGTGTTGCTCTGCACACACAGTCCCCACTGCCATGCAAACAAAAGTGCAACAGCATACACGTTGGACTACAGAATAGGTCTGCCGAGACCCCTTCAGAACTGGTTCCCAGTCTCTGCCACAAGTCTCCAGGCACTGCTGCTTTGTGTGCTTCTGGTTTTCAGGCACTCTACAAGAGGTTGTGACAGCTCCATGCCAGTCCCTTCCTTCTGCCTATTTGCTCATGCATTCACAGCAGGAACGTGCTGCAGAGCTACCTTCACTGATGTGAGCAAGTCCCTCTGTGTGTCTTCCTCATGTACCATCAGCCTGCCCTATGTCTACAAAGCCTCACGACCATGCTGCCCACTCCTTTGAGGTACTTCTCTGAAAATCAACCAAAAGAACAACTCTTGGTGTCCATGGATTTTTCAGGGTACCTCTTCAAATTCAACGTGGCCTTGCACAAAAATCACTCTAAAGCTGCCAACACTGATATGTAAAACTTGCCAGCAAGACCCATGCTGCCTGATCAGCTCCTGCTCCCTTACAAACCCACAAGCCTGGGGTGACTAACTTCAAGGCTTTCCCTCTTCACACTGCTCAGCTGCATCGAGTAGGGGGGTACCACCTGCTCCTCTAAAGGCCAACACAACGATATGGCTGCTTCATGCCAGATTACTTTTACCAACCTAAAACTGAGCTACTAGCATCTCCCTGCTCCTGTTTTAGTACTGTGATCTGAGCAACAGCAGCTTGGATCCTCACAGATCACTACGAGGTGAAGAGAAACTTGCTGGCAAGGATAACAGCAGAGAGAGGTGCAAGAAGCTTTGAGAGAGATTACCCTTCCTCCTCCTCCTTTTTTCAGCACACAGCCGTGGCTGTATATAATTCCCTTGGCTCTGAGCCCAGCTGCAGGGAGTAAAAGCAAAGGCGGCTGCCATTAGCGCCAAGGAGAGACTGATGCCCAACTCTGCCCTTTCTTTTCCTCCCAGCACCAAGAGCTGGGAAGCTGGGAAGCATCCTCTTCCCTCGGCAGCAGGGAACTGGCAGCAGCCATCTTTAGTCACGTTCCCTGCCTAAAGTAGTAGGTTAAAAAACTTCTGAAGTGTCACTCGATAACAATTTTCCAGCATCCTTGTTTGTGCACTGTCTCTTATAGCTGTTCATGCAATGTACTCCTTTTTCATTGGCAAAGCAAGTTACAAACTCTCTAGAAACACTGCAAGATATAAATTCTCTGGAGTAGGTGCAGTCACTGTTTAATTATGTGCTGCAGCTCCTTAGGTTCTGAATCACCCTAGTTCAGCTCACTCAGCCTGAGTCTGGCTTTGTCTTTGTGGCCTTGCATTTAAATAGCTGGTAGAAATTCTTCGAGCCTGAAAAGATACACGACCTGTCTGGCACAAAGGAGTGAAAAAAAACCCTAACTCTTTTGAGCAAAAGTGTCAGAGAGTTTATGGCAAATTATTTGGCAGATGACAAGATGTGGCAATACCAACTAGCTATTTAAAGACTGTGTTATCTTATAAACTAACTGATACAAGCGTAAATAAATACTCTAATAAATACCTTCACTTACTAAGTAGATTGTTTTGTCTGTCTATATACAAAGAAAAAAAGTGTTTATAAAGCTTTTATCTCCCCATATAAATAAGCATGCTTTCAGTTATTTAAAATAAAAGTTCATGCTTTTGCTGAAATTTAAAATATCCCCTCCACGAGCCTGCAGACCTCAAATATAGCAGCACCTGCCTGAAAAAAAAAAGCAAAACCAAGGAAAAAACAAATGAAAAAAAAAAAATCAACCAACAACAGAATAATCTAAGAAAAAGGCAAAGCAAACAAAATGTAAAGGCCAAATTAAATCAGACTTTCAGAAGGTCTTTTAGAGTTAATACCATTAGATCCTGCTCCAGCACAACAAACCCACTAGGCAGAGCCCTGCACACATCTCATGACCTCTTGTCTTTATGAGACACAGGTGTACGATCAGAATGAACTGAGGCCTGTCCCAGGCAGTCCAGCTGCAGAGACTGAGGAAGAGCCTTCTGGCTACCTCCTGGTGTCACCAGGTTGAGATTTCATCACTTGTTCCCAAGACTGACATCAATTACACTACACCACTTCTCTAGACAAGCACTGAAACACATAGTATGGAAGGTTTTGCACGCTTAAAACCTAAACTATTGTGCTTAGAACTCACAAAATTCTCACAGAAAGGATTTCACATCAGGAGGAGACACAGAATAACGGAGAGTTCAGGTGGTGATTAAGCAGAAGTACATATCAGACCTGATAACAATGATGAATCACTAACACAACATGGATAGACCTCGGATTTCTAGTATGATGTGCTTGTGAGAGTAAAAGAAAATGCATCCTGTCTCATACAGGGTGTACTTCTACTCAGTGCATTTCCACACAGATATTAAATCATTTCCTCTCCCTGCTCTCTGGGACTTCTTCACATCTCAAGTCCCAACATACTGTACCCTCAGTTATACCAGCACAGTGGCTTGAGCAAGGATCAGCACTGGCCAAAAATAATCCAAGCAAAATAAACAGAATAACAAATATCTAGTAGTAATGTGCTGTGTAGTCAGATACTGATGACTGTAATGTGAATCAGTACAGGAGCCGTTGCAACCCTATTAGCAAAGCATGCAGATAAGGTATACTACACAGCATTTCAAAAATGCACCTCTAAATGCTATGTCAACTATTTAAGTTCACAAAGATCGTAAGTGAATTGTAACAGAGCACACACACTACCTGTCAGCCTTACAGCTTCTGTTGTATTGATTTCTACACCACTGAATACATTCTATCTTTGGCAAGATTCTAGCACGTTGGGGAAAACTTGGCTATTCAAATTACCACTGCTTCTCCAGTGTCAGTTTTCTGACAGAATCATTTGCTATGGCAGAAACAAGAAATATACATTGTTCCAAATGATGTGCTGAGAAATAGACTAAAGATAACCATGGAACTACTTCGAGCCCTCATTTGCCTCTTTGCTTTTAGATTCTAATCTTGCCAAGACTGGCATATCCACTGAATATCAGTCATGATAGTACTCCTCTTCCATTAAATGTGCCCAGCACAATTTTAGCAACTGAAGTTTAATCTGAGCTTGCTTTCAAAAGCTGGCAGAAGAGAGGCCTGCATGACTTCCCCTGTCCCCACCAAGGCTCTCCTCTTCACACTGACAAGCATATTTTCATTTGTATCATACCTGAGCTGAGAAGGCAGGCTTGAGTCTTCCAAAACAGAGGCAAATGTCTGAGAGCTGCGCAGAGACATGAGCCTTCATGAGCTCTCAGGAAAGAAAAGTATGCACTACTTTTTAAATGATTGATTACTTTGACATGTTACCTCCTTCAAAAGGAAAGGCTTGCTCCTGGAAGACCTTTGAAAGGTTTCTCCCTACAGAGCTTCAGTTGAGATGAGAGTATTCAGAAGAGACACCTGCTTATTGCCAGTACATTTAATGAGATAATTACTCCCTGCATTCATTGCTCTCACATGTGCATGGTCACAAGAGCTGTGTGAGAGGCACCTGGGCTCTGCTCTGCAGAGAATAAGAGGAGATGTGCCTTATCACAGCCTGAAGTAGGTTCTGCAGTTTCTGTCCTGTAAGGAAGGGTAAGAGTTGCTCCAGTGTTAGCACAATCAGTAACCACAGCCCCTTCTAGCCTTTGAAAGCCATCATGTCCTGTTGGGCATGCAAGCAGGATAGCAAAAGCAGACAAAAAGTTTGCTCCTGCACATCTGGGAGGTGATCGTACTCAGAGCTGCTGGCTGCAGCCCACGGGCACATGTGTGCATCATGAAGGAGGATTAAGAGATTTTACAGGCAAGATGAAAATCTGTGGTCACCTGCGCTGCATTTTGCCTCACCTCAGGCACCTACAGCGGTACTGACAGTTCTAGTTTTCCCCACTCATGCCAGGTTCTCTGATCTGGATATGCTGGTACCACTGGCATAATTGTGAATCACTGCTTTTCTGACATTGTATGAGAGGAGAATCCCCATGTCCTAGAAAGAGAGTCAAAGCTTTTCATAATCACAATGTCAGTTTGCAGTCACCATATGCTTTTCTTCACCACAGCCCTACCAGTTGCACAGAAATTCCTCTCATACAAGTTCTGCTCTAGGTTGGCCCAAAGACTCCAAATTTTAAAGCAGTTTCCCAACAAGAATGACAATTTGCTTAGTGAGATGCACATGGACCAGCATTTCTTCCACAGAAGTTTGTCTATCCATGAAATAGGGCTCTACCTCTGGAATAAGAATCAGAGATTTGCCAGGGCTGAAACTATTACCTAAACCATGTACCAGCTTGGATGGTGCAGCTGCAACAGTCCAACTCCTTATTTTTATTCACAGCTGCTCTTGTAATTTTTACCCTGGGGTCTCAAGGCAAATGTAGAAAAAGTAAGCAACTGTGGACAAAGATACACAAAATATAGATAATAGGTAGTAGATAATAAAAGGAACAACACATTTTAGTGGGAAAACAAATATTGAAAAGTGATGACAGGCAATTTTACAGTCCCTGTGACAAAGAAGGAACTCCTGTCATGCATATGGAGTCTTAGCACCCCTCTGAGTTATTTGCTTTTTGTTCTCAGAGGGAAGAGTTACTCATCTCTTCCTGCAGTATCTCTTTGCCAAGTGTCTCAGTACTGAGCTGGCCAGCATTACTGCCTAGCTGCTCATCTGATATGTTAGCTCAAGAGAAAGTGGTCACAGAGAGCAGAATTGGCAGGTAAAATAAGTACCTTTGAAGCTCAGGAGGCTGACTGAAGAGCCATGAACCTCTCATTTCAAGTTTGATAGCCCAAGGCACTAGCCAGATATTGTATCCACTACAAAATTTTGCAGTGGAGTTGATGGATTTGGTTTTGGTTTTTAAGGGAAACCATCACTGCCCTTACAGGTTCTTTCGTTGTCCTTCTCAGAATAAAAGCTGACATCTGCATGATCCATTGAGGGTTTTCTCTGCAGAGCTTGTCTTGCAGAACATGGTCTGAGACATGCTGCCACCCGATGCCACCACTCAACAAACCCTCTCTGTTCATGCTGTCTGTGTGACACCATTGCTGCAGACACAGACCTCTACAGCTGAGAAATTCACAGTGACTGGATCTATTTTGACTATCCCTTAGTGTGCTGCAAACCTAATTTCTAACCACCATATGAATGAAAGTAAAGCAAAAGAATGATCCAGAATATCTAATATTTTCACTGGTGCAAGTGAAAACTGTATCTTGTAACACATGAATGTCTTAGTTCAATTAGCCATACCAACTTAGAAGACAACTGACAAGGACAATCCCTTAAAAGCAAAAGAGATTACCTCTTTCTCTCCTGGGTAATGACTAGGAGATAAACCTGAAGTTTAACCCTCAAGCTATTAAAAGCCTGCTCTACTACCTGCTGCATGTAACACCTGCTCTGACTAGAAGCAGAGGATTCATGTTCTGAATCTCCCACACACCTTGCAATACAGCACTGCTGGTTACAGGTACATTTGCCACCTGAGGAGTGTAATGCTGCTGGAGTGCTGCGAGGGCTGGTGACAGCAGCACGTTCAAAGCATTTCAAGAACTACACCCTCTGAAAACACATGCCTGTGATGAGACAGGACTTGCCAGCTGCTGCTCCCATCAAAGACATTCAACTTACCAAAATCAACTAAAATGAAGAAAGACAGGTTGTTAGGGACAGCTAATTACACACTGGGTTTTTTTTTTTTCTAATTTAGGCTTTCACAGGTGATGTAGTCTTCCTCCTCTCCATTATCAAATGAAACGTGAGACCATATCAAGGCCACCATCCAACTGCTGTTCTCTCCGATTACTCCATTACATAGACACTCATTCATCACAAAATAGCTCCTATTTGACCATCACAGGGGACCTGCCACACAGAGCTTAGGTTTGCTCCTCACTGCCTAGTTCAGTGCCATTGCTCGCAACTTACATCTCCTTCAGTCAGTGCATGTGAGCTGTCAAGAACATCTTCAGGCTCCACGGGAAATCATGCCACTGTCCTCTTTGGTCCTGCATGGCCATCTTCTGTTCTTCCAAGAGACCTGCTCCTCAGGGATGACAGTGACACATGGCCTTGGTGCAGATGGTAGAGCCACTACACTGACATGCTGCCAGATACCTTGGTGCTTCATTTGCTAATCTAACTTTTTGTTTTGTCTCCAACAGGGGGAAATGTCAGGCACTCTTGATGCAGTCCTTTCTTTTGTTCTCATTTCTTGGCATACAGTTCTTTTGGAACTATTTCAGGGTTAATGGACATTGGTCTAGGGCATTTACGAGATGCTGGCAGGAATGTTTTTGTTCTTTTTTCTTTGACTCATGATTTTGGTGAAGTATCATCATAAGAATAGAGAATTACTGTTGAATCTGTGAAAGCTCTTGTTTTGTGTAGCCAGGTCTTTCCTTCTAGTACTGATTTTCTGTTAATCCTTTCGATAACCTGTATTTACAAATTGGCATCTTGCCTTTAAATTGATATAATGAAAGGCACCATTGATCATCACCCTTTAATTTCCTAGAATACTTTGGTAGGCTATAAGGCATTTATGAGATGTTGCTTTCTTTTTACTCTGTGTATTATGCAGAAATTCATCTGAATGTGATATTTCAGTTGATGTACTCTGTCAAAAATATTTCTCATTAAGAAGCTGAAAATGTAGACCAAGCACACACTGGAATCCTAGAATACAAGGTTTCTCTGTATATTGACTGTAGTATTTAGGGCAGGCTTCAGCCTGCATCAGACAGGACTTCAAAAGTCCTATCCATTCTCTTCTCTGGAATTTTGTATTGTACTGCTATAACATTTCAAACTCAGTATGGAAAATACTCTCCCAGTCACACACTTCTCTATCACACTGTTTTAAAAATTAAGTTTCAACAGACTACTAAATATCCACTTGGTTTTTGCCACATCAAGGCCATTCCTGATTTAACAGGGAAAAGAACCTTACCTGTTCCAATTTCAGCTGACTACTCCTCACTTTCATCTGGGGTTAAGCGACTAACACAGGCATCACAAATTCACCTCTCCCAGGGCACTTAACTTGCATGGGTGTGCAATGTGCAGGCAATCTTTTCATCAGCAGGATATCACATGTATCACATGCTTTCCAAGAGCCAGCTCTGCATACAGCAGAGCACACCCTTATGCTTCTACAACATGATGTATTATAGATAGTCCTTCAGAATATGCTGTCTGAACCAATGTAAATGCTATCTTTGTCTCACATTAAGCTGCAAAGATGTCCCTTGATTATTGCCAGTCCTAGACCTTGAGCAGTTGAGTCCAATTGTGAGGCATATCTGCCCACAGTGGGCAGGTTGGAGTAGATGATTTCTAAGGTCTCTTCCAAGCTGACTCATTCTATGATTCTGTGTTCTCCTAGAATAACAGACAGCCTCTTGATGCCTCTTGTGGGTCACATTTATTAACTTCTTATGCTATAAAAGTAATGTGAGGCACACTTGAGAGCTCATATGAGGAGGGCCTCCACTTCTGGGTACCTATATCACAGTATCACAGTATCAACAAGGTTGGAAGAGACCTCATAGATCATCAAGTCCAACCCTTTACCACAGAGCTCAAGGCTAGACCATGGCACCAAGTGCCACGTCCAATCCTGCCTTGAACAGCTCCAGGGATGGCGACTCCACCACCTCCCCGGGCAGCCCATTCCAGTGTCCAATGACTCTCTCAGTGAAGAACTTTCTCCTCACCTCAAGCCTAAATTTCCCCTGGCGCAGCCTGAGGCTGTGTCCTCTTGTTCTGGTGCTGGCCACCTGAGAGAAGAGAGCAACCTCCTCCTGGCCACAACCACCCCTCAGGTAGTTGTAGACAGCAATAAGGTCACCCCTGAGCCTCCTCTTCTCCAGGCTAACCAATCCCAGCTCCCTCAGCCTCTCCTCGTAGGGCTGTGCTCAAGGCCTCTCTCCAGCCTTGTCGTCCTTCTCTGGACACGCTCAAGCATCTCAATGTCCCTCCTAAACTGGGGAGCCCAGAACTGAACACAGTTCACAACAACCTATCACAACATTTCTTATACTCACAGCAATCTCCATTCTCAGCTCACAGTCCCTCAGCTCACCAGTGTGCATGAGAAGACACGGTGTCCTCAAATCTCTAACTCAGCTCTGCTTCACCAGTACACAAGACTGGAGTCATTTAGCTCCATTCTGGGGCTCAGCAAGAGAAAGGATTTGCAGCAAGTATCTCCTTGCCTCCGGAGCTAGTGAATCCAACAGACAGGCCAACTTGACACAGAAACAGTAGTACATCAGTTAGACAGGCCCACAAAGGTGACAAAATGAAAAGATGTGAGATGGGTGGGGCTGAGGGAAGTGAGAGAAAAGGGGGTAAAAAGGCTGGTTGCTGGAAAGGAGGTGAAAAGTGAAAGGAGAAAAAAACCAAAAGACTGAGTAACAAAGAAATGGCTGTAGTCAAAAAGAAAGCATATGAAGAAAGTAACTATAGAGAAGAGATTTAAAAATCAGAAGGAAGAGGTCAGCTCCAAAGGAATAGGGCTGTAGTAAATATGTCTCATCAGAAACAGCAACCAGTTAGCAGACTGAAAGAAGAAGACAAACAAACAAACAACAAACCAGACAAAGACATGCAAAGAAAAGTCATGTTAAGATGTAACCACTTGACTGAAGAAGAGTGTGCACCAAAGGAAAGAGAAACTGTATTTATTCAAATGGTGGCTACTTTCCCTCAATTTATGTACATCTATTCCAAACCTAACTCTTGCTCTTGCTCACCACTGGTAAAGGATGCAGCCAGAGTTATGAGAAAATACAGCACTAACAAAAGAAACAGATTTCTTTCAGGTGTCAGTGCGCACCTAGAGAATATCTGCTTACCAAAACTAGCAGAGTAGACATCAATAAATCATCATAACTTACTCCCACAAAGACTGGTACCTCTCAGAACTAATCTGTGTATACAGAGCAAGCATTTCTTGACATTAATTTTACAGCTGTATGTGCCTGATGAGAAGTCTTCTTTCAGTCCTGATATGCCTAGACTGACAAACTCATAAACTTGTATGAATTTAGTCCCTTCCACACAGCCTTTGCCCTCATCTTAGAAAGCACTATGAAAGTAGACCAGTGCTTTTAAAAGTAGGAGCCTGGCTTTTCTGAGAAGCCTCCAGTCTCCTCTGAACAATATGCAAAGCAAACTCAGGGAGGGAACATGAGAAAAAAGAGAAGTCTTCTTTCCTCCTCCTTCTTTTCTTGCCTAAGACTCACCAAAACAAGAGTCTAGTATTGAATATTCAGCACTGAACACTAACTGCTCAATAGACAGTCTGTTTGCAGAGCTCAAAGTGGAAATGACCCAGCAAGGAGGAGAGGTGAACACACTGCTCCATCCATGTGATTAAACTGCTCTGTAAATGCAGTCCTCCCCAGTTTTCCCCCACCTCGTGTACAATGGAAGCCATTTGCTACCCCTACCACAACTCCTTTAAAGAAAACTGTTTGCATTAGAGGGGCCTCTGCACCAGCATTGTCCCCATGACTCTCTGCTCAGGACAGGAATGTGAGATCCAACACTGGGAAACCTGCACTAGCCACTCAATCTGACCAGCAGGATCTGTTATTGCCATCACTTGGGAGGAAGCAAGGAAGAACAGGGAGCAGTTTTCAGAGGAGCAGAGCACCCTGCTGGGTGTCTCAGCTCTCAGCTTGCAACAAACACAGAGTGAATCTCGGCCAGCAGCTGCCTTCTTCTGCCACGGACCTCAGAGGTCTCTAAACACTCCTTCTCTGAGTTGGTGCATTAAAGTGTCACACAGGGAGCATCCAGGAGGCCCAGCTGGGCTGTGGGCTGGTGTGCAAACACAACACAACCCTTAGCAAATGTGTCACTTGCACACAGCCCCTCATGTGGCAAACTTCCCACGATAACTAAAATATATCTCATGCTACCCTCGACCACAAGGGCCCAGAAGAAGCAGCCTTTTACAGACACAAGGTGCGTGTTGCAGAACTGTTGTTCTCAGCTGTGAAGTCCTCATCTGGCTCTCGTGCCATGTCTGTCTCACACACAGTATGAGTACAGCTCCTTTTCTCCTGACACTGGGCTATTAAGCATGTTAGCCAGCAAATCTCTCACCTGCTTGGCCAGACCTGACACACAGAGACCTGGAGCTGAAGGGCTGTGCTGAGGGGCTGGTGAGACTCAGGAAAGAAGCCCATTCCCTGCTGCCACCACATAAGCCCATGCACCCAGGGAACACCCGTTGCAACAGAAGGCATCTTGTCACAGGAGTGCATGCTGCTGCTGCTGCACCCTGACACACGGCACTTCTGGAGCAGGACTCTGCTTCCACATTTGCTTACACTGTCTTTTTAGTGTCTATCAGGTGACTGTCACTTCAAGAGTTAGCCAGGAATTTTTGTTTCCCACTGTTACTTAAAACATGTAGACAGCCAGAAAGGCTGTCAGACTTTCATCTGAGCACTGGAGACAGGAACAACCAAGACCAGGGTACCCACAAGCTATGCTGCAAAAGCCAAGAGCGCTAAATACTCATTTGCTGAACTAGGACATCCTGCCACATGCTCATGGTTAAACTGAATGTCACATGAGGTGGGAACCCCACAAGACAGGCTGCTGAGGATTTTTTTTCCTCTTTGAGGGTTAAGATTTGGTCTAACTTCTACAACCATCCATGAGTGTTAATCAACAAATGGCCTGCCCTGCTTGTCCCGTGAAACACGGTCTTTTGGTTTTGGTCTTTCGCAGCAGGTAGCACTTTCGTTATAGGGTGATAGAAAATGTTGTGGGTTTTATAAAGGATGTCCTGTGAGGCCTTCTGAATTAGGTATGCATTGCTGGCACCATGATACAGGAGTATCCCAGTACTAGGTGACTGCTTGAGATCCCATTTGTGACCTGGTCTCTCCCTGGATACTGCCCTTCCTCATCTGCAGCTGAAGGAAGAAGTTGTAGCACTTCCAAAATAGTTTAGCAATTGATAGGATTCTATGAGGCAAGGGGGAAAAAAAGAAGTTAACCCACCTATCATTGCATATAGTCCTATCTGCATTTACCCCTACATGTGGCTTTTCTCACCACTTGAAGTTTTCCTTGCCATTGCATTTTTGGTGTTTTATTGTTTGACAAGTTTAGCACAAGCAAGACCTGAATTTACAGATCTACACAGGAACAGAAAACTCAAGCTTATTTTGTTGACTTCGAGGTCTCATTTGCAAAGCTGTGTCTGCTTGTCAGACATTTTTCACATGAGTTCTGCCCAACTTAACTCTTGCTTTAAGTAGCCAAACAAGTGCAAATGGCGACATTAAAGAAAGCAAGATAGGCTGATAGCGTTGTTCTAAGGAGTGAAAGCTGAAAAAGGGAAGGAGAAGGTGAGCAACAAGTAGTTTATTTCTAGCGACGGTATTCTTAACAAACAAAACCAAAAGCCCCACAGACCAGTAATTGCTAACACTCCAAACTTGTTGTCCTTACTTCTAGGCAAAACTATTTTTTTTCTAGTTATAATTTCAGCGAGCAAATCAAAACCCCTAGAGGAGACGATTTTGTGTGTCCTAAGTGTGTGAGCCTAAGCCATGGGGTTCTTGAGCACTCAGAGATCCAGCAGGAAGTTTGTCAGACTGATGACCACAGCAACGGACTACAACAAGCCAAGAAAATCAGTGAAATCTCAGTATATATTCCCAGCCTGCTGTTCTAAAACTAATACCTCCAATTGCCAAGGTTTTAAGTTTTAGGGAATTATTCATTCAGAGAATGTTCCAGGTATCTAAAACGCTTTGTTTACCATAATATTTGGAATCCTGCTCAGGATAAGACACTAATTAATTGTGAATTAGCTGTGAATCAGCCCCTTGGTTTTTGTAACAAATTTCCTCTCGGAGAAATTAAATTCACTTACCAATAAAAGAAAACAAAAAGTGCTTAACTGTAGCCGAAGTGAAGGAAATGAGACAGCGCTGAGCTCCGCATTTCAGTCTTGAGGCAATTTAAGCTGCAAATGAACTTTTTTTCTTCCTTACTGGGTGCAGTGAGAGACAAGGCTCTATTTAACCCTCTTCCCTTTTCCTGATTTCAGATTTATCAAAAAGGGAATAATGGTCAAAAGTATTTAATACAACTCTTATATATCGGGAATGAAACTGCAGTTCTTGCTGCAAACCAGAAAGACTGCTGTTAACCTGAAGCACAGTGTCTAACACTGGGCACTATTTTGTATTTAATAAACTACTCTCACCACAAATCTCCTGAGAGAAAATAAATGTAAATGAAGACAGGCCAGGACTGCTAGTTACGCATGCAAAATAGCTGCAATTAAGTTATTACACATTCCCAGCCACTGGGAAGGATCATTACAAGCTACCCCTAGGCACCTGCCCTCTCTGAGGCACACACGTGGGCTTCAACAGGTGAAGCCGACACCACAGGATCAGGACCCATCTTCAACAGCAAATTGTATCACAGTGTTATATACTCACAGAAGGTCTCTGATACGTATGTACTATTCTACAGGACCTAAAATACATGTATGAAGGTTTTTAGCACAGACATATTAAAAAAAAAACAACTCTGCTGACCTCCATGGACTCAGTCATCACCATGTACCCTTCCTTCCTGGGCTTGTTATCTATAGGATCGTCCAGCCATCAAACATCCTTTATGCCAACTGTCTTCCTAACTAGAATGTTAGTAATCAAAAACCCTCGGCTGCTGGGGTGCTGGGCTCCAGCAGGGTTGGGCTGTCCAGGGTATTAATTTTCAGACACAATAACACAAACAGAAAATCCAGCACAGATGCAGGGAAACAGGCAAGTGGGTGAACTCAGGAAATTCACAAACCTCAGTGCTCATGGAATTGTGAGCTAATTGTTTGGACTGCAATGTCACATCAAGTAGACCCAAAGGACTGACCTTATATTTGTGTTAGTTACATGGCAGCCCACTGCTGCTCTTAAGAAATGGTTATGCTCCACCGAGCCCTGGCTATATTTAAGGCCACCTCTTCAAAAGTCTTCATCTGAAGAGGCAATAATGTTTCACCACTGCATGGATTTCAGTGACCGCATGATATTGTCTGTTTGTTGTGATCAAATTCTCCATATAGAAACTGTATCCTGAGAGATGCACATCCTTATGGCTGTCCTAACTTGCAAACCACTTGCAAATTAAGGTAGAGAAGTACAAAGGTGTTTACATTTGGAGATGCTGCAGATTTTGCAGCTATGCTAGCCTTCTTCCTTGTCTGCATGCTCTCTGAACCAGGGATTGAAAACCAGCCTCATTTTCTCAAAGCAAACAATGATCCTCATGGAACCAGTGTACTGTACTGCTGTGTATCTGTGGGACAGCTCTAACAGCATCACAAATATCAGCACAAAATGCTTTCTTCTAAGTGTGAGAAGATCTGCTTGATCGATATTTACTATAGTAAAGGTACAGCTGCAACAGACTGACTGAGGCTACAAGGTCTCTTTACAGGCTTACAGAAACAACAAAACTTCTATCTGTCTAAATCCAGAGTTCCTTCTTTAATGAGAGTTTTACCCAAATACAGCCTTGAGGATTGCAAACTCTAAACTGTAACTAAAATATATGAAATATTTTTGTGGATATTCTTACACCAAAGTTTGTTTTGTTTGGTTGGTTTGGGAAGGGATGGGGGTTTTTTTGTTTGTTTGTTTTTTTTTGGGGGGGGGGGGGGGGAGGAGAGGGGGTATTCTTTTTTCCCCACCCTCCATCCTTTTTGGGACCTTTTCTTTACTGCAGGTAAATAATATATTGTAAAGCAGCAAAAAGCATCACAATTCCCCCTCCTCAAGTATTTTAGAACTAATTTATTAACAGACAAATAGATAATAAAATACTACTTGTCTCTGAGTCATATTTAGAAGATGAACTTCTTCTAAGTTCAAGGTAAGTTTAATCAATTTACAATCCCCCCCCCAAAAAAAATCCCTACAGATTTTGCAAAGCTATTAAATCTCCCTCAGGAATGAAGACCTGATCCTGTGTTGGGACTTTCACTTGGCTTTCAGTTCTGCTGCTGCTGAAAGCAGAGGGAGTTACCAAGGATCAGAGCCTACTGCGCAAACATTGTCTGCAGGAACTCCAGAGCCAGCAGGAAAGAAAACATTTCTCTTGGCTTTGGGTTTTTTTTTTTTCAGTTGTTCCGTTTCTTTCATATGTGAAATCTCATAAGATATGAAATGACATATGACAAATAGTCAGATTCAATTATATAAAGGATCAGTGTTATTTCTTTTACATGTCCCTATCATATCAAGTTTAGGATTCAAAAGAATCATTGGATCATCTTAACTCTTAAATCTTGGAACAGTAAAGAACTTTTTTTTATTTACTGGAGCAAAAATAAATCACATTTTTGCTTGAGTATGAAAAGTACTCCAGCAAAGTAAGAAAACAAAACAAAAAACAATAAGCAAAGCAAACTGCAAAATCATCAGCAATATTGACAGCTCATTTGGAGCATGACTGAGACCTAGGATTGCACAGTTCAGCATCATACCTATCTTCTGAAATGTCACAACTACTTTCCCAAGTAGCACTCAAGTATTTATTATCACTATTGGCAATTTCATTAACTGAACCTGGGTATGAAAGCCATTAATTCTCCTCAATCAGTGCTTATATGTATGTTAGATTCTTTTAAAAACGGCAAGTCTTAGGAAAGGTCACCCACCACTGCCACAGCACAGAATATAGACCAAAATCTGGATGCCACCGCAGTGTGCTCGGTTCACACACTGGAACCTGCTTTTTGTGGTTCACACAAACTGCTTTAAGGGCCTAATTCCAGCGTTCTTGGCAATACTGAGAGGCTTTCTACTCATTTAAATGGGGTCTGAATCAGCTCCTAATGCTCAGCATCATGCTCTAAAGTTCTCATCCGCCTGGCACTTTGAAACCCGTGGAGTTTTTGCCTGGCTCCGATTCTGAAGCAACGAGGGATGTTTATCGAATCACGCAGAAAAGTTGCACTCGAAGAAAGCGTCTCTGCTTCCTTCATCCCCTGCTCCCTGAAGCGGTGCGGCAGGGAGGTCTCCTAGGGGATGGGGAGGACAGCAAACCCCCGATATATCCGTGCCGTCCTGCATCCCCCGAGAGCCCACTGGGGGATCCTGCTTAGAGAGGCCCCGTGGAGGTGGCAGGGGGGTGCCGGGAATCGGGGCGCTCCCACCCCGCGGGGTGCCAACCTGCGGTATCGCCGGGCGCTATATCCCTCCCCGGGGGTACCCCACCACCGACAGCGCCTCGCACTCACCGTGCCGGTGTCACTAGGGGGGGCTGCGGCTGTGGGAACGGGTTATCTCTTGCAAAGTCTCCCACCCCTCCCTAGCCGCCCTCCAAGACTCCCCGGTGCTGCCCCTGAGAACATCGCCCTCCCTAGGGCCTCGGTGGGCTCTGCTGGGATGGAGACGGAGTCCCAGTGCAGCAGTTCCCGGCTGCCGGCAGGCTGTGGGCACGGAGATGTCAGGGATTGTGAGGCGAGAGCCGGGGTGAACACAGGGTAAGCGCCGGCGGGCGCGCTCCTGCGAGCCCCCAGAATGAGGCACGGTGCCTTTGGACGACCATTTCGAGGCGGAAGGACGAGACGCTGTGGTGACTGCGGCTCTGGGCCCGGCTCGGGACAGTTCAGGAAGGATGGAGTTAATGGCAGCGGCAAAACGGTGCGAGGAAAGATGCCGCAAACCTCCAAAGAAGGTCGTGTGCCCCTGCGCACCTTCCCGATTGCGGGACGGGAGACCCCCGAGAGCGGCTTCCCGGTGCTCCCGTTAGACTGCTCCGTGGCCAGGCCGGGCCGTCGGGGCCTGCCGCTGTCGGTGTCCTGCCAGTGCTGTTTGTCAACCTGACCCTTGGGCCTTGTGGTAAGGGGGGGTTTCAGGCCCCTAGACGGCTAGAAATCGATTTAGGTTTGGTGACGGTCCCTGTGGGTCACTGCCCACGTTGGAGGAATATGGGCTGAAATCGGTGGAAGTTCACAGCACTGCTGGGCGAAAGAACCTAACTGCTCCCTTGTCTTAAAATTAGATCAGTAGGTGATTCCCTTCCCCTCCCTGCCGCTATTTTAGAGAAAAAAAATGGTAAGGAGACATGAAAACATGACTCTATTTTTTTTCCCAATGAAGCCATATTTCTCCACAATGCAGAAGGATCTTTACATAACAACTAAAACTCAGGAGAAAAGCTAATTGGATTAAGTCCTCTGAAAGGGAGGTTAAGGTGTCTGAATGAAACAACTGCAAAGCTCCACTTTTCTTGCCATCTGTTTAGCAAGACTAAAGTGTTTCCTGATTAATATTATCTTAATCATGCTGCCATTTATTATAACTATACTGAATTTAAGGAACGAATAGTATGGAGGTTCACCTCGAGGACGGACACTTTTGAAGGCAGGGATAGAAAACGCTGAGTTTCTTTGACTTGCTTTGGTTTTGTTTTGTTTTTCTCTCCCCAAACACCCATTAGTCTCGACAACGAGAAGTTCCCAGCGGTGCCCTTAACTCCATCTCGGCAGTGCCACCGGACACAAGTGCAACTTTCTTTTACACCCTAGTAACTCCTCCATGCTCCCTGTCCTAAACACAACGATTCCTTTCCCGACAACCACTTTCTCCCCGAAACAGCTGCCCCACATTTTTCCCCGGGGACCCAACAACAAAAATTGCCACAATCCGGCTTTTGTCGCTGGTTGCCGACGAGGAGCTCATCCTGCCTGGTGAGCCGGGAATGCGGCAGGCGCAGCCGAGCAGAGCTGGACAGTCTCCTTTTCCCTTCTTTCTTTTTTATTTTTCTTTCTATCACTTGTCGTTTTGGATGTGCTTTGGGTTTTGTGGATGAGTTTTTTTGTTTGACTGGTTGGTTTTTATGCCTTTCGGACCGCGTTGGGGAAGAGGGATGGGAAAGCTCTTGGCGGGCTCGGGAGTGTGGGAAGCTAAGCGGCTCCGAGGCCAGAGCTGTCCTGTTTCACCGCCCCTTGCCTCACCCCTGTTCGCACCACCTACACCAGTATGGCACTGAGAGACCCCAAAAGAGCCGGGACGGAGCCGCGGGGCACCGAGGGGAGCTCCAGGACGCCGCCCGCTGCGGCCGTCGGGGAAGAGCAAGAGGCACCCGGTCCTGCTACGGGCTCTAGAGGCCCTGGGTATCCGCTTCCCGGCCACCGCGCCGACCATTGCGGGCGGGAGGGGCGGTCACAGCCGGCATAGTGACTGCAGCAGGTCAGCGAGGGAGCCATTCCCGGCCTGTGTCCTGCCTTGGAAACGCCTGGTCAGGGAGTGAGGAAGGACTGAGAGGAGAGGGTGTTTTCCGATGTTAATAAAATAAAGTAAAATCCCAAAGCTGTCGTGCCGGCTGCCTGCCCTGGCTGCATGCGGGCGCGCTGGGGCTGCGCTCAGGACCGAGTACGCCTGGTGGAAACAGGGCTTCGTAGGGCGGGGGGAGCACGAGCATGGTCGGTGGGAGAGCTGAAGGGACGAGGCCGTGGTTTCGAAAGGCTGCCGGGTGACAGCAGCGGAGGGAAGACCTCGGCCTGGGCCCTGCCCCCGGGGAAAGTCGGTGCCCTGCCTCCTCGCGTTCTCCGCTACCGCCCCGGGGCCCGGCCCGGAGGCAGAGGCCGTCGTCGGGTGTTAGGGCGCGGGCTGCGACCCTGGGCCGAACGGCCCCTCTGCTGCGCTCGTACTCCCTTCCCTCCCGACGGGGCTTTTCCTCGCCTGCGGTTCTCTCTGGTGGGACTGAACCCGCCCGTCTCCTGTCCGCTTTCCGGACCGGCGAAGTCATCGTTTGGGGGTGCTGAGAGAGAGACCCAGCCTGGACCTCCTCAAACTCCCTCCCCATCGCAGCGGCCCCGATTCTGCCTGCGGGACAAGAAGATCTTGGTTCTGGGATCGCCTTAGCTCACCAACTGTCTTCCCTTATAAACCTCATTTTGTTGCCCCTCTTAAATAAGGGCTCCGCTCAAACCTAAGCGAGCGCCTAAAAGTAGAAGCGGAGAGGAAAGTAGCCGCAGCCTTTGAAGGAGAAAATAAGTATTTTCTCTTTAAAGAAAAAAAAAAGCCAAACAAACAAACAAACAACTCCCCCAGCCCTCTGCTCCATCGTATCCGCAAGTACAACCCAGGAGCGGGAGCTCCCCCACCGCAGCCTGCAGCCCGCTTGCCGCACACGTCCGGGCTCATTTGCCTGCGAGGCCGGTAAGGCGGGCGCACCCTCCCCCCCCCCCCCCCCCCGACCGCCGCTGCCGCCCGCTCTGCCCCCGCCGCCACGGTCAAGTTGTAAAGTCCTCCCTGGCGTGCGAGAGGAGCCCGCTCCCTGTGGGGGGGACACCACTTACCTGTGGAGTCCATATCGGGTTCCTCCAGCAACCCGCAATGCATGCTCTTCCCATGGACGGGACGGGAGCCCCAAGGTCCCGGGGTGTGGAGAGACCCTATCTCAGAGATGCGCGGGGGAGAAGGAGCAGGGTGGCGGCGAGGGGGTGGGGAGGGAGGACAGAGGCAGATAGTTGAGGGCGGGGTGGGGGGGTTAGCGCGGGAGAGAGAGACACTCCGTAATCCAGCAGGGCAAAGCCAGACCCGTCAAAATGTTTGCGGATGTTTCATGGGAAAAAGCATCATTTTATAGAAGCCCTGATGGGAGAAATGTCATTGATAGGCCAGCCAGCCTGATGAATGGCTGCTACTCAGATGGGGATGTGGCAAGGCTCAATGTGAAGCCCATTGTGATGCTGTTTTGAATAAGAAAAGCTTTCCTCCAAAAAGGGGGGCCTTAGATCTACGCAATCCCAACACTTCGACTTCCCTCTTCTATTAGAGCATTAGAAACGTTTTTCTTATTTAAAGTTCCAGCGGCCTTTCCACTCCTCCCTTCCCTCCCCCAGCCCCCACACAAGGTCCTTGGCTCATTACAGCTCGAGATCAAAATTGGCTTAGATCTTCAAACGGGCAGTAGGTTTGGGGTTGTGCTCCTTGGGGCTGCCGGGTGTGCGTGCAGCGCCGCCGAGCTCCCCTCCTCCTCCTCCTGGTGGGCTCTGGGTTGGGATCCTTCGCGGGCACATGGTGTTGGAAGCTGCACAGCTTCCCAAATACCTTGTAAGCTTAGTTTATTGGGGAAAATAAACACATTAAAAAAAACCCCACAAGAAAAAACAACACAAAAACCAAGGGGAGATGTGCTTGGGGAGTGGAGAATGAGGGATGAAAAAGGTTCCAGTGTCTCGGGTACTTTCGTCGTAGATCAGCGGCGGGGACTCCCGTGAGTCTCCCCGTGGCCCCGGGGAGCGAGGGCATGGCCGGGTGGGGGCCGCCCCGCCACCGGCCTGACTGCTAGCGGAGAGCGGCTAGCCCGGAGAGCTTTCCGCGGGACTGGGGAAAAGCAGCGGGGTAGGAGATCCCGATGGCCAAGAGAAATGAAGAACCAAATGGGTGGGTTTTCAAACTAATATACCCTTCCAGCTTTAGCCCGAGAACGCGAGGATCCCTTTTCGGGTTAGCACTTTGAGGAGGGAGAGGGGGGCAGGACGAAGGCTGGAAAAAGTTGCTTATTCTGCATGCAGTTGTATGTGCTGGAAGTGGAAGTAAAAGTGCAAAGCTAGGGCTCTGATAAAAGTGGCTGGTTTAGGGAAGGAAAAGCTGTGATTAGAATATGAATAGAACTCCAGGAGAGGAAGAGAAAGGGGGATTATAGCTGAATTACTTTGACCATGGACAGAGCCAACGTTTCTCCCCCCCCCTCCCCTCCCTACATCCAGACTACTCCCCCTTCCCTCTCCCTTTCGGCGAGGGAAAAAAAACAAAACACCAACATCTAGAAAAGCAACCACCAACCCGACGCAGCAAAACAAGCAGTGAGGTTGCTAAAGAGGAAACCCAGCGCTTGGCAGTAGCTTCGCACCCCCAAACGGGGCGGCAGCGGGGAAGGAGGCAGCGGGAGAGACTGTGTTGCCCACCGCACACCTTAGGCCCTGCTCGACGGTGCCGGCCGGGCGGGGGACACTGGTGCGGACCTCCCGAGCCTCAGTTTTGACAAGGGGAATCAAGTGTGCCTGAAGAAGAGGACGGTAAAGATAATACTGAGGAGAGAAGAGTGCAAGAAGTGAGTCTGCGGGCCGGAGGCAGCGACGGAAAAGCACTGGAGGTCGCGGCAGGGAAGCCTGCCTGCCCGCTGCGGGACGTGCCCGGCGAAGCGAAAGCAATGAGCGGGGAGGCTGGCGCTTCTCTGCCTCAACCTACCCGTCCTACCAAAAAGCAACCACGGTCAAAGCAAGAGCTGCGCTTTCCGCCAGCAGTCACAGCTTTCCCGCTGGGGAAGCCTGATCTCTTTCCGTCCTCCACCTTCCGTGTGCTGCCGGGCTGGCTCGGCTCTCCGCGGCTCTGCACTGGAGCCCCGACGGGGCGGGCACAGTCAGCCTTGTAGCTACTGCCCGTCCTCTTAATGGTGTTCCACTCCGCTCCTGCTCCCGACGGCCTCCGCCCCAGGTCCGCTCATGCCCGCCCCGGCCTCCTCTGTCCGCGCCTCCTTGGGCCTCCTCCCCTGCGGCGGTACAGCCTGCTGTAAGCCCCGACGGGGCGGCAGGCACTCCGCGGGGCAAGATCATCTGCAACGCCAAATGTCCCTGGGGAGCCCTGGGGGGAGGCGTGTGAAGAGATTTTTGACTGTCGCTGCCAAACTTGGGTCGCCTCCTCCCCTTTTTCAGGCTATTTTTTCCTTTCCCTTTTCTCTCAGCTTTTACTGTGGCATGGTGTGAACCCTTTGGGGAGGCTGCGAAGTGAGGGGGCCTTTGGGGCCTTCCCTATTTCAGGGTAGGCATAGGCCTTGTCAGGAAGAAGCAGCCCTGCAACAACACAAGGGACATGCCAACCTTGGGCAGGGCTCGTCTCTGAAGGATTCTGGAACCTGGGCTAACTTTAAAAAACGGAAAGGGCCTGTCTGTAAGCAGGGAGGGAACCTGGTGTCTGAAGGGCTTCCAACAGTGACCAGGCCCTGCACCTGGCTTTGACCCGTGGCAGCCCCATGAGGAGGCCAAGGCGCCCAGTCTGAGGCAAATGCCATCCCATGGGCACTCATCCATGCTCCCGTGTGAGGGCAGGTTGTGACTCACATTAGGCTGTGGGCAGGAGGGCAATGGCAGGAAGAGAGATGACTTCTGCAGGTGCTGAAGACCCACACTGGCAGCTGCTGCAGCTCCATCATAGGCACTCTCTGTTTGTGGAAATTTGGTCTTCACCATTTTAAAGCTTCAGGGAGCTGCTGCCATGTTGTGGATTTCTCAGAGATGAGCAAAATAAAAATACAGGATGTGCAAATGCAGGGTTACCCCTAGCAGGTTGGGCAGGATGGGATTTCAAGCAGCTTGGCTATCTGGAAACTTGGGCTCCTCTGACACGATGCAAAGGTATACATTCTCTATAGGTGATAGTGCCTGGGCAGGATCATCATCAGCACTTCTGTTAGACCAGAGGTTGCAATCTGCTTACTCTCTGCTATTCCAAAGCAGTTCTTGCCCCCACATTCTCCCAGAATATGTCAATGCTGCTGACTTCTTGCTTACCTAGTCCCCCATTCAGCATGTCAGACCTCCCTGGCATCCTTCCTTAGCTTAGTGATTGTTACTTGTTCAAGTTTTGCTTGCCTTTTATAAAAGCATCTTGTGCTTCTGGATTCATCTGAAGGTGTGGATCATCTCACCTCTTGCTGCAGGCTGGCAGTTTATGAATGGAAGGACAAACTACAGGCCATTTTTTCTTTCGTTCCAGTATGTAGAGGTTGCAGGAATTCATTTGATACAGAGTAAAGAGCAGGTGTCAGAAAAGGTGCAAGATCTGTACAACAAAGTAAGCAGTATAACCCTACACTGCATCAGGTGATTTATTTTTAGTGGACAAAGACTCAGTTGCTGTCGTGAAAGGTCCAGCATCTTTATTCAAGAAAGACTACAGACTTGTGCTGGTGCAGGAAGAGAAAAGCAAGGTCACCAAAGGAAGGGAAGGCACATTTCAGACTGCATCTATGCTGCTGAGCAACTGGATACGAAGCTGTCATATCCTTTTAGTGACTGACTGGTAACGAGTTTCTTTCGATGGCTTAGCAAAGCACAGGCAGAGTGGAGTATGGTAGCTCATATTAACTTACCACCCAGATACCTGAGCTCTTCTGAAAAACATGTTTCTATGAGTGTCTCCCACTCTGCAGTTTATTGTGCTGATAGGCTGTCCCAAACAAACTTTGCTTGCCATAAACAGCTCCTTATGCTGGTACTTGACTCTAAACATCAGTACTTAGACTCCACAACAAATATTTTGGTGGTAAACACCAAGAACAGCTTTTTTTCAACAGAAGAAAATGTTGGCATGGAGACAAAAATGCATAATTTTTTATCTATTCATTTAGCTGGAATATCTGAGACAACTTTAGGCTTATGTTCTAGATAAGTTTTCCCATAGACTGTCAAGGAAAAAGACCTGCGTTCTTTTGAGGAAGGAGTTATGATTCTATGAAATAGTTGCTACAACCACTGAATTTGAGTCACTTAAACCAGTTGTCTCAATACTAGAGATCTGAGCTCAGCGACCCAGGGGATCCTTTTGGATCCAATGCATCTTTGTCCAGACTGCAAGATTACTGGCAGCAGCCAAACATGCAGTGACGCTTTGTTATTTAATCAGTGGTTGCAGTCTCTGAGTGCTTCCGTATTTTCTTCCCTCCTCCTCTCAGAATGAACCCACAGTGCTGTCCAACCTCCTTCACAGCTCTGTTTCTTCCTTTCTGCTATCTTCATCTAGCAGACAAATCTCATGGAGGAAACAGATCAGGATCTTGTACTGGCTTCCCGTCCTGGTCTTGCTGGATCAGAATACCAGCCCAGCCATGGTCTGCAGGCCCTTAGCGGCTCTAAGTCAGCCAGGGCACCTGACCCAGGATGGCTCACAGGTGTATCTCATGTCATAAACCACACTCATTATAACAGAGGAAGTTTGCTGACGAGGAGGTCCCTCCTGATCCTGCTCCTTCTCTCTCTTCTCCTGCTTCTCTCCATCCCTGGAGGGGCTTACCATTCTGCCCCTGAGGACTGCCTTCCTGCTTATTGTAGCCACTGTATATTTGCTAGGCTGAGTACAGCTCTGTATACTTTATATTAACATTGGTATTAGCTTGGCTATTCCATTAGATCCATTTTCATTTTCAACCCATGGGTGTTCTCCCCTTTTCTGCTGAGGAGGGGTCACTGGATGATAGAGCAACTGCTAGAGTTTAGCCCTGGATACAGGCTAAATGTAGACACTTTCCTTTCTCACTTAGTCATCTTTATTACTGAAACAGGAAATGTTCACTTTATTTTACATATATTAACACCTCTGAGAAGCTATACATATACGTGAAGGACAGGATATAGAGTAAGCTGAAAGATGACTTCTGGAATCAATGTTGTGTATGTGTTTGAGAAAACTGATGCTGACAGATGCAAGAACTGGAAGAGGAAGATCAAAAGGCTTCCTAGGTAAATATGTGCACGAATTCCTTCAAAAGGCTTTAATTGACACAAGCACTGAGACAAACTGGCTAAGGCAGGCACAGATGCAGGTATCTGGGAGAAAACGAGCAGAAGAGCTGAGGCGTGCAAATGATGGATTGCACATGCACCAGGCAGGGGGTACCTTCCTTTTAGTTTGAAAGAAAAGTAACATTAATTGCAGCTGGTTTGCTGTAGCTGTAGACTTGTCTGAAGCAAAGTTTTGTGGAAGGTAAGCAGAGGTCAGCCTTGAATGATCTTTCTTATTAATGCTCATGAAAGGAATTTTGCTCATCTCCAGTTCATGGAGAAGTGCAGTGCCAGTGTTGTCAAATCGGTGAACACAGCTTTTTCACATTGGTCAACTTTATCTGCACAAAGGAAGGGTAGTCTGCATGCCTCTGGGTACTCACAGGAGTCTAGAAGAGCTCCTGCCCCCAGAGCTGCTGTCCAGAACACTTGGCCTAGTAGGCTCTTGCTGACTGGAGTATGAGAAAAAGGCAAGCAGTCATCAGTCTCTAGGCTTACACCAGATTTAGCTGGCTTTTGTTGTGTGTGGCTGGTACTAGTTACCAGAGGATTTGTACTGTGTGCTGGAAGACGAGACAGCCCTAAAAGCTATTACAGACAGCACACAGAAAAGATCTATTCCAGACTGCATCTAAGCTGCCCAACAGCTAGATGTGAAGCTGTCATATCCTTTTAGATGACCAGCTGATAATGACTTTCTTTTGATCTGTCTGGAGCACAGAGAACTACCTTCAGTGCCCACCTCTGACTGGCAGAATGAGGGCTGAATGCAGAGTTTAAGTTTCCTGTTCACAAGGAGTTTGGGGAAGACCTGAACTTTCTAATAACGAAGTAATTCCCATTATTAGAATACAATTTTATATATATGAAAAAATAGAACCTTACTGTTTAGCATACTGATTTATTTTCTTAGATTTTGAGTTATTTTTCTGTTTGCACTGTTTTGAGTCTGAATGGACAATAACTACCATGTACCATCTGGAATGGTAAAGCCACGTGCATAGGTCAAGTAGCTCCCCAAAATTCATGCTAATGCAAGACAAAGGCTTTAGCAGCAGGGAATTGCTTTTGATTTGGAACTAACATGCTGTTGATAACACTGACTAGGAGAAGGGGATAAAGATAAGCACAATGAAGTCACCAGATAAAATATGTGGTCATTACAATCACCTCAGAGGCATCTGCCTTGGGGAATATACAAATAAAGGGGCAACTATAATTAGGAGAAATATAGGGGTTTGCTTGGTTATGGTTTTATTTTGGTGGGGTTTTGTTTGTTGGTTTGGGTTTTATCTGTTTGGGTTTTTTGGTTTGTTTTTAATTTTTCCCAGCAGCAAGCTGCAAAGAGCAACAGGCTGCTCGCAAGCTTGGAAGGATTTTTGTTGGAAGGTGGAATGAAGACCCAAGTCTATTCATAGAGAAGCAAACAAATTTTTGATGTTGATTTGAGACAGGAATAAAGCCATAGAAGCAACTTAAAAAAAAACAAAACAAAATCCCTGCTAAAAAAACCCTTCTATTTCCTCTAGCCTGGGTTTGGAGAATTTAATTGAGTGTTTGGATGTTCCGGGATGTACTTTCACACATACAGAAAGCAAAGGGAATATATTTGCCTCCTGCATCCATATCCTGAGTGATTGCTGAGAGGCAAGACTGATCTGCTGGCTGATTCATGGAGTCTTTGGTACCTGGGAGAGTCTGACTGGGGCCACGTATGAAGGGCAGAGTATGTTTGACGAAGTAGCTCATCCTTATTCCTGTGCCTCTCTACCCCTTCCCAAAGAACTCCCCAACTGAAACTGGAGAATCCAGGATGAGATGGAAAAGCTTTGTGAGAAGGATGGATCAAAATAAGAACTTGGGTTCAAACATGCTCAAGTTTCTAGCAGCATCTAGGTCTAAAATACGGATCCATTTTCTGGGCTTCTGAGCCTTAGACACAGAAACTGGAACCCAGATCTTCACCGTGCCTTGCACACGTTAAGCATCTCAGCACTGGTCCAGATAATAGCAAAGAGTCACCATCTGGCTGGATTTTACGGTTTGATGAAGTGCTCAGTTTTAAGGCAAGCACGTGTCTGGCACCTGGGGACTGCAGAGTCCTGATCCCGGTTCTGGCACGGTTCTTCTGTGGCCCTGGGCAAGTCACGTCCTCTTTGGAGAAGGGAATTCATCAAGTGCCCCATGGCCCTGCTGAATTGGCAATGGGCTGTAAAACAATCCTCAGCTCCGACTGGAGGAGAGGCCGCTGGAGGGGCCTCTCGGCAGTGCTGAGCAGCTCAGTGCCAGAGCCCAGAGATGCCGGTGCTCCCCAGACGGCTCCTGTAGGTCACTGTGGGAGGGCTGCAAGCCAGGCAGGTTGTTTCAGTGCTTGTGCTCCTTTGTGCTAGGGCCACCCTAGCCCTCAAAAGCCTTGAGGCAGAGAAAGGACAGCCAGGTTTTCACCCCCTCCAGCTTGGCTTTACAGCTGTGTGACACCAGTTATTCTTACCATCAGACTTTGCAGGTGTGTTCTGAGCCAGGCTTGCAAACCCATTTTCAGATGCACAGTGCTAAGCGATGCATTCCTGTTTGTTATCACTGATGAAATAGTCTTCGGACTTCTCAGGCTTTTAACTGTGATGTACTCCCATTTTGTTACAAACTAAAGCTATTTTCCTGTTTACCATCAGAAAACCTGAGAAAAGACACAAGGTAATTTCTCATCATCACGACTCTGCGTTTTGAATTGGTTTTCCTCTCTATTTAACAACTAAGTAGGGAGTTCAAAGAATTAAAAGCTCTTTGCTACACACTGAAGCTTTTTTGTAAGCAAAGCTCCTAATGGGATATGGACATCACAAACTAAACCAACTGTGCTTAGTGGGAGCCCCTTACTTTCCACATCTTAAAACTGTTAAATCTCAGTATACCTGTATTTCATATTGCATCCTCCTTAAACGCCAGAAATGACTGGTCTGGTTTCATTTTTCTGTGAAGTCTTTTTCTAGTGCCTAAAAAATTAATTTACCTTAAAAAAGGGTTAGAAACTTGTAAGAGTTACATAAATGATTTGCAGTGAAGCTGTTTTTTCTGACCTCTGAACAAGTGAGCTTCCTTGTTCACAGTTGCCAAATTGGCAAAAGACCTACACTTTGCCCTATAGCATCCTGTAGCCCATCCCTGCCTTGATTCTGTTTCTCACAACAGAAGAGCAGAGCTGGACATAGCATTGTAGTAGCAGAAGAGACTGAGGGAGCTAGGTCTCCTTAGTCTGGAGAGGACTAAGGGGTGACCTAACTAAGGTCACCTGCATTAAAAGGGGGAGTCAGGAGGTTGGCTAGGAAGATAATTGAAAGGGCTGCAAAGACAAGGTTTACTGGAGGAAAGTAGCTTGACATCTCTGGAGTTCTGAGAATGTATTCTACCTCATCAGCCCACATGTTGTCATTTTTTCCTGGCTGCAGTGGGATTCTTTCCTTAAATTGCCACTTTGACCAACTGTATTCCAGGAATCCATAGCTGTTTGATCCTTTTCTGCTGCTGGTTTTGTAAAGCTTATTCCACTGCCAAGAGATTACTTGCAGGTGTCTATTATGATGGAGCACAGATAGCCTCTTAAAGAGGCAAAAATTTCGACTCAAATCTGCACCTAAGCCTCTGCTGTATGCACAGGATTAGGTTAGACAGCAATGATGTGCAAATGGAACTGAAGTAGGTATCACAAGACTAGTTGGTAGGGGTGACCCTCATTTATTGCCAAACATACCTAGTGTCTATGTTCTACTGGATCCATCAATGCTTAAGGGTGCCTCCTTCTTCCTAAACTTCATCTACTGCAGAGGATTTCCTTCACCCTCACAAAACCTTTCAGTCCTGTGCTTTTATCAGCTTGAGGTAAACTAGCTGCAAGGTGACCTTTCAGGGCTGCACACAGACCTCTTCTCTCAATAGTTATTCACCAGCAAACTCCTTTGCTCCTCTCCTCTATCCCTGCTATACCTCCTTAAATTCTTGCAGGTGTAATTGTACCCACTGCTTAGTCTTCAACCTCTGACCATCTAACCTAAAGGATCACTTAGAGAAGGCTAACTACCCAGAACACCTTACCTTCAGTGTAGTGTCCTTGATCCAGGTAAAACTCCCTCTGCAGCACTCTGTAGCCTTTGAGCTCACTCCCTCTGCTGGTGCACCCGAGCCTCAGTTTGGCAAGCCCAGGAAACAAAGCAAAGGTTCTTAATTTGGTTGGGGCTTTTGGTTAACCTCTTCCTCCAGTCTGAAGGCACCCCCTTGCCACTCTTGTAAATAACTCTGAGCTGTTTCAGATCAGGGCAGAGGTACTTCAAGAGCTCTTCCAATCCAAATGTACTGTGTTGACAACAGTGTTGTCATCAGTCCAATTGCAAAAAGCAGCAAGTGCAGTTTATCCCTTCAGAATTAATTTGTAATCCCAGACATAAAACTATTAAGCATTTTGGTAGAAGTTTAAAAAGCAAGTCTACTCAAGCTGATGCTCATCTGTGCTTCTTAAGCAGCTAAGAGAACAGCAGCAACATGACTGCAAGAGCAGCATCAAGACTGGCATGCAGAATTCAGCCATATGAAGAGACAAAGTGCATCTCAACTTCCAGATGGTATGCAGCATTCTGCTGTAGAGTGCTGCCCTTCTCTGAAGCACTCTCTGTCATGCACATACTTCATCTTAGCTTCAGTGGGACTAATACTTTGCTTTAAAAGATAACCATATGCTTTGCTGAGTAATGGCTCAAGTGAGTTTAGGGTACTAAGTGACTCTGTTGGTCCACTGCTTCAGTTCTAGCTCTCAAAAAAATTTCAGCTGTTTCCTTTCCAAATCCTTTCCAGTCATTCAAACCTGCTTTACTAACAGTGGAGAATTGGTTGTTCTTTGCCGGTTTTGCTTTGTTTTGTTCTTGAAAATTTAGTGATGCCCATATTTTAAAAAAGGTTCTGAAGTCCCAGGACAGCATGCTTCAGGGCCCAGTGTTTGCAGCCCATCTTTTCAGGGCTTTGGGCCAGAGTATTACTAAATCTCTTGGGAGTATTAAATCTCCACTTGGTAGGAATAGAGTAGAATGTACCATGTCCTTGCCATGTATGCTGTCATCTGTCTTGAACTTCAATGGAAATGTTCATCTGTTCATCTGAAAGCAGACTGACTTTATAAGCACACCATGCCTTGCCTGCAACTACACCTGTACACTGAAATCTTACTCAGAATGTTTCATTTCAAGTTCTTCAGAGTGCAGTTTCACTGACACTACTTGAAAAATTTTTGCCCTTTAACAAAATGCTTTAGGAATAGAAAAATAGTTTAGCCATTATGAGAAGGCTTTACCATCCTTAGACAGCCATCAACACATATTCAGGCATTATTATTTAGAAGATTTATTTTTCTTTCACATTACACTGCTATGGAAACAATGTTAATATCTCTGAGTAAGATAGGTATTTAGCTCAGCCCAAGCCCTAACCCAGTAAAGCACTTTTCCAAACAAAGCACTGGGTTGTTTGAAGTGATGCAAGTGCTTTGCTGGACCATGGCTTTATTTCACAATTCCCACATGTCCTGCTCACTCAGACTAACTCAGGCTTCCAGAAGTCCTCCTAGTGTATTCTACTGACAGGTTCCCCTGCCAGCTTAACAATAGGTAGAATAAAATAAGAAAAAGTTTTATGCTGCCTTGCACCTCCCTTCAACCCATTCAGGTTTTAGAGTTATTCCTGTTCACCAAAAAAATCTTCAAGTTATATAAGCTGGATACAAATTTCTGTGAAGGACTTTTCCCCATCTTTTTCACCTTGCTCATTCATTGTACTTAGCTAGTTTTAACCTAGGTATGATGTTCATTGACTGCAGCTCTTGGAATAGAAGTTTACAGGCATAAGGTATGCGCAGAGAAGACACGTGACATGACGATTTGCAGTAGTGACACCTAGGGAAACAAACAAAGACAAAGTCAGAGTTGGTGCACAGATGAAGCTCTGCAGAATGCAACTGTTCCCACTGCTTTCTTTGTCCATCTCCATTTAAACACTGAGCTCAGCTGCAGAAAGGGTCAAGTACGTGAGACACATTTTAGCACTTAAGTAAATCATAACTTTAAGCCATTAAATAATCTGACTGAAGATAACAGTAGTTGAGCCTTTTAATTTTCTTGGAGGAGAATCAAAGTGCTCAGTAATTAACGTGACTGACTTCTGCACTCACATAAGGCAAACAGAAATCAAGCAATGTGTAACGAGAGAAAGGAGGTGAACAAAGTTAAGTATTTCAGAAAAGATGGTTAATGGTCCAGTTTATGCTGTATATATATACACACACATATATACATACATGTCTCACAGTAAAGAGACAGGAAGAAAGAAAGTTCACACTTAAGGTTTTTTCCTTACATGCAATTTCACCCTATTTTTTTTTTCCAGTTTTTAATCAGTTCATATTCAAAAAAAGCAGCATTTCTTGTTTGGCAGCACTGTGTAAGAACAGCCAAAGCTTTAGTCAAGAGAGGAAACCAGTAAATCTGCTTTAACACATGTTCTTTGTGCTTGCTGCTCAAATAATGATCTTAAAATTCTGTTGGAAAGGGATTTTTTTTGGTCATATAGTTATGACCTTGAGCACACAAGGAATATATAGATTGTTCACTCTTCTTTCTAGTACTGGGACTCAAATTCAGTGGTTGTAGCAACTATTTAAATTACTTTGTTCCATACAAAGGAAATTAAAAGTCTTTCTTACAAATACCACTTTCCATCCTCCCTACTTCCTCTCTCCCTTCCATCTTTTGGTTTGGCCTTTGGGAACAGAGAGTGAGTCAGCATTTCTTAATGGTCTAACAAAACTCTTGGTTTGATTTTTGTTTCAAGTTTGTATTACTGGTGTAAAGTCATAACAGGCTGAAGATCCAACTAAGGAGGAATTAGCAAAATTCCAGTATGCTGCTGTGACAAAGAATGAGGCCAAGAATCGACATCTACAATATAGCTAATGTTTAGTCACTTGTTTCTGTTATCAATGAACATGACCTAGAGCATGTGTAAGTCATAGAATCATAGAATCAACCAGGTTGGAAGAGACCTCCAAGATGATCCAGTCCAACCTAGCACCCAACCATGGCACTAAGTGCCTCATCCAGTCTTTTCCTGAATACCTCCAGGGATGGTGACTCCACCACCTCCCTGAGCAGACCATTCCAATGTCAATCACTCTCTCTGTGAAGAACTTCCTCCTAACACCCAGGCTACACCTCCCCCGGCACAACTTGAGACTGTGTCCCCTTTTTTTGTTACTGGTTGCCTGGGAGAAGAGACCAATCCCCACCTGGCTACAGCCTCCCTTCAGGTAGTTGCAGACAGCAATGCAATCACCCCTAAGCCTCCTCTTCTCCAGGTTAAACAACCTCATCTCCCTCAGCCTCTCCTCATAAGGCTTGGGACAAGACCAATAAAGTTAATTAGTGTTAATAAGGTTTTTGGTTATGAGAGTTGGCATCAGTTTTCAGACTCTGCTGCTTCTCTTCCGCAGACATACTTAAAGAACTGGTTATTTTTCAAGAAAACTGGGGTTATCTTGACCTCTACATGCTTCACATTTGAAGTATTTCGTTTTATTTTTTAAACCAAGACAGCTTTTAAGTAATGGTACAGAAACCTTGGATTTCTACAGTTCATGACGAACAGTGAACTTCACTTATTCCAAGTTATTGTTTCAGTTTTGCCTAAATCTGATTATAGACAGTAAGATGGACTGAACAAGGTGTTTCCCTGGAACAAGCTTCTCCCATAGACACTGTTAAACAGGCTAGCATGCCTTTAAAATAATGCAGACCTCAATTACAGGTTCATAACTGCTTTCCCAGTTCAAGTTTATAAGGATAGGTAGATTTTTATGGTAAAAGTGACCTAAGCAGAAGCTACTTTCTGGCAATACAGCAAGGAATTCCTTCCAATAGAAGAAACCTGGCAAACTCTGGAAGCCTGATAAGGCACAACTTTTCTGCTATGAGCAGATGTCTGGCATCTGATCACAGCTAGTATAGACTGTGGAGCAGAGACTATTGTACCCAGGCTTGAAGCTACACCATTCTGGGCCTGCTATCTGCTGGGAAGGGGATTACCCAGAAAGGCTCAGATGCATAAAGCTTTGTCAAATTGACATCACAGAAACTGAAGTATTTGAAAGTGGAGGAACCAACAACAAGAAGTGCACTGCTGGACCTTCTATTAACTAATAAAGAGGGACTGGATGAGGACATTAAGGTCGGGAACAGCCCTGGGGACAGTGATCATGACATGGTGGAGTTCAGTATTCTAAAGGGTAGAATCAGAGCAACAAGTATAATTGGAACCCTGTATTTCTGCATTGCTAACTTTGTGCTCTTCAGGGAAACGCTTGCAGAAATCCCATGGGCTAAGGCTCTGGAGGGGAAAGGAGCCCAAGAAAGTTGGCTAATTTTTAAAGACCACTTCCTCTAAGGCCAAGCTAGGTGTGTTCCCCTGAATAAAAAAATCAGGTAGACGTGCTAGGAGACCTGCATGGTTGAATAAGGAGCTCCTGAAGGAAATATCAGGGCAGAAGGAATCTTACAATTCATGGAAGAAGGTATTGGTCACTTGGGAGAACTATAGAGAAGTAGTCAGGGCTTGTAGGAAAGCAACAAGGAAGGCCAAAGCCCTCTTGGAACTGAAGCTGGCAAAGGAAGTAAAACACAACAGAAAGGGCTTCTTCAAATACATCAGTAGAAAAAGGAGGAAGAGGGAAGGTGTGGGGGCACTGCTGAACGAGGAGGCAGCCTTTATAACTGAGGGTGCAGAGAAGGCAGAGTTGCTGAATGCCTTCTTTGCTGCAGTCTTTACACCTAAGTCTGAACTCCCCTATGGACTCCAGACCCTGGATGAAGGAGAGGAAGCCTGGAGGAGGGAATACTCCCCACTGGTCAGTGCAGACTGGGTTAGGATCAGTTACACAAATTAAACATTCACAAGTCCATGGGTCCTGATGAGATGCACCCAAGGGTGCTGACAGAACTGGCTGATATTATCACTCTACTGCTCTCCATCATCTTCGCCAAATTGTGGCAGACAGGAGAGGTGCCTGAGGACTGGAGGAGAGCAAATGTCACTCCAGTCTTCAAAAAGGGCAAGAAAGAGGTTCCAGGGAACTACAGACCAGTCAGCCTCACCTCCATCCCTGGAAAAATGATGGAGTGGCTCCTGTTGGAGGGCATCTCAAGGCACTTGGAAGAGAAGAAGGTTATCAGGACTAGTCAGTATGGATTTACCAAGGGGAAGTCATGCTTAACTAACCTGATAGCATTCTACGATGCCATAACTGAATGGGTAGATTCAGGGAAACCAGTGGATGTAGTCCACCTTGACCTTAGCAAGGCCTTTGACACTGTCTCCCATAAGATTTTAGTGAGCAGGATGAGGAAGTGTGGGATGGAAGAGTGGACAGTGAGGTGGGTTAGGAACTGGTTGCAAGATAGAGTTCAGAGGGTGGTGACCAATGGTGTCAGGTCCAGCTGGAGAGCTGTGACCAGTGGTGTCCCCCAGGGATCAGTGCTGGGGCCAGTCCTGTTCAACATCTTCATCAATGACATTGATGAGGGCACAGAGTGTCTGCTCAGCAAGTTTGCTGATGACACCAAGCTGGGAGGCTTGGCTGATACAGCTGAAGGCTGTGCAGTCATCCAGAGAGACCTGGGCAGACTGGAGAGCTGGGCACAGAAGAACCAGATGAAGTTCAACAAGGACAAGTGCAGAGTCCTGCATCTGGGGAGGAATAACAAACTGCACCAGCACAGGCTGGGACATGATCTGCAGGAAAGCAGTCCTGTGGAGAGGGACCTGGGGGTCCTGGTGGATAACAAGTTAGCCATGGCACAGCAATGTGCCCTTGTGGCCAAGAAGGCCAATGGGATCTTGGGGTGTATTAGGAGGAGTGTGTCCAGCAGATCAAGGAAGATTCTTCTCCCCCTCTACTCTGCCTTGGTGAGACCTCATCCTGAATACTGTGTTCAGTTTTGGGCTCCCCAGTTGAAGAGGGACAGGGATCTGCTGGAAGAGTCCAGCAGAGGGCTAGGACGATGACTAGGGGACAGGAGGGCATGGCTTATGTGGAGAGGCTGAAGGACCTGGGGCTTTTTAGTCTGGAGAAAAGAAGACTTAGGGGGGATTTGATCTGAAGGCTGGCCAGGAGTGGGAGGACAGGCTCTGCTCACTTGCTCCCTGGGATAGGACAAGGAGCAACAGGTGTAAGTTGCAGCAAAAGAGGTTCTGCCTCAACACAAGGGGCAACTTCTGTACTGTAAGCGTCAGAGAGCACTGGAACAGGCTCACTGGAGAGGTCATGGAGTCTCCTTCTCTGGAGACTTTCAAGGCCTGTCTGGATGTGTTTCTCTGTGATCTGTGCTAGTTTTGTCCTGCTTTGGTGGGGGAGGTTGGACTCGATGATCTCCTTGGGTCCCTTCCAAACCCTAACATCCTGTGATCATTTGGCACTAAGAGGTGATACTAAACTGGATGGGAAAACACAACTGTACCAAGGTAGAATCTGGACCACAAGCAAAATCATTCTTCCCATGTATTTTAAAATGCTCAGACTCTAGGGATCAGAGTAATTTCTCATAATCAAGAGTCTTGCTCTTATGCACCTGTACAGCAACAAAACTGGGAAACTTGTGTAACACTGGTATGTCACAGTGCATTTCCATTGTATTTTTTATGGGGACAAACTCCCTGTCACTACAGCCCCCTTCCCCTGCCAAAGTACCAGTTCAGGCCCCAACATGGATCTGCTGTTACTGTCATGCAGGGACATGACATGTCTAGTCAGCATCTGGGAGGAAAAGCTCACCTTCCTAAGGACAAGTGCCCTTAATGCTGGTCATTAAACAGTGTTTCTAAAAGGTTTCTTGCAGTAACGTCTTAATGCCAGAAACAGTGAAAAGGCTCCTTTAGAAGTTTCTCTTAATGACTTGGTCTCTACTGTGATGCTCATTATAGGGCCACTTGCTTCAGCTACTGGTAGACACAGCCTATCACTTAGCAGAAACTACCTTTCATTGCTTACTCTCACACAGCAGACAGCTTTTCACAGAACCAGGCTGCAAGAATGTTTGGCTCTGTCTGGGCAGTTTCTTTCACAGTTATTTAAAAAGAGTTACTGAACTTTGTAACAAACTTCAAAATATATGAACATGGCTTAAAAAAAAAATCCTAGTTTTCTTCCAAGTGCCCATACTTCCTATGGGCTCTGAAAATCTTCAAGGACTACTCTGAAAGCCAGGCTGTTACAAAAAAAAATAGCTGAGCTGCATCTGCGTGTGAGTTTTTAGGGAAGCGCTTCACACAAAAGTGGTTGGTTGGTTGACTTACAGCATGCCCTTTATTTCAGACAACTTCCTTCAAGTGTAACTTGCACTGCAGTCGCATCAAGAGATTCAGAAGTAGTACTCAGTTGTTAACATACATTGTACACACGCTCAAGAAAAGCAAGACTCCCAAAAATACTGCACAAAAGCAGACAATGCCCAGCTGAAAATCACCAACTGTACTCAGATGCATGGCACAGGCCTTGTATCTCCTCTGAGTTGCACAGCTGCCTACCTCTCTCTGAACTTCTGCTCTACAAGGAGCAGCACTGCTGCTGCCATGAGCAGACAAACACACTGGCCATGGTGCTGGCCAGAAGCCACATGTTTCAGAAGATAGGCCTGATCAAGGGCAGAAATGGTAGCTGTCACTTTTACACAGCTATGAACTGAGAACACACCTTACTTCTCTACTTCACAGTATCATGGAAGAATCATTCTGGAAGCACTGAAGTGAATAAAGTCCAATTTCCTGCCTCTCTCAATAGACTGATACTGATATCCAAGATGCGGCAACTTTCCAAAGATGTTCTTCTGAGGTATTTAGAAATGATCTTTCTCCTCTTCCTTCCAGCTCCTCATCTTCCATTTGCAAAAATATTAGAGTAACTTGTACCTGGAACTCAGCATTTAATTTTTACTCCCAGTCACTGGATTCCAGGTCACCTGTTCTCACAAAGCTTTAAAGAACATGAACTCCTGGTTTTCAGCCTGGCTAAACCAAAACCAAACATTTCCTTCACTGCTGAAGAACACAAAAATAACTTTCCCTGTCTTCTAATAATTGTGGTGTATTTCCTCTATGCCTCAGAGCAACTTTAAATTTAGCATCTCAAAATTACTGTACAGAAGAGACATTTAGGGCACAGTGCTACACAGGGTGAGTTCCACATACTTTTGACATCCAGTTTTGTACTTTCCCTACATGGAAAACCAGTTTGTTGGCAGGAAATAAACTCAGTACTGGCTCAGGACCCAGTGTGAGACAGCAAGACCTTTAGCTAGTCTAGGGATAAGTTTCTTAGGGACAAGGCATTTGGGCTGAAGCCAGATGAATTTCCATCCAGACAGGTGTTGCATGTCTCTCAGGCTCCAGCATGGGATTGGTTTATTTGATGCTTTGAAGAGGAGCTCCTTGTTTTACAAGACTACAAAGCAAAAGGCATTGGAGAGGATCACAGCCAAAGAAGGCAGTACATATATGACTGAGCTCCAGAGCTAGAGAAAAGAAAGCAGGAGCTGTTGTTTTCCTCTGTGCCCCCTCTCTCTCCACAGCCTTGTGAGGTTCAACACGTGATTGTACCAGGAAGATCTATGACTGACCTAGCTGGTAACCTCATTTCTGAAGAGAGTACCTTGACAGCTATTTTCCCTTTTTAAAAACAGATCATATGGAGGATAAGGGGTTTGCTAATCCTCTGCAAGGATAAGAAGAAGTAAGACAGCAGATGAGTGAAGGTAGCCTTCCCCACAAGAACAGCTGACTGTGGAACATGGTACCTGTGCTCTCACAACAGAAGAGACCCCTGGCCCATTGACTACGAAGTCACTTTAGGCCTAACTTCCATCAGACCATAACAATGAGCCATGCCCATCACTGATTTTATAAACACCAACTGAATACTGACGCTGGTTTTAACAAAGGTGCAGGGGGCTGTTAACTGCTGTCTGCGAGCACTTCCAAACTGAGCAGCACTACAGCCAAGAGCAAGGTTCTGTTCCACAGAGGCACATTCACTCTGCACCACTTTGCTCGAAGCAGCTGAGGTCATGATTTTTTTTTTTTTTAAATCTGAAACTTGCCACATGCATGAAGTGAGTCAGGCACACCATGACTCACAAAAACACTTGGACAACTTACCAGCCAGAGTACCCCAGCAAGCCACACTGCCCACAAACATCCACTTCAAAGGCATCACTTGAAATCATCAGCCTCTCCAGTAGAAGCATGCTGGCTCCGTAACCTATCAAACAATCCCGTTCCATCTCTCCAAGACGTAAACCACCATCGCGAGATCGACCTTCAGTGGGCTGCCTTTGAAAGAAGAATTTGAAAACATGTAGTAAGCATCCTGAAACACACATTCTGAAACTCTAGGAATGCCTGTCCTCAGAAACTCTTATGCCCCCAAAGCGCACGAACAGTAGAGGACCAGTGGACAACAGCTTTCTACAAGCCAGAGGTGCTGATCTCACAAGCGCATGATGCAAACTGTCTTTGCTCCCGCGACAGCAACACAATGCACTTTTGTGAGTGGCAACTGCAGCATCGGGCCACACCTCACAGAATGTAGCTAAGTCAAAGCAAAAAGAAGCTCTGCAGTATCCAAGACAATCTGGACAGAGATTTGGTACTCTTTTTTGACAAGATTTCCATAATAGTTTGTAGCTAACTAAATGAAACAATATTCAGCAGCTAATCATCAAGCAAATGTATCAGCTGAACTACAGCTACAACTAAATTCTTAAAATAAAACCATTTTTGATCTGAGAGAGAATATCAAAATAAAGCAGCAAACAAGCAGCATGCATAGTACCAACTCATTATTACCCTACTTTTTTTTTTAAGTAACATTTAACCTCCCCCCCCCCCCCTTGTGTAATAGTTAATTGACTAATTTGCATATTGTATAAGTTCTTGGTTTTCTAGTTCCTCAAGTGCTCTTATTTTTGGTCTGGAAAGACCTTCTGTCCTTGTGGAAAGTGTTAACAGAGCAATGCAAGTACATGCTAAAATACATGAGGTAAAAGGCAAGATGCAAAATATTACTTAACATTATGACTATTTGGTTTTTTGTTTGTTTTGCTGGGCACAGTCAAAACTTTTAACATCTTGCTTGTGACACTGCAATTTCACTCAGTATCAGCTCCACTCCTGTGCTGGGACGTAGCCAGGTGGGGGTTGGTCTCTTCTCCCAGGCAACCAGCAACAGAACAAGGGGACACAGTCTCCAGTTGTGCCAGGGGAGGTCTAAGCTGGATGTTAGGAGGAAGTTCTTCACAGAGAGAGTGATTTCCCATTGGAATGGGCTGCCCAGGGAGGTGGTGGAGTCACCATCCCTGGAGGTGTTCAGGAAAAGACTGGATGAGGCACATAGTGCCACAGTCTAGTTGACTGGAAAGGGCTGGAAGCTAGGTTGGACTGGATGATCTTGGAGGTCTCTTCCAACCTGGTTGATTCTATGATTCTGGCACAATGCTGTAGGACTTAGCTTGCAAACATCAGAGTGAACTATGAAGCAAAATCAATCTGAAATTCCTGAAGCACAAATACACTGTATGCATTTTATGAAGTATTTTCTACTCAGTGTATTCCACAAAAAGCAAAAGCAAAGAGAGTGAACTGCACAATCAGAGGAGGCTTCAGTGCTCAGTGAAACGCTCCATGTACATGCTGCATGTGATACTTGCAGCAGTGTAATCCACCTATAACATCCCACGACAGACCTGATTCATAACCTTTGGAGAATATTCTGCTTATATTATTTCAAACAACTGAATTTGTTAAGCACACTAAATATATTAGAAATATCTTTTTTGCCAACTTATTGCAACTCAGAGAAAATGATTTATAAAAGCCTTTAACATCTAATAATTGTTTGTGATAAGTGTAGAAAAAAACCAACCCAACCCAGACTAAAATTTCTAAAGAAGCAGGTTTTATTTGTTTTTAAGGGGAAGCAGTTTCCCTTTCTCTGACAGCATTGGAGCCTTAAAACTAATCTGCTTGTAATTAAAATCATCCTTTTCATTCATATAACCTTGTAATTTTCCCACTGTTGGGAGAATGGATAGAAGTTGTTTACTTCCTGATTAAACTCCCTAGGGCCCCTCCCCAGATGATGGCACCATCACTGTTTAGACATTGTTTTAAAGGACTGACCCTGTGGTGAATGCAGTGTCACTTCTGAAGTCCCAAGAGGCAGGTTTTAAAAGCAGCTGGGGCCTTTAAAGATGCAGGCATTTGCTCCAGTGGTAGAAGTGACTGAGTTCTGTTACCAACTGACTTCTACAGTATTAATGCCCAAGCCTGCCTTCAAAAGCTTCTCCAGGTGTTGTTCCACGGGATAACAACAAAACAGTTTTACAATGTGACACCAAATAAAGTCTCAATCCAATTAAAGGACACTGAAACCTCTTGAAAAATGATGGGAGATTCAACTCCAGCCCTTTAAGACTTGATATGCCATGGGTCTTCTGACAAATACAGGGTGTAGACTTCTAAGGCAGCTGACATCCCACTAAAACAAAACAAAAATCCCGCCCCTGCCTCCCAACAAATGAACAACAAAAGCCCCTGAACAAATATAAGCAACAAAACCCAACCAACCAACAAAAACAAACCCAAAAAACCCCAAACCCAACTGAGTTTTAAGCTCTGAAATATTTCAGTCCCACTGCCAAAATGACTGCATTAAAAAAAACAAATTAACAAAAACCTCTTGCCCTAAAACGGAATTTATCGAAGCAACAAAACTTTAATTCATAGAATCATGGAATCAACCAGGTTGAGGTTGGATTTTTGAAAAGTCTATCTTATGCTCCCTAAGTCTATCAGATGTTTCTTTCAGCTCAGTTTGAAAATTCCTCATACCTCATAAAGGTTGTTTAAAATGTTAAACCAGTATTTGTGCTTCTCCTTTCCTGCTATACACTGCAGCTGTTGCCCTGGCAACTATTTTCATTCTTAAGTTTACATGTAACATGCTGAAAACAAAGCAGACTCTTGAAAATAAGATTGGTAATTCATTAAATAGATTATATATATTTAAGGTTAGTGTGATTCTGAAATGCCAACTAAAACATAGTGATTATTCAAAAAGGAAAAAAGGCCAAGTAGTCTTCATAGTATTTAACTGCTGCATTTAGGAAAAATGTAAGCTTAACACAATTATTGTCAGTGGTTTCAAGCACATTAAGAATTCATTAGCACTAGTTCTGCATTTTCTGGAAGAACACTGGGTTCAGCTTTGTGGCCCCGTTCCTTGTTTCACTGGCCAGTGGGGGAACATAAGTTTAGCCCCATGAACAAGAGTAGGCCTTGTAGATCTCAGCAGATCTCTCTTGTGCCTGTTACGGTGGCTAATTTGAAATGGAGGTGTTGGCTGAAACACTGATGTCCAAGAAGTATTACCTAGAGAAACACTGCCTGAAGGAAGAGGGCTTACCATTCTCCCACAGCCCCAGAGCGCAGAAGGGAGCCTTGACCAGGGTCATCACAGCTCCCTTGCAGTATAATAGGAACTGGTGTATATCTGATAAGTTCAAAAGACATGCAGGTGGCAGCTCTGACAGTGTCCATCAAAGCAACTACACATGCAGGAAGCTTGTATTGATCTCTTGTAAGGAAAACTAAAAGCAGTTTATCTATTAAAAAGATTTAGCAGGACTGGGTACCTAGGCAACACCATATATAGAACTATGTTTTAAATTAATTGTCAATTACTCATGGCAAATAAATTAAGCATAGCATTTCTTTTAACAAATACCAATTCAGAGGGCAACATCCTGATGGTTTTCAACTATGTTGATAGAGGCTGCTGCATTGTAATTCTACAAAGTCTTGTTTTAATCAGTATCCAGAATCAGTGGTGTTAAAAAAAACCCCACAAAATCAACTCATCTGCCTTATTCCAGATGGAAATACAGCTTTGCTCTGTCAGTTAAGGTACACTGGATATTCCAGCCGAATTCCATGCTGGAAGCTGTTACAGGATCACTTTTTAAAGCAAAAGAACAACGTTAGAGGGAATCTACTCTCTGCAATGGATAATAAAATAATAGTTGAGTATGAAAGCTGGCAAAGCTGACTCTCTCAGCAATGGCCAATGGCAGTAACAAAAGTTTAATTAATTGAGGAGAATAAAAGAAAATTCCTAAAAGACTAGTCAAGAGGCAGCACAAATTGAACATCCACTGGCTTTCCTGAAAGTCAAATAAAGAGCCCTAGTGACATACTATGATGCTACTGACTGGAACAAAGAATTCAAAGAAAGTAAAGAGTGGAGGAAATCACACTACCTTCATCTTTACATGTAAACATTACCTTGACTTGGGATTTAGCTTTCCTTTAAATTCAAGATCTCTAAACAGCTGAGAAGCTGGCTGACAATACAAAAGCAGATCAAGTGATTTGAGTAAGTTAAGAGCCCCAGCAAACCAGCTGCATGTACCTTGCACTAAGACAGCACGGTTTCCTTTTCATGTGAAGCACCAACATGTGACTAGCACTGAAGAAGAGAAAAGAGGCAGACAGCCCAGTATTTGGGAACATTACTGGTGTTCACATGGGCAGGCAGCTGTGGTTGGAAGTAACAGTTGTACAACACTTGCTCTTCCTTATGTGGCTGGCGGAAAAGTTCAGCCAAGAATCACAAAGACTTTTTGTGATTTCTCTCCTAGTTCAACCACTTGTGTTTACTTACACCTTCACCTTGTCCTAGAGATAGCATGAGCCTGGAAAGCCAAAAGGCATAGGAAATATGCAGTGAAAAGCAAATGACAAAGGTACTTCTCTGTCAGATGAAAAGCTCAACATGAGCCAACAGTGTGTGCATGCAGCCCAGATAGTCAACCGTGCTGCATCAAGAGAAGTGTGGCCAGCAGAGCAAGGGAGATGACTCTCCCACTTCACTCTGCTCTCATGAGACCCTACCTGGAGTAGTGTGTGTAGTGCTGGAGCCCTCAAAACAAGAAGGACATTGAACTGTTGGAGTGAATCCAGAGGAGGCCATGAAGATGATCAGAGGGCTGGAGCACCTCTCCTGTGAGGACAGGCTATGAGAGTTGGGGCTCTGCAGCCTGGAGAACAGAAGGGTTTGTGAAGACCTTGTAGTAGCCTTCCAGTATCTGAAGGGGGCCTACAGGAAGGCTGAGGAGGGACTATTGATAAGGTCTTGTAATGACAGGATGAGGAGGAATGGGTTTAAACTGGCAGAGGGGAAATTTAAACTGGATGTTAGGAAGAAGTTCTTTACTTGGTGAAAGTGAGGGTGGCGAAACACTGGAATGGGTTGCCCAGAGAGGTTGTGGGTGCTCCCTCCCTGGAGGTGTTCAAGGCTAGGTTAGATGAGGCTTTCAGTGACCTGGTCTACTGGGAGATGTCCCTGCCTACAGCAGGGGGCTGGAACTAGATGATCTCTGAGGCCCCTTCCAACCTAAACCATTCTATGGTTCTCTTCTATCATTCTACATACAACAGAGACTTGTCCCTCTGGTCTCCTACTAGCACCAACAGGCAGAAGCTCGTTCAGAGAGAGAGTGATTTGCCATTGGAATGGGCTGCCCAGGGAGGTGGTGGAGTCACTGTCCCTGGAGGTGTTGAAAAAAAGCCTGGATGAGGCACTTAGTGCCATGGTCCAGTTGACTGGACAGGGCTGGGTGCTAGGTTGGACTGGATCATCTTGGAGGTCTCTTCCAACCTGATTGATTCTATGATTCTATTAAAATGAGAGAGTTGAATAGAAGAGTCAGCAAGGTGAAGTGCAGTATTCCAGGGATACACATTACTCTAATGCACTACACCAGGGACAACGCATTTGCCTTGCTTTGATACATGAGGACATGGGCCACATCAATATTAGTTAACTAAAGCATGTTGAAATACTGGAAGAAGCTTCTTTTTTCTACGCATAACCTATTTTGTAGAAGTACAAATGTTAAAGAAAAAGTCCTCCTACAATATCAGCAGTGCGATGGAAAACACCACAGCGGCAGCAGGTGGCATTTTTACCAACTGCTAACTGAAGCCTGAGAAGCAAACTCAGCCTTGGACCACACAGAGCACATCTGGACATTCAAAACAACTTCCTGCCACAGTCTACTCTGAGAGCTTTTAGTCTGTCTGTAACTATATTAACAGGTAATACTATTTTGCATCACCTATCAAAAGGTAACCAAACTTTGTTTTATAGCTCTCAGTCAGCTGGGCACACTTCTGAATGTGCACAAGCATTCTGTGCTGAACCTGCAACGATACCTGGTGAGCACTGCTCTGGGTCCTCGAGCTCTTGCATGCATTTTATCCAACACCATGTGCTTTAGTTTCTGGTAATACACAGGGCCAAAATAGATATATGCTTCTAAAGGTTCCCTGAAAGAACAAAAAACAAAACCAAACCAATGGTCACAGTTAGCACTTACCTTAAGAGAGACAAGAGTGTCACATGCAGCAGGAATCTGAAACACTGTGGGAAGGACAGAATTCTTTGAGCTGGAAGGAACCTCCAAAGGTCATCTACTCCAAACCCCCTGCAGTGAGTCCTAGAAAATAGTCTTTGGGCTTTTGGGTAATCAGTCTGAAAACCCCACAGGGAACCCTTCTGATCACAAGAGCACTACACTCCCAGCATTACATACTGCTGTATCCACTCTAGTGAGGAACAAGCTCCTGAACTCTGGCCATACACTGTACAGACAGACTGCTACAGCTCCAGGTGTCTGTTTCAGCTGTACCATGTTCAAATCACTCACCTGCATGTGCAGGACTGCTTGAATAGCACAATGAAGAACCAATAAAGACCTAGAGAGTGAGTTAAGATTTCTCTTTACATTCCTTCACTTTGTATCATTCATGTACTAAACCATGGCAAGCATATATGTAAACAAATACATGCAGCATAAATGCTCCAAGTATTATTTTTATAGGAGCACTGTAAAGAGCTACCATTTGCAAGGACAGCTTAGCACTGGCACACTGTGGCTGACTTTCTTCCCATCCACTAACTTCCCAGCCCATCATTTTGAAGCCACAATCCAAGACCCAGATGGATGAAAACCTTCCCTGAGAAGCTGTGCATTAGCACATAAGACAAAAATCACTGCCCTTGTTGGCACTGGAGGCTTAGACAATCCAGGTAAAAGGGCTCTTAAGTACCATGTTCAGGCACATGCATCAGCAGGGGGACATCTGTGAGCAGTGCTGAGGAAGTTACTCCATTCTATGAGATGAAAAAAAAACAGCTAAAAAAATCTGTGTTTAAAACTCCCTCAGCTGTAAAACAGAATAAGCACCTAAAGACCAGAAAGCAACAGTTGGAAACAGGCATTTCCCAGGTACCCCCTTCAGCACCAAGAACCACCAGATTTAACCCAGGCAAACCCATTTAGCACTGACTTGGTTTTTTTAAATGCATGTGCAATGTGAAAACAAGCAGGAAACAAGAGCACTGCATCTCCACTCACAGTCATTACTGACATGATGCAGTGTTATCCAAAAGCTGCCTTCTGAGGAAAATAAAACTTAACTTAGACATTCAGAATTTGCAAACTTCCATACTGTTATGAAATCTGCCTTCAAATTTCATAAGAAATAGGTTATGCATGTGAAAACTTCTTGGAAGAGCATCAGTATCCTAAAGCAAAGTCTCTAAATAGGCTACTACAAAGTTGAAGCTTGGGGATGGGGGATTTCTAGAGTCAGATGATTTTATTCACCCTAGGAAACAAGGTTAGTCTCATCTATGAAAAGTTACCACGATGTAGCAACAGAAAGTGTTTCAAGCACCAGGATACTTGATATACAACGTATGGAATACAGAGTGGGTAAGGAAAGCAGAACCACCTATCTAAAACAAAGAGCGAGCATATGGAATACGTTGGTAGGAAGGGCAATTAAAACAAAAAAAACATGAAAAAAAACCCAACTTAGAAAAGAGACCTAAACTTGTTTCTTGAGAAGAGGAGGACTGGGAGAATAATCAAAATAGCAGGAAGGCAGGATTAAGATGCATTTTGGAAGGGCAGGCATGTGAAGCCATATGGTCTTTCCCTGTTCCTAAAACTATCTTACGTTCTTTGAACTCTGTGTCTCAGAAACCAGTTCGATCGACACAGCAGGAAGTTTGCAGCTTAGAGTGCAATGCCAGACTGAATCATTGTGTAATCGAAAGAAAGAAGAGAAAGAAAAAAAGAGCACATACAAAATATGCCCAAGAAACAGACACCTGCCTCCAAATCCGTGTTTTACAGTACCACTAAAGTCAACATGAACACGCTTATCTGATTCCAAGCACATATAAGATTTGTTGATTAAAGACATTGAATTTCCTCAGAATCTCTCAGAAAGAAAACTTTGATTTTACCTCTTTGTCATGTAGTAGAATTTGGGAACTCTTTGTACGTGCTACAAGGGCCATTCACATTACCACTACACAAATACTAATAATTCTTAAAATGTGGCCCCCCAAAATACTTCAAGAAAGCAAAAAAGAAGGAAAAAACCCCAAAACACAAACCCAAGAAGTGCACCATCCTTTGGCATCTTCCCTCCATGTCACAGAGCAGCTTGTAAAATAAGAGAAAGTTCCTGAGCTCTGAGACGTGAGAGTATTATTCAGATATGCCTCAACAGGATTTCTCCACTTTGCTGAAACACCTAAATCTATACAGCAGATTCTTACCCAGTGATACCAGATGTTACGTAGTCCTTCCCTAGGTAGTTATAACCATGGCGAATAAGATCTTCACACACATCCTTAACTTTACTGCCTCCAAAAGCTGTTCCGTAGTGAAATCTGCCATCAAGGACCCCAGCCTTCCCAGCCAGGAGCTCAATTAACTTTCCTACCTGTGCAAAGAAAGGCAGAATTAACAGTCTGCTCACATTGCTGGATCGGCAACAGCACAAAAGTCAGCCAGGCAAAGTATCCAGGGTGGCAGCCTGGATTATTGCATGCAAAGGGAGAAGTGAAAGAAGCCCAAGACCAGGGAGAGGAGCTCCCGCATGAAGAGGGGAAACCAGATTCATCACAGGGTCTGGGAAGACTTCTAAGGGGCAGAGTCAGACAGATCCGTTTTTTTCAGCTGTATAGAAGAGAAGCAGGATCCAGTGTGGCCTTCAGCTTTAGAAAGCAGAAAGCTCAAAGACTGAAATGATACAGTGCAGCAGAAGGAACAGAAGAAAAGAAGCTAAGAAAGAAAAAAGATCCCAGGCTGTACAAAGTAATCAGTGGAGGTCTCATATAAAGTCCAGGCTGTGAGGTAATTTGTGTGGCTCTGCAGCACAAGTGCAAGACTTGTATGAGCTCCAGGGAGGTGTATGCAATATCAGGAGTCATACAGATCTAGAACTATTATTGAATCTTGTCTCCAATCTTTGCCTCGCAGCCTGCCACAGATACCTCTCTTAGCAAGAGAGGGAAGAGGGAGAACATGACATTTTCAACCCCAAAGGGTGCAAGTGAGTTATTCAACTGCTTTCCCATTAGTTTGACAGAGATCAAAATGAAAATGATGCACGACAAGCCCACATCCCTATTCCTCTTACAGTAGGATGTTTCAAACCAGAGGGCTGAACGCTGGTAGGAAGGCAAGCGTGTGGCATGGTGACTCTGGAATACTCTCAGTGGAGCCATGCCTCAAACTTTTTGTTGTCTCTTGTGGCTAAGCTGCTTCCCTCTTGCTCTTGGGAGACACTGTCCCTTTAATTGCAACACAACCACTAACCGTCATGCGCGATGGGAAGCCATGAGGGTTCATTATGATATCTGGGCAGATCCCTGTATCACAAAATGGCATGTCCTCCTGAGGAACAATCAGTCCACACACCCCTGCAGAAGAGAGAACATTTCAATTCACAAACAGCAAACCACCAGCAGGGCTGACGCTCATCACCAGATTTTCTTTAGTGTTTTCCTCCTCTCTTTCTCATGGATCACTTATACTCAGATTCATTACCATGACCAGTGCTTACAACCTGCAGGCTAGAGTCCTTGTGACAGGACTGGCAAAATTAGCATACCCTTACATAATCCTCCCAGTGATTTGTGAGTTAGCAAATTAGGGAAGAAAGCTTTAGATATAGTTTTCAGAGGCAATCAGAAACTTCTGACCAGTTAGACCGGAACATCCAAAGGAAGATCTGATTTTTAAAGCTGGTGCTACAATTACCTAAGGAAAACAAAAACAAAAACAAAAAAAAAAAAAAAAAAAAAAAAAAAAAAAAAAAAGGAAGGCAACAAAAAAAAAGAAGACATTTGGCTTCTGGAAGTATGTCTTTGGACACCCAAAATTATTATTGGAGTGAAAATCTATCATATGTATCTCTGCTAAATACTGTGAATAAAACCAAATCAAGGCAGGACTTTTGACAGGACCTGAGAGGAGGTAAGTAGGGAAAAAAAAAACAAGCCTCAAATATTTTTTCAAGTAGCACTTACTCGCTGTGCCAAGATCGCTTTTGATGAATTGCAAAGCACAATTCATTCCTCAGACTGCTTCTATTTTGTCCATTGATGAACACAAACTGTACCTTTAAAAACTCTGGAAGCGTTTTTCAGTCTCCATCACCATTGGTGGTAAAACAACAACAAAAAAACACCAATCCCCAAACTCTACAACTATTTAGGAAACATTAACCAGAATCATGAAAACTCAATTAAAATAATCCATCATACATCACAAAATTTTCCTTCCAACCGTTACAACCATTTCTGCAGCGAATTCTGCAGATCAAAATACTGACGCTATAAATGATCAAGAGAGCTAACATTCAAATTCAGGTGCTAAAATGCAGCTGCCTAAGCTCATATTTCTTTGAACCAAAGCTACTGTTTCAGTTGGACAATTTCTTCCAGAAGCCCTTAGAGCTGAAAGTCTGCAAGCTATTTGAGATCAGCCTGCTGCAACTGCCAGAGCACGCTTTGGGCACAGTCCTGGAGCGGAGGGGGCTCCTGGAAGACTGAGGGTGCTGGTTACATCCCTAAAAAGGCATCCCCCGACCAGCCACTTCACAGGGGGATACCGGCGTCTGCTCAGGAGGGAGCTCCTCTTCTACTGTCCAAGCAAGACAGGAATAGGTGTATAGAACTGTAGTTAATAGCATGAGAATAGTTAAGTATGGGGGAAGGGAGAAGGGATAAAGACAAAAGTTTGGAGTGTCTGGGGCAAACGGAGCAGGGTGTGTGTCGAACTTAGTTTTTAAACCTAGTGAAACTAATTTTCATTGTCCCATTATTATAAACCAGTAACATCCTTCCTACCCCTCCCCACCAAGCAGCAATCATTTGCTGAAAATCAAGAGAAGAGAACTCACTACCTCTCATGCACACAGCATTTTTAATCCTAAACATACACAAAACCTTTATTATGTATGTCCTACGACATGCAGATTTTGCCTCATTCACATGTAAGAAACCGCTACGTTGCATCTGGACTTTGCGCCACCTGTAAGCCAGAAATTAAATCTTAGCTAACTTAAAATTACTTTAGGCTCTGAAAACCTTTTATATGCCAAGCTGGTTCCCATAGCAGACAGCCACTGTGTTGTTTGTTTTGTGTGAAAGTGAATGATAAAAGATCCATGAAATCGACACAGAAAGGCAGAACAGCAGAAAGAACTGAGGGCTCTCCATCATAGCGGCTTCTACCCTCCGCTGACTTGTATAACAATGGGACCTACACACCCAACTGCAGATCTAACACAGCTGTGCATTTCATTAGATGAAGAGCACTAGTGACACAAGTAAATAATTAACTTATTCTGGTCCGCTGACTGTGGTTATGAGACCAGTCATAGCTGACAGATTTTAATACAAGTTAACACAAAGACAGCATAATGAGCTTAGAAGTTAAAAACAAAATATTTAGACAGAACCCAGCAATGTGAAACTCACTAGGCCATTTATAAAGTTTCTATTTTATAGGGAGGAGTGGGGAAGAAAAAGGGAAAGCTATAAAACCTCACTCTAAATTTGTGGATTTTAAGAGGCTGCCGAGCTTAGAACAGATCTATAGCAAGTGCATGTGTATTTAGAGAACAGGACAGAGAAGCTTTTTCTTCCCCTGTGGCATAAGAAAGTCTATTCTCTCTCATAAAAGATTGGTTAAAAAGCTGAAAGACACCTTTCCTTCTAGGAGCAAGTAACTGCAGTTGATTAAAAACCATGAACCTGCTTTTGTTTTGCAGTTACTCGCCTCCAGAACCTCTTTAGGAAACTAATGCTTGGTGGTCTTCCCTGTAAGCTCCTGTTTGCTACTCTTTTTCATCCTTGATTGCTGAGCCAGGGTTTGCAGCAGGGCAGCACAAGGCAAGCCTAGCAGTTCTGCATTGCTGAGCAGCTGCGAAAAAGTGATCAAGTGAATTAATCCACGTAAGTGGAATTACCACTTGCAAGTAGCTAATGAAACGGCAAAGCCTTCGAAGAGGCAGATTTGAGATAGCCTTGGGTTCCAAATGTTGCTTTGTCCAAGCATGAACTGCATTTCAAAACTGAGCTGCCCAACTTCTCCCCATACAAAGTTCATAAATGGGACATACTCAAACAAGCGGATAACTTTGCTCGGTGGCTTTTGTTACAGATTATTAAGAATTCTTAATTGTTACTCATTTAGACACGACAGGAAAATTGATCCCCAGCATTCACAGAGGACATAAAAAATGATTTAGTTCCACTCACTTCCCTTCCCCTCAATTTTTATATGCTGCAGTTGAAATTTAGCAATACAATTTCGGAGCAAACACTATGCTGTGGCGGGCCTGAATCTGCTCTCACCCGTACACTCTGGAGTTCTTCTCTGGGAACAGAATCAAAGGTGGGCAACCAGAAAAGGCTGCAGATAAAACAAGTGAACAAGCAATAAAAATGTTTTTAATGTGGTCTAACACAAGGGGTTTATGTTTGAGAAAGAAAGCATCCAGCAGCTTGTTATATCTCATTTTTATCTACTGAAAAAAAAAAAATCTAGGAAATATCTTTGTATCCAAATTTTCTAATGTCACCTTAGGGTGTCAACAGGCTAACAAATTCCTTTAAGATCTCCTTCTCAGAAAAAGAAGTGGATTAATAAACTTGGCACTTCACTGCAAAAACAATAGTTTAAATCAGACATCCACAGCAGTTTAATGTGCAAGCATAAACCAGCCATAGGCAGTGTTTCTTCAGTGCTATTGTATGCCAGCCAATAAATGACAGCCCTCTGACTATGCATGATGGCCCCCATCCTCACAAACACACTGTCTGCATCAATCCCAGCATCATCTCAACCCCCATGTACCTCGACAAGGTCCTGACAGAGCATGAGGATCTCCTCATCCTTGTACTTTTCTCCTTAAAGTGCTTTGTTTTGTTTGTTTGGGTTTTTTTTTGCTATCAGAAATTAAGATTTCCAGAATGGGTACGTTTTTTGTGGTTGCTTTTACAGTTTGCTGACAAATGTGAACACACAGAGACTTGTAATACAGCAGTTCAGCAGAGAGGGGGAAGGGGAGCAGCAGGGAGGGTGCAGGCACAAAACACAACGGTATGGGAAAGTTTTTCACCGGCTACGGTAAGGCGCCTTCTATACACACACATGCCAAATGAAAAAAAAATAATCAAATAAGTCAAAACAACCTAATATAGAAAACTAATTACTACCAGCAGGAGGGACATTAGAGAGCAAAGGAGACTAAGTGAATAGAAGCAGCAGTAATACCAGTTTCTATCAGCAAGATAAAAAGCAGCGCATTACTAAACGTGCTTGTTTACTCATTCTAATGATACGGTGGCAAAAGAGCTCAAACTAACTTGAAAGGCATTTGATTTTGATTCAGCAGATTTGGCAGAATTTGGAAATATTTCTGTGTTAAGTAACGAAGAGAATTTGCAGCTCCAACACAGTGCCACAGATCGTGGACAAGTGGCAAAGAGATCTGCAAAAACGAGTAAGGTTAAACAAGAACGTCTGTCTGCTTCCAAACTCTCTAATTACATACTGCGTTGGCTAACTAAGCATAAAACAAGCCCAGAAGAAAAAACAAACCTGCTGCATCACATGAGCTTTGTTCAATATTGAATCATTCACTGATCTATCATATCACTTGCTACATCCCATTTGACATAAGAGGTAAAGAACAGAATTAAAATTAACAGATAAATAATGCATAAGTAAACTTGATTAGTTTTCTTATTAAAAACATCACTCTAAATGAGAGGAGGTGCTAGAAGACAATACAGTTTGTACACTGCTTTCCCATGAGCTGCTGAATGGTCTGATGTGATAAATTTGCATAGTCTGAAGCACACAAAGAGCTGATTAATTGAAACCCTTACAATGCTTCTGGAAGCAGCTATTGTAAAACAATAACCATAGGAACTTTACAAAATACACATGGCTGAATGAGTCAAGAGCTTAATAAAATGTGTGTTCAGGATACGCTATTTGGAAACAGAATTAGAGATTTTTATTCTGTGCCATAAAATGCTAAATCACCCTAATTTCAGAGGTTCAGCTGAGGATTTACTGAAAAGGTCAGAAGGTTACCTGTTTGCTGCTCGAGATAAAAAATGCTGTAATTTTCTTCTTAAGACTGCAAGCTAAGTAGTGGTTTTGTTAAACATAACCAGCAAAAACGACGGGAGAAGTTTGAGTGGCATTCTGACATCTTGGTTTTACATATTCAACTTCTGAAGATAAAAATAAGGTAAGAAACTTCTGCCTTTCTTGATGCCTAATAACTTCTAATCACCCCACATTCCTGCAGTCAGTAACAGCAAATTCTTTTTAAGGCCACATCAATCATTTCATTCCTATGAACACATCGACAGTTTAGTAAAGTCCTAAATCAGACTTGTAGCATGGGGAAAAAATGACATAATGAGCCATTTAAAACTAACATCTTCATTTACATGCTCTGCTTCCTTGTACTGTACAAGCACCCATTAAAAAGAGAAACAGAAATTGTTCTGAACCATGAAGTTAGGCAAGCAGAAGGCAGATGCTCAAATCAGTAAAAAAAATTCAAGAGTAAGCAAGGTCAGAGTTTGGCAGACAAGCGGTACTGCCATGAGGTTTATGTAGTGGACAACACTGTGAATGGATTTTGTTTTGACACTAAGGAACGTGGCTCATTTAGGAAAACAAAGACCATCTTTTGGGAATTCAAATTCGCTTCCTTGTCTTGAGAGTTAAGTGCAGATACTAGAGAAAAGTTTAATCCTTTATCTTAGATCTTCAGCTATTAAAAAGCTTCTGTTTGCCAGTTCAAACAAGCTCTTGCTTAAATACAGTTTTTCCACTCCTCAGGAATACTGTTCAGTATTGCTTAGTTCTGTGATCTACAGGACCTTTGTTGGAGGTGTTAATCCTTTTTCACATGAGAGACTGAGAAATGTTCTTTCAGAGAAGTGATATACTGCTTTTTTTCACATCAAAGGAGCCCAACTTCTTCCTCATTGTGATTTCTAGCAAAGCAAGAGGAAATCTGGAAATATAATAATTTAGTTGGTATGGAACTCAGATGAAGCTTCTTTAGCTTAACAATCTTTTAGCCTTCTGTGCTTTGACAAGTGACTTTGCTTGAAAAATGCAAGATTAAAAAAACAGAATTATTAACCAAAATAAGTGTCTTTATCCTGGAAAATAGAGGATGCAATATAGTTAAAACAAACATATCCTCTCTGGCAGGCAGATCTTGATTTGTAAGCAGTAGAAACTTAAGGGTTTTATAGACTAAAAGGACACTCTCAGCTCCAGAGATCTTAATGCAATGCTCAGTTTGATGAGGAATGCTGAAATGGAGCAAAATGTTTTCATTTCAGAACACAACAAGATGGCTTAATTTGTTGGGCTTTTTCTTCTTCCCATATACTTCTTTGTTGACAGGCCTTGAAGGAAAAGCTAGCTTTTAGAAGAAGTGTACTTAAACCACAGACTTGCATGAAAAGAGGGTGTGGTGGACAGGCCAGAAGTGGTGACCTCTTGCCAGTATCATGTTGACATGTGAGAGGACACAAAGACAGTAGCAAATAAAAAGGCAGTGGCATAGGTCTATGTTATTACAGAGGCCTGCAAAATCTACTACCGACTTAAGAAAAGGCCCTTTTATAACAAAAGGTTAAAGCTGGTTTGTGAGATTTAATCTCTTGTGTCCCAGACATATCTAATTCTCTTACTCTGCTTTCTTCTCCCCAGTGACAACGTAACAGCTTTGAAATACAACTACATTTGGAATAAGGAAAAATCTCCATGAAAAAAAAGAGAAAGGTGGTTCATATAATCCCTTACTTTGCACAAATTTAACTACTTTAAAAACTGCTAATACAATACCAAAAAATCAAATCTCATCTTTGTGCACTCCTTCTAGAAAATAAAGTATTTCCAGAAAACACTGGCCTCACAGACAGAAATGTGCTTTCTCCTCACTGAATCAAGGTATCTGTTAGTTCAAGTTCATCACAGGTTTGAATGGTCGTATAATGGGGCTTAAAGCTAAGATTCAAAAATTAAACTTGAAGTGGTAATTGCTTCTATTCAGGTGAAGATGAGAGAACAAATTCAGGACTAATTAAACTCTCTTCATGGAAAATGCTAAACTGTCAGTATTAAGATTTCTGTTTCATAGTTGCCTACACTCATCTGTTACAGAATCACTGCTGCTGGAAAAAACCTTTAAGATCAGCACATCCATCAGTTGTAACTGATCCTTCCTCAGGTATCAAAGAAGTACACTACGAGATGTATTTTTAAGCAGCCAGCAAGGAACGCTTTCTCTTTCATAGAATCAACCAGGTTGGAAGAGACCTCCAAGATCTTCCATTCCAACCTAGCATCCAGCCCTATCCAGTCAGCTAGATCATGGCACTAAGTGCCTCATCCAGGCTTTTTTTGAACACCTCCAGGCATGATGACTCCACCACCTCCCTGGGCACCCACCTATCTGGGTCTTTGCTGTATACTGAAGTGGCAAGAGTGAACTCTACTGTTCTTTACGGTGTATTTTTTGCTGGTGTCTAACACATGTATCTTCTCCACCAAGCACATTTCTCCTTTCTCCCATTTATTGTAACGTCTTTTCCATTACAGTACTACAAGCCAGTGAACTGAGACATTTACTATCAGGAAGGCTACATATCCTAGTAGAATGTAATCATTTACAGTATGATAAATCCCTTCGTCACAGGAGAATACTACAGATTGCTGTACTGGACAGCTAAGAAGCACTTGCTTGCTAACCCTGTAATATAAGTGTTGCAACAGCCCTGCTCACATCCCCAAAACCAAGCTGAAAGAGACATTTGCTATTCTGAATAATTGATGTGTTTGGATCATTATTATGATAAGTCCAAAGCACAGATACATGGGGGATCAAATATTCTGAAGCAATGCCAGGCACAACTGCAGGTTCCCTCAAAGATCCTGACAGCACTTAGGATGCTGCTTTTTATTACCATAGGATTTCCACAGGTGTTTGACTTCAAAGAAACAAACAACCAACTTTCTACAGCTTTTGGAATATTAAAGAAAACACCACAGATTCCAATACAGTGTAAGTTGTTTCTGCATTTGGCCACAAACATCAAGGTTTGATGAGTAGGAAAAGTACTCATGAGATGTCTGTCTTTCAAGACCTCTACAGTGAGCTTGTTCAAAACTGTTGCGATGTGCTTTGTGCACCTAGTGGTATGCCAGGCCCTCTGCTTCCTGAAGCCCTATTCCAGTCTCTCTAACACAGTTCTGTTTTCTCCCATCATTACTCCACTTCCACTTTCTTTCCTCTGATGGTTCTAAACTGTGGAGCACCCTTTTTCTTGATTTTTGGAGAGGTATGAAATCAGTTCCATTTTCCTTCCAATACCTGAAGTGATCTTACAGAAAGGCTGGAGAAGGACTTTTCTTAAGGGTGGCCAGCAATGGGAGAAGGTGGAATGGTTTTAAGCTGAAGGAGAGTAGGTTTAGACCGCATCTTAAGTAGAAGTTCTTCAGTACAAGGGTAGTGAGACTCTGGAGTGGGTTGCCTAGGGAGATTGTGGATGTGTTCTCCCTGGAAGTGTTTAAGGCCAGGTTGGATGAGGCCATGAGCAACTTGCTCTAGAGGAAGGTGTCTCTATTCAAATCAGGGAGACTGGCGTAAATGATCTCTAAAGTCCCTTCCAACCTAAGCCATTTTATGGTTCTACAATTCTAAATTCTATTTAATTATTTCAATAGGTGCACATCAACAGCCCAAACTAGGAAAAAAATCTTACCTGCTTAAATATTTCATGCAAATACTCATAGATATTTATCATCATTAACCAAACAGCTTCTTTAATATAATTTGTAGGCTACTGTACAGTCCTGCACAGTGCTGATTGTATTGTTATATAATACCTTACAGCTAAAATGCTGCATGCCACTTAAAAGGAGAAAGGACTAATTACATGAAGCTCAAAACAGATGAAGAAATGGGCTTTGCTGTAAAAGCAGTCATGGGCTTTAACACATCTTCATTGTGTATGACATTAAAAATTATTTGAAAGGGACTCCACATTAAAACTTTCTGGAGAGAAGGAAAGAATGGGGCAGTTGAACCATTTCAATTGCTCAGCACTTTGTTTGCCCTTGCAGGAAATGATCTTCCCCTTCACTTACCAAAACTATCCTATATGGCTGTACTGCAAGAATTAGACCTGATTTTAAAAAGAAACTCAGGAATATACTGTGATTTGCTTTCTGAAGCCTTCAACAGGTACTGGTTTCCCAGTCACTTGGGGGTCTCAGTGAGAACCATTTTAAGATGAAAAGCCATCTTGAAAATATCATCAGGAAAAATACATCAATGCTTATCAGAACTGCTAAATTAGGTGAACTTAACAAAACAAACAAAAAAAGGATATGATCTTCTACTGCTGCATTTATAAGACATCTGAATCAATCGAACACAAACATGGTTGATATTACATAGGTATAGCAGGCATACCCCAAATGCATTCAGTTTTATTTAGCGTGTAGCTTACCTTTCTGCCCATGACGACTGCTAAATTTATCTCCAATTTCTGGACGTCTAGTTTGCCTCAACAACATTTTGATCAAGAAAGCATCCTCTGCATTTGATGAAATCATTACTTTTTCAATATAAGAATCAGTTGCACCTTTGTAGCTAGTATAAGAAGAAAAAACATGAGTTTTAGGTCAATGAACCAAACTCAAGCTGCCAACAATACCTATGTATTGGTAAGCTTCTGGCCAAACTATAGTCTTCATGGAATTTATACATGGGAAGCCAATGGAGCAATATACATATGTGTAAAAGTTCCAGTGTACAGTGTGCTTCTGGAAAAGAAAAAACTTGGAGAGATACAAGAGAAACTAAGAGAGAATTAAGCTGAACTCGTGAAGAACAAAAAGCCACAATGTGGCTTTTTGGTCACCTGGGCTTTCCTTGATGGAAAAAACCCTAACTTTCTAGTATACTGCAGATTTCTGACTCTTCAGTCAAACAAACAAAAGTCACAGTGGGATTTTAAGGAATATATCATGAAGAACAAAGTTAAGACATAATATCCTGACTGAAACTGTGTGTAAGGTGCAGGTGTGGAAATAAACCAAGCACAGAACATAATATGTAGTGTACAGAGATGAACTCTAGAGTCTGAGATGTAGAGATTTTGGCAGGAGAGGAAAAAAAAAGAAGAGTAGAAGGAAATTATTCTGGTATAAGCTTTTTTCTATGTATTGTAGAATGAGGGTGAAACAGATTTTAATACCTTATTTAGGTAGGTGATTATTTGGTGTCAGTTCAGGTAGCTGAGATGGTCAAACAATGACAAAAAGACAAAGCCCCAGATCAATACCTTTACCTGGCTGGATTATTTCTTTCCTCTTGATAATGAAATTATTGTCTCACTTTTTATTATCTTGTACCAGTAAAACTACAGCTTTCTGTTTGTTATAAAACACAGCAGCAAAGCTAATTCTGCCTTTCTGAACTGTTCATCAGCTGACTGTCCTGCTCTCTGCTAATTTAGCAAACTGTCAAGATTATTCCTGATGAAACAGTGCAGAACTCTTATTTCATCTCACACCTCAGAAACCCTCTCCTGTTCTTTCAGGACAAGAATGGAAAAATTCTTATTGCCTGTCCTTTTCCGTTCACTGGTGCATCAATAAAGAAGTGGCTAGAAAGAGCTGAGTGTCAGCTTCTGAGACAGGAAGGCCACCATCTCTTGGCCTCCTCAATGGCAGTGAGAGCTCAGCAGTAGTCAGCACTGGCCATTTTCTGTGGGAGTCAGCAGTAAGGAGATGTGCCCCCTCACTAGTATGCATGTGTTCTCTGCCCTTCCACTAATCCTGCTTTTCTCCTGTTTCTCCATCACTTCATCCATGAGTGACTCTCATGCCCTCTACCACTGCTTTAGCTCTGTCCTTGGTTTCTCCTGGGAACCTTCTCAGTGATTCCTCTCTACCTGTACATTTCGAGGCAGATTTCTCCATCTCCTTGCAATTCCAGCCTTTCAGGTTTCAGAATCTAACAACAGCAATTAAGTGGCTAGGCACTTCTGAAAATAACCTAGACTCCAGAGAACTATATCTGCTTTACAGAGGGAACTTTTTCCTTTAACTTTTCTAGAACTGAGTATTTCCTCAGACACCTTTCCTTCAGTACCTTCCCCAGCTACAAAGGTACAAAGATAAAACAACCTACGTTACTGGCACATCTTTGTACTGCGGCTGCTGAGGCACACTACTTCCTTCCAGAGGCGTCTGAGTCACAGTTGGCATGGATTTGTTCACGAGGACTTGCTTATTTTCTACTTTTTCACCTACAGGGAAAAAGAAAACAACAAAAAAAAAACAACCCTGTGAAAACCTATCTGGATACCTATGTTAGAAATGCATTTAAGAAAGAGTAAGCTGGAAAACAAACTGGGAGGACCACGTGCAGGAAGGATACTGAGTTATTTTCTTAAATGCTGCATGGGAATGGAATCATGAACCCAGCTTTTTCTTTGCTAGATCAAACCAGAAGAGCTTATATGCTGGATGCACGATGAGAATAGCTGTCAAACATCCTTTGGGTCTAAAGAATACACAAAAGCATCTGAAGTCTCCTGCCATTAAGTATGGAGAAAAATAACAAGCAGCATTTAAGTGACACATTTTAGAAATTCACTCCTAAATTTGGGACATCTCATCATTTCCACAGGGAGTTCTGCAAGACTCCTTTCAGCTTCTCCTTGCAATAACTTTTTTCTTTTGCTTCTGGCCTCATATGCAAGCTGTTTTCCCTTCCATTCCCTTACTCTGTGCTTCACATAGAAAACCAATTGGTAGCATGCCCAATGACTAATAAACATCAACTACCTGCCTCTCACCTCCTCCACAAGATTACACCGAGCTTCACCCTATGGCTCTTTTCTCTCCACATGAACTATTTAAAAGAAATTTTCACCTATGTGCTGAGTCTGCCTCAGTCCTATCTATCCTAATACTTCAGAAGATTCCTGCCTTTTTATTTTTATATTAACTTTGAAAGCTGCACTGTGATGTGTTAAAAAGCAAAAGAGACCCAATTGTGTTGTTATAATGGAATTAAGCTTAGTGTGTTTTGTAGCACCTTTCTTATTGGTTGTCAGCAGATCTATCAAGCCGTTTCCTAACTGAAAGATGACAGTATGAGAGGATTCTTTCTTGAACTTGTTTCCATTGGAAAATTGTACATCTAAATTGTAGTGGCATTTATTTTCTTATTTCTCCCCCATCTTATTTCTAAAGTGTTCAAATGACAAGGTTTTACTTCTTCAGATAACTGCATTAACTGACAGCATGCTAGATTTTGATATATGAAATCAAAATAATAAAAGACAACAATGAAGAACACAGGAGAGACAAAAAGTGAAGGAGGGGGGAAAGGGAGTATTACAAGTTTGGCAGTTTGGAGCTATAAGAATAATACAAGTTCTAATGCATCAATAGATTCACACTGTTAAAGATAAACCCTTCCTTTTCTCATGCACAAAAGCCCCCCCCACCAAAGGACTGGTACCATGCTGCCTTCAGAAACTAACACTTTGAAATGTTCCATTACAATCCTGTCACATTCAAGAAAATAAAATACCTTGCACTAAGTCTAAACAAAGTGCTCTAGAAATATTAACAGAGGTTATGAACGTGCCATGACTGAGCAGGACATACCTGGAGAGCAGATACCATCAGCATCCAAAATTTCATGGCGCCAGATTGGCTTACGGGTAGCTGCATCCAGCATGGGACCCATAACTTTATCAAATGTCTGGTTTGTGTAACGCTTCAGTGTACATTTGGCATTCTTATATACAAGACATCTCCCAAACCCTAAAATGTAACACAAACTCATCTGCTTAAAAGTTCAAAAATTCTTTACAACACGTTACCAGAATGCAACGAGGAGAATGCTGATCCACCTGCTGAGCTACAGAATAGAAAGCATTATTTTAAATTAGTTAGACTGATCATTGTCTTGAATATGTGTAACAAGGAGACCTGCTAGCTCAACAGGTTAAAAAAAATCAGATCACACAGTTTGAGACATTGGACTATGGTCCAGTTCTGAAGTTGTGCTAAACTGCTTCAACACCTCTGCACACGCACACATACACCATTTCTCTTACCTTCAGTGGTCCACAGGGAGACACAGCATAGAAGAGACTGTAACAGGATGAGAACAGCAACTCCTCCTTTCAGGAGCTCTAAGTCTGAACTCATACTTGTGGATGACACAATCTAGCCGACCAGAAATGTATTGATTTGATGATCCAGATAATCACCCCATTACTCATGCTTTTCCCAGCAGAAATAATTCTGAATTACATAGAGTTTGATAAAATACATTTGATTTGGGGTTTAGATGAGAAAAGTGGCATCTTTGGCTAAGTACAGCAACTAGCCACAATACTAACCACTTTAATCACATTTAGAAGTACAGACAGCCAAGAGCTAGGCTTTCTACTAATCTTACATCATTTTGGTTCACTCAAAAGATGGCTGCAGCCACATACAGTACATCTACATCTTTAGATTATGTCAAGTAACTCCTGACAAGCACCACAGCTCTCCCTGTAAATGTTACCAGTCTACCAGAAAAGACAACATTCACTTTTAAATCATGCCTGTTGTTGTTTTAGAAAAGGAGGCATAAATTAAATGCGGCAGACATTAATGCCAAAGATACATGTCTAGGAATACTATTATTGCTGCCTAGCAACTAGGAGGAAGGGAGTGTGGGCAGGAATAAAGTGATGGAAGAATCTGAGTTTGGCCACCCAAAACTAAAACCAGTTTGATCACACTGCACTAGGTCTTCTACCAAGTGAATTTATTTAGCAAAGAGAGAGAAGACAAATTAAGTTTTCAGGCAACTCTCCTCCAGCCCCAGAAGCATTAGCATAAAGCGCTGAAGAACTGTGGAGAGAGTAAGACAGGCTAGACTGGCACAAACACAGGTTTCACTTAATTACCTTCTAATTGGTGCTTACATATTTTTACTTGAAATACACTGCATAGTTGTTGTTTTTTTTTGTTAAAAGAAAATGGCTCATTAGTTCATTTCTGAATAAACTACATTATTTTGCTTTATTGTTTTCTCTTAAAAAGTAAGCAACGCTGCTATTGCTCCCTCAGAGCACTGTGCTCCCAATGACACAAACTGTCACACATTCCATTCCTTTCCCAAATATATTGACAAGTCTAATTCCATCTGTTGGTTTTGTTACTGACTAAAATAGTGAGATCCCCTCTGTTAACAATGAGCAAAGGCTCAGGTAACCATCTAAAAAGCCAAACGCAACAGGTTACCTAACACTTCACATTTTTTGTAAACTAAATGTTTTCAGAAGGGGCTGTTTACAATTTTTCATTTGAGGTCTAAAGTTAGCCATTTTTTTCTTATAATATCCATCCTCAGAATTTTATTCAGTGAAGTGGCAGCTTCACTGCACTACTGCAAGTGTGGAATTACACTCAATATTCATGCAGAAAACAAACAGAAGTATTCAAAGCAGTTTTAGAATTAAGATTTCTTAATTGGAGATGTATTGCTCATAACTGCAGTAAGAGATGCTTGAGCGTGTCCAGAGAAGGGCGACGAGGCTGGGGAGAGGCCTTGAGCACAGCCCTATGAGGAGAGGCTGAGGGAGCTGGGATTGTTTAGCCGGGAGAAGAGGAGGCTCAGGGGTGACCTTTTTGCTGTCTACAACTACCTGAGGGGATGTTGTGGCCAGGAGGAGGTTGCTCTCTTCTCTCAGGTGGCCAGCACCAGAACGAGAGGACACAGCCTCAGGCTGCGCCAGGGGAGATTTAGGCTTGAGGTGAGGAGAAAGTTCTTCACTGAGAGAGTCATTGGACACTGGAATGGGCTGCCCGGGGAGGTGGTGCAGTCGCTGTCCCTGAAGCTGTTCAGGGCAAGATTGGACGTGGCACTTGGTGCCATGGTCTAGCCTTGAGCTCTGTGGTAAAGGGTTGGACTTGATGATCTATGAGGTCTCTTCCAACCTTGGTGATACTGTGATGAGTCATTGTAAGATAATACACAAGATACTGACTAAAACACGTAGTAGAACACGGACTAGAGAAGAGGGAAAGAATTGATGGCTCTTACCTCTGTCCAAAGAGGCCTTGTTTAAGACAAGAGCATCTTCAATATCATAACCACTGTAGCTCATCACTGCCACTGTGGCATTCTGTCCAGCAGGAAGTTTCTCAAAATCTATCAGTTCAATTGTTTTTGTTTTTACCATTGGCTTCTGTGGATAGGCTAGAAGATACATAAGAGTATCTATCCTGTTTCTTTGATTGTATCCAATAGTACCTATACGTAAAAGAAAAACAGAAGTGCCTAAACATTAGTAAGCTTCCTAGAAATGTTTTGGCAAAGAAAGTACCAAAATGCAAACGAAATAAAATGATAAACTGACGAATTTCATCTAATAATCAAAATTCTTCAAGAAGGAAAACAAAAAAAAAACCAACAAACGCAAAACAGAAGCATAGAAGACAACAAATAAAACCAACTTTACATTATTATATTTAAACATGCAAGTGCCTTCTTAATTTAAGCTTCCAGAAAGAGTTTTTTAGTTTTTTTTTTTTTTTCTTAATACAGGGAAAACATAAGCATCAAGACAAAAAGGACAACAAAGGAAATCCAAGTCAGGTCCTATATGATTGAATGCAAATAAGATTATATATTTTTTAATAACAACACTGAACAAAACTGCCAGTATGAAGTTTCCTTATATTGTTCTCATAGCTATAGGGGTTTTTTTTGAGAGCTGAACTTGCTCTGATCCAAAATTTCACAAAAACCAACAGAACGACTCTCATAGAGTTCAAGAGGAACTGTGGATCCAGCTCTGCATCTTCCACATTGTAGCTCCTTCCTTTTCTGTGCAATAATTAGTTCACCAGCAGCCTGTGTTAGAATGCCACAAAGCACGAACAAAGCATACAGTAGCAGCAGCCAAGACTGATTTACTTTCTGAAATTAGAGGCATCATTGCTAGAAAGATTACACTAGAAGTTTAGCCACAATATATTTGTCTTTTTACATGAAATTCATTTTAAATTTACGCTTCAGAATTCAGTCTTTTGTATAGACCTCCCAGCTTGAGACTGAAATTTTTGGCCCTGTCCCATCAGACTGCCAAAGTGTCTTCTGAAATCTGAGGAAAAAGTAATTAATGCCCAGCAGGAAAACACAAACCGTTGTGTAGCAGAACAAAAGTTAAGGTAATCATATGTTATTAGACTTTGCCGGACCAGGACTATGCTATGTCTCTAAGCAATTAAGAAATCATAGGATGAAGTGTTAAAGTTTTAAGTGCTCAATACTCTGCAGTGCTTAGGAGGTAAGACTTTCAAAACCTTTCCATTTTCTCCTGCAATTTCAGAGGCTGCTTTCAAGGAAACGTCAAAGCAGTCAGTACATAATGAAGACTTCACGTAGCCAGAATATAGTGGAGCAGGACACAAATCTGTTCTTAGGGGAGGCCAGCCTCACATTTTGCATGCATCTGCTTGCCATTTCCCAATGTCTGCATTTAAATACATCTAGAAAATCAAATCTCTAAAATCAGGCAGCATTAGGAGTATTTCCAAAGACCTATCCTGTCTTTGGCATAAAGCTCACTCTCCCAAACCAACACAGGTCTACCCTTGCCAAGGACAAAAATGGGGAGATAACAGATGGTCTGAAAATAGAATCACTATAACCTACTCTTGCACACCTAGATTTCCTTGGGTTTACAAGGAAATAGACAATAATAATTTGAATATGATTTTTTTCCCCCCAGTCAACTTTGCCCCTTCTCTTATGGTTGGTTGGTCTACTTAGACCACATTTCCTTGACCAACACAAGGGAATTTTCAGAAGTTAAATAGTAATTTTAAAATATTTGTTTTTTTCACCTCTAGGGAGTAATAACTGGCACTAAGAAGAAAAGATGTTGCTCAAGCACTATTTTATAAGGCAATAAGGCCTCTACCTGCTCTCTCCTTCTCCAAGCATGCACTAACATGGGCCAGTGTGTTTGCAGAACTTCAGATCCTGTTATTTTATCCTCACTCCCTGGCTTCTGCATTTTATACTTTTTCAGAAATGGGCAGCACTCAAACACAGGAACAGGAAGAGTGGTTTTAAACAGCAGGGAAGATTTGCTAGAGTTCACAGACTTCACTCATCTCTTGCCTTTTACCGGTTGCTTTTCTTTTTCTTGGAGAAGGAAAACAATCATCCTTTAGCAATACTTTCTGCCTCCAGTAAGAAGCAATTCGGCAGGGCCTGGATTCATTATCACTGAAGGCCTTCCAAATCACCCTTGGAAAGGGTCACAATCTGAAAGCTCCTTTACTTCTGATAGTCTCTTAGCCTATTAGACATTGTATTCACCGTACTTTGTTTTAAAAGAAAACCCCAAAAACCCCACACACACTAAAAGTGCCTTTCCCATTATCCAGCTAGGAAAATCTACTTCTAAATTAAAAACTTAAGAGATTTAGACCAGTTTTCCCCCTCTGCACCTAGAATGAATAAAGTGTGTACTTTCCAGATAGGTTGCCTGCAGCAGAGCTCATCTTAAAGCTTCATGGCTAATTTTTCCTTCTGAATAAACCATGCCATTTTTTCTTTCTGAAAAGCTGCTATTTTTTTGTCCACTGAGGTCCAGTATCTGCTGTGGTTCACTGGGTGGAGATGCTAAGATGGGACAAAGTTTGGAGCACCTGATCTTAGCTTGTTCTTTATACTGCAGTAAACAACTTGTGGAAGTCCCTGGCATATCAAGGATTAAAGACTATACTTTTACATGTTTCAGACAGTTCAAATTATATCTTTCTCAGATGCTTTATGTATTTCAAAGTTGGTATTTTTAATCAGAGTTTTAGGTAAGCCTAATGGAACTGTCACTGTATAAGAACAGAAGCCATGAGGGACAGATATTGCTGAGATTTTGAGCCTCCATAATAAACTGTATTCAGGTAGTTCTTCAGGATTTCAATGCTGTATCATAACAAATGGAAATTTTTTTTTAATATATATATAAGTTTTGTACATATTTATGCACCTATATATATGTAACTTACATAGATATACACACATTTATATATATATGTTAACAGTGGATATCCTAACAAGAAAGAAAGTGGTTTGAGAACGATTCAAGGGCACAAGTGAAATGAACGAGCCAAAATATGATGCCATACATCAGCAATATCTGTCCTACTTGCTACAATTTAGTGGTTATACAAATAATGCCTCCTTTAGACTAGTCTAGCAAACCACGGTCTTCTTATTTAAAATTAAAAAGCAGTTCTCTTCTTCTGAGAACTGGTGTGTGTTGGGACAAGACTTCTGTGTGGGCAATGAAATGAAGAAAGTCACTGGCTTTATTTCTGTTTTCTGTCTGAAAGAACACATCCCTTGTTTGCTCCAGCCACACAGACAAGCAAAAAGTAAGGTATAATTAAAAGCTCACCATAACAAACTCTGCTCACAATAACCCACAGCTACAATTATTCCAACAGCAAGAATATTTTTTTCATTAAGTAGCCCTGTTTAGAGCAAACCAAACAAGACTGACCAGAATATAACAAAGATCATTTTCTTCCCTTTCTCAGTGCTTGGAGTTGTGAATGCATGTGTGTGCATTCTTCCCTTTTTTGCGTTTCCTTATGAGTTTTTCTCTTTTGAACTATCACTTGGTTTATTTCACAGTATAAAATTGCTTTTTATGGGTATTTATCATAAATGGGATAGTTTACCTGATGCAGAAGTTTTGAAAGTTAGCTCAAGTAAGCATTTATCCAGTTCTGTGGTGCATTACTTAAAGCAACATTAAACTGTACAAAATCAACAACGATACAAAAATCAATCCACTTAAGATACAAGTCAAAGGGCTGCTATTGGTCATGCCACGAAAAGAATTGCTGTGCTTCTGTATTTCCCCTGATTTCACCATGGATTTTCTACTATTTTGTCTTATTATATGAGCACAAATCAATAGAGAAAGAAGTAGAGTTTTCAAATGGTGTACTAAACTCCAACTCAGCTCAGATTTTCACAGGATTTGTATTAAATGATCTGGAGGATCAGTATTTAACATACACTTTCCACTGCAGAAAGATTAAGAAGTGGGTGTAAAAGGTTATGGGTAAACTGAGGGAAGTAGTCTGGCTCATTTCCCTACCAACACTTCTGTGTCTGCTGCCAGGGAGAGAAGAGATGGCAAAAGAGACCGTGCTGCTGAAGAACACAAATAGTGCTCCTCAAAGAGAAGTGGCAGAACTGAGACAGGGACATGAAACACCCAGGTCCAGCTGTGATAACCAGCAACAGCCAGGGTTGTTTCACTTTTCTGCCAATCAGCTAGCTGTACAAAATCTGGGACTCCTTTAGTTCTCAGCCCACCAATGAGCCTTTCACAACTGTCAAAACCCAAAAATGCCCAACACTCAGTTCCTTGAAACACGTTTGTCTTCTCAATTTTAACATGTTCAGCTGGTTATAGTTCAAGGCAAAGCAGTATATTAAGGGCTTTGCTACTTCACAGGTGCAAAACAGAAGGTAGAGGGTGCAGTATGAAAGAAGCTGCTTCAACATAAACCTCTGCATCAAAATTCTTGCTCAGCTACCACCCTTTTCTCAAATACTTATTGCTCTTCCATATGTTATAGAAATAACTGACACCCAGACTCTCCTTTCCTTACTCAAGCCTTGCATAGTAGAGCTGGAAACACAACACACAGTTGAGCTGTAAGAGGGTACAGCTTCCTTTGTGCCACTTCCACAGTGTCTCTGCACTATGGCAGGCTATTGGCAGGAAAATGTTGATGCTCTCATTTCTTACATTAGGCTTTTAGATAACACTTCACAGTGTGCAAAACTGACTAATTTTCTGTGTCCAGTTGAACTGAAAAGCTCAATTTATTTCCCTAATTATAGAAGCCTTTGATCTTCTTAAACGTTGTTTTAGCAACATATGGAATGCAAACTGCACATAGTCTTGTATTTTAATCTTGGACTACTTCTCAGATTTTAAGCTACAGCTGTTCATTGAAATGTCAACGTTCAACTGAGATTCTTGCAGCTGTTGTTGCATTTGCCACCTAATCATAACTTCCCCTCAGTCTTACAGTTCAACCTGCAACATATGGTAAATGATCTATGCCAAAACAGAGGGATTTCATTTTGACTTCATTTCACTAAAATACAGTTTGCTCACTAAGAGCAACAAGATGATTCTTCTGCTCAGGAAAGGGAGATGACTTTCAGGACGTTTAATGTTATCCTGCAGAAACAGTAATATTTGAGTACCTAACACTTGTCAGGGATACTGGATTGCAGGCCCTACTGGAAACTCCGACAGTCACCCTCCATTTACTTGTGCTTTCATCTATTTCCCTAGGTTGGCCTTGCTTAGAAGAGCAGACTGTCCAAGCTGCTGGCACAGCTCTGTGACATGGTCAGAGGGGGTCAGTGTTGAGTAGCACAACGCCCTCCAGTCCTAATCCGAGCCCCAGAGCTCCCTTCATATCCCCAGGTTTTGACAGCCAAGGGACTGACACAGTGGACTTGGACATGAGACTTTTCACATGGCAGTTTTGGACTAGGAGCTGCTCTGCAATTTCAGGATGAAAAAAGAAAGCATGAAGGGCAGGTAGTTACTTAAAGGCTTGAGTCTGACACACTGTATCACATCTCTTCATAAATACAAACAAAAAAACCTATGTGTAACTTTTTGGGAAGATCCTCTAGGGCACTTTTCATCCATAGGCAGCAAGAAAAATCTTTTCTGCCCTATCCTTTCTGCCACTTCTGGTGGCTTCTTATTTAAGCAATTGCTACAAAAAAATTGAGGTGTTTGCAGATACTTCAGGCAGAGGAAAATACAGCTCAGGTCATGTGCCGACTTTTAAAATGTACTTTTATCTAGCTGCTTATTCTTTGAGTCAGGTGTTTTGTCATAACAAACCGAAACAAAGGCTTTTTTTTATTGCTCAAGATATTCAATGGCTTTTGTGTTCCTAGCGTCAGCAGGAACGTCAGAGGATTGTATCCAAGGAGCTAAATGTGCAAGACCTAGGGTCAAAGCAGCTGAATACACCAACCTCAGAAAACACAGACAATGAATTGCAAATGACACTCAAAACAAAACGGGAAAAAAAACCTTCACACAGAAAACTACAAAAGAACTCCACAGATACTGAATTGGCTTTCTGTACACACTGATCCTGCTTAACTGTGTGTGGTAACTAACCAAACCTTCTGAGACTAATAGTCATAACATAGAGACTCGGGGGTGGGAGAAAGATAATAGTAGGGGGGAGAACTGTAAGGAAAAACATTGCATTGCTCTTCTTTCTTCTCTTTTCTTTTTCTTTAAATAATATATTTAAAAGGAGGACATGCATCTGTTGCTATTTTTTACTATTTGGATGTGCTGAAGATGGGAGTTTAGCACAAGGCAGTTAGTTTGCTATTAATTCTGCCAGAGGAGTCTCACAAAAGGTGCAGTGTTTCGGTTTCAAATGCGCTGCACAGAACAAATGGTTTAGTAAACCTAACAGAAGTGGTAGTTTTTTTCATGACTCAGAATTGTTCTGCTGTGGCTCTCAGCTTGCAAGGAAGCCAGCAATACAGGACACAAAACTGGCATGTACAGCACAAGTCTCAATACAGCTGCCTGCACTGACGTACTACTTGGTCAGGTTCTTCTTGGAACTTTTGCTTGACTGTGGGCCATATGACTTGGATGCTTTAATGCTTGTTTAGTTGTGCATTAAAGGAAGAATTAGAAATTACTGGTGTGAGTTTCCCACAACAGCAAATTTACAAAATGATTGGTTTTTAATGACCACTATCACATTTTAAAAAAGCATTATTAAGCAATTTGGTTTCAGTAAATTAGCTGAGTGGCTGTTACTTGTCTTTTTCATCCAAAACAGAAAAAAAAACCCAAATCTAAGCTACAGCTGCAGGAAGTGTTCTCTCTTTCACATTTTGATTCTTCTTATTCTCTAATGTCAATGTAACTATGACTTGTTTATTTATAGGATACCTACTCAACTATTCAGGGAAATTCTCCTCTCCTCTTCCTCTGTCTCTTTGTGAGATCACTTTTTTAACTCTTTTTGTTCACAGCACAGCATAAAGAGGAAGGCGAAAGAAAAAAAAAAGCAACCCACTTTGCCAATCCTGCAGCTACACTGAAAACTTGAAAGTCATGATGATTACCAAAAAAATCCCCAAGCAAACAACAAAAAAAAGCAATAGTGCTCCAGGTTCTCCAATTTTCTTGTAATTATTAAGACCTGCAGAAATGTGGTTGGGTTGGGTTTTTTACATTTGCAATTTTCCCAACTTTCAGAGGTAGATTCCTCAAAACTAAAGGTGCTCTTTCCCTCTTCCTAGTAAAACCTTTAGGTGAACTAGGAAAGTGTTTCTGTATTTTGCTGGTCTTGCTACACAGCTTCAAAATCCACATAACACTCATAAAAGAAATAAAAAGTCTTACCCATTGCTTGTTTCCCCATGGCACATTGGTAAGTATTTCTTGGGGACTGATTGTGGTGAGGATATGGAATCAGCCCAGCACAGACCCCAAGAAGCGTGAATGGCTCGATCTCCAAATGCGTTGTATCTCTTAAAAGAGAGAGTATCAATTAGAGCAGTTTGTTAACAAACATCTTCACTAAAACTTATTTAATTTTTAATTACTACAATTCTGTTCAGGAAATCTCAAGTAGGGACCTCACAATGTGGATTCATTATGGGATTTTTATTTATTTTTAAAAACATAACCCAAACTTTTCATGTGGTTGTAAAGTGCTTCCACATGAAAAGAAATGAAGGAGAAACAAATGAGGATTTAAGACCTTCCACGGAGGAAAAGCCTCAAGATAACAACAACTTGAGGGATCTCAGTAAGATAATAAAACATCAGTTTATAGAGCAACTCCCAAAATGTCTTACTGAATGACTTCTCATGTAATGAGCGTCCTCCACATCAAATTACCAAATTCACAGATCTAGAAATCCACTGGGGAGGCAAAGCAAGGAAGATCAAGATGGATTTGGGTATAGAAAAAGCAAATTAAAAAATGTAGGTTTAGCTTCCCAAGGTCAGTTATATATTATTAGAGGGAAAACATCTGTGTTCAAACCAGATCCAGTGCCATGGGTGAGATGGCATAACAGAACACTATCTGTAAAGCTCTGAAAATATTTTGGAGATGATCATGTTATTAAAAGGCAGTACTGATGAAAAGTAAAGAGAGAGGGACAAGGGGTGAAGACAGAGCTAACAAAAATTTTTTCTACCTAGCACGAGCTTCAGAAGAGAAAGTCACTGCTCAATAAAGACAATTAAATCATAGCATGCATTAGGATGCAAGTGGAGTGACTAATAACTAATGTACAACGTACAATAAAGCTTGGCTGGAGGAGACCTGGTTTTTAAAATCAAGATAAGTAACTAGGAAATGGGAGAATTTTGTAATAAAGATAATTATATCTAAACCTATCCAGAGCATATCTTTTACAATGTCCTGGAGTTATTGCCCAGATCTTGGGTTTAGGCATGCACTACATCTCACACACACCTATACCCATTGCATTCTGAAAATCCCATCTTCAATGTTTGATTTCTCTTTGAATTCCTTTGGAAGACTTCTAAAATCTAAATTAGTTTAATTGCTTGCAAAGGAAATAGTTGGAAAAATCATTATTATGACAACACTCAAGAGACAGCAAAGCATCACAAGCTGAAATAGTTGAGAAACTACCCACAAGTACATACAGACAAGAAGCAGCAGGAACTGACATAATGCATGTAATACTGGGCAAAAAAAGACATCTGGAAACTCTGAGAAGTAAGCCCAGTGCAATTAGCTGTCAGTCCCAGAAATCTTTATAAATCATAAATAGCTTGACAGCCTAAAAATCACCTGCTGGCCAGAGGGCAGCCACAGTTTCTTTCCACTTGATGAAAAGCAGCTATGCTAATTGAAGCCTGTCTTGAGAAAGTACAAATGGTAGAATCTCAATTTCAGTCAAGTAATTGCAAAATGGTCTCAAGAGTCAGTAGTAAACTTAAAGCAGACTACTCCCCTACTCTGCAGAACTTCACAGAACTTCTGGCACTTTTCTAACAATAAAACAAGAGGCTTAAGACTTCCTGACAGCGGAGTTAAATTTCTTCAGAAGACACTAGTGCATGCAGCTACATAAACAGCTTCAGATACTCCATGCAAATATTTTTCCATTGAGGTCAATCCTATTTCAACCAAAGAAAATGCAACATAGGCAGACCCCAGTACCCCATATTGCTAGCGAGAGACCTTCAGACTTCACAGAGCTGTTCAACTTCTGCAAGTCAAAATGCCATTGCCAAAAACGGCTCTAAGAAAAGTAGACAACCTCACAAGTTCAAAAATCAGAGTTTTAAATAGGTAAGGAAGAAATTGAACACATTAAATAGAATCAAATCCTCTAGGGAAAAAAAAACCCAACAACTTAATTGGATTGGAAAGGTAAAGAGGACACTGCAGCTAAAAGATGCATACATTACAAAAGCAGGAATGTTAATGGAATACTTCACAATAGCGATTGTAACAGTTGTGTCACCAGAACATGTGGCGTCAGCATGGGCACACCATTTAAAATGCAAAACGATCAGCTAGGTGAAGGAAGTATGAAAACCAACCACTCAGGGAGTAGGGAGTATCATTACTAAACAAAAGGAGCAGTGTGCACGTAAGGTGCAAACACAGACACAGCACTAGTAGCTACAAGCATGGAAGCTAAACTCAAAACAATTTCATGAACAACACAGAATCTCCCAAATGTCTTCTAAGTTATTGGTCAGTGATTTCCTTACAGTAGCCTACTGGACGTTCACTTTCTTATCCTGTGTTTGACCAAAGGGTGATTTCAAGCGATGCGCTGTCATTAATCTTACTAGCTGACACAGGTGTCCTGTAACTTAAAACTTTTCAGCTCTGGTGCTTTGTGCAAGTTAATTAATTTTGGAGAAAATTATAGCAATTGTTCATGCTCTTATTTTGCTCATGTAGACAGGAGCCAGCCAAGAGAATGTAAAAGTAATTTCTTAAAGTGATAAAGTCTCCAAAAGCCTCAGCAGGAGTAATACAATTTAATTAGCAGAGTTAATGCATTTCATTTGGCAGAGGTTAAAGATAACTGAAGGTCTCATCCAGCTCCACTGAAATCAATGATGTATTTCTATTGGCTTCCACACATACTTGATCAGAAGAGAACATTTAGAAAATGCATTTTCTGCATAAATCTACTGATCAATAAGAGATCAATGGAGATATCTTCTAATATCTTGCAGCTTACAGTTGACATATTGTCAGAGAAACATTAAAAGTAAAAATATAGGACTTGAAAATTCAAAGAATTTTTCCTTTAATGTGGAGTCTTTAATCACAGCCACAAGACCAAGGGGAAAAAAAACCAAAAAACAAAGCACCAGGTCCTTCATTTATGTGGAAAGCAAAGAAATCTGGTAATCTCTCTAAATGAAAATCACAAATGAGGCATGGATTTAATGTTTGTGGGTGAAGAAATCACAGAATGACACAGACATTTTTATCAGGGGCTATTACACATCCAAAAGTCAAAGGGAAGGTCTCATTTCAATACTTAAGGTATTTAGTGTAAGTTGGTTGTCTAGGGTCCTGCTACGGCCATAAGAGAGAGCATAACAATCATGACATGCATGACATAGAGGTTTTGTGGGGAAAGACCTTGGAGTCCTGGGGGACAGCAAATTCTGCATGAGCAAGCAATATGCCCTTCTGGCCAAGAGAGCCAATGCCATCCTAGGGTGCATCAGGAATAGTGTGGCCAGCAAGTCTAGGGAGGTTCTTCTGTCCCTCTACTCTGCCCTGGTGAGACCACACCTGGAATACTGTGTCCAGCTTTGGGCTCCCCAGTTCAAGACAGACAAAAACCTGCTGGAGAAAGTCCAGTAGAGAGCCATGATCATGACTGGGGGACTTGAGCATCTCCCCTATGAAGAGAGACTGAGAAACCTGGGGGTGCTGAGTCTAGAGAAGGTAAGACTGAGAGGAGATGTGACCAATGTATATAAAAATATCTAAAGGGTGGGTGTCAAGTGGATGGCACCGATCTCTTTTTGCTGCTCAGCAGCAATAAGACAAGGCGCAACGCTACAAAATGGAACATAGAAGGTTTCACCTCAACATGAAGAAAAGCTTCTTTACAGTGAGGGTGACAGAGCACTGGAACAGGCTGCCCAGAGAAGTTGTGGAGTCTCCTTCCCTGGAGACTTTCAAAACCTGCCTGGATGTGCTCCTGTGCAAATGATCCTGCCTTGGCAGGAAGGTTGGATTTGATGACCTCTGGAGGTGCTTTCCAATCTCTAAAGTTCTGTGATTCTGTGAAAATCACTTAATATGTGGAACCATTTCTCTTCTGAATTAATATTCTATATAATTACTTATGATGAGCAGCCTGATGATTAGAGTAAAAAAAAAAAATCTCCATCCAGAGAAGCAAAGGATATACCTTTAAGCATTGCATATTTTTGACAGTTAGAAGCAGGAACAGAACTCTAGAAACCCAAAAGCTAAACCACTTTTTGTACTGTCACAGTATCACAGTATCACCAAGGTTGGAAGAGACCTCACAGATCATCAAGTCCAACCCTTTACCACAGAGCTCAAGGCTAGACCATGGCACCAAGTGCCACGTCCAACCTTGCCTTGCACTGCCCCAGGGACGGCGACTCCACCACCTCCCCGGGAAGCCCATTCCAGTGTCCAATGACTCTCTCAGTGAAGAACTTTCTCCTCACCTCGAGCCTAAATTTCCCCTGGCGCAGCCTGAGGCTGTGTCCTCTCGTTCTGGCATGGATAAGTCAGGATATGTGTAAACAGACTTCTTTCTTCAGCTTTCAACTGGACTTGTTTCAATCACTAGCAAGAGAGCAGTGTGCATGTGTGGAAACAGGAACACTGCTCATATACTTGCATTTCAGAGCCCCCTCATGAGTTTCCCCTATAGCAGTGCTCAGTCTGCACACATACTCACTTATTAATTGTGTGCTCATAGAGTGCAATGTTGCAGTCATTTTCTTCATTGACATCCAAATACTCAACAAGGCCTTCATGCAAGAAGTCTTCAAAATTCCTACAGTTAAATTAGAACATTGCACTAAAAGTACTGTTATATCTCTGCAAAAAATAAAACTAGGTAATTATTACATTGAAGGCATGCAACACATAGAAGCTGTACTGGAGAAATACTTTTCATGTTAAAGTTCTGTGCATTTTCCATATTTAAAGGAAATGTGAGGGTTTTTTATCAATTAAACCCTTACCCATTCACTGCTTCACACAGGCTGACTGACCAATATTATTTAGTTGAACAAGTAAATAAATTCTTCCTGTATGTGCTCATCATCACTATAAAATGCAGGCAAAAGCAAGGCTATCTCAGTAAGTTTTTGTGATGGCACTGCAAAATTTAGTTAAAGCTAGATTTCAAGGCTTTGGTGGGTGGAGTTTTAAATGCTTAAAATAAGAATTTGCAAAGAGATTCAAAACTAATTCAGAATGTGCCTAGTTTAGGGCAGTCAGGTTGACATTTCTTTGAAGTGTTTGATTTTTCAATCAGGAGGATGATACTGCCTTGGGACTTTCCACTTGCTGTGAGATGCATTTATTCTGTGGACTCACAAAATTTCATTGCAGTAACAAAGTATGATGAACAGATTCAATTTGACTTTAAACAGCAACCTTTCAATACACCAATTATTAATTTATATAGAACAGCAGACTTCTCTACATGGCTAATCTCAAGGCTGTGAAATACTGACCAACTGAGGTACTTCCACATAGCATTTACTTAGTGAAGATGAATATGGTCTACTTGAATTGCGTACCTGTATCCCTGAGCCAGTTCTTCCATGTGCTTGTTTGTAACAGCAGGCTTTTGTTTCTTGACAATGATGTAGGGTCTAAAATTAAAGAGAGGGAAAAATAAGGCAGGTAACTTTATTTATATTTACAGTAAGAGCCCTGCCTGTGCACAACTTATTTTGTAAATCACTTTTAAAACTTATCCTTCTTTCACTGATACAGATGGAAAAATGCAGTCAGTGATTATTCATACCTTGGTTTGATACACAGACATCCTTAACTGACTTACTGTCTATGAAGTAGTTAAAAAGTGCATGAGGAAAAATTAAGATTTCAATTTGAGGAGGAGGCCTTTCTCCCCTTAAATCTTTATTAAGTTTTATCTACACATTTCGTTGATGGCTTTAAAAGATTTAAGCTTTCCCAAATCACAAAGCTAGGAAGAGATATTGCAGAGACTTCATACAACACTGAGTGAAAAGTTTGTGCTCAGATATCCACATGCAAACCTGCATTTTGCTGTTGCTTACATGATGTAAAATGCAGGCATTCACCACTTCAGTGACTTCAGATTAATCCATAAATTTCAACAGCACACAGATCTCTGAAGGCTTCCTTACCAGAAGAAAACACTGACACAAAGGATGGCATGCACTAACGAAGCATTGAGGGCTGTTGCTATTTGGACAAGTTGCTCTTATAAAGAGCAGCAAATAGCTACAAGATACTTGTGGAGTTCACTTTGAAGTCTAAACAACTGTTTGAAGACTAATGAGCATTTTCAAATGGTTATTTGGGGTATGTGAGTAATTGCAGGGTAGGGAGGGCCACAAAGCACACTTGGCAAACTCCTGGAAATCTGTGTGATCTCACTTGCCTTTATTTGACAAATAAGTTTTGCTGCATCTCCGAGTCCTGCTGAATGGCTGATGTCAGCCCTGACTGGAAAAGTGATTTCTCTGCCACTGAATATGCCTCTACCCTGGATCTCCCGAGAAGGAATGATTAACCGATGGCTTGCACATGCACTATTTTGAAGCCTCTGGTGTGCCTCAAACTGCATTCAACATGCACTGGGATCCAACCAATGAGTAATGCAGAATGCCAGCTACAGTTGTGGCTGCTGCTTTAAAGTATACACAAAACAAATACACAGCTACTCAATGCTTTTATTTATATATATATATAAATAAAAAAACACTCATTCTGTCTCTCCCTATCCCTGCTTTGTTCCTCTTTCATGCCTTGTTCTTTCAGCTAATTACTTGGCCTTGGAGATGTTGCACTTGTACACAACCCATCACAGTGCTGCCATAATCTAACTGGAGTCTCCAACCTCTACTAAAAATTGACCTGATTTTCCATCTCAAAATAAGCTTATGTTCCACTCCTCCTCATGTTGGCTAGCCAATACTTTTTTGCTATTCTCTGTGACGTGACTGTTATTCAGGCACTCTAAGGAGCATAAGCATGTCAAGGCTGAGTGTACTGAACTCTCCACTTACTTAAAGGTAAGCAATGAAATAAACCAAAACTGTAAGATGTACTTCATACTGTCAGTAACAGGTATACATGTGTCAGGAGGTATTGCACCAGGAGGCACTTAAGACAATAAGCAGCTCCTTGTTCTGACACACGGTACCACATCCACAGGCCATCGGGTAAGCAGCTGCCTGTTTCTGACTTCACAGGAACTGAAAACCCCTTCTTAGGACACTGGACTTTACCACAGTTGCCAATCAGGTTGAATTTATTCTTCCCTCTTTATTTTCCCCAAAGCAGAAGAAACATTGTGTTTTGAATTATATTTACAGATGAAACAGATGTATTTGGGCTTCTGTAAGTTGCTTCACTATGTTTCTCAGATCTGTCAGTTTTGAATGAGAGCTATTTATACCGAAAAGAGATGCTAAAGTCCTACCGAATTTGCTTAAATCTGTACTCTTTGCTGAGTGTATTTACAGTGCATAAACCAGATTATAGTCAATTCACTAGTGAGATAATTCTGATGAGACATTTACCTGCATAATCTTCCTCCATCAGAGGAAATGTAGACACATCTATCAGAAAGATTTGTAGAGATGGAAACAAACTCATTGATATAACCTGCTCGACGCATTATCCGAAAGGTGTTGACTAATTTCCGATGATCACGTATGACACCAAGAATGTTACCTATTCAGAAAGAGAACACATTCAAGGTGCATTCTTTGCATATCCTAAACTCCACTTGCAAATCACAACCACATCCAGCACTCACAGAACTACATCCTGCTTCCTACAAATAATAAGAGTTGTCATAAAATTTCCCTTTTCTGACATGTAGGCTAACTTGCCAGGGCTTGACTTTTCCTTTGAAAAGCAGTGAGCCTCCAAAACCACCCATGAAGCAGTTCCATCCAAAACAAGGTTCTGTCTGAAGCATTTTTGTAAAGCATTTAGCTTGTGAGTAAAAAAGCAGATGCAACTCCCATTATGAGTAAGTTCCAAGAACATAAACCTTACCCTTCTAATCTTTTTATTCACCATTAGTATCGGTCCATGTTTGTGGGAAAACATGGACAGAATTTCAACTCAGTAAGATTTGGAGACCTAATTTTGTCTGGGTAGGAGTTCAGAAAAATTCCCAAGGCTATTTCACCCACTTGCAGCTAGTTGGAAGGGATTTGGAGATCGATATGGCTATCAAATGTTTTTTTTTTTCCTCTCTATAAAGTGTCAGAGTTCCACAGATGATCTGTGTACCTCCAAAGAGCTTTAGAAAGCAAGTGATGTGCATCATTCAGCTTTCTTCAAATAGGTTTCTGCTCAAGTGCACATTAACCAATTAGCAAACACCACTTCTGAAGCTTGAAATTTCAACCCTACTTAAAGAGAACCAAGGTTTCAAAAAACACACCACGGAACTGTCCTGCTGCCTGGTCAGAAATTTTAGAAAGACCTGAATATTTTTGATAGACCTGACCACCCACAACAGCACTGCAATTCCTCCTTCAGGAATTCAGCTCAACAAGCTAGGAAAGGGCAGGGATGCAACCAGTAGCCTGGTTAAGGTTACTGTCTGTGCTAGTTTGAAGATAGCTAGAATGTTTTGGTGAGAAGAACTAGATTACAGGCTGTGAAAGACAAACAAGGAGGACGTCTGCTTCACTCATAGGCTTGCTGAGATGTGTAAGAACAAGAATCCAAATATAGATAAGGCACTTCTGTGCACTTTGGCACACATTGAAGTGTTCTGGAGCATGATGTACACACAGAAGTTAAATTAATTTAAATTCATCTTAATATATAAGATGAAAATTTGTATGGTGCCATTTTAAACAAAATGTTCAAACAGGAGACAACGCATGACAGTTTAGGGAGTTTCTAAGACAATACAAAGGTCTTTACAGCTTAAAGGATTTGTACTTAACAGATTTTCTTGCCTCTGAAGTCACACGTTTAAATCAGAATCAAGTTAGCCACCTAGAAGCTTTATTTTTTTTAATGGATTAAACCCACAAACTAGGAAATTGAACAGTAAATTATTTTGCTTGACTTAGATCATCTACAGCTGGGAAGAGGAGGCTCAGGGGTGACCTTATTGCTGTCTACAACTACCTGAGGGGTGGTTGTGGCCAGGAGGAGGTTGCTCTCTTCTCTCAGGCGGCCAGCACCAGAACAAGAGGACACAGACTCAAGCTATGCCAGGGGAAATTTAGGCTTGAGGTGAGGAGAAAGTTCTTCATTGAGAGAGTCATTGGCTATTGGAATGGGCTGCCCGGGGAGGTGATGGAGTCACCGTCCCTGGAGCTGTTCAAGGCAGGATTGGATGTGGCACTTGGTGCCGTGGTCTAACCTTGAGCTCTGTGGGCAAGACAGGGCAAAGTACAAATGTAGTTCAATTCAAAGGTAAATGGAGAACTTATTCATGGTGATAGACATTAAACACCTGGAAGTGGATGCTGTTCAAACTGTCAGTATTCTGAAATCTGCTATCCTAACATTTCTTGATTCAGAAACACTAGAAAATTAGTTGTAAAAGGAACACAAACACAAGGATGCAAAGGACATATGCCAAACCATCCCTTTAAGAGACAGGCCTGTTTTGGAAGGTCTCACTTTTTCTAATTCACAAAGCAAGCTTCCCTTTGAAAGCCAGTTTTAAAGCTAATTGCTGAAGTTCACAAAAACCTGATGTTTCTCTTTTTAAAGGCACTTGAATGAATAAATTTAAAAATCCATAAATTTGTCAATGAAGCTCTGAATGAATTTGTAAATTTAAGTTACTACAAAGTTAGCAGCATTCTTCTCCTTTAAAAGAATTTTATGAATGTGTGCTAGTTTGAAGCTACCTAGAATGTTTTGGTGAGAAGAACTAGATTACAGACTGTAAAAGGAAAACAAGAGTGATGCCTAGTTCACTCACAGGCTTGCTGAGAGGTATAATAACAGGAATACAAACATAGATAAGGGAGTCATTTTCTTCTTCTGGGGAGCTTGGAGCTGCAGTTTTTTCTCTCTCTAGCGTCTCTGCCATCTTTCTGATTAATCCACTTTGCTTCCTAACCCCCTGGCCGAATCTCCATTCTTCCCTGGGACTGGGGTAAGGTTGAGAGGGGTGGGAGAAGGTGGAAGGGTGGTTGGAAGCCCCTCCTGGGGACTCAGGTTTCTGGGTGGGCTGTTGTGTTTCTGTATTACCTTTTACCTTGTATATTTCTGTATATAATCTATATACTGGAAATATCTGTTTGTATATTGAGCTAAGCTGTAAATATAAGCTTCATTCAAAATTTCCAGAGCTGTGAGCTGTTGTGTTTCTGTATTACCTTTTACCTTGTACACTTCTGTATATAACTGTATATACTATAAATATCTGCTTGTATATTGAGCTAAGCTGTAAATATAAGCTTCATTCAAATTTCCAGAGCTGGCTGAGTCTAGTCTGGGTGATTTCCAAAGTGTGTGGGGGGGTGGGTAACACCCAAACCATCACAGAATGACACCTCATTTGGTGAATGCCTGAAAATATCCAAACAAATCTGTAATAGAATGTACATATTTTTGTGCCTACATATGCAAATGTGCTTAAAAGCAATACCAAAATTTGGAAAAGCTTTGATTTCCTAGTTACACAAATCTGCAGTCAGAATTCTGACAACACAATTTCAGAAAACTAAGTCACATCATCTGGCCTGTCTACTTTGCCTTACACCACCAAAATATTTACAGATTAAATTATCTACGTGTGGAAAACGGCATCTGCAGCTCACAACACTCCAAAAACTGTTGGTGAGTTTCTAAAGCCTAACTCTCAATCAACAACAACTAATTAGAGCCAGACTGCTGAACAGTTACATACCATTAAGGAAAACAAGGAACACATTTGGATATGAAAGTTCTTCACCACAGAGCAAGTTGACATCTTCAACTCCAAGATTACTAGCTAATTTAATAATTGGGCTGTCTTCCATATCTGTAGTAATGTGAGTCATGAGGGCAAGGTTTTTAACCAAACCACAAGCCTGCAATAAAAAAGAAACCTCTTCTGTTATTTCACATTACTAATATTACATGTATATTTTTCTTCCAAAATTGTATTTATTTAAAAAAAAAATAAATCAAGGTCTAAAGTGAAAGAAATGAAACAAATTAACTACACTGAAAATCAGAAGGGAAGAAAATTCTATACCACGCTGAAATGTACTGGTTTAGTACTTACAGACTAATAAGAAATACAAGCTTTAAAGTTATACTTCACAAGTCATCCAACTCTTTATAGGCCTATATGTCTCTCTTCAAGACAACAGCTATATAGAGGCTGAGGGAGCTGGGGTTGTTTAGCCTGGAGAAGAGGAGGCTCAGGGAGGACCTCATTGCTGTCTACAACTACCTGAAGGGACACTGTAGCCAGGTGGGGGTTGGTCTCTTCTCCCAGGCAACCAGCAATAGAACAAGGGGACACAGTCTCAAGTTGTGCCAGGGGAAGTATAGGCTGGATGTTAGGAGGAAGTTCTTCACAGAGAGAGTGATTGGCATTGGAATGGGCTGCCCAGGGAGGTGTTGGAGTCACCGTCCCTGGAGGTGTTCAAGAAAAGCCTGGATGAGGCACTTGGTGCCATGGTCTAGTTGACTGGATAGGGCTGGGTGCTAGGTTAGACTGGATGATCTTGGAGGTCTCTTCCAACCTGGTTAATTCTATGACTCTATGATAACAAAAATACAAAATTAGTCTATTTATCTATCTGCCTGATATTCTGTATCTTCTAACACAAAATTCCATATCTTAAAAATAAAAATATACATCAGTGCAATTCTATTTCAGTTGACTACACATTTACACCAGTAAGTTCAGAGTTTATTCAGTACTTTCTATTCAGGACAAAAAAAGGAGAGTGTCAGCATCAATCATTTGGTTGAAATCGCTGGAGGGTTTCTTTAAAGCACAAAAAGGTGATTTTCTTCCTCAAGTTAAAGGCTTTTTCATATATTTTCTCACAGTCAAATTATTCCTCAACAGTTTCTAGCCAGATGACTCAGGCAGGAGAAAAAACAGCAGCACAGTAAGGACCAGAATGTAACAGATGAGATGGCAAAAGATATACAAGTTGTGTTACCAGGCTGAAACTAATTTATCTTTCCAGAGACCTCTTAATCAGAATTTCTCCTCCCTCACCTGCTTCAAAATAAACACTGTCTCCATTCCCCGGGACAAAAAAAATACTGAAATCAATTTAGGAGATGCTCACCTCTCCTTCAGGAGTGTCCGATGGGCAGAGCATCCCCCACTGAGATGGTTGGAGTGACCGAGGACCGCTTACTTTCCTTGTCTTCTCAAACTGAGACGAGATCCTAGTCATCATTCCCAGAGCAGAGATATAGGACAGGCGAGACAACACCTGTGTCACACCTTGGCGGTCCATTTTGAATCTTTTCAGAGACCAATTTCCCTGTAAAATAAAATGAACATCAGTGTACTTTATACCTAAACTTAAAAAGTTTAGTTCTAAATACTAAAGAGTTCAAACAAAAGAATGGCTCTTTCAGATGAGAAGATACTTTTGCTATGACTAAGCAAATCATACATAGATTCATCATCTGTCTCTCACAGGTAAATCAACACTTAAATACAGTTAAATGAAATTACTTTCTGTTCTGTTCTGCCTTTTCAGCTTTTTTTCCAAGTATTTACAAAATAAATAAAGAAAAGGTATTTTGAGCAAAGTGCAGAACTGCAGTTCTGCTTTTTTTGCAAGTTATTATTTTTGGTAGGAAACAGAGACATTTACCCTGGAGAAGTCTTGACACCAAAGTCATCTGTACTTTCTTGAAGGGTTTTGTTTTTAGAATCCATAGGAAAGAGATTCACTGATGTGTCTTTTCCCATCAGTGAAGATAGAGGGGTGGTAGTGGTGACAGCTAGGTCTATCCAACCTCTCAGGTAGGATTACATCAAATACAGAATGCCAGATCTATGTGCATGTCAGACATTTCATATTTCAGGCTTGTGAAAGGCGGTATCACTTGTAGTTTTAATTAGAAAAATAGAGTTCAGGGAATGTTCTAGAACAGAACTATATTTCTATGCCAAGCAGGTTTAATAATTTCTACTGCATGATCTTGAAATTCATTGCTACAGTTTTTGCCTTCATGATATCTACTCCATATGTTTCCCACCACCTGAGTCAGCAGATTAAAGTTTCTGTCTCAGTTACTAGTCTTTAGCAACTGTGTTATTGGTCAGTCCAGAAGCAATGAAGATCTCAAAGGTTAACACTTTCCCAGGGATTGTCTTCTGCTAATTCCTGTAGCCTTTTTTGATAGACTCAGATCATTAATGCTAACAAATACTTTGAAGCTCACTTGCAGTACTACACAGAAACTTTCAGAGAGTGATTTCCTTGGCTTTTATACATTAACAGCACCATCTAATTTTGTGATGAACACCAAGATATCACCACTCAACCAAATGATTGAGAAACTATCAACTAGTCTTCAGAATTTCCTTGTTTTCCCCATTAGAGAAATTGAGAAGACATAATGCTGAAAGGTAGGTCAGTCAGAAGAATCCTGTCCACTTGCTCAGCCTTCTCAGGAAGGATTCACTCACTGGCCATTTAATTAAGGACTGGGAGTTATCCGAATATAAATGGAAGAATACATCAAATAAGTTGTTTTTCCTCCAGCTAGAAATGATTGCATTTGTAGTCTAAATTAGTATGTGGTTTATTCTTTGCTGCCCCAAAGACTGAGAAATCTCAAAAACTGCAAGGAAGAGGAGACAAAACACTGTCTGAAGAAATAATATGAAAAATCCTTTGTGCTTTGGAAGTGATAGACTGGCTCCTTCAAAAGCTGTGAAAAAAAAAACACCACCAAACCAAAATGACCCCAAAATGGCTGTTGTGAGAACAACCCAATTGGAGAGAATACCTTACTTAAAATTTCTGTGAACTAGAAGTTACTGCCTCAGTGGCTTCAGATGATTCTGCAGCTACTGAAAAGTCTATGGAGACTGTGTCATTACTGCCTAACTCACCCTGCCCTTCAGGTATTTTCCAGGGTAAAAGTAAGACCTTTAGCAAATATTGCTGAAAGCCACTGCACAGCCAGTGCAGCAGTACTACACATTCTTTTGCATTCTACTGGTGTAATTATGAATTTGCTGAGTTATTTCATGCTCTTTCAGACTATCATTGAAGCATTCTGGTGAGATTGGAGATTGTCATTTCCAAGAATGATTTTTATGGTATTTGCTTAATCTCTTGAATAGTATGCACTGGGCATTGTTCCTGAGAAATTATTTTCAATGCTTAAGAGCAGATGGTGTTTAACTGCTTATGTGGTGGTAGAAAAAAAAAGTCCAAAGATAGTGGAAGACAGAAGACTTTACACTGTGTACTGAATAGTTTGCAGATTTATCTCTGTCAGTCCAAACGGGAAAACTGGCACTGGCTAGAAGAAAGCACCAGCATTGAGAGAAACAAATCTGTCAATTGCTTTGGTTACATACACTGTAGAGATTTAACTACATTTGGGTCACTCATAAAATTAAATAATGATAAGCTTTAACAGTCTGTAAGTAACAGACCATTGGTGGATTTGGATGCAATTCATGGAGTTAATTTTGTTTGCAAGAACTGAAGAAAAATCTCTGTTTTGTGGCAGGCTGAAAAGCCCTCTCAAGAGCTCCAAAGACTAAAAATTAAGTTGCACAACTTTTAACAAGACTAATCTAATTTCCTAAAAAATTACAGATTTCAAAGTAATTTGCAAGCTAGTAGCTAGATTTCAGAGACCATCTCACAAATTGCTCTTGCTGATGTGTGAGGTAAGAAATAAGTCAGTAACTGTATTTTGTTCTTGTTTGCTGGCATGAACAAAAATATCCATTGTAGCAGAAGGCAGACACTGGCTAAAATCTAACCATGACAAATATTTAAAGGGTTTCTTCTTCTGCAACAATGCAGCATGTAGCAGTTTCCATGATAAACAGAATCACAGAATCTTTTTATGTGGAAAAGACTTTTAAGATCAAGTCCAATAATTATCTAACTCTACCAAGTATGGTGCTAAACCATGTCCCTTAACATCACATCTTTTAAATACTTCCAGGGATGACGATGCAACCACCTCTCCTGGCAGCCTTTTCCAGTGAAAAAGTTTCATGTCTCCCATGACATCCTAGTGAGTAAGCTCAGGAAGTGTGGGATGGAAGAGCAGTGAGGTGGGTTAGGATCTGGTTGCAAGATAGAGTTCAGAGGATGGTGATCAATGGTGCCAAGTCCAGCTGGAGAGCTGTGACCAGTGGTGTCCCTCAGGGATCAGTGCTGGGGCCAGTCCTGTTCAACATCTTCATCAATGACACTGATGAGGGCACAGAGTGTCTGCTCAGCAAGTTTGCTGATGACACCAAGCTGGGAGGCTTGGCTGATACAGCTGAAGGCCCAGAGAGACCTGGGCAGACTGGAGAGCTGGGCACAGAGAAACCAGATGAGTCCTGTATCTGGGGAGGAATAATAAACTGCCCCAGTACAGGCTGAGAGGTGATCTGTTGGAGAGCAGCCCTGTGGAGAAGGAGCTGTGAATGCAGCAATGTGCCCTTGTGGCCGAGAAGGCCAATGGGACCCTGAGGTGTATTAGGAAGAGTGTGTTCAGCAGATCAAGGGAGGTTCCTCTCCCCCTCTGCCCTGGTGAGACCTTGTCTTGAGTTTTCATTCAGTTTTGGGCTCCCCACTTTAAGAGGGACACGGATCTACTGGAGAAGGTCCAGTGGAGGGGATTGAAGCACTGCCTTATGAGGAGAGGCTGAGGCACCTGGGGCTTTTTAGTCTGGAGAAGAGAAGACTGAGAGGGGATTTAATAAATGTGTATAAATATCCGAGGGCTGGGTGTCAGGAGGTGGGGGGACAGGCTCTGCTCACTTGCTCCCTGCGACAAGTCAAGAAGCAATGGATGCAAGCTGCAGCACAAGAGGTTTCACCTCAACACAAGAGGGAACTTCTTTGCTGTAAAGGTCACAGAGCCCTGGAACAGACGCCCCAGAGCAGCTGTGGAGTCTGCTTCTCTGGAGACTTTCAAGGCCTGTCTGGATGCATTCCTCTGTGACTTGAGCTTGATTGTATGGTCCTGCTCTGGCATGGGGGTTGGACTTGATGGTCTCTTTGAGTCACTTCCAATGCCTGACATCTTGTGATCCTGTGAATATCCAATCTAAACCTCCTCTGGTGCAACTTGATGCTACTTTCAGTCCTATCACTCGTTACTAGGGAAAGGACAGACCAACACCCACTTCACTACAACCTCCCTTCAGGTCACTGTTGAGAATGAGAAGTCTCCTCTCAGCCTCCATTTCTCCAGACTAAACAACCCCAGTTCCTTCAACCACTCCTCACAAAACCTGCTCTCCAGACCCTTTATCATCTTCAATGCCCTTCTCTGGGTCTGCTCCAGGATTTCAATGTCTTTCTTGCAGTGAGAATACTTTGGTATTGTTAGTAGAGTAGCATCAATTTCAGTGCTGCATATCTGCTTATACTAGTAACTTCACATAAATAAAAAGGCACTGGCCTTGAAAAGATCAAAATTCAAGTCTGGAATTGGTATTTGCCTTCCCCCACCCCTCTCAGGGGTCTTCTGCTCACACCATTTTTCTGCTGGTTTTGAACTACCCTTTGGACATAGGATGTAAGCTGTCCCTGGCTAGATCCAGATAATAAAAAAAAAAAAAATCATGAAGCACATAGAAGAGAGCAAATTGGACAAATACAAATATGATTGCTATTTTAATTTTGCTTGTTTCTACCACTCCTTCACAATAGAAAGACATTACTTTGAGATAAATGGTGAAAAAGAGTGGTCTGATGATTAATGGCTCTTCAGTGAATTCCAAAAGCCCTGCCCATGACAGAGTTTTGCAATTTTCATCTATAAAGAATGCTAATAAAGATTTGCTTTTATGACTAAAAACAGAAGAGCCATCAGAACAAAACTGACCCATTTCCATCACTCACTGTGGTGGAGAACAAAACAATACTTACAGTGGAGATGGCATTGACCATGCCATTGGTGATTTGGTCTTGACGCATGTGCTTCACTACATCAAACTGAGCTGCACGCTGCTTGGGGATTACCTGGTCAGCAATCTTTTTCAGCTCAGAGTTAAATTTTTTGAACAAATCTTCAAATAGAAGAGAAAGAAGCTGAAAGTACAAAAAAAGTTGATTAAGGGGAAAGCTATACTTCTCTAGGTATGTGAAGTCTTGCGTGGGGGTGGGATTTGGAAGGGGGCAGGACAAGTAGAAGGAAACACATGTCTAAAATTTCTGCCTTTATGCTACTTTTCAGTTAAAAACTATCCTGTCTCTCAAACTGTATTTTCTCAGAAGTTTTTTGCCTTGTTCAAGTGCAGCATCAGAGAGATTATCTCATAATAGACAACAAGTTAAGTAGGATAGGCCTGTTCCTCTGCATTTATCCCTTTGTGGTTCACTTTATAGAATCATAGAATCAACCAGGTTGGAAGAGACCTCCAAGATCATCCAGTCCCACCTAGCACCCAGCCCTAGCCAGTCAACTAGACCATGGTCCGAAGTCTTTTTTTGAACACCTCTAGGGATGGTGATTCCACTACCGCCCTGGGCAGCCCATTACAATGCCAATCACTCTCTGTGAAGAACTTCCTCCTAACATCCAGCCTAGACCTCCCACGGCACAATTTGAGACTGTGTACCCTTGTTCTGCTGCTGGTTGCCCGGGAGAAGAGACCAACCCCCACCTGGCTACAACCTCCCTTCAGGTAGTTGTAGACAGCAATGAGGTCAGCCCTGAGCCTCCTCTTCTCCAGGCTAAACAACCCCAGCTCCCTCAGCCCCTCCTCATAGGGTTTGTGTTTCAAGCCTTTCACCATCTTTGACACCCTTCTCTGGACATGCTCCAGTACCTCAACATCTCTCTTGAATTGAGGGGCCCAGAACTGGACACAGTACTCAAGGTGTGGCCTAACCAGTGCTGAGTACAGGGGAAAAATAACCTCCCTCGTCCTACTGGCCATACTATTCCTGAAAAAAGCTGTTTAGTGTGGCTCTTCCCAAGAGCTACTTAAATAGACACCCAGGTGTCCTTAGGGGAAGCAACACAGCAGCACAGATTCTGGAAGCATTGCACAACTTGCAAGATCAGACTGAAGCACAAAAGGTGCATTTGCCATTGTTTCTGGACAAGCAGAAGTAAAAGAGAATTTTGGGCAGGCCCAGGAGCAACCTCTGCTCTTAACAGCTACCAAGACATATCTCAGTTTCCTCACCCAGATACTCTTTTATCCTGATACTTCCCTCATAGGCTTGCTGAGAGATATAAGAATAAGAACCAAAACACAGGTAACTCACTTCTGCTGGGGAGCTTGGAGCTGCATTCCCTCTCTCTCTAGCCTCTCTGCCATTTCTTTAATTAATCCACTTTGCTTCCTAACCCCCTGGCCGAACCTCCATTCTTCCTTGCGACTGGGGTAAGGTTCAGAGGGGTAGGGGGAAAGGTGGAAGGGTGGTTGAGAGCCCCTCCTGGGGACTCAGGTTTCAGGGAGGGCTGCTGTGTTTCTGTGTTACCTTTTACTTTGTATATGTCTGTATATAACTGTATACACTGTAAACATCTGCTTGTATATTCTGCTGAGCTGTAAATAATAAGCTTCATTCAATTTCCAGCGCTGGCTGAATCTAGTCTGGGTGATTTCCAAAGGGTGGGGGACAGGGAACACCCAAACCATCACACCTCCCAAAAAACACACCAATACAACCCTTCAAAAGTTCTTCAATTTAAGCCATTTTTCCCTGTGAACTAATTACTTCTAGCTCCTGAAATAGCCATAAAAATCTACCACAGTTTTATATTTGTTTCTTTTTTCTCTCCAATCTGCAGTTTGCTTCTGCAGTTCCCTCATCTTCTTCTTGGAGGCACTACATTAGCTTCCTAGACACTAGAATCTGCATTACATGATACATTTTAAGTGTTCACAATTCTTAGCTTTGTAAGCAAGGAGTATAAATTCCCAAGCCTGTTTATCCTGTCCTGGGACTCTACTTTGCTGCAGCTTCAAATGTTGGAGAACTGAAAATGCAGCAGCCACCGTTGCCAGAAATAGCAGCTCCCAGTATACAAAGCATTGTAGGACTGAACGGGGTTAGGTATTCAGCCACCACAAGCCAAGATATTCTGGAGTCAGATGTGCTATTTAATTTCTGTATGTGCAGAATTAAGATAAATTTTAACTGTCTGATAGTCTTGCCAAGTAAGAACTGAACTCTTGAAACCCATCATTACATATATTTGATCTCAACAGACTTGACTGGGCCTTAAACATATATTTTTTTTAAACTCACTTATAAAATGTTTGTTTCATTTCATAATCATAAAATTGAAAAAGATCTCCTATTTCCACATACCATAGGGATCACTAAGACACATCATCCTTCCTCTTAACTAATAAAATAAGTTACACACCAAGTTGCTCTTATTTGCCACTCTGAAAAGCATCCTACTTTGCTAACTTCACTCAGATTCTCAGTCTGCAAGAGCTTGCTCTGACTATCTGGCAAAGCAGAATCTTACAATAACCACATTATTTAGGTCAAGAGCAAGAGATTAAAGAAAAAGAATGGAATGCGAGTGATAATATTCAATGGATTTCCTGGTTAGTCCAGGGCCTTTCAGCCTGCTTCAGACACTTCTTCACCAAAGAGTAAATTATAGTTACGAAAAAACAAACCTGACAGCTCATCAATTGATTTTCATTGAAAATCCTAAGAAAAATTAATAAAGAAGTTAAGCTGCTGAAATACAGTTTCACCAATTAGCTTAATGTCAGAGAATTCTAATTAGGCGCCTTGAGATTGCTATTTAGCGTTTAAGCCTTTAGAGTGCCAAATTCTCTCTTTCACACAAACCGGTTGCAAAATTAAAGACATTAGGCAGCCTTAATTATATTATCAGAACAGCTGGGATTAGGCAATCTCTGAAGTCAAGGCGGTATTCTTTTGTCAGGGGGTAGAAATCCCTTGCTTTCCAGGGTGCCGGATTTTGGTGCTGTTCCATATCTCGCTCATACAAAGCAAGCTGCATTAGAAACCAAAAGAAAAAAAAAGGAGACGAGGACAAAGAACAGAGTAATGCTTAGCAAATAATGAACACATTAAGCAAAGAGAAAAGGTAGGTGAAAAGATTAAGCCTGAAATCGGTAGGTTTTGCTAACACCTCAGCTGGCACCTGGCCTACCCAGTCTCTAGTGGCAGAAAGACTAAGAGAAAGCTCTGTAAACCAGCTTGGCTAGTGGATACAACTCTGTTATCTAAGGCTAAAGCACATTTCGTACTCTCTTGTCCCATGGGCTGTGAAATTAGCAGCTATTGTTTTCAGACATTTTTATAAACACAATGTCTTTTATGTCCTTACATTGTTTAGACTACTATGTTTTTCCTCTCACACATGGCAATCTTTTTTTTTCCCCCTTCCTTTTTTTTTTTAATTTATTCAACATTTAAATAATCAGGATTTTTATTGCAGGAATACACCAGCACAGACAAAAAAAAGTTAAAAAAGCATCAAAACCCAAAAAAACAAGCATCATTCATTTTATCCACACAAACTTTAGCTCAAAATGTTCAGAAATTGACAAAAATGTCTTACTTTTTATTTTTTAGTCTGTAATTCAGTAAAATCAGTATTGCATTGATAATGTGGCAGAGAGATTTTTCAAGGGTTCAGCTCGAAATAAGCTTCTAAAATATCACAAGGGAGCCAGAACTACTCTTAATCAAGTGTTACAATCCTCCCTGCATAGTTCTCCTTGATGCAGAAAAGATACGCATTGGCTTTGTTATGATGATCCTCAACGTTTAAAGCCTCTTCCTGGTTAATTTAAAATGACTTTGGTTGTTAACATCTTTGGGAGCAGAGGCCTTTTTCTTACAGCTTGTAGAAAACTTTCTACCAGCTCTACTTTCTGCCTCCGAAAAAAAACTAACTACTCCTTCAACACAATTAAATAACAATTCAATTAGAAAGTAACAACTAATTTCATTGATCGTAGCTATACTGAGCTACAGCAACAACATTACAGCAGAAGCCAAATAAATCCATCAGAGCTTAAAAGTATCTGTCACATCACCATATTGCACTAATGTCCTCTAGTTGCTTCCTACACTACAGAACTATGTTCTGCCATCAGCACAGAACTCAGTATATTAATTCACTATATTAATTTTTCAAAAGGAATTTTTCTATTCTAACAAGTTAAGAAACTTTCTCCCTTACATTTGTGCTCGGAGTATGTTCCAGAATGTCATCCTAGTTTCTTCAGGAAACTAGGAAGCAAAATACTTTTTTACTCTGAAATGACTGTGTGCTCTGTTTACAGGAGTGGATGGAGGGCAGGGCAGAGTAGGAAGGAGAATAGGACTGTAAAACTCAAGCACCTATCTTAAGAAGTACAAGATAAGAATTCCCACTAGATGTAAACAAAAGAGGAATAAATCATTACCTGAGTTTTAACAAGGCCAAGTGCTTTGGCCACAACAACCCCATGCAGTGCTACAGGCTAGGGACAGAGTGGCTGGAAAGCAGCCAGGCAGACAGAGACCTGGGGGTACTGATTGACAAGCGATTGAACATAAGCCAGCAGTGTGCCCAGGAGGCCAAGAGAGCCAATGGCATCCTGGCCTGAATCAGGAATAATATGTCCAGCAGGACCAGGGAAGTCACTCTGCCCCTGCATTTGGCACTGGTTAGGCCATACCTTGAGTACTGTGTCCAGTTCTGGGCCCCTCAATTTAAGCAAGCTGTTGAGGTGCTTGAACATGTCCAGAAAAGGGCAACAAGGCTGGTGAGGAGACTGGAGCACAGCTCTGTGAGGAGCGGCTGAGGGAGCTGGGGTTGTTTAGTCTGGAGAAGAGAAGGCTCAGGGAAGACCTCATTGCTGTCTACAACTATGTAAAAGGAGGTCATAGCCAGGCGGGGGTTAGTCTCTTAGACACCCAGTGACAGAACAAGAGGACACAGTCTCAAACTGCACCAGGGCAGATTTAGGCTGGACATCAGGAAGAAGTTCTTCACAGACAGAGTGACTGCCCATTGGAATGGGCTGCCCAGGCTGGTGGTGGAGTGTGGCAGGGCATATCCAAGTCCCTGCCCCACAAGAGGTTTGAATGAGGCACAAAACTGTTTTCCTCCCCTGGCTCCAGCTCCGGCTCCAGGGGTTTGGAATGTGGAAAGAAGTAGGCACAAAGTTCAAACGCCCACTCCTGTGGGCCTGAATGGGGAAGAGCAAGTTGCCCCAGCATATATATATGGCAACTGGACACACTGTCTAGTTGGACCCTGAGGGGCATCTTGAGGAGTGTCTGGAAGAACGGTGACAAGAAAGCGCACGGTCCCTGCTTTCAGACCGCCACATCCTGACCTCCTGCTGCAGAGATCTGCCTCTGCCACAAACCACCGCTGGTCGCGGGAACACCGTGGAGCAGCCCAGCTTTGCCCCGCGTCGCCCCAGGATCTTTGCCTGTGGAAGCCATGTATACAGTCATTTTGGACTTGGGCGGGTTCACTCGCGCTGGATTCTGCGTCACGTTGATCCACTACTGGATTACAATTTACAGTTCCAGACACTGCTGCAAAGGAGCCAAGGAACCATCTCGAAATTCCTACTCCACTGCCTTGAGCAGCACAAACATTCCCTAGGGCTCCGGGCTGCCTTTTATTTGTAAGTGGGGCAAAGCCATTTTTGTGGCCAGACCTTTTCCAATTTTCCTGATTTTCCTAAGTTACTACATTGCCAATAAGCATCCTTGTGAAGATTTTCCCACACTAATTAGAATCCCAAAATTAATTAATTTGTATAGAGTTGCAGGCAGGGCTTTCCAGAAATAAAAATTACTATGTATTTTGTAATTCCTGCCTGATTAATTGCCACAACCAATTCATGGAGCCATCATCCCCAGGGGTGTTTAAAAGGAGGCTGGATGAGGCACTTAGTGCCGTGGTTTAGCCAACTGGAAGGGTTGGGTGATAAGTTGGACTCGATGATCCTAGAGATCTTTTCCAACCTGGTTAATTCTGTGATTCTGTGTGATTGCACCACAACAGAAATCCCAGTACAAAGGATGTGGGCAGCAGAGATGCAATTTCTCCAACCTGGTGTATTACGTGTACTTGTCTGAATATCTAATGCACGATCAATAACCAAAGATGATACTGACTGCCAAAACTCCAATCTAGAGAACAGCAAAGAAGCCCATTCCTAATCTGAATTGGTTAATCAAATAATATGGCAAGTATTTCCTTCACCTGATAGGAAAATCGCCATCATATTAGGAGAGCACAGTTTGGTCAAAAACTGCCCCCCCTGACTGCAAAAGAACAGTTGCCAATCAGACATTTCAAACCTTTCTTGTCTTCAGAACCATTTGTTGCTGCTTCTACCTCCAGCGTTAAAATTCTACAAGCAAAAAAGTCCATGCAATGCACTTTCACTAGGTGCTCATTAAGTTTAGACCACTTAGTCTGTTTGTTAATTTATGCTACTCCAGAAGCCAGAAAGGCAGCTGGAAACAAGCGATCTTACAGGCTTCTCCAAATCACAAGAGGTTTGAGTGGCTATTCTGGGAGCTGCTACACAAGCTGAGTTCTCCATAGTGGGACAGCCTGGACCTGACACTAAGGCACCTAAGTTTATTCCTTTACCTAGGTGCTTGGAATAGGATACTAGAAAATGGATCTTACTCCTGACTTTTTGGCACTGACAGTGTTATGATGGATCTAGAACTGATGCCATATTTACCCTGGTCTGTCCTTTTATCTGGTATAAAGGAGTGACACAGAGGTGAGGATAATTCATTAGTCTCAATCAGGAAAGTATACATATTAGTCAACACAAAAAAGTAAAAAATACAAAATGAGAGGAACACCACTTCACTCAAGACAACAGGGATGTTTCCTGTTCTGCATCTTTTAAGGCAGACACTAACAAACATCTTTTAAGGCAGACACTAACAAAATCCCAAAAGAGCACTACACTCTAAAGTAAAAACTCACCTGCCCTGCCAACTCCAAACGTTTATTTCCATAGTAGTCTCGATCATCTACTTTGTTTTCTCCTTGAGCCAAAATCACTCTGCGCACCATCACTGCTGTGTATATGCACTTGGCACGAAAATTGAATTCTTTTACCTGTAAACAAAAGAAAAAAAAACAAACACAAAACCCCTCACCACTTACTGATGTCTCAGGATCAGCTCCTTAGATCTTATTCGAATATAACCATTTAGATCAACAGATCCGGGCTGAGGAGTTATAAAAGGGATTTGCACACTTTATCCTCTCAAAAAAATTATGTAAGTAATATATGTTAGTGACACAGAAACAGCTAATAAATGAAAACAAATCTGAAAGTTATAAGTCATGAGAATAAGGTCCTGAACTTAGAGTTGATAATGCCTGGCTTTGCAGAAAAAATGCATAGGATGATATGTACTTCAATGGCACAGCATTCATAAAGATTTTGACTCAATCCAAATCTTCCCCTTTGAGGTTGATTTACTTTATCTCAGCTACAAAGCAACCAAAGACATCTTTCCCTACGAACAAAGCTCACACTGTAAGTAACCACACAAACTAACTCTTTTTTTTTAAGCAACAGTACATACAAGAACGTGGGTCAAAATAGTTGATGCTAGCAACTCTCGTGCTTCTTCCATCTTCGTTTTCTTTGGGCCTCCCCACATCCGTTGCCTTCGCACTTTGTTTCCAATGTACTTCAATGCCTGTCAAAGGGAGGCAATTATCTTAGTATCAGATCCGTAACCTATACAAATATACACTACTCAAGGCAATCTGTATGGATTCCTCAGTCAGTGCAATCCTATAATCACAGATGATACAAACTCCAAGCAAAGAGCAAATTACCAAAAATGTGTGATGGCAATAAACAAAAATAATTACCAAAAATGTACACAATTGACTCTAATTGAGTCTATGACTTTATCATATGTTGATAACATTTGGAGTGGGAAGTGCTGAAAGAGCACAACTACTACAATAATAAAAGGGGTTTGCAGTGATATAGGAGACAAGATTATATAAATTACAAATACATTGAGTTTGTTTAATTTTAGTGTTCACCTCCAGGTCTTTTGTATACTTCCTAACCCTCACTCATATACTAAATTGTGAGGTGGCACTTAGTTTTTAATAGGCACAAATGCTACTGTGTGGCTTTTGCATCTGTTTCCAAGAATATCTAGCAGTGACTAATGGATCCTTACTCTCTTACCAGTTGTGCAAGAAAAGGAATCTGATGAATTCAAGATCGGATGAGACCATCCAAGTCCACACAGGAAGTTCCTGTCTGGAAATGAAGCCATGCTCTCTATGCCAAAGAATTACGCTCTCCACTAAATGACACTCTCCTTCCCATCAGTTACTTTCTTCCCCCAGTAGCCCACTTTCTTCTCATTTCATTTGACATTTCTTGAACAGAGTAACTTATGTATTTCTCTTTATCTGGATTTATTCCTAGATTCTACACATTTCTCTGTATTTCTCCAGCACCACCATTTCACCCTTCTGACTCTGGATTAAGAGGCCTTCACGTTACCTCTAAGCCTGAAAAGTCCCAAAAGATGCAAACCAGAGAGATGTTCCTTCTGCAACTTTCAACATCATCTGTGGAAAGATTCTTTTCTATTTCATTGTATACTTTATTGAAAACTAATCTTCAAAAGCTTCTTCTAGCAGACTGATATGTACATGATGAAAGTGCAGTAGAATGGTCTGTGTTCTGCTACTTTAGAAAGTGGACGTGAGCCCAATAGAACTCTGGCAAGTCTTTAGCTAGGATGGAGGGTGTCTATATACAACATATTTGAATTGTAGAATATTGCTCATGATGAAATGGTCATGTCCACATCAATGGGGCTCCTGTGAAATTCCATATTAAAAAATGGGAATGGTCTTCCACACAAAGCTGCATCTTACAGTCATCACTACTTGTCACATGCATGAAAATGTAACCCTGGGCTTCTGAAAATAAATCATTAGACCACACCTTGAGTACTGTGTTCAGTTCTGGGCCCCCCAGTTTAGGAGGGACATTGAGATGCTTGAGTGTGTCCAGAGAAGGGCGATGAGGCTGGTGAGAGGCCTTGAGCACAGCCCTACAAGGAGAGGCTGAGGGAGCTGGGATTGTTTAGCCTGGAGAAGAGGAGGCTCAGGGGAGACCTTATTGCTGTCTACAACTACCTGAGGGGAGGCTGTGGCCAGGAGGAGGTTGCTCTCTTCTCTCAGGCAGCCAGCACCAGAACAAGAGGACACAGCCTCAAGCTACACCGGGGGAAATTTAGGCTCGAGGTGAGGAGAAAGTTCTTCGCTGAGAGAGTCACTGGACACTGGAATGGGCTGCCCGGGGAGGTGGTGCAGTCGCCGTCCCTGGAGCTGTTCAAGGCAGGATTGGACGTGGCACTTGGTGCCATGGTCTAGCCTTGAGCTCTGTGGTAAAAGGTTGGACTTGATGATCTATGAGGTCTCTTCCAACCTTGGTGATACTGTGATATCTTGACCTTGGGTTTTTTTCGTTGAGGCAACAACAACATAGGCTCACTTTTCACAACTTCTATTCCTATAAAAACTCTCATCTTAAAACAACCCTGAAAACCCAAATGTGTACATCAATTGCTGACACAGCAAAGTGATCAATACACACCAACTCTAGATTTTCCTAGCCTCTGGCCACGTGAAAAGACACACCTGCATCTGTGTAAAAATCTGAGCTTTTTGGCACTCTTCCAGACTAGGAGCAAAAGCAGCCATCACATGTTCTTCTGTGCCAATCATTTGCACAATCTCTTGGTCACTTTCAACACCCATGGCCTAGGAAAAGAAGAAAAGACAGAAATAGCACAGGCTTTATGTTAACTCACTGACATTTGCTTATGCTAATTTGGTATTGTTTGCCCGCATTACTACTAAGCAAGAGCTAGTTCTTCTCTAAGAAACTGTGCCATCTGGCACTGGCAGCACGTATTCCAGCTACGGAAGAATGTTAATGGAAATCTTGATAAGCAGCAGGAACACACACACACACACTTTTTGGAGTCTGTTTTCTCTCCGCTGAGAGGAGTTAAATTTTTTCATTTTTCTCCTGAAGAAAATCCCTCACCAAACCACGTAATAACAACTTTACATGTATAACAACAAAGACCAAGCCTGAGTCTTCAATACATAAAGGTAACATTTCTTAAAAGATTACACATGGCCACTTACCACAGTCCATTTCACCAACTCAGTTGACTGTGATACAGCACGTTCCATTGGAGCAACGTTTACAATTTACCTCTTTGGCAGCTTGCTGCATTTAGAAGATGACTTCACTACACAATTCCACTTGAAAGACATTCTATTGTTTCACTGATCCTTGGACACCTTGTTCGACTTTATACTGCGGAAAAAGCTTAATAAACTAAGAAAGCGCTTAACAGATTTAGGGAAATCTCTCTGTCGGTAAGTGTTTCAAGGTGGCAGCCAGCAGCGAAGGCCTTTGTGGATTCCAGATGGTGCTAAAGCTCTCCCCTTCACACATTTGCCTGGAGCTCTGCCATATCAAGAAATGGAATAATCTCACTAACCCTCTTCTGGTTGAGTCCTAATATGTTTCTCAGAACTTTGTGAGGAAGTTGCGTTTGCGTTCATATTGTTCATCAAACTGCCTGCCACAAAGGCCATTGTAAATAATGGCCCTATGTAGACCCTGGTATTCTGGTTCTCATTAAAACCTGGCAGCATCCCAAAACCTCATGTTTTTTCTCAAAAACACACAAATACCTTCCCTTCTTATTGCCTTCATTGGGTGTCACTGTGCTTAACACCTAGCTAACACTATTCTCTCGCAGAATTGTTGCTCTAATTGTGAACTACCCAGCTTTTTTCTTTCACTTATTCTTTCTTTTGCAACAACAACAACAAAGTGCTTGGTTGAAGACCCTTTAACTTGAAATGCTGTCTCTTCATCTTGTGGTTTATCAGAAATGAAAAGCAGTGCAAAAGTTGTACGCACCCATAACAGTATGAGAGCTTTCCTGTTTAAGTGCAAAGCGCAGATTAGAGTTACACCACTGCAGACAGACTACAGTGCCACATCACAACAGAGTTCCTTCACCAAGAGTATTTCAGCATATTTGTTGCCACTAAGTAGTGACCTCTCTGATCTGAAGGCTCTTCTTAGAACCATAATTTGCCCACATGATGTTACTATTGCAGTTCAGATCTCTGGTTTTCAAATACTATTAGGCTTGCTTAGCCTTCTAAATAAGGTCACACAGTAGTTAAAAAAACCTCAGCAGAGAAGTTAACAAAACCCCTCATGACCTGAAAGTCAGATGCATAATGAAGGCTACAAAAGTACGAAAGCTTCACAGTGGTCAGTCATTTTCCATGTGTCTAGGACATAATAGCTGACCAGCAAACCATTTCAGGAACTACAACTAGATTCATACAATTATTGCACTCAGCCTGCGGTAGAACAAAATTTTATTAAAGGAATCTTTGTGGCACTTTGGGCATATGTACCAGGAACACCTTTATCTAAAGCATATCAAATGCCAGCTGATAAGATATCCCCTATTTCTGTTCACCAGGCTAATTTTAGGATGGCATCCAGACCTTAAGAGTCAAGCAAAAAGTGAATAAAATAAGTGTGTGTGGGGGGAAAGTCAACCTGCAGTTTTCCTATGGTCTTTTGTCCATTGAAAAATAGAAAGTCACAGTAAATTAAAGAGAGCTGATGATTCCTTCTTACTTGATGAATTCTCTGATCAACAGTCTGACAACAAGATAACAGCACACTTCATTATGCCCATGTAGATTTTCCAGTTGAAGTTTGTAATAGCAAACTCACTTGAGAATTTTGAGTATGTGGGAAAGGCAGAATTTGCCCCCAAAGAGTATACGTTGCACTGTTAGATAAGTGCAGACTGAGAAAAAATAATCTTTGAGTAATGACTAAAAACCTTACCAAATGACTGAAAAAGCTGTGCTGACACGGTAGCCTAAAAGCAAACCCACTTATTCTCCTCTGTACTCTCAACAATCACAGGCACAGCTGCACACACCAGTACACCTACATGCAACACTAAGGGGAAGATCAAGAGGCCCATGCTGATATCAGATGAAACTGAATCTTAAAACATCCTTTTTAGTTAATTCAGCCCTAAAATTGCGCTTCTTCCAAAAAAAAATCCAATTAAACTGAACAAGTAGTCCAGAACAAAGTATTCCTGGGTTGTTGCTCTTGTTACAGAAACACTGAGAACACGCAAAATAGGAATGGGTCCTACGCTTAAACTGCCTGTGATCAACAAAGCTGTGGGAAAACAAGTCAGCACAAAAGCAAAGCAGGAGATGAGATGTCCTGTTTATTTTTACTGGAAGGCAATGTCACAAAAGGGTTATTTTACAGGGAGGCAGAGGGGAAGGAGGTAACTTATGAATAGCAACTGGAAGTGTGAGGAAGGGGACAGTAGCAGGCTGCTGAAAAGCATGGCTGGAAAGCTAGTAATAAATAGAGATAAGACAGACAAGTCAAAGCAAATGTTAGGAATATTCAAATCACCCTGAGTTCAAGTGGGAGAAAATGGTCCAGTTGGGGTCAACTGTTTCCTAGGACTAGGGAGGTTCCTACTGCCAAAAACTTGTGTGTATGGATGTATGTGTGCACACATACACATGTATGAGAGGCTCTACATGAGAGTGTGAGCCCAGTTCTTCCTCCCGCAGCTTGTGTCTTAATGATGATGTCTAGGCGTTTCCATGGCACCTCCCTAGAATGCAGTTCTGCAGTCCATCAGGCTAAATTACAGAACGGAGACAGGCAGATGACTGGATTAAAAAGATGTCAGGGAAGTTCAGGGTTGACATCACAGACAGAATTGGTCTGGAGCTTTCATAATTCAAAGGATACGAGCTATGAAACTGCAGCCATGGGAACCCATAATTCTGCAGCTCTAGTAAGACCACCATTCAGCTGCTCTTCTGGAGCTACATTTTAACCACTACAAGACTGACACAAGTTAGTAAAAAATTAAATTTGACCTGCTACCCAGGTAGAGCACTTGTACCTCATATCCTGGCATATTAAAAATGACACAGCCCTATGATCTGTGCATGAAGCTAAAACAAAGGTCTCTTGCAGTTGCAAGTCAACTCACAACTAAATACCATTCAAAATACCATTTAGATTGCATGATATATTAACTACTTAAGCAGTGTTACACGGAGAGCATCAAGTAAGTTCATTGTGTCTGTTTTCAATATAAGGCTGTTAGCATATAACATATAAGCTCTTTAAAAACCTCAAGAAATACACATGGACAAAACTGTCCAATGTGTATCACTATTTCAAACCAAGACCAGCATTTACATATACAGGGGCTGCACAAATGCTTCTGTCACTTTCAAGAAGAAAGGCCAGGGGAAAAGTGTTTAAGCAACAAAGCACTGATTTCCCCTTACCTGCAGAGAAGACACTTCAAGTCTGTCCTAAAACAATGCCAGGACTGTGCCTTTCGTAGCCTATCAGATTTCATATAGCTGTGGTCAATATGCTGTACTTCACAAAACCATCACTTACACGTGTTCAGTACAACACTGTTACATCTCCAAACATGCCAATGACAAAAGCCCTTACAGGTTTATACGGCAGAAGAGCAAAGCAGCAGAACAAGGTCATTCAGGCTTCCAGTTAGAAGAGACTACAGATAAAGACAAACTGTGAGGCAGATGCTCTGTTTAGGGTCAAAACTGGACAAAAGATCCCTGAATTTTGTACATTGTTAAAGGAAACTCAAGGAAAATGACCACTCATGAGTTCAGCTAAATGCCACTCAAGGACAGAATGCACAGAACAGTTAAACAGATGTACTTAATTTTTTAATACATATCTCTGCAAAGCACTGCTGCCAAGGGCTTCTAACAACTGTAAGCCCTTAGTCAATAAAGAAATGAAAAATTACGCAACATTATCTAGAATATAACAGATACACATAGGCAGGAGGATAATCATAGCAAGCATTGTTGAAAAGTGAACAAATAGCGCAATGCTGCTTAAAAATACCGCCAACAACCAGCTCCTCAGACTTAATATCCCAGAGCAGTTACTCTTCTGTGAGCAGGTATTGAGCTGCACCAGCAGGGGGTGACAAAATGTAATAAAAGTCTGTAGGCGGAGGCGGACTCCAGCTGTTAGGTAGCCCAGAAAACGAATTAAGAGCCATATTAACATTAACACTTTCCTCCAACATAAAAGTTGTGAACTTAATCCTGACACTTCCATGTGCGTTTCTGTCCGCAAGTAACTTCTCAATCTCCTTTAACATTGGTCAATAAAACCAGATTACTTCCTCCAACTACTTGAAGTGAATAGCTTAACCAGAGATAACTGACATCTGTTTCTCGAGACAATCCAACTATTAAACCATTTTCTAGTACCAAACCCAAAGCACTCCCTCCAGGAAAAATGATTCTTTAAACTCTCCATCAGCCAAAAAGCTGTGGTGATACAGCAGTCTTTAGTTGCCTGCACCACAGAAACAGCACTGCTGCCAAAAACTACTCCAATGCTGTGGGCAAGTGCTGCCCTCTCCTGGCAATTTAGTTCTCCGAGTTCCCCATCTTAACCAATAAAATAATTTCTATTGGTTGCTAGATGCAGAGGCATTTTTGTGCCCTAAGCCACCTTCTCTATAAACAGTGTCTCCAAGACTGCTGCCTGGTCTCCTTCTGCACATACACTGTACCAGGCTGCAAACCTACAGGTAGCAGCAAAGCCTACAGGACAGGAAAAAACTACCACCTGTTGGGAGGACTAGTTCTAGTCTAAGGCCATGTCATGCCCTGCTGTCTTCTCCAACTGCAGGACAGCATGAATCCACCCATCACCCTTATTGGTGGTAGCCCACGCACTTGATACCACAGCACATGGGCTACTGGCCTGCATCTGGTCTTGTTGTGCAGGTAGGGAGTAGTCAACATCACACATTCAGTTGTGCGCACCGTTAGCGGAGAGGCAGAGGGTCACAGAAAGCAGCTCTGGCAGTTTCACAGGTAATGATGGACAAAGCATGACACTATCACAAGCTCAGCTGGTAGGGCAAACACTCAATTCTTGCCCAGAATCAGAGGAGGATGTCTCCTACAGCCCTTTGTCAGTCTCACTGGAGTTCAAAGATGCACTGTCTGATTTGGCATTCACTGCACTGAAGATACTGGTGAATATTCCTGAATCGGGCAGGGATTCCACAGTCTGACTGAGGCAGAGCTCATTCACAGGAGCAGGGGGTAAACCACGCGGAAATGTAAACCATGATAATAATTTCAGGGGATTTAGGAACAGGTCTAAGAGTTCTAACACTTTCCCAGAAGCTATCAGATTTGTTTACAGTTATGAATGGAAATCACAGATAATGAGCTGATGACTGGAAGTCATGTTCCTGGATCTGAAACAAAGGGTGCTGAGCTACACAGCAGACCACAAGTTGGAGGTGTGGGTAAGAGAGACAATGACTTTCCAGGGGTAAAAACAAATGTGGGTTCTCTAAGCCCTGTCAAGTCTCTCTGTACAAACTCATTTCTGGGAGCTGCTGATCTTCATTTCTGAGCTACAGCACAGAGGAGCTTAAAACATTCTGCCCCTCCAAATCAACTGTTACACTACCTTAAATATGATAGCAATAGGAATATCTTCTGACAGCGTGTTGTGCCTCAGGTAGAATCTTCCTTGTTTTACAACCATATTTGTCCTGCTCTTCTTCTCATGAGTAGAACTGAAATTAAAACCAACAGATTACGTCCAACAGAAAGTCTGCATTTATGCTCCTGCAGTCTTCTGTATAAAACATATCAAGCTTGAGTAATTTTTCAGCAGAATTACTTTCTCCCTTCTTGAAAAATACATGAAAACAGCCAGACATCACCCTTTAACTATAAGGTAACAGGGTATTACCACCTGTGATGAGGAAGGTCAAGTAGAAGCCTGTACTTTTCAAAACCACCTTTGTATGCTTTCATCATTGACTTGGACATAACCAGCCAGGTCAAACAAGTCCTGCACAAGGACAAGTACTGCACAAGTCCTGCAGCAACAACAGTGATGAGTTAACAGTACTTTGTATTGTGTGTTTAACCTCATCTAGCCTTACTGTAGAACAGTAAAGAAGCTAGCAGAGCTGTGTGAGAGGCCTCTGGAGAAGAGAAAACAGCTCTCACACTGAACAGTGGCATGTCATAGTACCATATTATATCAGCATGCAGTTTAATAACAAAAAAGGTAAACAAAATGTAAGTAAAACTCAAGTCAAGAAGGACAGGACAAATTTAAACCTCCTTGCTGTTTTCAACAATCTGTGTAGTGCTCAAACTTAGTTTCCTTCTCAAATGCCTTTAAAAGCTTTCATATTCATGAGATCCAGACACATCTGAGCAGTTCCCATTTTTGTAGGGATACTGTACTAATTTGGGATTGATTACCTTTTTGGTGTACAAAATTACAGTAGCAACAGAGGAGCAATGAATCTCCACAGTTTTTTTCCCATACTAGGAAGAAAATCACTTCAATTATAACATTAAACTTCTAAAGCTTTGAGCTAAATCTGCTTCATGTAAATGCAGGCATTTACCATACCTGGTAACAGAAGCACCAACTGTGCCTTTTCTATCAGCTTCCACAATGATTCTATTTTTGGATAACTGCTCTTGAATAAGAATGACTTTCTCTACACCTTTAACAATGAAGTAGCCACCTATTCAACAGAAAAGAAATATTTTGCATGTCAGTACCACTGAGCCTTACCTGCTTCTTCAATATGCCTATGAACACACATTATTAGAAAGTAAAAAGTAAACGAAGGACAAACCAGAAAAATAAATTCTCTCCTAAAGGAGTAAACAACAAGCTCCGTGTGGAGCCTGTAACTATAGAACTGTTCCACCAAATGGAACAGAACTTTTGCTAGGCTCACACGTAGTATTTGGGACTGGAGACTCTCTTTGGTAGACCAAAACCTAAAAAGATGTACAGAAATCCAAATCTGTAAGGTAAGCACACTTACTAGAAGATGTCACAGAATTGTTAGTTTCATAAATTAGGTGAAAATATTACCTGTCAGAAAGGTGTATCATAAGGACATCAAAAAAGAACTGACCATTTTAGATGCTTGGTAACAAATAGTACTAACTTGCTCTCTCCAGCAATCCTGATATAAATTTCTTCTGTGTTACTTTTTAAAATGTATTTTAATGCTCTTGTTGTATGAAAGACAATGTAAGGAATCTGTACATGAGCCGCATCAGATTCCTCTGCTGAAGTGCAGCTATCTTTCTGCAGCACAGCATGCCGCGTCACAAGCAAGAATGACATGACCAGTGCACACTTCAAAGGCAGCAGATAAAAGAGAAGCTGATTGTTATAACCATGCATCTCCTCTCTACATTTCAAATCTTATCATATAACACTTTATTCTTGCTTTACAAAAGGCAAGAAATGAGAGCTCCAGCTTTGAAGGACATCATTACAATATACTCTCCCCAGATACACTTTGTTTTCATGAACAACTTCTATCTCCGTTCCCAGATAACACATCACTGTACAACACTAGCTACACTTCTCAATGTTTTCAAAATTTTGGTTTACTGCTTCTGTGACTGAAAACTTCATCTACAAATACAACCATTCCATGCTGCCAACCATTTCTTACTGTTTTCAAAAACCTGCTTATTTCTTTTACCTACAAGCATATATTCTGGAAGTTACCATGACGACTTCACAGTCACAGGAAGCACACCAATAATTTCTTTGTTGAAAAAAGATTTAAACCTAAAAGCACAGGTGGGCAAAAAAGAATCCCAGTGTAAATGTACCTGGATCTAAAGGACATTCATTAAGTTTGGCAAATTCTGCTGGAGTTTTCCCAGTAAGAACACAATTGGAGCTACGCAGCATTATAGGCATTCTGCAAGCAAGAGAAATACAGTCAAATTCAGAACAAAACCAATGCTGAACAAACTATTTTCTATTTCACCTGCAAAAATAAGAGAGTTTGTAGCTATCATAACATACTACAAGAAGTCATTCTCCTTTTGAGGACAAAATCTGATTTTTTAAACATCTGAAGTTATCAGTAAGAATGGGAAGAAACTGTTAAAATGTGAAAGACTGAGTGTCCCGTGGCAACGAAGCAAACATGACTATTTTCATCTTACAACAATGCAGCTTGCAGCTTCTGTGTTCTTTCATGTGTTTCCTGCTTTGTTTTTTGGCAACACAAACGAAAACAACATCCATCCTTGTATCTATCCTTGTTTGGAAGGAGACAGACTTCCAAAAGCTTTTGCAGAACAGAATCTTATACCAGAACCTACTAGCCACAGCAAGATTTGCCTGCTCATTGTTTCTTCCAACAAGGAAGCAAGGTTACCCTACATTTATTTTGCTGTAAAATCTCTTCTTGACACAGCAGCAAATGAATACTAACACCAGAAACTGGACAGGTATCTTACCTGCCAATGGGTAAGGCATTGCGTATGATCCTCTGGCTACCTCGTGTATATTCAATGTCCACTGTAATAGGGGCAGAGTATGTCATGTCTCTCAGGCGGCACTAAAAGGAGAACAGTCATGCAGTTAGATGTTGGTTTATAGACTGAAAGGTCTCTCTTAAATCATTCCATATATGCCCTGTCTCCTGTAAGTCCTCAAGCAAAGCTTGACCCAGCTCTTCAAAGTATCTGGATTACATTTGGCAGTCTCCTGTTTAAAACAAGCCTCACAAGAACCCGCATACAATTATTGCAACAGCACTGCAGAGCATAACTTCTCAACTGTTTAATTAAACAGGCCTAATCAACAGAGCTGACACAAAGACCACACTGTGCCACAGGCTCAGATAACAGCTCAGCTCTATATGAAGACCCTCAACAGCTAAAGAGTTGTGCTGTCATGTGAAGTGTGGCAGAAGGGAAATTCATGAGAATAAGAGAGACACTAAGCCATCTTACTAACAGAATGAGCAAACCTCACTGTATGGTGCTGTTTCTGAAGATGAGTCACAAATGCCTCATTACAGTATCGCTTCCTGTAGCGAGTCCAAGAATTTATTTGTAAACTCCTCAGACAGCAAGAGAAGCAGGATATAAAGATCTAGGACATTATATAGCTCAAGGCTAAATCATTCCTAATCCAATCGTTCTGGTTTGCTCTCCCAAGTCTCACTCTGACTCTGTTGCAAGTCCTTAAGGCATTGCCGTATCTTCGTGCAAAACAAGGTTTACTGCATCGGCTGAATACAACAGAGCAACTCAACAGACACAGCCATTCATGACCCCACTGAGCATTCCATACCTTTGAGCCAAGATTACAGGTTTACCATTATTCAGACTTGCACATTTATGGTTCTGTATGTAGTCTTTCAGTGCCTTATGCATTAATAAAAGGCAATTAAGATTGTGCTGTGTATTGAAGATGTAGCTGTATGACAAAAATATGCCTCAAGAATTAGTGCAAACTGGATGCTCCTCTCCACAGTAAAAGATAACTCACTTCCCTAGAAATAAAATATTGATGTGCACCATCAGTTTTCAAGCTGTGACTTGCAGGAAACTAGGCCCCACTGTGCTCCCAGCAAAAAGTAATTGAGAGTATTTCCATTTTCTAACTAATTTACATTTTATCTGTATGAATAGCTCATGTAACTCCCACAAGAACTGTCAGACAGCTTCATTAGTTTTACTTGGGAAAAAAATAAAGGCTTTGGGATTCTTTGCATGGGCTTTGCCCATACATGACAGATATAAAATAAGAGTGGCACAGTATCACCTAATGTAGCATACAGCTACTATCTAAGACATTCCCAAGATCAAACAAACAAATCAGATACAAACATTAATACCTCATGAGGAGATACAGGTCGTGTCACATTGAAGCTTTCTTCTACATCTGGAGTACCAACATAGATATTGAGGTACCTGCAACACAAATGGTTGCACAGTGAGCATTGAGCCAAATATTTTTCAGATAACCTTAAAGAAAGCAGAATTATTCACATATTGAAAAATAAAGTTACTTTCATTAATAATGAGCACTGATTCTTTCCAAAGTAACATACTGCATTTGAGCTGTATTCTAGTTAGTTAAAATCTAAAATGCACATACAATAGATACCAAGTTACCCTTGCAGATAGGCAAAAAAACTCTCCCATTTGTCACCTGAGATAACTAAATTACAGAAAAATAGTGACATAAGGTATTGTTAACTGTTAAGTCTGCTTCAAATGATTATTCTTTAAATCTTCCCATCTTTCAATGTGCCAAATAGAAGATAAGTCATGGAAAACACTTTCTTCATTTTATACCTATGCAAGTGCAACATTTTACAGTCAACAGAAAATCTGTGAGACAGTAAGTATGGTACTGCTGATACGGAAATCATTTCATGCTTACTTCAAGTACCACATTGGGTCAGCATCACTTGTAACTTTCTCATTTGCCTTCATGATTTTCTTTATCTATAGGGGAAGAAAATAAAATGGAATAATGTGCCTTTTGTAAGTACTAAGAGCCACTCTCTTCCCACCAAGAAAGCATACCTCTACATTGATGAAGTAGTTGAATGAGTCTATGTGTTGCTTCACAAGTCCTTTCACCTGGAAATATATGCATGCAGTAAATAAAACTAGCTTCAATAATAGCAATCATACAAGGCAGAAATTAAGACACAAGCATTTATAAATGGTTTTGGATAGATGCTAAACTCTTTCAGCTGACAAACTTCTGAGAATTGCCTGGATGATCAGTTTTGTTATATGTCTCCAGGTCTATACCAGAGCTGTCACTGTGCTTTGAGACAGAAGAATAATTCAGTAACTGTGCAAAGTAAATACCCAACTGACTTGGAAATTTATATAAATAAGCAAAAGCCATTGAAAAAGCCAAAATATTTTATCAGTTTGCTGTTATTACAAAATAATTGTAATCATTTATACTTTAATTATGTGTGCTGCTTCAGAAAGAAGTTGTCTGCACCCTCACAAGAGCAGCTGGCATAAAGAATGACAGGAAGGCCTAATGAGGCAGGGGAGACAGAGCAGGGTATGAAAGAGAGAAGTTAACAAGCAAGGGGAGGATGCTCCCATAAAATTGGGAGTTTGACTTGTAGGCAGGAAAAGAGACAATCTGCCCAGGGGTAATATCACGCAAAATAAACAGTACCCTGGTCCCTCAGGTAAGGAGTTGATCCAGTACAATTCAAGGATTTATGTTTAAGGCGTTTAGACTAATCAAAAGAAAGGGAATTAAACTAGGAAAAATTATCTGGGATTAAAGAAAAAAAATGGGGTTGAAGGATTACTAAAAGTAGAATTTATTTTTTTAATAGATTGATGTTTGAAGAAACAGAAGATGAAATTAACTACAGTGAAGAATTCAGCCTTGAAGAGTACTAGCAGATACTGAAGCATGTGCATACATGCTCAGAGAAGACTTCCAAGCTTTAGAGCATATCATGACAACTAACACTTAATGAGATTTAAAATTTCATACAGAAAACAGACACATTTACCACAGTTCACATGACAGGCAACAGTTCCTTCTGAAATTATTAGGAAAAAATGGAGAGCTGATAATGGCAAAAACAGCTGCTCAGTGAAGCCTTTTTGGGTTAAGACAAAAGAGGAATGACTCCAGAGCAAAATTCTTTAAATAAGTTTCTTTAACTTATAAAAACATTGCAAGAAAATATTATGGATTTATAAGTGCCCAAAAATCAGGCCATAGTTATTTTCATTTTTTTTAATGAGGTGACACCAACAGCTTTATTGAAAGAAAATTCTGCTACAGAAGCTGTAACGCACAACATAAGCTTTGTCTGACTGGATCACTGCTGGCATAAATAAACCAACATGCAACAGACCATCACCAGCCCTACAGTAAAGGGCTTACTGGCTGGAAATAATGCTGGATGGATACATTTGGCATAATGCACACAGTAAATTGCATCTCACATTCAGCAGCCCTCCCTTTCTTACAGTCTCAAGAATTCAGACAATAGTAATAGCTTAAATGATGAAAGTTCATGTAGTCGCCTGGAGAGGCAAGAAATAGGATTCATCAAGGCCCTGAAGCACATTCATGGCCCTGAAACAAACTGAAAACATACACATCCCAGAACTGACTTCTGAACTTAGTTTTCCTGCCAAGATCAATCACTCAAGGGTGCAACAAAGAGGAGGTGCAAGTACCAAAACTAGGAAGTAAAGGAATGAACAAATCAAGGCTGAAAAACACCTTGCTGAAGTGGGTAACATTTCCACAGATGGATGACAGATGCAGAGGTAGTTTCAATTCCCTGAAGGTGTCTGTGCACATCACAGACTTCATCTGCCATGTCTGTGATACAATTTTCATTACTGGCTTTCTCCTTCCTCACTTCCAACTGTTAGTTCTGTTACTACACCCAGAGCCGTTTTATATAGAACTGTGCCTTCCACTGATAGCAGAGTATGAGAGCAGCACTGCAATTAAGACACTAGCAAGCTTTAAGTTCAGTCAAGCTCTGACTTCGTGACAGAAGGTAAACATATATTCCTGCTTTTGTAGAATACAAACCCATGGTTACACAGACTCATAAAGTCTGGAAAAGACCTCCAAGATTGAGCCAAACCATTAACTTAACACCTCACAATTCACACAGTATCACACTGTATCATCAAGGTTGGAAGAGACCTCATAGATCATCAAGTCCAACCCTTTACCACAGAGCTCAAGGCTAGACCATGGCACCAAGTGCCACGTCCAATCCTGCCTTGAACAGCTCCAGGGAAGGCGACTCCACCACCTCCCCGGGCAGCCCATTTCAGTGTCCAATGACTCTCTCAGTGAAGAACTTTCTCCTCACCTCGAGCCTAAATCTCCCCTGACTCAGCTTGAGGCTGTGTCCTCTTGTTCTGGTGCTGGCCACCTGAGAGAAGAGAGCAACCTCCTCCTGGCCACAACCACCCCTCAGGTAGTTGTAGACAGCAATAAGGTCACCCCTGAGCCTCCTCTTCTCCAGGCTAAACAATCCCAGCTCCCTCAGCCTCTCCTCGTAGGGCTGTGCTCAAGGCCTCTCACCAGCCTCGTCGCCCTTCTCTGGACACGCTCAAGCATTTCAATGTCCTTCCTAAACTGGGGGGCCCAGAACTGAACACAGTACTCAAGGTGTGGTCTAACCAGTGCAGAGTACAGGGGCAGAATGACCTCCCTGCTCCTGCTGACCACACCACTCCTGATGCAGGCCAGGATGCCACTGGCTCTCTTGGCCGCCTGGGCACACTAAACCATGTTCCTAAGGACCACAATCACACATCTTCTGAAAGTTTTGAGGGAAGGGGATTCCACCACTTCCCTAGGCATCATGTACCAATGCTTAACCACTCTTTCATTGAAGTTTTTTGTATAATATCCAATCTAAACCCCCCATGTGCAACTTCAGGCCATTTCCTCTCATCTCACCACTACAATAGTAAAATAATCTGGAAACATTACACATATACACCTCTCACTGACAATACCCCCACAGGAAGCCTCTGAAAGGATGTATCCACAAATTAATCTGTAGATTAATCAAGAAACCAATCTGTCTAACAAGTTTACACACAACTACACGAGAACAGAAAAAAAAATAATCTGTAAAGAGAAGTATTATGGGACACAACAACAGATAGATGAGGGGAATGTGAAGTTAGAAAGCTGACAGAGTATTCATGCCATGAAATGCATGCATAACACTAACCTTCAGAAACGCTGGAAGAAGTCTCCATTTTTCCTGAAAACAAAATAGAGTTTGAAAAATCTTTCAAAAGAGTGATCAGTCATCTAAGATGGTTGTGCTTTTTTGGGTTTTGAGTTGTTGTTTTGTTCTTTTTTAATTACTATTTTTAAACAGTATTTCAATTCAGATCCGTTTAGGGAAAAAACCAACCAACAAACAAAACCAACAACAAATAACTCTGCAAAGCCAAACATGATAAGCAAAAACAAAACAGGGAGATGACTTAGATTCTCTTAGCAAGGCATATGTCCTATGCAATATTTACTCAGGATGCAAAGGGGTGTTGTCTTTCCTAATAGTAACTTACGTGAGAATAGATATTCCTTAGAAAATTCCTTGCTACCACGTCCTCACTTAACAACAACTTTTATACATGTTAACACTGTAAATTATATTCTTAGCAAGAGAAGAATTTCTACAACTTTTACTTTACAAAAGTCCTGGGAGTAGCACTTGCAGACATGAACCTCTGTAAAACCTATGAGTAGCCTAATTCACAGCAAAAGTACCTAAACAAAGTACTGGTAAGTGCAAGAATATCAAAGCTCCTACAAACTTTTCCTCATTTCTTATGTGATCCTAGGGCACATCACTTTACATCAGCCTCACCTTCTCCCACCACGGCGCGGGGAGCACAAACTAGATCAGGGGGCAGAGACGTAAGTGAGGAGGATAAGAGACGCAGAATAAGGCTGCATCCATCACTTAACTCCTGAAGACAGCAGCTATAACGTTCAAAGGGCGTCAGCGCCTCATGATTTTAGTTTGACGTTCATCACCCAGAAGTACATGGCAATGCTGCATTTGTGGTACAGCTTTGCCCGTCACTGTGCAGGCACAGGTAGAGGAATTAATAGCAAAACACAGCATGAAGCTCTTGAGTTTCATTTCTCACACGCTATTCCTACACAGCAAAAAAAGCCCAGTCCTGCCTGAGTGTCCCGAGATAAAGTCTTCATCTCCCCCTCTCTACTCATGGCAATTAGCGAACTTTAACTGCCGCTGCGGACGGAAACCTCTTCTCTGGCGTTGCAGGACACAGGCCGGGCAAACGGAGGGGACCGAAGCCGCACCTCGGCGCCTGAGCTCAGCTCCACGACGAACAGCTCATAGCAACGCAGCGCAAAACTCCCTTCCTTGCCGAGTAGCCCCAAGCATGTGCTGCAGACCTTCCCGGCACTCACCCGAGCGGCAGGACACATGGCGCAGACATGGGCTCCCCGCACCTCCCCCCACCCCTGCTCCGGGATAGTCCCACGCGTGCCACCCTTTCCTCAGCAGCCAGGCCGACGCTGACCTCCACCGTATTCACAGGGGCCGCCGCTTGCTCCGGAGTCAGGGCGCCCAGCTCCGTGGCCAGCGCCTCCATCACCAGCCCGCTAAGAGCAGCCACTGCGGAGGCTGACGGCGAGGGACTAGCGGTGCAGCAGCCAAACGCGTCCCAGCGCCGCAGCGGCGCTGCGCCCGAAGGTTCCGGGGCCACGGAGTCGTGGTGGGGAGGAGCAGGCAGACGGGAAAACGTGGCGAGGGCTGGGGGCTTTGCCAAGGGCGGCCAGGCCTGCCCTCGCTGCGTTTTGTCACAAACTGCCCCAGAGTGGGTCGCTTTTATGGGGTTCACTCTCTCAGGGACAGACTGATCCATCATGAGTGTGCCCCCCCAGAGTCAGAAGTCTCGCTAGCCAATCTGCTCCAGGGTGGGTTCCTCTCTCCACAGGACCTGCCAGAAGTCTGGTCTAGCAAATAATTCCTCAAGGGCCACAGCCTTCTTTGAAGGCACCCAACTGCTCCAGCATGGGTGTCTCCAGGGGGTGCGGGTGAATATTTGCTCTGCTGTTAACCTCCATGGCGACAATCTGCCTCACCTTGGTCTTCAGTGCAGGCAGCAGGGCAATTCGCTCCAGGAGCTGGAGAGCACTTCTCCCTTCTGCTTATCTTCTCAGATTGCCCTTCCTCTCTTTCCTGTCTGCTTGTTACACAGCTGTTCTGGTTCCCTCCCCTTCTTAAATAGGTTACTTAAAGGTGCCTTAGGCAGCAGGTCTGTATTGGAGCTGCCACTGGCAGTAGCTCTCTGAAGACATAGGAAAAGCTTCTAGCAGCTTCTCACAGAAGTGACCCCCCCTTAGTCTGCTACACACTACTAAAACCTTTCCCCACAACTTGGATTATGCTGAAATATGTCACTACCTTACACTCCAGCTACAAGGGAGAAGTTACAGAAAAAGCAGAGTCACAAGGCAGTATTAGTGCAGTCATTTATCATCAGCATTTCACAATCTATTACTTTGTAAGACAGTTTGCATAAATGACTTTTCACCACCAATGGTATCACAAACAAAATTTAATACGTACAAAACCTCAAATATTTGTATTTCAACAAAGCAAGCTGCTACAGAACTCATCTTGTTTTCACAAGGACAACTTCAGAGTAGAGGCAAGTTTATTTTAGCTATGGCAGCATAAGCAGCATGCAACAGATGACATTAAAGCAGATGCAATGTCCATGTTTGAAACATTAAATAAAAATGAAGATGCATTAAACAATCACTTGAAGCATAGGCCAAGCTATAAAATGCCCTTTGCAAGTCACCTGAATCTCAAAAAAAAAAAAAAAAAGCCCCCAAAATCTATTTTTTTTCAGTATTAGCTGGTAAAAACTAGTATGAGAGAAGATAATTTTATACTTGTTTTTACAATAGAATGAGTATAAGGTATTACATTAAAAGGTAATTGTGTTAGAAATCATCTTCAAATGTTCATAAAACCCTCTTTCAGCCAAAGCTTAAAATAATTGTTCTAAAAATGTAGCAAAAGATGAAGATTTAATTCCTCATAGTTGCTTTTGGACTGCATTCTTCTCTTGATGTTTTTGAATTGCACATCAAAATTCCACATCCATCTGAGCAAGCCTGATTTATCTAGTGGCACAGTTATTAGATCCTAGGAGTTACTTTCTTGCAGGTTTTTCAGACTTCAGCACACTGTTCCCTTTAGAACATGTATTTAGTCTTTATTTTGTGCAATGTTTTCACAAGGGATAGATCAGAAGTGTGATAAATTCCTTTTTAGAAAGGCATTTTGAAGATAGTTTGGGTTTTTTATCACGTACATGTGACCAAAGTCCTTGAACACTGCAAGAACAGCTGACAAGTTATTTCCCTTATTAAAAAGAGTACACAGTTCAGTAAAAATGGACTACAAAACCACAGTGCTAAATAATGCCCTGTTTTTCAGACATGTATGATAGGTAATGTACATACACAACTTGGGTGACATTAAGCTTTTAGGGGCACCTTTTTCTCTTCATAAAAAACAGACTGCAATATAAAATATTAAAACCAAGCTATATAACTTGTACCACATGAAGTTTTTACATATATATATGTGTGTGACATTTTAAAGAGATATATGGTAAAATATTTTTTAAAATCATTTTCAAGTAAATTGTTTGACAAGAATATGTCTGCAATATGTATTCCAGCAGTATTTATTCCCAGTAATCTAAAATATGCAAAACAAAGCCTGTGTAAACCTACAGAAGTTTACATCCACATTTTTCAGTTTCAAGCCTATTCATTTTCTCTATGCAAGATTTCTGATACTTTACACAGGAAGTAAGTATTGGACCAAGGAAATTGAAAACAGACTGGCAGCATTTCTCACAAATTGACTGAATCTAATCACATTTTCAAGCATGACTAACCATTTGGGTTCTTGCTTAACAATGTTTTTTTGAAACGTTTATGCCCTCATCCAACAAAATAAAAGGGGAAATTGCTCTGTGGTACTCTGTAAGGTTACTGTTAAGTGCTTTTGGGAATAAAGGCCAGAAAGACTCAGCTTAAAAATACTTAATACCCATTAAGATCAAAGATCAGTACACATATATATTAAAGATCTGTATGACCTTCACTGGATTAACATTATGTTTATAAACATTACATACAGCAATTTACTCCTCCCTCCCCCCCCAACATCATGTTTCTTCGGTGTTTATCCTTAATCTCAATTACAGTTGAGAAGTTCTGAATGATTCCTACTTGAAGTGGTAAATGTTTCTTCTGTAACTGCTATAATCCAAACACTTTATAATACTGGCACTCTTTAATGTAACAGAGGCTAAATTCTGGTTCCAGTAATTGCAGGAGTACCAGAACCTGGCATTACATGATCCTGGGTTTTATTACAAAAGCAGTTATGCTGTGCTTGTTTTGTTTTTCCTTTTAGTCTTTTAGAAACAGATGTTTTCTGGATGTTGCTCTACAAAAAACCACAATGTAAGCATAGTACACTTTATCTACAGTTGTTTTATCATTTTATAATTGTACTGCTATATGCAAATACATGCAAGTTGAAAAATAAATTTGTTTTAGTGGTGGCAAAAAGCAAATACTTTGGCATCTCTTTCCTTTGCAAATTGTAATAAATTTTTGCTTTCAAAACTAGTAATTCACTATTACAAGTGACAATTCATTAGGTAAGTTTATTAGAAATATTTATGTCCTTGAAATTAATTTCCAGTGAATTTCCGAAGTTACCTCCATACATTTCACAAGATCCTTCTTGTGCATAGTCACTGGAGTGGGCTGTTCTTAGCAGGGAGTAGAGTCACTGTCTCAGAAAGTTTTAGGAAAGCCATCTTTTTTAATTGGTAGGTCTTTCTGTTTCTGCTTTCCCCATTGGTGCCTCAGGAAAAAGCAGCTTTCTGAGTATGTTTGCATAGAATGGTCCATACACTTGTTTATTAAAGTTTACAATGCTCGCGTACTGAGACCCAACAAACTCCATCTCTGTCTGAATCACAGAAAGGCCTCCTGGCATGGCAGGCATACACTTCTGAAAGTGTGGAAGAGCAAGCAAGCTTCTCATGAAGAACTGGATTCGTTTGTCTGAAATGGAATATAAAGTATGTTCTGAACAAATGTAAACCCAAGAATGAGAATGAAACCACTCACTTAAGTGCCCAATACAGCAAAACACCAATCCAACAGCATACGTAACAGCTCTTTGCCAAGCCTGTATTGCAGTGAGGAGCAATACTGAAAGGTTTCTCAGGGTTGGTTCCTGCAAGGTGAACAGGCTGTCTAGGAAGGTTGTAAAAGTCTCCCTCTCTGGAGGCCTTCAAACCCAGCTACACACATTCCAGTGCAACATGATCTATGCAAACCTGCTTTAGCAGGCAGGCTGGATTAGATGATCTCCAGAGATCACTTCCAACTCTTACCATTCTGTGTACACAGGATAAACCTGCTGCAACAAAGCCACACTACCTAATATAAAGTAGTTTCTAAAAAACCTACTAGGTTTAAACTCAGAATTGACAGAAGGGTGGGCTGAATAGCACTCCCTTTTTCTCAGTTCTTCTCCAAACCAGGAGCATGTCTAGGCTTGTTTGTGCACACTTCTGAATTATTTCTAGCTGCAACTAACCATTCTCTGCAGTATACCAAGAGCACTAGCTACAGATCAACAACATTTCATTACTCTTAGTTCACCTGGTATTGATGAAGTAAATGCTTAAAAAAAACACCTAAAGAAATACAGAGACACATATAAAAAGACAAAATTATGCATTCTCTTACTAACCAATCAAGGAGCTGATGGGATTATTCTCCTCAACAATATGAGCGATTTGACCCATTAAATTACTCTCTACTTCTTCACTAAGAGTGGGAAGTCCTCTTTCATTTAGAGACCTGTTCACTTTGCTGCAAATCTGGACACCAACAGCCTTCAGAGCCTCCTTCAAATCAAAAGTCCTGGAAAAAGAAAATAGAGCATTAACTTTTGTGGTTTCTGTAGCATAGGTTGCAAGCAGACTTCAGTTGTCTCCTTTCCCTTTTATTTTGAGCCTATTCTCTTCAATGAGAGGATTAAGAAAACTTTTACAGATTTATGTACATCTACAGATAAAGGACAAATCTTCAGGATGAAGATTAAAATAAGGATCTAGTCATGATTAAAAAGTTGAAAATAATTTCAAGTGTATGGCAGTGACAACAGTTCATTTTAGCCTTCCATTTAGATGTTCTCCCAGGCCACATACATAGCATTTCCATTCTTTTTCTCAGTAACACTAGTTTTGTGAGACACTCATTCAGGTCACACCAAGCTTGCTTGTAATGCAAGTGGCAGTAGAAGTAGGCAATGAAATAGCTTAAATAGACTACAAGTTTGAAGCAACTAGCAAGTCACTAAATTGATTACTTTACCATTGTCCCTCCAGTACCAGGAATGAATGTTAGTAGTAGGCACCATATTCTGTAGACTAATACCAAGACTAAGATACAACTTCAAAAACATGTTCCTAACATACAGTGGACTTACACTGTGAAAGGAATAGACAGAGTATTAAAATTTGCTACCTTTCTATTATTAGCAAGCACTATGACATTTTAATTGCTTGCAAGGATTTTCAGATCTGCCTGGTATGGCCCATTACAAGAAGAAAAACCAAACTCAAAACACCAAAGTAGAAACCGAACCACAATCATCATGAAACGAAACAACCAACTACAAACAAACAAAAAAGGCAAAAAGCTAACCCCCCCCCACCAAAAACCACAACCAGAGATGATAAAAACAAAGCCTTACTTCTTGTTCATGCCTTCAAGAAGAGGAAGAGAGATCCTTTTCAGTTGTTCAGCAAAATCAGGCATGCCTACAATTGCTGCACCCAGCATATTGTTTGTTATGAGACAAACACAAGCTATGATTTTTAATTGGTTGAGCTTTTCTCTCAACTCCTGAAGACGAACTTCATCTGTTATTAGAGTCTAGAATTGAAACAATACTACTTATTTAGGAATATGGAGGGAGAGAGGCAAAAAAAAGGACAGACACAGAATGTGTTCATGAAGCATGAATAGTTTTTAATCACAAATATGCAAAGTCAGAAGAGGCAGAATCCGAAATACCCTGAATATGTTATATTGCACAAAGTGGCATTATGTAGAAGTGCCAGAAGCAAGCCTGCAACAGGAAGAGAGGTAATGCCCTCAAGTGCAGAGGAAACTAAGGGCATAGCATTTTATTCCTCATCACAGCTGACAAATCTGCAACCAAACAATTCAGCCCATGATATGGAATGCCTAGGGGTCCCAGAGGACACATTGTAGCGAGCAAGGCTACAGACAAAATCTTCTGGATTGAGTGGCCATTTTTCAAAGGACCATCTGAAGCTAACAGACAGTGATGAACTGTGCATGACAACCACCAGAGTAGACTCCAGTGAAACACAGCCAGATACAGCCAAAGTGCCTGTTGATCATACCACAACTAATTCCCACAGCAAGATGTTTCTGGTGTGACTTGTTTTACATTAGAAAAACGTCATCCTAACTGAATCCTTCCACTGAAAAGAACAGAGGCATTAACATTCATCTGACAGTGATTTCAGAGCACAGCAAACTAGAGTCACTAAGGGATGCCTGTGTAACTTCTACTTAAAACTGTTTGAAGGTAGAAAAGAATAAGGTGGTTTTCTATTTCTGCACAGACTGGGAGCAGCAGTCTCGTGTTTAGCAAATTCTGCCAGGCCACTCTAAGTATAGCTAAGGCCTCATTGCAGATGCTAATTTTAGCCCCAGTAGAAGGCCCATTTCAAATCTGCTTCACAGAAAAGTTGCAGAGGTCAGTAATCAGGACTTGGGAGGCAAAAACCAAACACTAGATATTGAAGAAGTATCTTCTATGTTCTGAGAAAGGGTGAACGTGCAACTTTAGAGCATTTCATGGTTTTACAGTCTCGTTTTAAAGCAGAAGTGATTTCACCAACAGAATCTAGGAACTAGAGCAAAATGCTCTAGACAGGTCTCTCCAAGATACAGAATGCCAAGTCCTGTCAATACAAGGCCCAGCCTTTGACCATGGCCAAGACTGCTCTTAGGGTGGAGCTGGTGAGCCACAACTAGGTAATGGGAAAATAACCTTTATGCTGTTCTTTTCTAGTTGTTCACTCACCCATCTAGTATTTCAGAATCCAAATTTACTATTCAGAAATTTAAGTAGTGCAAGAGAACACTTCACCCACTGTGATCAAGAGAAAGATTACTAAACTTACTACACCAATGTTTTCATACAGCTAGCAATCTGAAGACACTGAAATACACTCCTTACCTCTGGAATTGTTTTGCGATAATCCCATTGTAACAGTTTCAAGTAGCCATTGTTTAGCACCAGTGTAGGACTAATAATGGGTTTAGAACTATTATCAGCACCAGGGGATGATGAAGATTCATCAGAAATAGATGACAATTCATCTTCTATTGATTCCTTTATCCATTCTGTTGTGAGATCCAGGGCACCTAAATATTGCAAACCAGCACAATTTACTCTGTGCTTCCATCAAAATAAGCACTAGCTTGAGAAAAAGATTCATACACAAGAGTACTGAACTTTTGAAGACTCCCTGTACATAGGGGACAGCTGAGCCTTCACACATGTAAATTCTCTCCCTCACTTCTTTCCACTGATCATCTTCTATTGGTCACCTTAATACTCTAGCTAGCTTGTGGAAATACAGTAACAAATTATTAGACATCAGACAGGATTTTAGGGTAAAAAGGCATCAAAGTCCAAGTTCGCAAAGCATTTATTTCCCCTTTACAGGGAAGACAGTTAAGACTTAGGGCACAGGGCTAGAAAGCAGTGGTGAAAAGAAAGAGTATTAACTGCAAATTAAATGCTTTTAAAAAGCTCTTTCTCAGGCTGCATGTGTTAGTTAAGTTCACCTTTTTTTCTTGGAAAAACACATTTTCCTGAACACAGTTTAGCTATATCACACAATACCTGTAGTGGTGGATAAAACTGACTTTGCATCAACTACAAGATTTTCCTCAGGAGAGCCTGCCTTTTATTAAAACAAAGAAACAAACAAAAAAAAACCCCACAAAACTATCCCATTCCTTTCAAGCATACTAACTGATTTTACATGTTCACTTCTGACTTACAACAGACTTGCTGCATACACAAGAGATAAAGTATCATCTTTCAGGATGTAGAGCTTCTGCCTACAGACAGTAAGAGCCACTTTTTTTTTTAAGATACCAACCAATGCAGCAAATTGAACTTGTCTGAAGGTGCCCCAGAAAAGAGATGAATATCATTTCATAACATGTTTAGCAACCTCCAATTGATAATTCGCTTGTCAGAGTTTTTACATTAGACACAGACAAGAAACTGAAGTTTCCCTCCAAACCAACTGCAATTGACTGATGTTTGTAGCATGTCTTTAAATATTTGCTTTTAAAAGAAATACTTAAAACAGCATGATACTTACTTGGTGTTTCTTCAAGAATTTCCTGGAATTTTGTTCTTTCATAGTCCACCAAATTACGCTGAAGGTATGGCCTAAGGTTTTGAATTGTGTAATTAGCCATATCCATTTTCATCAGGTCCAAAACATGGAATATCTGTCTGAAGAGAGTTAAAAAATTTGACAGTTACAATAGTCTATTGATTTTAACCTGCACATGTGATCTACACCTACATTAGCAATTTCATTTCAGTTCTGCTAGAAGTAAACTCCTTCACTGGTAGTTCAGTGGAACAGATGTGTAAAACCTATCTTCCAGGATACTTTAAAGACTATTGCGTATAAGGCTTGGTGACACAGAACAGGACAACTATGTAGCATCACGAAATGCTACAAACCTGTTGCACAAAGAAAAGGGGTTCAAAGAATTTTATCAGTTGGTACATTTCAGCCCAAACAAACAGATTTTTACTTTTTAATCACACTAATTGCACCAAGAGAAATAATTCTTCTGACCAAGTTGCTTTGGTCCCTGTATAGGAACAAAGCTCAGTGAAACCTAGTAGGACAACTACCATTTACTCTTAACATTTCAGTGTACCTAAAAAGCAATAAACTGCAAGTGTTTCACTTAAATTCAAGTAGTAAGATATTTACTAGAGATACTTCAAATTCAAAGTTTGGTCTTAGAATGAGCATGCTATAACTAGTTCAAGAAAGAACAGTACAAATGTGCTGCTTAAATCTTACAAGGATGACTAAGACTAAAAAAGCAGTCTCCAAAACACAGATTATTGCAAGAGTGGGTTTACTGTTGTTCAGTAGCTTATTCCGAGCTGGCAGAGTTTGATCTGGGCTTTCTACCCATTCCATTCAAAATACACACATAATATTCTGGTCACAGTGTTTCATAGCTCCTCGCCTTTAATGCCTCTGTATAAAGCAAGTTTTCCTGTAGGCTGAAAACAAGTGCTACATAAACTTACACAACTTCCAATGCCCTCACCCTTCCAATGCCCAGTATACTTTCAGGTAAGATGTTCTTCCAATAAAACACAAAAATCCCACCCAAATACCAACCTCAGCAGCTCTACGATATTGTTGGTTGCCTTTAACTGTTTTATATCATTGTCTCTTATTGGAGCACACAACTTTCCCATAGTGTTGATGATATAGTTGGCTAGCCCATGAATATCAACAGCATTGTGTTCTGCCTGCTGTCTTATAAGATCTGTATCTAGAACTTCACAGATTTGATTTCGAATCCTGTTTGCTCCAGGAGTCAGGAAGGAAAGAAGAATCTAAAGTAGACAGGGGGGAAAAACAAACAGACCAAACATCAAAAAACCCCAATCACTTAAACATGTTGAAGATATTTCATATTAATATCAAGTATATTTAGCTGAGCAGCTATAATATGACACATTAAGAATGAACAGTATCTAAGGTAGCAGGGGTAGAGAAAAAGGCTGTTAAAAGAAACACAACGGAGCTGTGTAAATATGCACAAAGCCAGCAAACTAGAAAGCATGCCAGTAAGATTTTCAAATCAACAATGAGATTTTCAGGAACTGCCCTGTAAAACAAACATTTACTAATTTAAAGACTTAATATTGTGCCAGGATGGAAAGTCTGTATGCTTCCTTGTGCAACAAGCCAAAACAAGAGTGTGTGGGTGGGGCAGATGCAGTCATGTTTATACTCTTGTTTAGGCTCCAAGTTCACAATATGTTGCTGAATTTGGATAGTAGAGATGTGATGCTTTGAGAAAACAGCAGACTTGCAACTGACCATCATGCAGTGAAAGCATGAGTGGATGCTCCACTGTGCATTCATGGCTGTATTTCTTGTGAGTACACATACACTGTAACCAGACATCTATTTGCAGTTCTGAACAATCATGGTATCACCTTAAGAAAAAGTTAAGGTGTTGCCTTCACTGAGTTAGCAGATCTTTGACTGAAGTAAGAGACTCTCAGACATAAACTGACAAAATGATACCAGAGAATAAAGAAGAATATTACCTCCTTAATTTCCTCAAAGAGTTTGATAGCATGTTCATATTCTGGAGGATCTTCGTTCAGTTCTGATTCCAAAAGATCCCAAAATGCCTTGTGTACAATTTGTTTCACTGTGCCTGCAAGGCTACAGAATAAGTAGTCAATGATACACAGAAGAGACTCTCAACTAGCTTTCAGCCCTGGTAAAAGTGGTTTAGATTCACCTGACAACTGGTTGGAAAACACACACCACCTTACCAACTACTGTGCCCTGCAATCATATCTTTCTTGGGCTGTGGATCACTGGCTCCCAAAATGTGGGCTAGGCAGACAAGTCTGTCCTAACACATCTGTATTTTATGAAGTGGTGGTTCAGACCTAGGTAGAGAGATAATATCTTCCTTTTTCCCTTGCTGAACTTGTATGCATTGCCCTAACCTGGTATTATGTACTAAGCTTTCGCAAAACCTATTCTGTCATGTAAGCAACTATCAGTTAAGGGTCTTCTGCAATTAAAACCCGCATTTTTACCTAGTTCTCAAAAGAGAAGACCAGAGTAATTTTTAAGTTCAACATGTCCATGGGCAAAAACATTTTACCTTTCCATAATAGGGAAGTTACTTCTTGCTCTGGCTCTCCAGATATTTTTACATCTCCGTTGGGGCTAACATTAGAACTACGCTCACGATTAGCTCCTACATTTATCACTGTGGCACCAATGAGCTACATACAACTGCGCAGAAGGGGATTTAATCTTTTCTACAAGGTTTGGAGCTGCAGAGAACAAACCAACACTCATCTGCACTATGGCATTTCATACTGCATTAGACTTTTTCACAGAACATTTAAGATAGAGAAGTAAGTGCTCCGAGACAGTGTATCAACTTCACTGGCCTGCAACATGTGCTCCAAGCAAGCCAGCATTGACAGTGACTCCTGAAGGTGCAAGATATAAGTCTGTAGCCTTCCAAGATGTATTGTGGTATGTGGGCTATTTGGTTGGATTTTTTTGTTGTTGTTCTGGTGGTGTTGGTTTTGTTTTTTTTTGGGGAGGGGTATTTTTGTTTAGTGGCTTTTGTTTGCTTTTATAATTTGCCACTCCATTAATTTCCCCTCTTTTCCCAAACCCAGCATTGAGGTTTTTGCAAATTCAGGCTCTTACCTGTTCTGTGGGAAGTCTTCATGTTTTATGCAAAAATTTGCATTCACAGCAATTTCATGGGCTAAAGTCAAGTCTGTCAAATTTCTTGCTGCTGCCATCAGTTCATCAAATGTAATAACCTTGGGAGGGCTTGCTGCTGGAACAAACAAGACCATTCAGGCCAAATATCTAGAGAGCTGATGAGTGCAATTGAAAAATATTAAAATGCTAACATTTTACTGTTTGCTAATTGTTTCTTCTGGAGTACTAGAGTCCAATCTAACATTACCAGGTCTTTCTATCTTCCTAAAACACTAACTCAGGAAACTCCCAGCTTATCAGGGGTGTGTGGGTAATAGCACACAAGTCTCTCAACATTTTGAGGAAAAATTTCATGTTTTGGAATCTTAACTAAGATACCATTTCCCCTTTAAAACAGGATCTTGCATTCCACAGATTTCCTATTGACTCTTTGGTAAAATCCACCAGGCCATAAGCACAGGCAATAACAGATAGCAGATATCTGTTATAGTTCTGAGAACATAAATAGCTATATTGTGATTTTATTGCCTGTAGAGAAGCTTCTGAAGTTACTGGCTTGAGAACCCTCCCACTTATATTCCACAGCAGATGCACCATAAGTTACCTTAATGCTTTTTTAGTGAAAAGGGAGTGTAATAGAAACTTTGCACTGGAAACAAAGAGTAAATTCCCAAAGTTTATAAACCTCCAAATTCTATCATTTAATTTAGCATTTGGAGTGAACCTTCTGAAGACTAGTAATAAACAAAGAGACAGCTGCCAACTGCAACTCTACTAACAAGCCTGTTTTAATGTGAGACTTCACTTATACAGACACTTACAGCAGTATGAATGATCTACAAGTGTTTTCAGACGTGAACATGAAGCACATAACCAAAGCTTTCTATCAAATATTTTCATTGTACAAATGTGTGTTTTGTGTTTGATCTGAATATTTGTAGGGGAAAAAAGTAAATTCCAGATTAAGTTCACATAACTTGATCTAATATTATAAACCTCAAAGAAACAGATTTAATTTCTAAGTGTATGGAGCAAACAGAAGAAACATTCTTTGCACAAAGCTGGCTCTAGTTGAGTGTGAGACCACTACCAAGATTAGCTCAACATTAGGATGTCCATGGTTGCACACTTTTCTTACACTTTCTGAAGGAGCACACAAGGAGACCCCCACAGGTACAGCTGCTGCTGGTGTTCCACATACAAGTTGATGCGCTGCTTCACAGCAGAGAGAAAGCCATGCTTTCCTCTTAATACTCTTAGAGAGATTCAGAATCCCAGGTTCTACCCATGACAGCAAAGAAAAATGAGATAAGTTAGCCTTATCTGTCTATGCACAATGCAGGTAAGGTTGAAACAGGCTTACAGGCTGGGGAACTGGGTTTGCTTGAAGAATCACTGTTAAAGCTCTGTCTTGAATATTCAGAGTCACTAGAAGCAGCTGTGCTTTCAGAGATGCGTGAAGACTCTGAATCACTGTTCTGGTCATCATTGAGAGGCATTCTGATTCACTTTAGCTGCTATAGTAAACAAGACCTAGAAAGACAAATATACTTTCAATAAAACCAATAATTGTTTGATTGTTTCTCTAAAGTCAGATGCTGATCATTATATTGTGAATGGAGAATAAGTATCTGCCTTTCTTAAAAAGGTGTTACAGAAAGGACTTGGCTTGACATGCAGAATCAGAGTTATTAAAACTACACCTGTTCTGCACAGAAATTCTGTACGTTTTGCTGCTTCTTAACTTAGTGCTTAGAGACAGTCTGTAAATTGGTTATTTTTTAAATAAAGACCGCCCACAGTAACCCCTGAAGTTGCTTGTTGGCAGAAATTTTGAAGTTCTCCACATCCATAAAGGCATCTCAGGATGTTACCATCCCCCACCTGACTTCACTGACAAGTGGTATTTAGCAATTAGCTTCCTTCCACTAACAGACTGCATTGAACGTAACAACTCTGAAGCAAACATAGAAGTTACTGAGGAATGACACATAAATAATTCTGAATACTGGAGGTCTGACAAGGCATAGACAGAAGTTTGCCCTGCTGCTTTAGGTCTTTACTTGGAATCAGGTTGACAATGGCATAGTAGACCCAAAAATACTCCACATACGGATGAAGGTGTATGAGGTTTTTGGTTTAAGTCAAATGGTAACTCTAGGCCTCTAACATTACATTCAGCATACATGACAAATAACCCTGAAAGCATCATACTTTATAGTGCTTCTATCTACATAAAGAAACTGCCTCCCAGGCAGATAACCTGCAGCTGCAGAGAATATGAACAGCTGCATAGTGAGATAGAGATGATTAGTAGCTGTATAACAGGAAGTGAAAAATATGTTCATAATCATGTTAAAATGAGAACCTGGAAGTCAACTATAATTACTACCAAAGGAATTTGGCCCAGATACCAATAGTAGCTGTCTCTCTGATTATGGCCATGAAGCATTCTGTAGTAGATTATGAAGAGACATAGCCAATAATGCTTTTTGACAGCAAATAAGTAATACAACTTCATTTATGATTAAATTGCAATCAACTTGGGCAGGCAAGACATGCTGTATTTCACAACTGCTGAACTTGAAAAACAGCACTTTTGGCAGCAAAAGGATCATCTTTGAGTGTACTTATGTCAATGTATTGTGGGGTCAAGACAGACAAAAGGGATTAAAAATGAAGATTTATTTTGGAACCCAGTTACAGCTTGAAGCATTTAATTTTTTGGGTATTGGTTCATCCTGCACAGGTCTTCATAATTTGATGAAAAGTTACTCTGATTAGTACTCCCCCATTAAATGAGATGGTTAATACTTGTTAAGTGCATGTTTACTCCTCCCCTCCCAAGAAGAGAGAGAATACATTTGACTGCCCATTTAACATTGGGTTTTGTGAAAAGAATTACATCAGCAAGAATGCAGTTGTCAGTTTATTACCATATTGGAAAAGCCAGTGAGAGACCTTTGACTATGCTTTATTACAGAGATCATGATTTTGATATTTACAGCATTAGTTGTGATTCTTAACATCAAAACTCTTCCACTAAAACAGCAATTTTATAATAACTGACAACCTGCAAAACCAAAAAAGTTACGTGGATACCATATTGTGCAAGCTACAAAAGAAATGACTCACTAGTTAATGTTGGGCAATACACAAACTATTTTTTGGTAAGAACTGTGTTACAGACCTCAAAGCTAGTGCTGACTAGAAACTAGTTGTGACAAATAACCTAACTGTAGAACGTGCTCCAGGTTGTTGGTGTGAAGCTGTTCACTTAAATACAACAATCCTTATAAAACTTGCAAAGGTTGTACTACCCTCATTCCAGATCAGCATCAGAACACTATTTCCAGGCTTTCAATCATAAAGGAGATTTATAAATAAATTATACATAAATCACTGACCTCCTAATGTTGCACAAGGTCCATCAAAAGAAATTATTAACGTTGTTAGCAGTGTACTGGCCCAAAAGGTCTTGTAAACAATGCACCTAGTATGAACACTTCAAGATGTATCTATTGCTTCAATCTAAGTGTTAAGAACATGGAATAAAATAAACAGCTGTTAAAAATCTCCCAAATCCCCAAACAATTCACATATAATTTTGAGAACTATATGACATTTCTAAACAATACTAAAATTTGCATGAGATCTGCAAGGTGCTCCTAACAGAAGTACTAAACCAGTCACAAAACCAAGTCAGTTTGGCCATTTTCTACCACATTCTTGATTCTCAAAACTACCAAATTGTTAAGGTAGAAAGTAAAGTTCTGTATTAAAATTCTATATACATAAAGTCTTTATATACTAGTCCCCACAAAGGATCTTTTGACAACAAATACTTCTACATCAGAGGCCCATGACATATTTTGTTGTACCAAGACCATATCTGGACCTACAGTACATGCACACATACAAATAGCAGTTGTCAGCTGAGTGCTTAAGAAGCCTTACTTTAAATAAGACAGTTCAACAATACAACAGGAGATGACACATAGAAAACACACTGTTATCTACGTTTTTTAAATATGCTGCCCAACAGCTAAAAAGCTTAGAGAAAAATGCATTCACTGAGCAAATCAAAGGGAAGTACAAACCAAACAAAAAAAGCATTTCTAATTAGTTAGAACAATAGATAACAGAATTACTTAGTCCTTTCCTTACAGCATGTACTAGAATAGCTGCTTTTCCTTATGCTTTTATTAAAGGGTTAGCCTGTGGTTACAACCTGCTTTACTCTTTCTGCATTAAACCCAACTGAGATTTATTAGGCCAGGTACCTTCACTATCAGCTTCATCACACTGATTTCTTTGCATCATTATTATCTTGCAGATAACGATAAAGCCTAACTGGGAGACCAAGCCAAAAGTATTTTCTAACTGTGAAAAGTCTATGTTAATTTCACAGGAAATAGCTAGATTATCGTGGTTTCTGCTGACATTTACGATTCTGGCTTATTCCTTCTAGTAGAGATGCAATGAATACAGCATCACAGATGCTGCAAAGCCAGCTTGCTCTTACACGGTCACATCGCCCAATCCACTCACTCAGATTCAAAGTAAGATTAGTTTCAGAGAACACAAACAGGCTTTTTATACCTGAAACTTTCCACTACAAGTTATTGTATGATCTCGTGGAAAAGAGACCACTTAGAAGGGCTGTTGTGGTTTTGTGTTTTGCTTTTTTCCCCTAAGCATCAGATACCATCTTCAAGAAGTTTTTCCATAGCCTTGCCTTGTTCAAGTAACTCGCTCCACCACACACGTAAGTGCTCTGTCCAGTTTTACCACTATAAATGTCTTAACTTTGTTTATTCTACTGGTTTCCTTACTATCTTCAAGCTGGCACCGACTGCATCTCATTTGGGCTCGGGTTTCCTTTTCACTAACTCCACCTTTGCCAAGACGAGCGGTACGGGAGCAGAAAAGAGCCTTTGTTAAGGAGTTACAGAACTCCCCATGCCCCACTGTCGACAGCTTGCAGCTGAGACGTCTCTCCTTCAGCTTTCTAGCTCCGCAGCTCTTCCCGCACAGAATGCGGAGGGAGGCGAACATGCACCTCGGTAAGCACGACACGAGCACATGTCCTCAACCTGCGCGCGGGGCCGCCGCTGCAACCACCCTCACCTTGCGCCCTTCAACAGGCCGGCCCCAGGGCCGTAAGCCGCCGGAGGGGGAGCCGAGTACGCCCCTCCCGTCGGCTCCCCTCTACAAGGAGCGGGGGGAGCGGCACGCCGGCTCCTCCTCTTCCTCCATCTGTTTCGCTGTCCGTCTCCTCCCCCGGCCCCATGTTTTTAACAGTTACCAGAGGCAGGAGTTTGGCATTCGTCGACCAAAACAAACAGCGTTTCCAAGGGCAGATTCGAGGGGAGGGAGGAGATGGGGGAACCCTCTTTTTGCTAGCTCCGGGGAGAGAGCAAGCTCGGCAGCCCGCCTCTGAGTGTCCCGACCCCGCATGCCCTAGGGGGTGTCCTTGCCCCACGGGGTCGGAGCGAGGGGCAAACCTTCGCGGCTTCACCCTTTGGGACGGACTGTTCCTGCGGAGTGCTAGCGTTAAGGGACGGAGACAGCCCAGGAGACACCGAGCAAGGGGTGCTGACCCAGAACAGGGGCTGCGAAACCCACCTGCTGCAGAAGTGAAGTGGAGCGCAAACCCAACACTTCCCAGCCACCCCCACCACACGGGAGGACAGCAGCCCCCGGGCCGTGTCTGACCCGGACTCACCCCGTGGTTCATCGCCTATACGTGCTCGAACACCTGCGCCGGCTGCCACTCGGTACCGTATCGCTGTCAGACGGCGCAGCTCAAGCCCCCTTTACCCCAGCCACTCACCGCGGCCCGGCAGCAGCAGCGACAACTCGCCCTCCTGCGCGGCGCTCGCCGGAGCTTTAAACAACCCCCCCAGATTTATATACTCAGCCCGGATTATTAGCGTCTTCCTTGGGCGCGTCCATCTCGTCTGATGACGGGGGGGGGGGGGGGGGGGGGGGGGGGGAAGAGGGAGCGCGTAATCTTTTGCTGACTGCTAGCGGCAAGTTAGCCAGAGGCACTTGTGTCAGCCTGCGCCTCTCCCCATATAAGTATCCAGCATCTCCTCGTTCTGCTCGAGCACGACACTAAGTGGGAAGGAATATGAGACGACAAGAGACAACAATTCAGCGGACTCCCCCGCGCTGAATGGGCAGTACCCGCGGGGGGAAGGCTGGGGGAAGGGCTGGGTGGTGTTTACGGAAGAGCCGCGTTGATCGGGACTGGCCCCGTCCCTTCCCCGGAGCGGGGCGGGCTCTCCTTGTTAGCCCTGCCCCGGAGCCGCCTCTGGGAATGAGGCGACAAGTTAGCCCCACAGACAAGGGGGACGAAGGCAAGGCTTCAGTGGATGCGGCCGCACCTCCGGGTGTTTGCCCGTGTCTGTTCACGGCGCTACCAAAGAAGCTTTAAATGTGTCTGTACGAGCTTTGCTGCCCTGATTTCTTTAGTCTCTTAGGGGAGTACCATTTTAGCCTCAGGGAAGCCACTCAGGACCGTGTCGAGTTTAGTCACCTGCCTTGCTCATGGCTGTGGTGTAAGGAGGCCTGCTAAGCGCCCATAGAGGAAGGCGACACTACTATTATAAATGCTTTGTGTATTGCTATATTAACCTCATCCACTGGGCAGCTTCACCCACCCGTTGGGCCAGCAGTACCTCTCACAGTCATCATCTCTTCCTGTCACCAGACCTACATGCCACTGTTGCCTCACTGACCAGGAAGTGTGCGGGGCAAAACAGTGGCAGTTATCTCCCAAGCAGAAGCTAGCTGTATCAAGCCCTGCTCATGAAAAGCCAGAGGTCTCCTTCCCACAAGTAATTTTTCAGCAGTTGTGATGAACTGTATGAGATTGAAGGTGTATTCCACATAGACCAAACCTCGCTGTAGGTCCCATTAACCTCTACTGTAGAAGCAAGGACGTGAAGCAGGGAACAGAATTTCACTATGCAAGTGCCAAATGCCCTTCTCAAGCAGAAGTGCTTTCTCCCCGCAATGCAGAGCACCTGTCAGCCCTGCTGCTCTGAGCCCAGACTTCAGAGACATTAAATGGGATTAAGTCCAACAGCCTAATCTGCTATCGTCCGTAAAGAAGAGTATTTTAAATAACTGTTTGCACTACTTTGCCCCAGTTTGTGCACATCACATGGCAGCAATCCGAGAGAAGCTCAAAAGAGCTTTGGAGAAGACAGTGATGGTGTACAGAAGCCTTGCAGGGACACTATTTATTGTTTTTCACATTCATTTTGACTTATATGGCATCTGAGAAGTGGGGGAAACACAAGTTCTGGCCTTCGTTGTGATGTCTGCCAACACCTTTAATTAATTAACCATCTATATCATCTAAGGTTATACAAAGAGCACTTGCAGCAAACACTATGACCAGTTGCTCAGGGTCTGTTTTGTGTGCTGCTTGTATGGCAATTGTGGAAACCCAGAATTAGTGGCCTGGTTTACACAGGGAGGGAAAGGGATGCCCCAGTCTCACTGAGTAAACTTGCTTCTAAATGCTTTTTGTGAAAAATGCACTGTAAAGGACAATGTTTCCGTGCCATGGCAACATAGACCACAGGGTCTTCACCCAGCCTCTGTGGTGTCTGCTTTGGTCCACTGTTTTGTGCTGCCAACAGTATCTCAGAGGTACCTCTGAAGCCATTTATTTCTATGCACTGCCTTATCCAGCAAACAGCAACACAGCTACTCAGTGGATAAGATGTGCAGCTGCATTTGGCTCTGCAGGGCAATAATGTCCCAGTATGTGGCTAACTCATGGTTAGTGTGGAAGGAGAGGTAAAGGCAAGGGATGTTACTGTTTACACCAGGGCCCATGACAACTAAATTGAGAACATAACTTGAAGTCACAAGATATTTTGCCCTAATCCTAATAACAGAGCTAGGCAGACTGGCTTTAGCACTAACAGATGGATGTTAAGACTCTGGACTGACTGAGACCATCAGGTCCAGATTTGATAATAGGCTCAAGAGTCAGGCTACAAGGCAGGTGTGGAGATGCTTTCTCATCTTGCTCTTCTGTGGAGTTTCCTGTATTACAAGAAGTTGTAAGTCTTGTGAGAATTGCTACTTCTCCCTGCTGAAGTATTTGGCTTCAAAGTCACAAAAATGCAAAATAGAATATTGACATTTCTGACAGAAAAATGGTACATCAGTCAACTCCCAACCACACTGGTCTGCAGTGTTTAGCTACTTCATCACATCAGCAAATTCCTAATGCACACTTCCTTCAGCAGTCATCTTTCTGTACATAGAAAATAATTTGACCCACTGTGCCAAATACAATGAGAAGCTGTTGGTAGAGTGGTAGTCTTGTTCAGAAATAATTTATATTGGTTCCTTGGTAAGAAAAAGCCTTAGCTAGTACACCACTAGCAGTTTCTTTGTCACTGTCCATCTGGAGAAGGAGAAATGGTATGACAGATACCTATGCTACCTTACTTTGTGAAACAGATTTACATCTCTTCATGCAGGGAAACTTGAATGTGGGAGGAGTGGCTGACACACCAGAAAGCTGTGCTGCAATTCAGCAAGACCTAAACAGGCAGAAGAGTTGGGCAGAGGTGAACCTCAATCTCATGGGGTTCAACAAGGGCAACTGTAGAGTCCTACACTTGGGGAGGAATAACCCCATGCATCAATACAGATTAGGGGCTGACCTGCTGGGAAACAGCTTTGTAAAGAAGGACCTGGGAGCGCTGACGGACAATTTCACCATAAGCCAATTTTGTGCTCTCATGGCCAAGGCGGCCAACACTTTTCTCAGGTGCCTTTAGAAGACTGTGACCAGCAGACTGAGGGAGGTTCTTCTTCCCCTCTGATCTGCACTGTTGAGGCCTCAGCTGGAATACTGTGTCCAGTTCTGGGCACACTAGTTCAAGGGGGACAGGGAACTACTGGATAGAGTCCAACAGTGTCACCAGGATGACTGGGAGACTGGAGCATATCTCTTACAAGAACAGGCTGAGAGACTTGGGGTTCTCAGAAAAGAGAAGATTGAGAGAGGATCTTATAAATGCATATAAATAGCTAAAGGGGGAGGTCATAAGGATGGAGCTGAGCTTTTCTCAGTGGTGGCTGATAGGAGAAAGGGCAGTGGGGACAAACTCAAACACAGAAGTTTTCACTTGAACTTAAGGAGAAACTTCTTTACTTTGAGGGTGGCAGAGCACTGGAATAGGTTGCCTAGAGAGGTAGAGTCCCTTTCTCTGGAGACTTTCAAAACCCACCTGGACACATTCCTGTGCAACCTGATCTAAATGTACCTGCGTTATCAGGAAGGCTGGACTAGATCTGTAGGGGTCCCTTCTACCCCCTACTATTCTATGATTCTGTGCTTAACATTGATGATCTTGATCATTACTCTGGTAACATCCACAGAGCTCAGTTCTTATGAGAAACTCTCTGAAATAAATGGTTTCTGAGCTAAAGTCCTGGGTGTTGCTACAAATCCTGGACTTTCTAGGCCCTTTCTAAATAGAGATCTGAGATCCTCATCACAAAGTATGAGACAGTTAAGGCTGTGGATACTCACTGTGGAAACTGCAGTCCTAGCCTTCCCAGGGTGTTCTGTATACTGCTGAAGATCTCTACTCCCACACTATTAATGAGGACAGAGTATTGTGAGGCTTCCTCATCTGTTTCAGTGCAAGCTCCTGTTGTATCAGCTGCTAGCCACCTCTGTGATGTATTTAAGACATGGTCCTGCCTCTATGCAAGCTCTCTGCTACTTGTAAGGATCTGAGCAGCTAACCAAGTTCTGTTTTGGTGTCTATAACCTGCAGTCACTCCAGCATCCTCTCTAGCTAGTGACCTTTGGCCTCAGATCTGTGCATTTGACAGAACTATGCTGGCAAAATGTTTGAGAATAAACTAGAAGTTCTGTTTCTATCACTCATGCAAGTAGTTACTCAGTGGAACACCACGTACGGATCAAGCAGTTCAGTTCATCCTAAACCTTGGCAGCAGTAGTAAGGCTCTATTTGCTGGTCTGATATCAGGGTCTGTGATCCTTACTGGGTTTAAGATTTACTGTCTCTGAAGAATGCTTTCCCTCAAACAACTATACTTTGAATAGGTCATTGTTTTTCCTTCTGGATGTCCCTTTGTGGACTGACAAAAGAATAGCTAAAAGCTGAAAAACTGGTATTGTAAATGTAAACCAAAACTGAACCAACCCAAAACAAAACAGTCCCGTCTCCCTCCCCCCAAAAAAAAACATTCTGGAACTTCTACTCCTTTTAGAGTTTGAATGTGCTGCCAGTTCTCTGCTCAGGTCCCACATCTTGTCCTGTGAAGGTCAGAGAGTTGCATCAGGAGCTTCAAGTGAATGATATATTGGTTAATCTCCTGTTTGCTTCCCATTCAGCTTCTCTTAAATTCACTGCACATGTTCATAGGGTGAGGGGTTTATTTTGGACAGGGGTCTCCCAGCTAGGAAGTGTGGTTTTAACATTATAATGACACTAGTTTAGTCTAGGACACCGTGTTTGAACAAAAAGCCCACTGCACTATTTAGTAGCACTTTTTACATACTTTTATAAGATGTTTCAGCTATCAAGGACAACCTGATTAGATTGTTTCAGTATGTCATCTAAAAGAACAGTTTAGCCCTGAACATGCCTGCTTCTTTAGTAACCAGAGTAGAATCATAAAATCATTAAGGTTGGAAAAGATATTTAAAAGCGAGTCCGATCGTACCCCTAACTACCATGACCAGCAAACTATACCCTTGAGCACCACATCTACACACTTCTTGGACACCTCTAGGGATGATGACTCCACCCACTCCCTTGGCAGCCTGTTCCAATGTCTCACCACTCTCTCAGTAAAAAAGTTTTCCCCTCATATCCAGTCTAAACCATCCCTGGCACAATTTAAAACCATTTCCTTTTGTCCTTTTGCTAGTTACTTGGGTAGAAAGATCAACACAAGCTTCACTACAACCTCCTTTCAGGTAGTTGTAAAGAGCAGTAAGATCTCTCCTTCGCCTTCTCCTCTTCAGACTAAACAACCCCAGCTCCCTCAGCTGCTTCTGATATGACCCACCCTCCAAACCCCTCACTAGCCTCATTGCTCTTCTCTGAACACCCTCCAGGACCTCAATGTCTTTCCTATACTATGGTGCCCAGAATTGAACCCAGTACACAAGCTATGGCCTCAACAGGGTTGAGTACAGTGGCACAATCACTTCTCTGCTCCTGCTAGGCACCTTGGTTTTGGTACAGGCCACAAAGTCGTTGGCCTTCTTGGCCACCTGGGCATGCTGCTGGCTCATGTTCAGCCAGCCATCCACCAGCACACTCAGATCCTTTTCCACTTGGCTGCTTTCCAGCCTCTCTTCTCCAAGCCTGTTGCATTGCTTGGGGTTGTTGTGACCAAAGTGTAGGACATGGCACTTGGTCTGGTTAAACCTCATTCTCTTGACTCCAGCCCATCGATTTAACCTATCCAGATCTCTCTGCAGTACCCACCTCTTATCTATTATTGGTGCCCTAAAACTGCAACGTCAAGCCCACTCTGTTCCCTTCATAAAGACTCTCCATTACATGATCTGATATTTTCTCCCAAATATGACCTCTAATTAATGCAATGCACAGCAGTCTGGTTTGTCCATGTCCTCATCCCTTTTCTGTTTTGTTCTCTCCTTCTCCACTCCTTTTTTGCTGGCATATCCAAATCAGTCAACTCTTACTTCCCTGTAATCTGCCTCCTCACAAGCAGAATAAAACCGGAGTGCCTGAAGAAAACCAAACGGCAAGCCTGTGCCCCACAGCTTGCCCGGCCCAGCCTGGAGTGCTGGGGAAGGCCTGCTCAGTTTTTCCTCTCCTGTGCCGGGACATGCCGTGTTGGGAAAATGAGCGCAGGGAGCTCGTTCCCGACGCAGTGAGGCAAACGAGCATGCTCAGAACGCAAAGCCTCCGCGGGGATGTCGGTGCTGAGCTGGTGGCCTCTACCGAGGGTGCTCGGATAAGGCAGACTGTGAAACTCGCCGATGAGAGTTTGCATCGAGCTGGAAAGCCTCCTGCCGCTCAAGGCTGTGCTGTGTGCCCAAGGACCAGCCCGATGCGGAATCTCTGCCTTAGAGACACCAGAAACTGGAAAGTGAGTTGTGAGCGAAGAAAACAAGGTTTTCTCCACCCCATGCTGTCAGACTTTGCAGCAGTCGATTCAGCCACAGTCACAAACAAGCAAAGCAGAAGTCACACGAGGCGGGAGGATCTGCCACCAAAACTTCATCACAAGACTGAAAAGCAACGGGCTAGGGCTGCGAGGGGAGACGTCCTGGCGAACTCCGCTCCGACAAAGGGTCTTGCGGGCAGCCATCGTCGAAGCAGCCCCGGTCAGAAAGGAGTCTGACATCGTAGGGTGCCCCTCTGCCCAGCCTGCCTCGGGAAGCGGCCAAGCCGTGTGCGTGGCAACTCTCTGTGGAAGAACCGGGGCAGTCCTCGTGTGCGTGGCGGCCCACCAGGGCGGGGGCTGGGGCGGGGCGAGGAGCCTGGCGCTGCCCGGGCCGACGCCCCCGCTCTCTCTCCATCCCTCCCCTGTTGCCGCTGCTCTGGCTTCGCGTACGACGCCGGCGTCCCGCCATGTCGGCCGCGAAGCACCGGGGCCCGAAGGGGGGCAGTCCGCCCGCCGCCGCTAGCGAGCGGGGCGCGCAGCCGGGCGGCGCCGAGGAAGCGACGACGAAGAAGCCACCGTCGTCGTCTCACGGCCGAGGCGGCAGGGCCGCCGCTGGAGGAGGAGGGGGTCGCTCCAGTGCCGGTTCCCGCGGCGGCTGGGCGCTGCTGCTGGGCGCCGCGGTGGGGCTGCTGCTCTGCGCCGTGCTACCTGCCGGCTGGTACGTGCTGCAGCTGCGGGAGGAGGTCGGGCGGAGCGCACAGGAGAGCGAGGCCTCCGTCCGGCAGCGACAGGAGCTGGCCGCCACCCTGGACGCCGTTGTGCAGAAGGTAGCGCAGCGCCGGGCACTGTCGGAGGGCATCAGGATGTTCGCGGGGCAGGGGAGAGGGCGTGCTGGCACTCAAGGAGCATCGGGCGCTCGGCGTTTCTCGGCGGGGCTGGGGGCAGCAGCTGTTCCTGCAGGACACGGGGACTTCATCCCTTAAGTGAGCAGCCACGTAGCCCTTGTATGGCCCGGCTTGCGGAAAAGCAGACGTGGCCCATTCTCCCACCCCTCCCGCTTTTCCCGCTCAGTGTTCCCTCCGTAAAGATGCTTTCATAGCATTAGAGAGCCAAATGGAGTCTGGGCCCCAGCGTGCCCCGCGCCTGCAAACGTGGCCTCGGTAAAGCGAGAAATCCCTGGCAGACAGTGCATAACTGAATGAGGCCGGGCCGAGGCGGGTGGGACACCCCGCAGCGGGCCAGCCAGCGGCCCCCGGGACAGCCCACAGCCGGCTCCTTGCTCAGTGTGCGCTCCCAGGGCTGTAGCGTGAAGCCATTTTATGTATTACTGTCAGGACGCTTACGTGTTGGCAGAAGTGCAGACCTAAGGTTTTGAGGGCCTCCTGGCGCTAATTTTCTATCTTTGATTCACGCAACGTGAAAGCAAGCGTGGCAGAGCGGTGTGTGCACCGGAGGAGATGGTGCGACAGCATGGTCGGATGTGGCAGGATCCTACCTCGACATCCCTGCGTGCTGTGGAAAAATATGCCAGCTTCACCAAGCAGCAGAGGACATACCAGAAATGCTTCTTCTGCAGTACCCTGTCTTCCAAATTCCTGCCAGTGCCTTCAGCCAAGGGGAGTGAGACCGGCTGTATCTGTGGGCTGCCCAGGACTGTGGAAGAACTGTGAGGTTATTGGCAAAGGTTGTGGCTCGCATGAAGCAAAAGAAATGTGCATTTCTCTCCTCGTTTTTTCATTCGGGCATTATTAGTCCCCAAATTAGAGCATCACAAATGGTCGTGTCCAACTGGATGTGTCTTGTGGTGCCTAAAACTTTCAAAATTGACATATGAAAAAGTATTGTCAACATATAAACAAGTTCCTGCATAGGGAATGGTTAAATTGGTTGGAAATCAGCCTAAGTTACAACTGAGTTGGATCAAAGAAAATGGAGTTTGTGTCTTAGCTTGATTGCTTTCTGCACAGCTCAGTGTGCTGATGCCCTGTATTTCTTGCAAGGGTGGACCTGGGCTGATGGTGGAGGGACGGGATGGCAGGGATATGTACTGGCAAGGGTTCTCCATCCATTCTGTGATGCTTCTGGCAGCACAGCAGTGTGCACACGAGGAGATTGTAGGGTTAGTCTTGGTATTTCCTTTCTCTTACAACAAGGAGGAAGAGGAAATCTTGTATGAGGCAGGAAAAGAGCTGCAAAATTCAGGGCTGTAGTGTTGTTTCTGAAGCTAACTTTAAATCCTGGAATTTTTACTGAGTGACGACTGGGCCATGATTCACACTATCAAGTATTGATTTTTTTTCCTACAGTTTAAGGCATTTTTGCAGTCTCTTTGGAGAAAGGAAGAAATTGCAATGGCAGGGAATGCAGGATGTAAGATTACAATACATGAGTATAGAATTCAGACATATGTGCAATATATAAGCTCATGCAAGCATAGGAATGGGTACAGTCTACTGCCTCCCATATCCATGTCATTGCAGAAAATCCTAGGTATATGTTATATGTTCTCAGAGATGTGTGTATGTTTATAAATAGTTTCAAAGAGAACTGAAACTTCACTTGTCTGTGTATAGCAAATGGCAGATGTTAGACACACAGTAAATGCGAGAATTAAAGGTGGGGGAAAAGAGATCACACACAGTTTCAGTGTAACCCTTGAAAGCTTTGCTTGCTGTGGTTTGGTCTTGTCTTTACAGAAGAACATACTTGAGGGAGAGGAGACCAGGTTGTATTTCATTGCTTTACAAAAGTGCAGAGTCCTGCATTGTACTTGCAGTGTGCCATCAGCACAGGCTGCTGTGTGGAAATGACTTTGCCCTTCAGTCTGTTACTGCCATTAGTCCTATCAGGACTAAGCGTTATTTAAACTCATCTGCTTTGCACACTGGCAATAGGAGGAGAAAGGAAATGATGTGGAAGTTTACTCTTTAATATAGCACAATTCCCAGAGAGGCTAAGTTGTCTGGTGATTAAACACAAGATAGAGAAGACATAGTTGTTAGCTATAGATACATGTTTATGTGTATTTATGGTGCTAAACTTTTCAGAGCCTATGACTTTGAACTTTATGAGCCATAAACACAATACAGGCAAACTTTGTAGTGAATTTTATCCATCACATGTGATGGGTTTACTTTTGAGCCTTAGTGGTTCTTGGCAGGGACAGAACAAATTAGAAGCTGGTCAAGTTTGAAGACCCCAGTCCATTTTATTATGTTAGAGCTTTTTGATTTTTCAGTTGCTTGCTCAGCTGAAAGTGTAGGAGAATACCTTCAAGTTACACCATGAGAATTGGCCAAATGCAGTGGAAGTACAATTAGAAAGAACTTTCACTCTGGTGATGGTGAGATCTATCTCTGTCAGATGTATAGCAACAGAGACCTGGTCCTGTGGAGAGTTCTCCTGGGCCCATTTCCTAAGCCTTTTCTTAGACTAACAGCTGAAGGTAAGTTAATCTCAGTTAAGAATTTTTTCATTTGGTCAGAATGCATCAAAATAGGAGGAGTAGAACCTTCTTGCCTCTTCTTTAGATTTGTGAAGTCCGTTTATAGTGATACAGAAAAAGCTCTGTGTGGAAAAGATCAGAATGAATTGACAGGTAAGAAGACGTTGTGAAGATGAGATTGATAAGTCAGTGTAATGGCTGGTACCATGCTGCAATACCTATGGCAGTGTTGCCTGCTTCCTCGCCCTGCTCACACCTTAGCATGTTTCTAATTTCATATGTGAGCACTAGATAAATGTAGTGACTGTGAAGTCAGTACAAACCTTTTTACAGAAGAGAAGGGAAAAAGTAATCTTCATGAGTTTTCTTCCGATTGCAGTGATGTATCGAAGCAAGGGCAAGTCTTAATGGCCAGACTTTACAATCCTTATACAGTGCAGACTTCCATGAAGACAAAGGAGGATTTAGTCAGGGATTGTCTTGTGAATATATGTATAACTTAATTTCTAATGAGTAAATTTGCTGGGTATTTTGAAAATAATTTATAGGTTCAGAATATGACTGGAAACTGCTAAAGCCTCCTTCAAAAAAGGAAAAAAATAGAAGCTCTGTATATTTCTTCCTAAGAATATATAAAATATACTGCCTTCTATTTATAAAATAAAACCACCTCTCCAGCTGTGTATCTAATCAGTAAACATGGCAGCCCATGTGGCATGACTGATTAATAAACCCCTAAGACACAAGGAGTAGTGTGAGGGAAGGCAACATGCTTTTCTTGGCTTTTGCCATCCTGCCAAAGCCAGGAGGGATTTTCTATGTGCTGGATTCCTGTTACAGCCAGTGTGAGTTCTGAGGTTGCTTTACAAGGTTTAAAAAAGGCAAGCCAAAAATGCATAAAAAGATTTCTCCACAGGTTTGAGACTCTGGCCTCAGAATTAAGTAATGTGTGCTTCCCTCTTGATGTGCCTGCATCTTGCCTTTAAACGTGGGAGCAAATTAATATGGCCACTCATCCCTTAACATTTCCTCTGTTGCCGCTACTAAAAACAACTAGTTTTTGTAATGGGGAAGATTAATAGCATGTTCAATCCAGTGGTTACTACTTTCTGTGAGTATTAACTTGGGATAGATGCAAATCAGTCCACTTGACAGCTGCTATGGCTTCGTTCTCTACCTGTGTACATAGGTATGTCCCTGTTCACTAAGAGCATGTGTGTGAATAATGAGGTAATAAGTATTTCAAACCTTAAAGACTTTCTATGGTTCTTATCTTAAAATACAGTTATCAAGAAAAGTATGTGTCTTCATTTGTGTCTAGGAGCAGCAAGATGTCATAATTACTGCTCTCATTCCCAGCTTCTCTTTCCCCTTATTTTTGCCTCTTGCTCTTTGCCTCTACTTTGAAATTCCTTTCATGTTCAGACATTGGTCTAGATGCAAACTCTGGAGAATTGAGTTAGATTTTTTTTTCACTGCAGCAGAATTCCTGGGTTGACTGTGTCAGGTCAGTGAGACCAAGGATCCTCATCAGAAGATGTATGTATCTGTAGAGCTGAAGGGCTGTAGATGCTGGTGCCATAGGGTCATCTCAGGCAGGGAGTATGAAAGATCAAGGCCATCATTTCATATAGTAAGAAGGGTCATAGCAATCTTAGACACACAGGGTAAGGATGAATTTTTAAGTATTAACCACCTGGATTTCTGTTTTAGGTGCGTTCCCTTCAAGCCACATTTGGAGAATTTGAGTCTACGATGAAAATTACACAGCAGAAGCAAGAGGTTACTGAGAAGGCTGTGAAACAAGGAGAGAGTGAAATAAACAGGATAAGTGAAGTGCTTCAGAAGCTGCAAAATGAAATTTTGAAAGACTTGTCTGATGGAATCCACATGGTGAAGGATGCAAGGGAACGAGACTTCACATCTCTGGAGAACACAGTGGAAGAGAGACTAACAGAGCTAACCAAGTCTATAAACGATAACATTGCAGTATTCACTGAAGTCCAGCAAAGGAGCCAAGATGAAATCCACAATATGAAAGCAAAGGTTGATTCACTAGAAGAGGCAGATGTATATAAACATGATATTAAGATGCTAAAAGATTCTTTTGATGAGATGCAAGCCTCCATGAAAGCCAAAGAAAAGGACATAGAGACCTTGAAGAGTACAATTGACTCCATGGAGTCTGATGTGTATACTGAAGTGAAAGAGCTTGTCAACCTCAAACAAGAACATGAGAAATTCAAAGAGGCTGCAGATACTGAACACGTTTCATTAAAAGCTTTACAAGAGAAAGTTCTGAGAGCCGAGGATTCTATTATACAGCTCCCAAATGACATTAAAAGACTGGATGAAGATTTACTGCAAGTTAAGGCTGACCTCAATAAATGGGAAGAAAATGAACTCTTTAGAAAGGCATTAGAAACTCTGGGTAAGAACGGTGAAGGACTGGACTCTCGACTGAGGCATATAGAAGACAGCCTAGAGTCTCTAACTTCTGTCGCTGCTCAAAACAGTGAAAAGTTGCAGTCTTTCTTTACTAAGGAGGCAGAATATGAGAATAAGCTCAGTACCCTAGAACAAAGCATTATTGCTCTACAGGGAGTCTCAGATCTGGATGTAACTTCGGTCACAGACATTCTGAAAAATCTTGGTGAATCACAGACCTCACTGTACAATGATGTGGAAAACTTGAGGAGAAGCATCAGTGACCTGCCATCCTCTGGTGCTCTTCAGGATGTCCAGAAACAAATTAGTAATTTGTTGGATCAAGGGACTCTTCAGACAGGTCAAGCACCTTCTCAAGGCTATCTTGAAAAATTTTCATCTGTAGAAGGCTCTGTAGATGAACTGAGATCTTCTGTCAGTCAGGTTGATTCTGATTTGAAAATGATAAGAACTGCAGTGGATAGTTTAGTCTCATACTCGGTGAAGATTGAAAATAATGAGAACAATTTGGAGTCTGTGAAGAGTTCAATAGATGATCTGAGGAATGATCTGGAAAGATTGTTTGTGAAAGTAGAGAAAATACATGAAAAAGTTTAGGCAGCAGTGCTCCTTGTGCACTTAACAATGGGTTGAGCTTTTGTATGCCCAGTTTTTTAATTCTTTTTAAAAACAATTCAATACCTCCAAAGAGAATAAGAATACTTTAATAATAGGGACAGTTCTGCTTATTTCCTTTATTTCTCTTTTGTGTAATGTTTTTTTTGGGGGGGTTGTTTGTTTTTTAAAAATTTCTGTTAAGAAAACATGAGTTTAGTTGGGGGTTGAATTTCTAAGGGCTCATCTCTATAAAGCTGTACAGCTGTAACTGTAGTGGTATAACTAAGACACTACAGTGTCATTAGCATGGGCACATGTTTAGTGGCTTGAAGGTGTTTCACTTTATGACACTAAATATCCCACATGGAAGGGCCATAGCTGTTCTGGTGCCAGAAGCACACTGCTGTACACACTAAGAATTTTACTGGTAGGTTTTGAGTTAAGAAACCAATGCACAGAACTACACCCTGGTCTTAAACCTTTAGACTGGTAGACTTATGTGTGGACCACATTTGAGGCAACTTAGCCATTTCTGCAGTTTGGAGCTTAGCCATGTTTACCAGCTGTCAGCTGAGCTGTAGCATACTTCTGTGAGTCCTTAGTCTGTACCAAGAAGCTAACAAGGGGCTACCTGACCCCAAGGAAGGGAATGTTTTAATTTAGTGGGATTTCCTGGGGCTAACACCTGAGAGAGGTGTTCTGTCACATGGCTGGAGAGATTGAGTCTTGGCGATCAGGGGCATCTGCCAGAATCTTGAGCTGATGGGGCAGGAAGTTGATGCTTAGATTGGAAATCTGAAGGATGGGATTAACTTCAAGGGGGTACAGCAATATTTTTGTCATATTCTTGGACTCTTTGTGTGATTAGGTTGTATCTTTCCTGGAAAGGCCTGATTTGTCTGTGATCCAGGCTTTTCCATAAAAAATACGAACTTGAATGAGGAAAGAGAAGAATCAAAATTACATCTTGTATGTTCCATGTATAGCAAGCATGTCAACAATAATAGTTCACTCCAAAGCACACAAAGGGGAAAATCAGCATGAAATCAGCAGAATTGCTTCTAAGACGTAGACATTTCCAAGTTTTCACACAGCTGACAGTGACCTGGACTCTTGTTACATATTCAGGACTTGGTGCCTGATCCTTGTCAACATTCTTGTCACTGGGTGACTGCCTGGGACATTGGTAGCAAAGGATCCTTCTAGGAGCTGGCTGAGAGTGAGGGAAAGGTGTCAGAATTCTTCAGATGTTATTTGAAAAAAACACTTTCTCATGGAACTCGCTTGGTTTTCTGTGTGGGGTGGGTTCTTTTATTTGGTTGGTTGGTTTGGCTTTTTTTTTTTCTTTTAGAAAGGATTTCAAATATCCCTTCAAGTTTACTTTTGAACTTCCTCCAGAGATTTGGGAAATGAGTCTCCACAGAGATACTTAGAAAATAGATTGTGAGCATCATGTTCATCTCAGCCTGCATTAGCCAAATCTGTGGCTATGTTAGAAGAATTCCTAGAGACAGCAGAAGTAGTGTGGTTGCGGGAGCAGCACGGGTAAAAAGCTGTTCTGCCAGGTAAATAAGATACTGAACCATATCTAATGTTACCACTGTAAACAGGAAAGAATTGTTGGCAAAGGGTCCCCATGACGTTATGGTAACTGTTGTCACTGTTGGAACTGCACTGTCCTTTGTTGACTTCTCAAGTTCTTGAACAATGTTGTTTAGGTTACTGTGAAATGAACTGTATGGCTTATTTGCGGTATTTTTAATACATAATAAACATTTGGAATATTCTTTGCACCTTTTTCTGATTGCTGCTTACTTAAAGTTGTGTTTCTCAGTATGCTTCCAGAGGGATACAGGAAAGGGTTTGGAGGAAGCACCAAATGTGACACAGCCCTGTACTTGTTTTCTGCTTTATTAGAGGAATGTTGGAGGCAGTCCTGTCTGTTGTGGTTGCAGACAAATTCTAGAAAACGGAGTCAGACCAATGTCATCAGTATTGTCCACCAGGCTCAGAAGCCCAAGATGAGATGTGAAATACATCATTTATTCAGTGAATGAATGTTATGTCAGACACCACCAGCAGTGCCTTGGTAAGAGTTTTTCAATGCCCAAAGCATGTAGAACAGAAACAATGTCCAGAAATACATATAATCTATATAACCTTTTGCATAGCTTTGAATGCTGGATTGCAAGGCCCATAAACTAATACCATCTTTATGATGGATGCCTGGACTTAAAAAGTTTGGGAAAGAGCAATTTGGAGTATGGGCATTGTCACATTGTAGCAGTTCCGGAGGCCAAATTCATAGAAGCAGGTAATCCCTTTTAGACTACTTGTGCTCAATATGAGCACACAAGCCCTTCTACCTAATACAACCTATTGTCAGCAAGCTGCCTATGAGCATGCGGTGATTTTCAGAGGGTAGTAGCCACATGATGAAGGAGCTTAATAGAGGTTGTAAAGTCAGCAGTGCAGCTGTGCCATATTTGATCTGAGTTTGAGCTAGAACAGAACTAAACTCTTCAATGATTTTACCTTTTCAGCTAAATCTCTTTCAAGTAACTGCACTTTCTACAGCCAACAGCACTTTCTAAAGTCAACAGCATATTTTTGCAGGCACAGTCTGCTTCCAGAAGTGATAATTCTTGATGTTTATAGTTGCATTAAGGATCTGTATGCAGAAAGACTCTTGCTTATTATTGCTCCTATGGAGATCAGGATCTTGTGTACTACACTGAGGTTGCAGAAAATAAAAGTCCACATCTCTGGGGAGAAGTGGACAGGACTGGTCACTCTAAACTGACCAATCAAGTATTCCATTCATTTTGTATACATTCTATTTGATACAGTGCTGAGCAATCACACAAGTTAAGCTCTCTCCTTCAATGGCCAGCTTCTGAAGAAGATTCTTACCCATTCTGTCTTTAGTCCTTTTACTCCTGAATCCAGTTCCAGTCTGAAACTTCCACAGCAACAGTGGTGACAGTGATGTAATTGCCATCAGGAGAGCTGAGTTTGTTATTGGTATTGTATAAATGTGTATATATTTAATTTTATTATTATTTCCATTAAAGCTGCCTTAGGTTTGTTGCCTTTCCCCCCTAGTCCTAAGGTCTGTTTCTGTTATTCCCCTTTAGTTCCCCATGTGGGAAGGAAAAGGGGTTAATAGCATCTGTCACTTGTCTAGTGGCTGGCCCAGCCCTAACTGTTGACATGATTTCAAAGACTAAATGAAAAATGAACAATACAATTTTTATGGCAACCTATTGAAATTATTTATTTCACCAATTAAAATAATAATAATCATCAGTAATAATGTGTCTGGAGGTGTGCAAGGAGGCACGCTTTGCTGGAGGCAAAGCAGCAAGGACCTCTTAACTGGCTGGAAGTTCAACTTTTATATTTGGCCTGATGGTTTCATTGAACACAGAATTCCCTCATAAATGCTGCCAGAGCACGAGCAGCCCTAGCACTGCTCTTCACCATTGGTCTTACACTTTGTACTAAAGCAGAGGAGAAGGTCTCAAGCAATCTAATATCTGTGTTGCCGGTTTTCCTCACGTTATTAGTAGGCCATTGATAATATGCTGTTACAGTCATGCTGCAAATGTCAACAGAAACTGTGCACCTGATTGATGAGGTATTGATTGAGTTCTTCAACATTTGTCTTAATTTTCATCTCTCATCTTATAAATGGAGAAGCCATTAGGCCAAGGCACTATGGACTTGACCACACTTTGTGCTAGTTTGAAGCAGGCTAGAATGTTTTGGTGAGAAGAACTAGATTACAGGCTGTAGAAGGAAAACAATGGTGATGTCTACTTCCCTCATAGGCTTGCTGAGATGTATGGGAACAAGAAATAAAAACATTAGATAACCACTCTCACTTGGGCTGCTGGCTGAGCTGCATCTTACTCTCTAACCTCACCCTTCATTTTGGACTAATCCACTTTGCTTCCTAACCTCGTGGCTGAACCTCCATTCTTCTTTGGGACTGGGGTAAGATTGAGAGGGGCAAGGCAAAGGTGTAGGGGTGGTTGAGAGCCCCTCCTGGGGACTCAGGTTTCTGGGAGGGGAGTTGTGTTCCTGTATTACCTTTTTACCTTGTATATTTCTGTCTATAACTGTATATACTGTAAATATCTGCTTGTATATTGTGCCAGCTGTAAATATAAAGCTTCATTCATTTTCCAGAGCCGGCTGAGTCTAGCCTAGGTGATTTCTAAAGTGTGTGTGTGGGGGAGGGTGGGGAACACCCAAACCATTACACGCTTCGAAGGGCTTGCCCAAACAGATAGGCTAGCAAACGTGATGGAGATCAACCTGCTGCAGCTGCAAGGGGTTTCTCCTAGTGGGGCTTTAACCACTGCCTGAAATGAAATGACCTGTAACCACCAGCAGAGTTTCTGCATGTGTATGTTAGAGGTTTGATTAAAACTGGGATTAGTGATTAAGTCTTTTTTCCATCTGATGTAAGCTAGTTGGTAGTGTAGACAAAGTTCCGGGATGTACAAACACCCCAGCAGCCTAAAACCACCCACGGTGGGCTTCTACTCTACCTGGCACTGCCGAGGGCACTGTCTGCTTTGCAGCACTTCAAGAGAGGTGTGGCTGAGCTGGAGACACTCGAAGAGGAAAACTACAATCAAAGGTACAACATTCCGTGGAAAAAGCCAGAAAAAATTGGCCTCTTCAGACATAAATAAGGGGAAAAAAAAGAGTTGAGGGAAGATTGAAGGGAGAATAGGAATGAAGGAAACTAATAAGCAATCTTCAACTCTCTAACGGTGGTTCTGTAAAAAGAACGCACGTCTTCTGAGGAGAGGCTGAGGGGCTGCCGGCAGTAGCGCCGCCGGTCACCGGTAAGTGTGGTGGAATGGCAGCGGGAAGTCTGAGCGAGCAGTACCTACGGTAGAAATACTGCTGGCACCGCGCTTGCCGCTGCGGCAGGGCGGCCAGGGCACTGCGCTGCGGACACGGCCTGGGACGCGGGGCCAGGCAGCGACCCCGCCGCTGTGGCGGGAGGGGATGTGGGCCAGGAGCTGGGCAGGGAGCGGGGCCGGGAGCGGAGAGAGGTGGTGGCGGGTGGGCGCCCTCCGGTGGCAGCGGGGCGGCAGGGCAGCCAGCGGCTGGAGCAGGGCTGTGCGGTCTGCCCGTCTGTCTGACTGACCAGCCAGATTTCCTTCCCAGCTTGGCACCTGCTTGCAAAAGCCAGACGGCAACTCCCCCCATCCTCCTTCTCCGGGTCCCACAGCGGCACCCCCCTGGAAAATCTGCATCTAGTGCTGGCTGATTCTAGAAGAAACTGCCACTTATCCTGCCCAGTTTAGCCATTTTGCTAATAACTGGTCCCTGTCGCATTTGTTGTGCCATCATCTGTGCAGCTTATTGCTGTTCAGTGAAGGGGAAGCTGTGGTTGCTTTGATTTGGGGTTTATTATCATCTGTGTATGATACTTAGCATGGTGAGATGCTAATCCCTGCTGATCCTTTGAGTGCTCATATATTGCTGTTACCCTGCCCTTCCTGCGTGCATTTTAGTCACTATCATCCTCTGCCAACCATGAGCAGATACTTACTGATGTTAGAGACACAGAACTGAAATACATGCAGGACATAACCTGATAATGAGATGCTCAAAAAGCATACAATGTGATGTCTTTCCCCAAGAACCCCTTTGATCTAAAACTGACCAAGGATGCTCAAGAGCGGTTCTGCCTTGGATACCAATGCAAAAAAATGCTCACATAGCAAAAGCTCTCCAGAACTTCCAGAATGCAATATGTTGTAAGCTCCCAATGTATGTCTTCTCAAGAGTCAGTGCTTGCTCACACCCTGAGAAAGGGAGCTCAGAAATCCCTTTATAAGAGCAGAGCTTGATGATTCCTGCATTTATAATGCAAATACTAAAACCCAGAGCTATTCAGAGTTAATGCAGCATCACAGTAGTTGCCTGCAGGACCTCATAAAAAGAGATCCCTGAACCCTGCCTCTTTAATATTGGAGATTATGGAGCAGGTGCTCCTTTGGCTGCTACAGATATACAAATAATATAAATCTTTTCCAAGACAGTGCTATCTAGCTGCTCAGCTTAGCACTGGGGGACAAATATTTTCCCAAGTGATTTCAATTTTGGTGTGACAGGAATAAAAACCAAAGAAGCAATTTCTCATTTTACTACACATTCTAGTCTGTAGTAAAGTAAGAAACTTTAGAAAAATGAGACATTTAGGGGAAAAAAATAGGTTATATTAAATAGTGATGACCCTGCACCACACCCTTGTGTCCATCCACAATTCTAGAGGAAGAAACTTGTTCAAATAAGGCTGGCTTTGTTCCATTCAGAAAGATTTTCCTTTGGCACTCTCTCGATGTAAATATGTCACATTCCTGTGGATAATCCTTTCCTGTCAATACTGCTTAGGTTGGGGTTGGGATGGAGTCCTAGAGCTTTCAGCAAGGATGGAAAACATAACAAGCAGAGGAAGAATTAGAGTTACCTTGAAACTTTCAATTGTTTTTTTAATCCTCTGACTTTCAAACAAAGTTCTGCTCATGTTTTCTTTTCCCTCTCTTTCTCTCTTTTAGCCAGACTTCCTATCAATATATACATGTAGAACACGATGCTTAAATATTCTTTGGTTTACAGTAATAATTTGAAGCCACAAGCAAAACTCGAGCTTTAGATAATAGCCACTGCAGAGCCACTTGGTTACAAAGAGCACTTCAAGAAACATACTCCAAACAAATCAGTTGTTAGTGGCAGGTGAAAACAAAACATCACAGTTCCCAGTGTGCATTTGGATAGTTTACAATTTAGTGTCAGGACAAAAAAAACCTTCCCACCAAGTACTTCCCTGCTCTGGAAGCTCAAAATGCTCTGTGCAAGGGAGCGAGATCCAATCTGCAAGGTGGTCTGCCTGACAGCTAGAGACCCAGGAGGGCAGCAGGCTACTTCTGAGCTACACAGCCTAGGAACACTCGCTGATGTCCTCTGCAGAGGGCTTAAAGTTTGTAAATTGCAAGCAGTGAGGTCTTAAAATTTCCAACCAGATGGGATACTTAGAAATTATAGAACAACAATGGTCCTGATCCTGATCTCACTGAAGTCAGTACCTACACTCCTATTTCATTTTCTGGTATAAAATCAAGGCCAAAGCACTTCATCCAAAGCCACACAGAAAATATGTAATATACCCAGCAATTATGTCCAGTACCTAAAGTACTGAAAATCCTCTAATTTCCTTCAGGTGCATCAGAGCTGTTTACCAGAATGCCTAAGTATCTGTGATGGTTTAGGTGTTACCCACCCTCCCCCACTTTGGAAATCACCCAGACTAGACTCAGACGGCTCTGAAAATTGAATGAAGCTTATTATTTACAGCTTAGCACAATATACAAGCAGATATTCACAGTATATACAGTTATAGACAGAAATATACAAGGTTAAAGGTAATACAGAAACACAACTCCCCTCCCAGAAACCCCTCCCAGGAGGGGCTCTCAACCACCCTTCCACCTTCTCCCACCCCTCTCTGCATTACCCCAGACGTTGCCTTGTGCCCAAGGAAGATTGGAGGGTTGGCCAGGGGGTTAGGAAGCAGGTGGATTAATCAGAGAGGCAGAGGGTGAGGTTAGAGAGAAATGCAGCCCACAGCCCAGAGAGCATCTCCCTTATCTATGCTTACACTCTAGTTCTTATACATCTCAGCAAGCCTATGAGTGAAGTAGACATCACCATTGTTTCACAGCGCCTGTACTCTAATTCTTCTCACCAAAACCCTCTAGCTTCAAACTAGCACAGTATCTAACAGATCCTTCCATACTGAGTGAGCCTTTTATTTTTTCTTGAAGTTCCCTTCTCAGGGTCTAGACAGTAGTGTAAGAACATTACCAAAGGAGTCCTGGTTTATGGTTTAAATAAACACACTTTATGATCTTGGGCAGGCTGGGCCTCAGAGCGTACTTACTACTTCTTTCTTTTCAAAAGACTCCAAACATTAACAGTGTAGACAGCCCAGTGCTCATCAGTAAGCTCCAGAGTTAACACTTAACTGATGGACTTCTTGATTCTATTGTTTTCAGCCACCAGGAATTTCAGTTAGAGCAGCTATGTTACTACACATTCAGCTGATCCTCTAGAGATCCCATCACAATCCCCAGTGCTAGAAACAGAAGGGAGATTGACTGATTTGAATGTAGTGCCTTGAGTGAATAAAGCTGTTGTTATTCTTACATCACATGTCTAACACCATCATATAGAAACTCAAACCCTATCCTTACAGGCACTGGATAAGACTTATTTAGGCACCTGTCCACTGGAATGCTCTGAGCACCAAGCCATTTTCCAATGGCCTATTTGTAGGATTAAATGTGGACTTCAAGAACCCCATTCTGGTAATTTTTGCCTCATGCCAGATTTCTAACATCAAACCTTCATATCTGCAGATGGTATTGTTCTTATGACTTTCATCAAGTATTATGCATTCTTATGATGGTTTCTAAGAGAGGGGAATAGCCCTCAACAATCCTCTCTGACATGTTTAACATTTAAAAATAAGAGAAAGGGGAAAAAAAAGCAGCTTTTCCATTCAAGACAGAGATTTGTATTGCTAAAATTAGCCCCACTAAGCTTTCATGACCATGAGATTGATGGAAGGATAATTAAAGTTTGCTGAAGTCTGAATCCTTACAGATAATTAACTGAGGTGGTAATAACCTCCTTGAACCATGAAGAAAACTCTGTACTTGAACGCGGTCAGTGATCAAACTGCATTACAACATCCCAAAAGAATGTCACAGCTCTCCAGTCACTGAAGGTTGGTGGCATGAGTGGATAAAACTCTGTACCTCCTTCCTAAGTCACCCAGGTTTTAAAGCCATAGCAGCTGCAGAGAGAGCAGGATGATGCCTCATGGCTGCCTTTGGGCTCAGGGGAAGCTCAGCTGATTGAGGCCAGGACATTGTAAGGCTTTCAAAGAGTATTATCATACATACACTTTTGGGATAGCCTGTAACAACACGGGGTTAAAGTTAGCTGTTGGGCTGTAGGAAGTGAAGAAGCATCCTGCATTTGTCCTTTGTGTCACTGCTCCCTCCCTCCACTACATAGCCGTACAAGAAACTACCTGCCCAAAGCAGCTGATCAACCAAAGATAGTAGAGAGACAAGGACGAGGTGGGCAGCCACTGTGAATGTTACATGTTAACTTGTATATGTTTCTGCACCCTCCCTTGTCTTCTGTGCAAAACACATCTTTCATGTGCTATTACCTGAGGCCCACAGACATGGAGAGATCCTTCTCTGTTGATTTCCGTAGTAGTCAGATGAGCACTGTGGGACAGGGGAAAGTGAAGAATTCAGTTACAAAGCAAAATTTGCAAGTACCAAATAGAATAAACACCTACTGTTTTCCAGCTTCCAGCCCCATTACATTTTTTTCAGGGTTTGGGGAACTTACATCTTTTTTTTCCAGGGCACAGACTCTCCTTTTCTTCAGTCCATTCTTTCAGTATGGATAGAGAACACTTATAATGCAGTTATTTATTACATACAACCCTCAAAACCAGTTTTTGGTTCAGATCACTGAAGATCGAGAAGTATTGCAACAAAGGGCTCCAGAAGTGCTGGCAGCTTTATGGTGGAAGACAGAAATCATGTGTTTGAAGTCACTAAAATTAGTGTATTTTCACCAAAGTCCACAGGAATCACCAAGGGCTGGGTGAGGGAGTGCATTTATATTTCACTCCTTTGTTCATCTGGTTTTGGGGGATCATTGCTCACAAAGTTCTACTGCTATTGCAGTAGAAGCTCTGCACATACTTTTGCCAGAGAAGTATGTGCCTCTTATTACTGTCTTAGGGTCCTGCCCCTTGCAGCATGCATGCTCTCTGCTTAACACAGCTCAGTAATGCAGCTCTTGTGCATGTGGAGGTCTGGCTCCAAACCTCAAACAGGTGGAGTAAAGAATTAACCTCTCCAAGAGTTTTTTTGTGCAGATCCTGATCTGCCTTCACAAAGGTTTGCTATTTAGCAGTCGTTAGAACTGGTAGAACTTAATGGTTTATCAAGAAAATCAATTCAGTAACAGGGCTGCTGTTTCAAATGGTTGCACAGAGATAAATTTCTGTGAAAGGATCTTGACTACAAAAAGAAGTACATCTATTAAAAAAGAGGTTTTGGACTGCTGTTTACTCTTTCTTTCTATTCCTGTCATGTCACTGTAACAAAAACTCATCCTGTGCTGGAAGAGTGATAAAATAAAAGCTAAGCACTTCAGTCTTCACTGTATACTCCAAGTTCAGGACTAGGTGCACCTTTTTGTGCTGGCAAAAGAGAAGCAAACTGAGAAATGATGCACTGTAACAAGTGAAGTTCATTCTTCTCTGAACTCCTGGAAGCAGACAGGTAGTTAATACATCCCTGATTTCAGTTTTTCCTGGGCGAAAGTTGGAGGCAGTTTTGTCCCAGGATGATGACAGAGGCTGGTGTTCTGCACTTGATTCCTGCACAGAGGAATCAAGAACACAACAAGCAAATGTACATCACTGTGTTCTTCAGTGAATCCATCTGACCTCGGTCGCGTTGCCTGCAAAAGTTAGTTTCAGAGGGTGTAGCTATACTGCATCCTGAGTGTGAATGCACACTTCCTTCATGCCTAAATTGTTTGGAAAAAAGCCTGTGCTCAAGAGTGGGGTTAGTTAGTGTTTGGGCAAAAAAGTCCAGAAGAGCTTCTTTCCTTCCCTCCTGGTCTGCATTCAGAAACCAGAAGCAGCAATTTCCAAGAGGTTATACAGGCAGAGGGAGATAGAGGCTCATGCTAGCAGGTAATTCTCCCATGACCACAGTTGGAACTCCAGGCCAAAGCAGTTACTTCCAATTCAAAGTGCTTAGGTTGGCCTGAAGTTGTACCAAGTAAAGATAAACACATCCTGAAATGCTTTGCTAATACCACAGGGATGAATGTAACAGAAGGACTTGGTTTGAGAGAGGAGTTATGCAAATGAAAAAATCCCTCTTTAATTACACCTTTGTTTTAAGAGAGCTTCCAGTTACCCTCTGCTGACTGGAATTTTTCATTTATGTTGGAGAAGCATTGCTCCTTGACTTGCAAAATGATTTCCAGTGAGTAATAAATGCTACGGGCCTCATCCTGTGGCTTTAGGCATGACAAGTGGTCACTTTGCCACAGAATCCCTGCCATTCTTTCCCTGTTTTCTTTTTCTTGCTTTATACTTTACACAAGTTTGTAATTAGCTTTTTTTTCCCCTCTCAAGTTGCCTTGTTACATGTCCCTTTGTTGCAGTCTGTCAGCTCTAGGCTTCCCTGTATTCAAGTCTCAGGCATTCATCATCAATGTACTTGCTGAAATGCTTTTACCACTGGAGAAAACCTTTTCCCACATTTTTTCCGGTATGATGAGGTGGAGTGAATCCTTGCAGTTAAGGAAAATTCCTTCTGGGGAAAGATCCTAAGGGTGGTGAAAGACTCAAGTCCACCAATTAACTTGCTTTCAAAAGTAACGGCAACGTTTAAGGTGTGGCTGAAATCCTGAAATCCTTCTTATATATTTTCGCCCTAAACATTGTCTGCACATTTCTGATACTGAAAGCTCTGTCTGGCTGTAGTTTTGAGTCTCCTTCACAATTATTGAGGAAAAAGGTTGGGTGTTTTTGGCAGATCTGCAGTGCACATTCTGCCAGTAAATTTAATCCTAATTCCTAGTCTTGTGGAGAATCTTACAGCTTCCTCTGCTTCCACCACTTTATGTTAACTCTTGGTAGGGAATTGTGAGTTCTATCTGTTCTCTCCCTGCCTTCTCCCTCTCCTTTTCTTAGGAGTGTTTATTATAGATGCTGTATTTCAAGGCAGTTCAACTCAATTTACTCTTTTCAAAGTAAAGAAATAATCCATACTAAAGTATGTTTTTCACTTACCAAGGAAATGTTTGTGTTGTGATGCTTTAACTATGTTACATGTCTAAATGTGAGTAAGCAGCTGTGTGGGACACCTTCCCAGAGCACCTGGGCTCTGCAGGGTGCAGAGCTTCATTGCTGCCTAGTTAGCCTTGTGCACAGTTCTGGCAGCAGCAGACCGCGGTGCCCTTAGGATGAGAGGCAATTCTGCAGCTTGGTTTGTTGAAACGTGAGAGCCCTTTCTTATCACTCTGGCAGTGTATAAGTGCTTTAAAGCTAAATAAATTCCATAATTAGTCAAGAAGTTGTATAACTTAGGATGTTGTTAAGAACAGGTCTGGTAGTGTCCATCTATGGGCTAAGTATGTTGATTAACTTCCTCTTGCTGTCTCAGATCCCACACCATGCTCAAACTGGGGCAGAATCTCCCATTTGCTGCCCTAGCAATCTGTAGGGATGCTGGCTGCTGTTGACCAGGCTCTCTGTGATAACTGAAGAGATCACATGAGTAATTCACACAGCATTTCCTGAAGCTCATGTGGATCTCTGAAGAACACTGATCACTTTTTATAAATGTAGTATAAACACAAATTTGGCCAAATCTTCCCAAATACAGAAATCTTTCTGTCTGATTTTCCTGTACAGGTTTGGGCAGATCTTCAGTACTCTGATAGAATCTTCTGACAGTACCTGAAATTCTCCTTGCATTTCCTTATACCCCTATATAGGAGAATGGTCCTTTCAATAACCTCCTGCTCAGGTTGTGTAATACCAATGAGTGGTACTCAGTTCTGTGAGAGTAATAGTGTATCTTGCTTTAAACAAGATAGAGACTTCAGCTTTGTGTTGAGATTTCTTCAAAGGCAGCCAGGAAGAGCCAGAGTTGCCAAACTTCCATCCCTTCTCAATGGCAGCTATGAACTTTCAGTGTCAACTCCATTTCTTGTATTTGTGTAATGTTCAGACCCCCATGCTGCAACTTGGCAAGTGTCAGCCTCTAGGTGGAAACTTGCCTTTGGCTTCCTTAAAGAGCTGCAATTTCACTGGCATTACCAAAGAAAACACAGGAAACAAGTCAGAGTAAAGAAGGAAATCAAGAGAAAATCAGATAACAACATGTCCTCGGCATTGCCTTGAAAGAAATGACTTAGATGAAGAGAACAGAAGCAGCAGCCGCCAACTAAGCAGGTCAGGTTACCAGCATGAGGTTATTTAGGCAGCAATAGTAGGAATAGTGATCAGATATGCAAAGCTTTTGAAATGCAGATTTGAATTTCCCAGGTCAATGGCATGGCTCCAGATGTTCTCTAGTATAGCGGTGTAGAATTTTTTTTCCATTGTAATCTTGCTTTCTCCCTCAGGTTTCACTGACCATAAACTTTTCCTTAGTGCCCTTAACATGAGGCACAAAAGTATTCAAACTAACACCTGTTTCATCTATTTTTATAAGCCAAGGGACTGATCGATTCCACAGGGGATAATTCAAGAATAAAACATATTTAGTAGCCACAAAAGTTTTCTATTAACTTTACATTTCTTTTCCTTTCCAAACTTGGGACTATGTGGTCTATATGTGCCACCTGCTGCTGTTAATTTATGGCATAAACCTCTCTTTGCTTTGCTCCTTTCAACTCAGTGCCAGCTTCTGCTTGTGCTTGTGCCTGCATAGATCCAAAATAACTGCTTGGATGCTAATGATGCAATTCCATCTTTCTCTAGGGTAACTGAGAATAGGAGCTGGCCCTTGCCAGCTGAAATTTACCCTTGATGCATCCTCATTGAGGGTGAAGGAGCCACCGTGAGGTTATTTTGGCCTCACTGCCCTGTGACTAAGTGTTTCCTGCAGACTGCAAACAGTTGGGAGTGTTGTCCAGCCGCATGTGGTAACTGGAGCAGGTCACATACTTCTTTAAAAGCTCTGGAGCTAAACTGGGTCAGCAGAGACATGACAGTCCACATCAGCTGCAGAGTGGTCCCTCCATGTTATTTATCTGAAGGAAGAAAAATATGTGCAGATGCACTCATCCGAACCTGTAACTGGAAGTGACAGAGTGTTCTCCGCTCTACTTTCTCATCACAGATCTTCAGTAACAACCTCAATAACAGCCTCTTCCTGGGCAGCTGCAGATTTAATTTTAGTCTTTGTCCAGCCCAGGCAGCTCAGATCTCTAAAGAAGTGCATTTTCTGCACAATGGGAGCGGGATGCACCGAAGCGTGAGGAGGAGGCGGGACACCAGGTGTCTATGAATGAGCTAACGAGGAGCCCAAAATGCCTCTGTATCCCTCCCCTGCCCCCTTGTTCTGCCCTTGGACTGTAACATGGAGCAGCACAATGAATCAGTATTAGCCCTGATGCAGCTGCGAGAGGTCAGGCCCTGCACTTTTGTACGAGCGTCTTTAATTTAGGCTCCTTGGGGACTCATTTTTCAACCGATGAGAGGGCTAATGCTTGAGCTGTCAGGGGAAATGACATCAGGCAGTGAGAGGACAGGCATTTAAGAAAGGCAGCCTGTACTTTAACCTCTCCTACCACACCCTTGGTGTGATGCTTAGGTAGCCTTTCTTGCCTTGGTCTCTTCTGAGTAGCCTGTATAAAGTCAACAGCCCAAATCTGTTCACCTATTCTGCAACCAGTTTTCAGGAATGAAAATCTTAAGGAAATAGGGAATTGCTTTTGGGGGCACTCAGTGCAAGGTAAAGAGAGAGTTAAGATTATCTTCATTTTGGCTTGCTCTCCCAATTGCTAAATGTTAAGTCTTTTTAGTTGGCCCTGATGCTCTACAATGCCACCTGCTACTTGTACACCACTATTTCTTACCTACTTTGATTGGCATGACCTGTATTATTAACCACAAGCTCTTTGTCCAGGGAAAATTAGGTTGTTCAGCCAACCTACAAGGAAAACGAGGGATGCCTCATGCACATGGAGCAGGGTTCCTCTGTCTCCATTCTTTGGACAATTAACAAGCAGCATTAATGAATGCCTGGAGGGAGTAATCCTTCCTTTCTGGAATGGTAGTGGCTGAGGTGGTGGCAGTAAGAGAAACACCAGTGAAGGCAACAGGGCAATTCTTATCACCAGAAATAAGCATTGGGAAAGTCATCCACTCTAAGGAGCAGATAATGGATATGGGTGCTGAAAGCTTGGCTACCTTCTCATTGGGACTAAGGAAATCTGAAGTAAATGTAGAAAAATCAGAGGAACAGCACCTGCAGAAAAGCTGCAGTAAAATAGGACAGAAAACAGGCTATGAAAGTTGTTGTTTAGCATCTGTGCTGAAGAGCAAAAATAAAAATTTCCACCACTTACACTGGTATAAATTAGTAATATTCCTACCAAAGTACATGGAGTTACACTGGCATAAACACAAAGGAAAACGAGGTCTCGTAAAGAACAGCGGCCTCTGGATGAAATCCATTACTGGTCTAAGTAAATACATTCCACAGACCTCAAAGGAGCCATGCTTGTTTGTACCCATGGTGAATCTGGTTCATTTTCCCCGGAGGCCTTTTTCCATTTTAACTACTGTGTGCATGCAGATGGCCAGAGTTACAACGGGGTGCCCAGCTTTGTCTTCAAACAAGCAGCTTGACTTCGGCTTGGACAGCGCAGCGTACTCCACTTGGAGTAGAGTGCTGGCATTACCAGTGGGCAATATTTTGACCCCTTGTCAGCTTTGGCTTTCAGACTTTTAAGCATCAAGACAAACATAAAAATATGTTTAATGCTGGTAGCTAATGTTAACAGGATCCCTACTATAGCTATTCAAGCAGTATGAGTTTGCAAGTGTACGTATATGTAGATATTATTATCTCTCTCTCTCTATATGTATATCCATGTATCTGATACTGTTTGTGCATGTGCACAGAATTATTATTGATTATAATAATCCCTTGGTAATTAGACACTGCTATGTGTTAGATCTACTTCTCAGGGTCAAGACAGCCTCTTTGGGAGTGCTGAATAGCCATGCAGCACTCCCATCAAATGCCATGGCAGCTATGCATAATCACCTCCTCTGAAAATCACATCTAGCTCTCACAAATTTGCTTATGATGGGTCTGCTGGTGCCTCTCTTCTTTTCAAATACAAATATTCCCATTATATGTCTGCAGTATCTTGCTGGAGGATGAGTCCAATAACCACACCACTGGCAGATGCTGTTCTTGAAATAGGACTCTGCAAAACTCCAACTCAGACTTCACCTTGGGCCCCATTTGTGCTAAGAAATGTATTTTAGAAAGCAGATCTCTCTTCTTAGAAATACTGTGTCTTTTGCTGCTTTCCCAAGCTACATCTGTGGCTGTGTTGCAAGTTTGCAGGCAGGCAGTGACCACTGAACACCTGCTCTGTTAATTATAGAAGCATTAGTTGATACAGAAGAAGGTAGCCTTTTGTTCCTCTCTTCACTGGAGCAGCCCCTATGAAGGGCAGAAGTGCCTTTGGTTCTCCCTGTTCCTGAAGGCAGAAGGGAACTGGCGTTGCTGTGGCATTGCAAAGGTCAGTGATGAACACAAGATTCAGCATCTTCCTTTTATGCTAGGAAGTCAGTAGGGGTCACTGGCTGAGACTTAATTATACCTACAATTGATGAATGTGGCGATTAAAGGGGGACATGATAGCTGAGAGGCTATCTCACTATTACACAGTGTGCCTTTCTAAAAGCTAATTACCACAGATCCACATAAAATCACTTCTATGCAGATGTAGCCTGATGGTCTGGTCCCAGGAGCACCACTTTCAGTCTTCCTACAAGCCAGATTTGTGGGTTCAAATAAGCTGTGACCAGGAAAATACCAGTGTCTTGGGCTCTTACACAAGATGCTTGTGTGCTTCTGAGGCCAATGTTTGGATCTGAGCTTTACAAGGGACATTCCAGGCAATCCCTTTTCCTGTCATCTCTTTTTGCTGGGCATGAACTCAAGCAACTAAGCTGTTACAGGCCCTTCTCTACCATAAGAAAACTCAAGGCAAAAGAATCCTCCTTGAGTAGCAACCCTGAAGGTAAGAGAACGACAGCTTGTAACATGTTATATGGAAAAGTCTCACTGATCATTTGTCTCTGGCACATTGCAATTTTACACCAGGAACCTTTCCCAGAACCAGGAACCAGGCCCTGTCTTAATTTCTGATCACATCCCTTTCCATAGCTACTCAGATCTGCTTTATGAATTCACCTTTTTCCCCCCTCTTTTTCTTTTTTCTCCCCAAGAAAAGTAAGCCCTTCTCAAAAAGCATTCAAACATCTAGTCTACCAGAAAGTCCTGATACCTCTTCCAGGGGTAAAATTTGTCGAACAAATATCTATCACTGTGTGCCTGGAGTAGTCCTAATGCTGCCACGTCCTGGTTCACAGCTCAATACATCTGCTCACTCACAACAGCAGCAGATAATCATTGAGGTTTTGGCAGTCTTCTTCTGATAGCTTTGAGTGCAACATGTTTAATACTGTTTCTACTGCAGTCTGGTCAGCTTCACTGACGTTAATCTCAATTTTCATCAAGTACAGCACTAGCATTACCAGTGGACAATATTTTGACCCCTTGTCAGCTTTGGCTTTCAGACTTTTAAGCATCAAGACAAACATAAAAATATGTTTAATGCTGGTAGCTAATATTAACAGGTTCCCTACTATAGCTATTCAAGCAGTATGAGTTTGCAGGTGTACATATATGTAGATATTATTATCTATCTATCTATCTATCTATCTATCTATCTATCTATCTATCTATCTATCAACTACTTAAAAGTATTAATGACTTAAAAGTATTAACTACTTAAAAGGCTGGAAATAGCTGAAAAATGTTGCTGTGCAGCATATCTGCATGTTCGTTTTGCAGACATTTTTCTACAGATGCTCAGCCACTTGGTGGTGCTACAGAAAGGGTCTGCTTCAGTTTCTAAAGCAAAGCAGATTTCTCTTTCATCAATGGGAACCAGAGATCACACTAGATAAAGCCATGGCAAGAAACACCTTTCTTCCTTTCTCTTTTCTCACATGAGTATTGCCATTGCAAGGGTCAGGTTGAAATCTTAGAAATCTAGCTATTGTATTTCTCCACCCAATGCCTGTGTAAAGTTACAACCTTGGCTGACTGATTTCCTTCCATTGGATATTTAATCTACACAATTCTAATGAAGCTGAAAATTACAGGAGAGGAGGTGTCCTGCGAGAATTGACCCATTTAAAAATTAACATGCTCCATGCTACCTCATGCTTGCTTTTCTTGATGACCCAGTGCTGATTTTTGTTTTTCTCTGGCACTACCACCTGCAGAAAGCAAGCATTCAGAGCTCACAGTCGAGAGTTCACTCACACCGCAGTGACACACAGCAGAGGATGTGTGTCACTGGTGCAAAGCCAGAAAGATCTAGGCACTGACACCCCTCCTTGGAACACCCCCTCAGCTCCTTGGAAAACCTCAGGCATTCTCTGCAGGTGCCAGCTGGCTCACAGAGATGAAAAGTGAAACTCTGTCCATTTCATCAAGCCAGTGCAGAAAGGTGATGAAAGCTCTGATGGAGCAAAGTTCTTGAGCTCTGTGTTTGGGTCTTAATGGGGAAATGCCCACAACGAGGCTGCTGCACCTGCCTAGCAAGTGAAAGTGGCTTGGTGACTGAGGGAAGGAAACAGAGGTGGAGAGGAATGAGACAGAAAACTTCAGGCAATATCATGGTGAGGGGGAATGAATATGGGGGGAGGAGATTGGTAACTTCCAGTTGCTCTGCAGCAGCATCTGATTAATTCTAGGCAGCCCAACTAGGTTATCTTCATAGATTTCAGTGTTGGCAAAGGTCCTTTGCATGGAGCCCTCATGGAAATTAGCACAAGCTGAGGGTAAAGTGAAAAGGACTTAGTCTTGCTGAAGCAATGGGAAGTATGAAGAGGTCATGTTGCTGCTCTTATTAAATTTGAATACTTTTTTCATCTTGCTAACAGACTTTCAAACATGTTCTTTAGAAATGAGTGTCCTATTCCATTAAAAACAAATCAGTTTCTTTCCTATAACACAATTAGTGTCAGCAAAGCATTCTGCAGATCCAAGAAGATTTATTTTTATATAATTCTTGGGAGGCAGGAAAGAGTATTCTAGTTCTTGAGATGAGATAAGGAGACACAAGTTTGACTGTGTTTTTAGGCCCTGTGCCAGATTTTCTGATTCACTGTAGCTCATAGAGGAGTGGGAGGCATCTCATCAAGCCTCTGTGGAGATGCTGGGCAAGGTAGATCCTTCCTACCATTAGTATTACCTGAAGTGTTGTGCACTTCATGTTGATATGGAGAAGCTGGTGGCATCAATGTGTTGCCTTGCTTCTCCCTGTAGGGTTGTGTCTCCATCTTCTCTTAAGAGCTCTATCCCTTTTGCGGCTGTTGAACCCAAACTGATGTTGTTGAACTTCACACCAAAGAAACCTGGAGCTGGCTGTTGTGGGGACCAGCTAGCATCAGCTCTAAAGAAAACAACATGTCACATCTCTTCCCCACCCACTGAAATTTGCACTTCAGCCCAGACACTCACCCTGCTGTGAGCCTGGCAGTGAGGATGGTGTTGGAGTCAGTGTGCTAGTTTGAGGCTAACTGGAATATTTTAATGAGAAAAATTAGACTGTAGGCTGTGAAAACAATGGTGATGTCTACTTCACTCACAGGCTTGCTGATATGTATGTAAACAAGAACACACACATAGATAAGACAGTGTGTGTGTCTCTGTTGGAGGTGTGTATGTTTCTTTGCATCTGTGCTTTCTCCCTAGGCCTTTGCTGTGTAAACCAACTAATTCTGCTTCTAACCCCTGTTGCCGATCCTCGCAGCTCACCTTGACTCTAAGGCAGACTCTGGGATAAGGTAGAGGGGTAGAAAGAAGGTGGAAGGGTGGTTGTGGGTCCCTCCTGGGGACTCTGATTTCTGGGAGGGGTGTTGTGTTTCTGTACTACTTTTAACTTGTATATTTCTGTATATAGCTGTATATATTTGTGAGATAGTGTTAAGATCTGCTTGCATATTGTGCTCAGCTGTGAGTATAAAGCTTCATTCATAGAATCATAGAATCAACCAGCTTGGAAGAGACCTCCAAAATCATCCAGTCCAACCTATCACCTAGTCCAAGTCCAATCAACTAGACCATGGCACTAAGTGCCCCATCCAGTCTTTTCTTGAACACCTCCAGGGATGGCAACCCCACCATCTCCCTGAGCAGTCCATTCCAATTCCAGTCACTCACTCTGTGAAGAACTTCCTCCTAACATCCAGCCTGAACCTCCCTTTCATTCCTTAACTTCCAACCAGCTGAGTCTAGTCTGGGTGATTTCATAAGAGTGGGGGGGTGGGTAACTCCCAAACCATCACAGAGAGGCTGCCACTATCCTCTTGGATGCCAGTGTTTGAGAGGGTGGTACCCTGCTATGGGGAGTTTGGAAATGTGCAATTCCCTTCATACTGCATGAGAAGCACAAAGGAAGCACAGAGCCACAAAACCTTCCCCCTTGCAATTCCCTAGCTAGCAGAATGAAATTTTCATGCATAATGAGGCTATGATCAAGTTTGTTGCTTAGCAATTTGGTATTGATTTAAAGAGTCTTCTCTGTTAACAAACAGGCATAAAGGATGGCATTTAAAAAAAGATCTGATAGAAAAATATATTTGGTTCTTGGGCACCTATATGCAAACAGATTAATTTTCCATTTAACTGCTCTTTATAGTTTGCTGCCCCAGATTTCTGGGTATGGCTTTTTCCTGTGGAAGTCATGCTGCATCGTTGCTAGACATCCTAAAGCCATAACATTGTTTACTTTTTTTTCTAATCACTTGCCATAAAATAATTATATTGCCATTAACAGTTTTTATCATTTGACCTAATTTTATTTACAAATCATAGCCAACACTATTTTCCAAAGCCAGGAAATGGCTGCAGACAAATGAAAAGTAAACAAAATAAAGCTAAAGGAAGCTGGCAGCCTCTACACTGAATCTATTTCCTAATTCTGTATTGTTTTGACTTTGACAAACTAATGATCAGTGATGGAAAAATCCAGCCAGTCTTACAGCTATGAAGCCATCATGTACACCATGCTGAATTGCATTATTTCAGTGGGAGTTTAGAGGGAGGTTGGGAGCGGATGATTTCTCAGCACCAGATTGCATCTGTAGGAGCCTGTAGCAAGAGACGGAGCACTCCACCATTCCCAAAAACATCTCCAGGAGGGGAAAGGTCTGCCTTTTGGGAAGGCATGGTTTTTGTCTGTGGAGAAAAAGATGTTGCCAGCCAGGCTGCAGCACATGCAGGAAGAGAGACCCATGTTGCCATCTATTCCTCACAGATTTGTCTCCTAGCAGGGGTAAGGTGGCATGCAGTGCTCTTTCATCTCCTAGACTTGAACTGCATACCCACACTGCCAAGCCAGGGTCATACCCAGAGAAGTGATGTGTGTTACCTACTGCATATAATGGATGTTGTTCTTTCTGACAAGGTACATTGTATGTCTATTGCAATATGGTAGATGCTATGTTCTAACTGTAGTGGGGCTCATTTTTAGTAACTCGGCAGGATTTGCTGTTATTATCCTAGGTGTCTGCTGGTCAGTGACAGTCTCAGGGAAATACTTGTCGAGATGAGTGCATCTAAAAGCATCAATGCTCAGTAACTCACTTATGCCACATGCAGTATGATTTCTAGTATAACATCTTGTGCGTAACCCTCTCCACTCTAAAAAATAAAGAGAAAGCAAAAAACAGCCTTACCCTTGTATTTCCAAGAAAACTGGTTATGCATCCAATAGCTCTGAGAAAAGATCTATATGATCTAGATACAGATCTACAGACCTCAATATCAAAACAAACATCTTGTGCAAAACATACTTTTGTTTTTTTTCATCACAGGCATCATAGCAATGAAGCCCCCACAAAAGCCACAACCAAAGCTTAAATGTCACCCTTGTATGATCAATCCAGTGGCTGTGGTATCTCCACGCGATCCGACTGGGCAGGAAATCCCAGAGTCCTGGGAGGGCTGTACCTGCCCCATGTCATCCATGAGTCATTCAGGATGAAGGGGTCACAACAGCAAAAGTTCACACTTCCCCGTTAGATTCCCATATAAACATCTCTGAGCAAAGGCCCCTGCAGCAAGCAGCTCCTTGACATGTGCGGGCAGCCCCTGGCAGGATGCCTCCAAGCCTTTCAGCACCTCAGCTGCTCAACCCTCTCCATCCTGGCTGCCTCCCGGCCCCAAACCAACCGGCAGCTGCAGAGCTCCACCCTTTTCCTTCTCAACCCACAGGCACCACCAAAGTCTGCCTGTGTTTAGCAGCTAAGTGCTTGGGGTTGCAGTGCTGAACACCAAGGTTAAGACTTCTTACTTGGGTGCATCATTGTTCTGGGGGAACTGGGACTGGAGGCAATGTGAAATGGTGGCTGGTGAACAACTGATCTCAGTGATGCCTTCAAGAAGCCATGCATGTACAAGCTACACTGAGAGCACTGTCCTATGTGGTGGGCAAAATGCACCAAGCGAAGATCCAGATGCCTACACAGGACCTAATGTGCTGACAGTTGAAAGTGATGCGGTCAGTCAGCCTCTCAAAATAAAGGCAAGAATACAGAGGTGGCGGAAGGGAGGCAACCAGAAGCAAAGAAAGGAAGTGATGAGAGAAGGGGAGAAGGCTGCTGAGTGACTTAATCACTTTTTTTGCAGTTTACATTGGTGAAATGCACAATCCAGCGACTGCAGCCTGTTGCAACTCCCTTCTCACAGTGATGAAAGCTCTCATCTGTCATGTTGGTTTTCCTTATTACAGCCTGCTGATGCATGTGAACTTTAATTATGAAAGGGGAAGAGACTGTGGGGCTCATTTATTTAATTAAAATAATATATGACTAATGAAATTGACACACTATCACTGAGTTTTACTGGAAGACTATCTATGCTGCATGAGAAACAGAAATGCCATAGATGAAGAAAGAATTGTACATGCTCAATCCTTCTAGAAATCTTGCAATGGGAGAGATCCTGAGCCTCAGCCGCTACATTTCAGTTTTCTCTTCTGTGCATTTTGGGTTTTCTCTCCTCACTTCTCAGTGGCATTGAGTGCCCCAGTTTAGCAATAGCAGTTCGGGGTATCATGCAGAACTGTTGGGTGTAGAAAAGTAGATTTTACATGGATTAAAGAATGTGACAAGCATGCAGACACACATATGCATTTGTAAATATGTGTATGAATTTTCAGAACTGGAGATATAAATTCAGCAGGAGACAGGTATCCTCTGTGCTATGGGTATTACAATAAAACATATCAAGCAGTAAAAAAAAACCCTGGTATTACAGGCAAAAAATGGCAACACCTTCATTGTTAAAATTCTCAGCCCACGACAACCTCTGAAGCAGAGGCTCAAAGCTTGGAATACATTTTATTGGATATTGAAAGTCTTAAACTCTTATAAAGAGCCTCAGGCTAAATTTTAGAGTCCTCTTCTAACAGACTTACAAGTATTCCTCTATTTCTTCATTGTCCATAAAGCAGTGGATCCAGGATCCAGATTCAGAGAGCTTAACTTCCCCAAGTCTCTATTTTTCCTATTGCATGGACATCTCAAGAGGCATAGAGGCAATCAAACTCACAAGAGGAGATACATAAACATAGATAGAAGTTATAACCTCTGTATCTGGGATGCACATGTAGGGTGTGGATTTTCATTACTTGGTTGAAGTATTGTTTTAGTAGTGAACTGACATCTGTGGGATGCAAACAAGACACGCCTCAAATGACCACTACTTGTCAAGGTAAAAGTTCTTTATACAGCTCACGACACAGAAAATCAGCATTATGGTCTTCATCTTGAGCTTGTGTGACTGCTCTAATTTTCATAAACCATGCAATTCCAAGGATTGGATGTGATCTGCCAGGGCAAATAATATGCAGATACCTGCTGCAGGAAACAGATGGATGGCAGCCATCTCTGCCAGATGCCTCTTTCTGAAGGATAATCCCTACCAGTGAGTGGAACACATTAACATGCTTTCACTTCATCAGACCGAAAAGCTCTCTCAGCAGGTACTTATATAGTGGAGAAGTTTCAGTTGAGAGAATGTCCTGCCAGCATCTTCCAAATATTTGCAGTTATATTATCTTCAAATCTGCAGAGCGGACAGAGCTGAATACTTCAGCTTGGTCCAGCAAACACCTGCACCTGCACTTAGTCTGATCATCAAGCATAAGCAGTCACAACAACTCAAAGCTTGTTTAAGACTACGGTTATGTGTTTCCTTCACATAAAGACTAGGGTTTAGCAGAGAGGACTGAAACCTAAGAAAGCAGTACATCAGTTCTGTTGCACCCAAGAATTCCTTTAGTACTCATTTCTCCTCTTTGCTCCTCTCTAGCAAACTGTTTATGAGCACAAAATATGTTTGTGTACAAATAATACCTCTCTCACCAAGTTCAGCTGCAATATGCATAATTATTCCACGGAAAGTACCTGGTCTCAGTTTGTAAAATAACTATTTGTAAGAACTATCTTTGAAATGCAGTGTTTGGTTTTGGTCTCATTTATTTAGCTAAACACATGGAATGAATTAACATCAGCTCTCTGAACCTTCAGTCATATTACAGGTGTTGCAGACTTTCTGAGGAGACTTAAATATTTGACTGAAAGCTATTCAGCCAGCATTTTTTTATCCTGAGTGTCTCTATGCCAGATGGCAAAGAATTTGTGCCGTTTTGAGAGTTCGTGGCAAAATGAATCCTAAAAATATACTGATTTTATGATAAATTTGTAATGCTAACATGTTGCAATCTTTTAAGATTGTTTTCCACTGCACATTGAATTCAAGAAGGTAAACCCACTGGAACAATAGTCTTTATCCTTGTTACTGTGATTATCTGTATAGTTTAGATTTGGCACAACATATCCTTCAATACTGTTCTGCAAATTGGAGCCTAATCCTATTTCCTTTCCTGCTGGCTAGCAGAAGTCTGCTGATTTCAATGGGAGGATAATTCCTTTTTTGTGAATAAGGGAAAGCATTTACATAAAATAATACTGTCAGAAATTGAGAATTCCCTAGTGGTGTCTATACACTCAGCCAGCTTCAATTCTCACCAAATGTTTATTTCAGAAACAGTGAAACACTGCATGTTTCACACTGATATGAACAGCTAGAAGGATGCACATTGTCTGCAAAAATAATTTTCTACATCCATTCTAACACTGTCTCACCTTCTGTGATTTTTACTTCTTAGTATTCTTGTAGCTGTTACAAATGACACTACTTTACTGTTTGCTTTAGTTTATTTTCATTCCTCTAGTGACAATACCAATTGCAAAGCTGACAATATGTTAAAAAATAAAGGGAAATATCTCTGTCTTGGTGATATGCTCAGCCATATGTATACCTCTATATTTACCATTATCTTCGGTTTCCATGGCTATTGCACATGAGCACAGAAAGTTTCTTGTGTCCAGTTTCAATTGATGCATTTGCTTAATATCCACTGGCTTTGCATTTAAGATTGTGGAAATTCAAAAGGAAAAGTGGTATTTCTACTGCAACACAATACCTGTGCTTATTCCATTAGATAACTGGTATTTCTACTTGTGGAGCTGATGGTATTTTATTATGCTTTTTAGCTCTCTAATCACAATATATAGCAATGATTCATGATATACTTCCTTATAGACATGTATGCTTCCAACCAACTAGAAGACAATTCACTTGGGAATATTAACAACCCTCATAACATAAAGAAACTCATTTTCGTCACTGGCATTGATGACTTTTGGCTACTAAAGTGCTGCAAAGCACCTAGGTGTAGAGTATACCAAGTTCCAGCCTGAAGGGACCTTCCAGAAAACCACTGCTGGACACTCTTCCTTGCTGCCTCTGGGGAGACCAAGTGATTTCTGAGCTGCTCATGGAGTCCAATGCACTGTCAACTGGCACATGACCCAGGCTGTGGTCATCTTTGGTGGGACTGGGGCTTGCACTGGACATGCAAAATCACCAGGCAGCTGACACTATCATTCTAGACAGACTGCCATATTCATGGCACTCAGCAAGATCAAGACTCTGATTTAACTTTTATTTAAGTGAAGTTACCCTGAAGTGAATGTGTGCCAGGACAATTTTTCACTCCTCATGGCAGTCAAAGACACCTCTTCTGTTCTTTGTGTTGCCAGTCCCTCCTATCTCTTAGGTCCCTCCTACCTCTCATTGCTGCTGCATTCCCATCCCTGTGTCAATTCCTAACTGCAGCAGGTTTGCCCTTTGTTCCTTCATGTGGATTCTTTTTGGGCCACCCCCTCAGTTTGAGAGGAGCTACACAAGTGGGTTTCAAACTGGGGGGCATGGGAAGTAGCTAATGGTAGTAGCATATCTACCTCTTCTGCATGTTCAGGTAGCTCAGGCAGTGCTTTATTTTGTGCCAGCCAGTGGGATCAGCACTTCAGAGCACTAAATTAAACTAACAAAATTATGAAAGCTGACATGTGGTCTTATTTCTTGCAAAAAGAAGGCTGCAGAATTTTTGTCCTTTCCACAATAAATAGGCTAGAGAAGGTCACAGCACTCTTTTGTATATTAAAAGTGAGGCTTCCCTTACCCCTTCTGGTTTAGAATAGCCAGTTCATGGTGCACTCTGTCAAAGAGATATGTCATGATCCAGGGCTTAAGCCAACATCAAGCTCAGTATACTTCTGACCATTCCAGAATTCTGTCTTCTTCAACCTATGTGGCATGGGTGCTGGCTCCTGGCAGTCACCTTAAGTCATGCATTTCTGCTAATCCTAAAATGAAGGTGCAGAGAAGGCAATTACAGAGAAACTTGTGTTTTCAGGTTTGATAAGTCAGAGGGCTAAGGCTGCCACCTCAGAGCACTGTATCCACAGCCTGGAAGATCACAGAGAAGCCCAGCCTTACGCATTGGGCTGGTGAGCTAGAGGAACCAGACACTTCACTAAAGCTGGTGTCTAGGTATCATCCCATCACCTTGATGCTTCTGATTAGATATTTCTGATAAACCCAAGCCTTCACAGGAGCCAGACAGTCAGATCTGCTGAGCACACAGATCAACTGCTGTGTGAACATTCCCCCAGCAAGACAGAGCGATGGGGTTACTGACTCCTGAAATTCTGTGCCTTGACACTGCTGTGAAAATCTGAACCCATGATTTCAAAAGGTCAGAAAAATCCACCTGTAATCTGCACCTTAAGGACAGTGACTGGAGAGAAGAGACTGAGTCATGACTCTCACACAAAGGACTTGTTAGTCCAGTGAATGGCCATACTGGAGCATACCAGAAGGATTTCACTGCCTGCAAACCTTCCATTTCTGCTACGAGAGATCATCTGCCTTCTCTGGCCATGGGCTTGGGGCATGGCTTCTTTTCTGAATGAAAAACCTGGTTCATCTTAACTCTGTCATCTCTTCATATGGCTGTTTTGGTTCAAACTTCCAATATGTCTTTCTGAAAGAAAGAGCATCACTTTAACACGAAGACAAAGCAGGAACTCAATGTACTTCCACAGTTCTAGATGTTGGTAGTGATCTGTACATCAACTGCACCAGGACTTGAGCCCAGCAAGGTTTCTGGCAACCTCCAGCAGTGGGAAAACAGTGCCAGCGGTGCCAACACAGGGCAGTGACTGGGCGTGCCTGTGTTTTCCTGACAGTTCCAGTTACATGGAAACCGTGCTGGAAACCCTCACTCGCTTGGCGAACGAGGAAAATAAAGCGTTTTCTGGAAAAAACTTTCCGGAGCTGAATTTAGTGCTGGATCACCCGGGGTCCTGCCCGCCCTCCCCATGTCCACGCTTGCGGCCAGGCTCTGCAGGTGCACGGGCCAGATCCGCAGCACCAGGGCCAGAGCTCGGCCATGCCTCAGGCCGGCCCCGCAGAGGCTGAGGGCTCAACTCTGGGGTCCGTGCGGCAGGACGTGGAGGCAGGCCGCCCTCTCCGCCGCGCCGGTGGCCAGGCCCGCGGAGGCGCGTTCTAGCGGGCCAGGAGAACGGCAGCGGCGCCCAGCTACCCCAGCGAACAAAAGGCCGGCCCGGCCCGGCCGCTCGCGGGCCAGCAGCCCCAGACGCCACAGCCGACCCCGGCGAGGACGCCCACGCATGGCCGGCAGCAGTAGGGCGGCCCGGCCGGTGACGAGGAGCCGCCCCACGCCCGTACTGTCGCTCCCACCGCCGCCGGCAGAGAAGGGGAGGAGACCGCTGGTCGCCACCGCCCCCCGCCCCGCCGTGCAGAGCCGCGCCCCGCCCCGCCGCGCCCCATGGTGCCGGCGCGGGCGCGGGGCCGAGGTAGAGGCTGTGAGGCCGGCGGGGCGTGCACACGCTGGCTTGCTGCCGCCGGGCATGGAGGGCGCCGAGGCGGCCGCCTGCGGCAGCAGCAGCTCCGCACAGCCCCGCTGCTCCTCCTGCGGCTCCGGGCCGGCCGGCAGCGGCGAGGCGGCAGCTGCTGCTGCTGCTGCTGCTGCTGCGGCGGCGGCGGCCGCCGCCATGGAGGAGCCGCTCGGGGAGGCTCCGTCCCCGGAGGTAACGGCGGCAGTAAGGAAGCAGCAGGGAGTGAAGCGGCATCACCACAAGCACAACCTGAAGCATCGCTACGAGCTGCAGGAGACCTTGGGCAAAGGCACCTATGGCAAAGTAAAGCGGGCCATCGAGAGGTTTTCTGGCAGAGTGGTAAGGCAGGCGGAGAGGCTCCTCTTTTGCCTTTATATATGTATGTGCATACAGTTTTTCTTTCCAACACCCACTTCAGAACGGAACCACCAGGGTGCATCCCCTCAGGGACCCGTTCAGAGGGAGACCAGTCCATGTGGGGGACTGGTGTGTCCCGATGTGGCGGGAGCCCAGAGTGGCCGGCAACCCGCGGGTACCCGGGTCTGCTCCTGCACTGAGAAGTGGGTTAGCATCCCACCCGTGTCAGCGGTCACTCGAGTCCAGGGCTTTGTTTGGAGTGCAAATCCTATAAAGAACCATTTTAAATTTATTTTTTTTTGTCGGGGGATAGTAGTATTTTGCTAACACAACGTTGAATTTGTAAAGGTTGTGTTATATAGGGTACCTTACTGGGTTTTGCCTTGCTTTTACATGGAAGTCCACTGTGAAGTGTTATTCTTTCCCCACAGGAAATTCGCAGTTTAGCGAAACCTGTCACATCCCCTGAGGTAACCAAAGCCACTCACAAAGTACTGTCAGAGGGGCAAGCGTTGCTTCTCCGGTTAAAAATGCCATGATTCAGTCATGCTTTTGTGACCTGAACTTTGCTGACACCTAAAAAAATAGCTGGGACTGCAACCCAGCTCCATTGGTTTTTACGATCCGTTTCACCGCTCAGCGGTGCCGGCTGGCTGGAGACTTCAAGCAGCCCGGAGGTTGTCCAGCAGTAACTCGGCTCCAGCATTTCCTGATCGGTGCAGCACTCCAGCAGGGCGCAGAAATGCAACTGAAGAAATGTACACATTAATCAGAGTTATTGTCATTTTTGCTTCCCTGAAATGCATAACTATTCACAGAGGGCAAGTGAATGAGAAGCAGGCGTTGCATTAAAGATTGCTCAGAGAAATAGATGGTTTTCTAAAGAGCTCTTAATGCTGCTTTTCATATGAAGCAGACTAATTGAGTTTTCACTAGACTTCATCTAAAAGCAAGACATGTCCCTAGTGACGTTACAGGTTTTATCTCATTTATCTTTCCCTTTCGGTTGCCTGGAGGCTCAATACACACCCAGAGGTAGAAGAAACTGTAAAAAAGAAAATGAAATTGCAGATGTCATGGCTTTAATAAGGGACACTTACTTGGCAACTAAATATCTTTGTGTCGACAGTGAAAATGAGTTTCAGCCAAGCTGTAGAGTCATATCATGTATGCTTTCAGTTTATTAGCTCATTTGGAGGCTGGATAAAGAGAAACCAGAGATGGACATCTCTGCACATGCTCACTCCCAGTCCATGATTTTCTAAGTTTGCTGTCTTGGCTGTTTTACAGTTTAAGGCTAACAAAAGCTTCAGTAGTTTGAGTTGAATTACAGAATGTAGTAAAGAAGAAAATATGTTGAAAACACCTTTTTTATAAAGACTTGACTAATCACCCCCCCCCCCCCCCCCCCCCCCCCCAAAAAAAAAAAAAAGGTGACCTTATCGTTAATGAGACTTGGTTTTGGGAAGGGCCCTCAGAGGAAAGGATGTAGCATGGATGTGTACCTCCATTAAGTTAACAACACACCTGTGTTTTTTTGGTATTGTTCTGTAAAGTGCTTCAGTTATACAGCTAAGGATATTTCGATGATGCATTCTGAAGTCAATTTCTATGGCTAGTGCCATCTTGAAATGGAGAAGGTGAAAACCAGAATTCTTAAATGCAGGAAAAATGTTACACTTGCTCTTATCTGTTGGCATGTAGAAGCTAAACAAATCCTTACCAGAGTGTGAGTTTTATACTGTAGTAATACAAGCCTTGGCGTGTGGCGCTTCATAATTATTAACTAGTCTGCAGGCAAGTTCTGGTGTAATGTGTCTGTTTTAACTTTAACATCTGTGAGTGTATGTAAAGTATCCACATTTTGTATACTTACAGAATAAAAGCTGGTTGTCAGGAATCCAGCCAGACCTAAGTGAATGGAAAACTCTTGGTTTTTTTTTCTGACAGTTCCCTTGTTTGACTGTTGCAGAGAACACCAGTTGCTTTCTGTGGGTGAGACAAGGGCATGGACAGAATTATCAGAGAGGGGCAGAGTTTTCCCTCAGTTTTCCCCTAGCCTTTCTCTTCCTTTTCCTTCTTTCAGTTTTTATTAGTGGGCAGTGCTGGCAGTGCTCATGAGCAGGTTGGACTGGATGTATGTCCAGCAGGGGATGCACAGAGCAAGCAATGCAGCTGACAGAGTCTCTTGCACCATGTCCAATGCAAATTGTCTTGCAACTAGCAACTAGGTAGCAAGAGTCCCAAGGTCATCAGTCTGTTTGCTTCCTATTTTGCTACTGGTTTAGCTAATCATCTTTTTCTTTACTCAGGCATAAGCATGTATTTGAAGCTGTATGGTAACAGATTGTGAAGCTGGACCTTGGCAGCAGCATTGTGTTCCCCGTCATCAGCCCTGTCCAAGCAATCCTGTTTGGTCTTTCTGCTTCTTGTCTGTTAACAATCTCTTCAGCTGTACAGCACTTTATAAAGATATTTGCATGATTAGGTAGGCTTTTAATATGAAGCATGAACTTTGGATTTGTCATCATCTGTGTAAATACAGAGCTTAAGAGTGAAATAGGAATCGGCAGATTTGAGTTAGTCAAGTAAAACCAAGATGAGAAAACAGTTCCATGCAGGGTGCAGATATGCCTTAGTCCTGTGTTGCTGGAAATCAATAGCAGGATTTCTGATGAGTTGAATGAAAGTATTACTTGGCAGTTGTTAACAGGTTGCAGGTTTATTCAGGTTGTTACAGTGCTTTGTCTTTCCTTTTAACTGCCTGCCAGAAAACTCCAGGGTAGAGCATATATACATTTAATTTGTTATTGGAAATAACTTACATGGATTTGTGTATTAGTTACCACAGTGACTACAGACACTGTGCATGCCGCACAAAGTGGTTAGAATATTGCCCACTACATGATGTGTGAGGTACCTAATTTTGCCAGCAAGGCTTCCTTCATTAGTACTGGCTCAGTATGCACTGTGTAGCTTATGATATTTTAAATTAAGGCACCTGTTAGTAAGTGTAAAGATGAAGAGAGAATATCACAAGCCTGTGAAGTAACACTCATGTTGACATTTACGTGGGTGTTTTCTCCACTTGTCATCTTGCACATGTTAAACCAAAGAACTGAGCTTTTGTTCATATTATGCATTCAGTGTTTGTTAGCCAAGAAATCCACAGTTACACTTATGTCAGCCTTAGATAAGCTGTGTATTAACCATGTCTGGCCAATCCCATGCGTGGTGCGTGATGATGGTAGATGCTGCTAGGTTCTTTGAGTAAATGATTCTGCTGGGGTAAATACTCCTTGTAATGGAATTTTAAATCACAGATAGGCATTTTCAGTCTTGCTACCTGTCTTTTCCTGACATTCTGTAGAAAGCAATTCCTGGATACAAAAAGGCATTGCTATTAGTTACATAAATGTTAATTAAGAAGCACATACCTTTAAAATGTGGAAGATACCAGGTAAACCCTGTTAAGCTGCCTGGGGCACTTCCAGCAGAGCCTTCAACCTAGGGGTTCAGTACTCTGAAAGGTTTGCAGCCCTGTGTGTGCCTTCGTTGGAGGTGCTGTGCTGGGAGTTATATGCTTTCCCTGCAACTGCAGGACCTGGAGCTTGCTAATGTTGCTGCTTGGTTGTTATATTTGTTACAAACTTCCATGAAGCGCTCCCTTTTATCTGCACCCTTTTTTATCCGTTCTTCTTTCGTTTGTCATCTGCCCTCAGGAGAGATTCTGTCTTTTGCAAAAGCCAGCAGCTTTTCTCCCTTGTGGTGAGGAGCAGCTTCAGGGGCCTTCCCTCCGCCTTCACCTCCCTCTCTGCCTGAGAGCTAGTAGGATATCTTTTCTTCCTCCTCACCAGTAGGTGGAGGAAGCACTATTCTCCTACAGCAGTTCCTCCAGAAAGTTAATTCTGGGAATTGATGACAAGTTGCAGCCCGACATGAAAACCAGGCATACAGTGTGTATTCGTGCAGGCATGTTATATGTGGTGGTGCATGTTCTTTATCTTTTATTCATAGAAGCTCAAGTAGAGAGATGTTACCAAACTAAATTGGCTTCCAAAATAAAATCTTAGGAAAAAAGAAAATCCCCAAAGAAACCCAACAACCTGCAATTTAGAGTGACAAAAATATTTCTAGTCTCAACCCCAGGGAAAATCTTTGCTTCAAAACTGTTCTGCTTAATGGTGCTTTTGCACGGTCTCACAGGGCTTGAGAAACACCAAAACAACGGTAGATAACATAAGAGAAGGACCTTTGCTTTGCTGGTTGTATATCACAGCAAAATGGAAACAGGAATGCCAACAATGACAGCTCTGTCATGTTAGTAATTAAGGCCTCATTTGCCACACAACCATTTGTTTGTGGCACGGTTTTTAGGGGGTTCAAAATAACAAGATAAACGTGTGCTTGTAGGTCACTGGGGCCAGTGAAAGCCAGCTGGGACATTTTCCCCCAGTTTTCTCATCTGCTTTGGTCATAAAGGAGAAAACATTGGTGTATCTCTCTTTCCTCTTATGTGCATGAGCTCTTTTATCTTTAATGACAGGTTATGGTTCCATTTTTTTCCTTGCAATTTCTGTTTCAGTTACTTAATATTGATTTTTATTTTGATCACTCAGAGTGCATTTTCTACAGGATCATGTCCAAATGTGATGCAGACCTGTTTATCTGCGTTTTTTTAGGTTGTTGTTCTTACTATGATGTCTTCCTTTATTGTAGACACCAGTGGAAGTATCTACACAACACTGCTGTGATGTGAAGTGCTTGTACAGTACTTTGCACAGCAGGATCTTGATTTGTGAATGTGGTTTCCACAGCTATGATAATACACTTGAATAATAGTAACAATGGCTTGTATCACTACCCTGGTTTATACATGAGAAAGAAAAGCTTGATGATTAAAGCCAAAATCATCAGAATTATCAGCTAGTTCTGAGTGCATAGCCTAATACCTGATTTTTGTAGACTTGTAGAGTACATAGCATCAGGGTCCTCCGCATGACAACCTTCCCCTGCAGATCTTGGTTTCTCCTGCCTCCTGGGCTTTCTCTTTAGGTTGGGCTTTTGTCCCTGCATGACATTCAGCTTTCATCTCCATTCCTGGGCCTTTTGTACTCTGCTTGTGCTACTGCCTCTCTCTTTGTTCTGGGTGCCAATGCTGTGACCTGCTCAGAGAGTGCTGCCTTGCTCCCTGTTTCCAAGCTGGTAGCTGCCAGCAGAATATGTGCAGTCTCTGGTGGGTGCTGCATACATCTCCTGCCACAGAACAGTTATAGGGGGGCGGAGGTTCCTCAGTCAAAGACTATTTCTTGCAAAATGTATTGCCCAAGCCTCGTTTGTTTGTTTAAGATGTACAGACTGTATTCTTTTAGAGACTCACAATGTGACTAAGTCTGGACAATGTTTCTGTAGTGCTGAAGGCATGTTAGCCAAGCTAAGGTCACCCTCTGTGAAAATTCTTTAAATGCAAGTGTGAAAATTCTAGATCTGAAATGAGTGGAAGTTCAAAAGAGTCTATGGTCTTGAAAACAATTCCACTGGGTGTTGTTCCACCTTTAATTATTAGATATGTTCTGAGACAGCTTTAAAATAGTAAAAGAAAAAGGAAAAAAACCCACTGGGTTTAATCTAATGTAATTCACAGTGAATGTTATGGTCTTGTTACAATAGGAGAGTAATTTTATACAACCAGTGGTAACTAAGTCTTCACATAAACACTTGTATAATTTGATGTTCAGGTCTTCTTTAACGTTTAAAGGCTGCAAGCAGAAATAACGGATTGAAGCATGCAGGTCATTAAAGGAAAGGTACCAGTATACAATACTTGTTTTCTGCACTAAGAATTTTTGCTAGAGAAGCAGAAGGATGTGGTCCAGATGTAGGAATGGCTGAATTAATCACTAGCCACATCAGCTTGAACTTGTTGGCTTGTCAAATCTTTTAAGGAATTAAAGAACAGCCTGTTCTTTCTGAGCTCTGCATGAACATGAAGTGATGTTCCTTCAAAGATGTTCCTCTCTTATAGGTGAAAAAAATAAAATGTTGTTTTCTTCCCCCCCTCCCATCATTGAACTGAACAATTTGAGGCCTGTCAGTTAAATTCCCTGTGTCTCAGCGTATTCTTTTCTGGAGGGATACTACTTGATATAGGGAAGCTAGACTACCTAACAAGGCACATTTTGGCCTGATACACATCTAGTGTGATCCCTCTAAATATGAGATTCACAACAGAATTTAAGCTGATGTTTACAATGCAGACTTCAGCTAAAAACACTATAAAATGCCCAAGTGTTATTACAAATGGTTTCACAGCACCATATGCTAGAGAACACAACAGAAGGGAAATTCCTTGTACAGAGTTTTTCATTAGATGGCAAAATAAGCTGCATTTTTTGGTGGCATGCGTTCTAAAAATTATTAGTATTTTGTAAGAACCACAATGTGGATTTGCCTTGTGGAGACAATTATTGTATATATTGTAGTTTGGGGTCATACATGTTGAATAAAACTGTATGGAATGTGCAGTTCTTGTGAGCAATTGTTTATTCTTTGCAGAGCTGTAATGGCAGTTAGTCTGTGTTTTGTCTGGTAAATAAATAACTAGAGAGTCTTTGCTGGAGCAAGGAATTGAGAGGAGATGTGGTGGTCACGACAGTGCCAAGGAAGAATGCCAAATGTGGGTTGGAAACCATCTCCAGGTATATCAACCTTGAACACCATCAGGTCATGTGTACAGCCATGGCACTCCAAACGCAGATCATGTGGGATATGCTTCCAATGCCCACATATGAGGGATTTGGAAATTGGCTGCTGACCTTTGCTTTGTTGTGGGTATCTCTGTGGCTCAAGCCTCCAACTCGCGTACCACGCTTAACCCTCACGATGCTGATGCCAAAGCACCTTGTCTTGTTATGCAACCATGTCCTCTTAGCAGGACACTTGTTTCCGTTGCTGCCTTGAATATTTCTACTGTGTAAGGTGGAGCCAGGACATGTTTTCTGTTGCAGCTCTGGACAGTGCTCCAACATGAGAAGCCCAGATTTGCCTCTGGGCTTAGAGTGGGATAGGAGCTTGAGCATGGATGGCAAGGAACTGCAATGGCAGCTGTCACCTTCTCCTCTGTTCAGTGGCAGAGCTTCAGCAGCTCCCGAACTGGAGCCTCAGGGGTGGAGGCTGCTGCCAATGCCCAGTTCCAGCGTACAGTTTGTATGGTTTGCACACTACCACTAATGGGCGGGTTGGTGTGGGATCTCTAACCTACAGAGACTATTGATCTTATCTCTTCTTGCTTCCTGTGTAAGTCAGGATTTGTCCCAAAATCACCCAGGCAGGCACCAGGCACTTCACAGCAAAAAACTCTTGCTATGAGGCCTGCTGGGTTGATGTACTTGAGATAGTTGATTTGTCAGAGGAAATGTCTCAGCTGAAAAGGTCTCTGACTAAATATGCAAATGACATTTGTCAGCATTTCCCTCAAATATCTTCCAGCAGATGTGTGTACCGTGTGTGTCCATTTAATAAACTAAACTCAAAATAATTTCCACTTTTCTAGATATATGGGGAATAGCTGGGGCAGAGGGGTGGGAAGTGAACTACAAAGCAAGATAAAAACTGCATATGTGTGTTGTTATATTTGATGACCAATTCATTAAAGCCATAAGTGTATCCAGGCTTTCAATAGTATTCTCCTGCTGCTGCTTCCTGTTCTCCCTGGCTACAAAATCAGTCTCTATGGCTCTCATTTTCTTAGCCACATGAAAGACTTTGAGCATCTGCAAGTTATGGTTTGAGAAGTATCTGCTTTTAAAAAGAATGTATTTATCACTGTGTCTTCATGGGTAGCATAGTACATTGTATAAATTAGTGGAACCTAGACCTTTAAACACTAGGAGGCTGAGACACTCTATGAGTGTACAGTGTCTGGCCATAGCCATCAAACATCTTGGCCCCACACCAAAAATGCCAGATGTTCAGTAGATGTGGAGGCTCTTCTGCAACCTTTGGTGTGTGTGTACTGCCGAGGGGAGACAGTGGAAAGGGTGAGGTTCTAGCTGTCCCTTGCTCTCGTGCCATTTTAATTCTCTCTTTGAGCTCATTATTTTTCATGTTTTGAACTAAAGACCATGGACCAACCCCCCATTCAGTCAGCTAAACTATTGCATGTTAGAAATGCTTAGTGTTTGCTAACTCTCCCCAAGACAGACAGGATTTGCTTCTAGCTCTGGTTTATGAGACATCAGTCCTTGCAGCTACCTCTGGTCCATAAAGGGGTACAGGTCTTGGGTCTTGCTGAAGTGTGAGTGTTTTCAGGTTCTGTTCTTACCAATGGAGGAAAAAAAATCCCCAAATGACCCCCTTTCATTCTAAATACACCAAGCCAAACAGCAACTATGGAAAAGGGGTTTGCTGTAGCTGGCATGTTGTATCACACAGTATCACAGTATCACAGTATCACCAAGGTTGGAAGAGACCTCACAGATCATCAAGTCCAACCCTTTACCACAGTGCCCAAGGCTAGACCATGGCACCAAGTGCCACATCCAACCTTGCCTTGAACGACAGCCAGTTGTAGGTGAATGCAAAATCACAAAATAAATACAGGTCCTGTGATTTATAGGTAGCAATAAGACAGAGAGGATGGTTACATTAATGGGCGACCAATAGTACTGTTAATTCCCAGGTGCCTCCTCAGCCTTCCCCTCTTCCTGACAGCATTTCCCACCCTGCTCCAGCATGGCTTCTGAAACTGTTTGCTTGTCAGGTCCCCTGGGATGCCAGCCTGGTGAAGGACAGGATCTCCTGCCCATTGTGTGGGGCTGGCTGCCTCCATGAGAAAGCATCAATGCTTGGTGGGCTACCTTGTCCCAGTTGCCTTGTCTTCCTGAGTAACATCCGCCAGTGGAAATCCCCAAATCCCTCAGCTACCCTGAACCAAGTGACTGACATGTGGGATGACTTAGCAGAGGGGCTGTAGGAGTGGTGTGTCTTTAGTTCTGAGGTCTGGCTTGAGGGACTTGCAGTTATCCTGATGTCTCACTGTGCTGAGGAGCTGAGTCAGCATATTTGGGCTTAAGCACTACTGCCCTGGAATGAAGACACTTGTTAAGGCATATTAGGCTTTAAAAAAAGTTAATTGTTGCTGTGAAAAGACACTACGCCACATTCAGAGACTAAATTTAGCCATTCATGGTGGACCAGAAAGGCTTGAGTCCTGCTGTTGATGGAGATCTCAAAGCTCCCATATCATGTTTCCTGTACACAGGAAGGCGTTTAAGCTGTGCTACACTTTCTAATCTCCATGAAGCTCCTGAGAGTGAATTATATTTCCTTTTATTTGAAGTACAAGTGTTACTTTTAAAAATTAATGTGAATATTTTTCTGATCACAAAAGGTAGCAATAAGAGTTTGTGATGGTTTGGGTGTTCCCCATGTCCCCCCACCCCTCACTTAAGAAATCACCCAGACTACACTCAGCCAAGCTGGAAATTAGAATGAAGCTTTATGTTTACAGCTTAGCACAATATACAAGCAGATATTTGCAATATATACAGAAATATACAAGTTTAAAAGGTAATGGAGAAACACAACAGCCCTCCCAGAAACCAGAGTCCCCAGGAGGGGCTCTCAACCACCCTTCCACCTCCTTTCCACCCTTCTACCTTATCCCATACTTTGCCTTACATTCAAGGTGATTTTGGAGAATCAGCCAGGGGGGTTGGGAAGCAGAAAGATTAGTTACAGAGACAGCAGGTTAGAGAGAGAAGTGCAGGCAGCCAGAGCCAGAGAGCAACTCTGTTATCTATGTTTGTGGTGTTGTTTTTGTACATCTCAGCAAGCCTATGAGTGAAGTAGAGGTCGCCATTGTTTCCTTTTCACAGCCTATAATCTAATTCTTCTCACCAAAATAGTCCAACCAGCTTCAAACTAGCACAGAGTTGGATAAAAATACCTGTTTGTGCAGTGTGGTAAATAAAAAAGTGTTTCTTTTTTGTTTAACAGTGTTTTGTTGTGGCCTCTGTCATCAATGCAAAAGGATTAAGTCATTTGAACACAACTTTGACAGGGGAAGACAGTGAAGCATTTGTTAAAAAAAACAGCACCTGAGGCACATGTTTGGAGCTGTCATTTATTTGTATTTTTTTGCCAGGATACTCTACACAAATCAAATTTCATAGTTTCCCTCATGGAGTTCCCCTCAGGTGGCTGGGAGCACCATGGCAAAACTTGGCAGTAGTTTCAGCAGGGCCATACTGTGGGATTTTGGTTTGGCATGGGGAAAAAAAAATGCTTTTGGGAAAAGAGAGGAGAATGCAACCTTTCTGGCTGATGATTGCCCCAACACCATGCAACCTGGAGCATGAGCTAGCTGCACTCCAGCACAAGATGAAAATACCTGTGAAATACCTGCTGGAGGCAATACAGGCTTAACAGACTAGTGTAAGTACAAACTGAGAGGGGTTTGCTCTGTCCTCTTGGGAAGACACGTTTTTAGCCAGGCCTATACAGGAGGCATAGCATCTTTCACACTCCTTTCCTTGGCATATTTATTCTCTTTGGGTGAAATGAGGTGAAATAATGAAGCAATGATCTGTGGGTTTAAGCTCTATCTGCTGTATGGGACATTTATGCACCTGTTCTATGGCCACCCAGGGGTTTCAAATGGAAAGTCTGTGGCAAAGCTGTGGTGCCTTCAAGCCTGGTTGATCACCAGTGGGTACCACTTTGTGTGGAGCAATGAGTGCCTTCAGCTAAAGTCTGCAGTGCTTTAACATGCAGGCCAGGGACTAGCCAGTTTTTTGAGCAACAGGGTTTTTTCCTGTGTACAATTTGGGAGTTTCCTACCTGCCTTTCTGTTTCAGTAAAACAAATGTATTCTCCAATCCTGTCTGGCATTTCATGATGAAAATCTGGTCTAGTGGGACCTGTGAAATGCCTCCATGTGGGTTGTGCATTGCTTGCTAGGAATTTGTTGAGGAGAAGGATTTCATGCTGTACTTTAACCTCCTTCCAGCCTTTCTTGGATGAAAGAAAAGCTCTGCAGCCGTGAATGTAACTGGTTATCATTACTGGATGTCATTACTCACTCGCTCCAAGTGTAGAACATCCCCTGTGATGTCTGTTGGTAAAAATGCTGCTCTCAGCTACATTAACACTGTTGTAAACCAAAGAGTGGAGTTCGGCCCTTTGTTTCATTCGAAATATTTGTTTAACACAGGGAAGGACTAAACAATACACTTGAAAGCTATTCGCGTTATTGTCTGCAGAGCAGAGCTTGTATTTTATGATCTGGCTGATCATAAAGATGGTATAAATCATGCAAAGCATTCTCATTTACTTTTTCTTTCTTTTTTTTTTTTTTTCCTCTTGCAGATGGGGCTTGTAGAGTAGAGTTGCAGTCAGATGTCTGCTCCAGGATATTTTAGTTGTGCTGTGTGAGTCCATTAAACAAATGTAATGGCTTTTTGGAAAGGAGCACTGTGTTTCAAACCAAATGTTTTACATAGAGAACATCTGGGTAGTTCTGGGTGTGTGTATGTAGAGCACATCAGACAGCAGCCGTAGTGAGCTCAACTGGGAGGTTGCCTGGGATGTAGTTGTAGGATATGACAGTTCAGTTGTTATGGGAAATAATTCCTATGAAGTATTGCCATAAACTGAATGTTTGGCACAAGGAGGTATATCTGTGTTTTACTGCACACCCAAGTTATTCTTCTTATCTTCCTAGCAAAACGCTAAACCACGTTTAAACAACCTCGTAAACACTGGCACCTCTGAGCTGCAGCATGTGCATTAAAACAAACTTGAGAAAGCTGTTACCATTAAGGGCAAAAGAAGCCTGATCTTTTTTCAAGGAAGCACTATCGATTCCTGCCACAGGCAGTGCAGCACGAGTGAGGGATGAATGCAATATCTGCAAATGGTTTGTGGGATTGAGTTGGAACTGATCGATATTCCAGTGGCATTGCAATGTGTTGCTTTGAGGAACGTGAAAATGCAAAACTAGTGAAATGCATGTCATTAGCCTGACATTAGGGTGTATTTGGGCTACTGGAAGAACTTCAACCTGTTAAAATAATGAGCCTGCTCTTACTTCACAGCATCAGAGGTGATCTATTTGCAGGAAATGTTGAAAAATGTCTTCTTTGGGAGTCAGTTCTTAAATTATTCCTGCAGCCTAACTGAGGACTGTGTGGTTCAAATGAGATTAAAGTTGTGATTTCCAGAGTAGCAATGCAGCTTCCTCTTTCAGGATTGTTTAAGTAAAAAGTTAAACAAAGTGGGTTAGGCAGTTTCTTGCTCTGGTCCCTTGTGGACAGCAATTCACATTGTGCAGCACTGCTTTAATAGTCCTGCTTGGTCTGACATGATTTGTGGTATTTGCTCAGATGAATTTCTGGACCGAGCAGCGTGAGAGGGAATTGCTCCTCACTCTGAGGAAGGTTGTATGTCCAAGTCTGTGTGAAGGTCACTGGCAGGGTGAAGTGGGAAGCCTGTGCTGCTGCTGTTGTACTACCTAACAGCTTAGCTTTTGGTAAGGGGATCTCAGAAATTTGAGTGCTAACTCTCCGTTGCTCAGTTGACCTCAGCCAAAACACGCGCCAAAAAAGGTGTTAGTGTGTGTTGAAGAAAGGGGGCAACAGTCCTGGAGATCACAGAGTCTGGGTGAATTTTTGCCAAAACATTTCCATCTGGGGAAAAAAAACCTGCTGTGCTGTTTCTCCCCTTCAGAGTTAACTCTCCCTGCGACTGCTTACCAAAACAACCTGCAGTTGTGAACTCCTCTTCTAGCAGAGAAAGCTGGAATTAGGTGTTTAAGGCTGCAAAACCACTTGATTGCCAGCCATTTAATTGTAGGAAAGTGTAATTCATTCCTCACCCTCTCCTGTCAATTCTAAGCCCAAACGGCTGCAGAGAGCAGGAGTATTTGTGTTCCTATGTTACTGTTTCAGCTGAACCATTAGGGTAGCCTTGGTAATTTACTTCCAATAAATAGAAGGGAACAACAGAAGGTTCCTCTGCCTTCAGGGGTGTAAATATTTCTCAGAAGTCAGAGATGAATATCTACAAAATGTTAGCAAACTCCTTTCCTCTCTGTATAGCAATTTTCCACCATGTTCTGTCATAAATTCTAGCACAGCCCTTCCAAAAAGGAACCATTAAATAGGCGATGTCCAGGTAAAGCAATGTAGTACTGAAACAATGTTTTCACAAAACCAAATTTAATACAGCAAAATTATCTGCAAGCCCTGGAGCAACATAACCTGGGTGAGTCTTTGATACATACAATTTCCAAGAGTATTTTTCCAGATAAGATGTGGGGTCATGGTTCACTGAATTTCCACCAGAAAGTGGCATTTACATTTTGATTCATTTTGATCAGTTTAGAAAAATATACTAGGTATAGGTGCTTCTGATAGTTCTGTGTCATTAACCCTTCCAGCTATGCTGTTCACACACATCTGTGTACCTTCTGTGATACAATCTCTGTGGCCCACCATCCTTGTGCGGTGAATCTTTACTCATCAGTATGGATCCAAAAGCCTAAACTCTATAAACTCAACTTTTAAATCTCTGCATGCTTCAAAATTTCACTGGGTTGATGAGGAATTTGAGGTGGACAAGCAGTATGGTATTGGGTTTAAATGAGTGTTGTGGTACCTAAAAGTACTGATATTTCTTCAAAAGAAGCAAGACTCTTCCTGGGTTCTATTTGTAGTATTGTACTTCTCATGGTGAAAGAGCAATTCCTCTTTTCTTCAAAGGACTGCTGAGCCAGAACAGTAAAATTAAAGACTGACACAATTCCAGGTGACTTTTTATTTGTGGCAGAAGAGGCACTGTAAAGAAGTGTAAACTCTCACGGGTTCTGAAGCTTCTCTCAACTCAAAGAAATGTCAGAGAAAGAGAGACAATATGCTGAGTTAGATTTATTTACCCAAAACTTCCTCAAGCAAAGTGTGCCAGTGAAGGAAAATGTGCTGTCAGGTGGTTTCTTGGGGAAAAAAAATGGTTCTAAGAAAGAGTTTAAATGACACCCAGCCCTCTTCCTTGTTTAATGTGAATTACAGCCTTGAACTGATACAGCAACTTTCACCTAAACGTGTAAAATCGCTTTAGAGGTTCTGGTAACTGCCGAGGTTGCCATTATTTAGCAATTATTTAACAGCACAGTTATTGCAATAGTTTGCAGAGTGTGAGTAACCCCATTTCCAATTTAAATTACTGGGAGGAATTACAGAAGACTGTGTCATTTTCAAACTGGAACTAGAGCCAGGCAGCAAGGCTTTAAACCTTTCTTCTTAAGAAAGTCATAAAGGGCTTTTACTAACGAAGCAGCCAGGATCTTGGTGTTGTGTTTCATCCCCAATTCGGTGCCTTGGACAATGTGCACTCCTGCTTTGCTGGATTACTTCAGTGTGGTTCACTGCTTATTCACAATGAAAAAACAACACTGAATTAAAGTCCCTCTCTGCTGCCCCAGGTTAGCATTTTGCATTACATCAGCAGCTGTGGTAGCTGTGAGATCAAGCTTCAAAATTAATGTGAAATCTATCCGCCGTTTCTTGGATGGGGAATCTGTAATACCCATGTAACACTGAGAACAGTAAACTTGGGACTTGTGAATTCTTTCACTCCTCTTTAACCTGACTTGCCAGTAATTTAATTAGTGCTAAACACTCTGCACACAGACTTGCAGAAGTTAGAAGTCTGACTGACACAGGATTCACTTCCAGTGACTTCCTCTCTTTTGCACATGTGCTGGATGGAGCTGTGCAGCGTTTGGAAGCTGATCAGTAATCATTGCACAATTCTAACCATATTTAAACATGATAAAAACGGATGCTACTGTGTTCTTTCCTACTTAAAAGTGAAGTAATTTTTCTCCTGCCTCTCCCCCGCTTCCTCTTTCCCTTTTTGGTTCCAACAGCATTGTAACCTGGAAGACAAGCAGTTAGACTTTGCAAAATCCCAATTCACTGTAGCATTTGGCTTTAGGAAATGTGGAACCCAAAAGTAAACATCTGCTTGGCAACTTCACCAGAAGTTAAGCTGTAAATGCAGTTTTCATCTTTTCAGTGAATGTGGCATTCACTGCTGGTTAACATCTATTAAGGAGGAGCAATCCACGGTTGAGGTTGTAAAGCATTTTTTTCATTTTAAATTACAGTTATGAACCTCCATTGCCTCAGGGAAATCCCCTACTCCAGTTTCTTTCCAGACAGAATTTCTTATGTGCCAAACCTTGAACTTCCCTTGAAAGCTTGAAGGTAGTTGGATGTGATATTTGTGAGTTATTACACTTTGGAAAAGAAATAGTCTTCTATAGATCTGTGCATGACAGCCTCAAAACTTCATCTTGGCCATTTTTTTTTCTCTTTAGTACTTCAGAATTAGATCATGAGTCTCTTTTTTTGAGGCTGAGTTATGAACATTTTAAAGTATTAGATATTGCATCCTTGGATAATTGGAAGGATATGGAGTTCCATTTAGAAGTGAATTCGGAAAAAAAGACTTTCTTCAGGAGAAGTCTGCACATGACAGGGACTCTCTCATGATACCAGCCTTGGGCTACTAGACCTGGCAGGCTGTGGTGGCAAACATCATCTTGTCAGATCTCTGCTTTTCAGAGAACCTTTACAGCTCTGTTGCTACCAGAGCAAACCGTGGATCAGGGAGGACTGAAGTGAGTGTAAGTTTGCATGACATGCTGTTGGGACAGTTGAAAGAGGAGGGAAGGGGCAATTCGAGGCAGCTCTATGGGAAACTGTTACTGCTAAGGGCGGTGATTACCTGAGCAGTCCTATGACTTGAGACTTCAGTAATGTTGCATGACAACCTTTTTATTTTGGGAAGATCTCTGGTAGATCTCTGACATGAGTGGACTGTTCATTTCTGAATTCTGCAGCCCTATCCTCACTGTTTTTAAGATTCACTGCCTCACTATGATAAATCAATCACCAGTTTGCTAAATTGTGTTTTTTAAACACTTTTGGAATTCAGATCTATGCTAAACCAGATGAATGCTTTTTTTTAAATTTTTTTATTCCCAGGAGTAAAAAAGGTCCTAAAATGTTTAATACAGAGGTGTAAGATCTGTCTGCTAGAATAGATGACTCTAGGCCAAGATTCTCAGCGCTAAATGAGGAAAGGTCTGCCAGGTGAATTTGTCAGAGGGTGCATGGTATATATATGTTAAGTTTCATATACAAAGCTGAAGATAGCAGGTATCAAACAATGAAGGGATGTAAGTTTTCCAGTAGGGCAGTAGTTACTCAGGAAATGCACTCACAAATCCTGCTAACAGGCACCATATGCGAGGGTGAGGAAAGAAGTGGAGGAAGGGTGTTGTACGTGTTCCTCCTGGCACCCACTTTGTATACGTACAACATAAATGTCTTCAGCTGGTGCCTTTTACTGCTCATTAAAACGTGGTTCCAACAGGCGTTTTTCTCTGTGAATAAAGGGGGAAATAGAAAGAAGATATGATCCCAGTGGCCCAGTGTTTGTGATTAGCTAATTCCTCTTCACTTGATAAATCATCATTTATGGTATGATAGCAGTGACTGCGTCCGGCAGAAGCGGAAGAGGAAAATTAAGCCCAAGGTAATCGTACGCTGGTTCTCCAAGAGGCACTGGCACGTTGTACCTCAGCTTATGCAAATAGCATTTTGATTTAACATTTATCACACTGACTTGGGACTTCTTAGTGCCTTGGCATGAGTTTCCCTACATGCAGTCAGTGATGGAGTGTCAGTAAATCAGTTTTGGAGGTTTTTTATGTGGTGCATTGGGAAGAGGGGAATGAAGCAGGGAGGAACAGATGTTTGCGATAGGCTTTTACTATACAGAATAAGGCAGCTGTAAAAAATACCCTTGCCTCTTCAAAGCAAATGAACTTGAAAGGTGCATCATGGCACATGCATCCTCAGCCTTCATGTGTGCAGCTGCTGGCTCGCAGCAACAGCAGCATTTTGCCTTTGGTAATATCCATGACACAAACATAGAATGGAACAGAAGTAGTGGGCAGAAGCGCTGAGATTTAGATCAGTAGGGTCGCACTGGGTACAGCTAGCACCAGTTACTGCTTCAATCAACTCCCCTGCTTACTGTGTAGTTTGCTAACATATCAAACAATAGAGTTGGGCTGTTGATAAATAATTAATAAGGATTTTTTTGCATACTTGTCTCCCAGGCAGTGTCACCATGGAGATCAACTGGCTTTTAGGATCTGAAAAGTAGCAATCTCCAAAACAAAGGCGTTGTGTCAACCTTGCTCTTTCTCTGAGGGAGCTCTCAGAGATGTGTTAGTAAAATGCACAATGCCAGGCACTAATGTGGCTTCAACTCACAGTGGTCTTTTGTCCAACTTTTCAGTGAATGTATGGAGTGTTTTCTATGACCTTGCAGAAGCTTGGTCTTAGAACCACACGTCCTGCATGGTGCTCTTTATTGCTACATTTGTCCTGACACTGGAATCTCAAGATAGCTGTTTTTTTCAGCAAATGGACACAGCAAAGATAGACTCCTGTGGGAAGAGGCTAACAAGACGTCTGTGTGAGAATATGTTTGCAGAAGCCTTTGGATGGTTGGCTCCCCTCTAGGGATATTTGTCCATGGCTCCTTATTCCCACCTGGAAGGTCTGGAGGCCAGACAGACAGCTATTCAGCCCATCCTCTGCCTTTCCTTTCTGTTCTTTGTGCAGCCTCTGAAAATGCCATTTCAATGCATTTCAATGCATTTCAATGCAACTGCATTATCAGTGCGCCCCCCCCCCCCCCCCCCCCCCCCCACCTTATCATTGGATTGCAGCAACCTCAGGGACCACCCAATTTCATAGCTTTGTTTCTCTTCCTTTTCTGTCGGTGATGTTTGGGTCAAGAGCCATAGGCAGAGACTCCCTTGGAAAAAACATAATACAGTGCCAGACTTAATTCTTTCTTGCTCAGCTCAGTGGAACTGGAGAAAGAACAATGTGCCTTTTCTCTCCCCACCCCCAAACATCCTCTGCTCTCCCTTTCTCTTCCCCCCTTTGCTTGATTCACCTATTCTTTACCTCCCTGCCCCTGTTGGCACTTGGCACATTTTACTTCCCACCTCTGAGTCTCAAAGAAAGGAAGCAGAGCTGTGAAACCAGATGGGCTCACCCACTTCCCATTGCTGGGTGGTTACAGCCTCAGTTCACAGCTTTTGGAAAGGAGAGGTTTATGTACTTAACCCTCCCCTCCCTCTTTACCCAAACAAAGTATTTTAAAATCATTTTATTTCAGCTACATTTCTGACATATCTCTCAGACGCAGCAATCTGGTTTCTCTTTCTCAAGGGACTGCACTCCCTGTCCTGATGTCATTTTCCTCACTCCACAATAGTATTGCAAAAGCCTGTTGGAATTTGCTGGAGTGCGGGTGGTATGCACAAGTGCTGGAACCAGCTTAAAAGTCACAGCCCCCATGGTGGAGAAAAGTTTGTTCGTATCTCACCACAGTCCTAAAAATAGCTTTGGGAGATAATAAAGACTGAATGTACTGCATGCAGGAATTGCTTGGGAAGGTTCAGTGGTTTGTGGCATTCAGGTGGTCAGCCTGGGATACCACACTAGCCAACTTAAAAATCTATGACTTTCTGCCCTGTGCTTGGTTCTACCTTTGTTTGTATGTGCACATCTCACCTGGAAATGAGGCAAACCTAAGTTCGTTAGATTAAAACAAACACGTGAAGCAACTTACTGAAATCAAGAGGAACAGCTTTACACTTTGCTGAAAATACAGCTTTGTTGCTCATCCCATAAATGATGCCAGCAGTGACTTAGCAGACATAGAGATCCGATGTGGAAATGGGCACCTACTGCCTGCCATATCTTTTGCCAGATATTCAGACTTTGATTCAGACTTCTGTATAAGATGGTCTTGATCTGCCTCTGTAAAAAGACAACCACACTCATTTTGCTCTGCACAGCAGCTTGGACAGGAGGAAAAACATTTCTCTTCCAGACAGGACTGAATGTACCCAAAGCCTTGCAACCGTCGTCTTTTTGAAGTATTTATAGTTCAATTCAAGTTATTTGTACCAAACAAAAGCAAAGAAGCATGAAGTGTGTTGGAAAATACTTAATAATCTCTCTACACCAGTTCAGAGTGTCAATATAAATCCTCTTTCCAGCAAATGGAGACAGGTAATTTATTGCAGCTTCGAGGAGAGAGGCTTATTTCTCCATGCTTGCTGCCCAGCAGACTCTGTAAGCAAACTTGTGGAGGAATGAGAAGCCAAAAGTTATGTGCCCTCTTTCCCATCTACTTCTGGAAAGCAGAGGAGCAATGGAGTGGGAGCTCTACTCATGCAGAGCTGGTGGGAAATGCTGGCAGTATCACAGGTCCACAGCCCTCTGCTTTCTGTGCCCTGGATCATACATTTTGGAGAGGGTATTCTTTCTATCTGCTTCTGAGCAGAGACTAGTACTTGAACTGGCAGTGAAGTAGAGGTGGTTTCAGTCCATCTCTTGTGTTCCTTTTTCCTTCTCTTCTAACCCTGTGTGTGGGACCATAGAACTGAATGGTTTGGATTGGAAGGGACCTTCAAAGACACAGAAGAGATACCAAGGATGTTACTGAGGCATGCAGTCAGTATTGATCCCCACAGGGACCATCACATAGCCTAGTTTTGAACTGTGACCTTGATGCTTATGCATGTGTTTAAATTTACATGTGTGAACTGCCCTACAACAGCCAATGGCCTGCTCCTGTGAAGTTAGGCAGGTGCTAAAGTGTTTTGCCATATTGGATACTGTGTCTGCAGGGGCTTTGGGTGTGCTTGACTGTTTTGTTGGGGTGCTGCATTATTCTGAGTGCAAGGTCTTGGAGTTATCTGAATTTCTCATTAAGACGAGAATCTAGGAAAAAAAACCTAATTCCTCTACTAGTGGAGTTACTAAAAATAAGTTAATTACATTATCTAAGTTTTAAAATCAGCAAAATATATTGATACCATATGATAGAGATATGTTTCGAGAGTACCAAAGGGACTAACAGTACCTTCTCAGAGGATCTTAAGATGGAGTATTTGGAGTAGTTAATGTAGCTGATGTAAAAAAGCATGTTGCCTTTGTTCTCATCTTGATTCATAGGCTGTGACCCTTAATGAATGTTCATGTTGCACACAGTGGAGATGTTGCTTTCAGAGAAAGCAAGGAAAATAAGCAGACAAGCAAGAAAGACAAGAACTTAAAAATGAACAACCAAGCCATTTCATACAGTATTACTCAATTAAGATTATTTCTTATTCCACTTGAGCTGTTCAGATTCATCGTGTACCATATCAGGCAGCAGTCCTGTAAGTGGGTTTTGTAAAATGCAGTTGGCTCTGTCTAATCTTAAAAGCATAACTGCACTTTGAAAATATGTTTTCTGGAGCTAAATATAGAAATATATTTTTGAGTAAAATACATTTCATGAAGTTCCATTATTGATAGTTTAGACTACCTGGAGAAGAGATTTGTTTTACAGCCTGATACCATAACATAAAGCTAATTATTTGTATGATGTAATAAATGTCTAAAAAGTGATCATGGCTTGTAACATTTCCAAGAACCTATGCAGGTGAAAGATACTTGGCTGGCAAAAATCCTTTTCTTAGAAGGATCAAACACTGTCCTTCTGCTCTGCCTGTCCTGCTTTGGGATGTTGCCACTGACTGATTGCCCAGCCTTTTAGACCAGGTCACCAGGCTATGAACTTCTGTTAGCCTCTTAAATATGGAGCCTATTTGCTTTGAGTTTGTGCAGGCTGCCATGCAGACAGTGTGGGGTAAAAAGTATTTACTGAGATCCCTTCAAACCTTTCACTTCCCCAAGGCACCTTTTGAGGGGAAAAATAGCAGCTGAACATGGGGAAGGGTATCAGAAATCAGCCTTTAATAATCAGATGGCTTGTTAAGCCAGGCAGTCCTGTGATGTGTTGTACAGTTTTGGAGGGAGAGGCAAAGAGATGCTACTGTCCTTGTTTCCTTTAGGAGTGATGTCAGATTTGTTTCAGTGTCTCCTAAAAGCAGATGAATAGTGCTGTTTCACAAAATCACAGAATGGTAGCAGTTGCAAGGGACCTCTGGAGGTCGTATTTCTGGAGGAGATTCCACAACCTCTCTGGGCAGCCTGTTCCAATGCTCTGCCACCCTTAAAGAAGTTTTTCCTTCTTTTTCTCTACTTGTTTCCCTAGGTTTAATTAATAAATGATTGCATTCTGCTTTGAGCCCACTTTCATGCTGTGAAAACCACGATATCGGTTTGTTAATATGTGTGGGTATCTGAAGCCTTGCTCCGATGTGGAATGCTGTGCCCTGGCCAAGGGGCATTGCTTCCTCCACAGAGCATTTGCTGTTGGTCAGGATTGCAGGGAGTGATCTGAGCATGGGCACATGGATGCTTAGCCAGCTGCCCTGGCTCCACTGGCATTATATATTTCATACCTGTCTGTTGTCTTTCCTTGTTTGCAAGTGCCAGACACTGTGATCTGAAGTAGCTGAGAGAGGGAAGACAAAGTCTTCAATGTTAAAACCTGAGATATGTGTTCAGTGTTTCTTCATGTTGGGATGAGATCTTGCAGTCTGGATGTCACTGACAAAATCCAGGTACTTCAGACTGGGCTGCTGAATTCTACCCCTGCAACTGGGAAGTGATGTTTTCAGGAGTGCTTGAGTAACATCTTCAAAATTCGGTTAAACTTTTAGGTATAGCCTGTGTAAATGAAGGCTTCTAGGTGCCTTAATATCTCTTCAGCATGGCTTCTGAGACTGTAAACTGCATGGCTTCTGAGACTGTAAACTCTCTGGTCCTGTTAAAAAATATGTTTCCAGGCAGCACATCTGTTTGTATTTGAAGATCAATCTAAACATGAATTTAAAGAGTGTCACCACACTTTTCAATCACATTTGCATCTTTCTGTCTAAAAATGTATGTTTTCATAGATGCAATTATTCCATGGAGGCCATTTGCAGTAATTATATGTAGACAAACAAATGTCCTGTCTGTGAAGCACAGAGTCAAGTTAGTAGGAGATTGGTGTACCCTCTGGCATGTTGTTAGTGCTTTACCAGCCATCAATGGTGAAGAATTTGCTCCCCGTTGTATATTTGACAACGAAGCCCTTCTTAAATTCTTCCTCAGAGCCAAGTACAAGGCTGTCTTTTAATAAAAAATGTCTATATTTATTTCTTGTAGGAATGCACATGGTGCTCCAAGAGCCACCCACATCCTTCTTGTATACAGGGTGTATTTGCATTTGCAGTCTGTCCCAGTGCAATCATGGGAAGGGGGGGAAAAACCATCCTCAATATTAGTTTTAGTTACTTTCTCCATCTCTAGAGTTACTTGGAGATACTCTTGATCACTCATTCAAATAAGATCTGTTGTATTACCTTTTCTAGAAATAGGTGAAATGTAGACAAGATCATAGTTACACTGTTACCTATAAAATCTTTATCCCAAATGTTTGGTCAAGTGCGAGAGAATTAACTTGGTTTTAACATGCACATCACGGTGTCCTCTGAGTTTTATTTCTCTGTTCTGCTGTCTTAAAGTAGGGTAGCTCTTGATCATGAGCTTAATTTCAAGCAGGTGCTGAAATATTTGAGAATTTGAGGGAATGGGGCATGTACTTAATTTTTTTTTCAACAGTGTTGCTTTTCAGAGTTGTGTTAGGAAACCTGATCCTTTAAACTAGCTTCTGTTTATGTACATTCGAATCATATAGTATTCTAAGTTTCTCCCTTATTTCTTCAATATCCTTGATGCTACATAGTACAAAGAAAACAATACCAGTCATGCCACTTGCAATTACTGAAGCACATAAATCACAGATGTACAAATATTTTCCCAGGAGAGGGACACGGTAATGGGCTGCATAGAATGGCAGAAGTTTTGTTTACCCATAGAATCATAGAATCAACCAGGTTGGAAGAGACCTCCAAGATCATCCAGTCCAACCTATCCCCCAGCCCTAGCCAGTCAACTAGACCATGGCACTAAGTGCCTCATCCAGTCTCTTCTTGATCACCCCCAGGGATGGTGACTCCACCACCTCCCTGGGCAGCCCATTCCAATGCCAATCACTCTCTCTGCCAACAACTTCCTCCTAACATCCAGCCTATACTTCCCCCAGCACAACTTGAGACTGTGTCCCCTTGTTCTGTTGCTGGTTGCCTGGGAGAAGAGACCAACCCCCACCTGGCTGCAGCCTCCCTTCAGGTAGTTGTAGACAGCAATGAGGTCCCCCCTGAGCCTCCTCTTCTCCAGGTTAAACACCCCTAGCTCCCTCAGCCTCTCCTCATAGGGTTTGTGTTCCAGGCCCCTCACCAGCTTCGTTGCCCTTCTCTGGACATGTTCCAGCACCTCAACATCTCAGCAGGGCCATGATGGTTCTCAAAGATGTATTGTTGATTTTAAAGGAGCTGGTAATTTATTCCTTGAACTCTGGCTTTAAAAAAAAAAAAAAAAAAAAGTCAGAATAAATATTGAGTATAATAAAGGCCATGCTGCCATTCTGTATGCACAATGCCCTCACCTTCCCTCTCCCACCAGCTTCTCGCCATTGTTGGCTTCTGCATTTCTCACAGGGCATGAGCTGACCTCTGCGATTATTTATGGCGTTGTTCAGATAAGGCTTTTTTTCACAGGCAGCACACATGCACACACTCACAAGGGCTGCTGCAAATCTGAATTTATATTGCAAGTTCAGCCATCACTTCCTCTGTTCCCACCCTGCCTTTTGGAAAGATACCCAGTCACACTATGTGCTTGAAAAATGGTTGCTGATTGAGGAAGGATGCAGGAAGGATATGGTTTTGCAGTGATTGCATAAGTGCTGTGTAGAAACTGAAAGCCATGGGTTTATATGAGGACGACTTTAGATGTGAATGTCAAAGACTTATTTCTTCTGATTTTTAGATAAATCATAATTCCTGAAGCAATTTGTCTGCTTTACAGAGCTGTAGAGCAAGCTGTGTTAATGTGATCCTTTATGTATTAAGATGGACAAATGCAGATTTGCAATCAGCACCGCAGGTTCCCTGCCTCTGTTCCATCAGAGATCTCCAACTTATTTCAGATAAATTGCCTCCAGAGCTTCTATTTGAACTTGTCAAATGCAACCAGGTCTAGGCAAATGTACATCCATCACAATCTTTTGGGAGTTTTACCGTTTGCCTCAGGTGGAGAGTAATTAGAAAGCACAGAGATCCTTCCAAAAGGCGCCGTGTTCCCCCCTAGTGAAATCTTAAGACCTGAAGAGCCCCAAACTTCATGTCACCTGTTGCAGTAATGAGTGTATTTATTGCTATAAAATGAAAGAGCTGGAGCATGGAGGTTTGTACTTTAAAGCTTTGTATTTTAAAGCTTTGTTTTTTTCATCCCATGTTCTGCCAACATCTAACATCTGTATTGAACTCTCCTTAATGGATTGTATGCATCTATTCAGTTCCAAGAATAATGCCTGATTTCTTGAATTTATAGGTTGCCATAAAATCCATTCGTAAGGACAAAATTAAGGATGAACAAGATATGGTTCACATCAGACGGGAGATTGAGATCATGTCATCCCTCAGCCACCCTCATATCATCACCATATATGAAGGTTAGTGAATGCAGCTCTCCTTCCTGACTGCTCTGTTATGTTCTTGCAGACCTGATGTTCATGTTTCTTGAGATCAAGCACCAAACAAAACCCTACTCCTAGTGTAAACCATTCCTTACCCAAGAGACTGTTTAGAGCACTGTCTTCAATCTGAACCACCAGTGGTTCACAGATGCATAACCTTTTGCCTGGAGGAGTTTCTTCCCATGTAAGTCAAGAGCTGTGTTGATGGCAGGTGGGAAATTGTTGCATGATCACCTCATCTCCTTGATCCCCTTCGATATGCATTTATATCCCCACTCCCTAAACCAGTCTCTGTATGCTTTATTTTCCCTGAACTTCATAAAATCAGTCTTACCTGCTCTAGTCCTTTGGTCTTCCCCTACCTACCAGTTAATCTTGCCGGTTCTGTCATTGCTTCTGTTTCTCCTGAATCCCAGCATCCACTTCATAGCCACCTCTGCACACTTTCCTGTCAGTCTGGTCGCTGGTTAATCATTCCTGTTTCCTCATCCTGTCTTCCCCTTCTAACTTCTTTCTTCCAGGGACACAGCTGGGAAGCCTGCTAATTCCTGTCTCTGGCAGCTGCTCCCTGGTCCTACAACAAGGAGCAGGAAGCCAGAGGCATTCCTCCCTGATTTGCCTGTTTGTTTGTTTGTTTATATACTTATACAGTGTCACTCTGTAGTAAAATCTCCTTCTTCCTTCCTTCCTGACTCAAGCAACATCCTAGCTCTAGCTGGGATGTTCGGGCTGAGTACGTGCTAAAAGGCACTGGCCACGAGGTCTGTTGGTGCACTGAGGACAGCTGCATGGCAGACCCAGGGTATGGAGTCCAGAGTTTCAGAGGGACCCAGGTTGAGCAGCTTTGTCTCTGAGGATGTCTTCCCCTATGTGCAGAAGAGGCAGCCCAGATTTAGCCCTATATATTTACATACCCGTGAGGTAAAGCGCAAGGTGATGATGTGTATATGGCAACTCTGCTCTCAGAGTTGATACGACTGATTAAAACAAGGACTGGCTTGGCATACTGTTACAGTATCACATATTGAGTTATTCAAAAGCATGTTCTTGTACTTGAAAAGAGATGAATATCTGTCTTTTTATTGAATAAACTCATAACAGGGTCTGGGAACAGAAAAAGGGAGGGATGCTGTGTCAGCATGTGGGTTGCAAATGGAACAAAAGTTATTTCAAATGCGCACAGGAACTCAGACAGAAAAAAGATTAAGCATACTGTGGTCCTTTGACCAATTGCCCTTCTCATCCTTACCTTAAATAGTTTTTACTGAGTTAAAACATTTGTAGAAATTTAAAAGATGACAACATTTTTAGGAAGCAGGCAATAATTGTCACACGGGAACAAAGCCTTCCCCTCTGGCCCCGTGGTGGCAGGAGCAGTGTTTCTGCAGCAGAGCCAGTGAAGCTCCACCATGGTGAGTACATCCCGTCTGCTGGAGAGTGAGAGCCTAGGGCAGGTGATCTTGTGGTCCTCTTACAGTCCCTCAGCCAGCAGTAGCACATAGTGGTGACAAACCTGGAGGCAGGTTTTTTTCCCTCATTTCTGGGATTGTTTTCCATTCTGTTACTACTTGCATCCTTTTCCTTTTTCTAGAAAGCAGATCAGCCTTTCTGAGCTTTGTATGTTTAATTCTTGGCCTGAAGGGTTGGCCAGTGGAAGTCAGCTTCTTGATTGGACTGTAACCTATTGGAAGGAGTTACACAGAGCAGAGCTATAGCAGCTGTACAGCTCACCCAGAACTGTACAGAGTCAATATTTAGCCTTTGGCAGCCAATTCTGTGATGTAGGTATGGCAGCATGGGGAAGATGTGTGGTTGTGCAGCTGAGAAGGACCAATTATGTGCTGCCAGAGATAAGGATGTGAGCTCAGGAAACCTCAGATGCGTACTTCATTTTAAAATGAAGAGTATCTGTAGTGAAGTTAAGGGAATGCATCTAGGACTGAAGTATTTGTATCTTCCTGAAATTGGATTTTAAACACATGCCTGCTCTTCTTGAGCGATACGTAACAAGTGACAAAATTGCTGTCCTCTGACATGAAATGTTGAAGTAATTAATTCCTTAGGGATGGGTTTAATGTTATGTCAGAAGTCTGGTATCCCTCTCTAGCCAAGAGAGATCAGCATCTACCCAGGGTGGTTTGCTCCCTGCTGGGTGATATTTTTTCAAATAGGTGGTATAAACAACATACTGGAGGCTCCTGTTGACTATAGATAGAGTCTAGCTGACTAACCTAGATCAAATGCTTAACTTTTAAACTGAAGCCACCCCACAGATACTCTTTTCCTCTCTCACTAATTTTTACTGTGATTTCCAAACTGCCACTGCTCCTCTGACAGTGCTTTCTATAGGTGCCAGGTTGCACAGATCTACCTATGTGGACAGTGCTGTAACTCCCTCTAATATCTTTGAAAGCTCTTTGTATAGCATTTACAAACATGTGTTTTCCTTAAGTAGGATCCTTGTTTAGGTATCCTTTTGACCTGCCTGCTCAAAACCAATTAACCTCTGAATTTGTCAACTTTATGTAAACACAGGCTTATCCACAGGCTTATCTTTTTTTGATACTGAGCAAATTCAGATGCGTGGAAATGAAGCTTTCCAGTTTAGAGACTTTTTGTTAACCTAATCAAAAGGCACATACCTTGCCCATTACTGTGAGAGCACAGTTGTGATTCCAAAGAAATTCCATCCTCTCAGCAGGGTTGTAATTGGCAATCTGTTGAGCACGACTGTGAGGGAAAGTGCTCTTTCAAATGACTTTAAACTCCATGCAAGGGACTGGATAGATGAAGCTGTGTTTTGATTTCAGCATGTAAATGTTAATTTATAGAATAATGCCTCTGTCCATTCATCTGCCTGTCTCCTCCACTGCCCTCCATCTTTCCACTGCCCTATTCTTTTTTGTTGCCTTCAGAACTCCTGGATTTGAAAATAAAGCCTTTGAGAGCTAACATATTTTTCCAGGAGTAGCCTGAGTGCAAAAATCTACCTCATCTGGCAATACTTTATAAAAGTTAAACCAGGCAAAGAGCATCAGGCCTGATTCTGCAAACATTTAAACATGTGTCAGACCAATCCTGAGAGTGAAGTTATGCTTGGTACGTTCAGGAGAGGGCTTTTGAATCTTTGTAGTGTGAAAAACAGTGCCTGCATGAGTGTTTCTGTGCCGGAAGAGTTGTCCTTGGTTAGCATAACCCTACAGAAAAGTCTGTCCATTTGCAAATGAACTTAAAAATTAATAGATTATTAACTAGCATGTTAGTATAAGAAGTTGAACAAAGATATACGCTGAAGTATGAATAAATATGAGGATCAGAACTTGGTGTCCCTGGAAGATGATGGCATTCATGTGAACAAGTAACTGAAGGCATGTGCTGAGCTGCTTTGCTGAAATGGGACCAGGGATGCTTGGAGGAGTGCTGGACCCTTCACAGCAACAAGGCACAAAAATTGTTTCCCATGTAAGAGGGGCTTCTTACTTTTTTTAGGTTGCATTTCTGGTATTCTTAAGAAAAAGCACAGATATTCTCTGTCATATATCTATCAGTCCACAATGGATTGAGATAGAGTTGCATGCTTTGGTTAACTGGGAAACCGCTTCAGCTCTTCTGCACTTTCAAATCCCAAAGGTAACAGAAGCAGATCTGACAGAGTGTAATGATGGTCCTCAGTATTTGAGGATGTACTCAGCTTACTTGCACAGTACATGCCTAATCTCATACTTTGTGCCAGATTCCACGCCCCAAAAAGCAAATGCATGCTTGATGTTTCAGACGCACATAGGCCTATGGCCAGTACAGAGCTCCTTGAGTTGAGTCAGTCAAGTCACCATGTTGACAGTGAAAGCAGCCACTTTGCCAAAAACTTACCTGGATGGCAGCCAGCACAGACACAAGCCATTGCTGACAAACTGTGTGCCCCCCAGCAATGCCAGCTCAGACAAGTGTCCCCTGTCAACAGTTCTGATGTGCATCCCTGGATGTGGCAAGCAGCTGGATACTGAGGTGGCAGCTCACACTGTCACTGAGTTTGTGCACATGCAGAACAGAGGTAGGTGGCTCAGGCTAACAGTGCTGGGGAGGCAATCCCAGCCTCTCTCCCAGCTTCTGCTCTCTTCTGGTTTCCAGATACAATCAAAACAAACTTTAGTGCTTAAGGACCTCAACCATTTCTGTGTGCAAAACACCATAAAATGCCAAAAGTTCTTCAAAACATCACATGAACAACTGGGCTTTAAACAATTGGAAAGCTGGAATGATCCTTTTTTATTCATTAGGCAAGAGAAAGTACTTCAGTGGTGACACTATTTAACCGCATTCCTAATTGATTTCCTTTAATTATGTAGGCTTTTGACCTTTGAGTGCTTTATTCCTATTGTTTTCAGTTGATAACGTCCAAGAACATAAAGTAGTATTTCGAGAGTCTGGTGATAGTAAGGACACAAGTATAAACAAACTTAACTCTTCAGTTACTGTACCCCACCTTTATGAGTTTCCTGTCATTCAGGGTGATTGCCTAAACAATGCCTTGCTGGACAAAACCTGAACTCAAACGTGTGAGATCAGTGGTGGGTCCAACTCAGATATCAAAATGATTGCATGCAATGATGATATTTATTTCTAACTTTCTATTTACACAGTCTTCCCTCTGCAATGTAAATGTTTGCTTGTCTGAAGTTCCTCAGCAGTCTGCAATCATAAAAAAAAGAAGAAGAGTAATTTGCTCTTGTATTCTTTGTTGAAACAAAAGGCAATTGGTGTAACATGTTATTATGGCTGAATTAGCAAATCTCATTTTTCATTCCTTTTTAAAGAGCCGACCCCCAAAATCTGCACATTCTTGGTCTCATTCTCTGAGAAATAACCTCAGCAAGGACAATGGTTTTCCTTCTGATGTAATCTTGCTGGGGAGTAAATCCTAGCATGCTGTCTAATTTTAAATGATTATTGCAGAATCATAATTGTATTCCTTTAATTTAAGAAGAGATGCAATTTGGTTGAGTTTCAGGAAAACAATTTAACATAAGCTTAGCTTTAAAACACTTTATATCTCACTATCTTCAATGATAATTAAGTATATGCATACATTTATGCATATGCATGCAAGTGGCTTTCTACATTAGTTTCGTGTCCACTGTATTTTCTATTTAAAAATAGTCATAAAATAATAATAAAACCCAAAATGAAAATATGCCACGGGGCTGTAAGGCTTTCAAAGCAGTCAAGAACACAGAAGAGACACGGTGCTGCATTTCTGAGGTAAAAACCACTTTTCAATACCCACATGGCTTTTTGAAGAATAATTCAAGCCTTGTTACACGAGTGAGGTAATTGGGTCATATATGACTTTTCTGAATGAAAAGGTTATTCTAGTCTGCATCTCCAAAATTAAAAACAAACTCTCTTGTTCTTTTGATTTGGCTGACCTTTAATAAAAGAGCATTTTGTAGCAGTGGAAAGGTACTTCTGTCTGCGGCTGTTAGGAGAGTAATAAAAATACCGCTGAATGGAAAGACACCAGATGGAAGGAATGTCAACATACTGGAACTAATTTAGGAGATTGCTCTGATAGAGAGCAAAGGCATGAGGAGAATTCAAATGGTTCCAGTGCGAAGAGATTGGCCGCCCCTCTTAAACTAACAAACTAAAATCCTTACCCCAGGGTTACATGTAAACCAAATGGAATCAGCCCACAAGGAGCTAGTCCATTAGGGGGGAAGAAAGAAATCCACCTCCCTCTGCACTCACTTGACTTGAGCATCCTGTACGCTTGGAGGAAGGGCAAAAAGCCTTCTGCTTGGTTTTGCCTTTTAAATTTGATAGTAAACAACTTGAAGGCAAGCTGTCCTAATAGAGAGGTGTACAATGAACTATTAGAACTCTGATTGGCGTTCTCAAAGCCATGCCCCTGTGGGCTTTCAATGCTTTTAGGGTGATGTCCGTCTCAGGATTTTAGAGGGATAGTGAATGTGTTCATCTAGTGTCAGACTTGTCATGTGGACTTTCAGTGGAGGTCACTTTCCTTTAGCTAAAGGGAAGAATGTAGCAGTGGAGTTGAAAGAGGAGTGCTGATCAGCAAGAGGTCCCTACGCAACCAGTGCCATTTAGAAAATGGAAAGCTGTAGATAGAAGCTGAGTTCATCATTTCACGGCCTCTAAATATAAATAAGTGGGGAGATTATATCCAAGAATTATTGCTATAGTAGAACAGCTTGTGAAAGAGACAGCTTGTTGATGTTACAAAATGTACTTTGTCTCAGATATGTCTTTGGTAGTGAAAAGTGAAATTCTTTTCCAGTTTCACATTTATATTCTTCATTAAACTCTGAAGCCAGCAGATTTGGTTTCAATTATCAGTCTAGAAATATAGAACTAAGTTTCTTTCTTTCTTTCTTTCTTTCTTTCTTTCTTTCTTTCTTTCTTTCTTTCTTTCTTTCTTTCTTTCTTTCTTTCTTTCTTTCTTTCCCTCTTTCCCTCTTTCCCTCTTTCCCTCTTTCCCTCTTTCCCTCTTTCCCTCTTTCCCTCTTTCCCTCTTTCCCTCTTTCCCTCTTTCCCTCTTTCCCTCTTTCCCTCTTTCCCTCTTTCCCTCTTTCCCTCTTTCCCTCTTTCCCTCTTTCCCTCTTTCCCTCTTTCTCTCTCTCTCTCCCTTTCTCCCTTTCTCCCTTTCTCCCTTTCTCCCTTTCTCCCTTTCTCTCTTTCTCTCTTTCTCTCTTTCTCCCTTTCTCCCTTTCTCCCTTTCTCTCTTTCTCTCTTTCTCTCTTTCTCTCTTTCTCTCTTTCTCTCTTTCTCTCTCTCTTCCTCTCTTTCTCTCTTTCTTTCTTTCTCCCTTCCTTCCTTTCCTTCCTGTCCTTCTGAAATCCCAAACCAAAACAGCAAAAAACATGTTATAGCTAAGAGCATAGTTTAAAGGAATGCTGTGAGAAGTCTTTCTTTGACCATTGCATCTCAAGCACTCTTTGCTATATGGGTGGAGTGCTGCTCTTTTTCTCTGCTAAGGCTCTTGAACAGACCAAGCTCAAGCAAGCAAGCTTGTAGCCCAGGGGTAGATGGTGTTTCTCACACTGTTGTAGCCTGTGCACTTGCTTATCCCCTGGAGACACTAACATGTTGTTGCCTCACACCTTGTGGTACATCCTTTGTTCCCGATGTGCTCAAACAGTGCTGTTCCTCCCTCCTCCCCCTCTGTGGGCAAGTGGAAGTGTAGCTGCCCCAGATATCAATCCTTTATTCTGCGGGCTATATTTGCAAAGGAGTGGTAATGTTTTGCAACCACTACCCTGCACCACTGAACCACAATGGCTGTAGCAGTACAGTAGCTTTCCCACTACAGCTATCTCAGCATAACTCACCTTGAAGAGTAATGGCTCAGAAGTAAATGACATTCATCTTGTAGCAAGAATTTATCGTGCTAGTGTCTCTAATACGCAGAACTCTTATCTCAGCAATCCCCATCTCTTGGTTTGTGATCGACAGACCATACCTCCTGCTACCATGTCTCGGTGTTGATACTGACACTTCTCTGCTTATCTTATTTGGCCAGCTGTCTGCAGAATATTCATGGTTTGAAAAAGAAAGAGCAGCCCCACCTTTTTTACACATAACCTCCCTCTTTACCTTGACCTTGGTCAGAGCTGAGGAGCAGGCTTGTGTGACACAAGGAGTAGGAGGCTACAGGGTGTTCCTGGGGCAAAACATCCTGCTGAAGCTGTGCTTCTCCATCAGCAGTAGTTGCTGCCAGGGTTCAGGCACACTTCTAGGCGGGGGTGAGTTTCAGAATATCCAGTAGGATGGCAGGTAATAAATCATCCACAACAAAACAAAGAGTCAATCAAACAGTCCCAGAAGCTATACAGAGGTGATCCGTCTGTCATCAGCCCACAGGTTACAGCCCAGGTGTTAACAGGGCAATATATTTATTACCTCATTATTATTTGCAGTAAGTCAATCCAGCCTTTAATTAATGCCCTCCTCTCTTCCCACAGCTGTTGGCCACAGTGCTTTCTTGGAGCATATGTTTATAGAGCTACACAGTGTGCTCAGAAGGGAAATTCTTAAGTGTCTGTATAAAGCCTGTCTAGTATCCTAACTACCTCTGTGAAGATCATGATGTACGTGGTCGATGGTCTCAGACTTGGCAGAAAACCACCTTGTCATGTGCCTGATAGTTTTGACCACTGAATTCCTCTTCAAGAGCGGGTGTGTGCATGAGACATAATTCCTACTGCCTTTCCACTCCCTCCTCCCTCAGTGCAGCTCTCAAGACATTTATGTCCACTGTTCAGTTCCCTCTCTGCAGGAAGCAGCTGTGCAGCCTTTCAGGAGATTCAGTTGATCCTGTGGAGGTGTTGTGAACTGAAATGATGCAGTTGTAAAAAAATACATCCCATGTCTCTGGAAAAAAAGAAGGTTTTCCATTCACCTCTGTTTCTCGGTGAAGTGATAAATTGCTGTGTAATTTTGTGATTGTTCAGCTAGGAGGTTTCTGAGGACGCCTCTAATGTCATTGAAGCCCAAGGGTAGTGCCATTCTCACAGTGCTCCTTCATGAAGAGAAAGAATGTACCAACTTGTCCTGAGTGTGTTGGTAAACTGAAACCTGAATGCAACGTACTGGGATGCTTCTATTCCTGTTGATTCTAGTAAGGTTTTATCACAAAAAGTCAAAATTTGGAACTGTGATTTATGCTCTTCTCATTTCAGTTTTAAGGTATTTATTTCCTAGAACACACTGGAAAAAAAATGTAAAACTGAAAGTAGCTTTAGATGTACATTCCTCCAAACCAAATGCTTTCCACTTCATTTCTGTAGAAATGCACAAAAATGTCTGGCTATTCATGAGACAGATACTGGTCCAGAAAATTTGGATTTTGCTGTGTAAGACTCAAGAACATCAAGGATAATTTGAGAAAACTCTAATGACCGAGTGATTAAGACAAAGCTTGAATAAAACACAGGCTGGGAAAATCCTTTGGTATAGCAGGGCTATTATTGCTATTATTGTCATCAAAGGCACTGAATCTGTGGTAGGGCAGTTGGAGGAGCGGGGCAAGAGGAGCTGAGTGCCCCTTCTCTCTCATCAGTACCACTCTGGTGAGGCAAATATGCCCCTGAGCTCAGTCTGTCCTTGGCTGGTACTTCTTGGAATGTGCAGTCCTATGAGAGTCCACTGAGATCAGTGGCACCATGTGGCAACTTCGTTTATATGTGCATGATACAATAACCCTTAATCAGCTGTTTTTTTTGTGGGGATGGGGAATTGGTGGTTGTTGATTTGTATGTTTACTTTTGGGCTTTTTTAAACAATCAAATCTCGTAAATAAGAGCATTTTTAGTGATCTGTCTCAGCTTCCTGAAACTTTCTTTTTGCCTTCCTAAAGAACCCTGCATCTTCCAAGCTGGGAGAAACAACTGTGTGTGTTGCTGCTTTATTGGTAGCACATCACAGCACTTCCATGTATGACACAGGGCAGTATCAGTTTTTCCCAGACATTATCAGTCTGTCATTCTTGGAGAGGATAGTGCAAGTATAATCCATCCAGAGACGGCTCAACTGGTTTCCGAAGTTTATTGCTAATGAGGATGCACATAGGATGTAATCACTGGCAGGAGCCTCTGCTCTGGGGTACGCTGAGGCCAGCAGACAAGTAAGCAGCCAATTTTATCTGGCTGTTCACTCTCCTTTTTATCAGAGCTGTTTGGCTGGGGTTCAGGGGTGTTAGAGGGAACTGCATAGGCTTTGGCTTGTACAACTGAGTGACAAGGTGTGAGAGGACATGAGACAAAGCCTAAAACCTGTGTTGAGACAGACAGCTTTTCATTTCATTGAGCTGAAAAATGTCTCTTTTCAGTCAGAAACCTGAAATTGATTTTTTGTTTTTTCATTTGGCTTTGGTTGGTTTGGTTTGGTTTATTTATTTATTTTTTAATTATGTTTGAGCCTTGCTGAAGAGATATAGGAAGGCTTCATTCCAGTGGGGCTGGTCAAAACTAGCATCCATTTGTAATAACCCCTGTAACCTCGTTAATTTGCAGATGTTTTGCTGCCAGCACGACCTAGCTTCAGCAGGCTGCTGCCACAGACAAAAAGAAGAGGAAAATCACCATGTTTTAGTATGAGCAGGAGTTATTTACAGCAGGTGCAGGCAATTTCCAGTCAGTCGTAGTGGATTTTGATGTCCAAAGGAAAAATCTATTTAGCAGCCCCCAGGGCATTATGGCAATTTGAGACAGCCCACTTCAAAAGATTAAATGGTTAGTTATCTGCAACTCCTGGGGAAATCCTTGACAGCCTGTGGCACAGAGTACACTTAGCCCCAAAAGCAGACAAATTGTGACGTGTATTAGATGAATGTTCCTTGTGCTGCTTACGTGGGAGCTGTGCCTTGCTGCTGGCTCTGCATGAGTGGCAAAGGGCATATCTGCAGCACGCAATAGGACTTGCAGTGGAGGCAGGAGATAAGTAAGCTTGTGGATACTGGGTGCATGAGACAGGATGCAGAGCTATACTGACAAGAGCTGTACAACTCAGGAGACATTTCAGCTACTGGTAGTTCAAGTGTCTGTGCCCAGCATGCTGTCAGATGGAGCTGATGTTGAAGAGGACACATACATGAATCCACTTGCTGGATTTTGGTCATAGGTGAAAGCCAACCACCATAAGCTGTGGAAGAATTTCTCACCAGTCGAGGACATAAATTTATAAACACGAGCAACCTGCGCTGAGAACATCCTTGGATCCCAGCTAGCTCAGGAAATCGAGCTGTAAACAGCTGAGCACCCCACACACAGCTGCAGTGGGCAGAGACTAGATAAGCAAAGGGGCTGGAGTGGGTGGTGATGGAGGCTGACCCTTAGAATGTTGTGATAAGCTAACCTATGCACGCCTTACATGTAACTCTGGACCCTCTGACTGTAACCAATCTTGGTGGAGCACGCCTCTTGCTAGAAGTGCATGTAAGTCATTGTATCACGGAAATAAAGTGGATTTGACCATCTAACCATATTGGTGAACAAAGAGTCATTTTCCCATGGCGCTCCACCGAACGTTTCGCCAACAACAAGCCAAATGGCAATATTGTATCAACCAGTCATTGAGGACAGAGTTTATTATGCCTTCTATTAATCCTTTGCAAATGATGTGAGAGGTACTGTTTCCTCCTGTCCTCTGGCTTCAAAAGGACTACTGGTAAGAGGCAGTCCCTGTTGGAGCAGGGATTTAGTATTCAGGTGTTTCTGGCATGAGCGTCCACCACACCTCATTAGGATCAAGCTGACTTTGCCACCCTGTGACTCCATATTAAAGAGCTTCTTTATGTAGCCATATGAAAGTGAAGATAGCTTCAACTTGCTTCTCTTGTTCTGAAATGAAATGGTCTTCCTCTGGAACTAACTATGGAGCTTGCTTTTTTTGCAGTGGGGTTGGTACTACACCTTTGCAGGCTGCAGTGACAATATAGGGTGTGTTCAGTGATCTCGAGTCTTCTTCACTCTAAATTTAAAGTGTGGGTTTTCAAACACTGAACAAACCATGGTGGTTTTTTCTTTTTCTCCTACACAGTGTTTGAAAATAAAGATAAGATTGTGATCATCATGGAGTATGCAAGTAAAGGAGAGTTGTATGATTACATCAGCGAGAGGCGGCGACTGAGCGAAAGAGAGACAAGGCACTTCTTCCGACAGATAGTCTCTGCTGTACATTACTGCCACAAGGTGAGCAAAGGATTCAATACTAAAACATGCTATTTGAAGGCTAACTAGTGACACAGATTTCAAAGCATGTCTAAGGCAGCAGCATTCATTATTAAGTATGACAGCATGTGATCATATCATTACAACAGGAGAACCTCATTAATGTAATAGTTCACTGCCTGTTTTGAAGACTAAGGATGTTTTCCTGCATTAAGGCAGATTCCAGCCACTCCCTTACTTTAGCCCTATATTGTGTTTTTGCCTTGGAAATCATTCTCCTGAAAGAAAAAAAAAATCAGCAGCATTAACTAGAACAGGCATCCCACAAGACTTCTACTTCATGAATATTAATACATTCAGATGAACCATAGCTTGCACTTTGAATGTGCAAGTGAATAACTTTGGAATAAGAGATACAATATATAGGGGGAAAAAAGAGCCAGGAGAAATGTCCAAGTGTTCATGTATGAGAATGTACTAACTTTTCCAGATGTAGCAGAAGCACTAGAAAGATGCTCTTTCATAATGACTTCATCCATCGTGGTGCAAACTAGAAGGACAGTTTAAGCAATTAAACCCCAGGTAGCTGTCTGGCTGTCATCTTGGACCTTTTATCTCTGCCTGTGAACAACTGCATAGAACCAAAATGTGCTTGAGGCTGAAGGCAGTGAGCAGCTAACAGGATTTTTTATTTGAATTCTTAAACACTTTATTCTCCATTTGAGTTCTGGTAAGCATACGTCTTTAAAGAAGACTTTGACCTAAACCCAGCGTGTTCACTTCCATTCCTAGCGTTTGCAGTCCTTTAGAATTGGAACCCCTCATCCACATGGCTGCCCACTGGGGGAATGAGGGCTTTTGTGAGGACTAACATCATTGACAGAGAGTGTTTTCTGGTATCTGGGAAGAGTGTATTGCTTTCACACAGTGGAGGCAGGATCTAGGCTGGAATTAAGTTCTGAAAAGATACACACCAGCCATGCACCCCCCAATTCCCTGCTGGTGTAGAGACTTTGTGGGAAGACAGATTCCAGTCATTCTTCTCTTAACCACACACCAAGAGACTAATACATTGCCTGTCACTAGTCACTGGGCCATGAGTGTTATGACAGTGAAATCAGCCCTGAAACATACATGCAAAGACTACCCTGCCAGCTCACCTTTAATTTTCCCAATATCTTCTCATGTTCTCCCCCATTTTTTTTCTTTCTTGTTTCAGAATGGTGTTGTCCACAGGGACCTAAAACTGGAAAACATCCTTCTTGATGACAATTTTAATATTAAGGTAGGATTCTTTTTTTTTTTTAGCTTCTCAGAATGGATTTGCATGTTTTGTAAAACTTTTTTAAAAGAGGCAGTGTTATGGCAACAGCTACTAAGCAACAGCATCTGGCAAGTGGCTTAGGGGCTTGGAGATTGGGGAAAAAGCACCACTGGTGTGATGAATCATCCATGCTAAATGAAGCTTTGCATAATTTAGGGGAGAGGACCCTGTCCTGCCACCCAAGGGCAATGATTCCCAAAGCAAGTTTACTGCTGAGAAACAGCAGAGCATTTTGTGCAGTTGAGTTTATTGAATGAATTATATTATTGCTGGCTGCTGCTAGGGCTAGGGAAAAACTCTCCTGGTCTACAGGGTTCAAGTGTCTCCTACAGAACACTCTGAATGTCCTTTTGATCATGGCTGGAAAATAAGCAAATAAAGTTTCAAAATAAACCTACTAAAGCACATGTGCTTCATTAGGAAATGGCCTTGGAACTCCAGATAGAAGCGTATACTTTGGATGGTGATGACAATTATGTCATTTCCATGTCATTTTTCCCCAGTAAAAGCATGGGAATGAACTTTCCCCCTTTTTCATTCTTTTTTCCCCTAATTGCTGCAGCACAAAGATAAGTAATGTAGAGATGAAAGTAGTCTCCAGGTTGCTGGACCTGTTTCACTTTCAACTTTGTTCATTCCTGCATAGTTGGATGCGACTCGGTGTGTTCATCTGTGTGCAGATAGAGGGAGGGATGCCAAAAGAGTGGGCATCCTTGCTTAATTATCCAAGCAATCAAGGAGCTCCCTGCACAGCCAAAGATGTACATTAATTTTGTCTCCACTGAAAGCTACAGGGCTGCACGTACTGCCTTCTGTGCTTCATGCTGGAGAGATTGTCTTCATTTTAAGCTGATGTGCAATGGAAATGGAAAGTAACATATGGTAGCTGCCATCTGTGTAATGCTGATGACAGAAGCTAACTTGGATCAACAGTGGATTAAAGGCAGATAAATATGTGGTATCCAAAAATAGTCTTTTAAAGAAGGCCTATCTGATGCAACCCTTGGACATTTTGCTGTTAACATGCAGTGTTAGAGAGAACCTCCTCACTCCTGTTCCTGTAGAGACCCTGGCTGCAGCAGCTTGAGCCGCTCTCAGCAGTGCTGAAAAGAAGAAGTAGCCTTTCTAGGACATTGTATCCGAAGCAGGCTTCCGCAGGCAGGATGCCCTTTCTTTCCGCATTACACGCCGAGCTATCTTCCCAGCTAATCGGAGAATTCTTCAGAGGAAAGAGGAATTCGGGGAATTTGCTAGCTGCGGCGGCCTGGACCTCGGCACTGTGCTCCTCATATGCAAAACCAATCACTTCCCCAACCCTCTGGGGAGCTGCGCTTTGTCAGAAGGCTCTGCTCCCTCCCCTGCCTTCTTTGTGGGAGCCTAATTGTCCTGCAGGGAGAGTGGGAAGATGGTGCAGGGAAAGGTAGCTTTGTGTTTGGGTCCAGACAATGGAGGTGACCCAGTGGCACTGCTGTGGAAGACATTTGGTTAGCTGCAACTACCCACATCCCTTCCTGTCTTCAGGAACATCTTTTCCTTGGAGGCTTTCATTTCCCGAACTGCATTGTGCTTAAGCTGCCTTGTAGGTGTGTTTTGTATTTCGAGCCTTTCCTCAGGTACTTCTCTGCAGGCTCTAAGGCTCGCTCACAGTATCACAGTATCACAGTATCACAGTATCATCAGGGTTGGAAGAGACCTCATAGATCATCAAGTCCAACCCTTTACCACAGAGCTCAAGGCTAGACCATGGCACCAAGTGCCACATCCAATCTTGCCTTGAACTGCCCCAGGGAGGGCGACTCCACCACCTCCCTGGGCAGCCCATTCCAGTGTCCAATGACTCTCTCAGTGAAGAACTTTCTCCTCACCTCAAGCCTAAATTTCCCCTGGTGCAGCCTGAGGCTGTGTCCTCTCGTTCTGGTGCTGGCCACCTGAGAGAAGAGAGCAACCTCCTCCTGGCCACAACGACCCCTCAGGTAGTTGTAGACAGCAATAAGGTCACCCCTGAGCCTCTTCTTCTCCAGGCTGAACAATCCCAGCTCCCTCAGCCTCTCCTCGTAGGGCTTGTGTTCGAGGCCTCTCACCAGCCTTGTTGCCCTTCTCTGGACATGCTCAAGCATCTCAATGTCCCTCCTAAACTGGGGGGCCCAGAACTGAACACAGCACTCTGAGCAGGTCAGGCTGCCTTGGCGTGGATAGTCGGCTAGAAGCTCCTTTGCTGTCCCCTCATCCTCAGGAAGCTAAAAATAGGCCAAGCTTAGGAAGCTATTGGTATTTCATACATCTTGCTATCTATTAGTGTTTGAATTTGGGTTACTTCAAGAAATTACTTTTTGCATTGTTTTCCTTTTTTTCTCTCCACAGTTTTTTTTTAACACCTCACGACTAAGGTCAGCTTTGAATGCTTGATGTTAAGCACACCACTATGGATGCCGAAGCTTTGAATTTGTTACTGTGGTTTCTGTGTTACTTGCATAAAATGTTACTTCCCACATTTTCTTTGTTTTCACTGAACAGAAACTGTTGGCAAGGAAACACATATAGAACTGTAAATTATTTAGTAGGAGTAAATTTATCAGGTCCTCATTCCTCTAGACGCTTTATTTAGGCATAAGAAAGAAACAGGCAGTTTTGGGGTTGATATGGACTGATGGCTTCAATTACTCAGTGGAAAGCAGTTTGGAGAAATGGAGTGATAGTCTTATCTGTACTTTCCCAGTATTTATATTTCATTCACTGGATTACAAAGCACTTACAAAATTGGCATTTGATTTTAAGAAAGAGGAAATGAAAGGAATCCCTTTGTCCTTCGGTGCAACACGCAATTAAATACCTGTTTCTGAGGAAGCCCATGGTGATATAAAAAAACATGTCATAGTACTGTCCAGAAAAAAGTGTAGAAGTAGATCCATGGGTAGGAATTGAAATAATACTTTTTAGAGTAGGAAAGAAAGAGGATGAGTAATCCATAAGAAATTATTATCCAATCTAAAAGGACCCCAAGCCATTTTACATGTTACCATTGTTAAATTTTAGCTAATTAAATGAAGGTCCTGATATATAGTGTATGGGGACATAGTCCTCTTTAAAAAGTTGTAGCAGTGAATATAAGTCTCTGGAAGCAGAGTCACATGCTCCTGCAGCTAGGAAACACCAGTATCTGGAAGCTGATAATAACTACATGTCCACAGGTCCACAGGCCAGGAGGGTGATGAGGGGAAGAAAGTGATCTGGATGTGAGCATGTTTTTCAGGGACTTGGTAATATTTCCTGCAAACCATCACTTAATACCTCTAAATGCAGCAAGCACAAGTGAATACAATTAATGTTAAACACTTCTGAGACTGAACATAGATGTAGTTCTGTGGGGTAAAAGGAGTTCATCTAGACAATTAATCAAATAGTGCCTTGCCTTGCTCCCCAGATACACACTCAACCATTTAGCAAAAAACTCAAATGCGAATGTTTCTCCTAGGACCTAGCCTGCCTGTGGAGAACAGTAGTGGAGCACAATCCTAGAGCTAAACCTTACCAAAACATTGCAGCCTTCCAGGGCAGAAGAGTGTTATTTGCTTTCTTACCTTGTTCCTGGTGCCCTGTTCTTTAAAGAAGGAATGTAGAAATGGAATTAAGATTTCTGCAACATGTGCAAGCCTCTCCTCCCTTGCCTTCATATGCCAACTGCTAACAGCAGTTCTCCTTAAAGTGTACTCTGTTCTCCTTTCAGCTGCCTGCACTTGGTGACTTCCACCCTCTAGTTCTAAGTAACTAGGAGATGTCTCCACTGCTTGAAGATATCATTGTTCATAATTCTAACACAGCTGGATGTGGGTAGGGTCAGACAGGCAGCAGGTCTAAGGTATCATCAAAGCACCAAAAGATTTGGCCTGCATTGATGAGTTAGGAAGCCTTTGAATGAGGAAATTTGTGCTGGCTTTAGGCATCTACCTTTGATGGTCTTCAAAAAAACTGCTCCTCTTCATTAGTTTGAAAAGGATTCAGTATGCTAGTTTTTACTTCTCTGTAGGTATGAATTTACCAGAAGTAGCTGTGGGGCAAGGATATAGCTGCTTGCTATATATCCTCATAGCTCCTGAAGTTTGGCTTGATGAGGAATGTATGTCCCTCAGCACTGTAGCTCTCTCCAGTGCCAAAGTCCTCAAAACTGCATACAGGGCAGTGGAGAGAAGCTGCTGCCCAGTGCAGCAACCAGGGAATTAGTGCCTCTTGCTGACCTATCCATATCCCATGTCCTGTTCCCACTCCACAACTTACCTTGAGGGACACCTCTGCCGTGCAGCCTGGCATGATGGAGGGGCCTCCTTGTTCACAACAGGGCTGTGGTTACTCCAATTGCACCTAAAAGAGACGTCTAGCAGAGGCTGATGTAAACTGTATGACCAACCCCAAAGTGATAGAAGTAGAGAAAAATGCAAGTATAACGGTAACATAATCCTACTAATTGCACTTTCTTTTGGGGTAGTAAGGGGACACCAGTCAGACTAACCACTGAAAACCCATGAGGGTTTCATATGTACAGAGTAAGTATATGTAATTGGGATTTACCTTGCTAGAAGTCTCACTGACTGCACATACATTGGCTTTAAGAGACCTAAGTATTTCTTTATCTACACTACAAAGAGACAGATTCTTAGGTGGGATAAACCGGACAATTTCCATGAGTGTGAACTTCATGGAATTTATAGTCCACACTTAGAACAATAAATTACATCTGGTTTATCATAGCTGGCAGTAAATACGAAACATGCACCTCCTGAAGTGAGGGGAATAAAAGTCCACTTCCCTGCTCCTCCCAAGTTAGGAAGTTTTTTTGACTTGATGCCTTAGTTCCATTTAAGTGCCAAGAACATGAAGTAATGTTGCCTTCTATTAATCTTGTTTTGGGGGGCATGACAGTTTTAATGGGAAAAGCTGATAAACATCAGTCTGTGAGTATGGGAGTGGACTGTAACATAAATACTCTTTTCCTGAATGGTCAAAATGAAAACATGAATGCCCAAGTCTAAAAGTTTCTTAGTGTGAACAATGGTATGTGTATCCCTCTATATATATCCGTGCACATCCACATGCATTTTATACATTCCGTGGTGTTAAGGGAATGTATTTTCTTAAGGAATCACACTGTGCAGTGTTTGTCCTTGTCTTAGCAGCATCCTGAACTAAAATAAAACTCAATGACCAGCATGAATTTTTAACACTGAAGTGGTCCCATTCTTCCTCTGATTGACAGGGCACACTTCATAAGGCTTAAAACCAACTTCCTGCAAGCCAGGCAGGGTGACTTGATAAGAAAGTGGAATTTAGGGCAATTAAGTGCAATCTGAGCCATGAGAATATGTTTGCAGACTGCAATTGCACACCAGCTGTTTTCAATGACATTCCAGCCATACAATGAAGAATTTACAAACCACATTTATTTAAGGGTTGAATTTTCTGCTGCTGGTTGATAAAGCACTGCTTGAGAGACTAAGTGTTTTCAAACTATGAATGGACAAGGTGAGATGAATTAACGTTAATGAACAGGAATCAGCTGCTCTTTGAGCAGGATCTTGTGAATCCCGATTGTTAGTGGAACACCTGCACAAGCAGAGTATCAAAACAGGAGGGGGCAAAGTGTTAAGTTTTACTTTTGCTCTGTGACTTTAAAATAATTGTGAACATTGAAAAAAGAAAGTTTGTAATTCTAACATGGGATTATCTATGTATCTCTATATCACTTTATTTATGAAGTGTCTGTATGGAGTTCTGTTTTGGGAACTGCTGTCCACATTTCACCAACATTGTTCATTTTGGGCTCAACTGTGATATTTTTAGGTGTAGCTGTAGGAATTTAGATAGTAGATACAAAGCCTTTATGTCTCCCAGGGGTTCACTAGACATTGCAATTAAACAGGCGTTGGAGACACTCATGATACACGTTTTAGAAAGCCCCTGGAGTGAATGCTGCTGCTGGTAAATGTTGAATGAAAATTCCTGGGGTATAGTTTCTTTCTGGTAGAAATTCCTGGGGTTTAGTTTTTTTCTGGTAGAAAAGACCCAAATAAGGTGAAGAAAGCCCAGAGAAGACTCCTATCTCTTATAGCTATAATACCTTCTTATGCCTGTGCTTTTTGTCTTTTATCTATACCCTATGTCAGTAGTGGGCAGTAATAAATCTCTGGGAAACAGAAGCGTTTGGATTTTAAGCAAGATAAAAAAATGAGAAGTGTTGCCTTGTGCTAGAGAAACAAAGGAAATGCAGAGGTTGTGGGAGTATTTAGTGTTGCTATCCTCAGCCTTTGTTTTGTAAGAACAAGAACAGAGAACTGAAGTAAACAAAATATTTGGACCTGATCCTGCAATTCCTACATGGTCAAAATTCCCAACAGTCTCAAGGGAACTTTTGTTTGTGTTGGGAAAGCCAGATTTGGGCCCATTGTTTCCAGTTAGGAACCAGACTTGTGTTTATTATCTCGTGATAGACATCTCATGTGCTCAACAGCTCAGATTCCTCAGCCGGAGTCCCTGAATCTGGAAGAGTGAGCGAGTGCCTTACTTTCCCCTCCTCCAAGTGTAGCTAAGTTCCAGACGATTGCAAAAATCACTTTGTTCTGTAATGCTTAGTTTCCTGTGACACTCCTGCATCACTCCTCCTGTTGGATTTAGAGGTCTTGGCTTTTGGCTTGCATGTGTGCTGTACATCAGCATTTTCTGCTTGCTTTCCTTTGGTATTAATGATTATACAAGGTGAAGAGCAATCAGCAGACAGCAGGCCCAGTGCCTCCCAATATGAGACTGTCTTTCTAAGCATATGCAATTCGTCTGGGATTAAATTACTGCCTGATGGCTGTGGAGTCAGTCAGTGACCTGTCTGTGAATGGAACCAAAGCATCCTTGTTCCTTATCTGGAGGATTTAACCCGAGGACCCTTCTCTTTCTTTGAGGATCTTTGGAGAGAAAGCTGAGAATATCATAGAACAATGAGTTAGCTGGGGAACTTGAGATATTATCTGCATTGAGATCCTTGTCCTGCTGCAGGGTAAAACACATCTAAGACTTTCCTGATACAGGATTTTCTGTTTCATTAAGGTATTGTTAATACTACAGATGCCTTGTGCAATTCTGTTTGCAGATTGCTGATTTTGGACTCTCCAACCTGTACCACAAAGACAAGTTTCTGCAGACCTTTTGTGGAAGCCCGCTGTATGCTTCCCCTGAAATAGTTAATGGAAGACCTTACAGAGGCCCAGAGGTAAGAAGAGTCAGCTTTTCTGATGGGGGTGTTTTTGATGGTATTCCTGAGAGTTAGTCTTAATTCTAATGTTATTGTGCGTGTGGGTTTGCTTGGGTCTCCTGTATTGAGAGCTCTTAAGCCACCTTCCTTTGCTTTCATTTGCTTTGCCTGTGGTTAATCCAGTGTTAGATACCGGTTTGCCCATCGGTAGGCACAGCTGGGTACGATGCTGCTCTTGTGATGCTAATGGCAAGGAGAAGAGTGAGGATCAGCTTTCCTGAGCTTCACATACCTTGTCTGTATTTCAGGTTGACAGCTGGGCCCTTGGTGTATTGCTTTACACTCTGGTTTATGGAACGATGCCCTTTGATGGCTTCGATCACAAAAATCTCATCAGGCAGATCAGCAGTGGAGAGTATCGTGAGCCAACACAGACCTCAGGTATACAAACAGAGGGAGGGCAACGTATGCTGACCTGACAGGAGTTCAGAATGGAGGGTTTGCCTGGCCCCTCCAACATTTTTTGGTGTCGTTTTAGAATGACAAAGGAATCTCTCATTCTCCCACTGACTTCATCTGCTGTGAATTCCCATCTGGGCACAGCATTTACCATAAGCCTTTTAGAAATTAAAGTTTTGTAGCAGATTTTATTGCCTCAGGGAACTTGTAACAGGCTTTTTTAACTAGATCTATGACAGTGGAGGGTCTGTTAGCTATTGCAAATGGAATTGTTCAGACAAGTTGTAAACCGATACAACATACTGGTACAGACCAGTCCTCTACCTAGGCTGTGGCACATCACAAGCAGAGTCACAGTATCACCAATGTTGGAAGAGACCTCATAGATCATCAAGTCCAACCCTTTACCACAGAGATCAAGGCTAGACCATGGCACCAAGTGCCATGTCCAAACCTGCCTTGAACAGCTCCAGGGACGACGACTCCACCACCTCCCCGGGCAGCCCATTCCAGTGTCCAATGACTCTCTCAGTGAAGAACTTTCTCCTCACCTCGAGCCTAAATCTCCCCTGGCGTAGCTTGAGGCTGTGTCCTCTCGTTCTGGTGCTGGCCACCTGAGAGAAGAGAGCAACCTCCTCCTGGCCACAACCACCCCTCAGGTAGTTGTAGACAGCAATGAGGTCACCCCTGAGCCTCCTCTTCTCCAGGCTAAACAATCCCAGCTCCCTCAGCCTCTCCTCGTAGGGCTGTGCTCAAGGCCTCTCACCAGCCTCGTCGCCCTTCTCTGGACACGCTCAAGCATTTCAATGTCCCTCCTAAACTGGGGGGCCCAGAACTGAATACAGTACTCAAGGTGTGGTCTAACCAGTGCAGAGTACAGGGGCAGAATGACCTCCCTGCTCCTGCTGACCACACCATTCCTGATGCAGGCCAATATGTCAGTGCTGCAATCTCTACCCCAAGAGCACAAGCCAAAATCTGAAGTAGAGCCACTATGCTAATTTACTTCTACTCTGAGAAGAACACAGTAAGCAGTCACCTGACAGAAAAGCATCATCTAAGTCTGAGTCATTGAATGTAATGATTTCTTCAGGCTTAAGTACTTATGTATATGTTATATTTGAATTAATATTTTTCTTGCATTGGTTGTTTGCCATCTCTTTCAATTTTCTTTCATCAAAAGCAGTAATGTGTAGCTCATTTAAAATATCCAGTTCCCCTTTGTTTCCCTGGAAGTTGCATAACAGCTAGAGCTGGTAGTTTGGTGACTTCTTTCAGGAATATGGAACTGTTCTATCACTAATACAGTATAAATAGTCATTTCCCAAATAGTATAAATAGTTATTTCCCAAAGTGAATGATACTCTTCTGATAAGAAATAGTATTCAAATGCATTTTCCAACACTGGCCAAACCCTTGTTCCCTCTATCTTCTGTTGTAAGAAGAATTATTTTTGCTCATTTGATGGACTTTGCACTTCCATTTAAAAATGACAAAACTAAGAGTGCTCATAGTCTAAATAGTTTATATTTCATTCTTTGTCCATAGATGCTCGTGGTCTTATCAGGTGGATGCTGATGGTGAACCCCGAACGCCGAGCAACCATTGAAGACATTGCCAATCACTGGTGGGTTAACTGGGGCTACAAGAGTAGTGTTTGTGACTGTGATGCCGTGAAGGACTCTGAGTCCCCCTTACTGGCGAGGTTCATTGACTGGCATCACAGATCTACTGGCCTCCAACCAGAGACTGATACCAAAATGAAGTGCCTTTCTAAGCCCAAAGGTCCTGAGGCTACATTAGAGAGACAGAGGTCTCTGAAAAAGTCAAAAAAGGAAAATGACATTGCACAGTCTGTCCAGGAAGGAGGAGCTGACAATGCATCCAAACCCACCTCCAAGAGACCCAAAGGCATCTTGAAGAAAAGGAGCAACAGTGAACATCGATCTCACAGTGCAGGTTTCATTGAAGGAGTGGTCAGCCCAGTATTACCCTCTGCTTTTAAGCTGGAACAAGAGTTGTGTAGGACTGGCATAGCCATTAAAAGTGTTGTCGAGGGAGAAATAGCAGGCAAATATGGCACTAAGCAGTCTTCACTAATGCCAAAAAAAGGAATCTTAAAGAAGACTCAGCAAAGGGAGTCTGGCTATTACTCCTCTCCAGAACGAAGCGAATCTTCTGAACTCTTGGACAATAATGATGAGACAGTCAACAGTGACACTTCTCCTGGAGTCACTGAGCCATCCAGAAATGGGTTTTACAGCCATTCCTGCAGGCGTAAGGGCATCTTGAAACGTAACGGCAAGTATTCCGCCAGCAGCACCGAGGCTGCTTTGCTGAGCCCTGACACACCAACACTGGAGGCTATGGAAGAAGTGGTCCTGCCTGGGGATGCATTACCTCGAAGTTACAGTCGCCCTTCCAGCGTGATTAGTGATGACAGTATTTTGTCCAGTGACTCCTTTGATTTGCTGGATTTGCAAGAGAACAGGCCAAACAGACAGAGGATACGCAGCTGTGTCTCTGCTGAGAATTTCCTCAAGATCCAAGACTTTGAAGGGCTTCAGAACCGCCCACGGCCGCAGTACCTAAAACGTTATCGCAATCGTCTTGGGGACAGCAGTTTTTCCCTTCTGACAGACATGGATGATGTGACTCAGGTCTACAAGAAAGCCCTAGAGATCTGCAACAAGCTCAACTAGCAGACAGAAATGGAAAGGGAAGGAATGGAGTTTTTCTGTGTACCTTTATGATGGAGTAAGCCAGGTCACTGATTTGCTGACAATGGTAGGTTTTGCTGACTGTACCTACTTAGCTGAACTCCTAGTAAAGTAACCCCAAAGACATCTCACACTTCTGTAACTGTGTGCCCTCAAAATATTACTACCTGACTAGAGAAAAACCTTTGGTCTTTGTGTATGTGGTAAAAGCACATCAGAATCTAGCAGACAAAAGCATCAAGATTTGATAGCTTGAAGTCAAAGCTAGACAGAATTAAAACTGGAAGTGAGTGACACAAATTCTGGGAGGTTCATAGTTGGTGTTAAATTAGGTTTATCAAGAGATGATCTGAATACTTCAAGTCAAACTGTGATGTCTTTTAGAAAGAGAGCCTTTATTTTCCCCTGAAGTTATTAATCAGGATATAGGCATTGCACATTGGGAATCTTTTGCTTACTTCATGCAGAAAGCCAGGCTGGGTGGTCACCATGGTTCCTTCCACCAGGGTGACCTGAGAGGTACTGAATGAATCCTGGGACAGACAACTTGTGAAACTCACCTCAGAACAGCTTCATGAGGTGCATGTGGGCAAATGGTGGCTATTCAGATCTGGCTGCTTCCACAGCCATGCTCTTCAGTGAGCAGGAAGCCCTAAAATTGTTTCTAGCTACTGCTCCTACCACAAAAATGAAGTCACAGAACTTACAATGAGAAGTGGAAGGAATGGAAGTTAGCAGCAGCTAAAGCACTTTTTAAGGCATTTCAACCCATTGTGTCCAATTTATGACTCTTTCAAAATGGCTAGCCAGATGAATGCCCAGACACAGACAGAGGTAACAAAAGATCTCAAGGGTTAACTGACCCTCCAATCTAGTGTTCAGATGCTGTCAGCAAATGATGCAACCTTGCTGTTAGCTTGTAGTATTTGAGAGTGATAGGTAGTTTGCAACCAGAATGTTAGGTTAAAAAAACAAAGGGTTGTAGCAAGTAGGAAATGGATAGAGGTCAGAAAGTTAGTAGGAAGATGCCTTTCACCAAATGAAAAAGTGTCTAGCTAGGTAGTAAAGGAACAGAAAGACTTGAGCAATGAAATGATAATGGTAGATTTGATAACAGAGTTGACAGAAAATTGCAGGCTTCTCTCTCTCTCTAGTGTAGCTGGTACCGTGTGTGCAACGATACCAGCTTGAGGAAAACAAAGAAGAATGTGTTTGTGTTCTCAGACATATCTACCTATCCAGACTGAAGGCTTCAACTCCCATAAAGGTACCACATGGGTCTACTGGATTACCTGAATGTAAGCCTATGTCAGAAAGGCACTGTGTGTTTGACAGGCCTGGGCAAACTGGAATCTAAAGGCCCATTTCAGTCTCATTTCTGTGAGCACATAGCCTCTGGCTTTTCAGAGCTTTCTTGGAGGTGCACTGGTGCAAACAAGGGGCAGGTTTCAGTCTGCAATGTCAAATGATCCACAGCTGCAAAACTTACATCTACAGGCAAATGCAGAGCAGAAGCATGGGGCAAATTCTATTCTCAGTCCTACCCTCTAACTGGGACTGAAACCAGAATTTGGCCCATTGTGTCCAAAATCCTAGAGACTGCATGGAAACAGAATAGAGTTTCTCTGGGCATTGGGGATAACCCCAAAAATCATTGGTGTCTGAGGCAGAGAGTATCTCACTTGAAGGTTCCTTATTCAGTGTGTCCTGGTACTCAAGTCTGCTGGTTCTTCCAACTGGGCTGCCTAGCATAAAGATGAATGAGCTTGTATTTCCTGAATCAGTTGATTTGGCTGTATGAAGAACCTTATTGTGAAAAACTGGACCAAATTTGGCCCAGAGGTAAATGGCATCAATAGCACGAAATATGAGACATGTGTGCTCTCAGGTGGTCAAGTGAAATCTGTCTCACTGTCTGCTTCAAAGAATCATAGAGTGGTTCGGGTTGGAAGAAACCTTAAAGATCATCTAGTTCTAACCTGCCTGCCACGTGCAAGGACACCTTCCACTAGATCACATTGCTCAGAGCCATCCAACCTGGCCTTGAACTCTTCCAGGGAGGGGGGCATCCACAACTTCTCTGGGTAACCCGTTCCAATGCCTCACCATCCTCAGAGTAAAAATTTTCTTCCTAATGTCTAAACTAAATCTACCCTTTCTCAGTTTAGATGTTTGCTCAGGAAGGGCAATTGCAGGTATTTTCTCTACAGATGTGTACTTCTCTGTATGATATTCAGATGTGCCATCTTCTTACAGGCCCTGCATGTGCTCTTTTAGCCCATCTGAAATCAACATCTCATTTTGCGGTGTTACTGAGTTTGCTGCGGGGCATTTTAAAACTACTCAACAGAGTCTCCATGCCCTCTCTGAAACAAAGATGTGCTTTGCAGCCATTGCTTTTAACTTGGGCCCTGGAGCATAAGAGCCAGATCCTCAACTGGAGACAGTCAGCACTGTCCTGCTGATGTAATGGAGCATCACTTCGGTAGGGTTATGCTGATTGACATCTTCCCTGCAGACTTGACACAAACCCTTGATTTTTAGAAGTCTGAGGATGAAAGGAAGGGAACTCAGATGGCTGTGGTAGGGAAATGAGGAGCACCTCGAAGGCTCATCTCTTCCAAGGGTTTTGCCCAGGCCTGCTTACTTGTGTACAAATGTGAACGAGTGACTGACTGCTTGCTGCCAAACTGGAAATGTTATGTAGGGATTTACTGGCATGTTACTGGCATGTTACATGTTTACTGGCATGTTATCATTCCTAGAAGAGAAGAAAAAAACCAAACTTGACTGCACATCATTATTATTAGTGTTGTGATTTTAATTTAATTTTTTTGTAATGCAAAGCTGACTTTTTTATTTGAATTTGTCTTTTTCTTGTTTTTGTTTTTGTTTTTTTTTTAATTTATTGGTCTGAAAGCCATTTCAAAGGTATAATAATATATTTGGTGTAATTTAATTGGTGCAACATTATTTTACAGCTGCGGCCAAAATTGTTTGGTGGTGTTTTGGTTTTTTTTTTTTTTGTTTCTATTCTCCCAATCCTTGGTTGGTTTGAGTTTTATGAGGCACACAGGGGAAAACGCTGGATAATCACCCAAAGTGTTTGTATTTTTAATCTGATACTGTTTTTTATTAAATAAAATGAAATTATTGTAACTGTGAGGAATCTCTCTCTCTTCTTTTTCACTGTACATCAGCATAAGCCGAGGGCAAATGCTAATGAACTTGTCATGCAGAAATACAGCAACGTCTCAGCACATTGTACCAAGTTGTTTATGGAAAGCTTCTTGGCTCGTTTGTGCATTTGAATATAGTGTGGGTGGCCACAGAGTCTCCCGTGCTATGAAGTGTTTAGCACTGCAGAACAGCCAAAGCTTTCAGCTGTAGAAGTGTTTGGTGGAGAATAGCTAACTGGGGTTTCGCTACTGGAAAGGAATGAGATTTGTAGGCCAGGTGTGCTGCAGGTGAGACAAAATAAGCTTAATGACCACAATTGGTTTGTCACCCAGAGACTGAAGGTCACTGTCCTTTCCTCTCTCTGGCAGAGAAATGGGTACTATATTGACAATGCTCACTGGAGAGGTTCCTGAAGACTGGAAGCTGGCCAATGTGATACCCATCCACAAGAAGGGTCGTAAGGAGGAGCCAGAAAACTACAGACCTGTGAGCCTGACCTCAGTGCCAGGCAAGGTGATGGAACAGGTCATCTTGAGTGCCATCACAAAACACCTACATGATGGCCAAGGGATCAGGCCCAGCCAGCATGGGTTTAGGAAGGGCAGGTCCTGTCTCACCAACCTGAATCTCCTTTTATGAGCAGGTTACCCGCCTGGTGAATGTGGGGAAGGCTGTGGATGTAGTCTACCTGCACTTCAGCAAAGCCTTTGACGCTGTCTGCCACAAGAAGCTCCTAACCAAGCTGGCAGCTCATGGTTTGGACAGATTCACTCTGTGCTGGATCAAGAACTGGCTGGATGGCAGAGCCCAGAGAGTAGTGGTGAATGGTGCCACATCCAGTTGGCAGCCAGTCACTAGTGATGTTCCCCAAGGATCAGTGCTGGGCCCAGTCCTGTTCAATATCTTCACTGATGATCTGGACGAGGGGATTGAGTCCAGCATCAGTGAGTTTGCAGATGACACCAAGCTAGAAGCAGGTGTGGAGCTGTTGGAGGGTAGGAGAGCCCTGCAGAGGGACCTGGACAGGCTGGATGGGTGGGCAGAGGCCAACGGGATGACATTTAACAAGGCCAAGTGCAGGGTTCTGCACTTTGGCCACAACAACCCCAAGCAGCACTACAGGCTGGGGACAGAGTGCCTGGAGAGCAGCCAGGAAGAAAGGGACCTGGGGGTACTGGTGGATAGTAGGCTGAAGATGAGCCAGCAGTGTGCCCAGGTAGCCAAGAGGGCCAATGGCATCCTGGCATGTATCAGGAACAGTGTGGCCAGTAGGACAAGGGAGGTTATTCTTGCCCTGGACTCAACACTGGTCAGGCCACACCTTGAGTACTGTGTCCAGTTCTGGGCTCCTCAATTCAAGAGAGATGTTGAGGTGCTGGAACGTGTCCAGAGAAGGGCGACAAAGCTGGTGAGGGGCCTGGAACACAAACCCTATGAGGAGAGGCTGAGGGAGCTGGGGTTGTTTAGCCTGGAGAAGAGGAGGCTCAGGGGTGACCTCATTGCTGTCTACAACTACCTGAAGGGACATTGTAGCCAGGTGGGGGTTGGTCTCTTCTCCCAGGCAACCAGCAATAGAACAAGGGGACACAGTCTAAAGCTGTGCCAGGAGAAGTATAGGCTGGATGTTAGGAGGAAGTTCTTCACAGAGAGAGTGATTGGCATTGGAATGGGCTGCCCAGGGAGGTGGTGGAGTCACCATCTCTGGAGGTGTTCAAGAAAAGACTGGATAAGGCACTTAATGCCATGGTCTAGTTGACTGGATAGGGCTGGGGGATAGGTTGGACTGGATGATCTTGGAGGTCTCTTCCAACCTGGTTGATTCTATGGTTCTATGATTCTATGTAGGAGTTATTTGGGGGGAAAAAGACTGATGGCCTTCCACAGCTGTCAAATGTGGGATGATTTCAGTGAGACAAGCAGCCAGCATAATCAGCTGGTGAGAGGGGAAAAGGGAGACAATTTCCATTTTCATGGAGCATCTTTGATAATCAGGAGGCTTGAGATTGTCTTTCCTGGAAAACAGGTGAGCATCATAAGGGAAACTGGTTGTTAGTTATGCTGTGTGTGCAGGGGACTTGTTGAAATAAAGGAAATGGTTGGCAATGCCCTAACGTTAGCTCTGAACAAGGCACCGTTAAACTTCATTCTTGATGCAGCCAGCCAAGATACCCGTGGTGCCTAGTCTGCTTTTTAAATTGCAGGCAGTTTGGATTGGGATCTAAGGTTCAGATATCATGCAAAAAAAGGCTTTCAGTTTTTAAATTCATTTTCTCTCTCTTCAGCCTTTCAAAGCAAGAAACCATAGCTGTAGGTGCTAGGTATGTTAATTATGACCACTTAAAAGTAAGTGGGAATAAAGAGGAAAAGCCAACAATGCAGAAAGGCAAGCAGCCATTAATACATTAGAAAGGGAATGACTAGCTGCTGTATGCTAACTGAGTCAGAAATTGAAAGGTCAGCACATGTATTCTTATACCTGAGCTGAATAACTTGGGTCTGACTGTGCTGGTATTGGTTTGGGAAAAGGTAACGCAAGTCTCTTCTCTAATAGCAATTATGATTAGGGTTTGTTTGTTTGTTTGTTTGTATTTTTAATTTTTTTGTTAACCACATGAGGGAAAAAAATGAAGCTGAAGGCAAACAATTTGTTTTGCCTTGAAAACAGTAACTTTTAAACCAAAGCTTCGGATGGCAGAGTTCTGGGTGGCTGGGTATGGTGCACATATGGGGCAAGCACTTCAAACGTGTCTGTACAGCTCTGAGAGTGCACACTCCTGGGGTGGGATAGGGAGGTGGGCGTCTAATTTCCCTAGTTATGAAAGGAGATCAGTGTACAGTGATATGCCTTAGCTGAAGTTGCATAGTAAGTCTGTAGTTAGATTTGGTCTTCCTTCATGCCTGCTCTGTGGAGATTCCAGTGTTTCTCAGGGACTGTTGAAGTTTCGTGAACCAGGCAAGACAGGAACCCTGCGTGCTATACTGTTGAGTGACAAAAGCAAAGGAAAGTTGTTTAAATACAGCCCAAACCAAATCTTGTCCATTATAACAAAGCCTCTGTGTGTGCCTAATGTGGTGATACCAGGATCCCACTCACTTCAGTGGTAGACTTGCTGAAGTCCAGCGGCCAGGTCACACAAGAGGCACACTGCTTGATGTTGAGCAGTGCTTCCATGTATCGGTGGAGCACCTGGAATGCAGCACAAAAACTTGCAGAAGAGCCTGGCACTGCTCCTCAAAGCTCACTAGTCCTAAGTTAATGATGCAAAAGGAGAGGACTTGTGCTGACAGTGGGAATCAGCTCTCTTCCAGTGCTGTCACAGTCTCTGAGGTGGTCCCCACAACCACTCTGTAGTGCTGGCAAGAGAATCAAAATTCAGAGCACAGTGATATAGGACCAATTCCAGCCACATAACTTTGCATCTGGTTTATAGTTATGTCTCTTTTCACAGAAGAGGCTGTCTCCATTTAGAGACTTCAAGTACTGCAAAGTAAGAAGCTAAACTGAGGCAAAAGATGGCATTCTTCATTACTGCAGACAAATGTATTTACAGATCAGGTTACTAAAGATTCCATAAGCATGCATAATAAACTCTGCAACACCAGAGCCTCAGTTATAGCTACAGGGTAAGTCATAACCAGTCCAATGGAGGGAGAAGCCCAGTACTCATCTAAATTTGGTGTATATGAAAGCTTATCGTTCACTTAAGCATTTATCTTGATGATTCACATCTCCTTTTAATTAGATGCCTCTGGAGACAAAGCATCAGGAATGCTTTTGTTGAGCCAATAGAAACTCCAGTGTCTGCTAGCATCAGCCCAGGCTTTTCAATACCTGTCCCAGGGTTACTGGTTTCAGGATTTCAACTGAAGGCTTTATCATAGAGGAGAACAAGTTCTGTTTCTCCTGGATTAATGGTATTTAGTGTTCAGCTAGGGCTTCTTTTTATTGTTATTGTCTGGTGGAGCTGTCTTTTCCTCCCTGCCAAACCAAGACATCTTTCTCATAAAAGGCTGAGTAATTTGGCTGGAGAAGCAACTTTTGGATAGATGATCTGAGCATTTTGTTTCTGGCTATCTCCTTCTAGCCCTCACCCCCTGCCCCATATTTCCTGGAATTTAATCAGTGCAGAGAACCCTTTGATTTGTGTATCATCTGGCCATACAGAACTCTGCACTTTTAAGGACATTATCTGTATTTGTACAGATGCTTAACTGTTCTTTGGAAATGCATTTTGCAAGGCAATTTCTTGCATCACCAGAAGGGTCCTTATCCCAACTCATATGCTGGGCTTAGAGTTCACAGTGAGAAGCAGCTCATGAGGTCCAGGACCATGAAGGGATTAGCCATCAAAATAAGAATGTCAGCTGTGGATGTTGGCCACAGGTACACTTGCAGCTCAGGACATCACCCCGTTTCTTTACTCAGCAAAGTAGCTCTACTGCTGTTGTAAAATCAGCAGGCTTTGACAATGAGCACTTCTGAAAATTCAGTCTTGAGCTCTCTCACAATGCACACCCAGAGCTGAAGGCTTTGCTATTAGAGACCATGTGGAAATGTCGGTGTCAACCCACTTTGGCATTTTCTTTTTGCCCTTCCTCCTTTCATTTTATCCCATTTATTTAACACAGATAATGTTCCTTACTCTGTCATGTGGTCTACATTTTGTTCACTGTCCTGTTCAGTTTTGCTCCAGAGCCTGCATAATGCTTTGTCAGGACACTGGGTTGAACATTGCTCACAAGCTGCTTTTGCAGCGCTAACCCTGGCCATGGCATCACTTCTGCTTTGGAAGCTATTTGGGTTGCCATCTGAAGGCACAGTCTTGTTCTGCAGCACTGACTCCAGCTCTGGTGCCTTGCACCAGGTAACTTTTCATCCTGAATGCAGAAACTAGATGGGACCTTGAACTAATAGCAAGGCATTCTCTGAAAGAGATATCATGCTGAGGAACAATTAAAAGGTTGGGCTGCCAGGAGAAACGGGTTAGGACAACCAAATATAAACCCCTGGAAGCTGGTGGTGAGATGATACCCTACCCAGCAGGAATCCACTTAGAAAACAGTGCTCCTTTCGTAGGCTGGGGAGATACTATTGCACTTAGAAATACAAGCAAGGAACACTGTAGAGAAACTGAAAAGTCAAGAAGGAAGAGAGAATTCTTCTTGTGGCTCTGCAGTGATAGAGTTTATTAACAGACTCTTCCAGATTTCACCCTCGGAGATAATAGGACAAGACATACTTTAAATAGAACCAAAGGGAAAGCAAATTCAAACCAGATGTTAGGAAATATGTAAATATATATTTATATTTACACTTAAAGCCCTAGCTGCCTGCCAGGCGAGTTTGCTAGGACCAGAGTGTGTGTCATCATCCTGGCTGCACTGGGAGTTATCAAAAACATTTCTTTCAATGTTCCATCAAACTCTGTTGTTCTCTTTAGCTGCACGTCCAACAGCCTGACAGTTTAATCGGCAGATTTCTGTAGACAAGGGATCTGCTGCCTGAGAAGGGAGGTTTGCTAAATTCTCATACAGCTCAGTGCCACAAGGAATGTTCAATCAGCTCTGGCTCTTAGAAACCCCAAGGTAGTTAATCCCCTTGTGCTCCCAGGAAAAAAAATTGTGCCAGAGTGGAACGAGATAATGTGTAATGGTCAAGTACTAGATCCCCAGACAGTGCAAACTGATGTTGACCCAAGCCACATGAGTATTCAGCCTTAAAAAATAAGTTTGTTATCACTGGGAAATTCTGACTGGATTCAGTGGAGATGGCTTCAGGTCCCATATGCTCACCATTTGATTTCCCCATAAGAATTCCAGATATTCAGAAGTAGTGTTAGAAACAGCTGCCTCTGAGAAGCCAGTTTGTGCTGCGTACACATTTTTGCAAACCATGTCCTGCCTTTTGTTCTGTAGACCTTATCCTAAGCCATAGGCATTTGCTGCATACAAGCATAAGGCTTACTGAACCTCTCAGGCTGAACAGTTCTAAAATCTTTAGCCTTGCACTTGATGGCCAGGGTCTTCTAAGTGACCATCTCACTCTAGCTATAGAAATGATCATAGAATCATAGAATCCACCAGGTTGGAAGAGACCTCCAAGATCATCCAGTCCAACCTAGCACCCAGCCCTAGCCAGTCAACTAGACCATGGCACTAAGTGCCTCATCCAGGCTTTTCTCCAGGGACGGTGACTCCACCACCTCCCTGGGCAGCCCATTCCAATGCCAATCACTCTCTCTGCCAAGAACTTCCTCCTAACATCCAGCCTATACTTCCCCCAGCACAACTTTAGACTGTGTCTCCTTGTTCTGTTGCTGGTTGCCTGGGAGGAGAGACCACCCCCCACCTGGCTACAGTGTCCCTTCAGGTAGTTGTAGACAGCAACGAGGTCCCCCCTGAGCCTCCTCTTCTGCAGGCTAAACAACCCCAGCTCCCTCAGCCTCTCCTCTTATGTCAGACTAAAAAATGAATCAAAAATTGCCCGATTTATGACCAGTCACAGCTTGTCCACCCAGCCTGCACTGAACATTGCCTATCCAGTAGCATTTTCCCAGAAATACCCTGAGGCCACACTGATGGACTGTTCACTGGTAGGAAATGTCTTGGAAGCATCAGCAGACTCTAGATTAATTTAATCTTCTGTTATGGTGTATATACTTGTCTCTCCTGGTAAACACTCAAAACAAACATTTAGTTGGCTGCTTTCTGAAAGGACAGTGAAAGCCTCAGAGATGCTACAATTAGCCTAGCCACTGGAAAGTTCAAAAGAGAGATCTGATCTTTCACCACAAAAATATCCACACTCTCTTTCACATACATGTGAATAGAAAGCCTTTGTTCAGATTAAGCCAAGAAGAAATAAACTATTGTTGGAAGGTCATTTCAGCTTGCTTCGAGGGGTGGGGAGAATTACAGAAACTAACCAAATGTGGTCCTCTTACCAGTGATTACAGATATTTTCTTTCAGCAGAACAGGCAAGTTTTTGTTAGAAAGATCTATTCTTGCATTGGACCAATCCATTCTAGGTTCAGGCAAGGGTTTTAATAAAGTGTCTAGTGGCTTTGGGTTCCTGAATGTTCCACTTGAGACACCCTGGCAAGATTTGTTTCTTAGAGAATGAGTTACTCCTATGAGGAAACAGCAAATATAGGCACTCAAACTACAAACGTCTTGGTGGTTGCTTCTTTGACTGGTGCATGTTAGCACTTGGGAAATTATGACTCCAAGTTGCTGTTAGAATAGGAAAGACTTCCAGTTATCTGTTCTGTGTTGGTATTTGGAGACTTTGCTTGTTTTTCATACTTCACTTTAATATGTCTACCACCAGGTTAGCAGCAACCACATTAAGTCCATCTTCCAGCAAACCATCACCACTTACATAAGGTGCAGTTTTGCTTCAACTAAAAAGTTCCTTTTAAAGGTAGAATGGGGAAGGGTCTCTTGTGACATTTCAAACCCTGCCAGGATTTCCTTTAGTCTGCCCCCTTATCTCGCTCATATGAGGCCTGATACAGTAAATTACTCCTATAAATAACTTTCACATGTTTAAAGGTAGGCTTGCCCTTTCCTTGCTGACTCAGGACCATGACTTTCTATCTGACAGTGAAATGCTACCCATGAAAATCCCCAAAGGTCACTTTTCAGTATTACTTTTTGACATGTACATGCCAGAGGCTGGCAAAAGATCTTCAGTAGTGGTTTGCTAGAAAAAAAAATAATCTAAGGAATATTATATATCTGTCTTTCAGCAAATCTGAATCTCTGGTACAAACCACAGCTTGCCTGGCTATGGCCTGTTATTTTCTATGTGAGTATTTATTTCTGTGGATAAATGGCTTGCAGTAGTCCATCATGCAAATGACCATTAACGAATCAAAGATGAGAGTCTGAAAAACATTCAGCACAATCCCAGCTCTGCTCTTGCTTGAGTTACTGGCAAACCCACCCACCCCCACCCACCCCCAGTGATTTTTCCCTCCCCTTTTTCTGCAGAGGGATGCTCAAAAACCAGCCCTTTGCCTTTATCCCAGAAGAAACTGTTCCTATTTCTGATAGGATCATTGTAGGAGTTATTGCATAAGGAATGAACACATTGGCAATACTACAATGGCAGCCCTGATCTTCTTTTGCATAATTATGAATTTGCAAGGAATTCAACCAGCAAACTTAGTGATAAAGAGAAAGCTGAAGAGATCATTTCAGTACATCCAAGGCCACTGTCATTTTTCAGTCTTGTAGCCCCTAAAATCTTCCCTGCTGTAGTGGACAGGCCATCCTCACCTCCATCTAAAATGACTGGGTTTATATGCAGATTTTTCTTTCCCAAATGGCATAGGTAATCTCCTTAGGCTATGGTTTAAACTCTTTATAAAATGTAACAAAAATAATAGAGCTGGCCTTTAACCTGATGGATTTCTTTCTAATTGCCAAAGTAAAGTAAACTCTCTTTGAAGGAGAAATAAGAGGCAAAGCCAGAGCTGAAAGCAAATGGATATTGCAGGAAGTCTCTCCTCAGCTGTTTCTATCCTGACTTTTCTTGTCATCCCAAGGGCCACACAGGACATCCCAGCATGTCAGCAGCAGCCACCAGCACAAGCCCAGACCTTCTTGCTCCAAAAGTGCCATCAAATCCTGGAAACCTCCCAGATCCCTTTTGTGTTGTCCCTCCTGAATATTCTTTTCTCCACACACACCTTGAGCTGAATGAGATCAGGATCTCCTGATATTTCTACCACTGCCTTTATTTTTTTTCCTTGGAGCTTGGCACGCTGTTGATCATTGCTAATTGAGGGACAGTGTGCCACAATCATGTTTTTTCTCTCCATTTTTCCAAGCTAATTTGATTTGTGGGTTTACATAGGCAAGAGCAGAGGCTATTTCTTAACTATCCATCACATCTTCATGGTTCATTCTCACGGGCTCACCTAAGACAGGGCAAATCTACACCTTCTGCTGGGCAGTCAATTTACTTTACATTAGATGGCCTCAAGCTGAGACTGGGTAGGTTTAGATTGGAGGACATTAGGGAAAAGTTCTTCACAGAGAGAGTAGTCAGACACTGGAATGAGCTGTCCAGGGAGGTGCTTGAGTCACCAACCCTGGATGCATTCAAGGGTCATTCAGATGTGGTGCTTAGGGATATGGTTTAAGGTGAATCTTGTAGAGCAGGGTTATAGGTTTGACTTGGTGATCCTGAGAGTCTTTTCCAACCTGGATGTTTCTGTGATTCTGTGATAATCAAGTACAGGAAGTAAGGAAAGGCTGAGGGGAGGCCAAAGCAGTTGGTTTCTGTGCTAGGAATCTCTGGCTGAATGAAGGCTAACTTGTTTGCTGAGTTGCAGAGCAAGAACTGAGAGTCACACCAGGACACCTCAGACCTGCAATAGCCTGCTGAGCTAGCAGCTTCTGCTCCACTAGCCTTAGCAGATGCAGTTCTTTTGGTCAAGAGTCTGCTCCTGACTGCTCATCCAGCTATCTTCCTAGTCATAAAAATGAGTAATGTTATAACATTATTTCTATTAAAAAGAAAAAGATGAACTAATAAATAAAACTGTAGACTGTACCTTCGGTGCACCCTTCCATGCATTTGATGATTGCCGTCTGTGTGGAACATGTTGCAGATTGTGCACTCCTTGTGGAGGTATAATGACACATAGACAGCTATGCAATTTTTAATGCACATTTGTACCACAGTCCTTAGGAGAGCATTGACTGATGTCACGATTACTCATGCCAGAAGTCCCATGTAGGCATTCAAGCTTTTGTTCTGCTTTCATGATGATTATGGGGAGTGGCACTGGGCAGATCTTGCAGGAGTACCATCGTCAGGAAAAGAAATGAAAATCAACTAGGGTTTTGCTTCTGTCAGTGCTGTTCAGGACATTTGGAGCTATTTTAATAACAAAAGCAGCTCTCTCTCTCTCTTTTAATATTCATTTGCTTGGACTTGGATCTTTCAACATTTCCACACTTTTATTCCTTATGAACTTATTGTGAGCTGAATGAAACTGGAGACCAGCATAGCATGACTCTAAGTGATTTTGGGTACAGGCACTTTCTCATAGGAAAAGTTGTGAAAATAATACAAGCCACTGGAAAAAATGAGACTTTTTTTCCCCCCCACCTTTCCTTCAATTTGTAATTAAAGCATTTTGCCTAAATCCCAACAATTCGGAAAGTTCAAGAAGCCACACTGATCACTCATTCTGCAGCTGCATTGAGAGGAGAGTTGGGAATTTGTAAATAAGAGCCCTGAAGAACAAAGGCTTGAGCCCTCAGGAAGGATATTAATATTGAAGGAGGCCTACACTTGAGCATGTTTCTACCTCTGCTTCAGGGGATTTTCTTGCAGCGGGGATTTTCCTGCTTCATTTGCTGCTTTTCCTGAAGGCATTTTGCCTAGTCAGATTCTTCAACATTTTTGGTCACAGTTATGGTATTTGAGAGAGGCAAAGTGAAAATCAATGAACCTATACAAGGAACAAGAAGGAAGGAGCTGTTAGTATATGCTTAAAGGCAAACAACGGATTAGCTTCTGATCTGCCCTTTTTGCTAAACAGAAGTTCTAGAGATTTGCCAGACATGACTTGCATCTGTTTAAAATACAGCTTATAATTTAGAAAATAGCCAACTTTGGTCCAAGCATTCCAGTGGATGAAGAATCAATTGCATTCCTCAGAAAACTGTTTCAGTCACTTATTACTAATACATGAAGCTAGGATTTTCAGAGTCGCCTTCAGAAGTGAGCAGCCCAAGTCCTGAAGGTAGTTCATCTTTAAAATCTCCATATGACAAATGTCTGTAGAGTTTCCATAGTGTCCCTCTGGAACATATGGAGAGTGCTGTTAAGTCCCTGAAGTCTTTCATCTTGAGGAGAAATTTAAGAATGGTTGCAGAATACTCAATCCACGTCCATTGTGTGCCCATGACCCTCTGCCCCTTCCTCCCCAGAGATCTGCCCATATACTAAATAATGGCTGAATGAGTAAATAGGTATTGCCCATGTCCAGAATCTTTGGTTAAGTTTCCATCTGCTTCTGAGGGATGCATATGCTGGGAAAAGCTTCCCTCTCATTTAGATAGATCTGAAAAATGGAATTTTGGCATCCTCTAGCCAATGTTCAGGGAGTGAGTACTGAAGTATTGCAGTGCTTGCTTCACTCATGCCAAACAACAAACCAGTCATGCAGAGTATTTTCTGATTTGTGGGTTTGGGTGGTTTGTTTTTTTTTTTAATTATTATTTTAAACTACACAATTTTTCACCCTCAGTTAACAAATTTTCATGACAGGTAAGTTAAATCACCCAGTAGTGTTCTACTGTTGTACAGTCTGCTCATAAAATGTCCACAAAATTCCTAATTAATCTCTTGCAACAATTAGCTTTAAAAATACTGCAGAGGGTTTGGATTTATTATGCAAATACTAATTGGTATAAATATTGAAAGGAAGCCTTAAATTATTTGACAGTGAAGCCAAGTTTGTATTGCAAAAAGGAAAAAGAAAATAGCCTAGAATAGAAACCATCTCTGATCTAGTGTCTGGTTTTCTGATGCCTCTTCCTACTGCTATCAGTGATGGCGTGTGAAAAACAACCACAAAATATGTGGCTCCATCATACCAAAAAGACACGTAAGTAGAGGGGGACTGCATTTCAAGAAAGCAAGCTGGATTTATGGAGGAAGATTAAAAAAGCTAATTATGTTTAGCTTGGCTGACAGACAGCTAAAAAGGGGATATGATAACTGCCTACAAATATTTGAAAGATGCAAAATACACCAAGGAAAGAGGGAAATAGTTTGAGACAAAGTCTGGTAAAGCAAAATTTAGTCTGGGTAGAATGCTAACAATGAGACCTGTCAGACTGCAGAAAAGTTTCCCGAGGGAATTACTCAACACCTCATTAACAATACCTTGGATAACATGCACTGAGGGGGACTGCAGACAGTAATCCTTCAGTCAGGGACCAGGGAGCTTCAGTGGCTGCATTCTGCTCTAGTATCAGTGCTGTCGTCAATAGGATATGATTTTAAAGGTTTTTACAACAGTGCTTTTGAGGCAGGAGACATTTATTTCCACTCTGTGGCTGTATTTGGACCTGGGACTGTGAAACACACCAAAATGGTCTCATGCTGACCTTCTCTTCCCCCACCAACTATTCAGTGTGGGTGACAGGAGTGCTCTGCTTGAAGTTCCAAGGAATAGGAGACAATCCGAGTTTTGGATCATGTGCGCAGCTCCTGTTCCACGTGAGCTCTGTGGTAGACTTGCACTTGAGCAGCTATTCAGTGTCAAAAGCCAACCTTCCTTGCCTCTGTGAGTTTTTTAGCCTAAATCAGCTAATTTGATTTTGTCAACTCAGCTCCAGAGCACATTATGGTTTTTTTTTTCAGTCTAGACCTATCTTCGCTATTAGGGGATGCAATTTCTATGCCAGAAATACCAGCCTATATTTTTTTCCCTAGGACTGGTTCCCCTGCATGATCTACCACAACTAACAGCACAGCTGGAGTAGAGCAACTGTGAATCCACTTAGCATCAATCTTATGAAAGTCAGTGGAAACAGCTGATCCTTTAAAATGAGAAGGCAACCAGTGTTTCACTGGACATTTATGCCGATGTAACTCCTTTGCCTCATACGAGGATAAACTGAAGCTAGGCAGCAGTGAATCAGACCTAATATGTTTAGTACTTGTATGCTAAATTTATGAGGCACCCAGTGACATTTGCCTTATGTATAATGGTAGCACTCCCAGCAGGATGATCTAATCATTCATGAGGAATTACAGTACAATGCTGGAGTTTATTTAATGCTTAATATTCACAACAACCTCCAGCACTGATTTTAATCTGGTTACTGCACACATTGTGGAACAGATCTCTGTGGAGCAGTAGCAGCAGCAGCAGCAGATCAACCACATCTCATGTGGCGTGGCATATATCAGCCATACAAGGTTCTGCTGTTTTCATGACAAGCAGAGGAAGCAGAGCTGATTCACACACCAGAACGATTCCTCTCACCAAGACACTTAGGAATGCATCAAAGGAAGCCAGGCTTTCTCTGCAAGCTTCCTCTGAGTGACGGACTTACTGTAAGTCTGAGACTAAAAGAATAGTACTTTATGAAAACGGTGTCCCTGAAAAAAAAGAGCAGGAAAACCTGTGGAAATTTGGATCCAGCAGAATGGATACGCAAGAAGTGCATGCCAAGGTGTTAATTTTGCAATATGTACTCAGAGCAGCACATTTTTCTGCTTCTAATAACATATTCCCCCCCAGAACGGAGACTCAGGCCAAAAACCTTTTCCACATCCAGGAGATACACTGTCCTTTAAAAAGAACCAAGAATGGAAAAAAGAAGAGAAAGAGAATATTATTCCAAGTCGATTACTCAAATTCTAAGAAAAAGGTTCTGAATCAATGAATGAGCTTTTCATAACCAAAATCCCCTTCTGGGGTCCCTGCAGTTTGGAGGTAGAATATACTTGGTTCACGTTGCCTTCAAGTCATTTTAACAGCAAATATTTCCTGAGCAGGAAGGGCAAATTGTCCTGCTAGTTGAATTGAGTCACAAAGTTTCAGGGAAACAACATTAATATCCACAGTTGCTGTGTCTGTGCCACAGAGGAGCAGCAGCTTCAAGACGATGGCTGGTTTCTATCTTGACCAGCCTTCAACCGAGGCTGGCAAACTCATTTTGCTGATTTTCCCCTGAAGACATCACTGCTTGGTCCCCTAAAGGATTTCTTGAGCTCCTGGCTTAAAAGAAGTAGTAACGTGGCATCTGTTTGCATGATTGATTGGTCTTATGACTTGTTGCCCGGCAGCTGCTTAAATATTGCATTTAGAAAAAGCAGCATAAAAAATTCCTTCATGGTAAGTTAAAGTTACATCAAGGAGGTTCTTACATTTAGCAGTCCTCCCGCGACCACATGTGACAAAGTGGTGGGCAACAGGACCCATCCAACTTGCTTGCCTTGGGCTGTCAGAGAAATAAATGACCGTATACTTTTCCTGAGGAAGCTTATAACATCACTTTGAATGTCATGGGGCAACAGCCAAGGATCATGTATTCTTCAAATGAAAACACACTGCCTATGTTTGAAGACCATCAACACAGATCCTGGTTTCGAGCTAAGGAGAGAAGCAACTGCACCGCATCTCCCACAGCTGTGGAAGCAGCTGGCAGAGTGTCGCAGCCTTGTTTGCCTCCTTCTCAGCTCAGCTGCCCCATGTTTGCAGTACTCCACCACTGCCTTGCATGCTGCTTTGCTCAGTGGAACAACTATCAGCATGCCACTGGTAGGCAGGTGTTTCACTGTGCCCTGACCCAGGAATGCTTCAGGGCAGGGACATGAGCTCTCGGCCTGGCGTGGGGTAGTAAGTGCCTGCCATGAACTCCCATGAGCAAGGATTCAAATTGAAGCTGTGTCTTGCGATGCCCCATGGTGAAACAGGATCATGTGAGAGTGAGGTGGCAGAGGGAATGAGCTTAGTCATAACAAAGAGCTCAAGAAGCTAGACAGGGTCAAGTTGTGACCCTGTATCACTGACTTTTGAGGTACTTCTGATGAAGTTCAGGACCTTACCGGGTACCTTATGGCTTCTCTGCCAAGAAGGCTTGGAGGGCTTGATCTTGAAGGACAATGGCCGTGGGGCTGGTGAGAAGCACACCACACAAGCCTGGTAGCTAATGCTAATCATCAGTTACTTCGCAGACGCTTTGCACAGCTCCCGTGCCTGCGAGCCAGCACTGGTGTGTGCAAGCTGCTGAGGAGCAGCACTATCGTCAGGTAACATGTCTGGTTACTTTATAGACCCGGTTAACAAGAAAGGGGGTGTGGAGGAATTCCTTCATTGTGCAAAGGACTCTTTTCTGCCCCCCCCTCCCCCCCCCCCCCCCCCCCCCCCCGTTGTTTGGACCTTTGCCACTGTTTAAATTCAAGCAGATTTGCTATCCCAACATCTGCAGTTTGATTATTTGACTATTGCCTGGCTCTCGGTCAAGCCACAGCAGAACACACTGGTCTGTGATTTACGGCCCGGGCTGTGATTATAACGGTTTTATTTTAGTTGGACCTCTATTTACAAGCTCATTTGTATTAGTGCACGGTGTTATAATAACAATGGTAGAATTATTAGGTCTCGCAGAAACAATCGCACACAGTAAATGGCTGCAGCCCACAGGGCGCTGCTTAAGTGCTCTAGCAGCCCGGCGAGGTCTGCAGCGCAGGGGCTTCCATTTCAACAGAGCTGCAGGGGAAGTGAGAAGAGGACCAGGGAGGGGGAAAGAGCTGAGGAGAAACGCGGTTATTATTCATTCTTTTCCGTGTAAACAGAAAGGACGTGTGTTTCCTGGATTAGCGACTGAAAACAAATGCTGAGAGGGAAAAGCGCTGGTGTTTCCCTCACCAAGGTTAAATAAGGTACTCCGCCGCAGCACCGATGGCTGCCAGCTGCTCGGCGCCGCGCCGCCTGCCGTGCCAAGTGCCACGGCTGGCACGCCCAGGGCAGCCACGGCGCGGGGCACGGAGAGCCTTGCGAGCCACTCAGCCTGCCCTGAGAGGCTCACGGCTGCCGGCGGTGGCAGTGCTCGGGGCGCGCCAGTGCAGCCCTGCAGGCCCTTCCCGGCAGCCGGCCGGGGGAAAGACGAGATGAGGTCAGGCGGCTTGGCAGCGCCTCTGACGGCTGTGCGCCGAGTGTCCCTGCAGGTGCTGCCGTGCGTTGATGAGAGCTCTAACCAGGGTGTCCTGCTGCCACGCAGGGCTGAGTCACTGCTCTGCAGACATCTTTCAGGGCTCGGCGTGGGACTCATTTCTCCAGAAAACCCTCCCTTTAGTGATAGCAGAAAGATTACTCAGGGCTTTACCTAGCGCACCATGGATGCTCATCAGCCACGGTCCACGATACCTTGGCTGCCTGCAGCTGGAGTAGACCACTTCACGTGTTTGATCTGTCAGTGTGAGCAACACCAGCTGCTCCTTCCAGAGCCTCGTCTGCCTTTCCTATAAATTAGGTCCTTCCAGAGACACATGGCAACCCCATGCAATACTACAGGTCTGGGGAAGAGTGTCTGGAAAGCTGCCCGGCAGAGAAAGACCTGCATGAGGCAGCAGGGTGCTCAGGTGCCCAAGAAGACCAACAGCATCCTGGCCTGCATCAGAAACCGTGTGACAAGAATGACCAGGGAAGTGATTGTCCCCCTGTACTCAGCACTGCTTAGGCCACACCTTGAGCCCCTCAATAAAAAAATAGGCATTGCAGTCCTGGAGTGTCAAGAAAAGAGCACTGAAGCTGCTGAAGGGTCTGGAGAACAGGCCAGGTGAGCAGCAGCTGAGGCAACTGGGTGTGCTAGTTTAAAGCAGGCTAGAATGTTTTGGTGAGAGAAAGCAGATAATTGGCTATGTAAGGAAAACATGGTTGTGTCTCTTCTCTCACAGTCCCGCTGAGAAGTATGGCAACAAGAAGTAAACATTAGATAACATTCTCCATTTTGTCTCACTTTGCTTTTGGCTTCAGACTGAGCAACATCTCGTTAACCTCGCTGCCACTAACCTTCCTTCTTAACCTCTTGGCTGCACCTCTATTCTTTCTCAGGATTGGGGTAAGGTTGAGAGGGGCAGGGGGAGGTGCAGGGGTGGTTGAGAGCCCCTCCTGGGGACTCAGGTTTCTGGGAGGGGAGTTGTGTTTCTGTATTACTTTTACTTTGTATATTTCTGTCTATAACTGTATATATTGTAAATAGCTGCTTGTATATTGTGCTAGCTGTAAATAAATAGCTTCATTTATATTCCCAGAGCCCATCTGAGTTAGCTGGGGCATTTCTCAAAGTGTGTGTGGGGGGTGGGATAACAGCCAAACCACCACACTGGGGTTCTCCAGTCTGAAGAAAAGGAGGCTGAGGCAAGACCTCCTCACTTTCTACAACCACCTGAAAGGAGGTTGTAATAAGGTGGATGTCAGTTTCTTCTCTCTAGTAACAAGAGATAGGATGAGAAGTAATAGCATCGGGTTGCACCAGGGGAGCTTTAGATTGGATATTAGGAGAAACTTTTTCACTGAAAGGGTAATAAAACACTGGTGTAGGCTCCCTGGTGATGTTTTAAAGATGCATAAAAGTGATGCTAAGGGATGTGGTTTAGCACCAGACTTGGTAGAGTTAAATAATGGTTGGACTCAATGATCTTGAAGGTTTTTTCTAACCAAGTCAATTACATGGCTCTCTAATTCTATGAATGTGAGACAAGGAAGCAGCCCTGTTCCAAGGTGCAGGACTTAACTCCTTTCCCTGATGAGAATTCTTTAACCATCACCCAACCCTGCACGTGAAGAATAAATTATCTGAATCATCCTTTCTCATTTGGCTGTGGAAGAAGCATAGGACAATGAAACACGTTGTGTGAATGTTTCAGATGTATCACTAAAGATGCCTGAGACTAAATCAGAATCAAGATACTCTGACTAAGATAGCAGATTTACAATTGGAATGTCCTTGATGCCTGTGCTTAGCTACCCTTCTTTTTAGCAGATGTTGTTTGGCACTGCCAACTAGCTCTGTTCAAAGGTAAAGCCCTTCAAAGCTAAGAGAAAAGCAGTGTTTTTCTTCCTCTAGCAGCCCTCTTTCTGTGTACCTCACTGCTCAAAAGCTGCTGGTTTCCTGGGTGTTTTGTTTTTTTCCAAAAGAACCTTCTGACAAGAATTCTGGTTTTAGGGCTTTCTGCAGTCCCTTTGTGCTGATTCCCCAGTGCATTAGCATCACCAAAGCTAGATTAATCTTCTTTTCGTTTGAGTGCTGAAATCAATGTCTCTGTCAACATAGTTTATTGAACCTGGTGCAGTTTTACCACTTGCCTTCAGCTTTTCTGGGTGGCTTTTCTCCTAAGTATATCCTGAGAAAGGATCACTCTTTACAACTATATCTGGCCAAGCTGTGAAGTGGAATTGCTCTCCTGTAGAGAGAACACCAAAATCCCTTCCATTTCATCACAGCAGTCAGATTTCCTAACAGCTGGCATGTCATCTTGCGTGTTAAGGAGTCAAGCTGTGTCTTTTTGCCAGGGAGAAAAATAGCATGGACTCATCTGCTAAAGGGAAGGACTAGGGAGAGATATTTTTACACAGAGGCTGGGCAGCTTGGGCTCTTCTCACAAATGTAAGACAACAGTTCTGCAGTACAGAATTTGTTTTCTGATGGAACCAAACTTCTTGCTTGTATTTTTCAGGTGCCATTGTATTAGTTCTTACAAAACTTGGCAATAACAACCTTTCTCTGTTTCCATTTCTTTTATTATCTGTTTTGCTCAAGCCAATTGAAATTTTATGACTTCTTTTTTTCCAGAAGAAAGAGCTGGGATAGGTTTGGCACTGAGAACAAAGCCCTGAGTCAGTCGGTATAGCCACTGGGAGAACATGATATACACTGATATTCAGAGCAACCCACCATGGCTCCGCTGTTCTCTGCTGTCTCCATGTAACCTTTTCCCCATGGAGCCAGCTTGTGAGGACATGGCACACTAACAAGAGTGCTGAAGCTCCTAATAACTGTTCATTCAAAGTCAGCTTCATTGTGTGATATCTTGTCTGTCTTTGTCTTATAGGAGAAAAATCAGGTTGAGAAGTAATTCCTGTATAATTACCTAGCCTTATGAAAGAGGCTGCAGAGACAAGGAGTGTAGATGGTCTTGCCTGAACTCATTTATTTAATGCCACAATAGTCTGGGAAAAGCAATCTTTCTGTCTGCTTGTATGGATGGCACAGACAACAAAGCGTCCAGCCCCTCCTTCATTGCTGAGCCTGCTTCTCCTGAAGCTGGTGGTAAGTTGATGCTGACTTCAGTAGCAAATGCATATGATCTCTCTTGGATTTGGTTTGCACCTTTTTCTCCTCTCTTTGCTTATATAAAGATCAGTCCCTGTAAACTTTCTGCACACCAACTGCTCTCACCAACTTCAAGATATTCGAGTGAGTGAACGTAATTTGCTTATAGCTGTCTTGCTCATTTAAAGCCAAAGATAACTAACTAGATCCACAAATCTTGCTTAAGATTGTTGAAACAGAGTTTAGTTCACTCATCTGCTTCTGTAACAAGCAGTGAGCTTGACTTGTAGCCCAGCTTTAGCTTTAGCATTGTGCTAAACTCTGTGGTACAGCACTTCCCGAAAGAGCTCAGAATTCCCACATCTGCAGGGAATATCAAACAGACAGGTTGGAGAATTTGATTGTAGAGTTCCCACAGACAGTTCTGCATTTAAAATGAGTATAAACAAATAGATCTGTCAAGCTGGGTTACTTGGAAGTGTGCAATGCAACCCAGAGAAAACTCAGTCTGTCTTTATGACAGTCTGATCACTTACACTTTCATTAAATAAAATACTTAATAGATCTCACACTTCAGTGAAGTTGAAAGGACTTAAGTATATGCTTAAAATTATGTAAGTGCTTGTAAGTGTTGCCAAACAAGGATGCAAGTCCTCAAAGTGCTTGGGCTGAGTGTATACTTAAGCATTTTGCTGAATCAGATCCACGGTGTCACAGAGCCTTGAAGTGAGCTCTGAGGCTTCAGCTTACAGGAGGGATAAAGCCAAACATCATAACAGGAAACTCTCAGGATTTTCCAAAGTCTAGTGCATAATTAGATTAAATGTGCAATCCTGTTTTGAGATTATGAATGAGTTTGAGAGCTTTTAGCTCATTAAAAAGAGAAAGGGATATACAATGTCTATCAGGTGGCTTTTCCTACCCTTGCACTTTCCTACTATGCGGCATTTCAAAGTTAAAGAAGTGTCAGTAACATTACAGTTTAATCCTGAGTAACAAAAACCATGCAGCTCATGAGAGCAAATCCTCCCTCGGTGTTCATCCAGATAGTGTTAAATTGCTTCCCAAGCTTCCCCTGGGCAACTAAGTAGATTGTAATGGTATTGCAAGTACAGCATAATACTGACCATAACAATTACATCCAAGCTGTGCTAACCATACATTTCAGCAAACATTTCTTCTTGATTATATACCTTGTGGCATGTAAGCACATTTAGTTTAATATACATTTTATGTATATAAAATATATTTCCCCTACCTCTGATCAGTGTAAGCCACATCCATTGCCTGAAAAAATGCATGAAGCAGAGCAAATTCAATAGCTTCATCCCACTGCTTCAGATCTATCATATTACTTGGCTCTAGACTGATCATGTCCTGCAGCACTGATGAATTTTGAGAGAGTGATAACTACTTTGAAACCGATGGAAAGAGCCATAAAGAAGACTAAAGGCATAAAAAGCATTCGTCACCTTCTCGCCAGCTTTGTCTGTATCTGGTATATGATTCCTCTCAAGTGTTTGAATTCAAAGTTTGAATTTATTCAGTCATCCCAGCACAGCTCCTGAAACTGTAGCCTATTGAGCAAAATGGCATTGTTTTTAACAAAGACCTTGCATCTCTGAGGAGAACCAGACTATCTCTTGCTTTTATCTCCACTAATCTTATACTTGATACATCCTGTTTGCTGCTGTTCTTCAACTTCTCTATTCCTAGGCCAGGGCCCTTGGGGCAGGAACAGCTGCCAGCCCTTATTATCTGGGCTCAGATAGCCTCAGATATGGTGCTGAGGTCAGGTGGCCCAGGCTGACTCCTTGCAGAGACATGGGGGTGTCTTTGTGCCATTCTACTTAGGTAGCAGCTTTCCCCATTTCTGGAATGTCTCAGCAGTCTCCCATCATTTTCCTCCTGCCCATGAGTACAAAGACAAGAGCAGGCTGTGGCACAGTGCCTGCTCCAGGACCTCCAAATGTGCTCTGATACATGGAATTGGGTTCATGGGCCAGAGTTGGCTGGACAGTGCTCTAGTAAGAATCAAAAATTGTGAGAAGAGTTCTGTTTGCAAGATATCATTGGCTTCTGTTGCCTTTCATGCATGTTACATATCTGGCTTTAAAGGGGGTTAGCATTGGGGATTAGAAGTAACGAAGACATATGAAGGCTTGATACCCTACAGGCCTCTTGCTCTGCTGCAGTTCCACTAAGATGTCACAGCAGGTCCAGACTGTAGGCAAGGGATGATGAGGGTCACATTCAGCCAGTGCAGTGATGAGGCAAACCGTGCTGAAGGCTGTCCCTGGGGTTACAAGCAGCTACTCTGTCCCAGGTCCAGCATCCTTGCCTCACTAAGCAGAGCTTTACAGTCACCATCCTATGCTTACTCTTTAAAAATACCATCCTATCTCGGTGGTTAGGAGCCTGCTGTGTTAGCTGTGAAGTCTGCTAAATGCAGCAGTCAGGATCTAGACCTCCTGTGAGCGAGAGAGTCCTCAATAATAAGGAAATTAGCAGCTGGAAGATAAAGATGCCAAGGGAAAATGAAACAATCAGACCTCTCAAATGCACTTGGGAAAATATAACTGAGAACACTCAATTAAGTATGGATATTGTTTAAAACTTATACACCGAGGCAGCAACAGGCAATGAACAGCTGTGCCTGTTGAATCTCATCCCTTTGTCTGAGCAGCAGCACAAATCCCCACAGATATGGGATTTTTTTTATTAGCTTGCCCCCCACCCCACCTACACTTATCTTTATTTATAGCATCTCTAACAGCATCTCAGGTTGGGACCACTGGCACATTATTTTGTTTGCAATAGTCATTAGCTAGGTGAATTGCATCCCTGAACTGTAATGTTGCTGTGAAGAATAGCAGATGTTTAGCTGTTTTCATTTCCAATCCTTGGTGGACAATTAACAATGTCTGATAACTTCTCTTGCTTGCTATGAGGTGGCCTAGAAATCTAAGTGGGGGGTCTGACCAGAGAATTGTATACTACTGAATCAGCATAATACTCCCATCAGCCTTTACATGGACTTAATGACAGTCGATAGCTCAATAATTTGGGCATTGTTCAGAGCTTTTTATATACTTCTGATTGCCCTAAGTCTGTTGCCAAACTTTTCTGGGTTGTTTAGCATATGCAATACAGTCCTCTTCTGGGACTTCCCACAGGACATCAAGCATCTTTCTTTTCTCTTTTACAGGAACAGAAAGTGCATAGTACAGATGGCCGAGAAATATTTTCCCCCTAGTGAATGTTTTCACTAAAATGGAAACATCTTTATTAAAACTGAATTTCCCATAAACTCTTAATGAGAAACCTCCTGCTTTACAGAGGAAAATAAACAAGCAAGCAAAATCCTCAACCCACACTTGTGCTCAGCAAATTTCCCTAGCTAGGGATTTAGTCAGGCTGCAAAAATTGTGTTGTGTAATGCCATGGAAATGTAAGAAATACAGCAAAATGCTCACACTCGTCCCTCAGTCAAGCTATCTTCCCACTCTTTTCCATCCAATTTAAACTGATATCTGTCCCGTGACTGCAAGGCAGCTTCTCTCTGGGAGAGTCCTAGACTCCAGGATCAAGAGAGCATGTCACTCAAACAATGGCTATGTTTGCACCAGTACAGTTCAGCTCAGCTGCACTCTTAATTATTCTTAATTGATTGATTCAATTACTTGCAATTTATAAGGCTTCATCAGAGTCACATTTTGAGTTGTAAAGCAGTTGATTCAATCCAATATCAAAGCTCAGTCATGCTGAACCAGTATAGGCTCATCTAAAATTGCTCAAGAAGCTTGGCTATTGGAAAGGGTGTTAGCTTCACCAATTTGAAGGGAGTTACTCTTGTTTTGTGCCACTATAAACAAGAGCAGAGCTAAGCCATGAGTCATCACCCATCTTTCTTTTGCTGCTTCTATTCTCAGAGCAGATCTGCTGGTTTTGCTGCTGGCTGAGCTTGCAGTGATGCTTTTTGGAGCTTCTTGCTAGTTAAATAGGGATAGACTTTGTTCTCTGTGGGAGAGCACAGCAAATCCAGGATACTATGAGCCAGGGAAGGTTGAAACCCGAAGACTCACAGTATTTTTAGTAATATTATAAAATACAGGTGCTCCAAAGCCTAGGCTTCATCTCAGCTGGTAAGAAGCATTTGAAAGCAGTTATCCTGTGGGTTCTCAGATAAAAAAAACAGGTGCCAGCAAAAAAAAAAAAAAAAAAAAAAAAAGCTTATGGTATTACATGGACCTGGACAAAGATGCCTGAGTTGAAGTTACTTTGAACCTTTTTAGTATCATTGCATTGCATATAATCAGGAGATATTTTAGACCTCTTCTGCCAATGGCACGCACAGGCAGCATGCATCCATTTTCTGAGACCCAAGATGTAGCAATCCATCAGCTGAGGAACATCTGAAAAAGGGTGGTTTTTCTAAGAAGGAGAATGGCTAAAGAAAGCCTGTGGCTTTCAGAGAGGAATACTTTATTATTATTGAAGAATCCACTCCACAAAATGTTTTTAGTGTGACATTTAGCATTTGAACTATCCCATGTGGTCCAGTATTGCAGTTATTGAAATCACACTGACTGTTTGCACCCACTAGTCAGCAAGTAATTTTCTATCTAAGGTGCTGTATTCATATCTTCCTTTTCCACCCAATATGACACTAGTTGTCGTCTCTTTGCTTCTAGAAACCACTCGCTGCTTTAACCAGGCCTGAAAACAAGATGTGGTAGAAACCATTACAAATTGGCAGATTCTATTTACAGACTTAGGGATGGGTACCATGCCCACAGGAACTAATGAGACTTGTGTCTTCCATGCATGCATTGCTTTGAGGTACAGTTTGTCCTGAGGATTGCAAAGCTGGCAAAGCTCTGCAAAAGAATAGGATGGAATTCTCCCCTCTGTAGGCAGCCAGCGTAGGATACGTGCTTTACCACAGTCTCCCATGAGCCTTATTTTCACAAGGCAGTAAAACTACAGCTATTCTGTTGGTCTCCTGAAAATGAGTATATTCCAGTCTTTTAACTTAACTGGTGTCACATTATTATGAATCACCACCAAAATATTTTCAGTGCTCCTTGGAATAAATAGAAAACCCAAGCAAAAGCAGAAGAGCTAAATAGGCATTTAGTACTTACATTAGGAGCTATAAAGTTGCTCTAGTTAGAGCCCTCTAAGTCTTGATATGTCAGGAATATGCTGAATAAAGTTGCCTTTGTGTTTTTTCAGGCTACCTTTTCTTTAATGTGCAGTTAGCTCAGCTGGGCTGATTCATTTCTCTGTGCTGCAGCCCAGCAGTCAAAATAACATACCATGCTGGCAAAGCTGAAGAGAACTTATGGATTGCAAGTTCCACTCTGGTGGATATGCTATGGGAAGAGATCCTGCTACTGATAGGATGGATTCTGCTGCTATTGTACCCGGGTGTTTTCTGTACAGCTCGGTGAAGTTACTCTATTTCCATGGCAAAGATTCTTAAAACAGAATTTGGACTATTAAAGTTGGTGGGAACATTTCCTCTTCCACTGGCTTTGTGAAGAGCAGGGATACTCTTTGCCTAAAAGGACAATCAGCTTTCAGTTATTATTTCTGGCTTGGGAGGGAGGGCTTAGAGAGGAAAATGGCTAGAGAGAGACACTGATTAAAGCCAAGAAAAGGAGTTTAAAGCAGCATTTTTATGCTTTCTCAGAACAGGACACAACACATCTCTGGATGAATGTAAACTGAAGTCAAATTAGGAGACTTGTATATTGTCCCTTAGGAAAAATGCTGTGGTGAAAAATCTTAATGATTTTTAAAAAATGATCTGTTTTACAGGGAACAATTTTCCAAGCAGCTTTTGCCTCCAAATCAATTGCTGACCACTTAATGACATGGTAAGTATCAAATACCAGCAGAAATGGTATGTGGTAAAGACCATATAATCACAAAGTAAATTCACCAATATTTTTGCCTTATAAACCAGCACACATGTTAAATGATATTTTTGGGTCAGCTGTGTATAATTACCAAGCATCATACACTTTGGGAATACATAATTACCACGTATACTCGTGCACTAAGAGTATACAATTACTCCTTCAGGTTCAGATTCTTCCCTTGGATACTATGAATTCCCTGTCTGAAGGGCCAAGTGCACGCACAAATATAGGATCCATAGTCACCAGGACTTTGGGAGTATTTACATAGGCAAGTGAACATCTTACTTTGTTCTGGTTTCCTTGGGACAGTTTTGGGTGAGGCCAAGAACCTAAAGCACGTGTTTCAAAGGAACTGCAGGTGGGCTTAGTTACTTTACCTTTATCTCAAAGACAAACATGCTTCATCTGCTGTTACATCCCTCTTGCCATTGTCTCCCTCTTGCCATCACTGCAATGGATGGCAGTGTGTCCACCTGCTAATTGTACTAGAAAGTTCAGATGGATGCAGGAAAAATGATGACGCTGTGGATGGAAACTATGCCTCACAGACAGCCCCTTAAGGTGTCAACAGGAAGTGCAAAGAGGTGACTGGAGAAAACACTAGATACAAAGTCAACTAAAGGCACAGCAAAATGAGTGCCTGGAGAGTACCATCAGACAAGATCTACTGAAAAAAGGTTAGTAGTTTTGCAAATTAAAGCAATTAACTGCTGAAGCAAACTGCTCAGGAAGCTTTGAAGTCTCTACCTCTGAATGGCCCCAGATCAAGCTCTGGATGTCTTTCTGAAAGGAAGACAAAAATTATGGGGCTCAGGTGAAACAGTGTCAGGTGCCACCTGATGCTGTGAATGTGCTGGCCATTGTCAGTGTTGAACATAGTGCAGGGCAAGAAGAGCAGAGCTATGACCGGACATGATTAGCTGTATCACACTGGATTTCCAGAGAATGCACTGAATGATTAACCAGGAGAAAATATTGTGCCAGAAAACTGCCAGCCACATAAAGTTATTTTCTGTTCGCTGCAAACCTCTAAAGGCCTGTTAAATCTTTTTTGTGAGGATGAAGAATCCTTCTGGCTGTGAGAGGCAGAGTCAGCTGATTTCCATCTGATACCTTTGAGTCCTGGGAGTGCGCATTGTGTTTCGGATTTTGTTTGTTTGTTTGTTGTCCTGAAGTCTCTTTCCTCAAAGGATATGCAGCACAGAGTGAAAATATTCTCTTTTCCTTTTGGATTTCTGCTTTGACTTGCCTTTTCTCCTGTGGTCAGCAGCTGACAAGTGGTCACTTGCATCTGAGGAAAGGAAGAATATCATTTAAGAAGGTGAATGTAACCACAGGACTATAAAACTAAGTCACTGATGTTCTGCTATCTCTTCCTGTGACTTAGCCACGATGATGTATTCGAAGCACATCCTGGCACTTTCTTTAGCTTGTCTCACCAAGTACCCCATGTCAGAGTTTTAGAAACCTTTCTTAGCCAGAGCTGTGTTGTTTTGTTGAAGCTAGATAAGGGTTCAGGGTCACTGCAATTCACTGTGTGCCTGGCTTGCTTAATCTGAAGCCTTTTATACTATCGAACAATTGTCTTGATTTTCCCTGTCTCCACATTTGTACTCTGCAGTCCAGGAATCTCAAAGCAAATGCTATTTAGAGAAGATCTCAATTGAAATTTAAAACCATGCTATAAGATTTTGGGAGAAAGGTTGAATTTTGCTAGTATAGTCCTACCAGTGTGAACCACTGAAAAACAACTGAGAGATATTTTGCCATGCCCCAAAGTAGGTGATTTAACAAACTTCAGGCTGATGTCAAAGTTCTGGATGGCTCTCACTCTTACAGGCTACTGAACTTTCCCTGATGTCTGCTGTGCCTCAGCTGCAAAGATTTTGTTCAGATAACACCAGCAAGTATTTCCTTTGATGTTAGATAGTGTTAAGCAAGTTTTAAAGAAAAAAGGTGGGAGAAAAAAAAAAAAAGAGGCCAGCTCTGAACCTAGAACACAATCTTTCTGAAATATTTGAGATAAGAGATGATCTGTTTTTGTGGTCAGCCTTCAGGAGTCTGTTAATACCAGATTAGTTCCTAATGCTGTTTACTACTTCGGCACCAACATACATTTCATCATAGCTACAAAACGGTGCTAAACCTAGGACACATTCTCCACCTTGTGCCAGGGCAAGTCTGGTGTTATTGTTCCTGTCAGAGGCTTGAGTCAAGCCTGATGTGAGCAGGAGCAAACTGAAGAATACAGCCTTTATTTGTGGAGAAATAAAAATAGCGGTGACACAGGAAATATCTGGAGGTGGTGTGACTCAGGGGATTAATAATGGTGACAAATGGCCCTTGTCAATTTCCAGCTGCTTGCATGTGGTTGCATATCACAGCCACCCCATGTTTCCTGTGCCCAGATGTAAAAGACCAAATGAGGCACTGGCAAGTTAAGCCATAAACTAACAATTCAGATCTTGTGGGTAGCGACAGGCAGGAGGTGGTGCCTGAGGTACGTGGTGCCTGAGGTACGTGGTGCAATATCCCTCAGCATACCGGGGAGAAACATTAGGAGATACATGGTGCAGGGAGAGCTGTAGCTGCTGGGGAAGGATTGCTGCATGCAACCATGCTGCACAGAACAGCATATAGGAGTGCCAGTAGCTGGATGGAAACCAAGGCTCAAGGATGGGAGAGGGGCAAAGAAGCAGAGTTAAGAAAATCCGTGGGTGTTCAGGAGTACCTTAGAAATAGACAGGGAGGCTGTTTTGGCAGAGCATGGGGAGCAGGAGCCCAGAGAGCATGGCCAGGTCTTCAAGGCCCAGGGAGTAGAAGGGAGCATCTGCATGAAGTGCAGCCCTTGCAGCATGTCCTGCCAACTTCTGTTCTTTTTATTTCCTCTTCTCAAAATAGTTACTTGTTAGAACAAGCTTCTTGCCAGGATGTTGCAACAGAGATGTTTGCTCCAGATCCTGGCTGAGATTCCTGTAGCACAACTATGCTGGGTAAATCAGTCTGCCCTCAACAAGTGGTAGAAAACACAATCCTGGTTGCATTGAAAATAACACATTTTGGCTCACTATTTCTTCAGGAACTCTTCAGTGCGCCCCATTAGGCAATTCTCCATCCTCCTGGTATTAACAGGGGATTGGGATTAATATCCATCTGGTTCCTTAACAGGAAGATATTAAGGGATATTTTTCCCAGTACAATGCCTTCAGTCATGGTCATTTTAAAGTGATGGAGCTATTCCTGGGTTTGTTCTGACTAGGGAATGCTCTGCTTATGTATGTGTGTATATGCATGTGATCCAAATATGTCCTTGCTACTCAGTTTGCAGAGGATAAGAGCTGCGTGGTATTTCAGACAGAACATCTCAAATCCATAACTCAGAATTCAGCAGATCAGCTTTTCATCTTTTCAGGTGTATTGCAGTATCCTGGAATCATCCCAACCTTCTGCCATCAAAGCAGCACTTGCCATTAAAAAGATGTAGGTTCTACTTCAGTGGATAGCACACATTTTTCTGGTGACTGCTGAGAGGTAAGCAGGGAAAAAGAGATGAACAGTTGCTTGGATGTGAAATATTCATGAAGAACATTTTCACTAGACCAGAGTTGAATCAGGATCTCAGACTGCAGTCGCTGGGTTTCACATCTGTCATTAAGCTCTTCAGACTTCTGAGCTGCAGCAATAAATCTTTTTTTCTGCTAATGACATCAAGGCAGCATGGCAACGATTTAGGCAAAACTGTCCTGCATGAACACATAATAGACACAAACCTTTTTGGTGACTGCTTTTGGAAGAAAAATACTCAATAGATCAAGGACAGATGTGCAAAAGTAAAAATATCTTCTTAGTCATTGGTGTGAATGAAGCTTTGCTACATAACCAAAAAGGCTGAAAGGAATTTCCATGAATTCAGGTGCTGGGTCAGCAACAGAGGCTGTAATAATACCATTCCTGTGCTGAAAACTCAGGCACATGCATATGAATGGAACCTTATCCATGGAAAACCAAGGGAGCCACAGCATACTTTTCAATCAGATCACCCCCATTTTAATTGCAGTTTCCCACTGAGTACAGCAACATGGAGAAGCTGTCCCAAGCACCAGATATCAATCATGCAGCATGAGGATGAGCACTGTAAGTTCATCTCTAAATTCAGTGCATTGTATTGTGACATTTTGTGGTATATCTCAGTGGAGTTCTCTGAGAGCACAGATACCTTTAATAGGGGCAGAGCACAGAGTTGCTTTGAAAAAAAAACTAATACTGTTGCCACCCAGAAATATGCCACAAGTCCTGCTACTCACAGGGATCTACTATTAACTCTTACTAAAACACTTAACTGCTTTTGAACAATTCTGTGTTTCTGTATTTTATTAGTGCCCCCATCACAGATGAAATCCTATTGCCCCAGGCCCCAGTCACAGACCACCTCTAATCCCCCAGGATTTATAGTTTAAGTAAGCATATCAGAGGGTCTTCATCTGGATAATTTAAAAGTTTCTTTGGGGTTTCTATTCCAGATTTCACTCACAGAGATGAAAGGCTGAGATGTGAAGTCTTTTCTTCTGTAGTCAGGTGTTTCTCCTAAAACAGAGAAAGGAGGAAGAAGAACACCTCTGACTAACCCTGGACATCTGTATACCCTCTCAGATCACATCAGTTCTGCTGCATGATGAAATCTTAGTTGGAGGTCATCCATAATTGGCACCAGCGAGGCAGCCAGCTGGGAGGTGAGCAGCCTCTTCCTTGTGACTCCTCCAAAGTGCTGGCATTTTGGGTGCAGCAGAGCAAGCTGAGTGCTTGTGGGAAGATGTGTACATGCATGCAGAAAATCAGCACAACATCCGCCTTGCCATAGGGGCCAGGTTGCCGGAGGTGCACATTTGTGGGGTAACAGCCTGTGCTTCTCAAACCTGGAGGCAGCCATGGCCTGTCTGATGCTGTGACAGGCAGCATGTGTGTGTGCCTTGTCTCCAGCAAAGTGCCAGAAAGGTAGGTAAACATGCAACACAGCCACACAGCCCGCTTGCCTCGGCCTGCCCGGCATTACGCACCCAGCTCACATACAAAACCGCCACCTCCATCCTCCTGGAAAGGGAAAACAGCTGCAGTTAGTTGTTGTCTTTGCACAAGTTGTTCACTATGTCTCTCCCCATGGGTGGAAGAGCTTCCCAGAGAACAGAGATGGACCCAGCATAAGGCAGTTACTGTCTGAAGTATGGTGCTGCTCATCCTTCTGTCCAGCACTGTTTCACAGACCCAGGTGAGCTAGAGGCATCCATCCATATCTGGGACTCTCCCCCAGAGCTGCCAAGGGTCTGCACAGTTTCTAATGCCAACTCCAACGACCTAGGGGAATGGGGTGCTGAAGAGGCAGTTCAATGGCACAGTCATCTGCAGCTCATTGCCCAGATGGAGGAATGTTCTGAAAAGTGGCCAGCTAAGGCTGCTCTGACTCTGACGCAGCTCGGTGTCTTCAATAGTGATGTTAAAGTAGGGTAGAGATGGTGTCTGTCTGATCTTGCCACAAAGCTAGAAAGCCTGCAGTGCATCAAGGTGAGGAGTGGAATTTAAAATTATCTCACCTGCTTAGGAAAACAGACTGGAGAAAGTTCCTACTTTCAGCAGAGACAAGTGGAGGATGCTGTACTTAGGCTTGAATAAACAGCTCCCTAAATCTTTCATCCTGAAGGTGTGAGAAGGAGGCCTGCTCTGCTAAGCCCTGGAAAAACCTCAGCTGGCTTTTCATGCTGTTTCATGCTCAGTTAGAAGGCCAGATCTCTACTGCTTCTCTATGACTCAGTGTAAAATGCAGACTTTATGAAACAGCAGACAGAGGCTGTTCAAAGATCTGTCATAATTCCCTCTGGTGCAAATACTTCTGTTGGTTTGGTTGACAACCTAAGCTTCTGGGGTTGTAGTCTGAGAGCAGCAGAATTAAACTTTGAACTTCTCCTGGAAGGTTGTGGCCAGAAAGTATATTGAAAACACTCTCTGAGTGGGAGAAACCACGGTGATATGATTGCACTGGGCAATATGCCTTTCCTCCCTCCTCTGTTGCTCCAAGTTGATAGTGACATTACTCCAATGACATCAAGGGAGTTAGGCTGGTATGAAACTGGAAATAATGCAGTGTCTAATTAGATGACTTTGATAAGAAGAACCTGGGATAACACGTGTAGCTAGAAAAAGATTAATTGCAGCTTCATTTCCCAAGGTAATTCCATGTAGGATTGCCTCTGGTCACAGTACAGTTTCACTGTGGTGGTACTGCACATTGTTAAAAGTCAGCAGTCGTTTGTTTTGTGCTGAACAGACTACATTATGGAGGAGATAATCCAGTTTGCTGTCATTTTGGCAGCTTGTTAATGACACAGGGCAGCATAATATCGCATGGGTTCAGAATTTAGCTGCTAAGCTTCAAGCTTTACACTTTGCACATACTGTCATTCTTCAGAAGTAGTTTTTGTTTTATCCCAAAACTCTGCATTAAATTTATTGTCACTTCTGGCCAGTGTCTAAAGGGCAACCAAATGACATTTTTCTTCATGCCTGTTAAATGATGTAGAAACAGCAGGGGAAAAAAAAGCCCTGGCAATTAACATGGCCAGAGCCTTTGAAAGAAGCAGACAGAATGGAAAGAGAACAGATCTGATCTGACTCATTCAGAAGAGCTTTTAGCAAATCCCCATTACTCTAAATCTATGTGTGTTTTTCATCTAGAAGGATAGAAAGTCCAGTGGTGTGGATATTAACGTAGGTCCCATGTCAGCCTGAGAGCTGGCCTGGACCAGGTTCCTCCTTCCTTCTCTCCCTCCCTCCCATACTCTATCCCTATCTCCTAATTTCCAGGTAAAGAAAAGTCAGGCCTGTGGCCCAGCCAGGAGCTATGCCACACACAGCTGGCAGCACTAGAGCCCCAGGTGTAAGCCCAAAAAGCAGGTGTAGTTGATACTTTAGGAAGGTGAACTTCAATGGCATCTATAGATATTCTAGCCCTCTGCTTTCTGGTGTTCTAGGAGGGCTGCTCAGCTCTGCACTCTGACTACAGCCCAACGTCCTGGCTGGGGCAGAGATGGGAAAGGGGGTGTTATGCTGAGGGATCTGCAGCTTTTTCTGGTGTGGTTTCTGCTGCTGCAAAAAAGCTCTTGGTTTCAGTCTGCATGAACTCTTATCTTTTGAGTTTGACTTACAGGGAGAAAAAGGGGAAATATGATAAAAACTGATGGCTTACTGCCATTTCTGCCACAAATTAGCATGATTGCTCACCACTGCATTGAACTTTCCTAGTCCAATTTTGCCACAGTTTTGGCTTTTGAGGGTATTTCATGCTAGAAATTGTTTTGGGGTTATGATCTCTTTGGGTCCCTTCCAACCCCTAACATCCTATGATCCTATGATCCTAGCAAACCTTTCTGGAAAATCAGAGTTTGTGTGGTGATCTGTTGGGTGTGTGATTTGATTTGGTTGGTTAATTTCACTAGGCTTATTGTTCATTTGAATGTTCCCAGTGAGTAGAGGGCAACTGGCTCCTCTGCTTGTTCCTATTCATAAAGGGTGGGAACTCAGGCACCCTCTGACAGTGCTGGCTTTATAAGGGCAGGTAGGCTGTGGAGGGCATTCAAAGTGGACACAAAAAGCCTGACCTTCATGTCCTGAAGCTGAGGGAGTCTGAAGAGTGATTCAAAGTGGATAGGAAGACTTGACAGTGGGCAGTTGATGGCCAGAGAATACGTATGATCTTAACAACTGCATTTTGAAGGGTAGCCTTCATTGGGAGGGGGTGAAGGGGTGGGAGATGAAGGGAAAGAAAAAGAAAGAAAATAAGAGGAAGCATTAAGGTTGTTGGGTTTTTTTTTTTTTTTTTTTTAATTGTATTAACTGCTGTGAATCAGTTTATACCAGGAGAGAAATTAAGCCTGGATTTATTTTTCTTACAAGTTTCCCTACTGGATTAATTCACTGGTGTGTGAGATAAAAGAAGGGAGAAGCTGAATGCTGATATTACTAACAACAGAGTCCACCCTTCAGGCCAGCGTTTCATATGAAATAGCTGTGATCTCATGGTTTTGTGCTTGTGAGAAGGAACAAAACAAAGTAAGCACTGCACTGTGCTTTGCTGAATGATATTTATATCAGTGGGAGGCATCCCAGCCCTCTCATTCTTCTCTCCTCTTCTCACCCAGTAATAAATAACCAAGTCGAGAAGGGTTAATATTTGCTGAGATTTGAACTAGCTCTTTCTGGATACAAATGGGTTGTCTGCATTGGGGTTTAAGTGTCTGGAGCAAGGAGCAGAAACTGAAGAGAAATTATTTAGATTAGGGCTAGCTGATAGGTGCACACACACTCTGGTTCTGGCAGCAACAGCTCCGTGTTTTGATGAAGTGGTGAGACCAGCCTGACATTTCTTATTGCCAGGCTTTCTGTTGGCAACATTGCTCCTGGTCCCTTTTGCCACAAGTAAGTCTCACTGTCATCACAACTGCTGTCATGATATCCCAATCTTGTATCATGAAAGCCTCTTTAACAGAGGACAAGGATATTAACACTCTTTCTGGAAGCATACAGAGAATTGATGCATCCATTATCAGGACAAAATTTGAGGGGCAGCATAAAGTGGAGCTTGAGTCCCAGCTCAGCCCTGGCTATCTCCAAGTTAAACCCTCTCCTGTCAAATGCTGTAGCTAAAATAAAGAAATGCATAAAGTGGTGGTCTTAGAGTGAAGAGAGGGAGGAAGAGAAAAAAAAAATAAGCCTATTTTTAATAGCTGGAAAGATGATACATGCAAAGGGTCATGCTGGATAAGACAACATAGAGTAGGCTGAAACCTACTTTCTTTTCTCTGGATCAGGAACAAAGAAGGAAGGAAAGCTAAGATATGAAGATGACACTTTTTAAGAACCTGAAGGAGAAGATAACCCCCATTTAGTAGTTTCCCATGAAGTACTCTTAAAATCAAATCCCATCTTTCAAAGAAAAACAAAATATAAGAGAAATAAAATCCAGAAGCTTTTCACAAGATGTTGGATAATTTATAAATGTCTTTGGTGTTTTTCTCATCCTCAGAAAATTCCTAAAGAAACCAGAGGATTCCTGTTCTAGGCAGAGGCTTTCATCACCACATTGAATGAGTAACAATGTTCATGACAATCTCCTGCCTCTGGATCACACTGAGGACTCTGTGTGTCATCACAATTGCTTCATTTGCACAATGCCTTGAGACACTGTTGCTGATCCTTGTGGAAAGTACAAAGGAGTCCCTGGAAGGCACTGTGCCCTGTTGTCCCACAGTTCTTGTTTCCACTCTTTATCAGCTTGTGATAACAAGAAATATTTGGTTTTCTGCTAGCATTTTTTGTTCTGGTTCTCCTGTGATTTATATAGGGTGTGGGTGAGAAGTAACTCCATCAAGATCCCATAGATTTACAAGGGCTTTGAATTAATGCACTGAAAGAGTGTAAACCTTCTGGATTTAATTTGTATAATCTCTGATTTACAGAACTGCTTTCTCAAAGAGAAAGTAGATTAGCAGTATGGCACCACAGTTCAACATGAATGTATGCAGAATAAGGGAAGATCATCTTAATCCCTCACCCACTGATACAGTAAATTAATAATAAATCCCCTCCCCACCTTGCAGTTTCATGCAAATTTGCTCCTACTCTCTTCTCAGTCTCCTCTGCCCTCTCTGGCTAGAAAGACCTCAAAATGCTGTGAGTGCTGTACAAAAATCAGACTTGAATGAATTATCTCTGCTCCTTCACATAGGCTGGATGAGGCACTTGGTGCTATGGTCTAGTTGATTGGCTAGGGCTGGGTGATAAATTGGACTAGATGATCTTGGAGGTCTCTTTCAACCTGGTTGATTCTGTGATTCTATATTTTTACTTCTCTTTTACTGTGCTACTGAAAATTAGCTCAAACATGCATGGATTTCAGGTGAATATTTGTGTATAGGACAAGTCCCCACTTTATGTGGGAAAAAGCCTGAGAGAATGAAAAGAGTCTCTCAGGTTTCCTGTGCAGTGATTTGTCTGGGTTGTCCTTCTGATGAGAAATGATAGGTAGATTGGGGAATTTGGAGACTGCAGCCATCACCCTATCTTGCAACCCTAAGGTGTGGAACAATTCTTCCTAACTGACCCAAGCACCACCTTCCAGCTCTTGTTTCTGTTGCTTGGTTGCTGAACATCATAGCTCTACATACCACCTCATAGCAGTGCTCCATATCACATTTCCAGGGCTGCTTTATCACACTCATCCCATTGTTCCTAAGTAATTCCACTCTTCAGTCGATGTTAATCCCTTTCAAATACTTATGTACAGCTCTCCTCATACCATAACTGAGCCAGTGCTGACAAACTTTTCTCCAAAGCCCCTAACATCTCTGGTAGCTGCTCTTACTCCTCCACTGTTACTCAATACTCATCCAATAACAGCCTGGCCTCTCTTTAAAGTTCTCATAGACCTACTCCATCTCTGCCTTTTTTTTTCCACAGGCAACAGCTGTTGTGACAGAGATAGTGACATTCCTCCTCTGTGATCTGAACCTTTTGGTGTAGATATTCCCAAACTGCACAGCTGATGGTTTCAAGCCCTGTGGAATCCAATGGCTATGTGTAAATCCACAGCCTCTTCCAGTGCTCCTGCAAGTGATTTCCTCCCTGCCTCTCCACCATGCATTAATCTATCATGAGGGAAAGTAAGTTTCTCACTTCTCTGCTTTGTATAATGATGTATTTATAGCTTTAATTAGAACACCATTAAAATCAGAGAAGACAAGTGGATCTAGCTCTTAGGCATTATTTAATCAACTAAATGCATTTGCAAATTAAGGCAGAGCTTTTTGATAGCAGAGCCACTTAAAGCAATTCACAGTAGCAACATTATTTACTAAGGAACGGTTCACACACTGCCACCTGCGTTCACCAAAACTCACCGTGCTCTAAATCATCCAGTGCCAAAATTAATGCAAGCAGCAAGCAAAATGATAAAGAACAAAGAAAATAACATAGCAGTCCTGAGGCTTCTCTCTCTAATCTTTGGAAGAGCCTTAGGGCACACACATCAGTTACTTTCTTTGTTCCTCCTTCTGTACACTGTTTGCGTTACAATTTGGCATAATGATTTGAGAAGTCCTGAGTTGTGTTGGATGTAGGTGGTGGATTCACAGCTTTGAGACTGTTTTGTTGTTGTTGTTGTATATTAGTGTCTAACTCAGGAGACTGAGCATGCTGTAGTCCCTCTGCAATGATCACTTTGCATGTGTTTGTTTGTGTAGGCTGAGGCTGAGGGAGCTGGGATTGTTTAGCCTGGAGAAGAGGAGGCTCAGGGCTGACCTCATTGCTGTCTACAACTACCTGAAGGGAGGTTGTAGCCAGGTGGGAGTTGGCCTCTTCTCCCAGGCAACCAGCAATGGAACAAGGGGGTACAGTCTCAAGTTGTGCCAGGGGAAGTGTAGACTGGATGTTAGGAGGAAGTTCTTCACAGAGAGAGTGATTTCCCATTGGAATGGGCTGCCCAGGGAGGTGGTGGAGGCACCATCCCTGGAGGTGTTCAAGCAAAGCCTGGCTGAGGCATTTAGTGCCATGGTCTAGTTGACTGGATAGGGCTGGGTGCTAGGTTGGACTGGATGATCTTGGAGGTCTCTTCCAACCTGGTTGATTCTATGATTGTGTGCATATTAGGTATAATACATTCACATATAGCCCCATAGCTATTAATCAATGCAAGTTTATTTCTCCCTCTTTTTGTTGTAGACAGTAGATGTCTGCCTAGACTTCTCCATATCTGGTCACCTAACACATCATAAAGTGAATTTGCAGCATGTAGTTGAGCAAACAATGTGAAATTTCTTCTCCTATTGACTCTTCTCAAACTGCAGTGATGTAACTGCAAGCAAATAGCAAGACATTGTAGGTACACAGGAAGATCTGCAGGTCGTAGATGGAGCTTGAATGTTCAGGCAGTTAATCCTAGTTTTCTTTTTCGAAGGGTTTGGTTCAGAAAGCTATCACTTAGAATCTGTGATGTTTCTTCTTAATGAGGGTGACAGGAGAGACACTAAACACACTGAGTCAATAAAATAGTGCTGGAATAACTAAAAGAAGGATATGATCCATATTAGCCTCAGGCTGTACCCTTGGCACATCATCCAAGAAAGCTGGAATAGTTCTAAGATTCAAGTATGCTTTGAGGTGAAAATACCATTTAGTAAGCACATATATCAACAATTAGGATTGTGGCCTTTTTCCTTAATGCCACAAACTGTAGGCCAAATTGAAGACTGCTGTCTGCTGCCTAGCTTCAATGGGTTTTCATCCCAGTTAACATTTGCTGTCTTGCACTTATACCAAAAGCAAATTCCTGAAAAGATATCAGTGCATATAAATCAATCAAGTAGTAAAGGCAGTATTGGAATATATATAGCTAGTGAAATTGCTGCTAAGGAAACTTGACCCTCTAAGTGTAATTGGGCACTAATCAGGAGAAGAAACTAAGCATTGAAAGCATTAGTAATTCTCTCCCAAACCGACATGACAATTGATTTGGCAAACTGATCCCTTGACAGCACGGCACACAATCCCTGTCACTTTACAGATTAGGTATTGTTTGGATTAAATCACAGCCTGTTAGGACATACTCAGAGCTGTACAGCAAATAGAATGAAGGGTAGTTTTTAGGTACTGTCTAGTTAGTAAGGAAACAATGAAAAGAATGGCTTGACTGTCCTTCCTAATGTCTTGCACTGCAATGTCTAGCTTACCATCGTACTCTACTGAGTCGGTAAACAGAGGCTTATTGAGAGCAGAGTTAATTGCCTTCCACTACACACCTCAGAAACACAAGACATGGATCATGGGAGTTAAGCTGTGATACACTCTTGGGACTCCCCTATTCCTTGCAGGCTCAAGGACTTAAAACTTTGTCTGGGCTGCAGTAACTGCTGCAGAGCTGGAGCAGGATGTGTGGAATGAAGGATCACATCCTGTCTAGCTGCAGGGAAACCTGCAGGTCGTTTACACTGTGTTGGGCCAGGTAGGAAATGACTAGATAGTAGATGCCTGGCAAGTTGTGTCATGGCACTAAAAAGTGAGAGAGAGCTCTGTTGCTTTAGTTTTGTCTTCATTCCCATTGCAAAGCATATCTGAATCATACTTATTCCAACACTACTTATTCCTTGGCCAATGTAAATTGTTTTTGTAAAGAATATGAGATAATTTATTCACATGTAGGGGTTCAGAGCAGTATTTGTAAGTCAGACTTGTTTACCATCTAGTCAAAGCATTTTTTTTTTTACAGTCAGTCTTCTCTCCTCACACATAAGTAGGAGCTAAAAAGGTGGTACCACATATAAAAACCTCTTCAAGAATCAGGGAGCACAAACTAGCCTGCTTGTGGACTTTACACCATAAGACCTTCTGTGTTTGAGATGTGGACAAACCTAGCATTTCAATTGCAATTCTGCCGTAAAGCCCAGCCTGGTATAAAGTAGAAGTAACAAACAGATTCCTCATTCCACAGAAAGAAATCTTTTGACTTAAAATATGGTTGTGTTGGCTGAATTTGAAGAGCCTTAGTTGTGTCTTTTGTTTAGAATCTGAGTTAAAGCCAGATGGGTTTTGCATATCATTACCAAACTTGGCAGTGCTCTAAGGTAGATGCCATGCTGCAGAGCAAGCACTGTAATATGCCTGCTGGGCATGAGGCCACACACCCAGTTTAAGGCAGTACCTGGCAGGTCTGAGGAGCTTCCACAGCTCTCTGCTCACTTCTCTGGGGAGGGGAAAATTAAGAAATATTCTATTTCCCCCCATTGCTAAGAAAATCCTCTTGAGTGCAGCCCCACTGCACTGTATATTTATTAGACAAATTAGCTCATGCATATGCATTAATGGGTCAGGAAAACAAAATGTTAGCGATCTAGTCTTAGAATCAATGCTACTCACATTTCTTTGGCACCTGAGCTAGAACTTCTTCCCTGCATTAACCTGTTAGGCACAGTGTTCTATGTTTGCTTTACTTGTTCACCTCCTCCAGGCAGACCATCTGCTTTCATCACCAGCTTTTGTGACTAAGATTTCTAAGGATGCACTAGGCACCTGTAGGCACTTATAAGAAGCTAGAAAGGAGACTTATTTGCTGGAGAATCACATCCTTTACATCTGCTCTTTGAAGTAGAAGAGCAAGAAGCCTCCAAGACATGAGCTGTGAACATTTTCTGAGATAGTGCTATGATAATGCAGGGTTGTTAATTTCAGGTTTCAGAAGATATGGAGTCAAGCCTCCACTGATAGGATCAATCAATCATGTGGTACACAGTACTTCTAAGGGAAACTGGCCGTTGCTGCTGTTAGCAGTGTATACAATTCAGACATGGATAAAATTGTACCAGTGTGTGAAAAACAAATACCTGGATAAACCCAGCCCTCACTGAAAATTTCTGTGCAATTTGATGGTTGTGTTGAAAGTCACACAAAGGATATCACAGAGGATAGAGTTGTTAGATGGGCAGGGGTCTGATTTTTGTTACATTTGTAAGGCATATTTGGGTAAGTTTCAGCTTACATCCTAATTTATGGGGATGTGAGTCAAAGACATTTGCTACAGCTCAGAGTAAAGCCAAGAGATACATTCTTTACCTATTATGACTAATGTGATGTCTGTAGAGAGTTAAATAAGAGTATCTGCTCTCCATGAGTTTTTCGAACATCCTTCAACTACTGCAATATCAAAATAAAGTTCATGTTAAAGTGCCATTATAACACCAAAACCAACAAAATGAGGACACCCTCCCACATGTGCCTGGAATTTGGTGAACTTCCAGAAGAGCTTTATGTTTGAGGCAGAGCATGTGGAAGAAGTAAGGGAGAAGCAGAAACTGTGTGCCTGATTGTACTGATTTGGACAGGAGTGATGAAGTTTCATCAGTCTGATGCACCAATGAAAGAGTGGACAGTGTGCTTTTAAATAAAAATGTGGCTGACCAGTTGGTCAGAAAGGGTCAGTTACAACCTTAAAACCTCAATAAGAAAGAAGATGCACTAAATCAGAGAGCTATTGCATCATTTTCACATATTTCACAGAGAGTGATTTGCATTGGAATGGGCTGCCCAGCGAGGTGGTGGAGTCACCATCCTTGAAGGTGTTCTAAAAAAGACTGGATGAGTCACTTACTGCCCTGGTCTAGTTGACTGGACAGGGCTGGGGGATAGGTTGGACTGGATGATCTTGGAGGTCTCTTCCAACCTGGTTGATTCTATTCTATTCTGTTCTACAGTGTGGCACATGGACTGTGAAATCTGCTCACCTGGGTTCTGCTGCAGTTGTGCCACTGACCTCTTCTGTCATCGCAAGTCAGTCAAGCATATTAGGGTTCAAATAAGTTATCATTATTTTGTACCTGACTGTGAAAAACCTAAGCCTGATTTTTTTCAAGCCCTTGAAGCTCCTGACAAAAATGGAGAATTACAAATCAGCCTGATCCTGCAAAATTAGAAGGTGTTTATTACTCGCATGTGTACATCACAGACCTACTGCAATGATATGCTGCAAGCCTTGGGATGGAAAATAATTCACACACACAATGATTGGCAGATTTATTCTTCTGCTGGTGCACATTCTTTTTGCCTCACACACAAAGATTTTTAGTTTAAATTACAGAGTATTAGCCATTTTGATGTTTTAAGGAGTAGTCCAAGCAATTATAGGATTATACCAACTCATGATGTCCCAGGAACATTTTAAGAAGTACAATGAGATTTGACACAGAACTTGGCCCTGGTGCAAACCAAATACTAAGGAAAAAAACACCACCTTAAAACTTGAGACACTGATGGTGAGTTTTGCTAACTAGGGTGTTTACTGGCTTGTGCTTCCCTTTACAAAGGGTCTGCTTCTAGCATTGTTTTATAGCTGATTCTCACTCACCACTCATGAAGCATTAAAGGAAAATGACTTTCCTGTGCAGTTTGTTTGCAGGATTCCCAGGATGTTGTTGTTTAGGAGCTTCTCTCTATTGGGGATGTTCATATTAACATGGAGAAAAGGGATATTCACATAGTTAAGCATCACCCACACAGGCAACCTTGTTAGGCCTTATTACTCCAGATGGAGAAATATAAGTCACCATAGATGTAGTCATTTGTCCTCTTCGGTACAGGTGTTTCCCAACAGCATATATGCAGGGGGAAGGCTAGTCTCCTGGAGGTAAATACGTATATAAATGTGTGGTCTCTGCAAGCAGCTGATAAAGGGGACAGGGAGTGATCACTGAGTATGGTTCTTCAGTAGTGCAGGAGCAAACTCTCTGCTGCTGTGCAACTAACTTTGAAGTTAAAAGCTTTCACTGTTTAAATTTTCCATTGCAGGTAAAAGATGCAGCAGATCTCTTTAGCAACAGCAGTGGATACCTCTTTCCAGACATAAAGATGGGTCCTTCTGAGAGCTATCCAAAGAATTTGTCATCTGAATGGGTCCTTGCTTCCTGATTTGTGCCATTTGCTCTCAAAATTGCATGGACTCCCATTTTGCTCACCCCTAACTGCTCGAATGAGACCCTGAGTGAGGGGGATTGCTGTCCTGGAGAAAAGATGGATGTCCTCTTCTTAAGCCTCTTTCCCACTACAGCAGCCACAGTTTTGGATCTCTTTTGGATTAGACCATCTAGCCTTGCTTTTTCTGCCTTTCCCTTTCTGACATGAATTAGCTGATAAAAGCACCTAGTCTGTGGATTATATCAGAAGTTTATCCTGTCTTCTCCAGGGTATTGCAAATAAAAGCTTACATCCATGCAATTTCTCTTGGGTGATGGATTTATTTTTTAAAGAAGCATTACTTTCAAGTTCTGTGCTGTCAAACATGCTCAGCACCTTTGTCATTCGTAGCAGCACTGCTGCTACACTGTTCTCACAGCATATGTAGTGCTATTTGAGAAATCTGTTATCAAGTTCTAAAGAATTTTTGCCTTTTAGTGCCTTCTCTAAACTCTCCTCTGACATTGGCAGCTCTCTTCTGTTCCCCGTTCCTCTGAGATTTTTCCTCAGGGAGCAGTGTCATGGAGTGATTTCATTACCTAGGATGCTGGTTGCTCTGCTTGTGATTTTGTATTTGCTCAGAAATGTCTAATTTGAAAGGTTTTAATTTTTTTCCCTGTGGCTCACCGTATCCAGTACATGATCTCACAGGAGTAAAACCCTTAACAGATCTCTTCCAGTCTGTCTCCTGTAGTCACTGCCTCAGTCAGCGATGCGCACAGGCTGGTATCTTTGCTGCAGTACAAGTAGAGGAGACCGTCAGGATCCAGGTGGTAAATATGTCTTACTATTTTGTAGACTGTGCAGGCTGTGAAAATGTTAGTATCCCCAAATTGGTAGAAATGCAGAGCTAGACATGACTCCTGCAACTCAGGTGAGGTTCACTTTTGAAAAGTCCCTATTAGCAATCTTTATGACTGCAACCTGGAAGCCCACGGAAAAATGTTCAGTCCTGCAGAAAATCCTAAATCTTTTCCTGCTGACAGTGATGAGTATGTGCAGATTATCCACAGCCCAAATGCTGAGTGATTGCACCAACCCAGTGGGAAAGAGTCTTCTCTTAATTACACAGGAACAAGTAGGGAATCGCTTTAGTGACGTGAATGGAGTTATTTTGGATAGACACCAATACAGGAGAGAACACAATCTGACGCCTTGAATGCTGCCAACAAAAGCCCAGTTGTATTATCCCATGATTTGACTGTGGCAGCCAGTCTCACTGAACTGATGTCTGACTTAGCTCCCACAGAAGCCAATGTGAGCCTTTGCACTGATTAAAAATGCTTTTCAGTAGACCTCCTTAGCACCCAGATTGGATTTCGGATCAAGGCCTCCGTTACCCACTTTGAAACTCACATCCTTGATGGTGCTGACCTAACTGCCATCTTATCTCTGACTGGGGGAGGTCAGATCTGGCAATCTTCTGAAGACTGCTCAGGCATGAAATACTCTGTGTTTCTCCAAGACTTGGTAGGAAGTAGGGCAGTGGAAGACACAGCAACACTCTCGTCCTTCAGCCCACCTGTCTTTTCAGTGGAATTCCTGTGCAAATGGGAATCTGAGGCATTATTTAACTTCTTCATTGGCATACCTGCTCTTCTGAGCTTACCATGCTTTCATCGTGTTGCAACATAGATCAGGACAAGCCCCAAACGCAAGGGATTTATCTTCTCTAAAGGAATGTTTCTAAGACTTTAGCCCACTAAGAAGTGGAGCTTAGTTGGGATTTAGGAGAAATTACTTTTCCTGTTTGATTTGCAAGGTCTGTGTTTCCCTGCCTCATTACAAATTTCCAGAATTTTGGGTGATAGAGTTTCATGTAAGTAGTTTAAACTCTATAGGGGGAAAATAAAAATCAAACACATTTTTCATCTAGCTGACACAATTTTGCAGGTATGTGCCAGGGAGCCTGCTCTATTGAGAAATACAGCTTCAGAAGCATCTGTCCAATCACCAAGGTTTGTGCCTAGAAAAAGTTGCTTTAAAAAAATCACATTTATGGGTTCTGGGCTTTGCAGTTTGATTTCCTCTTCTATCAGAATCTTAGTTTTCGCACGCTGAAAGAGCCAATTTTTTTTCCCCTTGGAACTTTGCAATAACTATGGGAATGTAGTAGCAAGATTAAGTGTGTGCAAATGAATATCTGTTAAAAATCAGGATGGAGACAAAAATAAAGACTCTCTAGATCTGGCCTTTGTGCCAGATTCCTCTGCACAGCTTGGATTATGGAAAGACTGATGATCTGCCTAACTGACCGCTGGACTGTATCCTTCTTCTTCCTTACTGCTTTTGACCTGATGAGTTGCTGACGATGTTCCATCCACTAAGCAGATTGCATGCTTATGGAAGGCAGGCTCATTTCTACCCAAAGCCTCTCCCTTTTCCCAATTTCCTGTCCTTTCTGTAAAATCATCCTGCAGCTTTCAGAATGCACTTCTCTGACACCAAGGAGGTCATATTAGGTTATTCTGTCTTCTCCCTTTCCTCTTGAAAAGCCAAGCTCATGAAGAAAACCATTATTAGTCCAGAAGCCTTTGGGTTATCTATAACACTGAGAAGTTAGTCAATTAGAAAAATAGGAGGCCCAAAGCTGCTGTTATGTAAGTGGAGTTTGAATTTTCTGTAATTAATGGAAAACTAGTCTAGATTTTACCATAATTGCCATATTCTTACTAAAGATGAAATGTGGGCAAAAGCACAAGCATTTTGGCAGCCAGTTTGGTACCACAGTAAGACAAGCATATAGCATGTGGGTCTGGTGATATTTGGTATGATTATACTATTAAACTGTCAGCCTTCTGCACCCTGGTTGTAATCAAAAGATTCAAGGCCTGAGATTATTATAATTTCATAGAGTAAAATCTTGGACAGTGTTGTATTTAATCCAATAGAGCCCACTGCTGAAATCCTTACATGGCAAAATGACTCACTGACATCACTGAGGTTTTGCCTGAATGAGAGCTTCAGAATAAGGCCCAGAGGGATTAGCTGTGCTCTTCTCTACTTACTCACTAAATAAATCCTATGCAACTTCTAATCAAAGTAAAACGGAATAAGGGCAAAAAATAGGTCTTTTGTAAAATGAAAAAGGATTTGCTACTTTTATTTCAGACATTTTCATTTAGGCTACTTTATACATGCTTGCTTTGTTTTTTGCCTTCCTCCCCCCTTCTCTTCTCAGAAGTGTTCTCTCTGTAGAAGAACAGGAACAGGAACATCTATAATCTGCACGTGGTGACCAATATAGCAGAAAATCTCTCAAGGACTGTGCATTTCAATGGTTTTTGTTGTGGAGATTCCTAGAAAACCTCCAAGGAAGTGAAGACCTCCTTCTAAGAAATTTAGGCAGCCTGTCAGTTGAGAGAGTTCTCTGTTATTTTTCATGCACTGTTGGAAAGTAACATTGATTTAAAATCAGTGCTGGCTTTTTCCAAAGAGATGACAACTGTTGCTACTTGTGTTGGTCCCTGTAAGCAAAGAAATAAACATTTCAAGGGGGAACACTTGGATCCAGTGCAATCACTGACCAACTCTGGGGCCTTCAGCACCTGCCTTGCAGCTTTCTCACTCCAACATGATCTAGCTTGTCTAGCTGGATAAGAATCAAAATCTAGCCCCGTCACCTCTCCTTCCTGCCTAATGGTTTTTGAACTGAACAATGTGGACAATGGAAGGAGAACTTCACACTTCAGGGAAGTGATCTATCCTCCTTTCCTGCTCAGCAAACCACAAATAATCTTGCAGTTTGCTGGTGGCCAGAAGAGTGCAAGATGTCTGATTTCCCCAGGCTTGATGGCCATCCTGAAAGAGGTGGTGAAAGCATGAAGTCAAAACAGTACTTCTGACTCTGGACCATGGCATAGATTATGTGTAGGGGCCTTGACTTCATGAGGAGCTCTGGAGCTGCTGATCATGGAAAATGGTCTTTTAGTTCCCTAGGTCAGATTCCTAAAATCCCTCTGGTCTGTAGGAGCCCAAAAAGTACCAGCATCAGTGACCCCTGCCTGCCCCCTGGCAGCAGTAGTCATTCCACATTGACATGACTTTTTGCCTTATAACAAACACCAAAAAGCTGTTGATACACCAGAAGCACTCAAGGGCAACTGCACTTCTTTCATGTGGCGTTAAAATCACTGTCTGTTTTACAACAGTGCTGCAGACCTTCCCATTCCACACAAGTCAGTGTTGAAATGCTGCTGAATGCTTTCTGGTGCCTCAGAGTGCAGGGCATCCTTTGGTCCCTCTCACTTGCTGGTACTGCTGCAGCCGTGGCGTTCGAAGGTGCTATGCACCCTTCCCTGTTGATGACACCTCAGTTACCCAGCCTGGAGCTTGGCCAGACACAGGCAGGAGGGAGATGGATAAGGCACAAACCTTTCCCTTCCAGAATTAAAGCTTTCATTAATTCAGCTAAGATGTGGATTAATATGTATTAGGCCAAGCCCATAAAGAGTACTGAGCTTTACTGATGAATATTTGATGAATGGTTTGGGACATTGTTTCAAACAAAGCCATAAATGGAAGACTAACCTGAACCTTCATCCTGTTCATCAGCAGAGTATCTTTTCATATTCTACTCTAATACTAGGGCTCTTTTTCTGAAGACAGGAAACTTAGCTAACCTTGCCGTGTCCCAGCAAGCACAGGCACTCTGTTTGTTGTGTCATGAAAATGAACAACACATTTTCAATGTTAAACAAATATTTACCCAAAGGTTCAGCATGACTGGTTAAAGCTTAAGTAAATCAATCACTGCAGGTTAACCTTTGCCCACAGCACTGTTTTTCCTCTCTGAAAGCACTGTAACCATCAGATCTCACAGTTACATGGTTTTTCAACATGCCACTGTCAGGAGAAGTACTTAGTGGAGAAATCTGGCACAGCAAATGCTTTTCCACCCAATGCTCTGTGGAGCTCAAGAAGTTTATGGGTTCCTGTGCTGTATCTTAAGGACATTAAAGATAGAGTTTCAGCTAAAATCCATCTGGAAAAGTACCATGAATGTGGAACTATGGAGAGTTTATGGAGGAGGAGATGTTAATGTGCATATCAGCACAGTTCAATTACATAATTACATAGCTATAACCATGCCTTCCTTCTCAACTGGCTCAGTGGAACAGATCCTAACATGCTGTACGAAGGTGTTTGCCTTACAAAGGGTTATTGTACTGTGGTTTAGCCAAAGGAGATGACTATAAGAAGATACAAGAAGACATTTGCAAGGAATTGAGGCCATGACAAACAATGGCTGTCCTCTGCCCTGACAGAGCAAATATTTTTGTACCTGCAAAGCTTCAGTTAAGTTGGGTAAGCAGAAACGTTACCCAGCTTAATTGAAGGCTGAAGAGGAAACCTGAGAAAAGGATCTCCTTTTGTGCAAGAGTTTATTCCCTCTGCCGGTCAGCACAGATGGCTCTTTTACTCTGTCTGCACAGCTAAACCAGACAACAACACTGTACAAAGTCAAGACGGGAAAAACACATGGACCAAGAACAGCAGTGGAGTGCTTTTAGTGGTGGGAGGCTATTTTTAGAACATCTTAGATGACACAGTGGAGGTGGACAAGGTGGGATCCTTTTAACCGCATGTGGCTAAGCCAGCTAACGCTCTTAAAGGATCTTCAAACTTCCCTGGAAATTCCTTTTTTATTCTCTATTCTATTTTTATTCTTATGTCTATATTCTACTTTTATTCCTAAAGGAATTTTTGTTTGGATGAATATAAGACTGTGATGGGAGCTAAGACATAAGAAGTGCAATAAGTCTCTTTGATATGATCTGCCAACTCTGTAAATGGTGGGTTTCTGTCACAGTGTGGGGTGTTCTCCGTGGTTGCTCACAGCTTTATCTGACAGCTTGTTTCCCTCATGTCTGCAGGCCTTTGGGCCACAGGCAACGTTTATGACTAAGCAGAACCACGCAGAGACCTTTCAAATCCCTAAACATTCCAGCCTGCTTCCAGAGGACATGCAAGAGAATCTGTGAAGCATGTAGGTACCACTTGCACCTCATGTGATACATGGGATGTAAATGGAAGCCAGAAAACCTTTTAAGATTAATTTTCTGAAGTTCATAGAATCAGAATCATAGAATCAGAATCATAGAATCAACCAGGTTGGAAGAGACCTCCAAGATCATCCAGTCCAACCTATCACCCAGCCCTATCCAGTCAACTAGACCATAGAATCATAGAATCAACCAGGTTGGAAGAGACCTCCAAGATCATCCAGTCCAACCTATCACCCAGCCCTATCCAGTCAACTAGACCATGGCACTAAGTGCCTCATCCAGTCTTTTCTTGAACACCCCCAGGGACGATGCCTCCACCACCTCCCTGGGCAGCCCATTCCAATGGGAAATCACTCTCTCTGTGAAGAACTTCTTCCTAATATCCAGCCTATACCTACCCTGGCACAACTTGAGACTGTGTCCCCTTGTTCTATTGCTGGTTGCCTGGGAGAACATTACAGGGTGGTTCAGAGTGAGCATCTAACTCAGCTGCTTTGCATCTCTCCATAGAGAAAGCTGTTTCTCTGCTGACTAGAGAAGAAAGCCAGGAGATTAAAATATCTGTTGTGAAAACAATTTCTCCCTGATCTAGAGTCTTTCACACCCTCAAAATCCACAATCTGGCATCTACCTGCCAGGAGCAGTCAACATCTGCTTATTGCTCAAGTGGTGTTCCCTCAGTGGGAAACACTGCAGTGTTTCACTTCCCACCTGCTGGGCCTCGATCAGATGCAGACCTCCAGCCTCTCTTGGGGTTTCCAGAGCACCAAACATGACTGACCTGAACAGTTGCATCTCAAACAGTAAGAAGGAGATGGTTTCCATTCTGGACACCAGACTGCTTCAGGTGATAAATACATCTACTGAAAAAGCATGTACCTAGGTAAGATTTTGGTCTCTCCTGCAGCTGCTGCTGGGATGGTCTAGAAGTAGATGTTGGGGTCTCCACAACCTGGGACCTGTCTCTGCCCAATAGAGGCCATGCTGGAAAATCCTTGAGCTCTGCCACAGCACTTTCCTTTTTCTCCACCTCTAAGTAATATCCATCAACCCATGCAGCTGCAAAACTGCTCTGGCTGTGGGAGTCTTCTCCTTAACAAGCTAAATGATTTCCTCTTTTTTTTTTTTTTGAGGTAAACCACTGACCCAATTCAATTCTGTGCAGTGCTACTGGTTTGAACCTCACTCTAGCAAGCCCTCCTTCAGCAATCAGAGGTGTTAATACACATTGTCTCTTCCTCTAGTAACTGCAAAATGGGCTGCACTGGGTGACGTGGCAGCTCCTGCCACTGCTCCCTGCCCACCCTTTGGGCACATTGCAGTCTGCAGGTAGGGATAAGATGCAGTGCCTTCAATGAGTGCCCCCCATAGACAAATGCACCAGAGATTTGCCTTTGAAAACAGCCAGTAGGAGACAGAGATTGGTACTATTTAGCCTCAACCAAGCAGGCATGATAGAGACTCATCCTTCTGAAAGGAAAACTGCAAACAAATGGTTGTTTTCTCCAGCCACACAGCAGAGTCCTATTTGAAGTACTCGCTCCAGGCAGAACATACAAAAGACAGACCCGCTAGGGCCAGCTGCAGCTTGCTGGAGAAAAACAACACTCCAGAAGTGCTGCATCTCTGCTTCAGAGTGACTCACTAACAATGTTTATCCTTCATTGTGATGCAGGTTTGCTTCATTAATTGCTCAACTATTATGTCACTAATTAGAGAACTCTGAATCGCTAAGACAAGAGATGTTGACAACAGCTTGGTGGGGTGAAGGAAATGACAAACAGGTCAGAGACTAAATGTGAGGTAGCTTGGGGTGGAGGGGATGACAGAGAGGGTGGAGACTTAGATGTGAGCTAGCTTTAGAAAGATGTGAGGGCTGGAAAAATCAAGAACAGAAACTTCTTGTCCAAGCCCCTCTTCCTGAGCTACCACAAAAAGAATCACTTTTTTGTTGCTAGGTTGTAGGCTGCAGAGACAAAGTTTTGCTATAGTAGACTTATTCTGTGCTTGTTGGTAACATGAGGAGGGGGAAGAAAAGCAAACAAACAACTGCATGCTTTTAATGCAAAATAAGACTCAGACAGAAATCAGCAAACAGAACTGATGTCCTCCTTGGGCTGAGTAACTAGACTACTCATCTAGTGCATGACACTTGATCATGCTAACTAGAGAAAAGCTGCTCTCTGAATTTAAAGCACTTAAATTAATCTACTGTAAATAGGCTTGCTTTTAGCCCCCAGTAGATATGAAGTCTAATATCGTGCTCCCTGACAAAGACAGGCAAGTGTCTAATACACTGTAGGTTATTTACTTCTTGCATACTCAAAAGTGAGCATGGATGTTAATTACTGTAATAAAAAGGCAAAAGAAGTACACCATGGATCTCTGTAGCAGATAGAAGTAGCAAAGCTGTTAGTGCACCAGAATACCCATGAAGGCAGTTCAGCTTGGAAGCAGGAACTTGAGAAAGTCGAAGGAGCATTAAAAAAAGAGTCAAGTCCTTCGTGTATGCAATTAGCAACCCAACATATGGGGGAGTGGGAGGACTTGCTGCTCGCTCAGAATGGAGCATCTGTCACACAGGAGATGCAGCAGTGCCAAGCTTCCCAAGCTCTTGCACGGCAGAAGCACAACCACGTGTTTTAGCTGTGTGCCCCATACTCTCTGTTGCACAGAGCCATACCACTTACAAGTGGCTGATTACATATTGGTAGCTCAAAGTGGAACTTGTTGTGATTAGCATTTCACAAAATAGTGTCCCAGATGCCAACACATCTCCTACCTGCATCTTTCAATTGAGACATTTGATACTGATATTCCTCACCAAAGCAATGGAGCATCCCATGTAAGCAGGAACTGGTTAATGCTTAACCTCCCAGATTTGCTTTTTCCTTTTTTAGTGCATCATTCTGCTTCACTCATTTTGCAATGGAACCAGCTGTGCCCTGCTTTTACTGAGCTCTTGGTTCTTGGCATGCATTGGAAACATTTTCCAGCTGTGAGATGAAAGGTAAAAGACTTAAAAATATATAGTGGACAGTAGACCTCTGAAATAGTTTAACCACAGTGAGTCTGACATAGTACTTGCTAAATGCCAAAAGCTGTAAGAAAACCTTTAAGTGCAGCGACCTGGCACCTTGTTTTGGAAAATGTTAAAATGGGACACCTGTGGATCTAAAATCTTCTGTCTATGTTGCCTGGCAATGGGCAAATTTTACTTTCAATGAGAGAGTTCCATAACTTTTTGACTTATCAAGCCAAATGAGACACAGCCCCAAGATAAAGAAATGGAATTGCTGAGCAGCAGCCATTGCCCAGCCCTCTAGGTACTCTTCTTGGTTACTATCAGTCTGGAACAACTTACCAAGCCATGTGGCAGCTGTATGGGGTCATCCTGCTTAGGGATCCATGCTCTTTCATACCTGTATTGTCTAAAGATGATAACAAGTGTGAGTGCTTCACTCTCAGAATGATCAGTTCCTTACACCTCCATCAAGAAATCACTCCTTCCCCCTCATCTCTCCCCTCCCTGTTCCTTCCCCACCTCCCTCTATTTGGTGGTTTTCCCTTTCTATGGTTTCTATTGCTTCAGCTACTCAGATTAAGAGCAGTCATATTTTCACCACAGCTAAATAAAATCCACCCCACCCACACACTGCCACAACTTGCCTTTACACTAGCTGGAGCACAAAAACATTCCACAGGTAAAATACTAATTGACTGTGGAGCTTAAATGATCCTCAAAGCAGGGCAGAGCTCTATGAAATTGTGCAGGACAGAGCAGGTATTGTCTGCATCTGAATTCATGAGACATTAACACAAAACATTGGAGGTGGGCCTGTCAGAAATCACACATCCAGGTTCTGCATCCTGTTGTGGCTGCATGCTTCTCTCCTGGGATCCCCACAGTGCCTCCCGACAGCCTGGGGTGATTCTGATCCTGAGGTGCTCAAAATCCAAACTTAAATTCTCCTGAAGTGTGAGGCATCTAAATTCAAAGGCCAAATGGTAACAAAAGCACATGGTGCTGTAGCTGCTGCTTGGTCCAGAGCCCAGCATCTGATTTCAGAGGCACAGCTGGCTAACTTTGCTTTTGCCTTGAAAACCTCAGCTCTGCTCAGCAGCCATCCTTCGCTCCAGCAGGCATTCTAGCTGCTGTCTGTTGTGCTCAGTCTCATTCGAGGCATCTTCACTCTTAGCAGGATGTAAAAAATCAGCGAGAAGAGCTAGAGAAAGAACAAGAGGAGGTGTGACACCTGACCCATTCAACACAGTCTTGCAGAAGCAAGCATTTGACAGCATAATCTGTCCATTTGCCTCTCTAATCTGAGTTGACAACAGAGGTTGCTGTTACAAAAGAGAAAACTGAAACCGTGCTTTCCCAGATTGTGGAAACTAATCCCATCGGAGGAGATCCCATTTCCACAGTGACAGCAGGCGTCTCCCCACCTTGCTCCTGCACCACCTTTCACTTGCAGGTCACCAGCTGTGGTTTGGGCAAGAGGGGGCTGCTCTGCACAGCAACCCTGAAACTTGAAGGAGCAGGGACCTGCAGGTCAGCTGTGCACCTGTGGATGCAGAAATGGATGTGTGAGAGGGAGGCCCTCAGCATCACTCTGGTTTTGGCAGATCATTGCATTCTGAGGAGTGAGCTGCAGTGCACAAGCTTTTGTGAAACTTGGGAACTCCCACCTAGCTCCATCCCAACCTGCATGTCCCTCTGAGGACCTGCCTGACAGGTGGAGACAGTGGTTTCTAAGGACTTTTTGTGGCTGCCATTAGCCACAAATGGTAAAAAAATCTCACTTCAGTTTAGCCAAAACAGAGAAGACAATTCTCAGCTCTGGGAAGGAAGGATGGGGAAGTAACCCAAACCCCCACATTGCCCAGTGACTGGTAGTGCTGCACCTATATTTGCTTCCTTACTGTGCTGCTGGTGAAGAGCACCTTTATTCTGGAGGCTGCTGGACCTGCCTCCCTGGGATCCAAGCTCTTGTAGGCTCATCTGCACCTTCTGACTGTTTCTCAGGCTCATTGCTCATGCTATTGCTTTTCTGAGATTCAGAGAGGCCAGTTGAGAACAGATATAATTTATTCCAAGGAAGTTTGTGAATGTCTGATTTAAGCTTTGAGAGACTTCTGAGTTACTGATGTGGAAAATGTCTTCTCTCCAGGAATGCTTGCACTGGTGTTGTTAATCACATACTTACATATGCACAGCATAGCAGGTTTCCTGGTGTTTCCTTCAGCAGAGCAAAGAGTCTGGTTTGACACTGGACTATCAGATTTTGCTCACTTGCGTTACAAAGCCATAAATATGATTTGGGTTCCTAACACTTAGAATTGTAGAGAAAAAAATCACATCTGAGCCTCACTCTCTCTTCAGAGTGGAATAAGAAACCAGAACAAAGAGATACAACAGCTTGCCCAAAGCTGTCTGTGCAAGCAACAGAAGATGACGAACCAAGCCTAGATTTCTTGACTTTCATCCAAGCACCTTTGCTTGGGAGTTTATGCTCCTCAATGACAACAATACCTTCTGTTTATGTAACCTTCAGTTTTAAAAGGTATGTGAATTGGATCTCAGTTATGTGCATGAAAAAAAACACAAAACAAAACAACCCCCACAAACAACAACAGAGTCTGGAAAAGACTATGAAATGGCAAAGAAAATGGCTTACCAAAGTAAGTGCAAGGTTCAAGCCATAATGGTAGGATGCAAAATGTAAGTGTCACAGTATCACACAGTATCATCAGGGTTGGAAGAGACCTCACAGATCATCAAGTCCAACCCTTTACCACAGAGCTCAAGGCTAGACCATGGCACCAAGTGCCACGTCCAATCCTGCCTTGAACAGCTTCAGGGACGGCGACTCCACCACCTCCCCGGGCAGCCCATTCCAGTGTCCAATGACTCTCTCAGTGAAGAACTTTCTCCTCGCCTCGAGCCTAAATCTCCCCTGGCACAGCCTGAGGCTGTGTCCTCTCATTCTGGTGCTGGCCACCTGAGAGAAGAGAGCAACCTCCTCCTGGCCACAACCACCCTTCAAGTGATTTGCTCCAGTCTGAAAAAGGGGGGTTGATCAGCCTGTTCAACTACGAAAGCTTACAAATTAGGTGAATGAATTCCTTTGTACAGCTTTCTCCTCTAAGATTGTAAAGGACCACATCTAATATAACCAGATCAGTACAAATGAGCCCCAAGAAAAATAGATTGGTGCTTCATGCAGTTTATCACTAAACCATTCTGAGAAACTGAATCAGCCATTGAATCAGACATTGCATCTGAAATGAAAGGAATGCATGATTTCATTTAAACTAGAATAACTTCTATTGCTGAGATGATAACTAGGGCTAGCCAAATTTAATAGCGCAGAATATAGGAGCACATAAGTTGGTAACCCACAGCACTGGTAAGGTGTGTCAAGCCTTCAGTTTGAGTGGGCAATATATTTTCCATGATGAGCTGCATGCTGCACTGAAAATATCCTAAATTTCATCAGAAGCACTTGGGGAAATAATGATTATCTGACAGCCTTCTAGGAACAGTCACCACCCCGTGTTGCTTTGGTCAGTAGGAGACGCTTGGGCAATGCACTAGTGGTGGCGAGCTGGACTGTCAACATGCAAGCACAGGTAGGACTTACTCAGAGTTCCTCATTTTCACACCATCTTGCAGGTGATGTTTTTCTATGATGTCACATGCCCCCAGCCCAGGTGGATTTGGCCTAATGAAGCAACATTACCAGCACCTCTTCAGGTCTGAGTCCAAGACAAATAAAAATAAAGACAAATGTATCTATCTTCTCATGTATAAGACCATATTAGCTCCTCTAGAGCAAAACCAAGACCTCAGCTGTAGAATGAGTAGCAATCTACCACTTTAAATATCAGTTCTGGAGGACAGCTATTTCAGCACAACAGATGCCTCTCTCCTGTGAAATTCCCACACACAGGAGATGCTGGGGTTCATGTATTCTTAACTCCTCCATCCTTCAGCACTTCCTTTTCAATGAGTGATGGAGAATTAAGGAGGACTTCACTTTCAACAAGGATGCAAATGCTGTTTTGAATTACAGAAAGGAAAATTAAGGACTCTCCCTGGGCAACCCAATGTAAATTCCTTTGTTGTAGGCATAATCTTTGGTCTTCCTCCATCAAGTAAGAAAACCAATTGGTTCAAAATGCTTTAGCAACACAAAGAGCCTAGTCTAACTCCCTGACTATGAGCAATTTTTCCTCCCACCACCCAAAATCCTCCCTAAAAAACAGGAGGCAGGAGGCTTCTCAGCAGGCAAGAAGCTCCTGAATGCTTCTGTCATAGTTACAATTCTTGGTGTAGCAGAGCTTTGGCCAGCAGACAAGAAGACATCATGGAGAAGTTAAGACAAATCATGGTACAAATGAGCTGAAAACTGGTGGGGAAGCAGGACGGATTAAACAAGAAAATGTTTCTCCATACTAACATTTCCAAGTCATTGCTTCCTGATTTGTTTCCCTTGCTGCATGTAGAAATCAGGTTGGTTGTACTCTTCCTTAACTCATCCACCAAGTCAGACTTGAAAAGGTTAGAGAAATAAATGGACTTTGACACAGTGAAAGAAGAAAGATATTATCAGGGTATTATCCATGCACTGTTGAAGTGTGGTGGAGAGGATACATGAAGGACTACTGTGCCTCACAGTTTTAATGTAAGATGGCTAGGAAATAATAGTGAAAAGAAAAAAGACAGAGAAAAAAAGCAGGACTCAATAATCTTTCAACACTAGTAAAGATCAAGAAACAGAGAACTGGGGGGAATTTGAATTGTCCTGCCCAACAACCAGGAATATAAGCCTGACCAGTGATACAAAAATAGCATCTTCTTATAAAAAGAAAAAATCTGTGCTAAGCCACAAAGCTTCAAATATCATCTGGTTCTTCTGTTAAAGTATCATCTCCCTCTTTGAGATACATTTCTACTACTATTCTGCCAAACAGAAGAAAAGAGAGAGAGAAAACTACTCCAAAATCTACTCATGATAAAGTAAACTCATTACCAAAATTGCAGTATCTGTAACAATTATGGATAAAGATGTGGATAGGGATTCTTTGAGGTGCTTCTTCCAAATGACTCAGACCTGTCAGTGTCCTGAAAATTACCTCTTCTGAAAGATGTCACCTTCTGGCACTCCAGGTAGAAGTACTTTAGAGCATAAGTTCAAAAGAAAAAATACAGGGTGGGGAGGGGTTGGGGGTGTGAGCAAGGGCCTGGTGTTCCCCAGCTGTGTTCTGGTGGAGGGAAGAGGGCAATTTACCAGTGTCTGTTGGTTTGAAAAATTAAAGAGTCCATCCACTTGCCACTTACAATACACAAAAAGTAACTTCTCATAGAAAGACTTGCAACCTTAGTAGCTAGTGGGAACCTTCATATCTACCCTGGTGATAGATGGATTAAATCTTGCGTGGTCTGCAGGTATATCACCAGGCTATGAAATTTAGGTGCTTAATTAGGCCTGCATGAGGCAAAAAATACCATGGCAGGGCAAAGCCTTTTAACTCTTGTACACAGTGCAGACCAATGTGGGGGCTGTGGTCAGAGCTGCGTGTTTACACTGGGTCACAACTAAGCTGCCCTACCAGTCAGTGAGGACAAAGATGTAATCCCAGCACAGATCAGCAGAGGAGTTAGCTGAGACCCACAAGCACTGAGTCATGATGCTTGTCCATCTAACATCATTAAAATCATGAAGGTTGGAAAAGACCTTGAAGGTCATTGAGTCCAGCTGGAAGCCAGCTACCAGCAATGCTAACCTGGAGCCTCAAGCACAACATCCACATGCTTCTTCAACTCCTCCAGGGATGGAGACTCTACCACCTCCCTGGGCAGCCTCTTCTGAGCTGGGCCTCTCATCCTTCTAATCCACAAGCACAGCCTTGCGTGCTCTTGGCTTCTGCTTCATGCCCATCTGACATTCATATCTTCTCCCCAAATCCACCAGCTTTTCCCCAGGCCCACCCATACCCACCATGGCCTCCCCAGAGCTGGAAATGACCTTGAATGTCCTACAAGCCAGCTACCAGGAGCACTAAACTACAGCCTGAAGCAAGCTGCTGTCCAGTTGCAGATGTAGGGGGGTGTAGAATAAGAAGAAACACAAGGAGAGGAAGAGCAAGAAGAAAGAAAGATACTGGTCAGTCCTTGCTGCTTCTGGCTAAACTGTTACTTGTCTTTCTGCCCCGTTACAGCTTGTCTTCCTGCTGGATGTCAGATCTAGATGCCCTTCTGACAGGACTCTCAGCCAGAAGTTTGAGTTCAACACCAGAGAGTGCCCACGTAAGCCTTACCCTTGAGGTCCTATCTGAGAGACTGCATTCTGCTTTCAAGCCACAAGTTGTAAACCACCCTTCTTGGCTAAGGAAACATTGCTTCTTTGGGTGAAGGCAGAACAGAAAAGATGAAAACTTACATAAAAACAATCAAATCCCAAGTTCGCATTTGTCTAAAGTTTGCTGCAGCTCAGAAACCCTTTGTGTGAACCTGGACTGATTTATGATTTTACATCAAAACCACGTCAGCCAGGGGGGTTTGCATGGTTGCATTGTGAGACCAGATGATTCTCACTACTTCCAGGGTTCATTCAATTCCCAGAACACAAAAGAAAAGCCAGAGGGTGCAAGCTTGCATGAACTGACATAAAAGAGAAAATGGCAAATCTCTGAGAAGCACAAGGGCCAAGTTTTACATTGCTCCAGTTGGGAAGTAAGAATTTCCTCATATTCTTTCCACACTAGTGATTCCTTTGAAAATGCACCCTCTTCTCCTTCCCTCCCAGAGAGCCTAAAGTTACATATTTCTTGACTCTGCTGTAACTGCACAGCTTGGCCCTCAATACTCATAGGAAATGAAGTTCCCAGGAACCCTTAGCCAGGCACACACTGAGGACAGAGGAAGAAATCAGTGACTTCAGTGCTTTCTCCAGGTCATGTAAGGCAGTAGTGATCACACAGCTGCACAGTTCTCTCCACACTCAGTATGGCTGCCTTGCCTTGTTCTAGGCTATTTTTAAATCACAGCATGACATTTCCTCATGCTTTTCATTCTTTCAACTTGCTATTGCTTAGAAATGTTATTCTCATTTATTTTAAGTGGCTGCAATACCAAGCAGCCATGATTTCCCTTCTAATCTGTGTTGACTGCAGGCTGCAATTTCTGTCATGCTTACACTTTTCAACATGCAGAATTTACTTCTCCCATATGATATATATATATATATATATAGTGCCTCCTGATATTGGGTCATCTGCTCATTGAGACAGTGTCCAGGCAATGCCAAACTGTCCTGAGAATCCCACAGATGCTGTTTCACAACATTACTTGACAAGCATTTGCTTTGTTGTATTTATTTATTGCAGCTTGAAATCTATAGAGGGAAAACACCAATTACCCAGCTGGAGGTCTCCCACGCATAAATTACTCTGCTGTGGTTCATCAGTCTGTTCCTCTCCTCTGTAGAAGAGATCTAGAGGTTGTACTCTGAAAAGTGGTCTATTTTAGTATTAAACTGACTGACAGTGGAAGTAAGACATCCACAAATACTCCTTTACAACTGCAAGCTATAAGTCTGAAATATGCTGTCCTCTGTGCAACTTGTTTCTCAGTGGGATCTGTATCTGAATAGCTCATCTGCAGTGAACTCTGAGGGATAATACAACTAGCACTGTACCTAAAGATTTGCAAACTGAGAGATATGAGCTATCTCTATATAAATGATCAGCAAAAAGAGGGATGTGTCCTATAGTGCTTGCAAACAGCAAGGACCAGAGCCCTGAAACTCCTGCTACCTCTGCTTCATTTGCAGTGAGGATTTGGGAGGCTCTCTCCTAGATAATTCCTCCTAGTCAGAAATCATCATTATTAGCAGTTCTTCAGTGATTCATTCCTGAATTGGGTCATGTGGATTTCTGTGTTTTCAACAGGAGATTCTACACATGATCTTCTGGAAACATGGCTAATCCTCTTTCTGCTTCTAGCAGCTGTTTGGCAGTCTGCATGGCTCACATCTCACCTGGTGCAAGGCAGCATATCTCCTTGGAGCTGATCCACATCAGGTGATGGAGGATGCCACACCATGTGGCAATGCTTGCTCTGTAAAATGTACTTGAGCTGTGTGGGCTCTCAGCGGCTCCACTTTCAACTTCTCTCACCCTGACACTCATCTGCCTAAGGCTGGTTTACATTTTTGTTCATCTCTTTACTGCCTCTGATAGAATGGTGTATGCCGTGCCCGAGCTGCTCCTGTGCTGCTGATCAGCTAAGAGCACATCCCGTCGTGATTCCGATCTGTGTCATCTGCCAGCATTTCAGATTCACAAGTGTGCTGCCATGGAGCATCTCAGCCCATGTGCTGAAAGCACAAAATTACCACAGCAATTCTGACCACTGCCAGGAGCTCCCAAGCCAAGTCTGAGGTTAGGAATTTTTTATACACTCCATGCCTCTTGGTGATTGATTCACCCATTCCTACCTCTTAGAAAACGTTTGTATTATATGAGGCCTGAGCCACTGGAAAAACACATGCTGCAGGAAACCCTGGCATGGTAATCATAAATCACACAGTATCACAGTATCAACAAGGTTGGAAGAGACCTCATAGATCATTAAGTCCAACCCTTTACCACAGAGCTCAAGGCTAGACCATGGCACCAAGTGCCACGTCCAATTCTGCCTTGAACAGCTCCAGGGACGGCGACTCCACCACCTCCCCGGGCAGCCCATTCCAGTGTCCAATGACTCTCTCAGTGAAGAACTTTCTCCTCACCTCCAGCCTAAATCTCCCCTGGCATAGCTTGAGGCTGTGTCCTCTCGTTCTGGTGCTGGCCACCTGAGAGAAGAGAGCAACCTCCTCCTGGCCACAACCACCCCTCAGGTAGTTGTAGACAGCAATAAGGTCACCTCTGAGCCTCCTCTTCTCCAGGCTAACCAATCCCAGCTCCCTCAGCCTCTCCTCGTAGGGCTGTGCTCAAGGCCTCTCCCCAGCCTCGTCGCCCTTCTCTGGACACGCTCAAGCATCTCAATGTCCCTCCTAAACTGGGGGGCCCAGAACTGAACACAGTACTCAAGGTGTGGTCATAGAATCATAGAATCAACCAGGTTGGAAGAGACCTCCAAGATCATCCAGTCCAACCTAGCACCCAGCCCTATCCAATCAACTAGACCATGGCACTAAGTGCCTCATCCAGTCTTTTCTTGAAGACCCCCAGGGACGGTGCCTCCACCACCTCCCTGGGCAGCCCATTCCAATGGGAAATCACAGAGTACTCAAGGTGTGGCCTGACCAGTGTTGAGTACAGGGGAAGAATAACCTCCCCTGTCCTACTGGCCACACTGTTCCTGATGCAGGCCAGGATGCCATTGGCTCTCTTGGCCACCTGGCCACGAAATAAACATGAAATAAAGGTTATTGTACTGCATGCTTTCCCAGCATGTGCTGTGTCTTTGAAATAAGTTTGTCTAATTCAGGCTTATTTAACTTTTTTGTGGGGGTTAGGCTGGAAGAGAAAAGATAGCTGGGAAAGCTGGCAGGGGAACAGGGAATGGGAATCCTCCCCATAATTTAATCTTTTTTTTTCATGCATGTGTGCTTTCAGCACACCACCTGAAAATGGATTAAAATAAGAATGTCTGATTTAACATGCTTGATGTGAAAGACGTGCTGCCTTCTCCATCTCAGCATTTCAAAGAGTATTTACAACCCTGCGAGAAGCTTCTGCACAGACTTTGGCTTGTGATGCTGAGTTTGTGTCCTTGGTGCTGGACTGGTGACCCTGCCCACACCGTGACACTGTAACAAACGAAGCGCAGCATCAAGTTCCTTACGGCAATGGCCTTTAGATCTAAAGGGTCTAAAATAATGAAGTGTTTTCACTCATTCTAGATTGAAAACAAAAATAAAATCATGCCAAGTCCTGTTTGTTTAGGAGTGGTTGTTTTCACAGCACTTGCACTTACCCCTCGAAAGCCAAAAGAGTAGAAACTGCGTGGCATTCCTTCCATGAGAAGCTTCTGCCAGAGATCTTTATGTCTTGTAGAAGCCTGAATAAAGAGTAACACCAGCAGCATGCTCTTGTACAGTAATCTTTCATTCCAGGAGATTAAGAAACCTTTGCCATCTCATCACTTTGTCACCTGGGATAAGCTCTAGAACAATGTCTGAGTTATTACAAGAGCTATTCTATGTAGAATTGCTCTTGAGTCTCTTTATGAGCTTGGGGAAAACTCTACATCTAAACAACACTGTGTAAATAATAAAATGCAGCTGGCATTGCAACATAAACTCTATTCCTTTAACATTAAATTTTATAGGTGAAAGACCACATTTGTGTTTGTGAAGCCTGCTGCTTTTTTTCATGTTGGTGTAGTTTATTAATGTCTTGCTCATTAAAGGTGACCACCATCAGTAGCTGAGAAAAAAAATGGTAGGAGAAGCACTCAGACAGCTGAACAAATCATCAGAAATTAAATTCTGTCATTCTCACCTCCCTTCACAGTATCTAAATAACCAAATACATCCTTGCACTAGTAACTCCTCCTTGAACGTGGTACCACTGATGCCATCAAACAGGTCAAGCCCAGCTGATGACTTTAAGCAGCTGCACAGTATTGTTTAGAACTCCATTTCTCCCTTCTCAGTCCTTACAAGAAACAACTTAGCCATTTTCCAGAAGGATCTAATGATTTTAGGCACTTCAATTTAGAAATCTGACAGATACTGCCCAGTGTTAGGAAGCACAGGGCTCCCTGGGAAACAAGCTCCCTGCAGGATTCCCAGCTTGGGTAAAGAACAAAAGGAAAGCTTCAGCAGGGGAGCTAGCCCCTGGGCAGCAAAAGCCAGTGCCATGGTGGGCTGATTGTACCTTGCAAGAACATCACGCATGGCTTAAGATCACTTTCCTTCAGTATCCTCATTCAACCTCTCCTCTTTTGTGAGCTCTCACAATTCAATTGAACTTTCTTAGGGGCCTCTTTGTCACTCCCATTTGTCTCTCCTTTTTGTCTTCTCTGATGAATGCTTCTGCTGTACTTCACCAGCCTCCTTCATGTGCAACATTGGTTTCAGTGGAAATCCTGTCTCTGCAAGTCACAGATTCACTGCCTTCCTCTCCCTTCTCTTACTCTGAGACTTCATGCTGCCAGTTTGCTCAGTCACTGAACTTTCACCTATGCTTTTGCCAAGTTAATGGTTTCCCTGTAAACTCAATAGATAGGCATTTCTTCCTTGCCACGTTCCTTTTCCTTCTTGAGTTTCAGAAACACACATAACTTTAAGCTACTCTCCAATTACAGCTAAATTATTCCCTAGGGCCATTAAGGTGAAGCACTAATTTGAAAGACATTACTAGAGTTTTGAATTAAGGGCAGCATTGGATACACTTGTCAGTACTTTTCCATTAACAGCGTGAACCTCCCCATCCTCCCTGCCAGCCCATAAAATTGATCTGATTCCCACAGAGGTGGTGGGAAGAGTCCAGGTGCAATTTCTCTCAGTGAAATTGGAATCAAACATTTACAAGGACAGGCTGATTCTCAGAACTCCCTGCTTCGTTTATTGATCTCTTTCATTCAGTGCATGACAAGTCAAATAGCTCTTCCTTCACCTTTTAATCCTCTTTAATCAGTGGTAGATCATGTTTCAGGAGGGCTTTAGTGGATTCCTGAGGATAGTTATGGAGTGTGTACCCTTATGACTTGGGGGCTGTGCAGTCAGTCTACTGGCATAAAATCCATCTGATGTCCTGGAATTCTTCTCAAGAGAACTGCAAGGAACCCAGTAGTGACAGAATTACAGTGCAGCAGGGAAACCTGCTCACATACATGCCGTATGCCACTGGTTCCTTCTCTCTACATGCCTCCCACTGACAGGTCAGTACACACAGCATGAGGACAGGGATGTTCATACATGGGATTTCAGAAAGGTCAGATCATCCATGCATGCACAATGCATTTCCAAGGGTTAAAAGAAAGCAGTTCACACTGTCCTTTGGCATTATTCATACAGCCCTGACCTCTCACTCCATGTCAATGGAGGAGAACAAGAAAGCTTTGGGCAGCCTGATTCTCTAAGATTCAATCAAGGCCCATATGATCTGCTGTTGCTTGAGTAATGCTGACATCAAACTAAGCCTCAGCTGAATGTCAATGGCATCTTTGCTCAACTGGTGTATGTTGGTCGAGGATAATTTGGACTGGATGATCTTGGAGGTCTCTTCCAACCTGGTTGATGCTATGAGTCTATGATTGTTCTTGCATGTTTATTGCTTGCCTTTTAAAAAAGATTTTTAGGTAGATTTAAAAGCAAATAAATGGTAACATATTGTAAATGTTTTTAGATTAAATCTTATGAGAAGGTATGTGTAAAACTTCTCCATTAAACTGTTCTGAATAAGGAAGTACAGATGGATACTTTAAAATGTCCAAACTGGCCTTTCATGTACCTTGGCAGCCACACTGCTTGGAATACAGGGCTCAGGCAAACATCTGGGGTTAGAAACAGCTCAGTCTCTCCGATAATTTTTTTTAAAGGAATTGTTTTCACAGATAAGACCCTTAGAAGTATTGTAGGTAGTTGATATACAGTGCACAGGCATTCTAAATAAATGATCATCAATCTGCTGGAGCAGGTCGAGAGGAGGGCTACAAAGATGATCAGAGGGCTGGAGCATCTCTTCTATGCAGACAGACTGTGAGAGCTGGGGCTGTTAACCTGGAGAAAAGAAGGCTCTGAAGAGACCTGATAGTGGCATTCCAGTACCTGAAGTGGACCTACAAGAAAGCAGAAAGGGATTTCTGGCAAGGATTTGTAGTGATAGGATCAGAGGGAATGGACTAAAGCTTGAGAAGGGTAGATTTAGTCTCGATATTAAAAAGAAATGCTTTACAGTGAGGGTGGTGAGACACGGAAACAGGTTGCCCAGGGAGGCTGTGGATGCCTCCTCCCTGGAGGTGCTCAAGGCCAGGCTGGACAAGGTTTTGAGCAACCTGGTCTGGTAGAGGATGATCCTGCTCATTATGTAGAGGTTGGAACTAGACAATCTTTAAGGTCTCTTTCCAACTCAAGCCATGCTATGATTCTATACCAGGAGAACTGGTGTAGGGATGGCTTTAGTTTGCACTCTGAAGAGAACACAGTGTTACCTCTCACCAGCACAGCACAGATATGCTGGATGTGACATGCTTCACAGACCTGCTGCTGGCAGTCTTTAACAGTAAGTTATGTGGCAAGCAAGTAGCACTGTTTGAAACAGAAATTTATAAAAGATCTTCAGAGGATAAAGTTTTTGGCTAAGACTACACATTTTGGTAACTTGACCTTTTTTCTCTATGCCTTCTCTTCACACTATAATAGATCTCTTTGTAGATGACAGCATTTCGTCACACAGGTGCCAATCTATGTCGTGAAGGACATCACTGACACGCTGACAAGGCAGAGACAACCCAACATATAGCTTTCCCATGCAAAGTGCCACTTGTTCTCTTCAGAAATCCATGATATGTGACCTCACAGCTCAGTTCACCAGCTGTAGACAAAGGTCTGTAAGAATTGAGATGAACATCCAAGGCATGGAACAAAAACCTCGTAATGAACTGGGGAAATGAAAAGAGTGTGCTGTCTGTTCCAAGAAGTATGACAATTGTCATATGCACTACAGCCAGAGCCTCTCTGAGCAAAACCATTCTCCACAGATGTTCTTACAACTGTTCTGCAGGAATCGATCTCCACATCACAAGGATTTTCACTACCAGTAAGCATCAAGGAAAGTGGAAGAACAGCCACCCACTGCAAAATAGCTGCTGTACATGGATGCAGAATCTGCCATTTTCTGAGCAAATTGCAGACCCTGCACTCAAGGAAAAATGAGTCCTTCTGCCTTTCTTTGGGCTTTGTAAGAGGTAAAAAGCACAAAAATGGTAGCAGAACTAATGCCAGTTTATTCTTCAGTTTGGAACCTGCCGTTTGTTCTGTCTGCACTAACAGCTCTCAGCCATGAAACACTGGTGGACTGCACTAAGGGTCTGATGCCTGATTTACACCTCTTAAAGGACACACAATTCTACTGCATACCATTATAAAGCAACTTCTATAGACAGAAGTACAAATAAAACCATGAGACTGAATATTAGACTTTCTGTTAAAGGTCATATGAGCTCTAAGAGAAGCTGTCTTACATTTAAAACTAACATTTAATGGGCAATGTTTCCAGTTATATTTGCTTCTTGTTTTCCAAATACCTATATAATAGCTGACTCCATTTTAAGCAAGAAATTCAGAGACTTCCTGAAGTCCTTTCCAGCCTGAATCCTCCCATGATCCTGTAATTAAGAATTACTTGAGAACTGAGAGTTCTTAAATCCAGCTTAGAGTAAGCCTTATATCTGCTTTAGAAGCATCCAGGTCTGTCTCTCACTCTTCATAGTGGACAAATGAACGCTCAAAAGTAGGTTGCCTCAGTAGAAGCTACTGAAACAAAAAGACAATTAAAGAGGTAGGACTATTTCTTTGCTGCATTTGAAGCTGCTAGTCTTAACGTTTAGCCATTCGTATCTTTCCCCTCTCTTCTGCAGAAGGTTCCCGTGCCTTCCTTCTGGCAATTCAAAGTTCCTTTCCTCACCACTTTCTCCCTATCCTTTACATAAGTCTTGCAAATTGCACTACCTCCATGACATGATGACTTCTTCATTTAGTTGAAGATGTCCTGGCTTCATTACAAGTGGGGGAAGGAATAGGTAAGTTTTAAAGTTCCTATGTAAAGCACTCTATGAAATACATTTCATCCAAAGCTCTGAGCTCCAACCATTAAAAGAAAACATACCCCTTGAAAGATCACTTTCCTTCTCATTACAAAGTAGCAGCTATAATGCCTTTGTTCTAATGCAGAGCACCAAAAAGAGCCCAGAAAACTGACCTTCAGCTCCACATGGTTGCACTTGCGAGCTGGGGCTCCCCTTCTTCCTGGGCACCCTGTCAGACTGTCCCAAACAGTGTACCCAAAGCAACACTGGTTGAGTGTCTGGCCCACGTTGGTTTAACTCTATCAACTAGTTGGATCTGGTTAATATTAGAGAATAATAACATTCATCTGTTTTGGAAACAAAGGTGAGCCAACAGTTAAATCTGCCATCAGTAAAATAATAAAAAAAAGGTTAGAGGAAGCCTGAGAATGATTAATGTTGGGCCCAAACTGACCAGAAAACAAATACTTCTCAAAGCTACCATCAAGAAGAAAAGACTGAAGCCAACATTTTGATGCATGATGATGTAGAAATAGCTCTTACTGAGAAATGGAACGCTGGAATTAATTTTATCCAATAGAGCAAACAATAAAAATCACAAGCCAAAGTCTACCCTGGATGTACACATGGGACTCCCACCCACTTCAGTCCTAGCCACACACAAGCAGCTGACAGTGGATTTTGGAACCCCAGGTCTTCAATCTGCTCCTTCTACTAAGCTTGATTTTCACGTGGGTTAAAGATGAGGGCTGCATAACTGTAATGGAGGATGGAATTTGGCCCATTTAGTGTAAGTGCTGTGTCTGAAGTGAGTTTTCTCCTACTAAAGAAACCTATCTTTTTAGAGCTATGAAAAGTCAGAAGTGGCATACTGTAAAAAAAACTTCCAGTCTACAATATAAAATACACCCTGTAAAACTACTTAAATGAACAGAATCCACCTTCCAGAGTCAGGAAATTATTCATTGTAGAAAGAGACTAAGGAAAGGCTCTTTCATTTTCTTTGACTCCAGACTGAGCTGATGTCTCTGCTGGTTTTCTGATTTTAAAGTCCTTTAGTGCCCTTCGAGCCAACTTGTACTGACTCTGACAACATCTGACCCTCTGCTCAAGCATAATATGACTGCATCTGTTTCTCCCCTCTTTGCTTTGGCTAGCAACACTGGGAGGACAGATAAATAACCAACAAATGCAGGACCATACATCATAAATCACTGGGAAATTGAGGTAATTTGAATAGTCTCGCTGAGTTCTGATACGCATTACCAACATGTGCAGCCTTAGGAAGGGCTGCATGCAATTGCAAGCCATTAACCTGAGGTGCATCCCACATTCCACTGTGTGCTCTGCAGAGCCTGACCCGGTGCTGCTGACCTTAGGGGAGTATTCTCCAGAGTTCATGGCTCAACGTACTGAATGCTTAAATCCACCTGGAAAATCAGGCAGATTATGTTTTTCTTAAGAATTCTATGCCGGTGTTCGGAAAACATAAATTATCACAAGAATTGTTAGCAAAACAAACAGAGGATTTCCAGGGGACCACAGAAATGTAGGTGTTTGCACAAATCCTGCCTTTGCTTAGGGTCACTGGAAAATTCTAGCCTTTATGGGATGAATTTTCCAAAGGTATAAGGAGCAGCTAGGACATGAATTGTGATTGAAAGCCAATGGAAACAAGGTGTCAAACCTTCGGTTCTGCTCTCAATTTTCCTCAGGATTTAGCAAGACTGTTGCTATTAATTTTGAGAAGACCCAAATCTCTGGCTGTCAGGGCCTTAAGGGCACTCTCCTCAGGGTTCTGCTGCCAAGGTCAGTTGAAGGCTGCTTCAACCTTTTGTGGCCACGGAGGGCTCTCAGCAGTGTGGAGTGAACACCACTTTCAACCAAGCCAGGCACTTTGGCCCTGCCAGAGCTACCACCATCAAACTCTGTAACAGTGTCCCTGTGGGATATAGCACCATAATCTTTAAAAGGTCTAAAGGCAGGCCATGTGAAGGCTCCCTGAGACAAAGCACTTGACCTCTGAGAATGCCTAGCCAGACCATGTCTGAGCCCTGACCATCTAAGGTCTTGGCCATGAGCCTGCTTGTGGACTTCAAGAATATTCCATTGGGACCATGAGAAGATTTGCTTTTTTTCCCAGCACAGTGGCACCTTCAAAAGGGCCAGTTTGCTGCTCTGAGCAGCTTTGCATTTGTGTGCAGGGCAAGAGCAACTCCAGTGCAGTAAGATACTGCCAAAGCAACATGATCAATTCCACAAGCGGCTTGGGATAAGGCATTTCCCAATAACTAACTTAACTGCCATGAGTGTTTGCTTCTTCTGCCTTTGTTCTAGATTGAGGCACATAAACTGTATCACAAAAACCATGAGTATATACATATTTTTCATCAAGTGTAGGTGCTTGCTTCAAAGCATTGGGTGTCTAACTAAGAATGAGGCCTGGCTGTTGAAATTGTAGCCAGTATTCTTTGGAAGCACGGATGGATGTGTTGAAGGAAGTTCCTGGCAAATCCATCAGCACATCCTGGTGTTACTCGTTATAGGATTTCTCTGTCTGAAAAGTAAGGGAAAAATTACTTTCAAAGTAGACATTAATGAGCATCTGTTCCTGAAAGAAGAATACACACATTGATATGTGACAGTTTAGCTCTTGGGCTGGAAATGCCAAAAGCTGTACATAGTATGATCTTGGCTCAAATGATCAATGCCTGTGAAAATAAGGATGTGTAAACACTGTTCTTTCTCTCACAGTGCCCTGAACTGGGCTATGACTGCAACATCAGCTTAGAGTACCCCATCAATCCTTCTGGGTTGAAACCCTAGGAAGTCAGAAGACAAGAATTATAAAAGTAAAACAAAGTTAAACATAACTGAGTGTGCTAGTTTGAAGCTAGCTAGAATGTTTTGGTGAGAAGAACTAGGTTACAGGCTGTGAAAGGAAAACTGTATTGATGTCTACTTCGCTCATAGGCTTGCTGAGAGGTATAGCAACAAGAAATAAAAACATAGATAACCACTCTCACTTGGGCTGCTGGCTGAGCTGCATCTTACTCTCTAACCTCACCCTTCATTTTGGACTAATCCACTTTGCTTCCTAACCCCCTGGCCGAACCTCCGTTCTTCCTTGGGACTGGGGTAAGGTTGAGAGAGGTGGGGGGAAGGTGAAGGGTGGTTGAGAGCCCCTCCTGGGGACTCAGGTTTCTGGGAGGGGAGTTGTGTTTCTGTATTACCTTTTACCTTGTCTATGTCTGTCTATAACTGTATATACTGTAAATATCTGCTTGTATATTGTGCCAGCTGTAAATATAAGCTTCATTCATATTTCCAGAGCTGGCTGAGTCTACTCTGGGTGATTTCTAAAGTGTGGGGGGATACAGAACACCCAAACCATCACACTGAGTCATTTCTTTCATCTACATATCCACATCCACACAGAGACACTAAGTTCACAGTGGACTCACTTGTCACCAGTGAAACTCAAACAAGGGCAAGTTCTCTCCTTACAAACCAAGTCTTTCCAGCGTTTGGTCCTGTTTGCTCCCAGCCAAAGCTGCAGAAAACACACAGCCTGCACAAGTTCCTTTGCCGAAGGCCTGTGCAGATGTTCTCACACTGCCCTGTGCAGTGGCTACTTTGAGCGCCTCGCTGAGGCTTCTGAAAGGACTGACTGCCATCAGCCGATACCTCAGGCCTATGCGCACCACCAAAGGGGCAAAAAGCTAAAATAAACACCACAATATCTGATGAAAGATGACTCTCCCTTATCAGAGCCATTAACATTCCAGTCTTGACACGAGAGGAGGCTGGACTGTCCCCTGGAATTCGCAGTCACCGTGCAGAGCAGTGCAGTATTCTGTGAAGCGCTCGATGGTCTGGGGAGCGCCAATGCGGTTTTTCATTACGGCGCTGCCTGGCTGCCTATTCGCTGCTCCATGCTGTGTGACAGCCTTTTGCTGACGAGAGCACTTGTGAGGGCTGTCTCAGCTGCATTGGGTGGGTTTGCATCTGCTTCCTGGGACAACGGTTTTGGTTGGAAAGTCAGATTTGCTTTGTTTGAATTACCTGAGTAAACTCAGTCTTGCAAACAGACTTATGGGAGGCCTCCTGTGGAAGGTGACTATGAGGCTTGTACATCACAAAAAGCTCTGTACTCCTGGCTCTGACAGGAGTCAAGAGAAAAGAGGAAATTCACAGCTGCAACTTTAAGGCTCTGCTGTTGTCATTCTGGTCTTTATACTGTTATTGTACGAGTGAGCTATCAGCCTCTCTGATTGTGCGAGTAGATTGCAGTGAGACAAGCAAGATGGGAAGCCCAGCAACTGGATTTTCATTTCTTTGTCACTGGAAAACTTTTCTCCAGAAACCCCTCCAGCTAAACTTGACTCAGTCATACCCATTAAAGGAAAACCTTAGTCTTTACTTTGATTTTTAATTTTGCAGATAATGACTGACAATTTTGTTCAATAGAATCTCCTGTACTCAGCACTGGGCAGGCCACACCTTGAGTACTGTGTCCAGTTCTGGGCTCCTCAATTCAAGAGAGATGTTGAGGTGCTGAAACGTGTCCAGAGAAGGGCAACAAAGCTGGTGAGGGGCCTGGAGAAGAGGAGGCTCAGGGGGATCTTATTGCTGTCTGCAACTACCTGAAGGGACATTGTAGCCAGGTAGGGGTTGGCCTCTTCTCCCAGGCAACCAGCAATAGAACAAGGGGACACAGACTCAAGTTGTGCTGGGGGAAGTATAGGCTGGATGTTAGGAGGAAGTTGTTGGCAGAGAGAGTGATTGGCATTGAAATGGTCTGCCCAAGGAGGTGGTGGAGGCACCGTCCCTGGAGGTGTTCAAGCAAAGCCTGGCTGAGGCACTTAGTGCCATGGTCTAGTTGACTGGCTGGGGCTGGGGGATAGGTTGGACTGGCTGATCTTGGAGGTCTCTTCCAACCTGGTTGATTCTATGATTCGGTATAACTACCACACATGTGTGGAAAGGCTCTATTCGTTGCTTACTCAGAGAAAGATACTTTACTATCAGTTCACCCCTGGAAAGGTGCTAAAAATCTTTCAAATGCACTTTTCAAATAAGCAGGCTTTCAGAAAAGAAATTCAAATGCCTCTAAGTGCTTGTGAGTGCTAAAACCTATATTTCTAAAGCCTTTAAAGACAACTTCTATCCCTTGAAATGCATCACCTCCACTGTCTTGTTAGTAGCTGATCTTTCCCTGTTTTCTTCCTACCTACCCTGCTGGACTCAGTTGACTTGGTGTTTCTCACTGTTGGCAATTCCTCCAGTTGTTACAGGGAGTACTGAGAGAGGAGGATGATTTAAGATGTGTACTGGTCCAGCCTTAACTCTCTGAGGAGTAGCTGACGGCACCCTAGTGGTAGGACTGGCTTGCCTAGTTGACAGATGAAAGTCAAAGTGCGATCATGGTTCGAGTTGTCTCGGTATAAAAACTGAGACCTACCACTAATAGCAAATGCTATTGATACTGAGATTGGTACAAGGAAGTTTTGCTTGCTATGCAGGCTTTCCAGAAGAGAGCTTTTCTTTATGGGTAGCATTTCTGAAGCATGAGAGATGCTCCACAAAGCCATCTTTTTGCTGCACTGCAAACAGGTGCCATCAGTTTTGCAACACTGACTTGCTTTAGCACATAATGAGAGAACACATAGTTTGGAAAATAACTTTAGCTGACCTTGCTGAGCTATTTGGCGTCCAAAATGTCATAAGACAGCCAAACAAATTAAGAAACAGATTAGTAATAAGAAAACTTCCCCACCTATGCGCTAAGAACATTAAGTCTGAACCTTTGAAGACTTGCCAACTTTTCCTGCAGATTTCTGTTGTCCTACCAATATAAAGCACACGATCAAAAATCAGCTAAGCCTGTCACAGTTTAAATGAACTTACAAGTTTTCTACACTGAAGTTACATCAATAATTTATTTCATCCCACTGTTCATCAGTAGTTCTCCAACCTTAACACAAGGGCCAGCATTAGGTAGGTCTGAGGGAGTGCCAACACTGTAACCTTCGTATGGTTTGCATTTACTGGAGAGCCAGAAGAAACATTGCATAATATGTCACAGATGTTAAGAAGGAGATGTCCACAGCCATAACAGATACAACCAATGCTCTCTGTAAATGTGCTGGGTTAAAAGAAAACCTCTGTTGATGTGTGTGCACGAGGTCACAATTTTTAGAATGGCAATTAAGCTTCCAAAGAAACCCACAAACTGCGGCACATGTTACTTGCAGTGGAAGAAGGAAAGGCTTTCCTGCATAAACTATATGCTTTACAAGACAGCAGAATAAAACAGAACACAGGTTTGGCCTAGTTTGAGGACAGTCTACCTCTACAGATACGACTCGCAAGTAGGTGATGTCACCACTTCCAAATACAGATTGAATTGTTCTAGATGAATGATGGCCATAAGCACTACAAGCTAGCAGCTAATTCAAACCTGTGGAATATACATTTAGAGCAAGTCAAGACAATTGGACAGTACAAAGACTCTTGCAGGGCATAGCAGAGTTTATGAGCAGCTGGTAGATAATAGCTTCTTAAAATAAGCACTCTTTAAATCACAGTCCAGATTGCACACAACTCTTTGAATCTATGTGCCTGCTGTTTTATTTTGCCTGCTGGTTGCAGCCGGGGACTCAGAAAGATGGCAATTAATTGACTGCTGGTTGCAATTAGAGAAGCCCAATGAGATGGCACCTCTGTTACTAGATGATCTCTTTAGTTACTTTTGCTTTAAACATCTCAGCAGAAAGTGACACCTCCCAGAACATTACCAATGCTCAAAGAGGTGAGGGGAAAGAATCCAGAGGGATTTTTCTATATATAATATACATGTGTATACTATACATGCTTCATCATCTAAGGGTTGTGACTGGCCTTGAGCTCTGTGGTAAAGGGTTGGACTTGATGATCTGTGAGGTCTCTTCCAACCCTGATGATACTGTGATACTGTGATAAGGGCTGGGTTTTCTTTCCAGGTGGGAAGTATTGCCATTTTTTTATAAACCTTGTGAATAACCTTTGCTTTGGTATCTCTCCTCTGGATGTTATTCATCTGAGGCAAAGAAATCCATCTGAAGAACAAATGAATGGTCATCTGGACAGGTAGATTTCTTACACTTATTTGGCTGGAGGAGTATTATATACCTGAAACTCAGCTTCTCCTGTGAGTGTCAACATCAGCTCTTAATACAAAAGAGCCGAGTCCCGTAGCAGGGCCAAGAGTTGTTCTCAGACAGGACCTCTCTTTTTGTGCTACTGAAAACAGAGTTCACTAAGGTGACAGGATGCCCACTCTGAGACCTATTAGCCTTTCTTGAGAAGTGGACACAATAGGAACAACAAGTAAGAACTTAGAGGGAAAAGAAGAAAACAAAAGCTTTTTAAGAAAATAAGCTCCATGAAAACAAAGGCAATCCCACACCACTCCAGCTGTGCAAAATCTGAGCCTTTAGCTTTTTTTTCTAAGTGAATATATTAATAGCAGAAAGCAGTATTTTTGATGCAATTCTTGTCATGTAGAACAATATCAAAAGTCTGCTCATAAACACAGTAGGACACAAACAACCAGAGGCAACTTCTCACAGCAGCGGATCTTTTCCAGCTCTCTGGCCTTTTGGGCTTCTCACAAGACAAACATCCAAACAGTTGGCTGTGCTGCAGCTCCCCTTCGCTGCCTCTTTCCCACATGCTGCCTCCTTCCTTCCCCACCTGAACTGTCTCTCATCCACCCACAAATATTCCCTTCCCAAAATAATACCCAGACAAAGCTTGGCTTACCACAATATTGAAATTCCTGAGCTGCCTTTGTTTTGGGCAGAAGCTTGTGCTCAGCAGTCTATTGGAGTATCTTAAATGAAGGACAGTTTTCTGCAAGACATAGTCCATCTTACAGCACACCAGTGTGCTGAAATCCTGCATCCAGGGATTTTCTTGCTCTGAGATCTGTTATGAAACATCAGCTGTTTATGCAGCACTAGAGCAAAGCATCCTTATTACAGTACTAACATCAGCGATGTCTGCTGTCTTATGCCTTTGAATTTGACATTCAATACAGAACAACAGCTATATTTGCAGAAATACTGGTTAGGATCCTGTACATATGATCGATAAAGAAGACAAGCAGAAGCACTGGATGAGACAGAGCAAAAGGGAAATGCTTGTGAATGAGTGTTGCTCACATCCTTTGTCACATAGCAAGTAACTTCCATCTTCACCACCTCCTCCCCCAGCTAACAAAATGGTCCATCATACAGCCGAGGCAAAATCCTCTGCACCTCAGGGCAGAAAATTAGTATAAAACTCCATCCTCTCTTCTTATGTCTGTTGGACACAAGACCATGAGGCAGTGGTCCTGTGCACCTCTGAAAGGTAAATGTGAATCACATGAAGTTGCAGCAGTTCCCACCTATGCCTGAACAACAGCAGGGGAGATTTTACAGCTTAAATATTTCTGCTTTAGGCTTTGGCTGTGCAGCTGATGAGATCCATGATGGCAGTGGGATTGAGTCCTGTTATTCTTACATAGTTTCTCCTGCCCTGTGTAGATCACCCACTCATCACAGATGCCCTGTGAAGGCAAGCCACACAGCATTTACAAAGGCAAGACGAGGTAAAAGAGGGAATCTTAAATCAGGCTGCAAAGTACACTGGTAAAGTTCCTTATCATACAATTAAGAGTGTCAGGGGTTATTTACTTGGCGCCTGCAACTGCAATGCCCCTGGGGAATCCTGCTAAATGTTATCATGCTGCAGCAAGGCTTCTCTTCAGAGCCTCATAAAAGAGGCCAGGAAGTTACTTGCATTCCAGAGCCAGCAACTGTTAGAGTACAACAAAGCACTGCTAAAGGATACTAGGAATAGGACATCAGCAGAGATCTGGGCCTTGCCTGTACAGATCTTCACAGGTGGTGACTCTTATCCATTACAGGTCAGCGACCTGCATAGAGATACAAGGTAGGCTGAAAACTTAATTAAAAAAGATATTCTTGTCACTTTATCAGTGTCAGTCCCAAGGGACATGGTTAGACAAGTTTATTTCCTCAATTTTCCAAATGCTCTGTCACAAAGACCAAAACCACCCCCCACAGATACATAGATCTGAGACATTTAGGTACAAGATGCCTCTTCATCTTGGGTCAGCCAGCACAATCCTACTACACAGCTCCTTTCATGAAGCAGTAGCGTCCAGAGGCAACCTGTGAGAGCAGTCTCAGAGGTCTGGAAGAAGCCAGATTTTTTCTGTGAGATATTTGAAATACTATATTTTTGTGAAAAGCAGTTGGAAAATGAAGCCAAGAAGCAGAAGGAATGGATGAGGATAATTTCTTCTTCAAGACATCTGTATCTGTCAAGCTTGGCTGAACATGAAGACTTTGGAGAAGTAGGACTTTGAAGTAACAATATTTTTAATACCTCATCTTGGGCATAAAGTGTAAGAGAAATGACAGAACAGATAGAAGAGACTGGCTTGGTCTCAGTACACTTCAAACAGAGCATGAAAACAGCTTGGATCTACACATATGCCTCTCTAATTCACTTGAGTACTGGAGCTTGGCCTTGGTCTGTTAAAATATTACTTCAGTGATCAGAAGTGGAATCTATATCGTAGTTTTGAGCTATAAAAAGTAGCTAAGTCTCAAACTTTGAGTAAATGTATCCCCATAAGCACAAGCAAAGGGGCAGATGTGCTTTTGTCAAACTAAAGCCTGGGTATATGTAAATCTGCAGTGAAAGGGAATATAGAGAAAATAAAAGGTTTGTCTTCAAATGGGTCTCATTCCAGCATAACCAATTCCATCCTGAGCCAGCATCAGAAAGTGGTTTAATGAACCACAGCTGAAGTGGGAAGCAGGATTGTTCAGGTTTAAGGACAAGCTGTCTCCACTCTGCAAGGCACAGGGGATTCACGTCAGGGCTTCAAGAGAAATCCCTTCCCTTGGATAGCCTGTTCCAGCCCAGCACAATTCGTACTGATAAGACTGAAAATGCTGGGTTGATGCTGCACATGAAGTAAGTTACTGAGCCCTGCTTCTACCTTTATAGGATAGATCTGCCTCCAGATCTGTGCATCTTTCTGAAAGTATCTAAGTACATAGATGCATCAGGTTTCATTTCATTTAGCTCACTCTTCTCTCTTTAGTAATGTTGAGGGGAGGGCCAAAGAAATATATCCTGAAAGCTTCTATTCTGACAGACTACCCTTTGGAGAAATCTGTTCTGGGGAAAACTCTCTTGAATCTGCTTTGACAAAGCAGCTGCCTCAGACTCCAGGTCTCTTTGCAGCGTGGCACCTCTCAGGCAGGTGTTGCAGATGTGAGAGACAGAAAGCTCTTATTCATCCTGGACTCCTTTAGTCCTCCCAGGCTCTTGCAGCTTAAGGAAAGGGAGGAAAACAACCAGTGCTGGAACAAAATGTCCTTGTAAAACCATCAGATTTTCCTAACTGTAAGCACTTGCTAATTAAGGCCTTGCCTAGAGAACAAGACCTGTTCTTTCTAATCACCACAGAAGTGGCCAGTCATGTTTCCTTCCTAACCTGTGCACAGATCTCTGCAAGCATGGACCAGCCAGCCTTCCTGGTGGGTTCAGCCAGCACAATGTTTTTTTTCTGAGGTATGCAGAGAAGCTTCCTTAAAAAGTGTTTGTTCTCTTATTTATAGGCACAATTAACCAGAAAATTAAGTGGTCATTTTACCTTTCCTGTTTGTTATGGATTACAATGGGAAACTTGGGATTCTGAGAGCTGCTTGTGAATTCCTGGGAGTTCACAGATGTTTGCATGCATGCCTTAATTGAGTAAAACTAGGACTAAAAGGTACAACCATGAAAAGATCATAATAACAGCTGTTTGTCTTTTTTTGTTGCTAGAAAACTGGGGTACTCAATTACTTGTCAGATAGGGATTTTACCTCATCAAGTCCAGTTAGAAGCTAACTTGAAATTTTCAATGCTATTTGAGGTCTTGCTTAAAGTTTAGTGACTGGAAATCTGATGGTTTAAAACAACATTAAAGCTCACTCCACCCTATTCTTCTGGAGCAATCTAGGAGTACCTGGGAGCTCCCAACATCTTGTCTTTGCAGCTGCTTGCAGTCTTCTGGCAATCTATTTGGAACTACATGGCAGAATAGGGACCTGTTGGATTTGCTTACTCTTGTGACTGAGTGTCCTCTGGAGAATGCCATGTTGCAGTGCATGGACCCCAGAGGCAGGCCCACTGTCAAGACACACAGCTAACTTGCCCTTCAGTATACCTTTGAGTGTTATATGCACTTATCACTAGGTCCTCTCCTCACAGTCAAAGCTATACCATGGTGGTAAGAATAGCCAATAGCACTGGCACCATCCTTTGGAGCTCCATGGCTTACCTGTGCCACGAGCTGTGGCATCCTACATCTTTACCAACATCAGCAGTGACTACTGCATGCAGGTCTAGAAGTCATGGTGTAACCACCAGTAATGATAAAGATGTCTGCTGCCAGATAATTTGCTTTAAGTTCTAATGCAGAGAGATCTGCAAACACCAGCAGTTTCTCTGCTGCCAGCATGTGCTGAATGTTGTTCCTTTGATACAGTTTCTCAGAAAAGTCTTTGTGTGCCCTTATTCTGAGTTCATTAATTCCTTACCTCTTTTCTACTTAGTGAGAGAAACAGCTTTTTGGTTGGCCTGTCTCACAGTATCAGTTTAGTGAGCATCTGGGAGAGAAGAGGGGAAAGGGAAGAAGAGGGGAAAGGGAAGAAGAGGGGAAAGGGAAGAAGAGGGGAAAGGGAAGAAGAGGGGAAAGGGAAGAAGAGGGGAAAGGGAAGAAGAGGGGAAAGGGAAGAAGAGGGGAAAGGGAAGAAGAGGGGAAAGGGAAGAAGAGGGGAAAGGGAAGAAGAGGGGAAAGGGAAGAAGAGGGGAAAGGGAAGAAGAGGAGAAAGGGAAGAAGAGGGGAAAGGGAAGAAGAGGGGAAAGGGAAGAAGAGGGGAAAGGGAAGAAGAGGGGAAAGGGAAGAAGAGGGGAAAGGGAAGAAGAGGGGAAAGAGAAGAAGAGGGGAAAGGAACCCAGAACAAAAATCTGCTCAGGGAAGCAAGACTTGTGTAGCCAGTATGGGTTCCATATCTACTCCCTGACTAGCATTTCAAATCCATCTTAATAACAAAGCAACTGAAGTCCATTTGCATTTTATAAAAACAAAATGTGAAATCCTAGCCTAAAGCTTTGAAATCGAATCTTAACAGTTCCAAAATTCCATGTGTCATGCTAATCTGAAGCCTTTGCCTACCATAAACATTTCTGAATCCACAGTTGCATTTAACGCTGCCTTTGCCACACTTGGGTGGAGGAAGGGAGAGGAAAAGCTCTCTCTGCAGCACTGAAAGTAATTAGCCTGAGAGTAATCAGCCTTATATAATCAATCTTAATTGTAAAAATATTTTTATAAGAAAAAAGGATAGAGTAGAGGTTTGTGACATCAACAACAGGATTATCTGGACACTGGGGGTTTAATTTCTGTTGTCTAGTTAAATCAGCCAGTTGCCTCCATCTTTCTAATGGCAGATTTAGCCAATTAACACAACCCCAACAAAATCATGAACTAGGATTTTTAAATCGATTAAACAACATTTAGGAGGGAAGTGCAATTAAGTTACAGCGCAATTCTGATGCTATTTGTAATTAACTTGGACATTGTATCTGAAAAACCAAAGACCAGATGCTCAACAAGATGCAGCTGATAGTGGGATAATTATCTTACATCATAATGAGGCTAGCTCTACCTCGGGCTTAATCCAGAATCCTACACTTACACAAGAAGCACTCTGAAAGAAGAAGACTGGCTGTAGGTAAATCATTATGATTTAACCCTGAATCAACAAAATCCATAGATGGCAGAGAAAGGGCATTGGTGCTGAGTCAGAGCAGAAGCCCATGTCATCCTCTGTAATGACTCTGAGAGCGCTTGGTAGCAGATGCTCTGGGACATCCCTCCCAGCTGCTTTCAGTAGGACTTAAAACTCAGAATGGATTTATTGCTGTAGGGACCTAGATACCCAAACACCTTTGCTTGGGAGTTTATGCTCCTCACTGACAATAATACCTTCTGTTGATGTAACCGTCAGTTTTAAAAGGTATGTGAATTGGATCTCAGTTATGTGCATGAAACAAAAACACAAAACAAAACAACCCCCACAAACAACAACAGAGTCTAGAAAAGACTATGAAATGGCAAAGAAAATGGCTTACCAAAGTAAGTGCAAGGTTCAAGCCATAATGGTAGGATGCAAAATGTGTCACAGTATCACACAGTATCATCAGGGTTGGAAGAGACCTCACAGATCATCAAGTCCAACCCTTTACCACAGAGCTCAAGGCTAGACCATGGCACCAAGTGCCACGTCCAACCTTGCCTTGAACAGCCCCAGGGACAGCGACTCCACCACCTCCCCGGGCAGCCCATTCCAGTGTCCAATGACTCTCTCAGTGAAGAACTTTCTCCTCACCTCCAGCCTAAATTTCCCCTGGCGCAGCCTGAGGCTGTGTCCTCTTGTTCTGGTGCTGGCCACAGCCACCCCTCAGGTAGTTGTAGACAGCAATAAGGTCTCCCCTGAGCCTCCTCTTCTCCAGGCTAAACAATCCCAGCTCCCTCAGCCTCTCCTCGTAGGGCTGTGCTCAAGGCCTCTCCCCAGCCTCGTCGCCCTTCTCTGGACACGCTCAAGCATCTCAATGTCCCTCCTAAACTGGGAGGCCCAGAACTGAACACAATACTCAAGGTGTGGTCTAAGCAGTGCAGAGTACAGGGGCAGAATGACCTCCCTGCTCCTGCTGACCACACCATTCCATTTTAGGATTGATCTTGTCCTGCTTCATAGAACTAAGAATTATCTGTGTTTCCTTTATAAGTGGTAGAGAAAAATAAGCACCCCCAAAAGGGCAATATACCCCAGCTGTCTTTAGTGCTCAGTTTGCATTACTCACCCTTTGGACATGACCATTTCTTTTTATGCAGGGATTTTAAAGAACAGGTTTAGATTGGGATGACCAGGTTTTGCTTAGTGGGACAAACTTCATGCAAAGAGATCAAAAATGTCAGGATTTTCCCCTGAAGAACAAGTTGGTGATTAAAGTAAGCAGGAAACTGAGACCAAAGCCCTGCCATAAGTTATATAGCTTATTCACCTTTATCTTCCCATTCATTTGCTTATTTGCAGCATTTACCTGTTATGTACCAAGACACAGTCTGGATCCTTCCTCTGTGTTGGCTAAACAAGCTTTTGAGGTGAATGGGGATTTTTTGGAATAAGGATAAAGATAATACTAAGAATGCACATCTGGATTTCTTCCTGTGAGAAAAGCAGGAATGAACAATCTTACTTATCCTTAGCTACAACAGATGAATGTCATCACTCACTAAAATCTACCTACAACAAGATGAGTAAAAAGAATTTGCAGTCTTTGAGCCAAGCTTGAACAACTTTGTTCCTGGAAATAAAACTGCCCTTTTCCCCTCCCTCCTTCTTAAGATTAATGGCACATTCTGCACCTTTCGGCTTAACATGGGAAATAGGCTTTGGAAAGCAGTATCAGCCTTGGACAATATGTGTATTTGGAAGGCTCTATAGCATATGCCTTTGCTGAGATCTTGCTTTCTCCTTATCCTATTTACTCAGAGCAGCTTGGTACTTTATTCTTCTTCTTAGCCCAGCTCATTCTCACATCTGCTTCTCCCTGCTGCGTTTTTGCAATGCGTTCTGTTGGGGATCAGGTGAGAAGATCACAATTCTTCCAACCAGGAAACTGCTTGGTGTCTATTCAAGGTGCCATCCATTTCTTCTTTCCTCTCTCCCATGATTCAATGATCACATGTGACTTCAATCTTCAAAGCTTGCTCAGCACAAGATCCCCACCTATCCTTAACTACATTCCTTACATTGATTTATTTGAAATACATAATGGTGATGCAGGCTTCTGTTCAGCTAAGTTTTAAGAAATTTCATTTAAGTGTCATTCTTGACAACTATTTGTTTCATGGTAGCTGGAATCCATCTGTGGCCTCTAAGGAAGATGAGCTTACTGCTGTGCTGTAAAACTGCTATTTCACAACTCTACTGTAATGCTGGGGAGCAATTAGACCCACTAGGATCCAGAGCATAACTTGATGTAGCTTGTTTATTGGTTTCTGATGTAATTTGTGACCCTGTACTTCATGTACTTAACCTGGAAGACTTTGCCCTATCACACTCCTCTAGAAACTCTCTTTGCTTCAAAGGCAATACTCCTAATTCGTGCTATTTTCGTGGGAAAAAGTCTTTCTGGAGTAATTAAGTTTTATAATTTTTTATTTGAATAAATTATCCAAGGAAATGAAGGAATTAAATTTGTTTCTGGACAATCATGTAAGTAAGTTGCCTGGATATAGGCAAGAGAAAGATTGGCCTGTTCTTCTTCTAGGTAGTCACTGTCAACTCCTTTCCCTTACTTGAACAGCTGATTTACAAAGTGACTCCCTGCCCTAGTAAGGGCCCATTGGTGATGTCAGATGCAGCTGTGTTTTTGGTTGTTTCTGTTGTGGCATAGTCCTTTTTGTGACCACAAAACTACTGTATTACACTGAACTCCCAGTTGGAAGTAAACGCACTTAAGAGGCATTTCTTTCTCATAGCTGTTGGTCTGAGTTATTATGCCTTCAAACCTGTATTTTTTTTGCTATTGCCATAACCAGGTGGTGATTAAAGTATGTGAGACACAGCAGCTTTCAGGTTGTCTTCCGTTGACACCGATGAAGACGGATGCTTAATTTTTGAGACCCTGACGCACTCAGCAGATAGCATGGACCCACTCTGATAGGCAGGCAGTGACTAATGCAGGACTTCTGTGATATGACAGCCTCATCCTGAGGGTGGAAGGATCCTACCAGCCCTGCTCTATTCAGAGTACTACACCTGGAAAAGAGCTAATGCAATCAGACAAACACCACTGAGCTTTTGCAACAGATCCAAGGCAGGTCACCTTTTCACTGGAAAACATAGAAAATGCAGACACTTATGAGAGTGAAACTCATAAATCTGAGTGTCCATTGCTTAGAGATGTGTGATGGTTTGGGTGTTCCCTGTCCCCTTACACTTTAGAAATCACCCAGACTAGACTCAGCCAGCTCTGGAAATATGAATGAAACTTATATTTACAGCTAGCACAATGTACAAGCAGATATTTACAGTATGTACAGAAATATGCAAGGTAAAAGGTAATACAGAAACACAACTCCCCTCCCAGAAACCTGAGTCCACAGGAGGAGCTCTCAACCGCTTCTACACCTTCCTCCTACCCCTCTCAACCTTACCCCAGTCCCAAGGAAGAATGGAGGTTTGGCCAAGGGGTTAGGAAACGAAGTCCAAGGATTAGACCAAAATGGGGCATGAGGTTAGAGAGATGCAGCTCAGCCAGCAGCCCAAGCAAGAGTGGTGCCAAGGGTCTTATCTGTTTTGACTTAAGTTTTTATACATCTCAGCAAGCCTATGAGGGAAGTAGACATCACCATTGTTTTCCTTTTACAGCCTGTAATCTAGTTCTTCTCACCAAAACATTCTAGCCTGCTTCAAACTAGAACAATCCACCCCTGTCTACTTCACTCAGAGTATTGCTGATATTAAAGCAAGATATTAAAGGAAAGGACACTTTGTTGTACTGTCTGAACTGGCATGAACTTAACCCCAGGGTCTTGCAACTGTTGCCTCTTATGGCTAAAAGAGGGGCTTCTGGGTGCAGAACACCTACTATAGTGGTCCCTATGTCCATACAGAGTATCACCACCAGCCAAGAACCAAAATCCTGGGAACTTTCATCAAGCAAAGCTCTGACATCTGCAATGGTCCATGAAAGCTGGCATTGACTCCTTATTGTTATGTGCTTTGGGACACCTCAAATATGAATAGAGCTATATAAAATTAAAATCCATTGTAAAGAAAACAGCTGTCATAAATTAAGGCTATGTTCAGCTTTTGAGATGTGGACAACTGTCCAGTAGGGAATGAACACAAAACTCATCCCTTTTAACTTCAAAATGGAGATTTGCCTTCTTTTTTCCCAGAAAACAAAACCCCAGGGATTTTAAACCTACAAACCACATACAGTGTATCACCCAAACAATTTCTTCTGAGGTTTGAAAAGCCCCTTGCTGCTAATTATTGGTTAGAGATGGTTTGAAAGAAAAATGCAGTTTTAATGCTGGGTTTAATTAAAATGCCTTTAATAACAGTCATGGATTTTGCAGCACAAGTGCTAAAAGGCCAGATCCTGCTTTTGCAGTGAATGGAGTTCAGGAGAAGTAGATAAACAAGAAGCCTAGGTCAGATTTGCCGCAAAGTTTGCAAACCACTTTTGCTTTTAATGTGATTGAAGTCTGCTTTTCCAATAAGAGCATTTCTGGAAAGGAGGAGATTTACAGTCTGAACTTTATAATTTCTCCTCTGTTGTTCTGTAGAAGAGGAAAAGGAACCTTCCCAGTTCTTCGCCCCTTTAATTAATAAGACATTCTTTGGCATGTGACAGGAAAAATAAATGATGAATGTACTTGATAGGTTATGATTAATAGTGGTCTAGGGAGGTTTTAGAGACATCAGACGCCCCATAAACACGAAATTCATACCAATGTGAACATTTTTATAATGTCCATTTTGGCACCCTCTCTGACCTGAGATGTTAGTAGCTTTTTATGTAATTTAATTAATGCTTTAAAAAAATAAAATGCAAGCAGCTCTTTTCAAACCATAACAATTCATTGCATGACTTATGTGGGTTTGAACTGGCACAGCTAGTCAAAACATTTCTAGTGCCACTTCATTTCCATAAACCATTTGTATTGTAAACTTTACCAGACGTTGCTGTGCCAGGTTTGAAGAGTTCAGGCAGAGGGCACTTTGAATATAGGAGTTTGATGTAGTCCACTTATCAAAATGATTACAGAAAAAGAGGGAGGCTACTCCAACAGTAAATTAGAGTAATTTATAACTAGAGTCTGCACCTAGATATACTGTATTTGAGGAAAAAATAATATCTCTATTTAGGCTTGAAAATACTAACCCTGAACTACCACTCACACTGATGGAAATTGCAAATGACTAGTGGTCTTAACACAGAATAATACAAAAATGACTCCTTGTCCATCTCATGCATCTCTCATGGTAAAGGTGATGTAGGCCATCTCTTCCACTTGATTCTCTTTGGAAAGGTCCTCAGTCCAGGGCTGGTTTGAGTATTATGCTGAGCTTTGAGTATTGTGCTGAGCTAAGGGCAAAGGCAGTCATCCATTGCATAGAAGACAACTGGGACAAGGATATCAACCCAGAAGGACAGGATTATACACACCATTTTCAGTGATCAAAACATAGAAGCAGAGTGTATCAATGAAGGATCAACAGAAAGCTCAGAGGAAGTCACTTAGATAGAAATCCTGAGTCAGGCTAGGGAAAGGAGCTGAGGTGCAGTAAGAAGAGGGACAAAACACTGCATCAGCAACAGGCCCTTTGTTTCTGAGCACCCAGACTTAAAGATTGCCATCATCAAACAGTAATATTCTCATTGACCTTCCTCAGCCTCTACAGGAAATAACAAAAGAAAAGGAAAATGGGAAGTTAATACTAAAAAAAATCACCAAGATGCTATCACTGCTAGAGAAAGGACAATTTCTAGGCTGGTTACAAAACCAGTCATCATCGAGGAACTGCCAAAATGTCCATCTCTTCCAACCCTGATGATACTGTGATATTGTGATAAAGAAAGTGAAAATTAGAGTGTGTAGCTGAGGGTCTTCCCTAATGTTTCACCAGAAATGTAAGATACTTTGTCAAGGATGAGAGAACAGGGATATCAAAGAGTTTGTGATGCAAAGGTGTACTTTGAGAGGAAAATGAGGTGCAGTAAGCACACATAAGTAAGTATACCCAAGATATTAAGTACAGTGTATTATGCTATGCAAAAGGACAGGATGAAAAAATGAATACCAATATTAATGTTAAGGTCCAGGTTTTTCTCTTTATGATAGCAATTTTCTTTCTCAACTGAGATAAATTTCATTGGACAAAAGGCACTCTTAATTAGACTTTGTTTTTATAACAGATAAGAAACAAGAACCTGTTTCAAGTGTATCATTGGTTGACTCAGTTTAAATACAATTTCAGGATACACAAAGGCAGTTTTGCAATTAAGGTTTTAGATTTCACATGGATAAAGACTGAAAAATGAAGATATCTAATTAGTGAGCTGTCCAAAAGAAATCAAGGATCTGAGTGCAGAGGAAACAAAATTAGTCAAAGGAATAAAACCTATCAGGTGGTGACAGGACTAGAAGGAATGGAGCAAAGCTGGAGGGGGGGAGGTTCAAACTGGATGTGAAGGGGAAGTTGTTGAGCATGAGAGTGGTGAGAGCCTGGAATGGGTTGCCCAGGGAGGTGGTTGAGACTCCAACTCTGGAGGTGTTTAAGGCCAGGCTGGATGAGGCTCTGGCCAGCCTGATCTAGAGTAAGGTGTCCCTGCCTATGGGCAGGAGGGTTGGAAATAGATGATCCTTGCAGTCCCTTCCAACCCTGACTGATTTTATGGTTCTGTGATTCTATCTGAAATCTGTTATCATAAGCAAAGGAAGAGTCTTTGTATACTTGTTGAGAAGCACTTGAGACAGAAATAGGTGAATAATCAACTTAAAGAATATATTGATATTTTAGAATAAAGCCTTTTCAGGAGGCAAAAAATCGCATGATGAGGAAAATTAGCAATGTAAGATAATCAGGGAACACAGGTAAAGTGAGAACCAATACAATTCAAACTGAATTACACCTAAAAAAACTAATTGAAACAATAAGCACAAAGCTGCTTAACCATGTGAGATCAGACAAAAAGCAAACCACCACTGGAATGAAGTTGGTGTGGAAATCAACAGTAATTCAGGTATAGTTTCAAAACTCTGCCTTATTTATGATATATATGAAATGGAGCAAGGTGGCTAATGAAAGTGAGGCCTTGGATTGAAAATGTATACAGCTTAAGTTAAAGCAGACAAAGACCCTCCTGGACCTGTGAAAGAACTGGCAGAAGCAACTGAGGATCAGGTGAAATGTTCTATACAGATTAAGTTGGCCTAGTGCATTATGGTTGAACATTGCTTTTGTGTAACACTGCTGCTTGGGTAAAGATGGAAATAACCTCCTGGCAACTAAGGACTAACCTAACTGAAGCAGTCAGAATGAGCTTTCACAGAAAGTATATGAAGAAAGAAACAAACCAACAACATAAAATGGAGTATGGTATTAACAAAACCAAAGCAATCAAGAGTAAGCAGCTATATTTCTCTGGTGATAAAAATGCTTTCCTGGACAAAGGAAAAGCAGCATTTTATCTGGATTTCAGCTAAGCATTTGATGCAAAGCCATAAGGAAAAAGGTTACATTAACTGCAGAAGCTGAGAATTAGTATCATACTATGAGGTCAACAGGGAACTACCTAAGGGGAAGCTCACAATGAGTTCTGCTGAAAAAGAAATTATCTGGTGGGAGTAAAGCTATTGTTTGATGAATTTGCCTTAGGAACTAATTACCTAATACTTTCATGAATGACCTTGGCACAGAAAATAGGAGCAAATGACAGATATTTACTGATTATAAAATACTGGAAAGCATGAAAAGAAATGGATAACCTTGGATGCTGGTGCACTACAGGCAAGATCATGTGTAACAGAACCAAGAGCAATGCTGTTGCACAGAGGGAGCAAAGACATAGTTCTGCCTCCACCTGTTTACTACTGGCTAGTTTGAACTTGAAGAGATAGCTAAGTAGTATTAAGCACATGGACACAGGGTAAATGCAGCAATTTGCCTCCAAAACATGAATTTCTACTGGAAAGAAATATTTGCATATGGATGGACCACAGGATTAGTCTGGGTCATCAGTAGTATGCATCCATGGACAAGCCCAGGAATTACTGGGGTGAGTATACAGGGGAAGTACTTCCCTACAGAAGGAAAATAGTAGTGTTGCATGAGAAGATGCAGGATGTCCACAGTGTTTCTTTTCCTGCCCATCTATTAATCAAGAAAGCAGCACTGAAACCGAAACTAATGCAGTGAGGGACTGCATTATTTTCTGCATGAAAAGTGGAGTGACTGCTTCCCAAGAAAACATAATTGTTCAGGTTAGCAAAGTGAAGTTTGAGAAGGGGTTTTCTCTGTGTATTGAAGATCAGAGAAAAAGAGCTATTTAAGCTGAAGGACAGCTCTGCCACAAGAGGTGTGTACACCACTTCCTACTCAGAGCCATAGGTTTTTGGAATATCTTCCCAGTAGCAGTATGTGAAGGGAAAAAAACCTCAGTAGCTCATTGTTAATCAGTTTATGCAATGGAGTCTACTTCCACCAGTGGCCTGAGGGCACTGCTCATCAGGGGCAGCTGGGCAGAGGGCTCATAGCATCTCTTCCAGTCCTACACTGCGAAGCTGCAGCCATGTGCATCTTACCATGTGTACAGTTTATCTGTGACAATTTCAATGTAACTGATTCCACTTACAACCCATCATCATAAATATTTGGCCACTTTGGTAGTAAGGTGTAGGATCTGAAGAACGTGTCCTGTTCTGGGCTCCTCAATTCAAGAGGGATGTTGAGGTACCAGAACGTGTCCAGATGTAAAAGGTTAACCCTCCTGGGGGAGCAGTCTTGACCCTGACCCCAGGTGGTCCTGTCCCCTCCCTGGAGGTGGGTCCAAACACTACCAGGTGTGGTGGTTAGCCCACTCCCACCTCATGTCTAAGATTCATAAAAACAGAGGAGTCTTCCTGTTTGTGTCTCTCTCTGCCTCCTGCTTGCCAGTATCACAATCCTGTTTTCCTGGTACTTTTTGTTTTACCACATGGCCATAACCCACGAGGTGCACAAACCCATTGCCATCAAATCTGGTTGTATATGTATACTTTGTACCTTGTTTTCCCTTCCTTATACCTTTTGTAACTTCCCTACCTCAAATACCTTTTACTTATGGTTAAAATTTTCTTCTCTTAACTTCCAAATCAATGTGAGGTTATTTATTTGGGTGTGCCTACCTTTCTTCTCTCTACATCTAATCCCTTTTCTTTAGAGAAAAGAAGGAGGAAGAGGCAAAGGCATCCTATAAATTGTTATTGGTTCTATCAACTATATTTGAGCCTCTAAGAAATTTAAATTACAACTGAGACACCAGAGAAGGATGACAAAGCTGGTGAGGGGCCTGGAACACAAACCCTACGAGAGAGGCTGAGGGAGCTGGGGTTGTTTAGCCTGGAGAAGAGGAGGCTGACCTCATTGCTGTCTACAACTACCTGAAGGGAGGCTGTAGCCAGGTGGGGGTTGGTCTCATGTCCAAGGCAACCAGCAACAGAACAAGGGGACACAGTCTCAAGTTGTACCAGGGGAGGTCTAGGCTGGATGTTAGGTGGAAGTTCTTCAGAGAGAGTGATTGGCATTGGAATGGGCTGCCCAGGAAGGCATCCCTGGAGGTGTTCAAGACAAGACTGGATGAGGCACTTAGTGCCATAGTCTAGTTGACTGGCTAGGGCTGGGTGCTAGGTTGGCCTGGATGATCTTGGAGGTCTCTTCCAACCTGGTTGATTCTATGAATGCAGTCTCCATGGTTTTGGTAGTATTAGCCTCTTTGTAGGGCTTTTAAGAGTTAAGCATGCTTGGAAACACTGCAGCTGAAAAAAGGACAAGGAAGGGTGTGGGGCAGGAGGGAAGAATTGTCAAAGAAGGCAGGTTGGGGTAAGACCTTACTGAGCCCTGTCCTTTCAAATTTCCTGTGCTTGACACATCATCAGGATGATGTCAAAGTGACTTAACCAGCTATGACACTTCATTCCAATGATGTGGCCAAGCAGAGGAAATTTGAAAGGATGTGGCTTATGGTACTGAAAACAATAATTCAGAGAAATGCATGACTGCTGTTTTTCAATTTAAATGAATTTTAAGCCCTTTCTCCCCTCTCCTAAACACATATTGCACCACTTGGAATATTTGCATTGTTGCTGAGCTTGCCAAAGGTTTTTAAAATGGCTTTGCTGTCATTAAAAGGTAGCTCATCTTATTCTGATGTGAGGACTTTCTGTTGTGTATTACAGTACTATGGCCCTGCTTGGGGAACTAAAAAGAACTATTTCAATTATTTTGTTATTGTGGTTATTAATTTTAATACTAGTAACTTGTAACTAATACTGAGCAAGACCTGTGAGCTCAGAAGCCCCAAAGCTTTCAACACGCTTGTCCCCTCATGAACTTATGCACTTTGCAGCCCCCCATACTCCTGGCTAAGGAGCTGGTGCTGGGGGCAATGGGAAACCCCCATCTATCTGGCTAAATGCTGTGCCAGGCCTCAGGACAGCTTGGACTGCCCCTGGGAAGCCCTAGCAGTCTTCTGCCTGCAGGCAACTCTGAGGTGACTGCACCCCTCAGCAACGATTGGCCTGGCCCCATCCCATGCTGAAATAGCAGCTCACCTTGTCTGACAGCCCCCACCCTGCAGCAAATCCCACCGACACAAGGGAGGATGGGGAGACACTGAACAGAGTGGGTTTTGGCAGGTACAAGCTGTTCTTTGTGGTGAACTTATGCTGCTGTCTCCATCTGATTTAGTTGGGGCAATTAATGAGGCAGGAATTAGAAAATATGTGGTTATTTTATTTCCAAAAAGCACCACCCAGAAACTATTTACAAATCAGTTAAATTGGGGTTCTAAGTCAGTTGGGAAAATCTTAAGGATTCTTATGGGCAATTCATTAATTTAGGAGAATCAGAAAACTGGAAAGTTTAGCCACAAAATGGCTTTGCCTTGCATATAAATAGGCAGCCTGGAGCCCTAGGAAAAGTCTGTGTTACTCATAGTGAGGGAGATGAAATTTCAAGGTAGTGCCTGGTTCCTTTGCAGCAGTGTTGGAACTGCTTGGCACCTTGATAGCTGTTAAGAGGCTTCTAGATCTTCCCAGGGTGCTAGGAAAGAAGCAGACAATCTTGCTGTTTACAACTACCTGAAGGGAGGTTGTAGCCAGGTGGGGATTGGTCTCTTCTGCCAGGCAACCAGCAATAGAACAAGGGGACACAGTCTCAAGATGTGCCAGGGGAAGTACAGGCTGGATGTTAGGAGGAAGTTCTTCATAGAGAGAGTGATTGGCATTGGAATGGGCTGCCCAGGGAGGTGGTGGAGTCACCATCCCTGGGGGTGTTCAAGAAAAGACTGGATGAGGCACTTAGTGCCATGTTCTAGTTGACTGGATAGGGCTTGAGGGATAGGTTGGACTGGCTGATCTTGGAGGTCTCTTGCCACCTGGTTGATTCTATGACCTGGTCCTTGTCAAGGAGGTTTGCAAAGGTGCAGGCAGGATCTCTTGCAGATGTGCAGAGAACATCACATTGGTGCACTTCTCATCACGTTGTGAGGCACTTAATGCTTTCTCCTAGTAAACTTGAGGCACTTAACTTTCCAGGCAGTTCAAGCCCAAAACATCAGGGCTAAGCTGTTATGAAGCTCCAGGCAGCACAAAACATGGTGTCCAAGCTGAGAGCAGTGAGGCACAGCAGAACATAGAGCAGAGCAGCACACACTGAAGCAGAGCAGTGAGGCAGAGGCAGCACAACTGCTTGCAACTTAGCTCAATGTATATTATTTGCCTGAGTGCAATGGCTCCTTTGGCCACAGAGATTCACCAATCAGAATGGCAATTGCAAACCTGACCATATTAAATGAAACCAGGGATTGCTTACCCTTATTTGAGCAAGACACTACCAAGTACCTAAACACCTGTGGGTACCTGTTTATCACTTTGGGAGGGGACATAACGGCCCAAACCTTTGTTTTACTCCAAACCTTTGCTTCCTCCACCAGCAGAAGGGTGGGGCAAGCCAGGACATCTAATAGGCCTATTAGCCTTCCATAATACCACCTCTCCCAGATCTTGGTTGAGAAGTTTACATTAAAGCTTGTCAACCTTGAAGGGCAGGGCACCTCCTGACACCGTGGCATAACATTTTCCAGAGCACTGGAACGCAAACACGATCTTCAGAAGAAAGCTCAGTTTCAAAAACGTCTTAGCCATGAATAGGCTTCAATAATATGAGTCACAGTTACAGCAGTGTCTCAGTTCCCAAGGCACATCTGAAAACTGTAGCTGTTCTGTCATGGTTAATAGGAGAGAGGACATGTAGCATATGCCTGTTTAGAGAACATGGAGTGTATCTGCGTTCAGGGATACTTAGCTGAAGTCTGGGTGCAGTAAAACAAATTCTAGGAACAGAGGGACTGTTACTATTTTTGAAGATGGAGAAAAAGGTAGAACAAAATACTCTAAAAATTGAATATTTATGTGACTAAGTCACTAAAACACACAGTTACTATAGCTGCTAAAGAGGTCTGAGGACAAGCACTGCTTCAGTACTTACACTCATTTTAGTTAAAAACAGATATTCTTTTATTTAAAGAATATGACTCCTTCCTTTGCTTTTGACAGGCTTGCTTTGTTAGATGGCAGATAATAGTTTCAGCTTCCACTGCTGTTTAAGCATGCAGAGCTTTGTCTTAAACATGGTACACAGTATTTTCTGGCATATCTTAAATCCTTGAATTAATATGATCTCTATGGTGACAAGCCTACATTTGGAATAAAGCATCAAGGCTTTTCAGAATAGAGGCATTTCCAGATCAAAGCTGGTGCCTTTTATTTATGGCAGTTTTCACCTCTCATTCGAAAGTAAGTAACATCAAATTATTGGTAACCAAAATACCAAGAGGTGTGGCCAGCAGGTTGAGAGAGGAGATTCTGCTACCCCAGTCTGCTCTGGTGAGACCTCACCTGCAGTACTGCATCCAACTCTGGGGCTCCCAACACAAGAGAGACTTGAATCTACTGGAGCAGGTCCAGAGAAGGGCCACAGAGGTGATTAGAGGGCTGGTGCACCTCTCCTATAAAGGTGGGCTTAAAAAACTGGGGCTGTTCAGCCTGGAGCAGAGAGGACTCCAGGGTTACCTTACAACCACACTTCAGCATCTAAAGGAGATCTACAGAAAGGCTGGGGAAGGCTGCTTAGAAGGGTTTGTAGCAGTAAGATGAGGGGGAATGCCTTTAAACTCGAGCAGAGTAGGTTTAGATTGGACATAAGGAGGAAGTTCTTTACAAAGAGAGTAGTGAAATACTGGAACAGGTTGCCCAAGGGATGTGGTTGAGGCTCTGTCCCTAGAGACATTCAAGACCAAAGTTGATGTGGTCCTGGGCAGCCTGATCTAGTAGGAGGTGGGTTGGTCAAGAGGGCTTCTGAGGCTCCCTTCCAACCCAATGCAATCTGTGAAAAGCTTTTCCAGAAATAACTACTTTCAAACAAAAAACCCTCTCCAACTCCATAATTACACAATCTGACTCAAAACATTGCTAATTTACAGGAAATGATACATGGCTGCTGACACCAAATGGACGAGCAGCTGTCATCTGTGTTTGACGTATCGAACAATTCCTTGTTGAGAGGAGGGAAGCAACATGGACCTGGCTAGGACTGGAAATAAAAAGGTTTTTTCCCATGTAATAACATCTACAAATATGGTGGGTTTTTTGGTGAATGTCTTCCTGACTTTTATATGCTCTCTCCCATACAGCCTGTAGCTACCCCAGTAGCCAAAAGCTGTTGGACCATTTATTTTCTACTAAAAAGTGTGTGATGTTGAATTCCCAATAGATCTGTTAAAAGGAACTGAAAAGACAATTGCTCATAGAATGATATTTCCATTTGAGAATACAGTCTTGTTCTGGTAGCAAAGACCATTCCATCGCTCTCCAATCACACGTTGAAACGGATGCAGGACATCTACATTAGAGGCAAGGCCTGGTGCTTTGTAGGCACTGTGGAGACAGTGAAAATAGAAAGGATCCTGTTAAATGTGTGCAGGATCCTTTCTAGTGGAACTGAGTTGTCTCTCTTAGAGAGTGTAATGGTATTAATTTGCAGAAATATTTTGCCAGATAATTATTTACAAACTCCATTGGCAATTGTTTCATAAAGATGCTACAGAGGGTTGTAAGGCTGACATCTGTTAAAAAGAATCTGTTAGGGCAGGTATTAACAGCTTTCCAAGCTTTTCCTCTTCTGAATTCAGATATGATGCTAGCTTAGTCATAAAAGCCCGGTGCAAGACATTTGGTTTCAGTTGTCTGTTGACTTAGTCCAATTTATATGTACCATAGAATCAACCAGGTTGGAAGAGACCTCCAAGGTCATCCAGTCCAACCTAGCACCCAGCCCTAGCCAGTCATCTAGAACATGGCACTAAGTGCCTCATCCAGGCTTTTCTTGAACACCTCCAGGGATGGTGCCTCCACCACCTCCCTGGGCAGCCCATTCCAATGCCAATCACTCTCTCTGCCAACAACTTCCTCCTAACATCCAGCCTATACTTCCCCTGGCACAACTTGAGACTGTGTCCCCTTGTTCTGTTGCTGGTTGCCTGGCAGAAGAGACCAATCCCCACCTGGCTACAGCCTCCCTTCAGATCTTTGCCAATGAGAGCAAAGAGATTCACTACCAATCGATGCCTTACACCAAGAGTGTGTGTCAAATTTTAACTTTTCTTGGGTTTAGCCTTGAAAAAGAGAAGAAAAGTGTTCCAAAATCAGCACCCTCAGACCTCCTTGATCTTATCTGAAACTTTATGAACACCCCTTTAGGTCTCATGACCTCATTATTCCTGAACAAAGATTTATAGCATCAATTTTTTTTCCCAAATATGTCAAAGTGCCTTTTAATCTGTCAAAGGCCCCTTAAATTGTAACAAGAAATATGATGTTGAGAAAGGTGTAGGAAGGAAGATAACAGCATTCATAATCCCCCGGGGAAAACCTGTTTCCTTCAAGGAGCAACATCTTTAGTCTTTGTATGGGACTCAATGTTAAATGAGATATTTGAAAGGAATTCAGAAGTGGTATCTCAAAGGAATCTGACCAGACACAAACATATGATTCTGAAATGCTGCTGAGCTTAGCTAGAAGTAAAGGCAAGACCAACACATCTATGGATGCTACAGAGACTGAGGAGCTTTGGGTGTTTGGCTGCACAGTATCTGCTGTGTGCTTTTGTCTTGTTACTTACTTCAGTCTGGCACAGCCATGGACAGGATGTAGCTACTGTGTGACACCAGACTAAATTTCCACCATAAAACTGCTGTCCATATCCGTACATTTTTAAACCCAAAAGTGGGTAATTTACCAATGGAAGAGGTTAAGAAAGATGAAAACATTTACATTATTGGTGGAAAATTATATGCTTGCAACCACAGTGCATAGCAGTTGTAGTCATGTCAGATAACTCCCAGACCAAAAAGTGACATCCAGCTAAAACTTCCCTTTGCTGGATGCCTCCTCTGAATTTCCTCACTTTCTCTGTTTGCCCTGTGTTTAGTTCCTCTTTAATATGATCTTATTTCTAACCTACCGTTATTCACATGACTATTTTGAATGATGTTTTGGCATTACTCTCCAGGCACAGCCACTGGTGTCATAACCAGGAGGACTCTCATGTTTGCTCTCAAAGCCACTTCTTGGGCTGCCACAGCATTTTTAAGCTATGACAATCTTCTACAAACACTGTAAGAACTATTCTTCATGCAAACACTTTATCAAGCCAGTTTCTAACATGGTGTCAGCTTTCCACAGCTGCCACACGATGCATAAATCACACAGAAAACAACTTTGCAGTAAGACTCAGAGTGCCTCCTTGCCTCTCTTGTTTTTGTCAGCTTTTAGGCCCTTGGGGACACCACTGTACACAAACCTATTTCATTCACCATATTTATGTTTACAGACCATAGCCCCAAAGAAATGAAAAGAAGCTGCCATTATAAACTGTAGTTTTTAGGCAGGGAAGATGTCACAGAATGACAGAACATTAGAGGTTGGAAGGGACCTCTGGAGATCGAGTCCAACCTCCCTGCCAAAGCAGGATCACCCAGGGCAGTCTGTAGAGGAATGCATCCAGGCGGGTTTTGAAAGTCTCCAGAGAAGGAGACTCCACAACCTCTCTAGGCAGCCTGCTCCTGTGCTCCATCACCCTGTGATGGTTTGGATGTTACCTGCTCTCCTATGCTTTGGAAAATTACCCAGACTAGGCGCAGTCGATCTGGGAATTGAATGAAGCTTTATATTTACAGCTTAGCACAATATACAAGCAGATATTTACAATAGATACAGGAATATGCAAGGTAAAAGGTAATGCAGAAACACAACAGCCCTCCCAGAAATCTGAGTCCCTAGGAGGAGCTCACAACCACCCTTCCACTTTTCTCCCGCCCCTCTACCTTACCTCAGATCTTGCCTTATATTCAAGGTAAGTTTTGAGGGTTGGCCAGAGGCATTAGGAAGCAGATGGATTAGTCACAAAGACAGCAGGTTATGTTATAGAGAGAAGTTCAGCCCAATGCCCAGAGAGAGTCTCCCTCATCTATATTTGTGTTCTTGTATATCTCATCAAGATCTATGAGTGCAGGAGACATCACCATTGTTTCCTTTCCACAGATACTGATCAGTCTCCTCCTCTCCAGACTAAAAACTCCCAGGTCTCTGAATCTCCTTCCACGCGGGAGATGCTCAAGTCCCCCAGTCATCCTCATGGCTCCCCATTGGACTTTCTCCAGCAGGTCCTTGCCCCTCCTGAACTGGGGAGCCCAAAAATGGACACAGTATTCCATGTCTGCTCTCAGTAGGGCAGAGGGGGAAAAAAAATCCTCCCTAGACATACTGGCCACACATTTCACGATGTACCCCAGGATGGCTTTGGCTCTTTTGGCCACAAGGGCACATTGCTGTGCCATGGAGAATCTACCAAAGATATCCAACATTTATATGCCTCAATAAAAGCCCAGTGAAGTAAACAGTGTTTTGTTTTGATTCATTTAGCATTGATTAAAAACAGCACCCATGAAGGAATACTCAAATAGGATTTAAAGAGTCTACTAAAAAGACCCACTCCTAAAGAGTGTATTCCTCATCTCTTTGTAGAGTTTCAGCTTGCCAGAGCTCTTCTGCCACTTCTTCCTTACCCTTGTTAAATCTGTTCTGCTCCCTTTGAGACAATGACACTGAAGTGAGCTGTGTGCCAAGACTTTCCAAATCTTTTTTCCTCTAAGTGCAGAGCAACTTCCACAAGATAAGTTTTTGTTCATTACCTTGCATGAGTGGAGATGGAACAAATCAGGAATTCTGTGAGATTTCTGATATTAAGTCCTCATCCACAAAGATCCACCTATAACCTTTATACCAACAGCCCTCTACTTTTGAGAGTAGCTTAATGATGACAAGTATTCTTTTTCTGTAGGTTAAATGTACTGGGTATGCTTCAAATGCTCCACCTACTACTAAAGATAATGCTTGCAAAGATCATTATCACAGGTGAACCACAAAACCAGCAAATTCAATCCAGTTACTGCTGCATGCAATTACTACAGCAAGGATTTTAGATGCCATGCAGGAGTAATGTTGTCCTAGCTGGACAGCCTTTGTACTCAAAGTGGGATATGAAATCAGACTAATCTGATTTACATCAAAAAGGCATGTTAGTTGATAAGAAGATAATCTCTGCACTCTATGTAATGTCAGCCTTGGCACGAGCCACTCAACAAGTGATAATTCAGCATTTTAAACTCAGATTGTTCCAATGTGGAGACAGAACAGACATCCTGCCTGTGCAGGAATCCAGGGCCTTTTTCTCCCTTTTATCTCAGTATATGAAGGCCTTGATGAGTTGGCCAGTCTACAATTACTTCAGCTAGATAAGAGATGTAGAGATCAGTAAAGAGAAGCATACAATGTGGTGGGGTGCCATGAGATGGGTGTCCAATGCTCCATAAAGAAGAGGCATGCACTCAGGATGAAGAGCAGGATTTGGCTGTGTGCATGTTTGTCCAGAGAAATTTGAGATGAAAGAGGCTTTTTAGATGAGTCAGTGGCAGAATTCAGCAGAGTATGGTGTCATTAACACAAATGACAGCACAGACTCAGTGGAACACAAGAGTCAGGCCCCCAAAGCATGCCCTTTCTTCAGCCAGAGTGCATGATTTTGGTAGCTTAAGCCTACCTTGCTCAGTCAGCTGCATGTAAGATACCTCAGTGTGAGCTTATCTCTAAGCTCTACTTCCCTGCAGACATGACCACCAGCACCTGTGTGAGAAGGCTTCACAGAACTGGGGGTGGATCTGCCCTCACTGTGTTCCCAGCAGCACATCTGAAACCGAGCAAGCTCTTACCTTCCAGTCACTGACAATCCAATCTAAGTGTGGTAACACTTAAACAGATAAAGTAAACCGAAGGAACAGTTAGCAGTGACTCCAACAGATACCCCTTTAGCTATACTGCTGTAGTGGGATTTATAGAGACAACATTAATATGGTGCTAGCCTCATGTACCTATGAGGAATGAAAACCTGACAGGCAAGCCCCGATGTGCTCTCCCAGCTCCTAAGTGAGTCACAGGGAACTGCCCATCTTTGCTATCAATTCATAACCTGGACTCATTCACTGGAGACAGAGTCGTAATTCCTTGAACTCACAAACCAAAGCTGTTTCTCTGTCTCTCAAAAGATAAGTGAAAGGGTCACTTGCTTTTCAGTGACAAGCCCAGAAGTTAATGCCTAGGGTGCTCAGCCTGGAAGAGACTTAGAGGGGACCGTATCACACTCTACAGCTACCTAAAAGGAAGTTGTAGTCAGATGGGGGTTGGGCTCTTCTCTCAGTCAGCTAGACAGGGCAAGAAGGCATGGTCTGAAGCTGCATCAGGGAAGGTTTAGGTTGGATATTAGGAAGCAGTCAGAGACTGGAACAGACTGTCCAGGGAGGTGGTGGAATCACCATCCCTAGAGGTCTTTAAGAAAAGATTGGATGGGGCACTTGGTGGCATGGTTTAGCCAATGTGGTGGTGCTAGGTTATAGGCTAGACTTGATGATCTCAGAGGTCTTTTCCAGCTTCAACGACTCTGTGAAAGAAGCAGTTAGACATAGAGAAGCTCAGCCTAAGCAACCAGGCCCAGCTACCACCCATGGGTTATGTTAGAGTAACCATCAAGCCTCTATCCTGCCTAACCAGGGGGCCACCAGTTCCTCCAGCCTTTGTCCCCTTCACCCAGTATGCACCATGGGGACTCACCAGTGATGACAGGAGAATGATCCCTCTGCCCAGTTGGGCACAACTTGGGGTTTATTGCTTTCCTGAGGCCCATTAAAAAGGAGAGTGGGCAGGGAGGGCAAAGTGGTCACACCTGGGGTGGGAGGAGACTCCAACAGAACCCAGGTGCTCTGGGTTTGAGGGAAAAAGAAGAAAATGAGGTGTGGGGTGGGAAAGGAGCAGATGTGGTAGGAAAGAGCAGGTGTGCTGAGAGGAAGGAAATGGAGAGGAAAAGAGGAAGATAGAGGAAGATGAAGAGGAAAGGAAGGAGATGGAGAGGAAAAGGAAAATGAGGGAAAAGAGTAGATGGAGTGAAAAGGAGGGAGTTGGGGGAGAGAGAGATAATAAAAAATAATATTAAAATGAAAACCGGACTGTAGTACTTGCATTAAAACCACCCTTCTCATGACCAACCCTTTGTCACTTCTGCTTGGAGCAGTAACCAGACACCATCACCAGCTCACTATGTTGGCCAAAGAACAGCAAGTCACACCTAAGAGGAAAAAAAAAAAGGAAATAAAGAGGAAAACCAGCAACAAAACAAGGGGACAGAGTCTCAAGTTGTGCCAGGGAAGGCATAGGCTGGATGTTAGGAGGAAGTTCTTCACAGAGAGAGTGATTGGCATTGGAATGGGCTGCCCAGGGAAGTGGTGGAGTCACTGTCCCTGAAGGTGCTCAAGAAAAGCCTGGATGAGGCACTTAGTGCCATGGTCTATTTGGTTGGATAGAGCTGGGTGATAGTTGGACTGGATGATCTTGGAGGTCTCTTCCAACCCGGTTGATTCTATGATTCTGTGCTCAATCTGGACTAAGCAAGCAGCAAAGTTACAATTCACTTCTAACCCAGATTCAAACCCCTCCTTAGCACACCTCATGCAGAATTTTCTGGACACAGCTTATGCTACACCAGACTTCTGAGCAGCTGATTGCATTGATGCCTTACAGCCTTCATGGCTACTATCTGTCTTCTAGAAGCTTATTGGTAAAATATTAATCACATCATGGACTTTGAGTATCAAAAAGAAATTGAACTTGACAAGCCTGCTTAAAAATAAACAAAGCTTCCACTTTTACACAGTGCCCACATGGGCACTCCTTCAGATTTCTCTGTGAGTACATACAAATTATTCAAGAACATCAGCAGAGCTGGATGATCTCTGACCCTTGTCTCAGGAAGGTTTAAATAAGAAAGCTTCCTTGCTTCCTCAGGCATTTAGGTTTTGTTCTCTCTGTCTTTCACTTTTCTTTAGATTTTTGACAACCACAGTTTCTGCAAAAGAAAATAATAGTAAATATAGGCAGACTCCAAAGTGAACAAGCAATATTATGAGATCTCTTTGTAGTCTGATACGCTGCTATTAGGCAAAGGAACCCTGTTCCATAAGCCACTGCAAATAGCAATTAGTTCATATAGAAAAGATTATCACCAGGTGCACGTTTTGAAGTGACTTTTGGTGGGAGGAGGGAAAAAGTCTCTCTTTTGTTAATTGTCTGTGGTAATACATCAGGCATTTGAGGAACTTAGGGATATTCTACCTTTTGTGCTTGGTCAACAAAATACAACCTTTGTGGCATCTGTGAACTGGAGATACAGGGCTTATCGATGATTGTCAGCCTGCTGAAGTGAAAGACAACATGAAGAAACGTATGTTATATTTGTCCCTCTCACCCCTCTGTTTTGCAGGGGCTTATTTTGGAAGGCTCATTAAGAAGAAATTCAGAATGATCCTCTCCAGTGTGAGAAGCCATGGGGAAGCTCAGCTGAGGGGCCAAGGCAGGCAGCAGGCAGATGAGGTGGCTGCAGTGGTTCCCTCAAGCCTTGCAAAGCTAAAGGTGACTTTCAGAAAATGACAAAGGGGACTAACACAACAAAGTGTGCCCCTGAGAAGAAAGATACTCTCAAAACTTCAAAAACCTCCTTAACAGATGGGATTAGCTTCTTCTAATCCTTTGAATCATGGGTAGATAGGAGTTCAAAGGACTAATGTAATTTTATTATTACATTTAATCAAATGTTTCAGTTAAGAAATAGGAATTGAGCTAAGGGCAACCTTCCCTTATCACCGTCCAACATCTGAAAGCAGGAATGAATTAATTAAGTAAATGTAACAAGCTTAGGGGTATAACATAAAGCAGCAGCTGAGTCAGCTTGACCATCAGCCATTTATTGGGGTGAGATGTGCAGCTCAAGTACTACCAGATGATTCAATTCACATATCTTGGCGGTAACAGATAAATCAAAAGCGATGCCTAGGGGGAAATAGTGTCATAAATTGGCAAGGCAGAGAGTCATTCACCAGCTTAAGCAAAATGTTGTCATCAGGAAAGTTGCACACTTAATCCATACAGCAGAGTAGGCTGCTTTACCAACTGAAAGCAGGTCTTGCAGGTTAGCTTCTCATTAGAGGAGAAATGAGATTTGCCAGGTCCACGCATTTTTAATGCAACTGGCTTACACCAGGCTGTGCACTCCAAATCCTTGTTTTCAGGAGTTTTAGTCCAAATACCAGTGCCAGTGGTCATGATAATGAGAGTTACAGCACAGGGTGTGTTCTTGCCCTTTTCCATAGCTTATTACAAGAAAAGATTTCACAAGTTCTTTTCCTCCCTCCCTTCCTTCCTTCCTTCCTTCCTTCCTTCCTTCCTTCCTTCCTTCCTTCCTTCCTTCCTTCCTTCCTTCCTTCCTTCCTTCCTTCCTTCCTTCCCTTCCTTCCTTCCTTCCTTCCTTCCTTCCTTCCTTCCTTCCTTCCTTCCTTCCTTCCTCCCTTCCTCCCTTCCTCCCTTCCTCCCTCCCTCCCTGCCTCCCTCCCTCCCTCCCTCCCTCCCTCCCTTCCTTCCTTCCTTCCTTCCTTCCTTCCTTCCTTCCTTCCTTCCTTCCTTCCTTCCTTCCTTCCTTCCTTTCCTTCCTCCCTCCCTCCCTCCCTCCATCTTTCCCTCCCTCCCTTCCTTTATTTCTCTCTTTCTCTCTCTTAGCTCCGAATGAGATGTGACTAAATCGCAGTGTTTCATTTTCACAGAGTCAATTAAGTCAGTGCAGTTTAACAAAAGAAAATACACTCCAGCATGGCAGGGATAAATTGTCAGAAGTGGACAACTAAGTACAGGAAGAACTGCAAAATCAGAGTAAGTTATTGCAATAAAGTAGGAACCTAAGTTTTTCTGAAAGAAAGGTAAAGTGTGATATGATTTGGATGATCTTTCCAGCAGTGCTGTAGAATATCTAGAGAGGAAAGAATAGGAATGGACAAATCTAAGCCCTGCTCTGTTGCCTCTTTCAACTACAATTTTTTGTTAAAGGTATGGAAATGTCATAGCCAAAGAAAAGCCTCAAATAACTACCAACATAATATTCATGAACGGGAGGCACTGGCAATATGTTAACTGTATGAAGTCATCCTATGTAGGTCCAGAGCAAGAGCAAGAGCAAGAGCTGGGAACTTAGGAAATACTCAAGAAGGATTTCCCTCTGTATCAAGCCCACGCCTAAAACACAACCCCCAAACAGCTTTCTGCAGAAAAGCCATGCCATTGACTGCATGACTCCCAGCCATCACTATGACAACGGACTGTGATGTCAGAGACATGGGATTAGGAGTTCCTGGCATTGCTGAGCTAAGGGAGAAGCATGGCTGGGAAGGAGAAAACTCCCATCCAAACAGCTTTGACAATAGAAAGAGAAATTTCAAAAGCAGCTACAAAGAGCTTTTGGTAGCAAAGCATCCAGAAACAGCCAGAAATTCAGTGTCAAATATGTATTGACTGAAGAGAGTCCCAAAACACTCGTCATGGGAGTAAACCCTTAAAATCAGTGGCGCAAAGCCAGTGTTGTGTCAGCAGTAACTATGACATTACAATCAAGATAATTTTACCAATGGAAGCAAAATACAATGGTGGAAAATACAGCATCTTTAAGTAATTTATACAGTGAGTATTTATTTCAGCTCCACTGGTAAAATACTGAGTGCAATTTTACACAGATTGTTCCCTTGCACCTAAAGTTCATAGCAGAAAAGACAATGTAGGAACTCCATGTGAGTGCACTTAAAATAATCAGACACCTCAGCTTGTGTGTGGGGAAGGACTCTGTAAAATTGCAAGTGGTAACAGGGGACTTGACAACCAAAGGCCCACTCCTGCAGCCAGAACCTTGGAAAAGGAACAAATGGCAACAACTAAGCTGGCAGTTCAGCCTTTGGGGGATGAGACTGGACCCTCCCAAGCCCTGAAGCACATTTTATCTAGCACCAGGAGCACTGCTGCTCTCCTCCAGCTGCTGGACTTCCTTCTCGTGTTAAGCATGCAGCTAGCAAAGGGAATTGTGAAGGAGTAAAAATAAAAATGGGGAAACAAATACAGGGAAGGAAAGAGTGTGGAGGCCCAGAGCAAAAGTTTAAGCCGTCATGTTTTATATGAGTTGATTGTAAGGAAATAAGCTGGTTCCTTCTCTAACCTTGAAAAGACTGAACTTGGAACCAAAGGTCTTGCTCCCTCCTTCCTGCTTGTGTGGTCTTGCTCCTTCTTGGAGCTGCTACTGCGATGACTAACCTGCCTATGTGCTTGTATTCCACAACAGGGCACCTTTAAATCAGAAGAGCTCTGTCTGCTTCCTAGACAGGAAGCTGTGATGACTTCTGTGTTGGACAGGGACAACATGTGATGAGTAGAAAAACCTCAAGCAATATATTTCAACTGAAAACTAAATAAACTGAAGCATAGACTCATACACACCCATCATGATTTCAAACATTTTAAAAACAACACAGGAGCCAGCACCTCTTCAGCACTGTGCTGGGATTTAAGGCATGTCTACACCTAGCAAGGGAGGATCGAGGCAAAGAGCCCTGAGCTACCTGTTTCCATAGCTCAGTGATATATAATGAATAATTGGCCTTGCTTCAAAAAAGGGTGCATGCCCACACAGAGCCATCTATAGTGCAGCTGGGGTATGAGCTGGTACGTTTGTGTCCCCATGTTGTGCTCTAGAGATATATCAGCTTGTTCAGGTAGTTCTGTACCTTACTTTGTAGGGTGTACTTACCTGATGAAAAAGTTGTGAAACAAGTGTTAAAAATCTGTGCTTTTGCAATTAAAACTCTATTTCACTTAATTCCAGGCAGGCCAGCCCATATTATTTTTGGTACAGATGTTGGAAAGATTTCTACATTACCTGAATTGTTGGGAGGATTTTTGCGTCTGTTTTGCAACCCAGAAACCCTGGGCTGTAAAACAGAAGCTGTGATTCTAGGTGACAACGTTTTCCTCAGCATTTGCACCTCTCCTTTCAGTGCCAGTGAACTGTGAAGAAGCCACAGTGCAGATTAACATTGAGCCCTCTGCATTTTCTGCATCGTCTCTTGTGGTATTTTAAGCATCTGACGACAATTAGCCACGTCGCTGGCACGCACCTATGTGTTCTTGCTGATTCTTCCCACTTTACTGCTGGTACTTTCTATTTCCCTTAAAGCATGAAGGAATGGCAGGCATAGAAAATTATTTAACATTAACCCCTAGTCTTCAGCAGCTTGGTTCCTTCTCAAGTTTTACTGGGTTTTTTACTTCTGCCATTCCCAGCGCAGCACTTCACACAAACACAGTTGTTGCAAAGAGCTAGTAAGCCATAGTGTGGCAAGTCAGGGCAAGGTCCTTAACCAGAATGAACCCACCAACTCAGTGGGCTGGGAAAGGGACTCTCCATAGAATAGAATCAACCAGGTTGGAAGAGACCTCCAAGATCATCCAGTCCAACCTAGCACCTAGCCCTAGCCAATCAACTAGACCATGGCACTAACTGCCTCATCCAGGCTCTTCTTCAACACCTCCAGGGACAATGATGCCTCCACCACCTCCCTGGGCAGCCCATTCCAATGCCAATCACTCTCTCTGCCAACAACTTCCTCCTAACATCCAGCCTACACTTCTCCTGGCACAACTTTAGACCGTGTCCCCTTGTTCTATTGCTGCTTGCCTGGGAGAAGAGGCCAACCCCCCACCTGGCTACAATGTCCCCTCGGGTAGTTGCAGACAGCAATGAGGTCAGCCCTGAGCCTCCTCTTCTCCAGGCTAAACACCCCCAGCTCCCTCAGCCTCTCCTCATAGGGTTTGTGTTCCAGGCCCCTCACCAGCTTTGTTGCCCTTCTCTGGACACATTCCAGCACCTCAACATCTCTCTTGAATTGAGGAGCCCAGAACTGGACACAGCACTCAAGGTGTGGCCTGACCAGTGCTGAGTACAGGGCAAGAATAACCTCTCCTGTCCTACTGGCCACACTGTTCCTGATCCAGGCCAGGATGCCATTGGCTCTCCTGGCCACCTGGGCACACTGCTGGCTCATCTTCAGCCTACTATCTATCAGTACCCCCAGGTCCCTTTCTTCCTGGCTGCTCTCCAGCCACTCTGTCCCCAGCCTGTAGCGCTGCTTGGGGCTGTCGTGGCCAAAGTGCAGAATCCTGCACTTGGCCACAACAACCGTCAGAAAGGTCTGCTGGGTTTGTCTTCACAGTTGTTGCTCTCTGAAATAGTAGGATGCCTCTATTACCTTCTACCTGTAGTAGAAGCTGAGACATGGCATCAGTTATGTCAAATTTGTTCTTGAAGTTGTGGCTGCATAGAAGGTATCTATCTTTTCAAGTGATTTTCATTTAGCCACTATTATTTTTACTGGAGTTCCTTAAATAACTTAATCTTGCTTAGTAATAAACATGCCCTCACTTACAAGTTACTGGAGAAATGCTGTGCACCTGCAACAGGCCACAGAAAAGTGTGCAGAGCAGTTATATTGTGTCTTTGCAGGTGAAATGAGTGCACTGCAGAGTCTCCAGCACTATAAAATATCTACAAGGGAAAACAAATTAAATAATTATTTAATTCTTATAGCCAAAAGTGATTGGGAAGGCATTTTAGTGGCATTGGAATATGCAGTGATGAGGGTAAAATGCTGGCAGCTGCCTTCTCTGAACACCTTGCCATACTAAGAGCAAAACAAAAGCCACTTTAAATTTAACCTGTGTTGGGTTTTGCGACACGTTTTCGTTGTAGTGGTTTCACAAAGTACAATTATTCATCCTAAGAAATCATATAAATAATGACAAGGAAGCCACAAACACTCTAACATCAAGTGCAGACTCATTCCCACATGCTCACACTCGTGCTTTCCCACACTTTTTCCTCTTTTAATTAAGTTCCTTTTCTCTTATGTAGCAGATTACGTGAAATGTATGTCAATTACTCATCCTTTTCACTGCAAACCTTACCCCCTGCTCCAGATTTCTTAAGATTTAATAGGAGTTATCAACTAAATTCTTTTTTCACTGGCTCAGACCCTCAGATGTTCAAAGTATTGTATGATTATACCAGAGTTCGTGTGGAACTTTCTAGAGAACAGTCTGACCCAGCTAGATGTAAGAATTAGATTGAACTAAGTCAGACTTCTAAAGATGCAGATCTGAATTTACTGCATGCACCAATTCAAAGTCTTTAATTTGCACATAACCAGATTTGTCTTTCTGCCCTTACAGGGACAGCAGAATTTGGTTTCTTGTAGAGTGGTCACCACCTGTAAAGCACCAGGTACTGCACATAGGTGAATAATCATCAGACACTCTCGTGTCTGATGCCAAGTGAAGCTGCTTGCTCTGCTCTTGGTCACTCACTGTTGCCAGAAGAGCATTCAGATGTTTTGATGCCCAGATTAATTCCAACAACGCTCCTAGGATGATGGCAAGCACATTAAATACAGAGGTTGGACTCGATGATCTCTGGAGGCCCCTTCCAACCTCTAACATCCTGTGAACTCCAAGGAAACTAAAGGAGAGAGATACAAGGTCTGAGCCTCAAAAATGCACATAGCTAACTCTAAATGTCACTAATTTCATGAATGGATGAGTGGGCTCAGTTCCCTTCAGATGCAACTTGCTCAGTTGTGTTAACCTTCCCCCCACCCCCACCCCCCCAGCTATTTCTGTTTAGCATTCTGATTTCTTTAATATTCTACTAAAACAAAAATGAATCAAAGTTGCTGGTGGTCTTCTTGGCCTCAATAATCTAACAAGTAGTAAGAGTTAAATGTAAAATATCAATCTCCTTGGATTTTTCAAAGACATTAAGTGAACTATTTTTGGAAATATCTGCTTTAGTAAGAGACTGAAAATGCATCACAAACACCAGAAATTACTGATGTTTACCACTGCTCCAGCTGACTAAAAATAGTGGTCTATGACAGGCTAAGAAGTAAAAATATTCAGTCAGACATTTGTAACTGTTAGTCATAGTTTGATCTCTTAAATCTATCTTCTGTGGAAGAAATTATTTAATGTGAAAGCAAACACAGAAATAAAGCTTTTGAATGCTATGAGAATATATTACAGACATCATCAGTAGATGTGTTTTTCTGATCTGGTCATTGTCCTAAATACCTAACACCAACTGCATTTTTTTCAGGCATGTAAAGATCATAATTAATTATATTCAATCTACTTTTGACCTAGGCATGCTCTTCTAAAGGACTTACTACACTTCATCATTAACCATCACAAAGACAAACTAGTTAATCCACAGAGATGGATTAGCATCAAGAGTCTCACTGCACACAGTACAGCCCTTGGGCCACAGTACCTCCTAATACAGACACAGTCAACCTTTCCTCATTCTCTTCCCAATATATTTCAACTTCTTGTCATGGTATTTAAGAAGTCCCTGCTGATCTTGTGCTCAATAAAAACATTAGAGCAAACTCTTCGATATCCCACTGTGATCTTTGTGGCCTTGCAAGAGGGAAAGCTCATTCCCCTGACTGCCCAAGGTGGAGATCAAGGGAGGCATCTCCACAGTAAACCCTGGTGAGAAGGATGTGCAGCTGCTGCTGCAGGGATGCATGACACCTACCACCAAAGGACCAGGAAAACAGAGGCTGCAGTGGGAGGCTGCAAGGATAAAAGAGATAGAGACCTTCTGGGCAGCCCTGTCAAACCTGTATCTCTAGGGAAGCTGCCAAGGGTCAGTTGCAGCTGGCAGTAGCACAGATTGCTTGGGACTGCTTGTCCTCTGCCAGCGTGGCTGGGGTCAGAGGAGACACTGGCCTCGTACCTGTGATGTACTTCATCTGGAAAGCACATTCTCCTTTTGTCTTCTTCTCTCTTTTACTACCTCCTGTACAATCAGCAGATCAACTGCAGCATTTTTGTATGTTAGATCTGTGCCAAATCTTTACTATCCCCACTCTGCATCAAGCTCCTTTGGGTTTTATTCCCCACTTCTTTCACCAGTTGCAATAACTTATTTTCTAGGGGACACTTTTTGGTTCCACTGTCCTTCACATAGCTCACAATCTGTCCAGGTCTGATCTTCCCCCCTTAGCTTTATTCCTCCCTACAGTTTTTTTTAGAAGGAAAGCACCTTTTGGTTTTTTTTCTCACTAAATCAATGAGACTTCTTTAAAAACCTGGAGTTAGAAATCCCTTCATGAAATCTTGTGCAACAACCAGGGAAGGGTGGAGATATAAATATCATAAAGCACAAATTCATCACTGAATCTGGAGCACATCCACAAATTTAAAAGCCAGTGGGACACTTAGAGTAGAGATAAACACAGATGGACAACAACACTGCCAAGGAGAAGGATTAGACAGGACTGTGAGAGACATTAGGGAATGGTCAGATCAAGGCAGTGCATTTTACTCCCACGAATGTCCTTCCTTCCCACCTCTTCCAGTAAGACAAGGCAAGAAATTTCTTACCCCACATTAAGAATTCTTGCAGAGACCTTTTAAGGGTGCAGTCAGTCCTGCCTGGGTCTGTGATACTGGCATGTCCTTCTTTAGAAAACTGACCACTCTCTGACCTTCCTGTGCTCTTCCCACTTGCTGTGTTGTCACTCAGCTATGGGCAATGCCAAAACATCCCCTCTGAACTGTGTCCTAAATTCCCATGACTACCCTGGTCTGCTATGTGTCCTAAGCTAAAAAAATGTGGCTCCTTGAACCGCATGTGTGTGAGCTTCCTCTTTGGAATAAATTGTTTCACTGCATGCAAGCAGATTTCATGTGAAAATTCAGTTCTTCCTCTAAAGAAAAGGTTGCTGGTGGTGATTCTACTTGCTTAGCAATCTAAAGGAATTAAAAATTTTAAAGGGAGTATGATATAGCTCCTTTCTCTTCCTTGCTCCCCCCTCTGAGCTTTGGAATCCCTGGGTGCTTCAAAATGTAAAAGGAAATGTCTGATTTCTGAAGCAGCCTGTTTCCTCCCCATGTCTCTTGATTGCTCTCAAGATCGACCCAGTAAGTCCTCTACTACCAGCACACCTCCCACAAGTGCTCACTGCCATATCAGTATGGAGTGATGCCTCTCGCAGTCAAGACCTAAGACACCAGTAATATGCTAGCTTATGCTCTGCAAAGTTTAAAACAGTGACCTGAATAGGTTCAACCAATTCTCACTCCCATTTCTTTATGCAGCAGACACTTGCAATGAATATAGTAACCTCAGCATCATCCTGCATGAGTCACAGAAAAATTCTCAGCAGAGATTTTTTGACATTGCAACACGCTTCCCTATATTTAGATGCAAGGAATGATGTCTCAAAAGTTGAAAAGAATTCATGTGAGTTTGAAAATTAAACTTTCACAATGACTTTTAAAATTCTGCCTTACTAATCTGGGAAAAGCAGGCAGCAGTCCTCTTCTAAAATCAGCCTTAAGCACGTGGGAAGACTAACACAGCAGTCAGTTCATACACTTTGGACATTCACACCTAAGAGATATTTGAAGGGCACTGACTGACCAACCTGATCTCCTCTTATGAGCAGGTTACCTGCCTGGTGAATGTGGGGAATGCTGTGGATGTAGTCTACCTGGACTTCAGCAAAGCCTTTGACACCATCTGCCACAACAAGCTCCTGGCAAAGCTGGCAGCCTGTGGCTTGGACAGATTCACTCTGATACGGGTCAAGAACTGGCTGGATGGCAGAGCCCAGAGAGTGGTGGTGAATGATGCCACATCCAGTTGGCAGCTGTCACTAGTGGTGTGCCCTAAGGATCAGTGCTGGGCCCAGTCCTGTTCAGTATCTTTACTGATGATCTGGACAAGGGGATCGAGTTGATCATCAGTGAGTTTGCAGATGACACCAAGCTAGGAGCAGGTGTGGATCTGGTGGAGGGTAGGAGAGCCCTGCAGAGGGACATGGACAGGCTGGATGGGTGGGCAGAGGCCAATGGGATGAGAGTTAACAAGGCCAAGGGCAGGGTTCTGCACGTTGGCCACAACAACCCCAAGCAGCACTACAGGCTGGGGACAGAGTGGCTGGAGAGCAGCCAGGAGGAAAGGGACCTGGGGGTACTGATAGATAGTAGGCTGAAGATGAGCCAGCAGTGTGCCCAGGTGGCCAAGAGAGCCAATGGCATCCTGGCCTGCATCAGGAACAGTGTGGCCAGTAGGACAAGGGAGGTTATTCTTCCCCTGTACTCAGCACTGCTCAGGCCACACCTTGAGTGCTGTGTCCAGTTCTGGGCCCCTCAATTCAAGAGAGATGTTGAGGTACTGGAACATGTCCAGAGAAGGGCGACAAAGCTGGTGAGGGGCCTGGAACACAAACCCTATGAGGAGAGGCTGAGGGAGCTGGGGTTGTTTAGCCTGGAGAAGAGGATGCTCAGGGCTGACCTCATTGCTGTCTACAACTACCTGAGGGGACATTGTAGCCAGATGGGAGTTGGTCTCTTCTGCCAGGCAACCAGCAATAGAACAAGGGGACACAGTCTCAAGTTGTGCTGAGGGAAGTATAGGCTGGATGTTAGGTGGAAGTTGTTGGCAGAGAGAGTGATTGGCATTGGAATGGGCTGCCCAGGGAGGTGGTGGAGTCACCATCCCTGGAGGTGCTGAAGAAAAGCCTGGATGAGGCACTTAGTGCCATGGTGTAGTTGACTGGATAGGGCTGGGTGCTAGGTTGGACTGGATGATCTTGGAGGTCTCTTCCAACTTGGTTGATTCTATGATTCTATGATTCTAAGTCAGGCTTGTAGCTGGAGTCCTCAACATCAGCTATGACTTTTTCTTTGGAGTATTTCACTTCCTGGGGATTTTTTGTTTTAGAGCACTGTAGCTGCAGATGCAATCACATTATGCCACTGCTGGTTCCCATACATTTCTGGGCATATTTGATCTGCACTGCCCTGTGTGCCGGATTGTTCTGGTGGCTCTATCCCAAAGGTCTGATTTCAATTAAAATGAGGCCTGGTTCCATTTAATGCTTCTACAAAGCAGAAATGGAAAGAGGCCTTAGCAGAAAGAACTGGGCTCTAAATAAACTGAAAACACCTATTTATCAGGTAGTTAATCTAAGATGTTATAGCCATTTGTAAAAACTTGGTATTTTTCTACAGTCATCCAGGAATGTTGCTAATAGCTCTTCACTGTAGTGCCAAAAGACACTTTTTGAAGGGATTTAATGCCCAGTTCATTGCAAAGCTGATCTTTGTTTTTGCATGTTCCTCAGCCAGCAGCTATGAACAAAACAGGCTTTGAAGACCGCAGCATTATTAATCTGAGACTTATTGCAGTAAGAGGAGAGAGAAGGAAATAATCCCTTCTCCTAGCACTACTAACTCAGTCTAATGGCCCAAGAATGACAAGCTAAACATTACTCCAAAATTATCAGGCTTCGCTTCTCATGATGGATAGCAAGCAGGAGATTGCACTTTATCTTTTTAAGCTGACCTGACTGCAAACTAGGAATGTGCAGAATGCCAAGGCCCTCGGTTTCCTCTGCAGCCTCCTCCCAGCAGAAGCTGTGCATCATGATGCAATATTTAGCACTTTGTTCTTCTAGTGCTTAGGACACAGACACATTCAGGGCGAGCTGGTTCCCTGGGACAAAGGGAAAAACTCTGAAACTGTTTCCCTTTGAAGACCTGTAAAGCATATGCTTGTGTTGACTCTGGAGGAGAATGTGGGGCTTGGGTAGGGAGAAGCACTTCAAAAAATATATCATCAACACATCTCTCGAGCTGAGCTTTGATCAGCTTCTTCCACTGCCCGGTAAAACAGCTGGGAACAACTAAAATATTTGCAATGATGTCATGTGGTACAACGAGGAGCAGTCCTGAGTACAAGGTGGTCAAATGCCTTTGCAGTGAAGAAGACGCTCCTCTCTCCATCAAAGGCATTTTGAGTTAATGACAATCCCACACTTTATGGGTCCCTAAAGATTTGCAAGTTGTCAAAATAACCAGGGGTAAAAGGGTATTTCAATTTCTGTCAGAAAACCTTTCATTTATCATCTTCACAGCTGTGTGACAATAAATTGTCAATTTTTTTATACTGTTCCCCCCTCCCCTCCATTTAGTGAGGTTGTAGCCAGGTGGGGGTTGGTCTCATCTGCCAGGCAACCAGCAACAGAACAAGGGGACACAGTCTCAAATTGTGCTGGGGGAAGTATAGGCTGGATGTTAGGAGGAAGTTGTTGCCAGAGAGAGTGATTTCCCATTGGAATGGGCTGCCCAGGGAGGTGGTGGAGTCACCGTCCCTGGAGGTCTTCAAGAAAAGCCTGGATGAGGCACTTAGTGCCATGGTCTAGTTGAATGGATGGGGCTGGGGGATAGGTTGGACTGGATGATCTTGGAGGTCTCTTCCAACCTGGTTGATTCTATGATTCTATGGTCTAGTTGCCTGGCTAGGGCTGGGTGCTAGGTTGGACTGGATGATTTTGGAGGTCTCTTCCAACCTGGTTGATTCTATGATTATTTCCCTCCTACCTAAGTGAAACACCTCTGCTGTGTTTACACATTAATCTTACCAGTTTGATCCTTCAGTGCCTAAAGAAGAAAAATGAGCAGCAAAAAACAGCTTGACACTGCAATATTGCAGGGGATGGGGGGAGATTCACTGATTAAAAAAGTATAGTTAGACCACTTTGAAAACTCAGGAATGGAATGAAGTTCGTTTAGAATCAAAATAGCAAAAACTCTTGTAAAGGGAGGCTTATCTTTTAAAAGAATGCTTATGTCAGTTGCTAGCCTCTGTAGAAGTTTTAGTCTGCTAATCTGAGGAAGTTCTGTACCAGTCCAAATCTTTAAAAGGCATACATATCTAAGGGAAGTAAATAAAAATGCATTATTAGGTGAAATGCTGATAAAATATCACTTTAGGAAAAAGAAGACAGCCAAACAACACAACTCTCCTCTTTATGTGTATCATTCCTTTCATACGTCTTTCCCTACATCATACACTTAGATTGGGTGTATTGGAAACATCAACTGCAAATGAGACCACAGGAAAGCCATCCATGCCAGGGAGTACAGGAGACCCATCCTGGAAATGCTGTGTCTTTGTTCTGAAATTCCAGCAGTCCCAGGCTGTTCTCAGGAATTGTCAGGGAGGTGCTGCCAGAGTCACAACTCTCTGTGGCAGTATTTTGAGTAAGTGGTGAGCATGTACTACGCTGTCCAAAGTGTAGGTGTCCCTAAACACCTAGATTGAGGACTTGGGTGCCATGAGGAAGGGTAACATGCCTTCTCAAACCCTCAAGCCTAGCCATACACAGTCAGCACTACTTGTGCCAACTGCCTTAATTTTCTTCACTAGGCAAAGACCAAAGCTTTCCTCTCCCCCAACCAGATTAATTTCTCTTGAGTTATGGTCTCGACTCCTGATGAGGGTATAGGGAAACACACACCACACCAGCCAGATGTCTCTTAGAAAGCGAGGAGGCAACCCTGCAGCCTGCTGCAGCTATAGAAAGGTGCAAAGTGCTTTTGTAGATCATTGGTTAGGAAGTTTTCAAACCATTTTCAAAAAGAGTAGAAAGGATGAGCCAGGGAACTCCAGGCCAGTCAGTCTCACCTCTGTGCCCAGTAAGAGCATGGAGCAGATCCTCCTGGAGGCACTACTGAGACAGGAGAATAGTGAAGAGGTGACTGGCTACAATCAGCATGGCTTCACCAAGGGCAAATCCTGCCTGACAAACCTGGTGGCCTTCTATGAACAGGTCATAACATTAATAGATGAGGGGCAGGCACTTGCAGCCCGGAGGGCCAACCAGATCCTGGGCTGCTTCAGGAGAAGAGTGGCCAGCAGGGCGAGGGAGGTGATTCTCCTCCTCTAATCTGCTCTGGCAAGACCCCACCTGGAGCACTGCATCCAGTTCTGCAGCCCCTATTACAAGAGGGATGTGGAGATGCTGGAGTGTGTCCAGAGAAGGGCCACTGGGATGATCAGAGGGCTGGAGGAGCTCTGCTATGAGGACAGACTGAAAGAGTTGGGGCTGTTCAGTCTGGAGTGGAGGAGGCTCTGAGTGATCTTATTGTGGCCTTCCAGTATCTGAAGGGGGCCTACAAAAGAAGCTGGGGAGGGACTTTTTAGGCTATCAGGCAGTGACAGAACTAGGGGCAATGGAGCAAAGCTGGAGGTAGGGAGATTCAGACTGTGCATGAGGAGGTTCTTCAGCATGAGAGTGGTGAGAGCCCGGAATGGGTTGCCCAGGGAGGTGGTTGAGGCCCCATCCCTGGAGGTGTTTAGGGCCAGGCTGGATGAGGCTCTGGCCAGCCTGATCTAAGGTAGGGTGTTCCTGCCTATGGCAGGGACGCTGAAACTAGATGATCCTTGTATCTCTCAGCAGGACTCTGGGTAATGCTCCTATCACTTGCTGAGACTGTCATCATGTCCATCACAACAGGCAAACGTCCACACGGCTGTTTGTCTCCTGCTGTGCCCTGGAGTATTTTCTCCTATTTCAAAGGGAGGGTCCAGGGACAAGGTTGAAGCATGCAAGCTCCGAGTTGAAGAACTTGCCCATCATCACACACTTACAACTTTCTTTGATGGTTCCCAGGGGCTAAGATCCTTTTCTACAAGCTGAGTACATGCATTTTCCTCACTCGTGCATTTAAAAGAGATGTTGTGTAGAATTTATTCACCTGTTTCACAAAGCACTGAATCTCTCTGTGCTGCAGAAAGTTTTATGAGACAGAGCAGAAGTAGAGAGTAGGGAAAAGTCTTTGGTCTCTTTGTCAGTGATGTTTTGTTATTACAAGAACGCCTGGGGTTATATTTTTTCTGTGCTGGACTGATAGATTATGTTTTAATCTTCCGTGTGGCCAATTGTTTAGATCCCCTTTGGAAAGCTGTGGAGAAAATGCTCTTTTCATAAAAGCAATCCAATTCTTCTGTAAATATCTGCTGTCATATTTATCCCTTTGGAATTAAATTCAGATTTTTTTATTATTATTATTATTAAACTTGCTACCAGAGGAAGCAATAGTTGCCAGAACTGTCTAAATAGGTACCATTTGTGAACATAAACAGTTTCAGATTTTTTTCTGTCTGAAGGCTTAAGTGGTTTCATAATTTCTGGTGCTGGTTCTTCAGTGTTTTTATACACAAATAGACCAAAGCATGTTGAAACTACACATAAGCAGTGGAGAAGGGGGAGGAGGACAGTTGTTTTAGAAAGGGTTGGCCATCAGAATGGGAGGCTGTGAGCACAAATGAATTGCATGTACATGAGTTGCAAAAGGAGGAGGCAGACACTCTCCACATTTGGAAATGATGAAAAATATCAGGCTGTCCTGTGATCTCACAGTCCAGAGCTGTAAATCCAGGGAGTAACAGAAAACAAAAGAGAACACTTGACCACTGCTTGCATCAGGATATGAGCCTTCAATGAACGTAACAAGGTAGATGTCTTCACTACAGGCTAGTGATGCTTCATCAGGCACCATGTCATAGATACCCTCAGATTTTTACTGCTACTTCATGTCTACTTATAGAGGCACTTCAAGATAAATCACTCAGAGATAAATCACTCACAAAGTTAAAAAAAGGGCAAAGAAAGAAGCAGAAACATAAGGAAGACAGCACAATGAGAGAAAACACGTTTGCCAAATAGCGGAATAGACTCTACCCTCGTGTACATCATTCCACTCCTTACCATTCCATTCAGCATGCTCACCATAGCTGCAACTCTCCCCAGCTGCTGCAGCCACATCACTGTTTCTCTGTTTTGTATTGCCCCTTGTCACCAAAAGGCTTTGCAACAGCAGTGTGAAGCAAGGGAGGGAGACGTAAAATAACCTGCCTTTCCAAATCCATATGGACACTGCAGCTAAGGTTGGCAGGTCTGGGAACAGCCTGATCTTTAGTTTCTTCTCACTGGCATGGAGGGGTTGCCCTTTGCACATTGAGAAGTGGGGTGCCATGGTCCTTCTGTGATGTGCTCTGGCATCAAATAGGGTTTGGTCTTAGATACTTTTGAGTTCACAGGCCCCAGTCTTAACATATCTAAATTATCTCTTCAAACTACACTGAAGAAAAAAAAAGGAAAAGATTACCCTGCTGAAGTTCCATTAAGTTTGAGAAATTTTCCTTCAGCACCATTTTGAGGCACCTGTTCTCAACAGGTGTCCTTTGCAAACACACCAGGTAAGTGTCTGCTTTGCATGGCTTGTCTGAGCTAGTTTGTCAAGAGGCATCCACTCCACTCACTGCTCTGGCAATGTGGTACAACTGTCACAAGACTGCTCCCCAGGCAATGTGCAGCATTAGCTCCTCTGTCTGAAAGACGTTCCTGTTTTCACTTAGCTGTCCTGCTCAGCATAATTTCTCCTTCCACCAAGTCCTTAAAAGCCAACTGCTGTTTGAAGAATGACTTCAGCTTCACGAGATCAGAAGTAGTGGGTAGTCACACACAGTGATGCAAAGTCTCTGAGGTAAGTGATGGCACAGTGAGCAGGGAGCTGGGAAATCAGACCCATGTGGCTTTCCTCAGGGCTTTTTTTTTTTGTGTTTGCTGCCTTGTTAAGAAGTAGTGCCTCCTAAAAGTCACTAAAGGAAGTAAAAATGGGATCCTGCTAATCCTCATTATAAGCCCTGTTTTTATTAGCATTGATTCACTCCATGTTTCATTTTTTGGTGGCACACAGGATAGAAACTACCAGTAAAACTCAAGAGTATACTTTTTCATTGCTTAAGGAGCAGTGTTTCAGCTGGCCCTTTACTGCTTAGCTCTATTGTCTCCAAGCTGTAGCTGATAACAGTTCACAAGCTAGAGCTGTGGATGTTAATTTGTCTCCAGATTCCAACACTTGCATATTTTATTGTAATTTGGTTATCTGAACAGGGATGTTTCATCTCTCCCTATTCTACAACCACAAATCTACTTCCTCCAAGCTGCTAAGTTGCAGCAAACTCCTGATTCAGTCTGCAATTGCTTTGAGCTCCAAGTACCACATGCTGTGGTTTAAAAACATTAAAACCAGAGATGAAACCTGATTGTTGTTCCATGCATCTGCTTCAAATTGGTTGTTCTGTTTATTTTAGAGACTTCAACTGGTGCAGTGAAAAAGCAAGCATCCATACGGCAGAATTAATCTTGCCGCAGTGAGCTTTATGCTTGGATTTTGTTTACCCTTCTTTTTTAGCATCACTGAAGTCTTGCCTTCATTGCTGAAACAAGCCACTAAATTAAGTGCTACCTCTGCATTAAATTCTGTAGCTATACTCACTTGTAGCTGCAGCTGACTCATTCAGAGCCCAACTCATTTAAGGACCACTCATTAGCTCACTATATAACCTTGTTAGATGCAGGCAAGTGCCATTTCAATACCAACAGTTCTTTCAAGTCTTCCCACAGCTCTTCTCCCTGTGTGCCCAGCACTGCTGCATACACTATCCCACGCTCTACAGGGCAAGAATCAATAGTGTGATTCAGCTCTTTCAGGATTAAGACAGAGAGAGTGAGACCCAGAGGTGTCAGAGGCCACGTAATGAAGGAGAGGAGGCACATCAGTCCTTGGCCTAAGGTGGCACTCGAGATGGATGAGCTAGAAGGAAGAAACTCAAGCGTGGACAACACAATTCACACTGACTGGGACTCAAGGACAGATATTCCACTTACATCTGCCCTATTTTCTTATTCATACAATCTTCCTAAGTATTAGTAAAACAAGATAAGCCCTGCCAAGAACCAAAATAAGGCCTTAGTATCATTTAATCTCACTTCAAAGGACTGCAAGTTTTGAGCCTTCATCAGAAAGGCTCATTCTTGTCAGCTGGGAGGGGGGCTGGAATATTAGCTGAACTCCATCTGTGGAGCACATGAACACCCTGTAACTGCTTCTAAAGAGTCTTTAGAAAATAGGTAAGGAAACTGAGGCTCACATTTTTTCTGTGGGGACAGGAACTTCACTAGCAGGAATATACAGGTACTTACAACTCAAAAGAACAAGAGCTTTGTCCCATGCAATCTGGGTAGGCAATACATAGCCTGAAACTGCCTTTCCCACAAAGCACTAAGCTGCCTCTTGCCACTAATCCACCACAGAGGTCAATGCCTTGCATTCAGGTACCACATCAGCATGACTTTTTAAGGGGCTGTATAATGTTACTCTCTCAAAGAGCAGAAGGACACTTGAATAGGTTTGGCTGCAGAAACAGACATTATCTCAGTAAGATTTGCATAGCTAAATCACATATAAAGTGATTTGCAGTTGCATAAAGAAAAGGGCAATGAAAATTGATGCATTAGAAAGTACTAGGACAAAGGTGCCTGCCATTTGTAGTGTGAGTGGTGTGATAAGTTTCCTAAAGCAAAAAGCTATCTTTAAGTTTTAAAGTGAGTGGACAATGCAAGCTTGGGGAAAACTGCAGTAATCTGCCTGACTCTGCATAATGTATGGGGATTTGACATCCCATTACAACCCAGGGCATCCTGGGAAGAGAGATAATGGTTCTGGTGCCAGGCAAGGTTAAATGCATCTGGCACAACAGACCCTGCAGATGCTCAGTTGGACAGATGCAGAAACTCGATGTTATCCTATTTTCAGATGCCAAACAGAGTTTATTCTGTTCTTACAAAGCAAGGACATAAGAGACACAAAGAGGAAGTGGTTTACCGCAACAAAGGCATTCATGGCTTGTAATGCCCTTCCAATTACAAGGAGCAGACAATTGTTCATCATAAATGTTAGAGAGAGAAAGCTGAAAGAAGAGAAAAAGCAGCTTGCCGTGAACAGGAATAAAAAGGCTGGACACGAAATTGCATGCTCACATAGGCATGGCTCCACTGTAATCAACAGACCTAGCCTGTACTTGTACCCGCTTACACAACAGCTGAATCCAACCTCAAAAGTCTCCCCCTATAATTATGGCAACTACCACTTCACCAAAATCTCTCTTTTGTTCTCTCCAGAGCACTGGGCTCACTCCCTTTCCAAAAAAATCTCTCTTAAAAGTCATAATGAAGAAGGGTTTTACCCTTTCCTCTCTGGTCTGCCAACAGTTTAGGGACTTTCTAATGAGGAAAAGATTGGCATAGATGCAAGTTGGCTGAGGGAGCTGGGATTGGTTAGCCTGGAGAAGAGGAGGCTCAGGGGTGATCTTATTGCTGCCTACAACTACCTGAGGGGTGGTTGTGGCCAGGAGGAGGTTGCTCTCTTCTCTCAGGTGGCCAGCACCAGAACGAGAGGACACAGCCTCAGGCTGCGCCAGGGGAAATTTAGGCTGGAGGTGAGGAGAAAGTTCTTCACTGAGAGAGTCATTGGACACTGGAATGGGCTGCCCAGGGAGGTGGTGGAGTCGCCATCCCTGGGGCTGTTCAAGGCAGGATTGGACGTGGCACTTGGTGCCATGTTCTAGCCTTGAGCTCTGTGGTAAAGGGTTGGACTTGATGATCTGTGAGGTCTCTTCCAACCTTGGTGACACTGTGATACTGTGATACTGAAGTTCCAGCTATATCGAGCCTACTCGTATTTGCATCTTACTATTCTGGGACCAAGTGATGGCCTTCCTCGATTTTGTCCTGCTGCTCCTTCCAGAGGAATTGCTTTAGCATAATTGTGACTTGGGCTATTTAATCTGTGCTTTCTAGAAGGCAGGGTAGAGGGACCTGAGGATGGATTAAGCATAAATAAGGTCCAAAACCACAGTGTTTTCCAGCTTCTTCAGCTAAATTATATGCACTACTGGGGAGATAAGATCATGAAACTCTGAGGTTTTAGTGACCCTTTGTGGGTCTTTTTGTGAAAGTGGCTTTCTAGACATATCTAAGTGGCCACCAATGAGACTGATTTGATATGGTTGTTTGGTTAGCTTTGGTAGACAAAAGTGGCATTCCCCATGTCCCATTTGGGTGTTTCTGGCAGCGACATGCAGAGTATGTTATGTTAGGGACAGTACCACCTTCAAAACATGGAATAGAAAAACCTCAGAAAGCTTTCATCTGCCCCAGAATCACATGTGACCATAGCTGCATAATGAAACTGCAATAATAATACCTTCCTACCACATCTGACAAAGCTTTTCAACCACTGAAAAACACATGTGGGGAAAGATGCTGTTGTGCACAAAATGAAGCAGAGACTAAGGGAAGTGAGCTGCCTGTCACCTAGAAAGTTGCTCTTTTAGTAGCTCTTAATAAATAGGATTCTCCACTTCCTAGTGTGATGGTTTGGGTGTTCCCTACCCCCGCACACTTTAGAAATCACCCAGACTAGACACAGCCAGCTCTGGAAATATGAATTAAGCTGGCACAATATACAAGCAGATATTTACAGTATATACAGAAATACACAGGCAAAAGGTAATACAGAAACACAACTCCCCTCCCAGAAACCAGAATCCCCAGGAGGGGCTCTCAACCACCCCTTCACCTTCCCCCTACCCCTCTCAACCTTATCCCAGTCCCAAGGAAGAATAGAGGTTTGGCCAGGGGGTTAGGAAGCAAAGTGGATTAGTCCAAAATGGAGGGTGAGGTTAGAGAGATGCAGCTCAGCCAGGAGCCCAAGTGAGACTGATGCCAAGTGTCTTATCTATGTTTTGACTTATATTTTTATACACCTCAGCAAGCCTATGAGGGAAGTAGACATCACTCTTGTTTTCATTTCACAGCCTATGATCTTCTCACCAAAACATTCTAGCCTGCTTCAAACTAGCACACCTAGAAAACACACAAAACAGCACCAAGCCAAAATAGAATCATATTGATCACCACCAACAACAGATGAACAACATGGTTCATCTCTTTAAGGTTTTGGTTTTTATTTTACATGAAGCTACGCTGACAAAACCACTTCTTTTTACCATATTCTTACATATTTTCTCATCAGGAGACTCCAAAGACACATGGGAGACTTATCTTTCTTATAGTGCAGCATCTGAGGACAAGACCAAAGTATAGAAACCGTTGCAGGTACCCAGCATGCCCAATTCTCCTAGCAGCACCATATGGCAAAAAGCAGTAAGTAATGTAGGCACTAGCTGCTACTAAGACACATGCCTGGTGAAGGAGTGACCCTTCTCTGATTTCATCAAAACATGGTTAAACCTTTCTTTAAAAAAACCCAAACCAACCAAACCAAACACAACAAACCACAACACTCAAAACCCCCACCCAACAATTTTTCTTAGCTGGTAATAAGAAAGTGGGCATTTTCAGTCCAAGACGAAGCTATGAACCAAATGATTAATTGTAAGAGATAAATTTGGTATGATCTTCCCTAGCTCAGCCATGCCAAAGAACTTCTTAGCTTAATAACACTGGTTGACACTGGCACCTTCCCAGTGGTTCCCAGTGCTTCTTTATTAATGTGAATGTTTTTGACTCAGCACTGCCACAGTTTCATAAACATCAAGGCTGACATCATTTCAACTGCAAAAAGCATTTATAAGCATTAAAGTTCAATAGCAAAGCTAACCTGAAGCTTGATTTATGCACAGGTTATGGATCACCTTCAGCATAAAATTGAATTTATCTTTGGGTTTTTTTTAACTCTGTAACAGAACAAATTAAATTCCTGGAACCAAATCTTCAAGTTCCAGGATTGAGTTGTTTAGTTTTGGTTGATATTCAGTCACCCTGCAATGAATATAGCATAATTCATTCACTGTACTAAAACATGGAGACACTTAGAATAAAGGGAAGCTTTCACAAAGCAATTCTTTCAGGTTGTTGCCACAATAACTGTCTTCAAGCAAGGCCTGCTGCCAGTCCTGAATGTTTTGGGCTGTGAGACACAACCAGGCAAGATGGATTTCACAGTAACATCACCTTTGTCACAAGGGATCATGCACACAAGCTACTACACCCAGAGCATTAAAGCAGCATTTGTTCAAAAGCAATGCCAGATTTGCCCTTTCCCCAGCAATAACTGTGAAAGGAAAACAGTCCCTCAAGATTAACTGCCTAGGTCATCTCTGACGACCTCCCTACTCCATGTCTCTGTGTTACAGTGAGCTCACATCAGTGGCTGGAAAACTTTATCTAGTGCAAACTGAAATCTCCACCAAATGCTCCCAATGAGTGAAAATAGCCCTGCACTTCAGAAATCTGATCTTAATGCTTTTCCTTGTGAATGCAACTTCTTTAATTCAACTTGCCAAGTCTGACTCAGCAATGTTATTACTAAATCCTCTAACAGGAAAAAAAATAAAAACAAAAAAAAGGTTTTATAAGAAAAATATCTTCTTGAGACAGATTTAAAAAGAAGTGTTCTGAAGGTGTGTGTGATGGTTTGGGTGTTAGCCACACACCCCCCCCCCCACTTAAGAAAATCACCCAGACTAGACTCAGTCAATCTGGAAATTAGAATGAAGCTTTCTATTTATAGCTTAGTACAACATACAAGCAGATATTTACAATAAACACAGAAATATACAGACATATACAAGTTAAAAAGGTAATATAGAAACACAATAGCCCTCCCAAAAAACAGAGGCCCAGGAGGGTCTCCCAACCACCCTACTACCTCCTTTCTACCCCTCTACCTTATCCCAGACTTTGCCTTATGTTCAAGGTGAGTTTGGAGAATCAGACAGGGGGGTTAGGAAGCAGAAGTTAGACAGCAAGTTAAGAAGTGCATGCAGCCAGAGCCAAAGAGCAGCTGTGTTATCTATATTTGTGTTCTTGTTTTCATACATCTTGGCAAGCCTATGAGTGAAGTAGACATCACCATTGTTTCCTTTTCACAGCCTATAATCTAATTCCTCTCACTGAAATATCCTGGCTAGGTTCAAACTAGCACACTATGTATGGCACTGAGAGCTGAGTATAAATGGACTGTTACGTGTTGGTTTAGTAAAACAGGGATAAGCAAAAAGGATGCATTTAGGAAGAGTACAGAGATCCTAGGGAAGGAATGATGGGAGGGAAACCCCACCAAAAAATATTAAAGAATGAGTGCATCTCCTATTGCAAATATTTGCTGGTGAGCAGCTTGTCTATGATGACAAATTTTCCAGAACAATACTTTAATTCATTGCTATAGGCAAGGTAGAACAATGCTCAGCACTTCACATACCTTTGAACACCATTGGTCTTATTCTTTAAAGGAAGAAGCTGGCAGCCTCAATGGCTGCAACGTGAAAGCTCAAAGTGTGGCCAGCAGAGTTCTCCACAATGAATCCACAGAGAGGTCCCTAAAACTAGTGCCTTGAAACAAAAAGTGCAGATTTCCTCGCATCTGAATCAGATGGGCAGTGCACAAATGGAGCTACGGAAGATCCAGATTTGCTTTGTGTTACATGAAGCAACCCGCTCTGGCATGTTCTGATCTCTCCTTCAGCAAGTGAACTGGCATGAGGCAGGGAAGATGGAAATGGAGGAAATGGACTGGGTTGTGATAATAGGAGCAGCATGCCTGAAGGGGACAAATGAAAAAATATACTTCAATGTAAGAATGAGGAACTAGTCCAAAAAGTCTTCATCTCTTAAGGAGAGGAGCCTGCTGACAAACGGGAAAGGAATGCACAATCAGGTTTTGTCAGGTTTGACTTCATCAATCTTTCTGCTGCAGGTTCTGTCTCTCAGATGCGATATGCAGAGCTGGCCATGAAATAGATTTTTGGTTCACAGTCAAGAAAAACAAAACCCAACAAAAGAGTGGTTTTTTGAAGTTTTTCAGATGTGTTTTCATTATACATCAGAACAAAACCACTGTATTTCCAAAACAGAGGAAAGAGAAGGGGAGGCCAAACAGCAAATAGGCCAGTGCCTTGGTGATTCCCATCCAGAGGTGAAAGCCTGGCTCTCTGCATCCAAGTACTGCCAGACAGGAGAGGAACAGCAACTTAGACTCCCCCACTAGAAGGCTAGAGATAGCCAGGTTTTCTCTCCCCACCACTCCTCTAGTTAACCCTTTCTCACCCTCTGGCCCTATTTCCACTCCATGTAAATAACTACATATGAAGTGAGCTGGAGAGAATGAGAGTATGCAGTCCAGTGGTTAGGAAGCTCCCTGGAGATAAAGGGGAGCTGTAGATTAAAGTTCTTGCTGTATCTTATTTGAAGCTGATTTCAATTAAGTCTTCCTTGGAAGAAAGTGAAACAGTATAGCTTGGCAGTCAGGGCACCACTCCAAATGAAAGCAAGGACTCAAACCTGGGGACACACTTCCCAGGGAATCCTCTTGACTACTGGCAGCTGGTGTGAGAAGAAGGGTGAAACAGCCAGTTCTGAAGGAGTCACTTCTTTTGGCGGCTTCATTTCGAAAGGAAGACTGTTGGAGGTAACTTATTCAACTGGTGTACAGAAGTCACCATGCGAACAAACATGCCCATTCTCTTCAGCCTCATTATGCAGGCCCCCACACAGACTATCTCTCACCAGGATTTGAGGAAGCTGAGAAGCTCACATTGGAAATCTCCAGAGCAGGACTCATTTTATCCTTTCTTACAATTACCCTACCAACCTGGGAGGATTTTCTATTGATATTATAGTTGAAATAGATACATTCTCTCAACAAGTTGCAGAGAAGCATCCTTTCCAGGTGAAAAAGTTGGGTTTGGATTTTATGGGATGAAAGAATCATAGAATCAACCAGGTTGGAAGAGACCTCCAAGATCATCCAGTCCAACCTAGCACCCAGCCCTAGCCAATCAACTAGACCATGGCACTAAGTGCCTCATCCAGGCTTTTCTTGAAGACCCCCAGGGACGGTGCCTCCACCACCTCCCTGGGCAGCCCATTCCAATGGGAAATCACTCTTTCTGTGAAGAAGTTCTTCCTAACATCCAGCCTATACCTACCCTGGCACAACTTGAGACTGTGTCCCCTTGTTCTATTGCTGGTTGCCTGGGAGAAGAGGCCACCCCCCACCTGGCTACAATGCCCCTTCAGGTAGCTGTAGACAGCAATAAGATCACCCCTGAGCCTCCTCTTCTCCAGGCTAAACAACCCCAGCTCCCTCAACCTCTCCTCATAGGATTTGTGCTCCAGGCCCCTCACCAGCTTTGTTGCCCTTCTCTGGACATGCTCCAGCACCTTAACATCCTTCTTGAATTGAGGGGCCCAGAACTGGACACAGTACTCAAGGTGTGGTCTGACCAGTGCTGAGTACAGGGGAAGAATAACCTCCCTTGAATATGAAAAGGAGAATAATAAAATTATCAATCACAATGTGGGAAATGGAAAATAACTTGACAAATGTTTCTGTTTCAGATTCAGATTCAGAAGGAAGCAGAATGATATATTCAGGGCCTAACTTGATACTTACTATTTCACTGGCAATTAGAGATGATGTTAAACAGTAGTCATTAATAGTAACATTTGTAAATCTGCAGGAATTGATTACAGTCCTAGTGAGGGTTGCCAGCTTGGCTCACAGAAGTAGCTGCAAAAAGGAAAGCTATTTAGATATTTTAAGGTGTTTAACTGACTCCCACATAACAATCCCTTAGTGTTAAATAGTTCTAAAGCTGTCTAATGAATGTATTTCTAGAAGTAATGTTAGCAGAATCACTATCATTCAGGAAGGCATTCCATCTGGAGCTTAGTGAGGCAGCATTCTTGGTGCCAGCTACTCCTGTTGATGACATCAATATCAACAGCATGGACAAAACAGAAAAGACCCCACTGTGGTAGATGTTGGAAACATCACAAAGGAGACAGAGTGATGCAAGTGATGTGGGGAACAAATTTGTGGTAAGAACTTGCCATTTGTATTACTTGCACTTTCAGAATCAAATGCAAGTTGTAGGTCTTCACAAAGGCTTTTTATCTCCCATGATTCTATGAACCAGAAATTCACATGCAATTGACTTCGAAAAAAAAGCATGGTCACACTAGGTAATCAGCTGAACATGACCCTCCAGAGCAATCCTGATCCTTAGATAAATAAGCAAGGGAGTTTGAAAGAGTCAGTGTATAGCTCCAGTGAGAATATTGCTGAAATACCACATGCAGTTCTGGCACCCAAACTTTACAGCCTGTATTCAAACTTTGGAAGGAGTTCAGAAAAGAGCTACAAGAATGACCTGCGGTCTGGAAATCAGACTGAGACCAAAGAAGGATAATCTGATTTATCCCAGGGAAGTTTTAAGAGGTAACACGATCACAGTTCACAGACACACGGATGGTAGAGTAACTATTATTAACTATCAGGAGGAGATTTCTAACTGCAGGCATCATATCTAGTGTAAAAGGCATAACAAAATCCATTAGGTACAAGCCAGAGCTGGCCAAAATTCAAGCTTTGGGCATGCATGTTCTTTAAACTGTGAAGAGCACAGTAATTGAATACGATTAACTGAATTCTCTATCACACTCCAGTCTTTAAGGAAAGGCTAAAACACTCTTCAGTATTAGGGGCAGAAAAAAACATGAGGTGAATTTTGCAATGCAAAACATACAATGAATTTTGTAGCTGTGTTGTATTGGAGGTCAGCCTAGAGAATGATTGTAGCCTACCCTGGGTATAAGAATCTCTGTGTATGTGGCTACACTTGTCTCATTTTTTTCTTTCCAATGGCAGATGGTCCCTACAGAATTTCCTAAGTGTCAGTATTGGATAATTTGAGCATATAATTATGTAAGGACAACGTTATTACACATCCACTGCTAAAAGCAACTTCTAAGGAGCTTTAGCTCTATTATTGCAATATAAATAAGAGTTCCTGTCACTTATCCTCTTGTAATAACATGGAGAATTTGGGGCTCCAGAATATTAATTTCAATGAATTTTGACTTTACTGATTTTTTATTCCTCCTCCAACTAATGAGAATATTTATGTTTTCCTTTAAACCAAAAGGAGACTACAGGAAATATCACAGGAAAAAGATGCATTTTATAAAGGTGAATGTTCTGCCTGAATATTTTATAAAGCAAATGATGACATCAATAAGTCAGATGAGATTCACAGGAACTCAAAGGTACTGTTAATTCACTGTTATGCACTAATTTCAGAAGTCTTGCAAGTACCATCTAGAGTTTCCCTTCTGTGAGTGCTATCACTCTACAGTAGGAGGAGATCCTATTTTCTGCAGGAAACCTTAAAGGTTGAGACAGAACTTATTTTAAATTATGTTGGTGCAAAATAACTTGCATAAAGCAAACACCAAGTTACCTGAGGGTGGGTTTCCTTAAGAATTCTGTTCTGGTTCAAAGGTGCTCAGTTCACTCACACTGCTCCAAATGCCCAGTGATTGATGGGTGGACAGGGGATTTCAAACACAGTGTAGTCCCTGACACTGTTACTTTTCAGAAGGAGATGGTAATGTATTCCTTATGGCAGTTGTTACAACAAAAGAATTTGCAAGTTCCTTGGCTCAAAACCTTCATTTTATTAAATTTGGAGGAAATTCTTTGGTCTGCATGGTCGGAGCTGTGGTTCTTGATGTTGTCAAAAAAGGGTCTAGAAGAACAGTGAGGATGTGGGAACATAAATGCTATTGGGCCTGGCTAAGCTGCAGGATAAATTCGAGATCATTGGAGGTGTTTGTAGAAGAGACTTATGTCTGCAGTAGAACAGGGCAAATGAAAATCCTGCAGTTCTGGGCAGGTCTTCCTTTGAGTTTTGTGATTCACTGAAACCAAAACACCTGGAAGGAGTAGGAGGGAAAAGAGATGGTCCACCAATATTATGCACGAGAAGTTAAGGCTTCAGCTTGCCCTTCAGCTCATTTCCAAGTTTAAGCATAGAGTTTTCCATTTGGTTCCATACATATAAACACCTCCCAGTATATTTTGATAAATTGAAGAACAGTACTTACAGAGATTGTTCAGAATTTTTGTCTAGCACTTTGAAGTTTCTGCCAACCCAAGGGCACACTTGAACACAAGCTAGGCATAGAGGCAAGGTGGACCTCAGGCTGCAAAGCAGATCCTTAATCTAACAAACCAGAGCTCCATAGCTTCCAAGAAGTAGCACAGTCCAAGGCAAGAGAAGACTTACACTATTGACTTAAAAGATCAGTTGCTCTTAAACTAACAGAAATCTGGAATTGCTACTGTGTCTTTTTTAGTGCTATTTATTACATTGCACTAAGGTAGTCTCACACAAGGATTGGCACTTTTGTGCACTCACTGTACAGTCACATACTCGCTTTAATAACTAAACTATGTGATCCTCCTCTGCTCCCTCAACCTCTCAGTAATGACCCAACTCATCACCAGATTGTTCTGTGAAACTTTAAAATACAAAATCATTCACATGAGATATGACAATGTGAAAGTGAAGGTTATGAAAAATCAATAGGCCATAGCAGTGTTACCTGGCCAACAATTCTATTGCCGTTCTTTTTCATTCTGTTTTGCTTCAAGCCCCCCAGCTACTCAAAACCAAAGGAAAAATAGCTGTATCTTATTTGCAGAGCTAAGCAGAATGATGGACTGTGGGCGTGGGATGGATCAGTTTGGATGTTGGAGAGATGAACCAATAAAAGCAGCACACACTCAGACAGCAGTGTCTGTACAGATGTAACACAAAGGTGCTATGCTGACTTGCAGAGAACCCAGGCCACTTGGATACAGCTGTGTGGTTCCAGTCTTCCCAGAGAGGGGGATTGGCAGCTGGGCACTGTTCCTGCTGCAAGGCTAGGAAACACCTTCCTGCAAACCCTGGCTAGAGACACATTGCCACATGCAACACATCACTGTGGTTCCTCTCCAACTTAAGGCTGCCACGCAGCTGGTGTAGCCTGCAGCAGGAGGAGAGCCTGCACCACAGACCATGGAAGACAAGGTCTGAGAGCATCAGTCTTGCCCTGACAGCCTTTGACTAGGCAGGTCTGGTTACAACAGAAGAAGATCTGATCTGCAACACACAAATCCAGCATGAATACAAAAGTGGAAAGCATCCTGTGCAAGGGCAACATCTGTTTCTGTGCTGAAAACCCCTTGGAGTGCATCACTCTGGGTGAAGCATTCCAGCTGAGATGGCTGTTCAGCTGCCCCAGAGGTGGATTTAACTTTTTCCCCAGTTTAGCCATTCACCATCACATTATTAGCCACAGCTCTGCACAGTTCCAGGACGTGTGGTTACCAGGAAGTACTTGGCTCTCCAGCACTCTTACTGGGCTTCACACTGCAGATTACAAGGTGTGCACTGACTAGCAGATAAGTAGCTCCTCTGTTACACCTTGTTGTTCTGAACTGCCATTCTTCATTGTCTTTCCACATTGGTGCTGATAGCACCGAACAAGACCAAGACTCTTTACTGGTGTAAACTGGCATTGCACCATCAAAGTGAGCGATGCAATGTAGGTTTGCACTCACTGAGCATCTAGACCAGTTTCAAACCACTCTGGATGAAAACTGTTGCACGTCAGGAACCTGCAGGCCTGATATTCTCTGTAATTAAACTGTCAACATTAGTTGGATTGTCTTAGCCATACTTCTGCAGACTCTGTAGAAGTGAAGAGTAAATCTTGTTCTTTGGATGCCTCCTTTGAGGAAGCAGAATTATGGCCACTTCACACAACCTGAGTATTGAGACCTTTATCAAGCTCATGAAAATAAGCCCAGGAGAAAGAGAAGACTCAGTCTCATCATATGCCTGAAGGCTCTACTGCATCTGCAGCTTTCCTGAAGCTATGCAGTCCGAGGGATACTCAGACAGTTACAATACAGAACTCTATTTCCTTCCCTGTCTGGAGAAGTCACTGATTCCCAAATTGATTTCCCTTCTAATACAAGGCCAACATAGTGCCAGGCCCACCTACTGGTCACAGACCAACAGTGAAAAAAAAATGTGTATCCAAAATTTATCAGCAAAAGAAAGGGAAATGTATGCATAGCAATTGCATCAGCCCAAAAAAATCATCTTTGGTGACGCAACTCAGAGCTCCTGAAGGCTTCAGGGTATCTTCTTTGACTAAAAAGGACAGTTGTAAGTTTATTTCAGAGAAAAAAAGAAAAGTTAAACCACTTTCATAGAGAGCAGACAATTAAGAGGTACTGAAATGCCAATTCTTTGACAAAGCTGGAAGTTATAAAGCAAAATGTTGATAGGCTCCACCTGGAGAAATCTTGAAAAATAGAACTTGCTCCATAGAACCAGATTCTGGTTCCTTGTTACATATACCCTTGTCCTGGAAGGCCAATAGGCCTATTAGATGTCCTGGCTTGCCCCACCCTTCTGCTGATGGGGGAAGCAAGGACAGGAGGAAAACAAAGGCTTGGGCTATTATGTCCCCTCCCAAAGTGATAAACAGTTATTCACAGGTGTCCAGGTACTTGTTGATGTCTTGCCAAAATAAGGGTGAGCAAGCCCTGGTTTCACCTGACCTAATATGGTCCTAATATGGCCTAATATGGTCCGTTTTCCAAATGCCATTTTAATTGGTGCATCTCTGTGGCCAAAGGAGTCATTGCACTTGGGCAAATAATACACATTGGGCTAAGTTGCAAGCAGTTGAGCTGCTTCTGCCTAGTTGCCTCAGCCTCACTGCTCTTGGGCAATGTGTTCTGCTCTGCCTTGTGCTTCAGACCAGCTTAGCCCTGCTGTTTTGGGCTTCAACTACCTGGAAACTTAAATGCCTCAAGTTTCCCAGGAGAAGATATTTAAGTGCCGCAAGAAGTGCCACTGACATTGTGCTCTCTGCACATCTGCATCCATGCCAAGAAGAACCAGAATCAGGTCAGAGATCATCTGCCCCTTTCCCAGCACCCTGGGAAGACCTAGAAGCCTTTCAATGGGTGAGCAGTTCCAACACTAGGACAAAGGAGCATGGACTATCTTGAAATTTTACTCCACCGCAGTGAGTAGAGCAGACTTTCCTTAGGGCTCCAGGCTGCCTATTTATAAGTAAGGCAAAGCCATTTTGTGGCTGAACTTTTCCAGGTATTCTGATTCTCCTAAATGGATGAATTGCCCATAAGCATCCTTGTGAAGATTTTCCTGACCGAATTAGACCCCAAATGTAACTAATTAGCACATAGTTGTGGGTGGGGCTTTCTGGAAATAATATCAACTACATATTTTATAATTCCTGCCTCATTAATTGCCCCAACTCAATCAACCATAAAAAACTGTGGTTACTGCACTCAGTTGAGAGCCCTGTTATCATCTGAGCATCAAGTATTCTGTTACAAGCACCCTACGAATCCCTTGTGAGCAGTTTGGTTGGAAAATACTCATGTTTAAAAACATGTTTCTTGCTACTGGGACAGACCAAGTAGACCCAAGACCTAAACATCAGCAAATTCTGCAGAAGGGACAGAAAAGGGAACAATGCATTTTTTAATCATTAGTGAACAAAGAGGACTCTTTTCTCCTCATGCCCCATAGAAGCAGCACTTGGCACAAAGCAACATGGTTTAGTTGTTGGTGTATGGAAGTATATCACAGGATAGACTCACCAGCTAGAATAAGAAACAATCTCTCATACTCCTCTCCCTTCTTTCCTAAGCTTAGAGAGAGTCATAACTTGAGTGACATCCTTTGGCAAACATATGCATCATTCAACTGACTCTAATCTTGATGTCTTCTTTCAAGCAGAACTCAGTTCTTGGCACTTTCATCTGAGTTAGTGTTACACAAATGCTAAGCAAAAAGTGAATAAAAATATCAGGCTGTCAGCTCATAACAATAAGTTGCTGAACCTTGACATAAAATAAAGTTCAAATTAATGAAAAAGGATAAAAAGCCCACAGGACAGTCATTTATCAAACTGGCACTCAGTGTTACAAAGTATAGTTTACCTAATCTATATTGCCTGATGTGGCTCAAGTAATGTGACTTCTCAGCCTAGGGTACAGATCCCCAGGCCCTCATATCACATCCCTCACAGTGCTTTGCTCTGCTATTCCCAAGAGCAGCATGTTGAAGATGAATACTTGCTTGCAGCAAGCACCTTAAGCCCAGAAATGGAAGAGAGATTACCACAATGCTAATTTTCATCTTACTGTAAGCATCTTATCTTCCCAAAGTTCTGCATTACTGCTCGGCATGTCAGGACAAGATGTAACAAGTAGCTCTTGCAACAGCACAAATGTGTTGCTGCCATGCCATTAAACTGTCATGTTGCTATGCCATACATCCCAAATAAAAAATGATTGGTTACACATCACCAAACTTACAGAAGATACTTACAATTAAATCACTGCAGGGAGAAAGGAATTACTCTCACAACTGTGTATTTTCAAAGAGAGTTCCTGCAAAGAAACAACTTTTAAACTAGGCTTTATTAAATTTAGTGTTTGAATACTTTCCCCCTTGGTATGGACCTTTTATCCATTAATGTTGGAAGACAGCCCTTCATGGGATTTCTTCCAAATCAAATTTAGGGGAAAAGCAGGGATAGTGTGTTCACAGACACATATGTGCAATTAAACCAGTACATGCTCTCCTAACAAAGAGCCAACTCGATTACCTCCCAAGTATAAAGCTTACAGAGAGGCAGATGTGATCTTTATTCCAGAAGGTTTACCAAGCAAACATGAGAGAAAGAATGTGGAAGAAATTTATGTGAAAGCAAATACTTCATACCTTATAAAATCCCCATTGGCTGATTATAAAGATCTCTTGGAAATGCCAATTAGTCAGGTGTCTCTTTGTCCTTTTTTAATTCTCCCACCCTTATTAAATCAATATCTCAGACAACTTAATGGCTCCCCAAAGTCTAGGTCAAACAGAGAGGCAAGAGGAGGTGGAATGAAAGGCTGTGCTTAATTTTGTGCCATGATCTAACCGTGGGTGAGGAGAGAAGGAATAATTTAGCTTGATTAAATAACTAAATACACAGTGCCTTGAAAGGAAAATTGGACTTCACTCACAGAATTATCAAGACAATCCCTGACCCAAAACCATTACCAGTGCTGGTTGGGAACTTGTGGCAATTCTTTTCACAGGCATCTAATTTCTCTCTAATTTAGATCTTTTCTGAATGAGTCACAGCCCTGACTGAACCCAAAGTGCTGTCCACATCCATGACCAAAACAAGACTTCTGCTCACAAGTGCTGTCCACCCTTTTCAGCAGGTGCAAGAAATCTGGTGCATATGAGGAGAGCAGTCACTGTAGACTTTGATCAGGTTCAGGGATACTCTGACACATGGCTAGTGTGGAATACTAGGGATCATAGGGAAAAGTGCAAAAATCTTCTGACTAAAGAGGGTAAAGCTGAGGAGTACCAACATTATCCACGGGAAAGTTTGGAAGGACAGAGACTGGGTTGAAAAAAGTTGATCCAGTTCCACTGACTTTAAAAGAATCATAGAATCATAGAATCAACCAGGTTGGAAGAGGCCTCCAGGATCATCCAGTCCAACCTAGCACCCAGCCCTAGCCAGTCAACTACACCATGGCACCAAGTGCCTCATCCAGGCTTTTCTTGAACACCCCCAGGGACGGTGACTCCACCACCTCCCTGGGCAGCCAATTCCAATGCCAATCACTCTCTCTGCCAACAACTTCCTCCTAACAACCAGCCTACACCTACCTCGGCACAACTTGAGACTGTGTCCCCTTGTTCTATTGCTGGTTGTCTGGGAGCAGAGACCAACCCCCACCTGGGTACAGCCTCCCTTCAGGTAGTTGTAGACAGCAATGAGGTCAGCCCTGAGCATCCTCTTCTCCAGGCTAAACACCCCCAGCTCCCTCAGCCTCTCCTCATTGGGTTTGTGTTCCAGGCCCCTCACCAGCTTTGTTGCCCTTCTCTGGGCACGTTCCAGCACCTCAACATCTCTCTTGAATTGAGAGGCCCAGAACTGGACACAGTACTCAAGGTGTGTCCTGAGCAGTGTTGAGTACAGGGGAAGAATAACCTCCCTTGTCCTACTGGCCACACTGTTCCTGATCCAGGCCAGGATGCCATTGGCCCTCTTGGCCACCTGGGCACACTGCTGACTCATCTTCAGCTACTATCTATCAGTACCTCCAGGGCCCTTTCCTCCTGGCTGCTCTCCAACTACTCTGTCCCCAACCTGTAGCACTGCTTGGGGTTGTTGTGGCCAAAGTGCAGAACCCTGCCCTTGGCCTTGTACAATCTCATCCCATTGGCCTCTGCCCACCTATCCAGCCTGTCCAGGTCCCTCTGCAGGGCTCTCCTACCTTCCAACAGATCAACATCTGCTCCCAGAGATACTAGGGATACTGTTGACATCTGCTGGAGACATGACTAGGGCATGCGTATTAGAATCATAGAATCAGTCAGGTTGGAAGGGACCGCAAGGATCATCTAGTTCCAACCCCCCTGCCATGGGCAGGGACACCCTACCCTAGATCAGGCTGGCCAGAGCCTCATCCAGCCTGGACTTAAACACTTCCAGGGACGATGCCTCAACCACCAACCTGGGCAACCCATTCCAGGCTCTCACCACTCTCATGCTGAACAACTTCCTCCCCGCGTCCAGCCTGAACCTACCCACCTCCAGCTTTGCTCCATTCCCCCTAGTCCTGTCACTCCCTGATATCCTGAAAAGTCCTTCCCCAGCTTTTTTGTAGGCCCCTTCAGATACTGGAAGGCCATAATAAGGTCACCTGGGAGCCTCCTCTTCTCCAGACTGAACAGCCCCAACTCTTTCAGTCTGTCCTCATAGCAGCACTGCTCCAGCCCTCTGATCTTCCCAGTGGCCCTTCTCTGGACATGCTCCAGCACATCCACATCCTTCTTGCAATAGAGGCTCCAGAACAAGCCACTTTTCCTTTAAAAATTACGGCGTTTGGTCCAGCTAAGAACTAAACTGTCTACAGAATGTGCTGCATTCATCTCACTTGACTAGATAGGAGTTTAGAGCAACAGCTCTCTTAAATCAAACACTTAGTTTGGTATCTAAAGAGAGGATGAGGTGAATTTCAAACTAATCACAGTAAATCCTCACTTCCTGTTCTCTCAAGAAGACTTATGTTCTTATTAAGAAGGGAGATCTTCCTCAACTCTTAGGGAAGACAATTTAAAACAAAAGTGTAAATATATAGAAGCAAGACCATGCATTTCTGGGAACTCAGATTAAATTTAAATGCTTCTCAGAAATATCCATATATAGGAAAATGTTGAGAGGTCCCAGGGAGAAGAAGAAGAAGTGCGAGCCTGCTAGTTAATCACCTTTCAACTTAAGACTTGCTATTGCTCTCTAAAAGCATAGAGGGAAAGCAAAGGCCACATGGTGGTAAAAGGGCAGAGAACAGTACAAAGAGAAGCAAAAAATGCACAAAACCTTTCCTTCAATTTTGAGGATCAGCCAGCATCTGAGACAGAGAACAGGGCAAGGTGCATGGAAAGCAACCAAGGTAGGACAGGAGAAAATATTATGATTGTGCATGTGTTTGCTCTGATTATATAAGGAATGGCACCTTTAGACTGAAGATTTGGATTAGGGTTGCAATCAAAGTAGGCAACTGTTCTCATTTTGAGAATGTCATTCTCATAATGTTCCTGCAATGTAAACTGAGTCATCTTCAGCCTGAAAATTAATAAGATCCAAAGTGATCCAAGCAGGGTTTTGAAAGGCTAACTAAATCATTTAGAGTGCAATCCACACTGAAGAGCATCAAGCTTTCAAGGAAGCCTGTGTGTACAGTTTTTGGTGTACTGGTTTGCCTGCCTACTGGGAAGAAACATGGTGAGAAGCATTTATCAAGAGGAGTTTCGTTTTCAAGTGATCTGCAACAGGTCTTCCTTCTCTTTAGCTTCTTCACTTTCACAATGAAAAGGTTGAGGAGAGGAATGACTTTATTTGGTTGTCTACAATGGTTTGTTCAGCACTGATGTGGATGGCTAATTGCTTAAATTATTGTGAGAAATAAGCACTGAAAATGGAATTGAAAAATCCAAGTGTTCAACTTAGAGAATTAACTGTTTGCATGGCTAGAAGTAGGTCTCATAGGTCTAAATACTTACTAAAACAGGGTACCATTTTTCAAATGGGGAATTTCTACCACACTTGAGCAAGCAACTATGTTCAGTTAAAAAAAAAAAGTACAAGAAAGCAAAAGCTTGATGCAGTTTTCATCTCCATGCCTCTAGCCTCACTTACATGTTCTCTGCAAAGCAGTGAAAGCAAATGAACTTGATCAGTAATTTCCAGTGTGTACTGATGGACATGGCCAATTCATGACAATGCAATTCTGTGACCTCTAGTAGTAGCTTTTCCTCCTATTTCACATGCTGATGAAAAGGACCAAGCAAGGCAACACAGACCTTTCCTCTCACTGAGAAACCATTAAAATGGTTTGTATTCCTTGTTTGGCCTGACCAGTTAATACTTAAGGTCTCATGAGAGAACAACTGTTACTTCCTCTGTAATAGTTTTGGCTATCAGAATTTTAATGCAAGTGGCATAATGAAAGTGGTGGCAATGTCAGTGCTTAGGGAGTTGCGGTTGCCAAAATAAAATCCTACACCTGCACAGTCCTAAGAAAGGGAGGCTGGAAGCTAAGAAAGGGATCCCTGGGGGGAATCCATCTCTGTGGCAGAGCTTCCTGGATCAGAGCCACTGCTTATTTTACACTCATTGACTGAAAATTCCTGAATTCTTCTGCTTTGCCTCCTATGAGTTGCAGCAGTGGATGAGTCATTTTGCCTCATGCCTAACATGTCATTTCCCATCATCTATTGAGTGCGCAACCACAAGAAGATGAAGTAAAACACAGCTATTTCTTATCTCACAACTGTGTTTATTTTGAGCTAATCACTCATGCTGACATCTGTTTGGCCTTAATCCTGATTTCGTTAATAAGCCATTTATGTAAAGCTGCAAGACCATGCCTTACTGCACCCCTGAAGACTGATGAATGCATTTTGGAAGCAAGTAATGCTTAGGATAAGCCCACCTTGGAATTCCCATCATTTTCCAATCAATGTTGCCCACGAATGAGCTCACAAGCCTCCAGTATAAAGACCAACTTTATCTCTGGGGTCCAAGTCATCCAGCGGGCAAATTTCCAAACAGCAAAGCAAAGCAACCTCCATTCTCCCCAAGATCTTCCTCCAAATCTCTGCTGCAGCTAAAATTAAAAACAAAAAAAGTTTCCCTCTTTGATGTGAGACCTTGAAAATACTGTGGTTTTTTAATTATTCTGTTTCTTGTCTCCTGCTAATTCTCCTAGACCCTTGCTATGACACTGACTCATACTTCTGAAGACCAGAGCAGACTAGACTGATCATTTGGTCTGGCCTCTTGCGTAACACACCACAGCGTTTCACCCTCTGATCTCTGAAACAAGCCTTGTACCTTGTGGGAGATCCAGGGTATCTTGATTTTGTCTCCAAGTGCTGGAGAATTTACCACAGCCTTGGTTAGCCATTCCAGACAGATGTTGCCTTCATAGTTAAGACATTTGACTTTCATTTCCAATTTAGAGTTTTCTGACTTTCCACCTCCCAGGCCTTATGTCCTGATGTGCTCAAGGCACAAAAAGCACTTTGGGTATCCCATACTTTTTGGTATCACCCCATGCAAAGACTTTTGGCTGACAGACCCTGGGGGTCCCTTTGTCTGCTACTCCCTACCTGGAGCTTCTCCTGTCTTTGCCAAGAATGGATTCAGCACCAACCTCACTCTTGTTTCTCCTCTTTGGTGTCTCTGTAGGTTATCAGCATGTGGTCTGAGGGTTAGAGACCAGCAGAGTGGCAGCACAACTGGGCATGGTGGGACATGTCTGCTCCTGAGCATTACTTCCTCCCAGACACAGCCCAGCCTTGGCTCCCTGCCCCAGCTCCACTGCCACCTTTTCCCACTGCTGCTCCCTTGCCTGCCTGACAGCAGTTTGTCTCCACTTCCCGAGCACGCTACTTCCTCACCCGTTTGAGGTGTTTTTGCCTGCCTAATCTCATTCCTTCTCTAAAAAAGCGTGGGGTTTGCACCACTGAGCTTCCTGAGCCGCACTGGTTCTGTCACTCTGGGTATGCCTTTGGCTGTTTATTCCCTCAGGAAGTGCCACACAGCCAGGAACGTTTCTATTTTCCCCTGTTACAAAGTAAAGCTTACGGTAATCAGGTTCTGACTTCTGTCAACTTCCTTACATCCTTGACAGTTCCCAGCTGCAAAATGGAGCCCAAAGAGAGACTTCTCAAAAGGTCTACATTAACTGGCTCCACAGGCTCCCACAGCCATTGGGATATGACTATCACAGGTATGTTTCACAGGAGGGGCACAGGAAGAGGTGAGCCAAACCTCCAGCACTTAAATAGTTCTGCAGTGACTGTATTCACACCAAGGCACTTACTTTTCATAGAATCAGTCAGGGTTGGAAGGGACCACAAGGATCATCTAGTTCCAACCTCCCTGCCATGGGAAGGGCACCCTACCCTAGATCGGGCTGGCCAGAGCCCCATCCAGCCTGGCCTTAAACACCTCCTGGCCTTAAATACCTCTCATGGTGAAGAACTTCCTCCTCATGTCCAGCCTGAATCTACTTATCTCCAGCTTTGCTCCATTTCCCCTAGTCCTTTCACTAACTGGTAGCCTAAAAAGTCCTTCCTCAGCTTTTTTGTAGGCCCCTGTCAGATACTGGAAGGCTACAAGAAGGTCACCTGGGAGCCTCTTCCTCTCCAGACTGAAAAGCCCCAACTCTTTCAGTCTGTCCTCATAGCAGAGGTGCTCCAGCCCTCTGAGCATCCCAGTGGCCCTTCTCTGGACACACTCCAGCATCCTTCTTGTAATGGGCTTCAGAACTGGACATAGAACTCCAGGTGGGGTCTCACCAGAGTGGAGTAGAGGGGGAGAATCACCTCCCTCTACCTGCTGGCCACACTTCTCCAGATGCAGCCCAGGATCTGGTTTGCTTTCTGGGCTGCAAGTGCACACTGCTGGCTCATGTTGAGCTTCTCATCCACCAGCACCCCTAAGTCCCTCTCCTCAAGGCTGCTCTCCAGCCAGTCACTGCCCAGCCTGGATTTGTGCTTGGGATTGCCCCAACCCAGATGCAGGACCCTGCACTTGGTCTTGTTGAACCTCATGAGGTTCTCTTGTGCTCACCTCTGCAGCCTATCCAGGTCCCTCTGGATGGCATCCCTTCCCTCCAGCGTGTCTGCTGCACCACACAGCTTGGCGTTGTCAGCAAATGTGCTGAGGGTGCACTCAGTGCCACTGTCCTTGTCATTGACAAAGATGTTCTATGATTCTATGTTGAACAAGACTGGTCCCAGGACTGATCCCTGAATGACTCCACTTGTCACTGGCCTCTACTTGAACATGGACCCGTTGACAGCCACTCTTTGGGTGCGGCCATCAAGCCAGTTCTTTATCCATCTCGTGGGCCACCCATCGAACCCATGTTTCACCAGCTTGGAGACCAGGATGTGGTGTGGGACAGTGTGAAAGGCCTTGCTCTTCTTTTGTTCTGCTGTGTGGCATAACCTGATTTTGTAGCAGGCTACTGTGAGTGCATAAATAAGCATGTCTGTGAAACATGGGCATGCTAAATCTGGTTATCTGTCATCCTGCTTGTGTGTGGGCCCATGGTAATCTCATGAAATGTTGCAGAGATTCTATTCATTCTGCAGCTTCACCTCTAGCCTAGGCACTGGCAGTGCCTCTTGCTCCAAATCAGATGCCTATTTTCCAGAAACCCTGAGGACCTTTGCAATGCTGAACTCTTTATTGCTAGTTTGGCTGAAATTGGCCAACCACATCAGAAGCTTCTGAGGAGAGGAGCAATGGCATACAGGCAGACAGATATTCATGCAGATGGGCAGTCACAAGGAGGAGGGAAATAAATTATTTGTGCTGTGGGAGTTTGCATTCAATCATCTTACTGATCTTTCCTGCTCTGTGCTGTAACTTTTGCTATGCAGTTACTGGCTGCTCACCCTTAATGCACACTGAGGCAAAGCTCACCAGCTTTTTACACATTTCTGGCAGTCAGTCACCTAGGAAGATTTATCTCCTACCCATCCTCCCAGCAAATTCATATTACAGTAGTCACTGAGAAAAGCTGTGAAAAGTGACTACTGAGTGTACCCAGGCTCCATCTGTTACTCTCAGCAAGTCCCAGGAAAGTACTGACAGGCTTAATTTGCTTTGGACAACCACTGAAATCTGTGAGATTCATCTGAAGCAGCCCATGCCCTGTGAATCTGTAAAACTAGGAAGCATCCCAAGAGCTTTATTTGGGACCATGCTACATTAAGCACAGCTCCCGAGTCACCATGGTATGCTGAAATCAGTGTAGGAGGCCCCATGGTGTCTCTGAAGGGATCTCACTGAGCAGGAAAGGTGCAGCTATGTCAGCCTGAGCAGAGCTTCACTGTGGCTTGCCTGCTCACAGTTTTCCACTGTATGGATTTGGCCAAGCATCTTATGGGCACACCAGTTTGGGATGGGATCATGCCACATCTCTTTTTCCTCAAGGCAGAGGTGCTCTGGCAACACTAGGGGAGGAAGAAAAGATCCTGCAGCAAGAGAAAGGACCCCCATTAGGTGCCAGGTTTGCTCCACAGGGATCATTAGTGCAATTAAAACACTGTGAGCACAAAGCGATTGTATGCTTAGAGCATCACACAAGGTCTCCTCTATCTGCCCAGTGCAGATTTGCTGCTCTCATGGGAAAAATCAAAGGCCCAGAGCAGCAGACAGTCTGTTAGCAAGCTACAGAAATAGTGAGTGGTTAATGTCTAGACTCAGGAAAGGAAATTCCTGTCCCTGTTTTGAAGAGCCTCACACGTACACATACAAATAAAAAACAGGAAGGCACAGTCTTTGATAGCAGCCCAAGGGAAAAGTTACAACCTGGTAGAAGAAGCAAACATGGCATAAGCTGTCAGGCCTACTGAGGAGGCTACTTTGACAAGATAAGACTTGGAGAAAGCAGATCTAGCAGAGCGACACAGAAATGTGGGGGACAAGGCCCTGGGAGAGACCCCAGACATGTCCAATAACTTGAGATCTCTTAATCGGTGTCTGGAAGGTTGCAAGTTTTCAAACCAGCTGAGAGATGCCTATCTGGAGCCATTACAGCTCCTATCTTCCATCCTGGGAGCCCATCTGTGTTCAGATCCATTCATCTCTCTTTGAGAAGGGAACTGGGTGGTATGTGCCTACGCACAAGGACCCCATGAAGTTCCTGCTCAGGCTTATTTATCACTTTACAAAAGACCTGTACAAGTGCCAGTTTTGGTGAGTACTATGTAAAATGCTTCCAGCCACAGACTTTGTATTTCAATCATGATGAGGACCACAATCTCTCCTATTTCAAATAAGTAAGAACAGTCAAGGGGTTGCTAATCATACTGACCTGTGTCTTTAATTAGTAGCACCTTTTTTGCACCTCACTCTCCTCCCAGGATATTTGCTGCTAGGATTGGAGGTGGTCCTGCTCCATTTAGCAGAGACCAGAAGAGATTCGCAATGACTTGCCAGGCCTCAGACATTATGTGACCTGAATGCAACTTCTCCACCCAGTCAACAAAACCTCTATTTTTATTAAGATCATAAGAGGCTAGCAGGGAGGTGGGGAAGGAGAGAGGAGGGAGAGGAGCAAACGCCCTTTGACCAAGCAGAATGCCAGAGCTCAGTGAATTGTTTACTAGCACAATATCCTAAAACTTAAGCTGGGCCATTCCTTTTTATTTCACAGCAAACCTAGCCTTAGGACTGGAAAACAAGAGTTCTGTTCCACTGGGCTGGCACAATAGCATTAGACAACTTAAGGAAGCAAGGACAAAATTACCAACAAGATGTCAGGAGAATACAAAGTGTCTTTCTTTAGCAAAAGAAGAGAGTTGGGACAATAGCTGCCACTGCACATCCCTAGGGTGTCTGCTGGCACACTCAAGCAAGGGACAGCCTTTCTGGCTTGCCAGACCACGGTGATAGCCCCTTCACACACACTCCTTAGGGGAAGTAGGAGAGGGCAGCTGTGAGCAGGAGACCAGAGTGTGCTGGTCATTAGGACCCTGGATGTACTCTTGGAATTCCATCACAGCAGTGCCTACTGCTCTTGGGCAAAATAAGGAGGGTGTGAGAGGATCCTAAAGAAAAACAAAGTTTAGGAGAAAGAGACTGCCAGCCTCATGACAACTCATACTCTCCATCTCCTATTTCTTCACTAGCCCAAAGTAAGAGTGTCTGTGAGCAGACCAGAGGCTACTTACCTTGGAGCCATGAGCTTTGAGCATCCAAACAGCCTTGCTCTGAGCATTTTTCTTGTGCCTGGTGTTTCACACTCTTCCCACCTATTCAGCAGACTCTCACTGCAAATTTTTGACAGAAGCCAGCTTGCTTTCTCTTTAAATCACATTCCTTGGCCAAAGAATATCATAGTTCTCCTTTCTTATCTTACTTCCAGACAACTGCCTTTTTGCCCCACATCTGAAATTGTACAAAGACTCAGCAGTGTTTCCACCTTACCAGAAGAGATTGTGAAGAAGACGAGCATGCACTTTGTTCAGCCACATCCATGGTAATGTAAGTTCTGCTTATCTCAGTCTATTCTGCCATTTGCCTCCAACATAAAAAAGGTGCTTGGAGTGTACACTAAAATACTTTTGTTCAAGGCAAGTCTTTTGATTCAGAGAGTCACTGAGTGAAATGCCATAGTTTACACTACGCAAGAGATGAGGTTTTAGTTGTTGAGTTTAGTTGTCCTTTTTCACCTTAAATTTGCTAGGTCCTGCACCTCTGGTTGCATCTATATGAGACAAATGAGAGAGGTTTCAGGTAGCCTGGCTACTGAAAACATCCTCCTTAACATTTGTGCTAATAAAACCACTATAGCATTATATATGCATGACAGAAGGTAATCTACTTTCTGTAGATGATAGCTGATACAGAACAATGTATTCCCTTTCTCTCCTGTCTGGGAGATTCCTATCTTAGAGCTAAACCCACAGTTGCACTCTTTGCTGATGAAGAGTTACACAACAGGGATTCCAAATACCATAAACCATAAACCACCTCCTTGGAATCTGTTCCTAGGAGCAGACGGCTTACACTGCTTGCCAAGTCTTTTGTCCAGCAGTGCTAAAATTTGATAGGTGGTTGTTGTTTTTCTTGCACCTAAGCAGTTTGCTACGAATTTCTGTACTGAACAGCTTCTTTCTCTGCTGCCAGAGAAAGGAGGTCACCAGAATTACAGTAAATGCTGTATTTTGCATTGGTCTGTCATACTTTTTACTTGTTAATTCCTCTCAGGCAGGTGACAATAACCATTGAATAAATTCAAGATTCTGCAGATGCAGACTAATTGAAAACTTGTAGAATCTGGCAGAAGTTTCTCACTGATGCCTTTGTGCCTCTATTGCACTCCATTTAATTACACACTGAAAGATTCAAAGCCAATTAGTAAGGAGAAAGTCAGAATGCACCTGGATCTGTTTATTTTCTTTCTCCTGTCCTTGCATCATATTCATGTGTTAATAGGCAGGGTTTTTCCCAGTCCCTTAAATTCCACATTCTGTGCTCCTTAACTTTATTTTTGTTTTAAACTGTATGGTGCAGCCAGGTGGTGAACCAATACCATTTTTCACCTCAGTTGACACAATTAAACACTATGATTTTCAGCCACCAAAAAAAAAAAGTTAGCTGGTTGAGTAAGAGCAGTTTGACAAGTGAGATATTTATATACAGCCAAAATGAGATAGTGCCCTATATTTTAAACAGCTCAAGTCAGAGGAGAAAAATGTAAAATTGGTTCCTAGATAATAATATCTAATCTTTGTTTTTATGGCATATTGCTCTGCAATTAAGGTTGGCTCATGAAAGCGGTGCGTGAGCGCACTCGGATTGCTGAATGGCCTCATAGATGGCAGGAAGGAAAATAAATATTCTACTGTTTATACTTTCTGAAGTAAAATCTTAGAGATAAACAGTGTGTCAGGCTGACAGGTGTGACTTCCTTAGCCTTAGCCTGATGAATTTTTTATTAACAGCTGAAGCTGATAGTCTGAAACTGTTGATGGAAAAATCCCACTGTTCAGTTTTTGATGGGAATATGAATCTCTGGGTCTTAGAAGGATCTGACTTCTGTGCAAAGAATTACAGACCATTTGTTGTGCAGCCATGTGGGAAGGGCCATGCTGCAGCACTGCTGCGTCAGGATGGTGTTTCACTCAACATATGGCATTTTCTAGGAAGATGATCAAATACATCTCCTTCGTGGTACTTGGAAAAGCAGAAAGATTTTTCAGAGACTATGTACTATCACTTTTGAATTACTCACTTGCCAAATTCTCCAGATCTTTGTGGAACTGCTGCTTGTGAGCAAAGAGCAGAGGCATTACTATCATCTTCCTCTGGCTGGTTGTGCTTGGTTTGTACTGCATTTCTGCTTTGGTCAGCTCAGGTCCAAGAAGGACTGAAACATGGATGGAGAGAAATTGATTTGTACTGGATACAATGAGGGAAAAAAAAAAAACCCTGATGAGCAAGGATCATCTGTCCAAGCAATTTTAAGCCATAGAAGAAAGGCTGCAATCTCCAGGCTAACCAAATGTGAAAAAAGGCTTGCTGAGCCTCTGCCAGTACATGGAAATTCCAAGAACAACAAGTTAATCCAATAAGATCCAATAAGATGTTGAGATTGAGAAGTGGAGAGACAAATTGTGTTCATACTCCATGAAAATACAGAGCAATTGTAAGTCCTATAAACTCCCCAAGATTATTTTTCCTGTCCAAGAAAATCACTTCTGTCTCATATGGCTTGAATTTAAACCAACTAGTTTAAATCCTCACCCTTAACTCAATCACTGAGAAAATAAAGAGAAAGTAAGATCGAAGTTCAAAGCAAAGCAGTGGGGCAGGGCATTGAGCTGGGCACACGGATGGTATGCCAGGCAGACAAAGACCCCTGCCCCACTACTCTCACGTGTGGCTTGGGCCAGATGGGGGTTGGTTACCTTAAAAGGCTGTAACAGCAGGAACCAAAGCGGAACCTCTCCTCTGTCTAGGGTTTCTGAAGGGTTGTCAGACTTGAGAGAGGAGCTTGTCAGTGGCCACATACAGACACATGACAACTCCAGGATATTGTTTTTGTATTTGACAAGCACCTGTGAGCATTTGAGGAGGCAGGGTATATCCAACTCATCAGTGCTTCTCTTACATAGAACTTTTGACTACATATTAGCAGTCTTACCAGCAGTTTCAGGCATAGATCATTTCAAGTTTTTCAAAGCAATTACCTGACTCATCCTTTTCCCCCTCTAGAACAGCTGATTTATAAGGTGATGGCAAGACTGTACTCCATCAGGTCACCTAGCAATGAGGGAGAGAGGAAAAGTGACTCTAAAACCTTTATCACTTTTAGATAGCAAGTTATAAACACTGCCAAGGAAAGGGAAGAAGACTGGGAAGCTCTGAGCATGACTTAAGCATAAAACAATAGGAAAATCAGGGCTATGATTAGATTGCATGGGAATCTAGACCACACACAAAATTACATAAAGCAGTTCAGAGACAAAGACCAAGTATGGGGTTTTTCACCTCCACAGATGATAACTAAGAGAATCAGTTCTTCCCTTAGGAGTTCAGTTCTATCTAGAATAGTGACTGTGAAAAATCTGGGGGTTTGTGAGTATCCAGTACCTACTAGCTTACTCCAGTATAGAATCAACCAGGTTGGAAGAGACCTCCAAGATCATCCAGTCCAACCTATCCCCCAGCTCTATCCAGTCAACTAGACCATGGCACTAAGTGCCTCATCCAGTCCTTTCTTGAAGACCTCCTCCCTGCTGCTGCTAGCCAATGGAGTCATGACAGTCTATTCCAAAACTCAAAGGAAAGGGGACTGCAACCAAGAACAGACTGTGACTGCCAGAGTCCTTGCTGTCAGTGTAATGCTTTGCCAGCACAACTAGCAGTGCCAGCAGTAAGTATAGGTATAGGGAATGAAACAGAAATCCACCAGCCTTCTCCATATACCACATTTAATCTGGGCTTGGCAATGCCCAGCCAACACAGAACTCCACATTGCTGTTTTTTTTCCAGGCGAGATGCTGTCCTGTCCACCACAGAACACAGCAGACATACATGACTTTTTAAGAAAGGTGTACATTTTGGTTTTCACTTTTTCTTTTTCCCTAAAGCTAAGCTCTATTTCCTTTTTCCTACCTGAACTTCTCTTAAAGATGAATCTATATAATATTTTCTTTGATTTGCTTGCTCATTTCCTTGAAAACAAACAAGCCCAACCCACTCACCCTCTCCAACACATAAAATAAATTCAAATAAAAATGATTAACCAGAAGGAAAGGGATAGTGTGCCTGTACAAGGCTATTTGTGTGAGGTAGACTGTGCTATACACGCATGAAACAGTCAAATAAAAAGGCTAAGGTTCAATTTAAATGCCCATGTCATAAGGAAATGAAACCACAATGTTAGTTGCATTTCCCAAAATGAGAACATTTTAGGTACAAAGAGACAGAGAGAAGTAAAGGCACTGTTTTGCTTTGCAGAGCCAGGGAGCACCCAGCTGAGCAGGATGGAGGGAGAAGAGCTCGCAGCCGGGCATGAGGCATGGCACAGCTGGCAGCCCTGCAGTGATCCTGCTGCCGTGAGGGCGTTCCCAGAACGTCCGAAAGCAAAACTTGGCAAGTAACATGGGAGCTGGATGGACTGGGGATTAAAAATGTTCACTTTCCAGAAACAAAATCAAAAGCCAGCCACCAGTTTCTCCCCTAACAGACGACATGAGGACGCTGGTGTATATCACCAGTATGACACTCCCACTCACTGCCCCATTCATGTTGGCTTGCACAAGTTTCTTCACTATTTATCAGAGGGGAAAGGCAGCAGTTTTATTTACAGAGCAGTGTAAATAACAAAGCCTGAAACGAGGAGCACAACGCCCCAGCTCTGCAGCAATGACAAAGGCAGCATGGCTGGCTGTCAGGCATGCTCCTCTATCTACTGGCAGCACTGTGATACCCAAGGCTCCAGCCACACACCGCTGATAGAGGCACAGAACATGACCTTTTCCTCCGTAAATAACAGTACTCCGTCCAAGTGGCATTATTAAATTCTTTCATGTGTGATGCAAGCTGTCTTCAGCAATAAAGTTTGGTCCATGATTATGCAGGAAGGTTTTGTAGGGAGAGAGTTTAAAGAAAACACTGCCCACACCGGATTAGACTTGGGCAATTCAGAGAAAGCTCTGAGACAGCCTGCTTTTTTTTTTTTTTTTTAAAGTGTCACACTAAGCACACTTCAAAATCCTGACATTTGACTATTTGTATTCTTTCATCTATATAATCCCTAGCTGTAGGTTCCAGTGACTAAAAGACTTTAGCCTCAGAGAAAATGGTGTCAGCCTCACCCCAATCCCACCAAGTTCCCAATCAGAGCTGACTGGGTGAACATGTCCAGTCAAAGTTAACTGCTAATCCCATTAAGCCCAGCCAAGGACCTCTCTCATAATGCACAAAAGCACGAGTTTGCCAAAGTGCTGGTTGGCAGTCCAAAACAATACTCAGACAGAAACAATCTCAAAATAGAATCAATGTTCTAATTATAACTTCCCTGAGTATTAATAGAACAGCACAGTCGTTAAAAATAAACCTTTCTTTAAAAAATCATGGCCTTTCCAAAGTCATCAGCCATCAGCATCAATCTCCCATGCATTCATCATGTTCATAGTCTTTATTTATCCACTGTCATCCTCAGTCACTAGAGGTCACACACTGACCCTCCCAGAGCAGAAGAGATACAGGGAGGTCTGCACACACACATGAGAGGGTTGTCATCAGATCTCTTACTTGGGGAGGAGCAAGGATTCTGAACTTCCTGAGAAAGAGGCTCAAATCACATTGGCATTGCTCCTGATCTTCACACACACACAGAGTTCCTATCCTGTAGGGGAATCAAGGTGCACTGAATGACAGTGCTGCTCATTGTCCACATGTAGCTCTTTCTTTTTAGTTCCAGCTGGCTTTAACTGGGTGTAAAGGGAATTATTTGTTTAAATCAAAACCTTTTGCAATCTTCAGGATCCCCTTCATGTTATTCAAATAATAAAAACCATTTAAAAGTTCATTTCTGGTATACTAAGATAATTTGCTTCTTCTTCCTGCTCCCTTGCACTAGCACAAGAGGGAAAGAAGCCTAGCATGAATGAGTGTAGCCCCTGTGGTAAGGGACAGTTTGCCTTTTACCTTGAGTGCTCTCACTTTGTTCACACCTCCTTTGCACACACACATCTCTAATTGGAGCCAAGTCAGTGACACTAAGGAACAGATACTGCCACAGCAGTGCATTACCAGAAGATGTTCGGATACTGTCAGCAGTGGAGCCCACATAAGAAAGACCAGCAAGTGGAGGAATTCTTTTCCCACATTCCTCTTTCCACAGGGATGGGTAACAGAGGAATTACCCCAACAATATTTGAAGTAGTGTCAGTATTTAGACTGAGGAAGAAGCCAGACCAAATAAAATGTAATGATATACCTCAAGGCATAGAAGAGGGAATAACATACACAATTCGGAGGCCTCAGACAGGCAATCAAAAATCTACTGCACAGTCTTTCTAGCTCAGTGGTTCATAACTCTAATGGCCCAGGTTTTACACCACTTCTATCCCCTCCCTGATAGGACTTGAAAACTGAAATAGCTGCATCTCTAAGTTGTGCTGGCCTAAACATCTGCTCAAGAAAAATTAAGAGAAGACCAGCTGCATAAAGGATAAACAACAGAAACTTTATCATCTCTGTTTTTTCCTCCACTAATATTGTGTTTATGCACAGAACTACTTTATTTTATTGGCAATTGTGGTGTTCAGCTGGTCTTAGTCTATACAAAGTCTCTTCTTCCAATGGAGTGATGCTTATCTGAGCCAGCTATGGATCAAGACCTACATGTAGGAGACATACTGTACTTCCTGTTTTCCAGCCCTTGATCTCTGTGTTGCTTTCCATCAGAGGTTTGCCAGAGGTGGTCTGCTTGCCACACAACAGCTTCAAGTCAGGCTGGACAACTGCTTGATGAAGAATGATTAACACATATGCTCCTGGTTCTTGCCATTCATGTGCCTCTTTCACTCTCTAAGCCCATCAGCCCTGTGCCCATAAATCTTCACTGGGATGCACTGTGAGAGCTCACAGAGGCATCCGAGCTGACTCACGCAGCAGCATTGTACTGAGGAGGCACTGGCTAACAAACAAGGAACAATTCTCCCCTCAGGTGGCCTGCTTTTCCTTGTCAGCCACACATTGTGGAGGAAAGTAGCTGAAAACCAGCTGTCCTGCCAAAAAGGACAGAAGAATTTCTTGCAGGTACCTTGCCTGCTTTGTTTATTTATTCTACTTATTTACCACACTCTATTCACTAGTTTGGTTTCCCTTAATCTTACAAATCAGCTGCCAAGGACATAGAGCATCTGGCTTTCTTCAGCAAATAAACTGTTTGCCATGTGTCTGCTGCTTAAAAAGACATGCTGCCCCCAAGTTACAATTCTGAAAAGAACTCTGTCAACATGTTTTATCAACTAATAATAATAATACTAAAAAAAAGCCTCCCGTGTTTTTCTTGCAGCTATTTATAAAATGTCTCCAGCAGCCAGACAGTGAATCAGCCTCCTTATCCAACTTTTGTTTCTACCAATGCAAATGCTCTCGGGTTTGTGATTGGAGAGTTGCTCCGAAACAGCTGGGCTGCCGGCATTCGAGCTGTTCTTTTCTTTAGGGGGTTTTGTTCTGAGTACAAAGACGTAGATTCAGAGACCATTCGCAGACTTAAAGTCAAGAATATACTTAATTACTTTGCTGCACTGGAGCCTAAATTACTTGCACTGAAGCAAAACCCATACACAAGCAGCCTTGCCAAATAAGCACACACACGCGTCCATGGACAGGCTCGAATGCTTGGAGAGCTGGTGCTCTGGTAGCAGAACAGGGCTTGGAAATCCTCCTCCACCCTGGTCAGACTAGTTAAATGAGCTGGGGAGAAGACTCTGTACGGACACCTTTCACTCAGAAGGTGGATGGAGAAGAATGTGGAAGCAATCTCATCCTCAGAATTTTCCACTGCATGCCACATGCTCAGGCAGAGAGTATGGGCAAGGGCTTTTAGCCCAGCGTGTCGTATAAGCATGCCACCCCTGGCGCTAAAAGGCAGGAGCAAACCAGCACACTTCCTTTCCACCCTCTGATCTCCTACCCTGTGGCCGTTTGAGCTGATTTTCTAGCTCAGACATAGGGGAAAGATGAACACTCCAGGGATAGGCCATATAATGGCAACAATAGATAAATTATTATCATTTCATTGGAGCATCAAGAGCTTCATGTCCAGAAGCACAGCTTGTTCTCCCCCTTGTCCCGCTGGCTTCTGCTGCTCCAGCTGCGCCTATCTGCCCCGGCTACTGTTTTGGCTGCTGCTGCTTCTGATGCTTCGCCGCCGCTCGACCCCTCCCCCCATCTCCCTTAAGGTTATTGTATTGGGTTTTTTTTCTTCCTTCTCTAGTTATTATCTCTCTTTACATTGTTATACTATAAGAAATACAATTTCATCTTTCCCTGACTTTTCAAAAAACATCTGTGTTGTGGTGAGTCTGTTTCTCCCCGGGGGAGGGATCTGCCCTAACCCGGGACACAGCCACAAGGGCTGCATTTGCCCAGGTTGGTAAGTGCTCTGTAACCGAAGGACTGAATGTTCCTGCTGCGTTAATCGGCATTGTTGCAAAGAAGCGCTCAGCCGTGTGCTCGCTGGGAGCTAACCAGGTCTGTCAGAGCGTAACGAGAACCTTCACTAAGTCTCACGAAACGCTGCTTGAGGATCTGATCCAAACCACACTGAAGCCAAGGCAAAGACTCCCACAGATTTAAAAAGGTATCAGATCAAGACCTCAGACTTGTAAAATCTTCAGGGCAGGGGCCATGGCTTTGTTGCAACGCACAGTGTGCACTTAATGCACTCTCTAAGTAATAATAAATAAGAATTTGGAGGTAATTTGATGGGAGGTTTCAAAGAAGTTTCCAAGGCTTTCCAAAGAGTCTTGTTATCCCAGCATACTAATGTATTCTACCAAAGCTGTGTTGATCTTTTAAAGGATCTTTGTGCAAAGAGCATAAAACTGCTCTTTGTACGTGGGTTGCAGTCAATCTGCAACAGCTATTTAATTCATGTCAATAACTCCAATAACTCAGTTTGCAAAAATACAAAATAAGGAACCTGTCTCTTTGGTATTAATCCTTTGCACACAATTAATGGCTCGCTGCCATCCTCTGCTGCACAGAACCTTTGAAATATTTTCTGCTTCCCTTTTCATGTTTTTCCTCCAACAAGAGACACAACTCAAACAGTTATCTTCAGGCTCAGAAGTCAGCAAACTATCTATCACTTTCAGGGCCCTGTGGAGGAAGACAAATAAGTGCAAGAGTGAAGAGACAATGGAATCTCTAAAATTCACCCTATTTCCTTTGACTAACCAAATGATAGACACAAATCAGCTCTTCAGGTTCACACTGAAGGATGACTGCAAAACCTTTTGACAGCTAAATGAAGCAGGGTGGGGTTTTTTTTACATAAAGATACTGGATTTAGGACTGTTTCTTCCCTGACAGATGAATTAGCTCTGTCAGCTTTGAATGAGCCATAGACTGGCCCCTTCAGTCTTACCTAGGAAATGCACGGAACCACTGTCGTCTGCTTTGTGTTAGTGGCAAAGTTTTCCTCTCTACATCCACAAACCCCTCAAATTACAACTCACTGGCTGAAGCACCATGAAAACAAAACCTGGAATTCTACCTGAAGTCTTGCATGACACTTAAGGAAGCTAATAGGCAAACCCCAGGCCTGCCATATATCCATCGCTTGATGTCAAGGTGGGGATATATTTGCTTTACAGGAACTGTTTATCCCGGGATCTCTATTGGAATACTGACATTTTGCAAATGCTTCCTCTGAGATAAGCTATCAGTTTGAAAAAACGGGCCCTTTAAGTGCTCTCATCAGTTGTGTGCACAGGTAGCTTAAGATGACAAGCAAGGCAAAATGTAACAGACTATCAGTTGAGAGGAAGATGCTGGTCTTGGTGATAGTGATGAGAAGTCTGTAGCAACTCAGCTAGGCTCTGAATTATTTCCACCCCCCCCACCCCCCCAATGTCACTGAATTCAGGCACTGTCTTGGGAGGACAGAGGACACTTGTTTTTGCAGCTTTGTAAATCCAACTGTGCAACAGTAGGTGTGAGTACAAGTATTCACAAATCCTCTGTGGGAGAATTCTCCCGCAGCAGGACATGAGCTGTAAACATGAGAACTTGTGATGGGAGAATGCCCTTGAGCTGGAAGCTACAGTGAGCAACCCACGCACACCTGCAGGGGGCTGGACCTGCTGGCCCCTGGGGCGGACACAGCTCCAGGGGGCTGAGCCTGCCAGCCCCCTGTGGTGGGAACCACAGGTTGTTTTGGCACAGGGCAACCTATCTGCACCTTGCACGTGGCTCTGGGCCCATCTGTACTGTCCACTTGTGCCAGCCCCAGGCTGATTGTATACACCTCCTCTGAGCACTATAGAAGAGGCTTCGCTACCCTAATAAAGCTGTACTGACGCATAGAAGCTGCTGAGTCGAGTCGTCAGTGCCCCGATCTCGCCTCTCACCAGCCTCCGGACTCCTACAATCCTCCTCTCAGTGAGACTTTGAGTTGAAAGATGTCTTGAGAAACATCAGAAAGTGGTTCAAAAATTGGACTCTTCATTCATGAAAGGTACACCTGAGTCTTTCATAAGGATGAAGCATACAGTTCACTTCTGTCTGAACCCTCCCCACCCTCCCCTCCAAGTAGTTTCACTGGCCACATAGCTGTCCTAAGTGCAACAGAATAGTGCTCTCTGCAAGGAAATCTACCATTACAGGTTAGTCTGAAGGAAGCCTGTGTGAAGTTAACTGCGGATAACCTCCTCGTGATGCTCTCAGGTACAGTAGAAAGCAGAATTTCCTCTCTACAAAATTGACATACAACAAAAAGATCAAAATATGTTCCTTTCTCTGCCATACTGAGACAACTCCTTGAGTGGCTGCTGTGGCCAAACAGGGAGCCTGAAAGAGGCTGCAACATCAGCACTTCCCACTGCTTCCACCCACATCCTCCTCTTTATCTATAAACTCATCAGCTATTGTCAAAGGCGTGAAGGACAGCAGCCTCAGGGGCTACTTGTGCTAAGAAGGACGCAAAGCTAAGGAAAACTCTAGCAAGACAGAGGTGGATGGAGAAGGGTTGTGCTGAGTTGAAGTGAGTTGCTCATTGCCCCATGAGAAGTTTATGCCAGGATGCAGAACAGGCTCTCCTCGCTTGAACCCCAGCCTTCATCTTTACCACATAAGTATGTTTTAATTTTCTGTCTAGTGCTACTCACTCTGGTGTTTGGACTATTTTAACCATATGTATAGCTAGACTGTCTGGGGCAAAGCAGCTGCACTCCCAGACTTGAGCTCTGCTTTTATGTACGTGTAGAGAAAGTGTTTTGCTGTCCATCCATCACTCAGCTGATTGTGAGCATGTTTCCTTACACAAAATAAATAAAGACAAATAATAGCTTTCAGACAAAGAAATATTTGCCCTGTTTGGTCAGCTCTAAATAACCCTTCCCAAAATGTAAAAGCACCATGAGGCTGAAGTCTTTGCACACACTAAACTAGAAGATTAAATGCTCTATTTTGGAAGGAAGAACCTGTCTTCCTGAAAGTATAACAATGGGGCTGGCAGGAGTATGGTAAGCATAGGTAATGGTAATTAAAGCAGGTACAATACAGGACTTGATTTACAGGCACTTGTGAAGCCCAGCCAGGCACAGAAATCGCTTCATGGGCTATACAAACACACACTCACCAAAGCAAGTACTGGAGTTACCTTCTGCATTTGTCAATGACACGTTAAGGAATGGGATGGCTCCTGGACACTGGAGCTGCCTGCACCTCTCTTCAGCTTTGGTCTATTTAATGTCCATGTTTAAGATGATTCACTAAAAATAAAATCTGCAACCAGCATGTAGGCAGCAAGGAGACAGACAGTTGTTACACCTCGAAACACCTTGCAGTTTCAGTGGGAAGTTTCATCAAGCCTATCTTTACTAGCATGCTTATCTTATTAAATACTCTTGATTTGGTTGGCTTTTGGCGTTGCAGATACTGGAAAGGTACTGAAAGATTTGTTCATAAGTCAGCCTTTATTTTTGAGTGGAGTATCACTGGCTAAAGCTCATCTTTTGTGAGGTGATGTGGCCTAAAATTGCACTTTAGCCCCTGGCAAGCCATTTCAAGACCTCAGAAGGATGATAGCACTTGCCCCTTTGCTTTCTCCACAGTTCAGCAATTTGGGGTTAACCTTTCAGAGACAAAGGGAAAAGAGGACAGTGCAAAGCTTTACTATGAATTTGCAAGAGGTTCAGTCTTGCTGCTGAGATAATGATTAGCCAGCAAGCTTGGAGGGCAGAGGCTCTAGGCAGGCTCTTATATCATATTTATCAGAGGCACACAGTTTTTTCTGGGACCAGGCACACAGAATGAATCAAGCTGGGACATGGTGTAAGAATATAATCTGGTTCTTGGCCCATTGCTACGAGCCTACAGTGTGTGCACAAGTTTGACAGATAACTGCAACTTTTTTCCACACATTGCTGTAATTTTTTTTCTCTTTAAGAGGAGAGTCATTAACATCTGCCCTTAACAAAGCTGTCCAAGTTTGCTAGCAACTGTTCTAGACAGTCCTCATCCAGAAGGAGCACTGCAAGGACACATGTTCTTGCTGAGCTCCTGATGGGGTATCCCCTACTGAAAAAGAGGACTGTTTATGCACCAGTGTGAAAGATATGGTACACACAGCCAGCCTGGCAGATAGCAGCACACTTATTCATTCTGTTGATTAATATTATTTGTGTCCCCTTCTGCACCCATAAATGGAACTAGCTTCAAAGCATTTTTATTTTGTGAGATGATTTCTGTTCCTGGCCATGGCCTTGGGTTTGCAACCAATAACTTACTAACAATACACAAAAAAGAACCAAAACCCACCACACTCCTACAATCCTGTAGGTGCAGACTGGCACGGCGATGCCTCTCCAAGCTCTGCACTCAGGCTGTAGATTGGTGCTGTTGGTATTTGCTGATTTGCAAGAGCACAGCTTGGCAAACACACCGTTCTTCTCATGCTTTTTTCTTTTTGGGGTGTGCATTTAACTGAGCTTTTAAAACTGCTATCTGAAAAAACAGGCATACCAGTGAATTCCAGCCAGAGTAAGAGAGGGATAGTCCAGATAACCTTTTAGACCTATTACATTTTGAGGTGGAATCACTCTGACCCTTAAGTGAGTCATCAGCAGGAAGCAGTCAAGACTCTTTACGTTGCCCTTCACCACCAAGCAGGAGGGAGCTGCATGGACCTGCCCCTCTGTCAGACAAACTTGCAGCAGAGGGCAAGGCCCACTGACTTTTCTGGTTCTGGTCCACTTAAGCCTGGTTTCTTTTTCACTTTGCTCCTTCTCTGACTCACCTACACTTTTCTAGTTTCCATATCACAGTGGACATCTCAGTCCTCATCATCAGTCACACCCTCCCTTGTCTCTCCTCACTTGTATGGCAACTGATTTGCTTTTACCTTCCCTTCCAGTCCTTTATCTTTTCCCTAATTGTGCAAATGACTTTTCTTCTTGATTTAGATCCATGGGTCTTTGATGGGGGCACCATCTCTGTTGCATCATATCTGTATAGCCAGCAGCACCTGACAAAGAGGGACCCCAAATTGTGCACTTCAGCTCCTGAAACCACAGGACACACATTTACATATTCAGCCCTGCCTCATGTCCCTCAATTTCCCCCTTCGAGCAGAAATATCAACCTTTATATACAGTTGGCAATAGCTACTGCAGAGGAAGGGCTACTTGACCACTTCTATCACAAGAATCATCTAAGCATAATCCTGTCAAACTTGCAGTGTTTCTCAGACAGTCCTTCACACAGGTATAACAGAGTAAGCTGGCTGCTAGTGTTAAGCACCCTCTGTCCTGGAGAACAGAGGTTACAGCCTGAGTCAAACAATGGTGGGGATGCAAAGTTAAGGACCTGCAAGCTCTCCCCTTGTTTTTTTTTTTTTGTGTCTATTGCTAACAGCCCATGGCACCTGGAGCTTGGTGGGATGACCCAGGAGTCAAGAGGAGCATTTCAGGTCAGTTTACAGCTCTTGTTTTCTATTTGTTTCCAAGCCACCACTTTTAATTTAAATGACTGCTGTTTGGGGATCAAACAATCACATGTAAAAGATACAGCCAACCTAGCCTTTGATTGTGCCTGGAGAGCTGAATGTGAGCAAGTTGTTAAGCCTCTCCTCTCTGAGCATCCCTTTAGTCAGACTGAGGGATCCCACACTTGACGATTCAGATAATTACAAGTGGCAAGGGGAGAGGAACAAAAGAAAACACCACACTTTACTACAATCCTCTAACTGTCAATCTTCCTTAATTTCAGGAAGAGACAGTACAAGGGTGCAAACCCAACTCTGCAGATCCCATTAGGGTTTTTTGCATGCTTACAGGACACAGCCTGTGCTGGGCCATTTCTGCTGTTGCAACCTAAAGAAAATTGTGAAGGAGATGGCAAAGTAAACAGCGTGAGCCAGAGGAAATGACAGCATGCCTTCTGCAGATAACTCTCCTGCCTCCATACCATCCTTAGTTTAACAGATTGGTAGAAGCTGCCTAGGCTGTGCGCTAATGAGGTCTGTCCCTGTCAGAGGATGGAAAAACCACTACGGTTCAACCCCTGGAGGTCACCAATAATCCCACAGTGCTTCTCCAAACAATGCAATGGTAAGCCTCATGTCACAGGCAAATTTGCTTTATCTACCCAAAACTTAAAAAATCAAACAGCAGCCATGATTTTAACAAGTTTGCCCCTCCCAGACCTTGACAGTCAGGGCCACTGGTAAGAAGTGATCAATTAGCCTGCTTAAAAGCCCTGATAACAACATTTTTGTGTCAGAGTGATGGGGAGGCTGACTGCCAGGACCTAATCTCCCCCTTCCTCACGGCAATAATTTCTGAAAACTAAACATCTCACAAGCTGAATGACGACAGCATTGAAAGCTCTTGCTGGGTTTCTTTTCAAGCTACCCTCAGAGAAACTGAGTGAATTTTTGAGAGACAGGCTGGCCTGACTTGGTGCTGTCAGCCTTGCATGAGCACCAAGCTCCTTCCACTCCCCTGACCTTTGGGAACTTGCCCCCTCAAGACTCTGCTGCTGACCAGCTTCAGTGGGATTCAGGTTCAGAAAACACAAATACAAATTACCTTTTTCTGCAAATGATCAAATAAACTGCTACTAGTGCTTTGACACACAGGTGTAGTTCACAGACCTCAGCCTCTGTGTCATTAGGTCTGTTTATTCTTCCCATCACTGATCTTCCCACTCCCATCAGATGCTTTTCATGCTATCAGTCCTAGGGCTTCAGTCAACATGGCTGTGGGTTGACCTTCAGCTTGGCAATCCCTTCGGTTTTCCCAGGGCAAGGAAAGTAAGCCAAGTTTTGTCCAGGTATGTCAAATGCAGCTGCTGTGCATGCAGTCTGGCTGCAGTCAGATGAAGTGGGTCTAAGCTCAGATCTCTATCTGAGGCTCCATCCCAAGCTTCGTGGCAGCACAGGGAAACTGCATCTGGCATGGGCACACATTGGCAGGCTGTTAATGAAGGCAGCTGCCTGCCCTGTCAGCCTGTCTGCTTTGGATATTCATGCCCCATGTCCTCTGTCATGGATGGACAGGCAGACAGGGAGAGGCCACTCCCAGGATTGGGTGCACTTGATCCTTGCCTGTAGAGTGCCCAAGGGGCAGGTATTCACCATTTACCCAGAGCCATTTGGCTTTTCCATGGACCCCAGAGCCACATGCATATTGCAATTCCAGCTGCAAGGCAAGGGCCAGGGTTGTGCCCTATACTGTAAAATACTGCCTGCCATTCTGTCCCTACAATACAGCACCAAGTCTCTTAATCACTCACTAAGTGTCTGTGGTCTGCTTTTGCTCTTCACTCAGAGATGAGAATCACCATACAAGACCTATGCCTGACGTTGAAAATGCCACATCTCCTGGTGTAATCCTGTCTTACAAAGGTCAGACTGACATAGGTACTTACTGTCTCGTGTCCAGCTTTTTTGTGCATCCAGATGTGGGAAACCTAGACACCAGATGGACACTGCTGCCTTCTTTCTTGGTGTCCCCACACCAGAAGCAGCTGGTGCAGGCAGTGATGGCACTTCCTTCATGCATATACTCTCCATCTACTGGCCTGTGTACTCCACTGCCTGTCCCTGAACTATCATTATGCCTAAAAACAAACAAGGCCTTAGGAATTTCTCACAAACTTCAATTTTAACAGAATTTCTCTACTGAAATGGACAAACCCAGAATCCTAAGTCTTACTTTTACTTTCCACTTTAAGCCTTCCTTACGCCTCCGGAGAAGGGCTGTATGAAGCTCAGTGTGTAAAGTCTAACTCTCAGGATGTTAAGCTTAGAAACATAGCATTTTCCAATAAAATACAGCTAACCAGGCCAGTTCATGCAGCGAGCTACCTGGGGCAGGCACCTGAATCCATGATGTCCTTGAGTACTGAATAGTGCCTTAATGCATCAAAAAAGTCATTTTTATGAGCATTACTTTGCAGTACAGCTGCATCTGGTCTCCACATTTCCACTGAATCCTGCCATTCCTGAGCAATTTTAAATAAATCCTGTTACCTCACTTTCTCCCCTTCAGCCTATTACATTTTTTTAATCACTGATGTCATCTCAGCTCTTTTCTTCAGTCACAGCAGAGCCAAATTCTCACTCCCACTTTGGCTTCTCAGTTTCCAGTCTTGTCACCTCATTCTTTCTCTCTTCCTGAAAGCTTACACTAGCTTGGACTAAGCAAGTTTCTTTTGCTGCCACTTCCCACTACGTTTAATTTTTTTAAATGGACTCATTCTTTACACTGTCCACCTCTTCTTGTCCTTCTTGGTGTGCCTCTGAGGAGGTGCTCTTTTCTTTCTCAAGGCACGTTTGCCTATTCTTTGGATTTTTAAACAAGAGTGAGTTATCATTCATTCTACAAGAGCCATCTATTTTAGCCTTCAAGAACATCATCATGCTACTGGATGCAAGATTTGCTGCCAAAGTGTTGACAAGATTATTTAGGTATGGTTAGAAGCTAGCCTATGTGAATGCTGCTGTTGCCCTGACCTTGAAAGAAAATAGATGTAAAGTTACAGCTGTGAGAGACATGCCCACCCAGGACCAGTTTGTCATAGGGCTCCAACCTCTGTTGTCAGCTAAAGCCGTTCAATGTGTCCACGGTCCCCCTGCATGTGAGAGCACCATCTAGCTACCAAACAGCTAGCACTGGGGGACACTAGCAAACACTTAGGGGTGGCATTCACATCAGCCAGCTTCTCACCTGCCCCTGCCCAGCACAAAGTCAGAGCCTCCATCTCCATATGAAGGTTCACAGCCCAGCCCCAGACTGGAGACCCCACTTTGTACAGAGCTAACAAATTAGGGCTTTACTCCTTTGAGGCCTCAGCGAGACAGCTTGGAAGTGGCCATAAGAGGCATCAGGTTGGAGTTAGGCCATTGTGCAAGCAGGACTTTCCCAGGGACAGCATTTATAATTGCCAAGCACAACACTGAGAGGTGCCTCCATGATCTCATCGCTGAATAATTCAGTGATTCCTTTCAGTTAACATCAAAGGGGATGTGTGATCTTCAAGGGGGGCAATGCCTTGCCACAACCTTATAATAGAGTTATCACAGGTGTGAGGGCTAGGGGAGCATGTGGAGGACTAAGCTGACAATACTCTTTTATGTGGGAACATTAGAAATGAATCTGCAGGTCCAAGGTCACCTAGCCCGCTCTTTGGAGACCTTCCTCAGAATTAGTCTCCGCATTGCACCAGAAAGTACTACAGACAGTTCAGCTGGCATGAGCAGTCTCTCTCTGAGAAATCACACAAGAAGTCAGAAAACAAACGCTGGCTTCTCCTTGCTAAACGATTTTTCTCCATTTTGTTTCAATCTTAAAAGTTATTTGATTGTTTCTTTTAGTTTCTTTTTCTGGCAACCCTGGGCAGTCACACAAACAGCTGCAGAGAAATTGCAAAATAAACCCTCCCCCTTTCTCTTTTATTTTCTGTTCAGTTATGTTGGGAAAATAAATATGAATGGCACAGATGGTCCATTTTTCTCTCTGCGTAAAACAGTTTATGACATCTTGCAAATGCTGTAAAAATGTATCTATTCAGGAAGAGATTTCTCTTCCCTCAAGCACAAAGATATTTTAAGGACAGTCGTAGAGTGAAGCCTGCTTGGGGGATTGTTTTTTTTTTTCTTGTTTACTAATAACATCAGAGAAATAAACTAAACGTTTTAAACGTAATTTTACTGGTTATTATTGAAGTTTTCAGAGTTGCTGATCAGCTGCTACAAATGTATACATTTGGAACACAAACCCTGTGAGGAGAGAGTGAGGGAGCTGAGCGTGTTTAGCCTGGAGAAAAGGAGGCTCAGGGCAGACCTCATTGCTGTCTACAACTACCTGAAGGGAGGTTGTAGCCAGGTGGGGGTTGGTCTCTTCTCCCAGGCAAGCAGCAACAGAACAAGGGGACACAGTCTCAAGTTGTGCTGGGGGAAGTACAGGCTGGATGTTAGGAGGAAGTTCTTTACAGAGAGGGTGATTGGCATTGGAATGGGCTGCCCAGGGAGATGGTGGAGTCACCATCCCTGGAGGTGTTGAAGAAAAGCCTGGATGAGGCACTTAGTGCCATGGTCTAGTTGACTGGCTAGGGCTGGGTGCTAGGTTGGACTGGATGATCTTTTGCTCTTTAATTATGTAAAACAAAGAGAACAGAGTGGCTGAATAAAGCACTGCAATCAAACGTATCATCACACAATACCAAAAAGCATGCAAGCAAAGAAAACAGTAAGAGAACCAGATAAGGTGCCATTCATCATGCATTTCCTCTGCTGTCAACTCACTCTGTCTCTCACATCATAAGTAATTGGACCTCTCTTTTAAACACAGCCACGTGGGCTGGGAAGGACCTTGAGAGGTCAGCTAGTACATCCCTCCACCCTGGGGCAGAATCAGCTACGCTTACTGTCACTCCTGACAGGCTCTTGTCTAACAGCTCAAAAATCTTCCAGGCAAAATTCCACAACACCCCCGAGCAACCTATTCTCCTGTCATGATGTCCTGGCCTTTGTAGTTCTGTCTGGTGTCTAATCTGAGTCATGCTTGTTGCAATTAAAACCCTTGGCTACAAGAGCATGGAGGAGAAATGATTCCTACTCTCTTGCCATTGCTCATCAGATGCATGTGTTCCTCCACACAAACTGTGCCCTCAGCTCACAGGTCTCCTTGCAAAAATCCTTCCCCAGACTATTTGCTATCTTCTGCCTCCAGAAGCAGAGTTTTGACACAGTAAGTCCCCTGTTCTCTTCATAAGGCTATACATTAAAAAGTGAAAATGAAACAGTAAATTCATGAATTCACGGTGAATTTTTTCCAGGGGCTGCCCCATTTAACAGTGATTTCAGAGTGGCCTCTCTCCTTTTTCACCCTCCTTTGTCCCACAGCTGTGGATCAGCAAGTCAGTCTGCTCATTTTGCTTTTCAGACACACAGCAAATGAGAATTTTTCCTTAACAATTCCCCAAAAGACCTGTATGAACAAAATAGCACCTTGTTTGAGTGCTGCTGGTAATTACTACAGACTTGCTCCATGCTGTGGTTATGTTGCAATCAGGATTACAGATTTCCATGAGAAAAAAACACTTCTTGAGGAAAAACTCTATTCAGTTAAGTTGTTGAGAAATGTTTAACAATGTCCATTTGTTTTCTCTTTGCAACAAGTTCATATAAAGTACACAGATAGGCCTCTTTTCTATCAAGGAAAACCACAGGATTTTGCTAGTGGGAACGTGAAGTAGTCTGTAGTGTTCACAGTACATAGAAAGCATCCACAGTGTGAGTTCATGCCCACGGGCTTCCAAACGGCTTCACCTTTTAGATCCAACCTGAATCAACTCTGATACTATTGTGGTACTCACAGGTTATAAGAAACCTAACGAGGAAAATTCTTTTCTCACTCAGTAATTATTAATTGGAGTAATTGTCATGAGTACAACAGGGCTGAATCTACAAAGCTGGAAGTTAGAATTTTGCTCGCTGTTGCTAGAGAAGTAGCTGAGAAAAACAAAAGGCAAATCCTTAAAGGTGATCGTTAATCAAATAACTGTGAGAGGAACTGGGAAAACTGCTGTTAAAACATTACCTGGACAAGGCACAAAATAATCACAATTCTGGTTTCCTTATGAAGGATGGGGAAGGAAAGCAAAGGGAAGAGAAAAGAAAAAGAAAGTAAACAAACTTCTGAAAGAAATTTAGTCTTTTAGCCAAAGTCAGAATGTAAAACTAGTAGGTCACATTCCCAATACTCTACACAGAGGTTCCTTATTTTTCAGTTAAATCTCTGGAAAAAAGATATTATAAGGTTGAACAAAAAAATGGTTCAGTAAATGAAAACCTTCATGAAATGTAAATGTTACCATCTGTAGTATAAATTGGGGTCACCAACTATCATGATTCACCAGCAAACAAGGAAAGAAAAGGAAAACGTAATCAAGCAACTATAGCACAGATCATGAATCAGGATTCTTGTTATTTGCCTCTGCCAAAAGCTTCCTGTGGGAGCACTTTACTTTTCTACCCCCAGCTTCTTCCATCTGCAAAATAGGGGCAATACCTCATGCTGTGAGACTTACTTCAGATGCTTATGAAGCAGTAAGACTCCCTAGTGCAAATGGCCATTTACTAATTATCAGTCCCATTATAAAACAGAAAAGATTCAACTACTGCTAACATTTGTTCCACCTCCAAAGAGATCTCACTCAATCATGAGCTACATGTCCAGAGGAATTCTTGCCATTTGAAAAACAGGCTCCTTTCTGCCTCTTGGTTTGTTGTACTGCAATTCATGCAGAGCCCCATAAACGAACACAACAGGAGCAACTGATTGATTTGCACCTGACTGCTGAGTTATCCACAAGATGGTTCTGACAATACTACAACTTACAAACGCACTTATGACTTCTGCAGAATCGCTGCTGTTCAAAATATTTGCATCAGAAGACAAGACCACGTGAAATTAAACAAGTATTTTGTTTTGTTCAAGCATGGTGCTCAAACTGAAGCCTAGACCAAAACAGATTAGAACAGAAGATAAGGTTCTCATCATCCCTGAGAGGAGAAATCACCAAACAAAATAATTAGAAACCTGTGTGAAAAAAAAAACAGCTACACTGTAGGAGACATCAGGACATTTTTTAATCCACTTATTTATTTTGGCATTCAAATTCTGTTACAATTCAACTGGGATTTAGACCTAGCAATGAAAGAGGACCTGGGCAGGTAAACTGGATCCTAAAACCACAGATCAGTCATTGTCTACCAGGGAGGTGCCTAAGTCTTAACAGCTCCACAGTTTCTGACCTCAGATTTTCCCGTGCATCCATATATGCATTTGGATGTCACGTCCTTGACGGAACTGAGCTTCACTCATCTATTGCACACCTGAAAATCCAGTTAGGTTCTTCCATTTCTTGGAGGAATTAGGCTGAGCAGCTTTGAAACACACATAACATAAACGAGAGGTCTGAACTCCTTCCAAAATGCAATAACAAATGATTATTTTAACAACCACTGCAGCCTTCCATTCCGCTTTACACCTAAAGTTCAGAACAGTTGCAGCGTTCCTGAATACAGCATTATTTCACCAGCCTGTCCTGTCACCATTGTGATGAGATATGCTCCTGCCATGCTTCATTCCCAAACTACCTACACTACTCAAGAAACTGAAATGGGCATCTAGTTAAGGACCAAAGCAAGGAAGAAGGATAAAGGAGTGTGAATCGTGCATTTCCATGTACAAAAGAAAGGAAACTTCAATAAATTCCAACCCCTCGTACAAATTTTCAACAGGGCAGTGGTTCTGCTCTTGAAGCTGAAGGAGTAGTCTATGTGGAAATAACTCAGCTTCAAATCAGACAACATTTTTATTGGAAATTCCACTTATGTTTTCACTTTCCTAAGTGATATTACACAGGAAATGCCGGTAGCTGCATGGATCTTTGAAAGAGAGGATAGATGGAATAGGTGAGGGTGTACATTTCAACAGACAAGACTTAAAATAATATGCATTATAGTTGTTATGGAAAGTATGATGCCTACTTATTTTGCACCACTACTTCTTTTTTATTCTGAGGGCATGTAGCTTTGTCCTTTTCTCCCTTTTTTTCCCATCCCCCACTTGGAGTTGCACAGCTGAGTCATGCAGTGCCCATTATCATGAGTGAGCAGGACCTCCTTTAACTTTGGGGTGAACTGAACAACATTGATGGAATTGTTTCTCATTTGTGTGAGGTTTCATTTAAAAGTCATTGGCTCTCATATCTCCACAGTCCTCGAGTAGTTTGAAATTATAAACTTTATTTTTCATGAGCTAGAACAATAGCTTTTATATCTGTTGGCACATACAACTGACAGGGTACTGGCAACAGGCAATTTGCAGCATGACTTGCCAATGCCTGTATGCATATTTCTAAGAATAACTCAGTGTCCAAGAATTTGGCCTGTTCTATCACAAGCCAGGACTAGCTGACAGCTGTTTTGAATTACGGTGGACTGAAAGATATTAGCTTTATTGTAGTTGGACTGATGCTCTGCTTTCTCTTAATCGTCTTAATGTTCTGATTTGTCCTTTAGCCAGCAGTTGCACAGCATTTATTTATAACACTCAAGGTTTAAGTCACAAATGACAGATTGGTTGGATTGTCTTGTACACATGGAACATGATCAAAGTAAAGGACTACACAGTTAGGGAAATTTAAGCTTCTTTGCAAGGGACAGCCTATAGATCCAAGGCTAGGATTTTCCTTGCATAGCAGAAAAGACCCCACTCTCATACAGGCCACTTCTAATTTTCCTAGAAGGAAGGTATTTCTTCCAAGACTTGCATGCTGTTGTGAACTACATAATCGTGTCTCACTACAATTTCTTCTTGGGGAATAAGAGAAAAGGTTAGCCATGAACCTGCAAACTGCCATGTATCTCAATTAATTACAGGCTTCAGAACTCGTTTATTGTATCAAGCACTAATGTCTACTCAGGGCCAGCTCTTGATCATAAACAATAGTTAATTTTCCAAAGACTTTTCTGGGATCAGAGTACAGCTGTTAAACTTACTTGCATGTGAACTTTTAACAGTTCATTAGAAATTTCCTGTTCCTTCAGGAGAGAACAAATAGATGCAGATTTTGTTTTATTCAGTTGTCGAAATAATGAAAGAAACAATTCACAAGGAGCAGCAGAAAACCTGAACTCGAGGTTCTGATTTGAAGTTCAGACAGGAATCCTACTCTGTTTGCCATTGGAAAGCTCCTGCTGTGGTCCTGTGTCCACTTTTAAACAGCCCTTACAGGAAGAAACAGGCAAATTTCAGAGTCCAGAGGAAAGCAACACAAGCTATTGATACAAATCATATAAAGAAATGAGAACTGTGTGAAGGTGGTGACAGAATGGAACACTACATGGTAACAGTCCTCAACTATGAAAGGCTACGGCATGACAAGAAGAATAAGCCTGTTCTCCATTTCCAAGGATACTACACCAAGATGCAACAGGATTAAACTTCAGCAAGGAAAGTCCAACCATGCTCTTGGGAAAGGCTCCCTCATGAAAGGATAAGTGAAGCAGTGAAACTGTCTGCCAGAAAAACTGGGGAGTATATGTCCCCAGAGGTTTTTGAGAAGAGCTTGACTATCACAGGTGGAGAGATGAGTAAAGTGACTTCCCAGATCCTGTAATCTGTAGGATTTTCTAATACTCTTGTTGTTAGTTCAAATTCAATATGCTGGGTAACAGCTTTTACTATTTGCCATTACTATACTGCATTTGCATATCTGGAGTCAATAAGCAGTGTACTATTGTATGCTATTTAAAATACACCATCCAAATGGTTTCTCGATTTTGCTGAAGCAGCAACATGGCAGTGATAGGACTTCACTGACATGCAGAGAAAAAGGGAATAAGTAAAATAAACAAAATACCACTCTTAGAGACTGACCTCAAAGAACTTCAATCATGGGGGTTGGTCTCTTCTGCCAGGCAACCAGCAACAGAACAAGGGGACACAGTCTCAAGTTGTGCCGGGGGAAGTATAGGCTGGATGTTAGGAGGAAGTTGTTGCCATAGAGAGTGATTGGCATTGGAATGGGCTGCCGAGGGAGGTGGTGGAGTCACCGTCCCTGGAGGTGTTGAAGAAAAGCCTGGATGAGGCACTTAGTGCCATGGTGTAGCTGACTGGCTAGGGCTGGGTGATAGGTTGGACTGGATGATCTTGGAGGTCTCTTCCAACCTGATTGATTCTATGATTCTATGATTCTAAGCTGTGCCAGAGCCTTCTATGTCAATGGTCTGAAAACTCAGCCCTTTGTTTTGGTTTACTTTATATACACTCTACAAAAGAAGCATTAAAGGAAGCACAAGACAGAAGATAACATATGAGAGCAACAATATCTGGCTCCTTATTTTAAGGGTATTGCATTGGTTAAGCATGATAGTACAGTCAGGGTAGAGCTGAGATTTGCACTTACCACCATGGTCTACCTACATTTCATGTATACAATGCCCCATATGGCATTGTGCTCTATGTGCTTAATTATACATCCTCAATTGTATCTTAGTGAAGCCCACTCTCAGATAGTCATGAAGCTCTTGATATTTACTCTTAAGCTTACTCTTGATATTACTCTTAAGCTTAAGGAAAAGTGTGAAAGAAAAAGAGAACCACTTGTTCTTAAAGGAGGTCCAGGTATGTGTAATGGACCCCCTGAATCCTTTGCCACCTTCCTGATAAATGAACACAAAATAAAGAAACTTTCCATGCTCATACAATAAGGTTTCCTGGACATTGATGGCACTGTGGTCTCTCACATTCCAAACCTAACATTCCAGAGAACACAACATGTTTTATACAGAGATGGGAAATAATCAGTAGAGCCTGTTAATTTAGCATAAAGAAGTAATGAAGAACAAAAATAAGCAAAATAATCATAATAAATAGTAGAGGTAGCATCAGTGCTGCAGCTATGGCCTCCTTCCACACCTCTCCCACTGTAGGTAAACCAGAGCTCACAAACTTTTCCCCAACATTCCTTCTTTTGCACACACACACACACACACTTTTTTCCCCCCTTTTTTTACACTTGTTTAAAAATGTCTTTTTCTTTTGATCTAACTGCCATGTCCATACACTTGAGTCATTAAAATATTTATTCCTTCGTTCCATTGTCTTGTGGAGATTCCCTTTATTTCAGTGTGTGGGGATTGGAAGGGATTAATGGGAAAAAAACAAAAAAGGAATAGACCAGCCAAATCTCTTGTGATTCCAGAAGTGGATAATTTCTCTTTATCTCTTCAGCTGTCCCTCACTGAGTTGTCCATTAAAATAAGCACAGTGAACCATTCTCCCTTCTCAAGGTGGTATGCTTTCAAAAAGGGATTTCTTTTTAATCAGCACTAACAATCTATTATGGTCTACGGAGCATGCTCAGAATGAAAGGGATAAATCTTCAAAGTGAAGTATAGAAATCTGCTAACCATTATATGGATTTTGTGGGTGTACCTCCAGCTTGCTACTTTGAAAACTTGCCCCTTTGCCTGTCTTGAACTGACTAAGGAATTTCCAGATCTGATGTGCCATTAGAAATAAAGTACTGGATTGTGCACTAATGGCACTGTTTGAAATTTAAACACACTGGGCTTGCTATACATGAAAAGGGAAATATTTCCAAGGAATGCTTGGAATGTACTCAGCAAGGAAATATATTTAATTATATTGAAACAGAATCCTAACTTTATTAGAGATGACTACCCTTGCTGATAGGAAAGGACAAAGAAGGATTTGAGGAAAGAATTGCATAAATATGGTCTAACGGCATAAGGGCTAAACAAGGTTAAGGAACAGAGGTGCTAAACTTACCATACTTAAGCTGCATTATTCTTTTCATTAGTAGATTAAAAAAAAATCACAACTTTCCATCTCAAGTCATTATGTTGATGGGGCATCTTTGATCTGAAAAAACAGCAATGATCCCAATGGGAAGCCAGAAGTGTTTTTGATTATTATCTGTAAAGTCTAAAATTCCTTAGGTGAAATTCAGTATGAAATGCATCCATGCAATGATGAAGGTGAGTGAATATGTCAACATCTGTGCTTTATTAAAGCTGGACTATTTTTAGTAGGCACTGAACCAGAGAGACCAAATACCCTGATAAAACCAGAAACTCCAGGAAGGGGTCTTTGAAGGTATTTCTTGCTGTCACGTTGCTGAAAAATACAACTTAATGTTATTTTCCTATATGTTTAATATAACCACTTTGCTCCACTACATATCATGAACCAAAACTATCATCTTCAAAAAAATGTACAGGGAATGAGAGATTTCTCTTGCTCACCATGGGCATCAAATGGATCATGAAAATGTGTTTTCCAATGCTGACTAATGACATTTCTAATGAAATGCAGCTTCATTGTCCATACATGTAAATTAAACAATCAGAAATGTACCCCATTGAGATTAATTACTAGGATCTTAGACTTTCAAAGATGTGATTCTATTTTTTTTAATAGTATCTGTGAGTTCTCATGGATTAATACTGTAAAACAAATATTTGTGACTGCAAAATTCAAAGAAACTATACTGATTCTATCATCTGAGCTTCGTTTAGCACAGACTACAGTGCTCCTTCTGCACTAAACTTGGTAGCTAAGGCTAGAGTGTAGCAGATCCAACAGAAGGGTGATCAGTGCTGTTCTGGAGACAATAGTGAAGGATTTCACAAAATGAAAATCCTGCACAAGAGCAGTAGTGAACAGAAAAGCAGGGACTGTGGATGCTGCTGGTTCAGAATAGGTCATACTTCCAATGCAGATGCTCTATGTCAAGAAGAGTGACTATAAATACACCTTCATGAATAGACTGCAATGAGAGATGGAAGGTGTCCAGAGAAGAGTGACAAAGCTGGTGAGGGGCCTGGAACACAAACCCTATGAGGAGAGGCTGAGGGAGCTGGGGTTATTTAGCCTAGAGAAGAGGAGGCTCAGGGCTGACCTCATTGCTGTCTACAACTACCTGAAGGGACATTGTAGCCAGGTGGGGGTTGGCCTCTTCTCCCAGACAACCAGCAACAGAACAAGGGGACACAGTCTCAAGTTGTGCCAGGGGAAGTATAGGCTGGATGTTAGGAGGAAGTTGTTGGCAGAGAGAGTGATTGGCATTGGAATGGGCTGCCCAGGGAGGTGGTGGAGGCACCATCCCTGGGGGTGTTCAAGAAAAGCCTGGCTGAGGCACTTAATGCCATGGTGTAGTTGACTGGCTAGGGCTGGGTGCTAGGTTGGCCTGGATGATCTTGGAGGTCTCTTCCAACCTGGTCGATTCTATGATTCTATGATTTTCTTCATGGCTGAGGAAGCCTCCAGAAATCCTGATCTGTGCATTTTTACTTCAGTTCAATTTCCCTATCTTCATACAGATAAAAATTCAATTTTCATTGTTTGCAAGAGGCTGAAAATTTATGTGCCACAAAAAATACAAAATCCAATAGATCTGGTAGAGACATCCTCTATAAGCTATACAAAGAAGAGACATTGTTTTAAACAAAATAATCCTTTTCTAATTTGTGCTAATTTAATTGGTTATTCATAGCACTCTTCCATGGATTTTCTCATAATTCTTTGGAGGTTGCTTATGAGCCATGCCTAGGGAACTACAGCAGTCATGCAAATTCTGTGAGCCAGAAGATAATTTAAACCAAAGGAGTTACAAAAACAAAATTAAATTACAAATGAATTACAAAAGCATTTTAAGGCTTCACAATTGAATATGGATGTTACAATCTGTCAAGAGGCAAACAGAAAGAAGATTAATTCAGTCTTTCACAGCCCAAGGAGCCTTTGTCCCAAATCTAGCAGATTACTCTGATGATAGCACAAAAGTGTAGAACCAAGCATACAAATGGATTTATAACACTGTCTCTGGATCTTCAAATGAACTTTTACAGAACTGCCAAAGTATTTCCACTAAATTGTTCTTCCTTTTACATGGTTTTATGTTTTGCTAAGAGGACTCTTTGGCCAGGTGAAGGAAATAAAAGATATCTTGATGACTGGTACCAGGCTGCAGCACTTTCCTGGGAAATAGTGGTGCCAGACCTTGTCCCACATGCTGTTGGGCACTGATCTGTATGAGACCCCACAATGATGTCAGGTTGCATGTCCTACATTCTATGCTAGTTCCAGCAGCTATAAAACACTGACAGAAGATATACTTTTTGTTTTTGAAAAATACCATTTTCACTTCAACAGGAAATAAAATTCTTTTCAGTCCCTAGACGTTGCCATAAAAACCTCGTATCTACCCTTTGGCTGAGGTGCTCTGAACTTCTCTTCATCATGGAAATATTTAAATACCATCCAAGAATTAAGGTTCTTAGACCACTCATTTCTCACCCTTCCTCTTTCCCTCCAGTAAAGTCCAGGCTTGACAACGTTTAGTATACAAATTAACCACCACAAATTGCATGCAAGAAGTGGGATGGTGCAAAGATCTTCCATTCTTCATTGCTGTATTTTGCAGCACATTTTAACTAAACGTGACAGCATTATAGCACAGTGTCATGGTCCTGATAAAATAGCCTTCTGCATGAACTGTCTCTGCAGTACATGCATCTTCACTCTGTTCTCCTGACAAAAGGTTGAGCCAGTGGTTAGTTTAATTCCATGACACAACATCAAACAATCTTGAAGCCACTGTATCTGGTTACAAGAACCAATGTTTCCTTTAGCCAGCACAGAGAATCATAGAATCACCCAGGTTGGAAGAGACCTCCAGGATCATCCAGTCCAACCTAGCACCCAGCCCTAGCCAGTCACCTAGACCATGGCACTAAGTGCCTCAGCCAGGCTTTTCTTGAACACCTCCAGGGACGGTGCCTCCACCACCTCCCTGGGCAGCCCATTCCAATGCCAATCACTCTCTCTGGCAAGAACTTCCTCCTAACATCCAGCCTATACTTCCCCTGGCACAACTTGAGACTGTGTCCCCTTGTTCTGTTGCTGCTTGCCTGGCAGAAGAGACCAACCCCCACCTGGTACAACCTCCCTTCAGGTAGTTGTAGACAGCAATGAGGTCCCCCCTGAGCCTCCTCTTCTCCAGGCTAAACAACCCCAGTTCCCTCAGCCTCTCCTCATAGGGTTTGTGTTCCAGGCCCCTCACCAGCTTTGTTGCCCTTTTCTGGACACGTTCCAGCACCTCAACATCTCTCTTGAATTGAAGAGCCCAGAACTGGACAGAATGTAGAAGGCAACAAAGGAAGAAGATTTATCATAGTCTTTAATGTCAGAACTCAACATCTCAGGATTCTCTCAATGCACTTAGTCTAAATACTGCTTGAATATGTATTGATCACTTAGCCACACCATGTAGATTCCAGTCCTCCAAACTGGTTCAATGAAGATATACTTCATTTCCTACCTTCACCTCTAATTGGACATATTTTCACTCATCCATTGAATTCCTGCAATAGGAAACTCCCATGCTCAAAGCTAGACAGGACAACACCAAAGTTCAGGATAGCACATACATGGTTGCCACTCTAGAAAAGGTTCACCTCCAGTTTGCTGTCAGTGCAATCACAACACCAGAATTTTTATTACTTTTTTTTTTTTTGCTTCCTCTCATGTATTTGTATTTCTGAGATTGTCTGCTGCCCTGATACTCCCTTTTCTTTCTCCTGGGCTCTGGTGATTTTCCTCCTTATCTAGGAAGCTGATCCAGAGCTCACTGAGCACAACAGAAGTCTTGAAGACAGGTTCAAGAAGCAAAAGTAGTTACAGTGCGTGTGAGCATTACATTATCTCTTTCCAGTGTGTGTTTCGGTGTGAGATAATGTCTGCTTTTCTTGTTGCAAACATGTTACTATCTTCTATCTCTTAACATACTTACTAAGACCTTGCACATTCCAGCAATATTTTAAGCCAGAAGGTCTTAAAGTACAGGTCACGACACATTGCCTGAGGGTCATAAACCTATTCCTTTTCACGGTATCTGGTCTGCCCCTGAAACAGACTTGCTTAGTCACTTGTCAATAGTCCTCCTCCAATTGCAGCAGCACTCTATAAATCACTGTACTCATTCCTGTGTGTTTACTTTGAAGCAGCGTGGGAATCAGCCCAGAGGATTGTGGGACACATCTAAGAAGGTCAGATAGAAAATAAGCAGCTCTGGAGTCACAGCAAGGAGTGAGGTTAAGGACACCTCATCACAGCAATTAACAAGATAGATGATACTAAAGAGCTCGTGATCCTGAGTCTTCAAGTGTGCAAGGATTACTGAAGGACACAGACAGAGTGAGATATAGGAGAATATGCTGGGAACATTTTCTATGTGAATCTACCCCCAAGTGGCATGAAGGCACAAACCTCATTGAAAGTCCATAAGAACTGTTATCCCTGGTTGTTTTCCAGATTATGGACAAAGAAGGAGAAAATGAAGTCACTTGGAAAACTTTGTCTCTATGCTTATTGTCAAGTGACCAAATTATGAAGTCCCATTGACTCTGACTTAGCAGTGCAGGTAAAAAAAATCCATGTGCAGCATAGATGCACTTCTCTAATTCATCTTGCCATGTTTAGCTGATGATTCCATGTGTACAGATAATTCCCTGAGATGAATGATGATCCTGGACTCTTACATAAAGCTCTTGCATTGTACCACACAGATATGTGGCATGTAGATGCCAACCAGCAATAACTTGGATGTCTTGGGAAGTGGAGAGAAAGAAAGTGATTTCCACTAAAACAGAATAAGATGGATGGAGAAAACAAAGCATGTTAGACTTGAAATTAAGTCATGTCTTTGTGCCTGACATGTCAAACAACTGTAGAGCTGCTTTCACTGGAAGTGTTTTCCTTAGGACTTTGCAACTTGCATAACCTTTTGGTACAAACTGGTAGCAGAAGAAATGCTAGTCACAGATGGTCCTTTGTAGGGTGGTGTGGAAAATGATCTGGTTGAGGTCAGAGAGAAATTAGTACAGGCTTCAGACTGTGTTACTTGATAGCTCTACAGACTTCTTTTTTGAGGACAGATTGTGCTTGAAATGTCTATATGGGAACAACTCAAAAGTGAAAGTCTGTCAACAACACAAGGTTCACAGAGAGAGGTGGCAGCTTTTCTTACACCATTTAATAATTTCCCTTCCTACAAAGGTTTCCTTATTTATATCCCTGGATCATCTTAGCTCCAACACTGCTACTACAACAACAAAATATTTAAATACTTCAATATATAGGAACTGTATCTTTGCTTTAAGTAAAACAGGCCATTGGCAAAATGATGTTTCAAATGTCAAGACTTAGGGCTGTCCTAGACACTGAGTGACAGATGGTCTCTATTAACCCATTCCAATTCCAAAAGGGGGAGAGAAAGGGAATAAGGGAGAGAGACTTAAAATAAAAACAGCTATAATGAAAGTAATAACAAGAAAATGAAACATACACAAATATCTACAAAATGAGCATAGAACCCAACCCATCAGTGGGGTGTCACCATCACCACTGATGCTGTAGGTGAGCCAGACTGGATTTAGCAGCAGATGAGAAATTAATTAAAGAGCTGGATTCTGAAACTAGATTCAGGAACACATGGATAAGGATGAAAGGGAGAATGGACAGAGTTCTCCTTAGATGCTGGCCATTGAAGAAGACAGCTTGACTCTTGTGAGCTTTCAACTTTATACTGAATATGACATACATGGAATGAAATATCATGTTGGTCAGGTTAGGGTCACTGTCCTGTCTGCTCCTTACCACAGGTGTGGGCTTTTACTTTAAGCACCTCAAATGTGGTACACAAGATCTAGCAGTGGCCTTGGTCTGCATACCAATCCTTGGCAGTAACTATAAACATTAGGTGTTATCACTACTAAAAGCAGACATTGTTTGCAAAAATGTTGCTAATTACAGAAAGTGCAATTACTTAGGAGAGCTTATCTGGAAAGCAAAATCAGTGAACAGAATCAGTTCTGTTCCAGCTCAAGCCAGGCCACTAAACAAAAACATCTGCTTTGTCATGGATGCTAGGTAACCCTCAGGAGGTGAGTTTAAAATGCAGTGTGCTGTCTATTGCCAAAAATGAGGATGAAAATGATTTATTAAGTTATTTGGGGCATTTTCATAAGCACCTGTGGGTAGAAAGTTCTCCAGCAGGCCTGATTTTTCTGTGCTGGCTATGGAAAACTCTGTTGGATGGTCACTGCTAATCTTTATAGATACTTGCTGTCTATTTCCTACCCATTGTCATTTGGCTGATTTCAACTGGCAGGGTAAGAATGGACTTGGTAAAACATCCCTTCTTGTGGTGATATTCACTCTGTTTTAACTATCCTTTTCTCTTAGGATTTATGCTGCCATAGGACCACTGCCTACTGCTGATTCTTTTCTGCCTAGTCATGTTGGGAATTGATCTAACAGCAGACTAGTTGTATCTGCCAATATTGTGTAGTTTCCTTCACATGACAAGGACACAGAACCAGAATATCTCTCCATAGGAACATGCTTGGTTATGACAGCCTGATCCAGAGGAAGACCTGAGCTATCTTAAAGGCTTTCTTCTTCCACTCTACTTTAAGATAACATTTGTCAGAGGGAAAAAAAAAAAAGGATCTGATAATTAAATAAGAAATTTGTATTGAGAACTGCAATCCAAAATACCCACATGAGAGTGAAGCTGGCCCAGACACCACATGTGGGTGGCCACCAATACTCACCCCAGCTGAGAGGATTTGGCATAGCTGCATGTTTACACAGTTTACAGCAATGACCCCAGGCAACACCGTGACAAAATACAGCCAAAGCTTTAAGAAAACAAGAAAAAGACAAAAAGCTGGGTTTTAAATTCTTTTGACTCAGTCACTGAAATGCAAAGGCACCTAGTGAATGTGACTGACTGCAGTCTCATCATCACACCAGGGAGAGAGGTCAGTCCTTGTTTTTTGGACCTTGAGGCTAATGCTGTCGTGTATTTGGGAGAAGAAGCCAACCCACACCTGCTTTTAAATAGTTTACACAAGATGATATCATTTGCAGTGACAAGGTTAAGCCACTGGCACATGCAGCCACTGCTTTATCACTAAGATAGCTCCTTTTTTTAGCACAGTGCAGCCCAGAGCCCTAGGATAGCACATAATAACTTGTAACACCCTTTTAAAAATAAAGTCTTTGTAGATGCCAACCACAACAACCTTGAGGCCTGCAGCAACTATTCTGGAGGCTGGGGAGGGGGAGTCTTATTATTTTGGAGACATCTAACAATCTTGCTGCTGGAAAAGTCTGGCCTGGGCAGAAACACTGCTCTCCTGGTTTGAATTTTCCTGAAAATGCTTCTACTGACAAGTAGGAGTATCCAGTTCAGATTTCAAGAGACACTAAAGTAATCAAGAAAGTTATGTGAATCCAGACCCTGCCTTCTGAAGTTTCAAATCCAGGGCATGACTCCTCCTCTGTGGCAAAATTTTCAGATCAGAAACACCTAAGATGTCAGTTCTAAGGCAGTCAAGTGAATGTTGTTCTAAGATGATCCCTTGGTACTGACTACTTACTGGATGTTAATGGAACTGGGTTTGTAATGGAATGAGAGGGTGAATCAAAGGAATAGATCGAACGGTCCTGGCTGTGAGATTTCCTTGCAAATGTCTTGTAAAAAATCATTTCTGTGAAGAAAAATATGGTAAACAGGCAACCTTTTAGTGTCCTTAGCAAGGTAAAGCTGGAGTCGGAGATGTGTGAAAAAGGAGCTTAACCTAACAATTGCATTGACTGCCAAGTTGAGGCAAGCTACTGATTGCTGGCAACAATTCAGCAAGCTAGGAGTTATCTCTATCTCTTTTGGCTTGCCAGGAGGATTACATTTTAACTGTTTCTAGAGCTGGGAAAGGTGTAAAGGAGGTTCTCTTCAGTAAATCGTGATGAAATAGAGCAAAGGATCTCAGTGTAGAAGAGCATCTAGGATTAAGAAAGGGAATTAATTTATTTTTACCTGACAATAATGTATCTGATTGAAGATATTGAAGACTTCTAACTCCTATTACTATTAGATTGGTTTTATGTTGTTTCAAATTAGTTTGGCACCAACTGGACATTTTTTTGCAAAATTCCTTACCTACACAGAATCCTCTAGTGCAGTTATTTACTGTACTCCATAGATTTTATTAAATGAGCCAAAGCAGAAGCAGGGCTGGAAAAGAGGCAATTGTTGCATTGATGGTGGGCACAGCTGGTCTTAGGTTAAATTGTTCTTCAAATATGGATGAGGATGTTCTTTATACAAGCTGGAGGAATTAGTGCATGCAAGGTTGACTCCTCTAGTGCTGTATATGGACTGTTCTTTGTGGGCATCCTTAAAGATGGTTCTCAAAACAAGCACTGGTTTTGTTAGTTTTTGACTGATGCCTATCTATCCACTTCTGAGCTAACTTAGGGGTCTCTCTAGTGTAGATATTTGTTAGTACCTCAGACATTTCAATTCCTTTCAACATCTGACCCATCATCATCACTAGTGTGTATCCTTAAGAACACTCAGATGCAATTGATGATCTTATGGCCTTTTACAAGGTGATACACTTTCTAATTAAGAGAATAGCCATAATTAGGTAAGAAACTGAGTTTATCATTAAAGCTAACTGCTCACTCTGTTGTCCATGCAAATTACAGAATGCATTTTGAAAGTGAAAGACTAACTACATTCTACAAATGACTAACCCCAACAGGCTCTTCATATGACTCTGTTCTCCTAAGCATTAATCATTGTGTATTAATCTGCTCCTGATCCCTTCCCCATGCCTATAACTTCTTCTCTTCAGGCACTATTTAATTCAAAGTCATCTCCTGTGTGGAGTGACTTGCTCAGACAGAAATGCATTTGGTGTCAGATGAGCAGCTACAGCCCAAGAGATCTTGGCTGCCAACTTTGGTGTTGAAACTGCTAGACTAAACATTTTATTATTCATTCAGTTGCAGAACAAAATTGAAAAACCCACAAAAGACAAATAAAATGAATTGATGGGCACAAATAATCTTCTCTTCTAGGTGGCTACACTTGAGCTGATGATGGCAGCTACAGGACACCCCTCTCTGACAGCTCTCTTAATGCTGCACAGACTAAAATTCATTAGGCGATCGTGGAGTACTTTGAGATGACAACACTCAAATAATGCCAGTCAGAGCAATATGCTCATTACCAATATTCAGAGTATGGCTTGGGTTGGAAGGGACCTTAAAGATTATCTAGTTCCAAGCTCCTTGCCATGGGCAAGGACACCTCTCAACTAAACTCAGCTGCTCAAGGCCTCATCCAGCCTGGCCTTGAACACCTCTAAGGAGGAGGCATCCGTGACCTGCCTGGGCAACCTGTTCCAATGTCTCATCACCCTGACTGCAAAGAACATCTTTCTAACATCAAGGCTAAATAATCCCACACACTTACTTGACAGGACCTGAATTCTCTGACTATTTCTATCCAAACTTGTTCATCATGGTGGGTCTCCCATAACAGAAGAAACTACAGGACCATCTTTTTTTCCAGAAGTCTAAACCCCAGAACTAGGAGCAGTGCTTCAAATTGACTTCACAGAGGCTCTTCATTGAAGAAACCACATCTGTAAGTAGACTGAATGAACCTGCTTCAAATTCAGTTTATAAACACTCCAGATGTAAACAACAGAAGATTTACAACTTCTTGCATCTATTCAAAACATCCTAACTAAACTGAATAATACTTAAAGGAATGTACTCATCAACATAAGCAGCAATCAAATAGCCAACAGGAAGAGCACTGCTACCAGGGATTAATGAAGGTAAAGAGTTTTAAATCACATGAGTTTCTTCCAAGTGGATGAGACATTTTTTCAAAGATCTTTTTGCTGAGGACTATCTTAATTTGGCTTCATTAAATATTAATTATCCATTCAAAGAAATGCTAATCATTTTTAAGTACAGGTTTATTCCCAAACCTCACAAGAATTTTGCCTTTGAAAGTTTTCCCCATGAAAAAAAAACAAACACATGTTTCAATAAGCCTGTGTCTTCTACCACAAATATATGTGTAAGAAAACCACCAGCACCCTGTTTTGCACAGCACAGCAAGAGGCACAAGTAGAGCACAGCAAGAGGCACAAGTAGGGCACAGCTACAGCCTGGCTGGTCCCAGTAAGTGATCTCCATTCTCCCTCAGTTCCTTGATCAATATGATGGACACTTGTGGAAATATACCCAAACAGCAAACACACTGCACTGAACTCAGAAGCCAAGAGCACACATCTGTTTGAATAGCATGTGACTCCCAGCCAAAACTGCAAAGCTGGGACTGTACAAGATGCTGCACTGCTCAAGATGGGAAACCATTTTCCTGCATTATGCCAAAGGAAGCATCTATAAGATGGGTGTAGAGCCCACCTAAACCAATGCTATCACCTTCTTCCTACAAGCCTCACTGCCTTCTCAGCCCACAGCCTATCTTGTCTGCATAAACTCTTCCACAGCACCCATGGTGACAGTACTCTCAACCCTGTGAAATACACAACTCTTGAAGAAATCTGACAAATATTTTCTGACCTGCTGCACTTGAATCTCTTTGGTTATTTCATTTATTTTTACTGGAAATGAATAAAAAAGCTAGGCTTTGCAGTGAAAATAGGGGAACCCTCAAAGAGCAGAAACCCCAGAAACCTTTGTAATCAACGTAAGGGACACAAAGCTTAAAGTGACAGCTTTCACTGGTGGTAATGAAGGTGAGTACACTGGTGGAAACCTCTCTCAGCAACAGGTGAGTTTTTAAAGTCTCATTAATTCACTTCACTCTGCTCTCCAGATACACAGCCCTGGATGAGAGAAGAGTTGGAGAAGGCAGCACATTTTGCACCAAGAGAAGCTGTTCATCAGTTTCTTATCTTCCATGATCCCATTAACCTATCCATGGTCTTATCTTTTCAAAACATCTGGAGGTTAAGGTAAGCCAGTTATTTTCTCCCAGACAGAAGAAGTAGCTTGCCAGACCCAATGAGGATTATCCCATGCAGCTTTAGCTTAGTGTATACTGGGTAAAGCAGGACACTTTTCACCAGGCGTGATGCCTGTAACCCATCTGATACTGACTTTCACCTCTCAGAAGGAAAGTTTCTCTCTACACCAAGCATAGTCTGCCAGGAAAACTGAAACCAAATGACAGCCCCACATCTTCCATGCAAAACATGGGACCTTTTCTATACATTCAATTTACTTCCAATTCATCTTTCCTAAATTCTCAAGTAGGATGAGACTTATGCATACATTTACTGCACAGGCAGTCTTTTCACATGGAGGCCGTGTGAAGACTGTTAGGCATTAGAGGAGCATTCCCACAGGTCCAGCAGCCGAGGCTGCTTTGTGCACTGCTAACATGCATTGCAGCAGCCTCTCTTAGCCAAGGAGATGATCACCTTAAACTTGAGACATACTGACTTTTTCCTCCCTTTTGCATGATGGAGAATTACATAAAACTGGTGAAAAGAAAACAAAAATTTGAAAAATGAGTGAGGCAGAAAATGCCCTGCTGCATTAATGTCCTGCTTCATCCTCCACAAGCAGATTTTGCCTAAAACTCTACACTAGGCAATAAGCCTCATGCAACTTTACCTAGGCAATGAGTCTCCTCTGCAAGCTTTTGTGCTCTGGCAAGAAGATGAAGTGACAGCCCTGATGTGTTCAGTTCTGGGGCCCCCAATTTAGGAAGGACATTGAGATGCTTGAGCATGTCCAGAGAAGGGCGACGAGGCTGGTGAGAGGCCTTGAGCACAGCCCTACGAGGAGAGGCTGAGGGAGCTGGGATTGTTTAGCCTGGAGAAGAGGAGGCTCAGGGGTGACCTCATTGCTGGCTACAACTACCTGAGGGGTGGTTGTGGCCAGGAGGAGGTTGCTCTCTTCTCTCAGGTGGCCAGCACCAGAACGAGAGGACACAGCCTCAGGCTGCGCCAGGGGAAATTTAGGCTGGAGGTGAGGAGAAAGTTCTTCACTGAGAGAGTCATTGGACACTGGAATGGGCTGCCCGGGGAGGTGGTGGAGTCACCATCCCTGGGGCTGTTCAAGGCAGGATTGGACGTGGCACTTGGTGCCATGGTCTAGCCTTGAGCTCTGTGGTAAAGGGTTGGACTTGATGATCTGTGAGGTCTCTTCCAACCTTGATGATACTGTGATACTGTAATCCCTGTTTCTAGGAAAGGAATAGAGGCTGTCCCTTGAATTTGAATTCACTTGGGTTTTTCTGCAAGTTAGTACATGCCCATGGAATCAGCTTCCACCATTTCTGCTGCATGCCTACATTGTTTGACCTTTCCATGCCAAAGTGACAAGATCAGGAAGAGTTTTCACTGTAGACTCACTACATTAATTTTTCTAAGTCCCTCACTATCGTGGTTATATAAACTCTTGAAAAATTAATCTCTTTTCAGCAACTCACAGCCGCTCAGATTTTGACAGAAATGGGAAATTGCAGTTAGAAAAACTAAACCCTGCCTTTGTTTCCTGAACTTTAAACTACAGATTAATTTGGCAGATGTCTGAGCCTCATTAATATTGCTATTGTCTGTCTCTGAATAATAAGCCTGATGGTCACTATGCTCCTTTGAGACATGCATACTTTAATAGTATGCTCACTACCATAACAAAAATTGTAAACCACATTAACAAGACCTTTTTTTTTTTTCACACAGTCATGAAAAATACATTTGAAAGGGAGATTTGTAATGTTTCCAATTGCATGAAAAAATGTAGAAGGAACTGGAAAATACTTAAAATCTGTTGCTAAGGAATTGAATGGCTGAGAGTACTTTCACCTTACTTTACAGGCTCTCTGCATGGTAAAGCTGGTTCAGCTTCCCATGGACCCACTGGCAGTGGGCCTACACCAGGGTGGCTGGACCAGAAGGAGGTCCTGGAGGAGCAGGGCCACAACCAGGTCAGTTCTATATTCTGGTAGTACCTGGCTGCTGCAATGGCTTTGCCAAACCACAAGCTTTTAGGCACAATCTCGAGCATCCCTTATGTTTCTTTTAAATGCTCTGAGCCTTGCTGGCCCATGGCATTTTTTACATGGAAGAACCATCATTTTGTCCTGAAAGTTCACATACATCTTATTCAGACCTGGAGGCTCAGTCCTCATAGAGTGGATTTTTCAGAACCAAATGGGCAAATCTTCTCTTTGCACAATGTGTTTGCACAGCCCATGTGGCAGCATTTCGGCTTGAGGAGCTGATGCTTATTTGTGTCTTGAGTCCAGTAAGTACTGGATTCAAAGGTATGAGGAGGAGGTAGAAGCAGTGACCTCTTGGCAGCTCTCCATACACTATACTTTCATCCTAGAATGGCTTTCCTCTTTTCTCATCTAGCCCTTTGTTCAGGATGACATCTATCACCCAGATTTGGAAATGCAGACCCACACCATGAACCTTTCACATCCTCCTGTTGATGATTCTCTCCTTTTCACCCATCCCAGGCAGACACCCAGCAGCACGCCTGGATTCAGTAGCAGTTTAGTCTCTTGCTCTGCTGAAACCAGACAATTTTTACTTTCAAGTCTCTCAACCAGAGGGACTCAAAATGCATTGACAAAATGCAGTCTATCTTTAGCATCAGCTCAGGACTTTACTAAGGTGAAGGAGGCATGGCTGGAGGAGAAATAAGAGAATTAATGGATCCGGATGTATCTGAAATCTACTCAGAGACTTCATTTGGGAATAAGGCCAGTTCAATCAGTCTGCTTGAAGTTCCCAAAAGATCTCAGGAGGATAAATAAAAGATGACTGATGTAAGACTTTCAGGGCTTTCTGTAGGTAAAGATCCCAGGACACAGCCCCTGCTTTCCTGGCACTTCTATCTCCTCTGATGCTGGTTAAGGTGACAATAATCATTTGAGAAATTGGATGAGCCAGTCAGGAAAAATATAAATCATTGCTCAGGCATGGCTAAATATGTTTCTCTACTATTTCATTCCAATCAAATCTCATAGGATTGCTACTTCTACCACCCAAGCTATCCATGAGCATTACTGGCTGATGTTCCTTTTTCCAGATTCGCTAAAATTCTCATTCTGATTAAGGTTTTTTTTCCATTTTTGTCCTGAAGAGGATTCTATTAATACCTCCTCTCCTTTTTTTTTTTTTTTTTTTTTTTTTTTTGGCAGTCTATTCTGAAATGCTAAATCCTTATTTCCTCAGCAGGGGTATAATATCTCCTCTTATTAAAAATACTGAAACACAAGCTTACCCAGAGGTGTGTTTTATTTGACATGAAGAGATTCAGTAAAAATGCTTCCCTGGGACAGCTAAGGTTTCAGCCATCCTGCAAGGATTTGGCAAATGTTTCACATGTTCTGCTGGACTCTCTGTTTCAGATTTTATTAACCCCTTTCAAAAATGGAAGTTTCCACTCTTTTCAAATGTAGATAGCTGGAAATTTCCAAGTCTTATGTCTGGGTCTATGGCACTAGCAAAGATAAAGACTAAGTCTCTTTTGATTAACTGATGGGAAATGGAGCAAACAAGGATGATTTAAAGCTCTGTTTCTAAAACTGGCTACAGCAGCATTTTACAAACAGACAGTAAGTTTGGTTTCCTAAGAGAAGTGACCACCTAAGTGTTCACATCATCAGCCAGTAGTGCTGTGGAGTTTTGCTGTGAAAGGATGGGAGAGAACTGGAACCCCACCTGTAAAAGGTCAATAGAATAAGAAAGAAGCAGCCAAGGGACAAATGTGGTATGACAACAAAGACCCTAACTCTTGAGTGCTCATCAAGAACAAGGTCATGTGCATGGAGGGAAAGAGGAGTAAGCAGATCTCCCACTTGTGTGTGCAAACGGTGTGAACTCTGCACTGTGGCATGGCTATCCAAAAGAAAAGAAGTCCATCACAAAATCAAAGTTCTCCACTGAGAGTCCTTGGCCATCCTTTGATCTCTTGTCACCTCTCAGTGAAGCCCATGTGAGTCTTTCCATTGACTTAGATGGAAACTGGGATGATACTCTAGGTCTAATCTCTTCATCTCACTTTTTGTTTACATCCTTTTAGATTGCTTTGACAGATGTCACATGAAGTTCAACAAGGGCAAGTGTAGTGAGGAGGAATAAACCCATGTGCCAGTAGAGGTTAGGAGTTGACCTGGTGGAAAGCAGCTCTGCAGAGAAGGACTTGGGAGTGCTGGTGGACAGCAAGTTCACCATGAGCCAGCACTGTGCTCTCATGGCCAAGAAGGCCAAAGCTATTCCAAGGTGCATTAGGAAGAGTGTGGCCAGCAGGTCGAGGGAGGTTCTCCTCCCCCACTACTAAACCCTGTTGAGGCCACAGCTGGAATATTGTGTCCATTTCTGGGCTCCCCAGTTCAAGAGGGATAGGGATCTACTCGAGAAAGTCACAAGGATGATTAGGAGACTGGAGTGTATCTCTTACAAAGAAAGGCTGAGAGACCTGGAGCTCTTTAATCTAGAAAAGAGAAGACTGAGAGGGGATCTTACAAAAGCACATAAATACCTAAGGGGTGGTCACAAGGAAGGGGCTGGGCTCTTCTCAGTGGTGGCCAGTGACAAGAAGTAACAGGTACAAACCAGAACACAGGAGGTTACAGTTGAATTTAAGAAGAAACTTCTTGGCTTTGAGGGTGACAGAGCAGTGGAACAGGCTGCCCAGAAAGGTTGTGGAGTTTCTTTCTCTGGAGACTTTCAGATCCTGCCTGGATGCAGTCTTGTGCAACCTGATCTAGGTGGGCATTAGCAGGGGGTTGGACTAGCTGATCTCTAGAGGTCCCTTCCAATTCCTATCATTCTATAATTCCATGTCTGCAGTCTCTCAGATGTAGTTCACCAGGTATTTAACTTTGTACAGAGCAACTTCCCAAGCCATGTTTATTTTTAAACCTTTCTTTGGTATTCCAGGGGAAAAAAAACCTTCTCAATCTCCATGTCTGGTTGATTTTCATTCATCCATCTCTTCCTGGCAGGCACCTGGATGATAGGCTGTGTTTGGATTACTTTGTAAAACTCATAGTTAATGAAGTGAGTATCTGATCATCAGATAGATTTTTCCAACTCGGCCTGAAAGCCTACAACTACTACTCCAAATTCTTATCTGTATGAAAACACTCGAGTCTAATCTAGTAACACAACAGTTTTGGTTGAAGTACAACATGACTGGCTAGGCTAAGCTACTTTTTGTACAAAACAATCACTGTTCTGGCAGGCAGAAAAGACATCAGAATGCGTGTTTCAGTGCTTGCCTAAAGGCAAAAACACCCTGACTCCTGATCAGTGACTTGGAACTCTGACAATTGACCCCAACTTGTGATCCGTGACCATGGTATGTGAAATTTGGCCCAACAGCTGACCCCAAATTTCCAGCAATGACCTTTGATGCCAACCCGCGACACCTGACCACAGGCCATGAACCTGACTCCTGAGGCCCAAACCCTGCTTTGACACCTGGCAAGTGACCTTAGCCTATGACCTTTGACCTCAACCTGTGGCTTTTAATGTCTTATCAATTACCTGTAATTTGACCCAAACTGTGACCTTGGAGGTTTGACTTATGGCATTTGACCCTAACCCCAACCCCAACCATAAATGCTATGGGTACCAAGAAACATCACCAACTAATTATCTGCAAAGAGACTGAGAAGCAAAGGAGCTGTCCGAAATCAAAGAGCAAATTGGTTGAAACCATTTTCCTCTCTCAAATCCATACTCTGCCCCAGGGACCACACACATCAAAGCTTGGATTTTCAGTGTGAGAGCACATTAGTTTTCTATTTAACACCCAAATGGGAAAGTAAGAAAGTCAGATTAAAACATACACCATCTTTCTAAAGAGTCTTTTTGAGTTCCTAGTTGAGTTATTAGTACTTGTGCAGGGTTACAAACACATAATGCAAAAGTGTCTTCAGAAGACAGAGTATTTCCACATGTATGTGGATAAGAGAACAAGTTGTGGTTGACTCTAGCTGACAAAGTTGCACTAATAATGACTAAAACTTTTCCTTTTAGCAGCAATTCACCCTCCCCACTGTGAAGATAGAAGGTGCTCCAAGCCTCGGTTCCCTCATTTGCACTCTTGCCAGGCATAACATACTGCAGAGAAGACAGCAGTTGTGTTATACCAAAGAAAGCAAACTCCCACTAGGCTAAAAGAACAAGACAAAAAAATCCCACTGCAGCTTATGCTTGTTTAGCCATAAGAGGAATGGTGGATTTTTGGCGTCAGCTTCACAAGACCACAGGACCCAGCACGTAACTGCCTGCTGCTGGGAAAGTTTTGCATAGTTTTTAGTTTACTAGTAAAAGACCTGCCACAGCAGACCCAAGTCCTAGTCTTACCTTATCTGCCTGTGGATGAGTGGTGTGGCACTGCATGGGGAAAGCAGAGACAGATGAGGAGTATGGCCCAAAGCTGTGCCTTGCTGTAGCACCTGGTTGCAGATAGGTGGGCAGTTCCCTGCGCCCAGTTGCTCACTGCAGCCTTCGAGATCCAGCTGTGTAGGAGTACACCATCCCAGAGCCCACAAAGTGGACTACCACTAGAACAAAGATGTGCTTGCTGAACTGCTGACAGAGTGCTACACCCACCAAAGCAATTTTCTTTTCATTGGATAGATATCTCTTTCCCAATAGACTCCATCCACCAAACCCTACCCCAATGAAGTCAACAAGAGCTTTGTCAAGAAACTACAAGATACAAGGTTCAGTCTTACAAGGACTCTTCCCAAATCAGTTTGGGAAGTTTCCACATCAGGCCTTGAAGAAGAAGATGACAGGGAGGGAGGTTAGTGCCAATGCACAACATTTATTTCCAGGCAGTGGTTACAATAATATCAGTTAAAACATCTCTGCCCATTCCACCATTAGAAAGTTGGTTCTGCTGCAAGGTGCTATGCAAGCAGGCCACACGCCAACAGGACACTTAAAGATATGCTCAGCTTTAAGGATACAGATAAATCCTCTTGTTGAATGTTATGCTTTCCTGAACTAGAGCCAAAGTGCTCCATCCTTTGCCAGCTCTAAAAGTTAACTTCAAAAAACTCTCTCCTGGTAATGCTAAATAAAGCCCTTCATACACATATGCAAATAGCTCCAGCAGCTATATATATATTATCTCGTCTTTCTACATAGACACGGATGAGTCAATTCAGGATATTCTGTTTCAAGGTCCTTCTATTTAATGCCTACAGTTTACAACTTTGATCCAAGCACTTTGGTGCTCAAAAATAGGAATTCAAACTGAACAGCATCGAGGATTCATTATCCCTAGTAATAGTATTAACCCTATAGCTACAGTACATTGACTTTAACATTTAGCCCCATTTTGTTCTCTGGCTGGCATTTTATGTTTAGGGGTTTAGCCTTCCACCAATTCTCTCATCCAACTGGAAGAGATGCCAAAATGACTTAGAAAGCACTGTCCAAGTTCCATATAGTAAAGCAAACCACAGGAATGGTCTATTAGCATTAAAATTACAGAACCACTCAAACGCATTAGGGATAAACATGCCAGCAGCATGAGTCGAGTGAGCACACCACTGCAACATCACTTTTTAATGGCCAGAGTTCACACATTATATATAAGCCTTTGATTATGTACACCACACAGCATGCCACACTACGTTATTTTTTCAGTGCTGTTCCCTTTCCTCTGTTCACTTCTATTTTATCCCTAAGGATGCACAGCACATTCCAACAAGACAAAGCTATTCAAACTTCTATCCCCAGGCTAAAAGAAGAACCAAGAGCTCTCTGTCTACTTCAATCTACCAAAACAGGAGAGTATTTCATTAATCCTCCAAGTTGGGCACCACTCTGATTTCAACAATTAACCAGACATTTCTCTTATTTTATAGTATTCCAGTCTCTAACTAAATCAACTTTTCTAAACACATTTAATTCTTTCAGATCCAAGCCAAAATTCCATCTTTTTATAGATTTGAAAGAGGGTCCAAAAGCCATTGACAGCATTCCAGTTGCAGATACTCCCCAGTGCCTTTTAAAAATTGTATTGCCAGGTTCATGTATTCTTGACTGCCATTCAAGGGTCGCAGCCAATACCACTACCACTCAGAAGTTTGAGTCCCCAACAGCTGATGAATACACTTGATACCTCTGTGTCCTCAAACTCCTCAACCTGTTGATGTGCACAGAGGTTTAAAAGAGGCATGAGGAACGTCTCTCAAGGGTGTTTCTGTCCACAGAATCAAGATCTTTCTGCCCTAATAAACAGCTTTTTTTCTGTATCTCAGGTGTCTAATCCCACCAGGGGAGCTGGGTGAAGAAACTGTGGAAAATTTGATGCACCAGCATGAATCATATGAGGCCCCAGATTCCATGATGAAAGTGATCTTACAGTTTCATAAAACCCTGGGTTTGGGGCAATTACAGAGCAATTATCTGGAAAGCTGCTTGTATATGTCAGAGAGGTACAGAGTGAGATCTACTGACATCAGCAACAACCCTTCCATCTGTTACAGCGCACTTTGTACTCACACCTGTGATGAAGGGGAAAGCCGTGGGGAGGGATGTTTTGGAGAAGGACCTTTTTTGCCTGTCAGAAGAGGTATTCCTAGATTTTAGTACATTTCCTTCTGTTGCTCAGAGTAGGCCGTTTCTATGCTTCTAGCAGTCTGAAAAGAACGTCCCCTTGTTACATCAGATTCAGCATGGCTTAACAGTATATATCACATTTCCACATAAGGAGCAGCTGCAGCTTCAGAAGGGAAGTTATCAATGCACGATATCTGGCGACACAATTTGCAATGTTTTGCCTATTTGATCCATTTGAAGATTTGAGGAGGGGAAGCATCACCACACAAAGGTCAGACTCATCCAGAAGAGGGAGTGACACTGATAACTGAAGCCTCTATCAGGCTTCTATGGATAAATATGCAAAACAGCTAGCCTGACATTGAAGTCCTTTCCATTCACACTGCATTAGTGTAAGAGTCACCAAGTCCACAGGATTTTCTCTGCACTTTATTTGTCATGAGGAGACTGATGTGAGTCAGACAACCCAGACTTTCTCCTTCCTCTACTGGAAAACATTTATGAACAGACAGCTCTGACTTCTGAGAGACCTCTCTGACTTCTGAGAGAGACAGCTATTCAGTACACATCATATAGGCTATGGATATAAGGAACATTTCTGTCAACATAAAGATGTCTTGCGACTCATTGGGATGAGCAAATGCTGTCCTCCATAACCCTGCAGTTCCAGTGCACATAGCTCACCACATAGTTTCTCAGAGAAACCAAATACCCTCTGCTATTTTCAGTGACACCATAAGCACATGGTGCTGTTTGCCATCTAATTCACTTTCCAGAAAGACTTCCACAGAAGTGTTAGAGCGAAAGGAAAACCTCTCTACAGTTCTTTATTCTACATCCTCGTGGAACACATTTACCTGTATTAAACCCAGACCAAATCTTACTGATGAGTATTTCCAATGATGGTGACTTCACCACCTTACTCAGCAGACTGTCTCTGTGTCCAGTGTTGGGTCTCATTCTTTTTTTTAGTTATGCAGTCAGGAAAACCATATGTGCACAATGACACATGTACAAGTCACTTTTTTTCCTGCTCCAGCCAAAGTACTGCTTTCACCACATTTTACTGAAATATAATAATAAACCCAAGTTCCTGCAGGACAGCATTTCCAAAAAGCTGCCAGCTAGTTAGCTTTACTTCTAAATGTTGAAGATGTATCTCAAAAGACTGCAAATAACAAACATCTCTCCTTTGTTAATGATGTCTTGGAATAGGCAGCAAGAAGTTCAGACGGGTCCAAAAGACTTCCAGATTGCCTAGTCCTAGAAGATGAATCCAATAGAGAAGAAAAACACTGCTTTAGAAGCACAAGTAAGGTCTTAGTGTCCACAGCAGAAAAATAGCAGGAAGCTAGGTGTGTAGAAGCATCAGTAAGAATTGAGACACATCTTTTAGGACATCTATGATTCAAGAAGTGAATCTACAGTAACGTTTTTGAAGTGAAGTCCTTCAAAAGACTTCAAAAGCCCCATGGAGACCAGCCTTCAATGCTGGATGGCCAAGCTGCTCCATCTCTATCATTTTCCTAAGACAGTGAAGCTCTGATTTTATGCAGGGAAGCATGCAGGAGCTGAATGTGTAGGTACCAAGCTACCTGAAAAGAGAGGAAAGCAGTGTGTGCATCACCCAACTCTCAATGTTCATCTCTGTGCTTGTCAAACTGGTTACCACTTGCCCTTTCAGTAAGATACATTGCTCTATGAGACTGGTCCAGCACATAAAACATTCAGAAGCTTCAGCTCTCCCTCTCTAGGGATCACTTGGCTTCTAACATTTTAAGACCTCAAAGGCATTAGCCTGCTCACTTCATGCTTAAAGAGAGGCAATGTGGGTTTTTTTTTCCTCTTAACACCACATGGTCAGCTGAAGGCTTGTAAAGTTAGCATTAAATTGAGCCAATCTATTTTGTATAACTTTCCTTTATATGTGTTTATCTTAAAAAAAAAAAATCTATGCTTTGTTTCTGCCTTCTTATCAATAGAGAAAAACTCCCAACTCTCTCTGCTTCAAGTCTACTGGTTTTAATTATGAAAGCTTTTATTATTCTTACTGTTCTTCTCTGCATTCTCTCTCAGTTTGTCAGCATTGCTTTCATAACATTTGTGGTTGCAGTGGACCAGCATCACAATAACTCCTGCTTACAGTTTCTTTCTGAAAATACTAGTCCAGATACCTGAACAAGTTGAATATACTGACACATATCTGCTTGCCCAATGCCCAGCTTCAGGAAAGTCAAAGTCATTATGGACACGTTGCCCCAGCTATGTGAACCAACAGAAGGTCAGTTCCATGTATGTCAGCCTTTTGGGCAGCCTTCCAGACTGACAGCTTGAGAGAATCCATTGCAAAACAAGCAACAAAGGGAAGACATAGATGTCAGTTAAAGGCTGTGAAATAAAACCCATGCAGCAACTAATGGGTCAGTCAGAGAATTTGTGAACTACTTTATCTCTCAACCACTGCCAGCAAGGGAACCTACACAGATTTCATAAGAACACTTTATGTCCTGGGAGCCTGAAGAGACAGTAGGAAACACACAGCCAAATGAAAACAACAACTTTGGAAAGGATGTCATGAATTAAAACATGGGATAAATAAAATAGTCTTGCAGTTGTATGTCAGGCACAGCTAAGAAGCTTCTGCTTGAAAACCCTTACACTCTTGCCTAGAAAATGTGAAGATAATTTAAAAGAAAAGGTATCACTCTATTGCAGCTATAGTGTTTCAAATACTCAGACAAGGAAAGGTTCAAAAGGTGGCTGAGTAGCTGAGTCACATATTGAGGATGTATAAAAATGTAAGTCTACTTTATTTGGGTCCCAACCTAGGTAGCAACCATATTCCCAAAACTGTGATCACTGAGCAACACAGAAGAAAAACAGAGCCTCGTCAGTACTCTTCTCCTTCCTCATGGTTCTCACAGCAGCTACTCTTTCATACATACCAAGGTCATCAGCATCTAAACAACAGTCCAGGTAAAGGGAAGAGGTACCTTTTAACAAAGACAATTTCCCCTAAAGCCACACTGGTGTCAGTATTTCATCCTTCTATCACCCAGATCTCTCTTTCTTCTGCTTCTTTTATAACTGCTTCCCTGTGTTCAATTTCCTGCAGATGCCTGCAGGAGCGAGGGCAGGAACTGTAACTCTGACTTTCCCTTATTACATTTCATAACGTTCTAACCTGCAAAGGTTAAATGTGGAGAGCTCTGCCTACTAGGAGAGTACGGTGGCAATTGCACCCTTCTGTACGAGGAGAAGAAGGAATGTTTCCTATATGCTGCTCTGGCTCAGTAGCACAGCAGCCCCCAAAACAATTGGTCCACAGACAGAGAAGCAATGTCAGGCTTAGCATAGCTTTGTTGTCTCCTGCAAAGTAGCAGCTCATTTCACTAGGACTGACTCTGGTTCTGCAGACTCTAAAATGCCACAGTAGCTTAGTTTACAGAAGTTGTGGTGAAGACTAGAGCAACTTGGAAATAGCCACTACATGCAATAAGCGTGATTCCACCTCTGCAAACACAGGAGAATTATTTTCCCCACTTCTGAAAACCAAATCTGATAAACCTCCCAAATAAGAGCACAATGATTCAGAAAAAGGCTGGGCCGGTTAATGATACCTTAATTTATTACCAGCAAAATTCCATCACTCACTGGCATGCTAATGAATCCATTTCCCAAATGGTAATACTACATGCTCTTTCATGACCATGAGTTTCTCCCACTCAGCATACTGCAGATTTTAAAAGACCTCTTCATAAGAATGCAACACATACTTGATGGCTGGAGGACATTGGGAACACTTTCTTTACTGAAAGAATAGCATACTAGACAGCAGCCAAGCAGCTTCAGAAAGCCAAGGTTTTATTTAAAGTTGTCATTGCAATTCAGGGTGGTCCCCCATTGCCAAATTTTTGGCATTTTCTCTCAGATTCAGTGTGCTCACAATGTTCTACAGCTCACCAGCAACACAGGAATGGCTATGCAAAGTCACGCTGCTGCTTTGGCATCCTGTTTCTGAAGGAGACAAGGACCAGCTGCTTTCAGGAAATGGCACATAGCTTCTAATGACTTTGCTTTATTTTCAGTACATTTAGCCCAAGTTTCAAACTAATTTAGAAGCAGACTTGTGACCCCTGAGAAGAGCATGCCAAAGCAGAGTCACTGAAGTCACTACAGCTGAGTCAGAAGGCTGCCTGTTTCCATCTGCAGCAGCTCCAGACCCCTCAGAACCATAGGCAATGTCCAACTCCATCACCTCAAAGATGGGGCTGGGCAGCTTGTTCCATGGCATCAAGGGACACTGTAAGGGGCAAGGGAATAGTGGGATGGAAAGTCAGAGGAACTGGAAGGAGTGGGGGCAAGATCTGCAGCTGTGAAGGGTTACTTGTCTCTTTGCCAAGCAGCTCTACTGTCACTTCCCGCTCTTCCTTAGCATCACACTTGGCTCTCCAGGAGACCATAGGGTGACTTGTGCTCTTGGCAGCTACCTTGTCTATGCATCAAGCTGAGTTGGGTTCTGCCACAAGCCAAAAGCCTCTCTCAGTGCCGAAATTTGGCACTCACTCCTGAATTTTATTGCAAAGTCCACATACACATGTAAAACTAGACATCTGCTTCACCAAAGTCAAGCTGAGCCTGCAGTAGCTTGGATAATTTTAGATAAAGGTTTTTAAAAGAATGTTTGCTCTATTTTTTTTTTACTCACCATCTCACATTTTATTTTGTCCTTCAAGCAGTTATGATTAGCCTGTAGAATATTGGCACGGCTTGTTTACCCAGGGTGGCTTCCAGTTTCACACTGACCAAGAGCAATGTTGCTGAGAGCTTGAGCCAAGCCTAATGAAATTACAAAAATAAGAAGAAAGAAAAGATGCATCAGTTCTAATGGGCTTTGCAAAAGGTCTCAGCTCTTTCAAGAGTGAAAGTTCTCCATCCTTACAGTCATAACAGTGGCAGGAGGGCAGCACATCAGTCAAATGGCAAGAAAATGTAGAGACATAGCCTGGGGTATGACCGGAGGATCTCAGCAGGAATTCCCAATACCAGCAGTTAAAACTGAGCTACAGCTCTAGTGTACTGCCTGTCAGTAGAGAAGTTATCACTGTCATGACACTGAAACTATTATCTGAATGAGATTTTAAAGACTGGAGTAGCTTACACAGTACAGGTCCAGTCACTGGGCACAAAGCCTTTTTATTTCCCTCAAGACTGTTTTAGAAAAAACACATTTAATTCCTGTATTTCTTTGCTGGAAAAAAACCCAAACCTTTAAGTCTAAGAGTCTTTGGTGATCACATCACAGATTAGCAGAGGGAAAAGACTTTCTTAATCCTTCTTCCTCATTGTCCCTCTAAAGCTGTAGTAGAAGTCCCTCCTTCATCGACTATCTCCATGGAAGGCAGTCAATGGGATATCCCAGACACAAGAACTCTAAGCAGGTTTTGCATCTTATTAGAAAGGTAAAAAAAAACTCAGAAGAGTCTGAGCATTCCCTGCACTGGTCTGCTGCCCATAGAAACCAATCAACTTGTGTGCACACCTAATGCAGGTCCCGTTCGCTTCTCCCTGTACCTCAGTATCTCGGGAATCATCCCAGCTGTCACAATGGGACTGCACATGTGTGAGACAAGGCTTACACTGCCCACATTTTAACAAAGGGGAAATCTCCATTTTTCTGCCAGTTTTGGCCTTTAACATGAGTTACCACATTTCACTCACTTTTCTGCTGGGGAACATTGTCTAATGCTATCTGTCCTGCACAGGTGCATGTAATCAAAGCTAAGCATACTACAGTGTACCACTGGGCAGCACAGCTAATGTCTGTCTCAGCCCAGCAGGAAAACCAAATCCATAGCATCTTCCTCTAGCAGAGCTGGCTGTGTTGAACTTCTGGGTTTCTTTGATGCACTGCAAATGCACTCTAAGTCAAGCCCTGTACAGCTGACGACTGATGGTGTGATGTGATTAAGTAATGGCAAATCTTTAAAGTGCTCTGGGATGCACAGCACTCAGTATGCATAAATCACCCTGAAAAGCACCTGGAGCAAAGCCTGTGACTGGCAGCACATGATTCTGAAATGTACCTGAAGTGCTCAGGAAGGATTCAGAGTGGCACAACTCTCCCTACACCGAAACAAGCACATCAAAGCTCTGTATGCTTGCCCACCCACTCCCCTCAATAGCTTTAGAATACACCTAGACAAATTATACACTTTGCACTTAGTCTGTGCTGATGCAGAGAGAACAGTTTTCTGGAATTCTTTTTTTCATTACTATGAAAGTATCATCTCAAATAATGCATTCATTTTTTTTTCTGGTTTGGAGTGTGGAATTCTCCTGCTGCCATATATTTTTTTTTCTTTTTCACTACCACAAAATATATCCAGCAAACCAGACTGAATTAATCAGATGCTGGAGGTGACAAGAAGTGTCAAAAGGAGGAACACTCCAGGGGCTACCAAGAAGAGCTGAGTGGGTCAAAGAGCCAGGACTGTCATGTTTTCTTGCTTCAGGATGCCATTTCAAACCTAACCCAAATTAAGAACGAGCCTTAAAGAACTGTCTGTGAGAAATGAACTGGCAATGTGTGGTACTTAATAGTGGGGAGGTGACTACAGCACCCAGTACATGACAGTTCACTTTGATGTGTAATGCCTCTATCCTCCAGCAGATAAAAATGGGTCTGCCCCTGAAACACCACACTCATGAGCACATCTGGTTTTTTCCCCAATTCTCTGCTACCATGCTGCTGACCTGATTAATGAACCCACTGGTCCTGATGTACCAGGGCATTTCCTAAGGAAGTGCCACTACAAGGTAAGACAGAACAACCACAGTACTACCTCTCTTCTAAAACACAACAGCCTGACCAATCACTGGGTTGTACTAAGGACCACAGAACCCAAAAATGAATGTGTCACTTTGGAATAGGGACAATTCCTAAATAGCACTCAGGTCCACACACAAGAAGAGGACAACAACATTATTTTTGTCCCTTCCCTACCCCTCTGGCAGAAAGGTCACATTTCAGAAGCAGGTATAATTAGTGCAGAGATTTCAAAGGTGAAAAAACAAGCAAACAAACAAACACAACACACAAAACAACAGAGAAATGAAAGCAGAGAAGCCCAAACAAGCCAGCAGAGAGACATAGCATGCAGACGTTAGTGGAGGACAGGCTAGCCAGAAACAGCACTCTGCCAGGTTGCCATGCAGGGCTGCCACAGAAGTGGGGATGGGGCATCAAGAGTGGGTCTGTACAGTCTGGTCCTTCACTGAGGCATGCAGCCCCAAAGAGCTAATCATGGGATGTAGGGCTGTTAAGAGGGTCCAATCATGACACTGCAAGGGGCAAGCTAGTACCAGATGGGGCCAGAACCAGGGCTGCAATATGGCACCAAGGTGGTCTAGCCAAGAGACAAGGCCATCAAGAAGCCAGTGCAGAAGCAATCTTAGAGCCCTGGGCTAGCTTGAAACTGGCTGCCAAGTCCATGGTGTGGGTGGAAGGGACCAGGTAAAGCCAGTCCAGATTGTTAAGTGCCCACTAGTGCCCTCCGGGTCCCTCTTGGGTCTTTTTTTGTTGTTGCTTCTGACTGTAGTAACTAGACTCCAGTGCATGTTTCACCAGCAGGCCATGCCTCAGACAAGCAGATATACATCCTTTCAGGCTGACCACCCTCTGATTGTAGTGAGGCTGCTTCAAAGGAACTGATCTTGCCCTAGGAGACAGATCTTTCTTTGTTCTCCACAGCAAAAAATCAATTCTGCCTGACATTTCAGCCCCCGGAGGAGAGGGAAACATGGGTTGTAAAGGAAATATTGACTGTGCACTGAACATACTTCACTGGCTTCTTGGGAAATGTAACTTTGCTGGTTCACAGCATGTGGGATCAGCAGCCAGATTAAATAAGGTCCAGTTCAGACTCCACTTTGACTATATACTACATGACCTGAGATATTTTGGGGACATGGTTTAGTAGGCATGGTGGACTTGATAACCTTGATCCCATATTTACTTCTGGCCAGCCTTTCAAGTGGAGCTTCCTGTTCTTGCATTCCTTCATCAGGAACCTTAACTGGAGACAGCATATGATGCCAGCATCAGAGGCTCAGGCCTCAGCTGGGCTCAATTACATTTGCATCTCTGATGGTCAGGCTCATTGGACACTGAAATTAGTACAGCCCACTGCTTGCCAGCCTAAAAATTTGAAGTCTTCTTATAGAAAGCATGTAATATAGTGAACTCTAATTTTCTCATGCTGTGGGTGATCAGATAAGTAAAGAAGCTCTAATCTTCATGAGTAACTTTGCTTTTACACTTGAATCTTCCTGAGAGCTTTTCGTTCTAGCTATGTTGTTTCTTCTTCCACTGAGTAATCTTAATAGAATATTCTTTGTAATGTTGTCATGCCCAGACTGTATTGAGAAAGTCGACGGTGCACATGGTCATTTCTCCCCCCCCTTCCCCCGCAGCAGCCCCATTGTCTCTTGGTCATGGAGTCAGTCATCAGCAAGTTTGCAGATGACACCAAGCTGGGGGCAGATGTGACTGGGTTGGAGGGCAGAAGGGCTCTGCAGCGGGACCTTGACCACCTGGACAGATGGGCAGAGTCCAATGGGATGGCATTCAATAGCTCCAAGTGCAGGGTGCTGCACTTTGGCCACAGCAACCCCATGCAGAGATACAGGCTGGGGTCAGAGTGGCTGGAGAGCAGCCAGACAGAGAGGGATCTGGGGGTGCTGATTGATACCCACCTGAACATGAGCCAGCAGTGTGCCCAGGTGGCCAAGAGAGCCAGTGGCATCCTGGCCTGCATCAGGAATGGTGTGGTCAGCAGGAGCAGGGAGGTCATTCTGCCCCTGTACTCCGCACTGCTTAGACCACACCTTGAGTACTGTGTTCAGTTCTGGGCCCCCCAGTTTAGGAGGGACATTGAGATGCTTGAGCGTGTCCAGAGAAGGGCGATGAGGCTGGGGAGAGGCCTTGAGCACAGCCCTACGAGGAGAGGCTGAGGGAGCTGGGATTGGTTAGCCTGGAGAAGAGGAGGCTCAGGGGTGACCTTATTGCTGTCTACAACTACCTGAGGGGTGGTTGTGGCCAGGAGGAGGTTGCTCTCTTCTCTCAGGTGGCCAGCACCAGAACGAGAGGACACAGCCTCAGGCTGCGCCAGGGGAGATTTAGGCTGGAGGTGAGGAGAAAGTTCTTCACTGAGAGAGTCATTGGACACTGGAATGGGCTGCCCGGGGAGGTGGTGGAGTCGCCGTCCCTGGAGCTGTTCAAGGCAGGGTTGGACGTGGCACTTGGTGCCATGGTCTGGCCTTGAGCTCTGTGGTAAAGGGTTGGACTTGATGATCTGTGAGGTCTCTTCCAACCCTGGTGATGATACCGTGAAATCAGCACGGCGGAGCCGCAGGAGCCACAGGCAGCAGCCAGGCAGGCAGAGGCAGCACTCATCGCTGGGGCAATGCTGCCCTCTGGTGGGCAAGCGGCGCATGAGCAGGCTGCCGCCTTCTGCTTGGGTCACAACAGCATACCCAGGCTGGGATAATTAGTCGCTTTTTCATGTTCACCAAATAAAGTAAAGTTTGTGTTGAAGCGGCAATGGGATAAATATCACTCATACAAGCATACATACATGTACAATCAACAACTGCATGCTCAACAGGAGAGATCAAAAGCAGTTTTTGCCACATTAGAAATATTCACCCTTATACTTCCAGCGTGTTGCTGGTTTGCTTCCCTTACATATACTCACAGAGAGGGAACATTATTCACATTTTCTTTCTTGTCTGGAGGGCTTGCTTTACTTGTTCTAGGAGTCTTCATCTCCTCTTGGCTCCCATCAGTAGGATCAGATCTCTAACTTCCTCCCACCTGGAATCCTGCTCCATCTGGACAGCCTTTGGTTCATGTCCTCCAACAGCTCCCACCACCTATTTGGCTTTCAATATTTTAGCACCGTGTCCTGAGGCAAGGCATCTGGACCTGTCTCACTCTGCTAGTCATTAGCCCTGAGCACCTACAGTGGATTCCAAGGGGGTCAACCTCACAGGTGCCTACCATTACTTGTTCCTGATTATGCAGTTACAGCTGAGTCTGATCACTGAATAAGGCACTTCCCTTTCAAGCACTTCAGCTCTTTCAAGATTTCTATACACCCCCGAAAAAGTCTTCACTTTCCCCCTACTTGTGAGTATCAGGAGATATCCCTGGACATCTGAGAATTTTGCATTTCCTAGCCATTCTCTAGATGAGATACTGCACAGGCAGCGTCCAGGAGAAGCAAAGTTTTCCTTGTCTCCACATAAAAAATCTCATGTCTTTTGTTCCTACCATCACCTCTGCTTTCACTATGCAGGACATATACTTGCAGCCAGTCCTTGTGCAGTGAGGGGGTTTGCAGCATAAGGCTATATCTGATTCCCTTTCCCTGACTAGAAAGCCACTCTGCCACTGTTGTCTCAGTCAAGCTGTCAGCTCTCAAATCCTCTGCTCCATACACTTGAAATATATCCCCTGTAGAAAATGAGTCTTATTAATTTCAATATTCTGAACTCTCACCACCCCCAACCACTGAATTTTAATATTAATATTTGTTCTTACACTGTTGTGGAAGACATTCTAGGAATAACACCAGACAGTAACTTGTTAATAACCAACAAACATTGAAAAAACAAACAGAGAGAGGAATTTCCCCGAGGCCAAATGCCGCTTGGGGTCAATATGCTGCTTGCCCAGTGAAGGACTGAAGCTCCTTCTGCAATAGCAGGAGGCAATAGAAATTACAGAGGCATTAAAGCATTTGCTCACAAATTCTTATTAATTATCAATCACCCTCTGGGGTTACATCACAGCCTATATAAGTGTCCAATCTTCAGGGAACTCTGCCCCTGGACTTTGAGGCTATGGGATCCTCCCGGCTTCAGGGGGAAAGGACAGTCTCTGACCTTGTTCTCCTGGCTTCTTCTGGAAGATCTGTATATATGTCCAGGGACTCTTAGGCAGGACCTCAGGTGCAGAAGGCAGGATGCCGTGCAGGCTCAGCATGGTGTCACACTGGCCACGCAGGCCGATCGCGTGCAGGCAACCCAGGGTCTGCTCCTGGCAACTCACAGCAGTGGAGCTCACCAGGCAACAAGAAGGCAGCAGGCGTGCAATAGGGTGCACGGCTGCACGGGAGACTGAGCTCCACAGAGGCAGGCAATACAGGATCTAGTCCTGGTAGCTCACCACAGTGGCGTGCAGGTGTGCACAGCTGGCTGGGAGCCATGGGAGACTCTGTCTCCATAGAGAAAAGTAGATAGCACAGGCAAATAGCAGCAAAGCAAGCAGGCATGCAGGCAGGTAGGCAAGCACAAGCAAAAGAAGAGCAAAAAGCAAGTTGTTCACCTGTGTGCCTCTATTTATCAAATGTGGGCCGAGATTAATGGCCCCTTGGCCACCACAATGACCAATCAGCTTGGCAGTTAGCCAAAACATACCATAATAGGCAAAATCCACAAGCCTGGACCTTCCAAATATGGGAATCACATGGGCCTTGCACCCAGTGGGCCATAAACTGGGCACATGGGCTTATACAAACACGATACACAGTCAGGGGCCCTGGGCAGGCCAGACTTTATGGCACCAGGCCTATTGTGCCCCTTTTGTCTGTGTTTACCTCTGGTTTGGGCAGAAAAACATGTCCAGGCAAGACAAGGCATGTACAAGCCTATTTGGGGCCTATGGGCCCTCCATGACAGAATGGCATTGACAGGGCTGGTCATCATGAGTGAAAAGGCCTCAGCTGGTGTTCAGCAAGTCATGGTCCTCTGCCCATAGGTCCTGTAATAATGTGTGGGAATGTGCTGGAAACTCTTCTGTCTTTGTAATCTCTGTGAAAGGGCTTCCTCTACCCAAGGGGTCAGCTGTATGCAGGGCAGGAGTTAGGGCCCTGGAGAGAGGACTTCTGGTGCTGGGAAAGTGCAGACCAACTACCTTGTCTGTCGAGCTGGCCTCTCTTCTCGGCTGCGTGGGAGAGGGAGAGACACCGGACTTACACCAGTGTGATGCATAATGGTCAATCCATTTACTGAAGCTAAGTGTGATACCTATAGAGTGGAGTTTGGCAGAGGGGTGTGTACTTTTGATAGGCTTACACAGGCAGAAATGGGCTGGCCACATGCACAGAGGCAGGCCTGACCAACTACCCCCCTTAATCCCCTTTGCAGCAGCTTAGCCACAACATTGCCTGTTCCCAGGGCTGACCAGCCTGCCCTCCTCAAAGCTCAGCTACAGACAGCAGCTTCTCTGCCAGCCTCCTAAGGCCACCCCTCTGCAGCTGTGCCTCCTTATCATAATGACCTAAGTCTGTTCAGTTAGCCTACTCTCCTTATTTTCTCAGACTATTTAGTTCTGTCAATTCTGCTCACAGGATTCAAGATGAAGTCTCACCAGGGCAGAGTAGAGGGGGAGAAGAATCTCCCTTGATCTGCTGGACACACTCTTCCTAATACACCCCAAGATCCCACTGGCCTTCTTGGCCACAAGGGCACTTTGCTGTGCCATGGTTAACTTGCTATCCACCAGGACCTCCAGGTCCCTCTCCACAGGACTGCTTTCCAGCAGATCATGTCCCAGCCTGTGCTGGTGCAGTTTGTTATTCCTCCCCAGATGCAGGACTCTGCACTTGTCCTTGTTGAACTTCATCTGGTTCCTCTGTGCCCAGCTCTCCAGTCTGTCCAGGTTTCGCTGGATGGCCACACAGCCTTCAGCTGTATTAGCCAAGCCTCCCAGCTTGGTGTCATCAGCAAACTTGCTGAGCAGACACTCTGTGCCCTCATCAGTGTCACTGATGAAGATGTTGAACAGGACTGGCCCCAGCACTGATCCCTGAGCGACACCACTGGTCACAGCTCTCCAGCTGGACCTGGCACCATTGATCACCACCCTCTGAACTCTATCTTGCAACCAGTTCCTAACCCACCTCACTGTCCACTCTTCCATCCCACATTTCCTCAGCCTGCTCAATAAAATGTTACAGGAGATGGTGTCAAAGGCCTTGCTAAGGTCAAGGCAGACTACATCCACTGGTTTCCCTGAATCTACCCTTTCAGTTATGGCATCGTAGAATGCTATCAGGTTAGTCAAGCATGACTTCCCCTTGGTAAATCCATGCTGACTACTCCTGATAACCTTCTTCTCTTCCAAGTGCCTTGAGATGCCCTCCAACAGGAGTCACTCCATCGTTTTTCCAGGGATGGAGGTGAGGCTGACTGGTTTATAGTTCCCTGAAACCTCTTTCTTGCCCTTTTTGAAGACTGGAGTGACATTGGCTCTCCTCCAATCCTCAGGCACCTCTCCTGTCTGCCACAATTTGGTGAAGATGATGGAGAGTGGCAGAGTGATAATATCAGCCAGTTCTCTCAGCACCCTTGGGTGCATCTCATCAGGGCCCATGGAATTGTGAATGTTTAATTTGTGTAACTAATCCTAACCCAGTCTGCACTGACCAGTGGGGAGTGTTCCCTCCTCCAGGCTTCCTCTCCTTCATCCAGGGTCTGGAGTCCATAGGGGAGTTCAGACTCAGGTGTAAAGACTGAAGCAAAGAAGGCATTCAGCAACTCTGCCTTCTCTGCACCCTCAGTTATCAAGGCTGCCTCCTTGTTCAGCAGTGCCCCCACACCTTCCCTCTTCCTCCTTTTTCTACTGATGGATTTGAAGAAGCCCTGCTTGTTCTATTTCCTTTGCCAGCTTCAGTTCCAAGAGGGCTCTGGCCTTCCTTGTTGCTTTCCTACAGGCCCTGACTACTTCTCTATAGTTCTCCTAAGTGACCAATCCCTTCTTCCATGAATTGTAAGATTCCTTCTGCCCTGAGATTTCCTTCAGGAGCTCCTTATTCAACCATGCAGGTCTCCTAGCACGTCTACCTGATTTTTTACTCAGGGGAACACACCTAGCTTGGCCTTGGAGGAAGTGGTCTTTAGAAATGAGCCAACTTTCTTGGGCTCCTTTCCCCTCCAGAGCCTTAGCCCATGGGATTTCTGCAAGCATGTCCCTGAAGAGCATAAAGTTAGCTCTGCAGAAGTCCAGGGTTGCAATTCTCTCTGATTCTACCCTTTAGAATACTAAACTCCACCATGTCATGATCACTGTCTCCAAGGCTGTTCCCAACCTTAATGTCCTCTTTATTAGTTAATAGAAGGTCCAGCAGTGCACCTCTCCTTGTTGGTTCCTCCACTGCCTGCATTAAGAAGTTATCATTGATACACTGCAGGAGCCTTTTGGACTGTCTGTGCTTGGCTGTGTGATCTTCCCAGCAAATATCAGGGTGATTGAAGTCTCCCATGAGTACCAAGGAGTTAGCTCTAGAGGCTACCTCCAGCTGTCTGTAGAAGGCCACATCAACATCTTCCTCTTGGTCTGATGGTCTATAGTAGATGCCTACAACAATTTCATATCCTTTTCCACATCCCCTAATTCTTACCCACAAGCTTTCAACCTTGCTGGTCTGTCCTTCCTGAACAGTACATGGCCATCCATGACAAGATTCCAGTCATGGGAGCTGTCCCATGGCAATTATATCATAGTATACCATCAGTGATATAATTATATCATAGTCATTCAGCCTAACACAGATCTCCAGCTCCTCCTGCTTATTCCCCATGCTCCATGCATTGGTGTATAAGCATTTCAGGGAAGGAGTTAGTCCATTAGCTTCCATTCTTGCTGTCTCACCATTCCCAGCCCCTAGCAGTAAGCTCTGCATGTGCTGATTCCTCATTGCTTAATCTCTGTGGTCCATCTCTGCAAGATTTAAAGAGTTCTTGTGTGTCCCCAGTGTGCTGCAGGGTAACAGGCTGAAGGTTCCTGTTAGCCTCCCTCCCTGATATGCCATATCTTGCCTCCTCTCCAGCACACAACTCATTGTTACCTACCTCCCCAGGCCACCAGTGGAGCTGACACATGACAAACAATCAGAGATTATGTTTCTCATGCTTACAAAACCCCCCAAATCTCACTCCCAAGCTATTACTAGATAATAGTAACAGGTTCTGAGGCATTTAGAGAGAAAGACAGAACAAAAAGCTGGCTTGCTAACATGAGTAATGTTTTCCAGCATTTGTAATGAAGTTAAGCTACTGGTAGTTTCTCCATCCAGAAAAGAGTAATTTCCACTGAAGAAGTGCAAGGAGCAGTGTTTCTGCAAACAGTCATCTATCAACATCACTAACATGATCTTGCTTTTCTGCTTCCCTCCAAACCCTGCTCCTCCACTGTCACACACATTGGAAATACAAAATCCTTCCTCTTCAGTGTGTAGAACATGTTAGGGTGGGGGTTCTCAAGCAGAAAAACTTCAGTGCACAGCAGGAAGGAGAGAGAGGGCAGAGAGGAAGGTCCAATCACTTGCTAGACTGTCTGCTGGAGATGTGTGAGCCCTTCACCACAATCACCCAGACTCAGCAGTGGTCTCAAGAGTCTCAGACACATACTCACCACTACAAACTCCTCTCATCTTTCTCTGGAGGAGCACTGAGCCATCATTTGACCAAAAGCCCTTTGCCTGAGCATTCAAGTCTAAAAACTGTTTTTGAAGCGATTCAGCCAAGACTAACAAGGCTGTGGCATAAGGAAGGCTGGAGTTTCTGATTCCCAGCTCTTTGTGTCTAATTTTAACTCTAAAATAAAAACCAAACCCAAGCAGGCAAACAGAGAACCTGCTGAGAAATAATAACTGTGTCCTTTGGCTTACTTTGACAGGTAGCTAGCGTTGAGTAACAGTTAACAACCACAACAAAAACAAAATTAAAAGACAGAGAGAATAAACGAGTGCTTAACTGCTTTTGCAGGCTTGTCATCTGGGTGGTGAGGAAAACTCCCCAGGAATGACTGCCCAACCAAAGCCAGGTGCTGGGCTTTCTTTTCAGGTGTCTCTTAGCCCTTGACATACTTACACTGCTACTTGTGAAGCAGCAAAGGTAACAGACTGCCTTTTTGAGTTTATTTTAACCTGTTCAGAGGCATGATGAAAACTTCTGAGTTGCCAGTAAACTGCAGTAAAAGCAAACTGAAATCATTTGAAATTCATCAAGGTGGCAGCTTGCCATTCCCCCCCCCCTGCATTTTAGACAGAAAGCAGCAATCCGTCGATAATGTTACCCTCTGCAAAACATGACTGCCTTTGGGTAAAGAAGCAGAAGCTTTCAGTAGTTCAAAAGTAAGAGAAAGAGAGAAAAATTACATTTTAAGTGTTGACCTTGCACAGGCAGTAAAGGAAAGCATAATCCTGGGCAAGTAACTGGCCAAAAGCTATGATAAAATGAATAATAAATAGCTGCAACATTTCCAAGGAACACATACTTATTTTTTTCATACATTCCCAATCAGCCACTTTAGCATGTGTCCTGGGAGGGGGGGAAATGTAATATTGATCACACTGTCAGCAGTGTGCCCAGGTGGCCAAGAGAGCCAGTGGCATCCTGGCCTGCATCAGGAATGGTGTGGTCAGCAGGAGCAGGGAGGTCATTCTGCCCCTGTACTCTGCACTGCTTAGACCACACCTTGAGTACTGTGTTCAGTTCTGGGCCCCCCAGTTTAGGAGGGACATTGAGATGCTTGAGCGTGTCCAGAGAAGGGCGATGAGGCTGGGGAGAGGCCTTGAGCACAGCCCTATGAGGAGAGGCTGAGGGAGCTGGGATTGGTTAGCCTGGAGAAGAGGAGGCTCAGGGGAGAAATTATTGCTGTCTACAACTACCTGAAGGGTGGTTGTGGCCAGGAGGAGGTTGCTCTCTTCTCTCAGGTGGCCAGCACCAGAACGAGAGGACACAGCCTCAGGCTGTGCCAGGGGAAATTTAGGCTGGAGGTGAGGAGAAAGTTCTTCACTGAGAGAGTCATTGGACACTGGAATGGGCTGCCCGGGGAGGTGGTGGAGTCGCCGTCCCTGGAGCTGTTCAAGGCAAGGTTGGATGTGGCACTTGGTGCCATGGTCTAGCCTTGAGCTCTGTGGTAAAGGGTTGGACTTGATGATCTGTGAGGTCTCTTCCAACCCTGATGATACTGTGATACTGCAAAAAACGTGTCACAGCAAAAATCTACCAAGAAGCTTAATTCTGGCACTCTTTAATTGTTGAATGTTTGACCAGTTTAGGTTTGTGAGCACGAAAGAGTGACTCTCTTGGTCTTATTTATAGTTTAGTAGTGCTCAAAGTGCATTGGAGGTCATAAAAACATTACAAGATGCAAACATTTATTTTAAGCTATCTTTCTTTTAAGATGGCTTAAGCTTGAGCACACAGAAATGGCTGGTTGCCTTTTTTTCATTGCAGAATAACTGCAGCTTCTGTGGAGAGGCTAGAACAGAGCTATGGTGATTCTCCTTGAAACTGGACAACAGCATGAATTTCATTACAGAAAAACCTTAGGGACGTATTTTTATGGCCTAGAGGAAAATATGAAGTAGCCCAGAGACAATGTTTTTGTAGACTTCATTATCTTTTAGACTTGACCTAAAAGCCCCAAAAGAAGCAAAGTCATTCAAAATAATTTGTCCATAAACAATAACTTGTCACAGGCAGTGGCAAAGTGACAGGTAGTAATGTGTGCACTGTCAGTGCTAAATACTCTGTTAAAAAATAAGCACAAGCTTTGAAGTGATGGATTAATTAATCTGGGCAATTCCCTGGAAAACAGGATAACTGTCACTTCTTTTCAGAATTTGAAGTAAGTGTTTTGAGAAGTAGAAAATTGTTGAATGATGAAGTTATGGATATTATGAAATTAAAATGTAAGATGTTTGTGGCTTCTAAGGAGCAATTGATTGAATGCTAGAGAAAGGAGAGCAGCAAAGGTATGGCATAGAATCATAGAATCAACCAGGTTGGAAGAGACCTCCGAGATCATCCAGTCCAACCTAGCACCCAGCCCTAGCCAGTCAACTACACCATGGCACTAAGTGCCTCATCCAGGCTTTTCTTCAACACCCCCAGGGATGACGACTCCACCACCTCCCTGGGCAGCCCATTTCAATGCCAATCACTCTCTCTGACAACAACTTCCTCCTAACATCCAGCCTGTACTTCCCCCGGCACAACTTGAGACTGTGTCCCCTTGTTCTGTTGCTGGTTGTCTGGGAGAAGAGACCAACTCCCACCTGGCTACAGTCTCCCTTCAGGTAGTTGTAGACAGCAGTGAGGTCTGCCCTGAGCCTCCTCTTCTCCAGGCTAAACAACCCCAGCTCCCTCAGCCTCTCCTCATAGGGTTTGTGTTCCAGGCCCCTCACCAGCTTTGTTGCCCTTCTCTGGACACGTTCCAGCACCTCAACATCTCTCTTGAATTGAGGAGCCCAGAACTGAACACAGTACTCAAGGTGTGGCCTGACCAGTGTTGAGTACAGGAGAAGAATAACCTCTCTCATCCTACTGGCCACACTGTTCCTGATACAGGCCAGGATGCCATTGGCTCTCCTGGCCACCTGGGCACACTGCTGGCTCATCTTCAGCTACTATCTACCAGTACACCCAGGTCCCTTTCTTCCTGGCTGCTCTCCAGCCACTCTGTCCCCTGCCTGTCGTGCTGCTTGGGGTTGTTGTGGCCAAAGTGCAGAGCCCTGCACTTGGCCTTGTTATATCTCCTCCCCTTGGCCTCTGCCCACCCATCAAGCCTGGAAAGGTCCCTCTGCAGGGCTCTCCTACCTTCCACCATATCCACACCTGCTCCTAGCTTGGTGTTATCTGCAAACTTACTGATGATCAACTCAATCCCCTTGTCCAGGTCATCAATAAAGATATTGAACAGGACTGGGCCCAGCACTGATCCTTAGGGCACACCAACAGTGACTGGCTGCCAGCTGGATCTGGCACCATTCACCACCACTCTCTGAGCTCTGCCATCCAGCCAGTTCTTGACCCATATCAGAGTGAATCTGTCCAAGCCATGAGCTGCCAGCTTTGCCAGGAGCTTGTTGTGGCAGATGGTGTCAAAGGCTTTGCTGAAGTCAAGGCTCTTTACAAAGGATGCCTTATGCATTTGTAGTTGTTGGGGGTTTGGGGGGGGTGTTTGTTTTTTTAAAAGCCTTTAGGATTCTCTCTCTTCAGAACATCTTTTAAGTTCTGCCAGAGGGTTCAGGCCTCCAGGAAGCATCACTGCCATCTAGGTCTGCAGGACTCTATCCCTTGAAGGACATTTGAAGAAAATGACTGCTGGCAGTAATGGGAAATTTGCTGTCCCTGATCAAAGCTGCTTCTGGAGGCTGGGCACAGTTTGTGACCTACTTTGGACAAGGATTTATTTCGACATCCCAGGCTGCAGCCTGCCCCTCTGAGGCTGCTGAGAGGGCTTAAGACAGCTGCCAACAGGATAACAATTCCTTTGATTGTCACCAGCACAACCCTGACCACCAGACCTCTTCAGGAGGCACATAAAAGGAAACTCAGTGCAGTCACTTGGGTTTTGCTGCTAAGAGAATGAGGGAAGCAGAAAAACAAATCCAGCACTATGTAAGACTTCAGGCAGCCTCTCCAGCACAGCACTGCTCTGTGCATCGCTCTGCTGTCACTGAGTGGGTATGGCATGGCACTACTGGCCTGGGGAGGACTACTCATAATACATGCTTGGCCACTCAGCAGGTATGAAGCCACCATACCTCAGAGCACCAAAAATACAGTGGGATCAGCAGAGGAAGTATGTGATGACTGTGTCCTTCTGCACCACCATTCAACAAGGTGGTTCTTCAAATCATTGGTAGACACCGTGAAGGTGAACTGCAGAGCCATCTGGCACAGTCGGCTGACAGCAAAGTAGAGGTTTTCACGTTATGATGAGCTACACTCTGTGCCCATCAGTCAGATGCCATGACCTAGAAAACTCATGGAGAAACTGGCTGCTCATAGGCTGGATGGGTGGATGCTTTGCTGGGTGAAAAAGGGGCTAGATGCCCAGACCAGTAGAGATGTGGTGAATGGAGATAAGTTCAGCTGGCAACTGGTCACAAGCAGCGCTCCCCAGGGCTCAGTTTTGGGGGCAGGTCTCTTTAGTATCTTTAGCAGTGATCTGCAAAGGGAGATTGAGAGCACCTTCTTTTATTTTGTAAATGACACTGACCTGGGAAGGAGTATTGAGCTGCTTGATGGTAGGAAGGCTCTACAGAGGGATCTGAACAGGCTGGGTGGATGGGGCAAGGCCAATTGTATGAGATTCAACAAGGCTAAGTGCTAGATCCTGCACTTGGGTCCCAACAACCCCATGCAACACTACAGGCACAGTGGCTGGAAAGTTGCCCAGGAGAGAAAGACCTGGGAGTGTTGATAGACAGCCAGCTGAGTAAGAGCCAGCAGTGTGTTCAGGTGACCAAGAAGGCTGACAGCATTCTGGTCTGTATCAGGAATGGTGTGACAAGTAAGATCAGGGAAGTGATTGTCCCGCTGTACTCGGCACTGGTGAAGTCACACCTTGAGTATCATGTTCAGTTTTGGGGCCCATACTACAAGAAAGATATTTTGGTCCTGGATAAAGTCCAGAAACTGGTGAAGGGCCTGGAGAACAGGTGTTACAAGGAGTGGCTGAGGCAGTTGGGATTGTTTATGCTGAAGAAAAGAGGCTGAGGGGAGACCTTTTCATTCTTTGCAACTACCTGAAAGGAGGTTGTAGAGAGGTGTGAGTCTTTTCTCCCAGATATCAAGTGATAGGACAAGAAGAAATGGCCTCGAATCAATCGGGACAGGTTTAGATTGGATATTAGAAGGACAATATTCACTGAAAGGATTCTCAAACAGTGGAATAGGCTCCCCAGGGAGGTGGCTGAATCATCATCACTGGAGGTGTTTAAAAAATGCACTGGTGTGGTGCTAAGGGACATGGTTTAGTACCAGACCTGGCAGAGTTAAGTAACAGTTGTAGTCAATGGTCTTAAAGGTCTTTTCCAGCAGAAACTCCTCTGTGATTCTAAGAAAGGCATGCATGTACAATTATTCAAGACTGCAACTAGTCTGTGGTGATCCCACTGACAGCAGAAGGCCTAATGCTGCAATTTGTAATGCTGTCTAATACAGATATCTATGACAATCACAGCTCTGATTCCTTATTATCTGGCTTCTTCTGTCACCATTTCAAGCTGCTCCAAAGAGGCTGTACAACATTGCAGTCACCTCTCCAAATAATTTCCATATAATGTTTAATCTTGGTTGCCTATCACTGCTCCAACTGGGATGTGATGGAGACACTTGTACATCATAGTCCATTGATCATAGAATCAACCAGGTTGGAAGAGACCTCCAAGATCATCCAGTCCAACCTAGCACCCAGCCCTAACCAATCAACTAGACCATGGCACTAAGTGCCTCATCCAGGCTTTTCTTGAAGACCCCCAGGGACGGTGCCTCCACCACCTCCCTGGGCAGCCCATTCCAAAGAGCAGTAAATGCTCCTCCTAGAGAACAGTCAGGTAATGTTATTACTGTGTCAACTGAAGTGGAAAAAAAAACAGCTGAGTAGAAAGCATTCAGGATAAAATCTTCAGTGGAACTTACCTGGAATGCTCACCTAAACAAAGAAGCGAGCCTAGCCCTGTGGGTAAAACCCAGTCTATGCAGAATTTCATGCCAGAGAGTGTATTTGAGATAAAAATGGGAAATAGTGTAAGAAGTTTTGAAAATTGTAACAGACTACACATTGTCATAACTAATGTTTTTGCCAGGAATTACTTCAGCCAACAAGAAAAAAAGGAAGGAATAATACAATATTTTTTTAATATCAACAAACAAACAAACTGGAAGGGGGAAACATAAAATATAGTCTAATCTTGGCCAAATTGTTAAAGATTTGGACTAATTTCAAGTGTACATACATGTAAGTGTCTATGACAGAGATAGTCAATAGAATGTATCTTTTTTCCTGTACCTCTGAATGAAAGTTGTCTTTGACCGTGTGCAGGCAAGGAGAGGTTGACTGCTTACCTTGCTGGTCCAGGTGAGAATCTGGATTCCTCTTGAAGTTTGAAGAGGGAAACAGAATGCTGCTTTTTATAGTGCTGCTTTTGGCAAATCATTACCAGAAATAAATGATTTTTTAAAAATTCAAATGCTGATTTCCAGGCTTCTTTACACAGGAAATCTTGGGGCTCCCAAGAAACAACTGCTACACAAGAAAGGATATCTTGAACAAAGATCTTCTAACATTGCTGCACTAAGTTCTCCAACCATTATTCATTCTATTAAAGAGAATTTGGAATTTATAGAAACTCCATCTCCTCTGGCTGGCACAGTTTCCTTATTACAAATTAATTCCCTGCCAAAAATGGTTTGTTTTTAACTGATGATCTAAAGCAGTTCATTTGATAGAGCAGTAAAATAATTTAATCATTTATTTATCAAAGTAACCCACAATTTGGAAGAGGAAAAATAAGTTGGCAACTGGTTTCTTGCAAGCCTTCAAAGATGAAGTACATTGTCCTAATAACCAGGTAGTTGGGGTTCACTCAAGCTGATACTGTTTATATATTAAGATCTAATTAAAGCTTTTAAAGAAAATCCATTGGCTGATTTCCCAAAAGCATACAAAGCTTCAATGGACAAGCCAGGTAGTGGGAAGCCTTCCAAGTCCTTTCCTTACAGTGATATCACTTAAGGAATGCAAACCTAGCTGTGGGAAAATACTCACAACTCAAAGTTATGGTCAGTGTCCAGCAATCTAGAATGCTAAATGTGGCATTAAATATAAGCTGAAAGGTATGAGTTACCTCCTTGATTGTATTTACTTACGCCTGTGGTGTTATGTTTGCATTCTGTCAAATAAGAGTTCAGAAGTGATGCAATGTGGACTTTCTCCAAAGTCTGAATACCTCCTTAACTGCAACAAATAGTCTTAATTTTCCTGCAGTCTGCTGTCCCCCACAAAACAGCTATTGAAAATGGCCTGCCTCCAATTAACATGTCACTCCGAGTCAGAGCCTCACAGGAAGGATCCAGTGAGCTCAGCTTTTGTGAAGCTGAAGCCATCCTGCAGACAACACCAAAATTTGGCCAACATAAAAAGTGGGCAATGAAGGCTAAGAGTGGAATTTAGTACTTCACATTACTGCCATGTTCTGTAATAGGAGAATCAAAGCCCATAAACAAAACCCTGTAAGTAGACTGGTAATTTCCAGAGTATGGGTAAGTGTGAGGTTATCCAAATTAACCACTTGTACAGCCACCCATTAGTTATGAGAAATGTAAAATAGATCACATAAGCCAAAGCTTTGATTCTAACTGTGCTTCTCTGCCCTCTTGCTCCCTTCTCACATGTTCTATAATCTTTCCTTGTACTTTGCCTGTTCATGATTTTTTACATCTTGTGTCTTTTCTCAAAATGCAAACTTTCAAAGTAATGAGAAGTTTCAGTCTGCATAGAAAGACATAAACGGAGGGAATACCAACACGATTTTTTAAGGAGAAGACAGGATATCAGGGCATTAAGCAAGTAAAAGCAAGTTGTTTCCCCAAAAGCTTGCAGTTTCAGATATCTGAGGGTTGCACTGAACTGATAAGCCAAAAGCTCCAGTTCTTTTCAGTCTTAAAACAATCTGGCAGTAGTCTACTTATCACTCTGTTTTCGAGAGATTAGAATGATGGAGAAATAGAGCAGATAATTAATTAAACTATTTCCTTTTTTATGTCATTTTCAGTTGCTAACCCCCTCCTGCCTCTGTCTTTACTGCATAAAATAACCCTCATTTTACTATGTATTTTCTCCCTTTTGGCACACAAAGTCCTTTTCACCCAGGACCAATTCCATGTTCTCTTTCTAAACCTTTTCTCAGAACAGTTGAGCTAATGAGACTTTCACTGCATCTCACAGAATGATCTGTTTCACAAGCATAGTCCTGTCTTAAGCTACAGGTATTATAATGACAACCAGGTAGGTGTCCACTACACAGACATTTCCACAACATGGGTGACAGACATTCTAAGCATTTACAAGAAGATTTCTGCTGTCTCCCATGTTTGAAAGCCATGATAGAAATTGCTTGTGTTATGACAAATCTAAGTTCTGTGGATGGTTGTTGTTAAAACAAGGACTGAATCATTTATCCCAGCCTCAAAAGACTCCCTGCAATACTGGTACACCACTGCTCTATGAAAAGTTTACAGAGCTGTTATTTTCCTGGTCTTTTTCTAAATATATTGCAAACCTAAGTATCTCTAAAACCTACCCTCCTCTAGCATGTTCTTCACAAAGCTAATTCACCTGAAATGTTCAAATTGCTGTCAACAGGAAGCAATGACAATGTACTGCAAATCTCCAAGGAGCTATAACCAGGTAAGAGCTTCTTTTAGTGCGTACACACAAGTGAGGAACTGTAGTAGTCTGCAGTAATTGCCACTTCTGATCACCATGGGAACGAAACAGGGGTTTACTTTGCAGAAAACAGATCAGCAGTGACTCATGGACTGCTCAGGAAGCATGATTATTGAGAGCCACTAGACTTGTGTGGGTGACAGGGAACAACACACTAGTGATGCCATTTCAACCATAGCCCAACAGAGCAGAGACTTCTCTGCTAGACACACAGGACAAAATCAAGTAAAAGTAGCACTGTGCCTTGGTCTTCACTGAAGATACTTTTGTCCTGCTGACTTTCTGCATCTTTAGTCTTGTATGGACCTTTTGCTATGAGAGGGTTTCACTTCTAGTGAAATAAGTGCTAATTGGGCTTACAGTGGGCTCTACCAGGTCCTCTGCAAACCTCTTAGTGACAGATTTACCCCTTGAGTAACACAGGTTTCTATAACACATTCTCTGAACTACACTGTGAAGTGGAAAGCACACACAAGGTGGGCAATAGTTCTCTCTGGACTGCCCAGACACCAAGAAGTCAGGTAAGCTCTACAGTCTGCATTAAGAAGAAAGCAAAATAAATGCATGGTCTCATCAGTGTAATTCAAAGGAGCAGCTGTCTTCAAGGTGAAATATTTTGTACAATGAGGCCAAAATTTGCAATCCAACGAGTTATTTGGATTCTTTTTCAGCTAATCACAAACTGTTGTTTCAAATCCATGCTTTGATACTCCAATGATTTTCAAAATTCAATTGTGTTAATTCAAGCTTAGTATTTCTGGGCTGTCAAAGAACCTTGTATTAGAGGGTCTGAGATTATAAAGCCTGAATCCACTGTCTTTGCTAAACAATTTTCACTGGCTCCTCTGCTCTGGATGGAAAAAGAGTGACAATTTCAAAGGAAATGGTATTACACCCCCAACATCTAAATGTTTCTGCTTTACAAATAGTAATTCAAGATGTTTTGACATCTTTGACATATATTCCTTAATAACAAATCTGCCATTCAATGTGTTCTGTTCTAAATTCTCACATTGAACTATCATTTGAGTGCCTAAATATCCTTCAAGGATGCCATCAAATGCACAGCTGGCAGCTGACATAAAGGTTTCTTTTGTGTTCCTCTTCCTAACAGAAATATCCACAGATTCTAAGTTTTGAAAGAGCAGAAATACTAATTTCTCCATGAAATGTAATATGTTTTTGTTAGCAAAGGCTTAAGAAATGCTGCTTACCACAGAGGAATTTTGATGAGCAGAAAATCAGTGTCCTAAATGGAATTTGACCAAGGCAGAATACAATGTCCTGTCACAATTTCTAGATCTGTGGATCCTTGGGAAAAGAAAAGACAAGAGTCTGCAAATCTAAGACAAGGGCATGGTCCTAGCTCTTCAGTTGGATATGTACAAGCCTACATGGCATAAATTAATATATTGCAGAGGCTCCAGTCAATGACATCTGTCAGTTGATCAGTAAGCTTTAGGTACAGAAAGATGCACAAGAACAAAAATATTAAGAAACCACCATGCTCTCCCACACATTCAGAGGATGAATCATTAAGAGACTGGTTCTGCAAAGTGCTCCACACTTCTCTGCAGCTCTGCACAAGAAAAATTAAGCAATGACACAAACCAAGAAAAATCAACCTTTGCAACTGTACTAACACCAACTGCTAGGAGCTATTTGTTAAAGATCACCTCTTTCCTTCCTCAACCCACACATTGGGGTTCAGATGTCAGCAGCAGAACAAGTGACATTCAGATTTAGCCTTGGCCACCTCTCTGATGATTCCTCCCAGCAACTGAGGGGTGGAAGTGGGCTAATAACTGGAGAAATTACTGGCATCTGTTGTTGCCTTTTTGAGCATTAGCTGACCTATGATCTATCCAAGGATGACTAGTGTTTCTTCTGCTTTGGGAAAGGCAGTCAGGTCAGGCATGGGCCCAATTGCTTTGTACTAAATGAATTAGTGCTATGCAAATCATTGTGGAAACTCTGCTGTGGTAAGCAGGTGGGAAGCAAACCTGCATGCTTATTACTCAGTGGTAACTGAGTTCTCATCAGCTTAGCTTGCAAGAACAGGACTGCAGATGAAGTCTGCAGGCATTCATTCATATTGAGATATTTTAGCACCACCTTGTTCTCTCCAATCTTATTTCATCTCATTTTGAGGTTGCAGGGGTCAAGAATAAGATGCATAATTGTCTTCAGGAGCTAGAAGCCTGAAACCATTGAAAACCCAAGCAGCAGATTCCTAGAGAACAGCAGTAAATAATGTCACAAATATTTCAAAGAGGAAAATAAAGGAATATTTTAAAATACTTGTTTTCACAGGCTTCACAGCAAACAAATTAACAACTATTGTAAAGCCAGAGCTGTAAGTGGTTGTTCACCAGTCTTCATAGATATCAGTGAAATGGATAGCAGTTTCATGGTTCACAGCTTCACTTCTTCACGTTTGAATTTTCTGGTTCACTTTCCTCTTTTAATTTTAAAAGAAGTCACTAATCTATTATGATACATGAACATGGTGTGGGGCTTTTTTGTTGGTTGGTTTCTGATGTGTATGGTATATTTTGTCTATATATGCCTATTAAAAAATTTTTGACTAAAGAGTTATGCAAAAGGCTTGAATAATTTGTGTTCAGCCATATGGAATCTGGTTTAAGTTCTGTAGGAAACCTAGAGTTGTTATAAACTTTATGAATTTGAAAACCTCTCATTCATTATTTAATACAACAATAATATCTCTCAGTCAGTGTATTACAATTTTGCTGGGGTTTGGACATAATTAAGAAGGCTGAGGTGAAGTGAAGAAGAAAAGGGTAATGCTGAGGTCATTCTGATAAGGAGCACAGTTGCAGGGAAGCGGCCTTCGGAAGGCTAGCAGAGAAGCTGTGAAAGTTAGCTGTAGCTGAGCTGCGCGAGGGCGCCTTGAAGGGGGGCAGGCTGATCAGCCCTGGGAACAGCTGAATGTTTCTGTTACAGAACCTATCAAAAGTACACACATCTGTATCGAATCCACTACATAAGTACCACTCTTAGCTTCAATAAACAAATTGACCTTCTATGCATCATATTGGTATAAGCTTGTGTCTTTCTGGTCCCCTGCACAGACTTTGAGGAACCCGGCACAATTTGCCATGCTGGAGATGCCTGGAGAGAGATAGAAAACTCTAATAGTGATCAAAAATTCACTGTAGTTGAGGAAGATGAAGCTCTGTTATCTGTGAAAATAATATCACTTCACATTTGCACTGGAGATTGGACTAGACGGCCTTTGGAGGTCCCTTCCACTCAAGCCATCCTATGATTCTATGATTCCGTGTGATGAAATGTCATTATAATATGACACCAAATGGAAGACATAACATAGTTTGGTTCATCAGTATTTTTCTCCATGTAATGCTTTATAAAAGAGACAAAGTTGAAGAAATTAAAACCAGACATGTAAATATTACGATGAAGTACACTGTTCTTAAATAAATTTCCTTGACAATATCTTCTTAAAAGGTGAAAATTAAACATGAATATTTGTCTCACTGTAGAAAAGTGACAGTAGTAATTACAAAGAACCTAATAGCCTTATGCTTATTTTAACCTAGTCTTAAGTTTTCACAGCAAAAATATTAAAATTTGCAGTATTACCAAAAAGATGTAGACTTGTCAAATATATTACTCTGAAGTAAATTAACAATTAACTTACAGGAACCTACCATAGGTACTGTTAAGTGGACAGTAGTAATGGTTTTCTATAGAAAATCTATCAAAAAATTGTTGGAGAAAATATATGAAGCGTAGTTGATAGCTGATGAAATCTGCAATATGGCCACAGGGAAATAATTTGCAGACCATCAAAGTTAGCTCTTGTGCAGAAACATCCACCGTGAGTTCATTAATTTCCTTTCCACTGGAGAACAGCAGGAGGTTTCCGTAACACAACCATCATAGGAAACATATTCAACGCTGTATTTCGAGCTTTACCCGTAGTTGGAACTTGGAACAGTTTAGGTATTTTGGTGCTCTAATCTCTCTTGCTCTCCGGAAGGCTATGTAAATATAAAACTCTTCAGCACAAAGACAACTCTCTCTAAAGCACTGGCAACTGGTCTTAGTAGACAACTGTTCAAAAAAAAAAAAAAGAAAGGTACAGATTTATGCAGACTGGTAAAGCAATACTGGTAAAGCAGTACAGTAACTCCACAAAAACTAGAGAACTAGGTCATCACTAGAAGCTGAGAGATCTGCAGTTCACAGCCTGCAGAAACACATGCACAGAAAGTCATGGAACTCAGATGACCCTTTGCAGATTTAAAGAGGCTTATGTGTGCAGGTGTTTTTTTCAGCCTGAGGCAGCGGCTAAATCCTGATCTTGCACCTAGGAAGGCAAACTTTACTTTCAACTATTGTGAATAGCAAAAAATGTCAAGTGATTGATTCCACCCAACATTGGGCATTTAAATAAAGCACTTAGACAAGGATCCAATTAATGCAGCCTCTGTTCCTCAACCATGGGTGGAAAGCTGCAACATAACAAAGCAGCTTCAGTCTTGTAGACATCAAGGGTGATAGTGTTGCTAGCTTAGACACCTCAGCCAGGCTACTGAAACTAGGTGTGTTGGCCAGCTGAAGGTCTTCCTGCACATGAACACTCCTAGCAAGTCCATGGAGCTTTAACTATTCACAGGTTTTCAGCCTATGTGTGTCCTGCTTTACTAGGCCCACGTTCAGTACCAGGACCAGACAGAACTGTTTCTGCTGCTCCAGTTATTTTAGGAAAGGGCTTTGCTTCCTATGGAAATTGTTAGCAGCTTTATAATTTCCCCCATTTCACAGGCTAGACATCAAAACAGTTCTGTTTTGAAACTTGTCAATGTTTATTTAGTTCAAATTCTGGATGAAAACTTAGCTTGGTTTATTTTTCTTCACACATGAACTTGTAAATTACTTTTTTTGAGTTTTAAGTTAGAAATAAAGCCTATAAAATTTCACTGTCCTGTTCTGGCCAGCAGAGAATTAAGTCCTCATGGATTCTTCCCTAGCAAGAGGAAAGCTCCAGGATGTTACTCAATGAGAGCCTCACTTTGGTTTTCAAGGCTCTCCTCAAAATTAAGAAGATGTTTTCAAATTGCTAACTACTTATTCCTGGGAATTGCTTTGTCTTTACAGATGCTGATCTACACACTGCTGATAGTACATAGTACTCACAGAGAGAGTACATAGTACTGCTGCAGTATTAGATGTGGTGTGATTGAAGGTGAAAACAAGTACATTTGTTTTTTTTTCATTTCCAAAGGGAGTTTCCTTGCCTCTCAATTCTCACGAAGAAGATGACTTTCTAGTTTATGCCTGCACCACTGAGAACTGGCCCATGGGCCAGCCTTCAGGAGAGTCACATTGCAGATGAAGAAGAGACTAGGTCATTCCCAGCCCACCCAAGAGCAGCACAAGGGGCAGTGCCACCTTCTTTCTGTTCAACAAATAACATGCCAAGCACATGTTAATGAAAACATACTGTACCTCCACCTGTTTGCATCTCAATATGTTTACTTCCTTCTAATCTAATTAGAAAACAAAAGATAAAAGACAGTTAAAACATTGCAACACATTTAGAACATGGTTTTATGAATCATGCAGTAACAGTGCTGCTGTTTCAAAGTCAACTCCTATTTAGGTTGAGAGTGTTCTTCTTCATGACTTTTTTGTTTTGCAGCAAATTCTAGAAGCACCAGTCAGTGACTAAACTCTACTGTACATATGTGACAGCAGCATTTTGTTGTATTGTATCTAAACAGCATTACATGATTTCATAATTATATGTTTATGACAGGTCTATTAAGTACCAATAAACCTAAAGCCTTTTTTCCCACTGTTCAAAAATATCACATGAAAAAGAAACAGTTTCCACTGAGTTTCATATAAGAACAGAAATAAACCTGAAAGCAAGCACTTACTAACTGTTATTACTGGAATAATTCAAGTAAACACCTTCAAAACTAGAATTAGCACCGAGCCTCTGTAAGTGCATCTATCACAGCCTCTTAGTCCTAACAGGCTTTTGTTTTCTTTGAATTTGCAGAGCACTCAGGGTGTTGAGAAGCTGCTCAGAAGACAATGTACCACATTGTCAGTGTCTGCTCTTGGATCCTTCGGCTAAAGTGTGTTAAAAATTAAATAAATGGGAACAATCACTTTAAAGATTATAAATAGCCCCTCTGCCTTAAGAGGCTTCAAGACTATACAGTCTGTCTGAACTAATAATTGATTTTTAAAGGAAATACATCCTACTAGACAAAATTAAACTGAGAAAAAAGGAGAAATGCAATACACAACCTTCCACTACCTTTCGGTGCAGCTTTTGTCTGACTGGAAACCACAGCAGCCGCATCTGATGGCAGGCCAACATACACACCACCATAGTTCCTGATTTGAAGAAACAATTAGAGAGACATCAAAGCTTAATTGCAATGCTTCTCCATGTAGTATTGACATCATACAGCAGCATCACAAACACTATGGATGGTCAGAGCAGAGGGCACTTCTGCATGAGCATCCACAGAGGAGCCTTCCTTTCCCATGACTACAGGAAAACTGTATGTTAAGTACTGTTTGCTTCCCAATACAGCACCAGGCAAAATCCCCTTGAGCCTAGTTCTTACTCTTAAGTGGAATCCAAGCCTGTGAAAGTAGCTATTTAGCATTAAAACTTCCTAATATTCTTCATTAAATCCTCTCTTGTAAAAATAAACCCCACCTGCCCAGCTTCTTTGAGACACTAAATATGTCCAGCTGAGGGCAGAGCCAAATTGACAGTAATGTTTGACACTGGGACCACTGAAGCACCTCACTTCAAACAACACACACCTTTTAAACTGACCTTTGACCACTCCTCATAATAAATAAGACCTTCACAGACCTACTTTGGACCACACTTGGAGAAAACTTAGCAGGAAGGAGCATGAGGATGTCAGGTACTTTCACAGCCCAATACTCTCCACTTTATGCCCTTGCAGTGTACTTTCTGACTCTGAGGCTGGTATGAAAAGCAGAGACTGATGCAGGAAGGTGAAAAACTGGGTGCTTAAGAGCCTCTGGTGTCCCTGGAGCTACTTGCAAGACTCCCATTATGCTGCTCTGCCCTGTTAGGTGCCAAACCAATCACATCTTGTCCCAGGGCTCTGACTTGATTTCTCATTTGTCTGATGACAGAGTCATACTTTATTTGATTTCTAGCCCAATGGAGATCTCCCACAAGTGCTAACACCATCTTCTGTGGTGGGGGTGGTGTGAAGGCACAGCTCACTGGCCCTTGTTGGGCTCAAAACCTACTGCTGTGAGACAATGTGCTCTTCTTGCCACAAAGTTCCTCCACCTCCTCAACTGACTAACTGAGAGGGAACTCACCAATACTGGGCTCCATATGAGGTTTCCTACTCTTTAATTTTTTTTCTTTGTCTCTGCTTTGGTGGTATGGGTGGGAATTAAAAGAAGAAAAGGAAACATGTTCATCCAGCAGCAGAACTAACTGCAGCCTGCTGTAAAGAAAGCCAGCCCCAGTAAAGCACCTACCTCCTTTTGTCATCATCTGATACGGATTCTTCTGCTCTGTAACATCAAAAGATACCAAGCACATTAGCAGGTTGTTTCTTTCAGATACTACCACCTGGGTAGATTGAGGAGCAAGGGAGGAGGGGTTTATTATTGACCCTAGTTGACAATTCAATAAATTACTCATACAGGCAGAAAAAGAGTGGCAATTTTCCAATCTAATGCACAGAAGAAAGAAAACAATTGGGAATAGATGCAGCTTACTTTTCATGACCCCTGACAGGGACACCTGAAAGTAGTTCTGAGAGCTGAAACAGGTAAATTAACACTTTTCTTGAGTGAGTCCCCACACTGCTCCACACTTAACAGAAGCTTTGCACACAGCAGGAACAAGTCTGGGCTGCTATTTCACCAGAAAAGAACTGGAAGAGACTGGGCATCCATGCTTTCCTTTCCACAGCCTTTCCACAGCAGTGTTGTGATTCCTGAAGTCAGAGCTGTTTACAAAGCAAATAACTGTTTACTAATCCTTTACAAATGGGCAGTTACTTTTCTTTTACCTTTAGGGTAAAATCACAGGTTGGTCTAGATCCATAGGGAGTCACTGAGGTTTGACTCCTTGCACAGAAATACCACCCAGAGTAGCTGACCCAGAGCAGAAGGTAATCAGCACCAATGACAGAAAACATGGTATGGAGAAGATAAAAATTGTATTCTTAACTCTCTGAGGGTATGATGCCTGTGCTGCAGTCTCAGTCTGTGCCCTAGCATCAGTCTTCACACAAATCACTCACCCATCTTTGATTAAATATTTGGACTTTGAGCTCTGCTTGCATGGCTGGATATGGATTGGGACAGCAACTGCATTTAAGCTAGGGCTGCAATCTACCAACCTGGTGATAAAAATAGACACAGGATAACCTGGGTGCTGTTAAATACACAGATATCCTTCACTCATTCCTTACAGCCGAAGGCAACTGTAACAGATGCCCAAGAAGGAGTCCTGCACTGCAGCTGCTCAGGGGACCATGACAGACGGCCAGAGTGGTATCTGGGGAAGGCTGCAAAGGGGGCACCATGACCCAAGGAGGACTCTGATGCAAAAATGCTCATGCACAGGCTGTTCACTCACCTGAATGTTCTAACTGAAGGAACAATTCCCTGGAATGAGGGCAATGCAAAGATACTCTCCATCAAGAGCTGATCCATACATTTCTGATCTGCTCCCCAGCCAGTAAAACTGAGAGATGGCCTTTATCCAGCGTTAGGGCTAAATCCATATTGTGGCTTTGAAAGGCACTGCTAAACTACAATCTTGAACAATAATATATTATCTATATTATGTAATTTATTTATTCTGAAAAGTAGGTGTGTCTACTGTTTAATCACCAAGGCTGTATGCCATTACTGATCCAGGATGTCAACGGGATTCTGGCCTGAAGTGCAGAGATCTTCTGGCAAGTCTTAAACACAAGAAAATGCCCCTGCCCTTTAAGCTTCAGTCAGCACTTTCCTGGGAGGGTAGCAAATGCCTTAAAAATACTGTTTCAAGTTGGAAATTATTCTACATTTACCTTCTTTCTACCAATTACCCTTTCTGCATCACCATAGTGAATAAAGGTTTGGGGTAAATATAAGCATGTTGCAATATTGCTAAATTATGCTCACACAGAGCACAGCATTGAGCAGGGCAAACTTCCTCATCTGCTGTATTTGCTTCAATCTTACCACCCAAGAGACTGAGCATCAAGCACCTCACTCTTTTGCCCTCCTGACACTTCTCCCTAGAGGAGCGAGTGCCATTTCAAAAGGCATTCCCCATCTCCTCTAACTCCACGTAGCTTAAGCCACCTTGCAGTCTTCACGCACACAGACAGAAAAGTGCAGAGACAACTTTCCTTGAGGACTGTGAAGCTGATCTGTTCTTATGTGGGCCAGTTCCAGCTGAAGAAAGTGAAAAGCCTGTCTATGTCCGTGTGTAGAAACAAGGGCTGTATTTTTAGCCCAAAAAATGACAACATTTTAAGAACGGGACTTTGGGTGCCAAAAGATCACAAACAATCATTTCTGTTGAAGCAACTGAATGTGTCACAAGATTGATTTTTCTCATAGAGCTGGAAGCATTTTTTATAATCCAGATTAACCATTATTCAGAGACAAGAATCCTTTAAAAGCAATGGCAACTTCACACACAGCTCAAAGCCCCTAAAATGAAGTTGCAAGAGTAAGAATCAATAATGTCCAACAGGAAATTAACGTTGGTGGTTTTTAAAAAGACTGTAGGAGGCAAAAAGGTTATATTCTGCTGTTCTAGAAATGTTTCCTAATGGGGCACCAACGGACCACTGTCATCATTCTCTCACCAAAACATATTATTCAGGTCTATGATTAAGCACATTAGGTTTTTATAAAACATTTTGCTTGCTTTTTTTTTTCCTCTTAGCAGCTACAAATCAAAGTCTAATTTTGCAATACTTTTTCTCTTAAATGTGCAACACAAAATACAGTCCACAGCTCTTGGGCTGGTTGCTGACTGGGTACAATCTGTTGCAGTTCTGTTAGGAAAGAGGAGGTGAGCAGAAACAGGAGGAACATGGAAGTGTGAGAGGGAAAGGAAAGAAACATTCCAGTGATGGCACGTACAAAAGAAGCCATTTCGCATCCGTTTCTGGGAACTGCTTTCTAAGCAGCATGGAAAGGAATGCTGATCCAGTTTATGTATTATGGACATTTCTCATCTCTTGCCTTCACATGCTGTACCTTAAGGCCTTATTTGAAAGGTGCCCACTGATATTGTAAGTTCAAACATCCAGATGCCACCTGGACTTTGTGGAAGATGCTGCCTCTGTGCTCAGACTGTGTGAACATAGGCAGCCTCTGGGAGCAGAACTACAACATTCAACTTTGTGGAAATGAGAATAGAAGGAAGCTTCTTTGGCTTCAGCAGTGTTCCCCTTGCCACATCTCCCAGATATTAGAGAGAGCATGACCAAACAGAAGACCAGTACATCCTTTCTATCTCCCCTTCTACCTCCAGTGCATCTCTAGCTTCTTCTTATATCAGGGATGAATGAAGAACCCAGCACAAAAAATATCTTTAAATATTACTATTAGAGCCCTCCAGGAAGAGCAAGCTAGGATAACTTCTGCACCAGAAACAGACCACAAAGGGAGCTTGTCAGTCTAATATACTTTGTGCTGACTTGCTGCCATGCCCTTGCATCTTCCATTAGATGTTGTTGACACCTACTAGAGAGGCACCAAGAGCATGTATTTCAGCAGGTAGCGCAGGTGAAGCCCTGTGCCAGATCTAGCAGCAGATCCACATAACCACATTCTATTTTCTAGCAAGAACAACTGCTTCTTTTGGTAAGGATTGTTCTGTCCCATGAGATTTCTGTCATCCTTCTAAATCTCAAAAATACTTGTGTTTTAACTGTCAGTTTTTACATCCATCAGCCCTATGTCCATTTGACAGTACAAGAAGCTGCCTTTCTCACGTAGTATTTTAAATATCAAATGGCAGACATTCACATTCATTCATTCCATCCACATTTTTCTTACTGCAGCCTTTATGATTCTGTTCATGCCAAGCACTGCATACACTTTCTAGCTGTTCTTAGTAGTCCCACCAGAAATTAATCACTAAACTTTGCACAAGTGACAGACTACTTCTCCTCAGTTTCATGGCATTTCTTGGGAGCTAGGGCCTGGCATTTCTATTTAATGGATTTCTTCCCAATATTTTGAAACAAGCTTGAACTACTGTGTCCTTCTCTTCCCACTGTTACTAATCTTCTTCTGAATTTAGCCACATTCTGAATATCACAGGCTTTGCATTATTATCTTCTAGCATAGACTTTACCCCTCATGTATATAAGCTTTTCCAGTTAGCAGTGATGTACTGCCCATTATTAGTGTGGCAAAAGCACTGGCTTAGCTTCATCTGCAAATTCACCACTGACTATAGGGCTGGTGTACACAGGGAGAGATCAAGCTGCCAGAGCATACATACTTCTTGCTGTCATTTTGCCCTTATTCTCACAGCACTCTGTGTAGGAAGATCATATCATCATCCCTATCTCACTGATGGAGAAAATCGAGGTCCAGAGGGGATAGCAGATTCCTCAAAGTCACCTGAGGAGGTTCAGAGTAGGATCCAGCCCTCAGTCCCTTCATCCATCTGCTTACTCCAGGAAATGATGGTGCCTTGGCAATGAGTTAGCAGTGAAGAAACAAGAAATCTCTCAAGTTAGAATAACAAGAACCTTCAAAAAGTATTCTGTAAGGACAGGCACACCTAAATGCTTTCTGAACCAGAATCAATATGACTGAAACATGACAAGATAAAAAAAAAGTGGCCTTTTTAAGGAGAATTTTTTAATATTTATCTAATAAAAGTGAAAAAGTATCAAATAAAAGCTTGTATGGATCTATAATGTTAGTTAACACAATTTTTCTTTGTTTGTTTCCATGAAAATAAAAAAAGTTTTCCTGGCATTTTAGTTTCTTTGTAAAAATCTGCCATTAAATACCAGGATGATTGATTTAGGACTTCTCAAGTCATAACTGCCATTCCTCATTAACAGATCTTAGTTTCTAATGTGTAATGAGAAGGCTCAACCATGCTATTACTCACATAGGTTGTTTGGCTGGCTCCACTATACTTATCTGAATGAGTAATAGTTCCAGGACTGACCCTTTCACTTTGTTGAAGTCTGCACTAGTAATTATGGTTTTTTTCTAAGTTACCCTGCTACTGTTTTGGAAGATGACAGATGATCTAAAACTAGTAAGTAGGATGTTCCCACTTTAACTACTAAATCCTGGCCCTAAAAACTCTTACACACAAATGCAGTTCAACATGCACACATAACCTATAAGCACAGAAGAAAAAGCCTACTAAATTAGTAACTTAACAGTGCTTGTCATTTTGCAATTTAAAACTGCCAAAACTCAAAGACAGAAATGCAGGTCTAAGTAATTCACTTAAGTTATCTAAATTGAACATCACCACCAACAAAGACCCTTATATATATTAAAAACAGTGGGTGTGTGTATACAGAAGTGCTGACAGCACGGCTGTTGCGGGCTGTACCAAGAGATTCTTTGTAAGCTTGCCTTCTCTAGTTTATTGTCTGACACTGCAAACCCAGAAAGCAGTCTATATGGGTAACACAGATCTCAAGAGTATCTGTGACAACAGCATTCATCTGCCAAGTGAGACCTGTCATTAGTCCTCAGCCATCCTCTGTAATAGCGCAAACAAGCCTATTGTTAAGCTTTTCTCTCCACTTATCTTACTTGACAACTCTCATTTCTATACCAGGATTCCTCTGTCTAATTAAAGTAGTTATTCTAAATGAAGCAAATAAAACTGAAGAATGTTCCTGCTGCATAACATGAAAATCCTTCCCAGGTCACTCAGTCTCAAACTCTAGTAGCAAACACCAATTATATGAGACAGAAGGCACCAAGACTTCAGGAGCACTTTTTAAATGTTTCCTTTGATAAGAAAATAAATTTATGGCTGAACAAAGCTGTGTCTGAACACATTTGCACCAGCAAATAAAAAATCAGCTGAGAAATGCCCATCTTTTCTGAAAACCAGAAGTTGGCAAGAGGCAACAGGACAGAGGTTAAGACCTTCCACATTTAGAGACAAACAGGATGGGTAGGGCTGCCCTCTGCTACTCAGTGTCAAAGATAAGGGAGATACAGAGAACATTTAGACAAGGTGGGTACTTTGAAAAGAGTATCTGGAGGGGTTACCAAATCTCCTGCAGAGAGGAGAAACTTGCCTCAGTGGCTCTTCAAACCTCTCTCAAGGCTCACTGAAAACGAATGTGGCTGCTTCATACAACATGGTCTTTGGTACCTTACAAGGGAAGAGTAGCCTGAAGCAACAAGACCGCCTCTGGGAGATAACCCCCACAACAGAATCAGAGAAAAGACATTTCTGTTACAGAAACAACAAGGGAAGGGATCTGTAGAAAAGTAAACAAGACATGAAGTTGTTTTATGGAGACGGAAGCTGTCACTAAAGACAATAAACATCTGGTGGTGTTAATTATATGTTAGAGCCAGATGAATCACGTATGACTAAATCTAGCATAAGTCTAGTAACACTGAAGTAAAGGGATACATATTTGAAAGAACAAAGTACTTACACATCTTTAGTAGTCCCTGTGGCACCTAGAATGGAGGGGGGGAAAAGAAGAGAAAAAAAAGAACTGCATGTTTACAAGATACAGCAAGCATTTTTCTACCATTCTGCCCTAAGCAACACAGAAGTAGCAAGAGAAATTTTCTGTTGTCAGAGAACAGGTTTCCCATGATTGTCTAGTTTACCCTGAATGGTTATCTATACTAGCCTTTGAGTACATCACACTTAAATCTGGGCCAGATTCACAGTTGTTAAGATTTATTCCACTTGTGAACTAGTGCCCAGTTGCTCTCCCTAAGGATGAGAGCAATAGAAGATAAAATTCTATGTGCTTCACTTTGGTCAGTCCTGTGGCACTTTTGTCTGGTACCAAGTTGCTTCAACTAACCAAGCAGTTACTCCTGTATGACTGTATATTTTGCCATTTGATTCAGTTGCAGGCTTGGCACTACATGTGTAAAATGCTGCCAGACAAACAAAGTTTTATAAAACAGCTAGACAGAAGTAATATAGGTACTGGGACACAATCCATCCAAAGTCCCAGACATCTGAAGAGTTGAACCATTCCTTAATTCATCTTGCTATTTAACAAAATACCAAAGCAAAACAAAAAAAGCAAAATTACAAAGGCTACTACCTGGCTGCCTCATTGCTGTGATGGATATCTGGTTTTGGGTGACTCAGATGCTTCTTGCTGGGAGAGGATCAGTCACTCAAGTACAAACTCTTTCCTGTTCCTCCCAAGCTATTAATGCCATGTTGCTACTGCTGATATATCATTGAGTAACCAGCAAATTATCTCTTCTATTAATTATACAAGCTGGAGTAGACATTAGAAAACCCTTCCCTTCTCTTTTTGTTCTTTCTCTCAGGACGTAGCTGGAAGAGATTATCTGAGCTCACTCTGAAGGAATAAATTTCCAATTCAAAAGATGTATGTATGTGGAGGTAGGTTGGTGTTTTTCTGCCATGGCACATCATTTCTCAAAAAACACTATCTTTGCTGCTGAAAAATGTCCATCAATAACAAATGCTTTTCATTTCATTCTGGTGTTTAAGAAAATGCTTTCTGCGTCTTTATTTTAAACACAGAGGAAGAAACAGTCCAGCAAGGCCTTCCAGGACTGTCTACCTGAATGGATGGCTTGGATGGCAGGAGACATCTCCTTTTTCAGCTAACTCAAACATAGTATCATTCTAATTGCTATGACTTGACTATCCTCCTTTTTCCCAGCGCCAGCATAGGCTGGACTTGTATAAGGCTGTACACATCTTTTTTGTTTGTACTGCTTCCAGAGTCAGCAGAATCTCAGTGTAGCTATATGTATCAGCAGAAATTCTTAATTAAGCTAGTGGGAGTACCTCTGTGCACAGTAAGTTCATATCCTCACTTCAAAATTTTATTCCACCAGGCAACTTTTTGAGACTTGCTGGCTTTATAAGCATGTCTACATAGTAATACAGATAAACTCTACAAATTACTTGAGCCCAAGTAGATGGCTGGCATTGCAGTGCTGCATGCAAGCTCAATCTGCTACCAAGGCTAGTTCAGAATCAGCTCAGCTAAGCATCTTCAGGGCAAAACCCTACACATCTAGACAGATTCTAGGCATCAGCAACATCTCAGACAAAGTATGTTTTGGAAAGCCTTGCTCCATTGCTGTAGTCAGCAGGACTTTTTTCCTTGAACCTTTTCCTGTTCTGTACCTGTTCTGCACCAGAACCACAACTTTCTTATTTACTCCGCCTAAGCTCACTGCAGGCAAACTCAGTTTCCCCAGAAAGCCTCATGGTCCTTTTTGAGGCCTTTGCTGAGCCTCTGCTGAGTTCAGGCTGATGCCAAAGTGCTTTGGATCCTCACATGAAAAACTAATGCCTTCCTTGCAGGAAGTTTACCAAAAGAATAAAGCATTAAATACCCAACCTGAAACCTTGGCTGAGTGAGTAAAACCTTAGCTGAGTGGTAAAACTACAATGCCATTACATTTCCCAGTGGTGGTACTCAGCTTTGCTTCAATGCCATACCCATCTTCAGTGCATTACAGCGCACACACACACTCACAAAGTTTGTTTTCTATTGTTTGTATAAGCACCCTCACTCCTGTTACTTCACTGACATGTTTCTCTAACTCTTCCATTTAGTGAGCAACATATTCTTTTATTGCTACTCAAGTTCCTCCTGCCAGAAGTTCAGTCAAAGACTCCTGTTTGCTACTAATACATGCATAGTGCACAGCAGCAAGATTTAATGCTCTTGTCACCATGATGTTTTAGATATATGACTTGAGAAAAGCTTCACATATCTGAAAGCTTGTCCATTTGTTCCCACTATATCAGCTTGGCTTATAAAACAGAGGCAGCACTTGATCCTTGTCTCAATCACCTCATGTTGGTTGGTTTTCCAAAACATGTCTGACCTCAGCAACATACAGAGGTAGCCAGATAGCTGCATCCACCAAAATACAGGCAATACTCAATTGTCCTGAATAATCTCTCTGCTCACAACATCTACAGAGCAGGACCATGGGTGCATTTTGGCATTTTAGAGCTGCAAGCGTAAAGTGCAGCCTGCAGAACAAAAGAAGCAGGTTCAGCCATAGAAGGCTCTGGGCCCAAAAGATTACAGAAGGAAAACATCCCATCTAAAGTAGGAACATGTGAATAGTGCAAACAAAGAAAGCCAAGAATGTATCCAAAAGCATCTCCTATTTGTTGAGAGGGGTTTGCACTTTCAAAACACCAGCAGCTTGCTACTGTCAGATCTGCAGGATTTCAAGTAAATGCAGGATGAAGACAAAAGATATTTGAAGGACATTGATAGTCACAGACATTTCTCTGTGCTGAGAAATCAATTATGAGCAAATGTGGAAGGCAAAACCATAAAACATTGTGAGGCAACCACTTACACCAATAAAACTGTGGCTACAAAAATGCCAGTACCTGACTTTCGAGCAGATTACAAGAATTTCCCCATTAATTTTTAATGAACAATATTCTACAATATGTTCTTGCAAATGCTTTAAAATGAGACAAAAAGCAACTGAAAACCTCAAAATCACACACACATGTGTGCAACAGTCAAGATGGTGAGTTTTCTATTGCAGGCTCCTTTCTGATTTGGTCTGAGAGACAGCAATACGTATTGAAGTCCTAACACCAATGAATTTATCCTATTTATACCCCAGTGTAACCAAGGATAAGGATATCAATTTACTTCAAACTGTTTACTTCTATCAGTTGTCAGTCCTGTACTTAGATTTGAACTGGTCAAACATTAATATTGAAAATTAGTTGGATTTTAAATAGAATGACAGAATGATTTCCTGGGCATTCTATCAAACCTGAAGGTAATAAACCTGTTTAAACTTGGTGTGAAAGTTCTCCTTCATCATAATTCAGCTATATTTGAAGCTCTTCACAGACTAAGAGCTTCTCTGTATGTTTAAATAAAGGCAAGACTGTCAGCCCCCACTGAGTGCCAGAACTTAAGGTACTGCCATTGATGCCACAATTGATACAGAAAGGAGAAGGAAGTTTTAAATTAGTAGTGAAGCAACACTAGAATGAAGGGAAATGCCTTCACTCAGAAAAAAAAATACTTAATTTTTGAGGGCATATTTTTAAAAGACCAAAAAAGAAGAGCTATTTTGGAGCTTTTAAAGCATCAGGAAATAACATGTAAAAAGGGTATGTAAAGTGAAGTAAAAAAACATCACCAAACTATTAATTTATTTAAATATTTCTATGGGTAAAGGAAATGTTAAAAGGTAAGTATAATCTATAGTTAACACATAAAATACTAAAGTGATTTAAGAAGGATATGTGTACACCAGTTCACTTGGATAACAGAAGCTGCCATTTCTCAATTGAGGAGCCTTTTCCCAGTGTCTGATGTTCTGCAAGGAAAATTTAAACTCAGTGAGTAATATTGGTGTTCTGGAGTACTGCACCAGAGACAGAAATGTTATTCTAGATCACGTCTATTAGTTTAGATCTTTCAGACCATAGGGCTAATAGCTCCTCTGATGTCATTCTAGCTGTGCAATGGAAGATAATATCATTAAGTTGAACTATCATTACACATATGTCTGCTTAGGAAAATTTGAGATAGGCTACAATAGAAATTTTAGCAGAGTAAGAAAATGGGGATGAGTGTAACACATCTAATATATTCTACAAAGTATGCTACAATATTATCCTTAGTCATATAATATGACAGAACACGTTACAGGTTAATTATGTATTATGTACCTCTAGCTTTGACATTACTGACTGCAGAATAGTCATAACTTTAGCATTAAAGACATAGTCATGCTGCACAAGCCACAAAATTAATTTGTGTTTACACAATATTAATGTCTTCTGGGAATATAGAGTTACACTTTCCTTAAGAGCTCTAGAATTCCAGTTTACAATGGCATGTCTTCTTCTTCCTCTAAAAATTAATTTTGTCTTTATTAGACACACTTTGTAAGGAATACTATATTGGAAAAGAAAATATCACACATCTGACTTCTTTCCTTTATTGCCAGTTGTTGGTTATTGCAACACCGTAGACTGAATAAAGTTATGCCTGACTGACAGTAGCGAGAATGAGAAGAGAAAATGACTTTTTGGAGCTGTATTTCCTTTGGAAAGGTCTATCAGGGCAACAGTAATAATTCCATTACATTAATTTTGTGCTTATAATAACATTGGTTTTATACCTCTGCCAAGCCATTGTGGACTACATCTAAAGATTATGCAAAGGGCTGTCACAAAATGTGTTATGTCACATGTATTATGAGCAACAGTACAGGTAAGGTAAACTACCAAAGGGACTATACCTTCCATAACAATAATTTATGAGTCTACAAGGCAAACTCCATTGAAAATAGCTACCTTTAATGCAACAGTGAACATGATTATTTAAACAAACTTCCAGTTCAACATAATTCACTAAATACTATTGCTGCCAGAGTTTGTTTGTTTGACCTTTATCCATTTGTAGCCTGGTACAAGTTCCACAGAGTGGCCGAATCAACATCAATTGAGAAGCTACCACATTTGGACTAATAACTCCAAATTTTCCTCTAGATTTCTCTGATATTTGCTCTGATTCTCTTACCCAGTAAACATATAGGGCATTCAAACAAGCATTACCCTAGCAATAGGAAACCATGCTGGTCATGCACTGAAACAACTTCCAGGCACAGCAATGAAGGATTCAGCTCTCCCATTGAAGAGAATATACATGTGCAAACAGGACAGATGTAAAAAGAGTGTTTGAAGTTCAAGCAAATTCATACACTGAAATCTCTGTGTATGAGAGAGGCCTCTGAGAGATACATGATACCTAAAACCTAATTTACAATAATTTAACAGAAATCAAGCAAGAAAAAAATGGTAGAAAAGCTTCCCCTTCTCTGTGTGCAGAGTGCAGGGTTCAGAGGGTAAACCAGCAACACTCACAACGTGCAGACATGCACACAGACATGTACAACTTGGAGAAGGCATCACCATTCACACTCAGTGATACGCCCAGTTCTTCAAATCAGAACTAGCATCACTGTAGCGCTGGATACAGTAAATTGAAACAGTAAGGGATGGAGACCCAGTAATTCTAACAAGTTCAGCCACTGTTTTGCTATACATTTTCAAAGGGTCATGAAGCTAACAAGCAAATCTGAGAGACTTAATAGATGTACTGAAACAGGTGGTAATGTTTGCTGGCTGCAGAAGGGATGAAAAATGATAGAGAAATGTTTGTATTTATAGTGATATGGTGAACGTCCAATTACTAATTTCCACACACACACACACATATATATATATATAAAAACTTTTTTTAGGGGGGAGCTGGATGAGCAGAAGAGCACAACAGCACCATTTCCCCAGATCTTATCTCTTTCTAAAATAACAATGAACAAATAAGGGAAGCAGCTGGATGCACCAGCCAGTGGTACACATTAACATGCAAGAAACCTCAATCTTGGAATATCCTCCAACTTCTGCGGCAAGCAGAAGAGAAGAAGTGGCACAATTTCATTTCAGAAGTGGCATTCGTGGCCTTATAGGGAAGCAGAGAGGATAAAGCTTACATCCCCGCCGGGATCCTTACGTGCTGTTCCCGGCCTGGGCTCGCCGTCCCTAGGACAGCTACTGTTGGACCCCTACCACAGCTCGGGAACCAGAAAGCCTTCGGTGCCTCCCATTCGGCCACATCACCTTCTCTCCCCTGGACAGGCGGATGAGCCTCGGGAAAGGACGATGCTCTCGCAAGGGCATCTTCAAACCGAAGGGAAGCATCCCCGCCGGGGGCGTGCCCACTGCCGGCCCCGACCCGCAGACCCCCGACAGGGCTGCCCGCGGGGATGCTCACACCACCGCTCACTCAGCCCAGCACAGCCCAGCCCGGCCCGACCCAGCCCGGCCCCGTGCAGCCACCACCGCCGCCGCCGTCACCCTCACCCTACCTCGCCCGCCCGCGCCGCCGGCTGTGGAGTTGCCGCAGCCCATGGGCGCTGCCCTGGCCGTCACTGCGCCCGGCCGTGCGGAGCGGAGCGGAGCAGAGTGGAGCGGCGCGGAGCGGCGACGGGCAGCAGCCGGCGGCAGGCGGAGCCGGGTGGGAGATAAAAGCCGCGGGGACCTCTCTTCCTCCTCCTCCTCCTCCTCCTCTCCCCACCCATCGCCCGGGAAACCGCCGGCCCCGAGCGCCGCCGCCCGGCCTCAGCCCCGGCCCCTCAGTGCACCTCCCGTCCAGCCCCGAGGATAGCCAGGCCCCCACCTCCCCGGGCTCAACCCGAGCCCCTCGGGCTAGTACTAATAAACCGGAGACAAGGTCCAGCACAGGCGAAAGCTGGCGGGACCGATCCTGACAGGCAGGCAGCATGCTGGGGCGCCCCTGGGCAGCGAAGATGTCCTTTGCCTGATGCATTTCACGGCAGCTCTGGGACACCCCTCATACACCGCCGGGGAATCCGAGTTAGCACAGGTCTAGGCTGCGAACACGACATCTGCTATCAGCAGCATTCAGTTCGTTATTTGGAGTTAAATTTTATTGGTTGCTTTCAGTATTTCTCTTCTTACAGAAATATTATGGTGAAACTGAAGATGCACTGTGCTGGTAACAGCTACAGATTTGCTTTTCCCAAATAATACCAACATCACAAGGTGCAAGATGAATTTGCACAATCTGCAAACAATCTCTTTACTCAGCATTTGTACCATTCTCTAAAAAGAATTTTACTTTTTTTTCCTGCTACCCCCAACTTCTATCTGAACCCAAACAACACAGAGAAGTAAAATTCTCCAAAATCTGCATGGCTTACTATTGCCTACTCCCTTCGAATGACATGGGAGCTGAAACTGAATGGATACAGCCAGATGCAAGCACAAAATGCTCTAGATAGATAGATATTACTGTTACAACCAATCTACTTAAGGACTCATAAAGATGTTTTAGGGGTGTCATATGAATGCCAGTACCAGCATCATATAAGCATATGATCAATAACTGCCTTTACTACTAACAGACCAGGTATAAAAAACTGTTGCTTGTTCTTTCAGCATATAAAAAGAAGAGGAGAGATGAAATGAGATGAGATGAGATGAGATGAGATGAGATGAGATGAGATGAGATGAGATGAGATGAGATGAGATGAGACGAGACGAGACGAGACGAGACATCATGGTTCTCCTGCAGAGTTTCCAAAACAAAACCAAAACCACATATTAAAAAACATAAGCTCCATAAGCAGCAGAGTCAATGACGTCCAAAATCCTGTGGATTTTCACCCTGAGGAGGCACATTTGCTTGGGCTTGCTGATGCCCAACCAGCAGCAAGTACACCTTGAAGCAGGATGGCCACTTGCAGGTTCCTCTTCCTCCAACTGGCCACCTATTTTCATGACATCTGTAGAACCTCAGTATTTTCAGGGTCTTTGCCTCTACCTTCCTGAAATTTTGTTTGAATGTGAGCAATCAAGACTCAAAATTAAACAAGGCAGGGTTAATGGGCACATATGAATGGCCACAAAACTCCTTCACCACCGTCCATGCACACAGGCAGTGAGATTGCATGCATTTTGCTTCAGAAAAAAACATTTTCACAGAGGTTCACATTCACCTCTTGTTGATGCCAATTTGTCTGAAAATCATCTAAGGAAACAATACATCTTCAGGCTAAGCTTTGAAGTACCAAGCACTAGCCCAAAGTGATTTTTTAATGGCAGAGTCAAGAAAGAAGAAAGGGTGACAGGAAAGCAGGTCTGAAAAACATACTGCTTAAGATCCCATACAGTTTTCTAATACAAAACAAACAAGAAGTGTCAGAAACCCACACTGGCCATAGACCCACCACACTGTGGAATAATCTATGAACATGATTTTAATATATAATTTACTGGGGAGGAAAATGTTGGAGTGAGCACAGAAACTAAGCTGTCCCTTCCTGTACTAGAAAAGGCAGCTGGAAGGCAACAGTACCCTGAAGGTGTCTTCACACCAAGCCATTGCCCCAGCCACAAGCAGAAGACAAAGATCTTGTTCAGAAAGCTTCAGTAGTATTAAGGATGGCAGAAGGATCTGTCACTTCCTTCTCTGTGCTCTCACTCTTTTTACAGATTTGGTGTATGGTACACAAACTAAGGACTGCATTGAGTTCAACAATGAAGAAACCTCGGCACACCCATCCAAAGACAGCACTTTGTTCCAGGGGACTTAGGACAAAGGGAATGTGATATATTCCACTATATAGTCTGGGATTGTAATGAGTCAGACCTACCAAACCTTTTAAAAGAATGGCCCAAAGCAAACATTCTCTTTGCCAGCTGCATTGTAAGTGCCTCCTATTTCAAATGAGAAGACACACTTTAGTTTCAACTTTGCCTTCTTCTACACAAACAGACCATTTCACTTTACTACTGAAAATAACTGGTAGCAAAAATACAGTCACATAATCAAGTTAATTAAATGAACACTTTATATTATAGGAAGATATTTAAAACACCAAGTAAAAGCTATGATGATTCCACAACTATAAAAGGTGTCCATTGTGTGGCTGTGGGAAATGCTTCAGAATTTTATATATGGAGAAGTTCTCTACATTGATAAGAAGATTTTCATAAAACCCACTGCATTCTTAACAGAAAGGGTTAAGAAATTTAATTTTGGGGAAAGAAGCCAAATGACAATTGTAACAAAACCCAGAGGACACCAAGAAGGAAGGAAGGAAGGAAGGAAGGAAGGAAGGAAGGAAGGAAGGAAGGAAGGAAGGAAGGAAGGAAGGAAGGAAGGAAGGAAGGAAGGAAGGAAGGAAGGAAGGAAGGAAGGAAGGAAGGAAGGACAAAAAAAATCCCATCCAAGACAAGCCTCCACGTTTCTACAGTATTTTTTAGTAAAGCTTATAGTGTGATAGCACTTGACCATCACAACAGTCTGACCCCAACTCTGCAACGTACCACTCAGATGAATAATGAATTCCTGAATTCCCATCTTTTCTGGTAGCCAGAAAGACAAGAAATAGATGATGAATGAGAGAACAGAGAAGCCAAAGTAGGAAGCAGCTGAATAGGATTATTATTTTTAAAAAAGATGTGCTGACAAGAACATAAAAAAGCTGTATCAGGTCAAAGCTAAGATCCACCTTGCTCAGGACCCTGCCTGGCAGCAACTGAAAGAACACAGGAAACCCATACAGTATGTGTCCTCCCACCCAGACTCTCACATCATCCAGCTTCTGCAGACAATAGCCTGCCTGAGACAAACATGGTGGCTATGTATTTATCAACCTTTCATATGATCCTTTTCTAGGAACTTGTGCTGCCCACTCTTGAACTCATGTAAGACCCTGGTACCCAAAGCATCCTGTGTCCCACTTCTCAGCCACATGTGATTTGAAGAATCTCTTTTTGTTTGCTTTGAGCTGGTTCCTACCCACTTCGGCTGCTGAAAGTTTGTCCCTTGTTTCAGGATAAACATCGAAGAATCAAGCTGCTACTTTATGCCATTCATGATTTTTGTTCTTCATAACAGAATAAACACTAAAAAAATCAAATAATCAATATGCCATATCCCCTACTCTAATCTTCAGAGAGCAGCAGTGATGCAACTTGTCATTTTCTGGCAGCTGTATCAATAGGCAGTTAAAATACTTTGAAAGAGATTTTCTGTGAAAGGACTTAAAATCCCCATAGCACACACTAAATTCTGCCAGTCATACCAGGTTTACACAAGAAGCAGTGCAGGGATCCTGCATGGAGGGAGCAGACAAACTGCTTTGCCCATCATAGATTTATTGCAATCCATGCAGTGTGTGTCCCTTTGGCACTTCTTGGTAGTGATGAGAAAATGTGCTTAAAGAGCTTTCCTTACTATTCCTCTCCCTTTTTTCTAGCTGCCTGTGAGCCCCATACTTGCTGTGAGAGCTTCACAGCACCAACCCTGCACTTCTCTGAGCCCTGAGCTGTTCTTGTTTCACCCTGAGCCTATGTCATAGTGAGCAACCCTCTACCAGCTAACCTTAAATCATCCATGTGACATTTATCATTGCAGCATAGTTCACAACACAATCTAACTGCATGATCTCAAGAGGAAAAACAATTTCTCTTTCTCCTTGCAGTGGCAGCAGAAAATTTGATTTCAGTGTTTCTTTTAAATCAAAATTATAACTCCTTTTATTAACAAACAAACCAATAAACCCCCCAACAATAAAAACCCTAACACACACCACCCCTCCAAAAGAAAAAAACCAAACAGAAAAATCCACTCCCCCCAAAAAAACCCAAAACCCTAGCAAATCATGTTGGTTAATACATAAAGTCATCCATAGATGACTTTAAACTCCATAATTTGAAACCTCTCAAGGAAAAAAAGAGTATTTTTCAAGACCAAGAATTTTTCTCTTCCAAAGCCAAGAAGATTTTTATTCACCTGTCTGTTCCTGCTCTCATGGAAGTCACAAAAAAAAAAATCTCTCATTATAGGGTCAAATGAGACATAGATTGAGACAAAATCAATGACATCCATGGAACTGCAGCACTCTCTACGTCACCTGGCAAGAAATGAACAGAGAACCGATTGTCAGCCAAGCAGAAATGCAAGCATAAGTAAAGGGCCAACAGTTATCAAAGAAATGCAAATATTCTGTCAGTAGATGTGCCAGCTTTACCAAAAAATCCCACTCAATCTCTGACAGCATAAACAGCAATTAACTTTGTGGTAACTGTTTCTGAGTGCGATTATCATGCACAGTTATGAAATACCCTTTGGTTTTAAAAGCTAACAGTCCTGGGCATAAGATTATTAGCTGATTCAAAAGGTAAAAATGGAATTCAGAAGTAAAGTTTTCAAAGATAAATTTATGGGGAAGAAATAAGTTGTAATTCAACACAAGTATGTTCACATCAGTACCACATGTGTTCCTAAAAATGTCCAGATTTTAGCACACAGACCTGCACAGAGCTTTAGAACAATTTGCTCCTGAGCTATTACACACTCCCTGCAAGATTTTTCACAATCACAAGAATGATTCAGTTCTGGGCTGTGTAACCAAGCATTCTCTGAGCTCATGGGATCTCTGTCAGTGAGGATCACTATATCAACACCAAAGCTGACTTAGAAGGTGTATTTCATCAGTCTCCTTAAACAGTTGCATTCATATCAGTGTCAGTGAAATACAGTTCCAATATCTGCAACACATCCAGACCTTAGAGCTTGAATTAAGCTTTCAAGAAATTGTTACATTTGAGACATCAGAGTTCTCCCTGGGAAAGACAGAGGAAAACAAGAAAAAATCCCTGGAGATTTTTACCTGAATGTAAATCCTGACTTTCCACATATTACTACTTCAGAACCAGTTAGGTAACTACCTTGCTTTTCCTCATTCCAGATACAAACAAGGGATCCCAGTGACTTTTTATTAGTAACATTCTAAATTTGTAGGAACATTTTCCTTATTTTTTTCCCCTTCCATTTGAAAAGGATGCTTGACCTAGCATTGGTTTGTTTGTTGCTACAATCCAAGGTAATCGCAAGTAATCCAAGAAAATCACAAATGGACAAACACACTGTGTATTCAGAAACACTTTAGAATTCCTTCTGTACCTAGAAGGTTGATAAATATACTCTATCACAGGTCTTATGAAAACATAGTAGATACATAACAGTGCTGAGAGCACCCCACCTCATTTTACTATCACTGATAACAGGCCTCTGAAGCTCTATTCCAAGGGAAAAAAAAAATCTTACTCTCTTCTTTCAATATGCTATGCAGACAGAGTAATTCCTTTCCCCTCTCTCTCACTTTAATACACTAATTTACAAGACGCAGCTAAGTCAGCTTTCACAAACAAAGAAGGGCTCACAAAAACGAAAAGTTAATAAAAAAAGAAATCAGTAAAATGCTAGAGAATGGACCTTTACACTGAGATGTCATGGAGAAGCCAGTGCAGCAGTGCATCCTTCTGAGACAAAGCATGTGCTTCTCTTCAGACATATGATTAATCCCACTTCTGTGTACTTAGCACACACTCACACTCACACTATGTGATAAGCCTAAACTAGTACTGGGGTACTAAGTAAAGCAATCTGATCTACATCTCTAAGAGAAGACTCTTCTTGCCTCTGAACTGTATACAAGAAACGCAGGCAATTGTCCTCTGCACAATACATCTGTCTTAATGGAGCATCTTACTTGTATTTCAAGAGAGGCCCTTCTCACACAAGGCTGTTATTTGCCCAGTATTATGGGAAGATGCATCTCTGCCCTATTTCCTTTCATTCTCATGTAATTTTTCAGATGTAAAATCTTCTCTTTTTGTTGACATTGATTTCCATTACAGTTTCCAACACATAGTAATTGGTTTTGCCTTCTATAACAATGAAGCCAAAGAGCACAGTTGCTACCTCATTTTTATATGCAGTGTGCCTGCAGATTGTAGAAACTGAAGATATATTCAGATGATGAAACATGCCTCTATCAAATCTGCATATTTATCCACCTCTGCCTAATTAACACCTTCTGTTTTGAAAACTTATGCAGGCTAAAATTTGCCAGTATTTTTACAGTGGCTGTATGTTATTCACATTCATAAATTGTATGTTCTATTTTATTGAAGGAGAAAAAAAAAAGGAATTCTGCTTCAGCAAATGTCAGCCAGATTAAAAAATTAAATAATATTAAAAAACAAACCAGCACCTCTTTATTTAAATATATGCTTAATACAAGAGGATGCTAATAATTTTGATTAAATGAAATTTCTGTCACATTAGCCATATGGTAAACAAAAGCTGTACATACAATTAGCAACACAGGCACAGTGTGTGTTAGCTTATTCAAAAGACACCCACATAGGCCAATTATATTATTTTGCATTGACTGACAAAGAGCAAAATTATGTTTTTAACATTGACTTTTAATCAGACTGTGATTTTTGACAGATAAAATACTAGTAATTTAAGTGCTCAGAGAAGGCTTTTGTATACATAATTTAAAATATTTGTAGGAGCAGAGTATTTGTAAGCCATCAGTATATTTAGTTACATGGTGTTCTCATAGGAGACATCCTTTTAGTGCCTACATGAAAGTGACAATCTCCTCTCACTAATATTAAGAAACACAAAGCAGTTAATTCACCTTTCTTTTGGCATGGAGTCAGATTCTGGATCAACAACTAGAGGCAAAGGAGAGAGAGAAATAGAGGGAGCTTGGGAAATCTCCAAATTAAGCACCTTTATCTAGTTTCACTAATTCCAAGTTTCACAACATAATGGAGGCAATGCATCAAAACTCAAACCTCAACATGTCCCTCAAATTACTGCCAAAACACTGTTACTTTGTTTACTAGTACTTGCATCTGTAAATGCATTCAAAATCCATGACTTGAGGCTCTTGAAATGCATGAGATTGTGTAAACATTATGAACTTAGCTTAAAAGAACTGCTGTGGAGATTTACTTATTTGATTTGGAGGCAGTCTTCTTTCAGTGGTGCTAAGATACAGGACAAGAGGTAATAGACACAAACACGAGCATACAAAGTTCCATCTAACCATGAAGAGGAACTTCTTTACGTTGAGGATGGTGGTGCACTGGAACAGGTTGCCCAGAGAGGTGGTGAAGTCTCTGTCCCTGGAGTCATTCAAAGCCTGCCTGGGCACTGTCCTGTGCAATCTGATCTTGGTGAACCTGAGCTGGTGGAGGGATTTGGACTAGATGATTTCCAGAGGTCCCTTCTCTATCATTCTCTGATTCGATAATTTATGATTAGTGAGGATTTAGGATTTGAAGATGTGCATTTGCTCTTCCCTTGGCAATGATGAGGACTAATCCTTTCTCTGCAAAAACCAAAATCTCTCCTCTCGTAACCAGAAGCACCTGCTGCTCTGGGAAGCATTGGTAGACAGCTGGCAGCCCTGGTAACTCCTCACAGCAAACCTGCCCTAAAAGACTGCAACACAGTGAAACCACGTGGGCCAGCAGCACTGATTCAAATGTGCCACTGTGTAAAAGTGATCTGGACTCAAACCTAACAATGATCAGAGTGCTTCTGTGAAATGAAGTTGCTCTTTCTCGATTTGAGTTCTCAAAGTATCGAACACTGCTCCACTTGGCAATGCTCCGATGCAGCAGTGCAACAAAACCTCTGAAGTACTGCGTGCACAGGCAGCTCTGCTCAGGCAAGGGCTGAAAAACTCTGGAGACTTCTCTGTCAGAGATTTTTTTCAAAGCAATTACATTAGTTTAAATGGCAACAAGAACATTTGCCACTGCACTATCACTTGTTCTTCAAGGCACAGATAGGCATTGCTGTTCTGTTTGGAGCTTTTTACTTTTTGCAATTTCATACAGATTTGATTTGAGAGGGTGAAAAATTAATTAGGAACTATTGGTCCTCTCTACAAAAAACTCGTGGATATTATTACGTCCTATTGACTCTGTCTGCTGTACATGTCCACATGCTTTGTGGTTTTCACAAAGACAGATGCTTGCTGACCTAGGATCTTGTCAGCACTTCTGTTCACAGGGTATTTAAATATAATGACTGTATGTGACCCCTGAACTACATGTTCTGGTTTTAAAAAGTGGGAGAAAAACAAGGATAAGCAATATGTTACCATAAATGAATTTGAAGGAAACAGAAAACTATTTACAGATCCAGCCAACATTTATATGCCTGATTAATCTCCAGGACTTTGACAGGATAAACTCAAGTTTCTGTGTTTTCAGGACCGGAGCCAGGTAGTCAAGTAGTCAAGTGCACAGGTAACATACAGCATCATTATAGGAGTTACACAACACTCGCCCACATGACAAATTACACAGTGGAAAGCAAAAGGGAGGGGCAGCTTCCCATCTGCAAGGCAAACTCTGCAGTTGATGTGAGGTGTTCAAATAGTCACATAAGTCTGGGACAGACTTAGTTTTCTTCCTAGTATCTGGTATACTGCTGTGTTTTGGATTTAGTATGAAAAGAATGTTGATAGCATGCTGATGTTTTAGTTGTTGCTAAGTAATGCTTATCCTAAGTCAACGGTTTTTCAGTTTCCCATGCCCTGTCAGTGTGCAGGTGCAAAAGAAACTGTAAGGGAGCATGTTCAGGACAGCTGATCTAAACCAGCCAAGGGAATATTCTATACCATAGGATGTCATGCTCAGTGTATAAAGTGGGAGGAGTTGGCCAGGAGGCACCAACTGCAGCTCAGGAACTTGCCTGGTCATCAGTCAGTGGGTGGTATTGCCTATCACTTGTTTTGTGTATTTAAAAATGTATTAGTAGCAATTTCCCTTTCTTTCCCCACCCCCTGTCCTATTAAACTATCTTTATTTCAAGAGTTTTACTTCTCTTTTTTTCAATTCTCTGCCCCACCCCACTGAGCTAGAATGAATGAGCATCTGTGTGTGGTGTTTTATTGCTGGCCAGGCTTAAACCATTGGAATAGCTTATAGTTAGCAATCTGTCTCTGGCCTGGTGGGATAATTCATCCTGCTTGTACCTTACTCATGGTGGCCTTGATCCTGGAAAAACTGCATGAGTGGACTGAGTGAGGTTTGCCAACTGAAAGAATTATTTTGCTAAGGGTGGAAGTCTGCCCTTACTGCCAGCCTTCCTAGGGGCTGTGCTCTTACCCCTATTGTTAAGATCGGTGCATCCCTGACAAGTCACTCTAAGAGCAACAATGCTATGAAAGGTATTCACAGTATGTGGCTCGCAACCTCTACTATATCATCATCTGAACCTCTGCTCCTCCTGTACTCCTGACGCCCTCCTCTAGCAATCCACCAACATGCCAAGGTGACAATCCTGCCACCAGCAGCAATGCTGGATGGAGCATCTCAGTACACAAGCCATGTAATTCTGACTCTTTGCCAAAGGAACATTAATGTGACATGAAAGGATTTCTAGTACTTGGCTTTCTTCAGACAGCAGAAAAATCTCCAAGTGGCTGTCACAGAAAGAAAAATTGGAAGCATCTGATCTCATCAAGCTAAATGCATCTGAGCTTGGCAGAGAAATACAAAGCTTGGTGAGATGGCCACTGTTGAGCTAGATCTGGGGTGTCCAAACCTTCTGCTTGGACAGCAATGCAGCAGCATATTTTCCTGGTATGCCAGCACTTGCTTGCATACGTGTGTTGATGATGTGGCCTTGGCAGCCTGCCCAGCAGAGTCACTCCCCTTTAGGAAACAGATTGTGGTATCAGTGCTCATTTGGGCACTGCCTACAGTTTCCTTACTGCTTTCTGTACCATACTCTGTGTTTTCTGCTGTTTCACTGAGAAGACAAAAAATCACTGTGTTGCTGCACTACATCCAGCTCCATCTTTGCCTTGGCAGCACAGGCAAGCTTTGCTCTAGGGAAAAGCAACCAGAACTGTTTGGGGCCTTTGTAGTCTGCAGTTGCCTTATGCACTACGAGCACCCTGTGCTACACTAAGTACACAGGACAAAATGAGCCCACAGAGCAGGAAGGCCAAAAGGAATATAACAATGCTAGTAAAATTTGTGGACTTCTACTATGCCTTAGGATACATTCTGCTGTATGTGTTATGACTTTATAATTTACTTTTTTAGCCAAAGCAGCCACAGAAAGATGCCAAGTAAAGATGAACCCAAGGGAGTGATAAGAGTTAAGACATGAACTGTCCAATTCTGCTGTTCAGAAGGAAACACAAGAGTGCAAGGCCTGGTTGGTTCAGGTGACCTCATGATAAAAAAATCAGGATAAAAGGCAGCTTTAGACTCAGTGACAACATTAAGCACATTTGCTTCTAATATCTGTATTAATGTTGCATTTTACACACTACAAAATAAAGGCTCTGAATCAGTGTTCCCTCTGACACTAAACAGACAGTCCTAGCAGAAGACCCATCTGAATTTGTAACACGGTATTCTAACCTCTGGTAACCTTCACACCTAACAGGTTCCATAAAACAATTAAATGGCAAGCACTAGATGGTTCTTATTTTAATCTGCAGAACTATGCCACATGTAAATTCCTTTGACAAAGCACTTGTATTCTTTCAGTCCCTTGTACTTCACAGTAAGATTTTTCACTATACATCAGATACCCTTAAGCTCCTTTGGACCATCAACTGATGCAGAAGTGCCTGCTAGGATAGGGAGCAACATACATTACAAAAAGAAAACACAGCTGAAAAAAAGAAAGCAGCCTTTATCTTAGCATTTGTCCAAGCACTGCAAAAACTATGGTCAAAAGCCAAGATTAGCTTAAGATATTTCGATACTTCTCCCTACCAATGAACCACCCATTCTCTGCTTGCTCCTGCTCCTTGCAAAACAAATGCACACTGTTAAAGCAGATCCCCTTCATCAGGCACGCTTCTAAACAGAGCCGTGCCAACACCACTGGAAGCCATATACCGCAGGGCAGAGGCAGGCATGGGGGAAGTGGTGGCAACACCTCCAGTCAGCACTGTCATCAGAGACTCTGGCTTTTGAAATCATATTCTTTTTCTAAATCTGGATGCAGGCTGCTGCTGCACTTGCTTACATGAGGGCACATAATTGTCCTTAAATTACATGAAATTAAAGATGGCAGTTACACCCTTCACCTTCAAAGAGATTTTAATTAGATTCAGCCCACTAGCCAGTACATCTGTACATATCCATTTTGGCATATCACTAATGTATTTAATGGAAATAAACAAAGCCATGTGTTTTACATTAAAACAAAGAGTATGAGATCTTGGTTACATAGCAATTAATAATTTCAATGGAATTTTATTTCAGCCTGGTATTGTCTTGTGGGTCATACACAAAAACACAAGATAATCCTTCTCTATGTGCCCAAGAGTTATCCTGTACATCTGATGCCTTTCTATAAATTGAACCAGCAATCTATTCAGATACTATTAAGAAATTGTTTGGGGTGCTTCTGGTAGTGAAAGTAGTGAGGTTTTTTTTTTCAGAACTTCCACTTGTGAAGAATAAATCTGAAGCAATATATTGCTACGATCACTTAATATAGCCTCAGTATTTATGCTGGACAGTTGAAAGACACGAGGTAAAATATTAAATCTCTAAAAGTCATTCAAGGATTTGTCACTGAGCACAAAGAAGAATATTAGACAGTGGGTTAAATGCATAAACAAACTCTGCTGACTTAGCAAACATGTGACTAGCACATTGCTGCTCAGAAATTTCCTGTGAAGTATAAGGTATGGAGCCAAAAGAGAAGTGTAATGCAATATGTGCTTTAAAGTTATAATGGAACAGATGAGAAAGAAAACACAATGCAACATGACTTAGTCTGTAACTAGTATAACCAGAAAAAATAATTATAGTCAGCTCTCCATTAATACTGGGTGGATTATCAAATTTGGAAATAAATTATGCTAAGGATGCACAACAGCTGCCTTGTTTCCAAACAGGCCAATTAAAGCTGGCAGAACTTATTAATTCACACACAGCACCAACCAGGTTTGGCACTGCTGCTTCCAGCCCTGAGTTGGCACAGGGCAGTGAGGTGGAAAAGCACTTGAGCAAACCCGGAAGCATGGCACTGAGACCCATCAGTCCCACAGAAGGCACAGTCCCCAGCTGCCGTGTCATGCTGTGGTCCCTTCTGTCACATGAGCAAAGGCAGTCTGGTGAGGACTATACATAACTGCCTGGTTACCAAGAGATATTCCTGGCCAGCCTCAAACAAGAACAAGACTGTTACACATTAAACACCAAATTTAAGTTTGAAACTGGACTAATTTACATGAAACTACAATAGTACTGGAAGATTTTACAACACTTTGCCATGAAGAATCATACAGCAGACAAATCTCAAGCATACAGATCAATTGAGATTTCTTCTTTCTGTCTTTAAAATTGTTCATTCTCCCATGATTTTTGGGCTACATTCAGACTTCTGCTGGAAGGAAGCACCATCTTTTCTTAGCACAATTAGTTCACATAATGAGTTACTTTATTCTCAATGCTGTCATTTACTGATTTTATTTGATACCATTATTTCTTATTAGTTTTATGAGCATTGATTTAATTTTGGCCATTCTAGTTTTTACCCTAAGGTCTCACATTCTAAGAGGCATTCACGTCAACATAATCAAGTCATCCATAGGCTACAGAACAGGCACGTAAAAACTGATTTGACTGCTTACTGGAAATGTATTGTGTCTGCTATTTCCCTATTCTGTGTCCCTGTTTCCCTATTATCTTTCTAATGTACAATGTTCCCATTATATTTGACTGTGAATAACAGCTGTGAAAGTGGTTCTCACTAGCAAGAATTAATTTTGGTTGTAATTGAGTATTGCATTCGATAGATACCCAGATTTAGAAGACAGGAGTTGAAGTGTTATTAATTCTCTGCTAGTTCTGCTCAGTGCAGTGAGCAGCTCCTGGACCACAGAAGATAAATGCCATGCCACTGCTCTGCCAGAGAGGGATAAAATACTGTGCAATGCAAAACTACCAAGACAGCTCTGAAGAAGCTAGGCTGGGTTCCAGATGAGCATAGGTGACTGCAGAGTGCCCCAGATCGGTGCTATCTGGACCTGGAATGGCCAGGCTGTTTCCAGTGCATTACTTCGGCCTAATAGTCCCACCCTGCAACACTGGCCATGCATGAAAACCTGTGAAACCCAGAGATGTCTTCCTGTTTGAAGAGCTTAGACACCTGCTACCTAAAGGTCTGGTTACACACAAAGATACCTAATCTTTTTTAATAATATCACTAACATGTTGTATAAAACTGTTGAAAGGTTTGGAAGTAGTACTATGTGTGACTTTATTTTAGAAACTTATTTTGAGTTATCGAGACTGAGAAGTAAGTCTTTGGACCTAATACAATCAGATGACGGGAAAATTAATTGCAACTACCAGTAATACAAGGACAAGGCAACTTCAATTATTAGTAAGCAAAGTTGCATATATTTTTATTAATTCAAAAATTAACATGTATTGTTTTGAGAAGGTTTGATAAAAATGCTTTGATCGATATAAATAAGCAATGTATGAAGTATATAGCATGTCAGGAAAGGTGAAGAAAGAATGACACAGTAAAAGCAGTCACCTTCAGGTAGTTACTTAAGTGCTTTTTGTTTTATTTAAATAAAACCGGACAGACCTGTTCTGGAAATAGCTACCCTCAAATTTACAATGGCAACAGGCTTCCACACTTGAACCTTAGACTAAACAAAGGCGTCAAGGAGACAACATAAGACCTTAAGGGTTATAGCTCTTGGGAGGGAAGATAATGTGAAAGAAAAACATGAACCAGCCAAAGTTTTTTGGGTGGAGGAACTAGTTCAACCCAGTGGGGAGAAGCTGCTGATAGAAACTATTTCTAGACTACAGAAAGAAAGAAAAAGGCAGAATTGTAACAGAAGTATTTGGGAAATACTCAAAAATGCCTTTAAGCTGCTTTGACAGGAAATCTGATAAAGCATGGTCTTCTCTTTCTCAACGAATTTCAAATACTGTTTTCCAAATCTCTGAAGAAAGAAAAATAGTGCTTAAACTCAAAATGATAAAACTGGCTCAGAAGCAGTCACGGATTAAGTCTAATGTCTAACTAGTACCTTACATCATATTCTGTAGGCAAAAAATTATTGCTCTGACCTCTACCATTCTAAAATTCTCTGAGACAACATTATTGTGATAAAGCTGTATCTACTGTTGGGTTTTTTTCTTATGTAAAGATACATTTTCATACTTGCTGTTTTCAGCATTAGCTAGAGATTTTTGTTATCGCTTAGTATCTTTATTCAGGCAGGAAAAGTGGATGGAATGTGAGGACTTTTTTTTTAATTCAAGGGCTTGGGAGTCCAGCTTCAGGACCAGTGGAGCAGTCATAACAAGGCAGGGCTGGCACATTGGGTTAAAGGTCCTATCACAAGTTTCAGAAGCAATACCAATCAATGTCAGATCCACAGAAATAGCTAACATTACACGGTTCAATGATCGTTTCTCACACATAACTAAACAATCCCGGCTGATCTGCAAAACTCTTTTGAGACCACCTGCTTGTGCAGAGTTTTTTAATCAGCAAAGAAAATCTGTATTTCTAGATAAAATGTTCACTATTGTTTATGAATGACAGAAGTGCAAGAACCTACTCAAATTTAGATGCAAAGAGAAGGCACTTACCACAACAGCAAAGCAGGCCAATGTTAATGTTTGGAGTTCTTTTACAAGCTATGTTTGAAAAAAAAATATTTTTCTTCTTTTAAAGGAGGGCAGCAACATGGGTGATCTGGAGACTGTGAAATCTCAAATTAGAAGTTTACAGCCAGTATTTTTGTTTGCATATTTTTGTTAACTGGCAGGATTCTTCCCAAACTCTCCAGAGATTTTTTGTTTCTTTCTTTCCTTGTTTGGAGGTTTTTGTTGTTGTTTTTCCCTTTTTTTCCTCAAGTGTGATTCTAGTTTTGAGAATCTTCATTTTCATCTTGAACCACATTGGAACTGTTGCCCTACAGCTGGCAAGCACTCAGCAAGTGATCAGTAAGCCTGGACTTTTAGAGAAACTCAGGCATCCTACACCAGTGGCCACCCTTTGAAACATAAATAGTTGCAGATGTAGGAAGACTGCTTATTTTAAAAGTATTTGTTCACAGAATCCCAAAAATCAGAGTGCTAGGGGTTGGAAGTGACCTTGGAAGATCATCTAGTCTGATCCCCATGAGAGAGCAGCATCACCTACAATAGGTCCGACAGGAACTCATCCAGGTGGGTTTTGAATGTCTCCAGAGGCGGAGACTCCACAACGTCTCTGGGCAGCCTGTTCCAGTGTTTTGTCACTCTCACAGTGAAGTTTCTCCTTACATTCACGTGGAGCCTCCTATGCTCCAGCTTGCCACCGGTTGCCCTGAGAACCTGGCTCGTTTCCCCCTTCACACCTTCATAAACATTAATGACACCATCCCTCAGTCTCCTCCAAGCTGAAACGACCCAGCCCCCTCAGCCCTTCCTCCTAACAGAGACTCTCCACTCCCTGAATTATCTTTGTGGCCCTGCGACGGACTCTTTCAAGCAGTTCCCTGAAGTCCTTCTTGAACTGGATGTAACATTATAGATGCAGCCTCAGCAAGGCAGAGCAGATGGTATGGAGAATCTCTTTATATACTAGCCACATCCCTTCTAATACACCCCGGGATGTTATTTGCCTTCTTGGTCACAACTGGCGGTCCTCAAGCCTCACAAGGCTAGGCTAGAAGATGGGATCATCCCCTCGTTTCTATTATATCCTTGCACCCGCACAAGCTGGGAGATTTCCTTCAGCTGATGGGGTATCCTAGAGTCCTTCCTACCACCCTAGTCTCCAGGGCACGGAGCCGAGAGAATGGCTGTCTTTACAGCCCCTGCTGCCCGCAGCTGGGGAGGTGAAGTGAAGCCTTCCTCTGGCGCCTGCCGTGCCGACCAGGCCCGAGGAGCCAATGGCGGCAGGAAGCCAGCCCCCGCCTGCCGCGCTCCCGCCTGCCGCCAGCCCTCCCCGTGACTCGCTTCCTCCGGCCGACGGGAACTGGGAGGAGTGAGCGGCCCCGGGCTACCGCCCTCACCTCACCAGCGGAGGCAACCAGCTAGCTCGTTAGCTGCCGTCGTGCTCCGCTGCCCGCGGAGAGCCACGGCCGCCCCCGCGGGGAGGGACGCCGCCGAGCCCCGCCGCCGGGGCGTGCCAGCGGGCGTCCGCCGCCGCGCACCCGGTTCCCAGCTCCCGGCCGCGTCAAGATGCCCGCCGTCGATAAACTCCTCCTGGAAGAGGCTTTGCAGGACAGCCCGCAGGTAGCGGCCCCCGGCCAGGGACGCAGCTGGGGCAAGGGGCGTATAGCGCGGCCGACCGAGCGGCTGTGAGGCAGCACTTAAGGTGGTGGTGCTAGCGGGTAGAGCGGGTAGTCCGCTGAGTCTTGCCGGGACTCTGAAAGGTTGACACCTCGGTAGGGCCGGGCAGCAGCCGTCCTGCGGCGGTGAAAGGGGTGTCGGGGCAGGCGGAGCTTGGCGAGCTCCCGGCGCGGGGAGAAGTGAGCGAGGGGGACTTCACCTGTTAGAGCCGTCGGAGAGTGGGGATGCTGAGAAGCGGGTAGACGCTATCTCGTGTGGCATCCGAGGAAGGCTTTGCTTTCCTATGGGGCATCTGTCAGGGACAAACAGTCTTTGTCTGCTCCCGGGGCCCTCAAGGGAAGAGTGCTGCACCCCAGCGTGAAGGGGCAGAGTGTGAGGAGGCCGTGGCATGGCACCCTTTTCTCTCATCTCCTTCTGAGGAAAGCCTCCTTTGGCTTTTTCCTCACTCTACCTGGTCTTGGCTTGAACTTACTGACAGTAAGGGTTGCCACGGTGAGGTGTATTGGAGGAGATAGGTAGGTAGGGCGCCATACCCTGGTTTCCTTTGAAATCCCTGAGGGAGAGGAAGACTTCTGTGCGGTGAGTCACCTGGCCCCAGTGACAAAAGTGGGCTGCAGGAATGTCACCGCCAGCGTACCTGCTCCTCCCTGCTCATGCTGAGGCATCCCAAAGGTCCAGATACAAAGGCTTCCCATGAGGATAGGTGAGGTAGAGCCCACTGAAGGTGACCTCCTTCTGAAGGAGCCCAAGAAATAAGGCCAGGTGGTTGCCACTCATTCCTTCCCAACTGTGGAAACCTCATAGCAAAGAACACAGCATGTTGTTATGGTGTCAGAGAGGAGAGAGGTGTGAAGCGTGCGGAGCTGGAAAAGGAGAATGGAAAGAGGGAAGTTTCGGTGGAAGAGAGAAAGAAGGGGCAATAGTGGCAATTTGGCAGAAAGGTGTCAGGCATACAATAGTAATTGGTAAAGCTGGGAAAGAAGACAGGGCAGAGTGTATCAGTGTGAATCCTGCTCCAGAGTAGCACTGTGTTGTAATCCTGCCTCATCTGCTGATGGGTCAGGAAGAGGAATGAGTATTAAGCCATGAAGCAGATTGCTTAAAGGTGTTAGAGAGCCTGTCATGAGACATTTTGAGGGGAAGATTGGGCATGCACCTGTCAGGACTTAATGAATCTTAGGGCTCATGTTGATCACCTCTTCTTATCCTGTGTTCTGGTGATTCCATGAAATTCCATTCTACTAAGAACTATTTTCACCATTTGTTTGAAGGTTTTCAGAACTTGCCTGGAAAAAGTGTTGAGTAAGCTGATGTTATGTCAGAATTAACACTGCTTTGCGCAGGGGTTTGGACAAGGTGACCTGCACTATTCCTTGTCACCCTGAACTGCTCAGTGGTCATCAGTTTACCAAAGTATGCTGCACTTATTATAAGCAGTTATTAATGTTTTTAGTATTAACAACCTCACTGCATTCTGTTGAAGACTCGGGATAAGTGAACTCATTTACCTCTTCAGTCAACTCTTCTTTCAATGATCAAAAAAAAAACCCACTAAGTGAAAGCTGCTGAACAATGCACTGAGTTGAATTTAGAGGTCTTTGTCTTCTAACCTGAAATGGAGACATGTTAGCATCTCTGTAATTACTGGAAATGCCAGGCTGTGCATAAAGCCCAAGTATTTGCAGGATGTTTTGGCTTGGTTTGGTCATTACTTTTTGTTCAAGTCCTACACCTTTGAGAGGGAAAGGTATTGTTTAATTTTTGTTATGGACCAGTGTTGCTAAAACCTGGGAATTTTCAGGTGAGGAAATGAGTGGGTTTTTTCAGTCTTTTATATTTTTCTTTCTCTTTTATTCTTGGAGGAGTTCAGATTCACAAGAGAGTCCCTCTGTGAGCTGAGCACTACAAAGCAAAAAGGCACTCTCTCTCCCACAGAATTTACAGTGTAGCAGCTTTTGGGCTTATTTACTTCTGCATAAAGTGACCTGATTTCCTCTGCTCCCCGCAGTTACAGGAATTCAAAAAGGTTGCTAAAATGAGGATGTAACCTAACTTTGTGTAAACTGTGTGACATGCAAATTACATGCCAAACGGAAGAGAATTAGGCCAAAATTATTTCTTCATCAGTTTTTCAAAACTTGGTTCTCTCTCCCCTAGAATATAGAACTTTTGTCTTGATATGTCTCCAAGTACTGGCTGAAGAGGCCATAAGCAATATCTTAACTGAGAGCAGTGTACTTAAGTAGTCGTCCTAAAACCAAGGAAAAAATTATGTCAAAGCAGATTTTTTTTCCAGAAGTCAAGATAGTGATGCTATCCATGAGGTCACCTAAATGTTAGCTTAATCTGTGTGTTACTGTTTTATTAGCATTAGCTGGGATCCCAAAGTTTATCAAAACAGCAATGACAATAGCATACACAAGCTGGCATTTTGTTGCAATGATTTAAAATGGTGCTCTTAAATATAAAATTTTCCAAGAATAACTTCCAAGCTGCTTGAGTCATTTATTGTTTTTATTATTTTTGAACAGTGTGCTGATAACTGAGGCCAAGACTTTCAGAAATTATTTCCCTGAGCTGTTCTACTTCAACCCATATTTAGACAAGTGAAAAACTGAACCTGCAAAAATTCAGTAAGATTTAGGAATATAGCAGACTCCTGCATTTGGAAACCTATTCCAGCATGCAAAAACATGTGATAGCATACTCCAGATGATTGCTTTATAACTGTATTTAGTCTTGGCTTGAAATTTGTTGTGATAAACAGCATGTCAATTTTAGCTTTCTTGCATTACTAAGATTCATTTTTTAAACTCTCTTCATATCCTGTGCAGTTCATGTGCTCTTGTAACACAAACCAAGGAAGATGAGCACTGCATAGATAGGAGAGAGTTTGATGTAAGTTTTGCTTGGTTTACTGTATTGTTGAAGATAAAACATTCAAAACCAGATAGTTCTGAAAAGCAGTATGTTTTCAATTATTGAAGTAATAGCCTAGTGTAGAAAACTCAAAATCGTGCCACTGTCCCTGTAGGGAAGTTCTGCAGAAAGGTCCTTTACAAGTTTGGGTTCTTGGTATCAATTTAATTGACTTGGACTTCTCTCCTCTCGTTGTTGCTTTTTTGTGTTTTGTTCTTGAGCTTTTGTTGGCTTCTGTTTGGCTTTTTGTTTGTTTGTTTTTAGAGACATCTTTGTTTGAAAACAGTTTTGTATCTTGAAACTTTGTATTACGTGTCTCCTTACATGATAGGTTGGACTGGGTGATCTTGGAGGTCTCTTCCAACCAGGTTGATTCTATGATTCTATATTAAGATCTCAAACTAATTTCCCATTGACTGTCTCTAAGGTAGAAGTATTGTAGCAGCTTGGCACTTCAGTGGACTGAAATATCAAAAGCTTTAGAGTTGCTTGAAGTATGAAAGTAGTCCCATGCAAGGTCTTGAACAGAACCCTGGGACTGGCTATCAAATTATTGCTTTAACTGCTAGGCAACACTAATTTGCTCTCTCATTTGAGATGAGAGTATAGTTAATCCAGAGTTCTTGAAGGATGCAGATCTTGAGCTTTTCAGGAGAAACTTGAAGTCTGGGCAGGGCGTTTTGCAGAGAAGAATAAATGCCTGGGGGAAGTACTTTTGCTTTCTGTCAAAATACTGTAGTAACTTAAACTGTCTTAAATCTTTGAAATTTCCAAGATTTGAATGTGTATTCTCCAGGTACATTAGAGATTCCTGTAGCAGGAGGCTAGATAAAGCACTTGTTCTGTTACACGAGTGATATGCTTGTGAATGTATTGGAGTTTGTATGCTCCTCACATAAGCAGATGAAACTAATATCATATAAGTTGGCTGTGCAGATGGAAAGACATTGCCAGTTAACATCAAACAGATTGGATTTACCAAAGATCAGACTAAGAATAGATCACAAATTTGCTAAGGGGACAGCCTTCCCTCTTTCATTATTGTCTTGATCCAGAAAATTCTGGAGCTCAGCATTATTTTCTTTGTTTCCTATCTCAGGAGCTGTGTCAGCAACATAAATCTTTGTTCCTGATGATTCCACCAAAACAAACTAAGGGAATTTGTGTTTTTAAGATAACACAAGCTGTTGTGATCTTTTTTTGCCCTGTTTGCTGACAAGGATGAGCTAGCAGAATGGAGAAAGTACAGGGTATCGCTGAGTGGGTGTATACTATGTGCCTGTTGTTGTGCATGAACACTCAGTTGTTTGCTCCAATTACGTCAACTAGCTTTGGCTGTGGCCCTTTAAACGTTGCTCAAGACAGTTGAGAGTGAATAATACTCTGTAAATTATCTCATGGAAAGAGGTGCTTTGAATGCAGTCTGACATTAGAGAAGTAAAGTGAGCAAGCAGTGGTGTTTGACCCAGAGTCCTTACGTGGTTTGGATTACTGTAGTCAGCAGGCAGATATTCAGGATTTCTTACATTCCTGGTTATGTTGGAAGGAATGGTTGTTCATAAGAGCAAGAGACTAGGAGTCAGGATTTAGCCAGAGCATTTTATCAGTTCCCTTCTTTGTGCCTCAGTTTACCTATACATAACAGAAAGACTAATTTCTATGTGTTTTGAGATTCTAAATAAACAGAACCATGCAAAATTAAGGGCTTACTATTTCTAATGAATTTGTATCTTTTACTGCTACCCATTTGCAGTCATTTATGATTCTTTGCAATATTTTCCCTTGGGACTAAAACCATTTGCTTTTTTTGTTTTGTTGAAGACTCGGTCTCTGCTCAGTGTGTTTGAAGAAGATGCAGGAACCCTTACAGATTACACAAACCAGTTGCTTCAGGCAATGCAGCGAGTCTATGGTGCTCAGGTAATTTTTCATAAGTTTTTTTTTTGTTCAATGTGGAGTAGAAGATATATTGCTATTATGATGATGTTATTTACATGAAAGTTGCCAGATACCTGCATCTCTTGTGGTTTGGAGGAGTTGTGGATGTTTTCCATCTGGTACCTCAATTCTCTTGTGCCTTGATGTTCAGAAGTTATGTGCATGGAAAAAAATCTCACCTACTTTGTTTTCATACAATTAATGAAAGAAAACCAATATGCCCTTACCTTGCTTGCATAAACAGATAGGCCTTCACACTGAGTTTAGGCATCTAACCTTAAATGCTGTCAGCCATAATTTGGAAGGAACTGTTTATGTCTATTGATTACAGAGAAAACATACAGTTCGAGTCATACAAAGGTTGAGTGCCTAAAGCAGTCAGTGTCAAAAATAAGGGAGAAGGAGAAACCCAAACACTTTCTAAAGTGCTTTTATGACCTAGTTGCCTAGATCCCTTTGAAAGTAAAACTTCTAAGGTAAATCATATCCAGGAAAAAAACGTAAATCGTAGTGATTTTCAGGATTTCCATCTGCATAAAACTAGATACTTCAAAATACCATGTTTAAGTTTTTAAATACATAGACATTATTTAACAGAACCTTTGCAAAATATGTGAATTTAACACTGTAATTCCATAGAAACAGCTTTTCTGTTCTTAAACCAGTAAATCAGGGGAGACAGAGATAAGTAGAACAGGGATGCTTTGAATGATCAAACAGTGGTTTCTACACATACAAATGGAGAAGAAGAGGCTCTGAGGTCACCTTATTGTGGCCTTCCAGTATCTGAAGGGGATCTACAAAAAACTGGGGAGGGACTTTTTAGGCAATCAGGCAGTGACAGGACTAGGGAGAATGGAGCAAAGCTGGAGGTGGGTAGGTTCGGACTGGACGTGAGGAGGAAGTTCTTCAGCATGAGTGGTGAGAGCCTGGAATGGGTTGCTTAGGGAGGTGGTTGAGGCCCCATCCCTGGAGGTGTTTATTGCCAGGCTGGATGAGGCTCTGGCCAGCCTGATATAGGGTGGGGTGTCCCTGCCCATGGCAGAGAGGTTGGAACTGGATGATCCTTGTGGTCCCTTCCAACCCTGACTGATTCTATGAATCTAAATGCTGCTGATTCAGTCTTGAGCTAGTGGGTCACATAGGTGATACAGATGTTGAAAGTGCCAACTGAATTTAGTGAAAGACTGAGTCCCTGGTTCTTATATTATCATGAATCAGTTCAGCTGTAAAACTACTCTGTGTGTCCATGTGATGGAGTTTCTCTTTTGCACAATTGACTTGAAGAACCATCTACCCAGGATCTAGCCACCTACACCTGGAAGATCCTGCTTTGAAGAACTTCACAGTCTTTATGTCCTGGATCCTGTGCAAATGCAGATCAATCAGAGGCTTACAGCACACCTTTAGGTACTTAGAAAACAATATAGCTCATAACCAGGGGCTGGAGAGGCAACATGAAATCAGCACTGGAAGTCAGTGATGGCCATTTTGGCAGAGTTGCCAAGCTTCAAGAGTACCAAGAGTGTGGGCATGCTGGATGGTAGAAAACTGAGACCAAAAGGCAGGTAGGATTGAAATGGGTGAAAGAAGGAAATAGAGGTTAAATGTGGTTTGATTATGAAGTGTCTAGCATGTGGAATACCTGTCCATTACTCCTGCTGATGGCTTTTTAGAATCACATTTTAGGAACCAGTTACTCTGACTTATTCAGGAAAAAATGCTTTGTTTGCTTTTATTTGCCTCTTCCTTTCCATCTCAGTTTTTAGCCTTCTCTATTTCTGTTGCCCTACAGTTAGGACATTTCCTCTTTCTTCTTACTGTCTCAGTGCATTTACCCATCTGTATTTTGCAGTCATACTGGTTTACTTCACTTTTCCAGCACTTCTTGGCCACTTTCTTCTTGCGTGCTTCCTGCTTTAATTTGATCTAAATATTCATTCACTTGTGAATATTGGATGCGTACCTTGAAATGCCTCATCTGATTTTGATGCCGTTTTGAGATGGGAGGTACATAGCAGTAAGGCTTTGTAAGAATGTGGAGGATGGTACCCTGTTTCTGAGTTATTTCAAAGGAAGACACACCTTCTGACTGAATACATCCTCAGTTTGAGAGGCATACGCGTTATTACAAAATTCTATGATTGCAGTTGCTGTAGAAAGAGAAGTGCAATGCAGAATTGCCCACTAAACTTAGATGGACAGTTAAGAAAAATCTGTGTGATGTTTAATTGCTGCCCAACCACAACTTAAGAGAAAATCAACTTTTGCTGTTGTGTTTTCAGGAGACACATTGTCTGGGCCTCAGTAGTGGCATATTAGGAAGTGTTGCCAACCCTTTTCATTTTGAAAGGAAATGAGATTTAGGAGAGAAAATAAAGTTGAGAATGCGGGTTCTGAATTTTCCTTTTTATCTTCTTGACTTAAATTTCTGTCTTTGCAAAGTCATTGTCATTCCCTGCTCTGATTTCCTTATCTGTAAATAGAATTGCAGTTACTGACCTACTTTGAAGCAATGACTATAAAAATAGCTGGAATCACAATCACTGCAGTCAGACAAAACAGCAGTGGATTGTGCTGGTCAACTATTACAGTTTAAAATAAAGTCATATTATTTTCTTGATAGCTACATTCTTAATTTTAAAATTTCTCATCTGTTTCAACCTTATTTTCAGTATTTTCTGGAGTATTTTACTAAAATTTGGTGTTCCTTGCTGTGAAAACTCAAATTTCCCTGTAATTCAAACCACTGTAGTTTGTGATCAAATAGCAGTAGTTGATGTTTCTGAATGGATGCAGTGCAAGGTCTCAGGGGAGTAGCAATGAGTACCAACTGCATGCTGTTAATTATCCATGTGAATATATGCATAAATTGTCTCTAAACACTGCTTTGTGTGCAGAGCAGCAGACTTCCGTAAATTGACAGCTCGGGCTGTTCTAAACACTTTGATTGGTGCATCCCTACTTAGGAAAGTAGGGATCTTTTTGGAAACATTGGGTTTTTTTCCTCACATTTCTTAAGTCACAATTTCTTCTAGGTGCTGAGGACCTAATTTTTCAGGCTTGCATGTGTTCAGGCAGGACTTCATGTTGCAGGCATTAACTTTTTTAATGACAGTAGGGCAGTTTTTGGGATGAGTGCCTTCACTGGGGTAGGCTTCAGTGACTAATGTAGATGGACCTTGAAAATTACTTGAAACTGCTTTTGTCCCAAGAGTGGAAGGACCATCCTGTTGCAGGATGGAGACATTGCTTGTGTCACAGTGGATACTCTGCCCAGGCACCTGGAGCCAGTCTGATATGGAAGTGCAGACAACACTAGGCTGCAACTGAGTGACATGTTGGTAGCAGACTGTATTTAGGTGCAAGGCCCTCAATGTGTGATAAGTCTTTGGGTGTTGTGCAGGATCAGGGCAGTGCTCTTGTCTCTTAGGACACTCACACCAGATTTGGTGGGGTAGTAGTTTTATTTCACATACAGAGTTGTTTAATGAAAAAGTGACTGTGACAGTACAAAACAGATGCAGTGTATGATGCTGTGATTGAGGAGAAATCACAGGAGTTAAGTGATGAGCCACAAGGTGTGAGGTTTGGTTGATCCAGCAAGCCCATATGTGTAAATATAATGAAGTATTTTTATATTTATTCATCAAATAAACCACATCCATGTGAGTACGTACTGCACTTCCTACTTAGTTCTTCCATTTGTGCTGTGGTACTCTGAAATAGTTACCACATTAGTGGTCTTACAGAGAAAATCCTCCTTGTAGTGCTTCCTCCTTGCAAGCAAGCCTTGATGATGCCATCTGATATTACTGCTGTCTTCAGTGAATATTTTATTCATCATTCTGGATATTGTATTATCTGAGCAATAAGTAATGAAGCAGTCAGGGACTACTAGAAAACTCTATTGACTTATGTTGCATGCTGAGTGAGGCTCTTGCAATATGCAGTGTATAAGCAGAATTTGTCCAGTTTACATTTCTGACTTTACTATCATATCCAGTGACACCTTTTCTAAATAATAAAGTTTAAGTTACTATTTCATAAACTTTGAGTTCCACATAAAGAAGCTTCAATAGAGTGCCAGATAGGACAAACCCTTGCAATAAATGAAGCATTCAGCACTGACTGCTTTGAAATACAATGAATATCAAACAATAATATATATACAGTAAGGTTGCCTCATGCACCTCTGCAGTTCCTGAGGCATATTCACCATATGTTGCTAACAGAGGTAAGAAGAGCATTTCCACATGAGAATTAATGTATTTTCAAAGCCATGGGAGATTACTTGCTATGGAGTTGGGGTTGTCACTGTGCCTGGAAGCAAGCTAATATTGCACTAAGCAAGCTCTGGAGGTTGGAGTACTAGCAGGAGGCATGCATGTATGGATGCTGTGCTGATAGTAATTGTTTTTGAAACTGGAGGTACTTTCCCTACTGAACTAGCTGTCCTGCTCTAACTGCTTTTGCAGTTTTACAGCAGAGTTTTGACTAACATCTTCTACTTCTTGAAGCTATTAAATGATCCTTTGCTGTGCTGTTCGTGTTTGTGAGGACCAAATGCCATGCTGTGAATCAGCACCAGGGCAAGCCAGCCGTATGTTAGCTCGATCTTCTAAAGTGCTAGACAGCCTGAGCACTCTGGTGGAGCTTAGTTTCTCTCACCCTTGGATTCATGTTTCCAAGCTATTTAATATGCAAACCTAAGCCTGTAGGACTGTAACATCTACTAGATTGCTGGGAGCTTTATTTGTAGGAAGAGGGCATTACATGAGTAAGGCTGTTGTGTTGAAACACATTCTTCTTGTGCTGTGCCTGCTTGTGAAGGTAAATGTGTTCTCTAGCACTGAGAAGATAAGAAGGCTGCAATTTCCTCATGGAGCTCCTCCTTCAACCACTACCAGTTTGGTTTTTTTACCCATTTATGAGGCATTAAGCTTGCCAGGATGGAAGCCAAATTTTATTACGTGTTGTTCTGCGTGTACAGAGTGCACAAATAATTATCTTTACCAGTATCCTGGTTGTTTACATGAGGAAGCCTTTGGCAGTTTTGTGTGCTGGTTACTTGCAGAGTTTTTAAAATGCCAGCTTTAGCTGGAGTAGGAAAGTAGCTTTGCAGAAAGCTTCATTATATTGGGATTGGAACTGGACGTGCTAGAATAGCTCTCTGTCTTTAGAAGTTAATTTATAGCTAAACTTAATCCTTTACATGCCCTCAAATCTGGAGTCTGTTAGATGACTGTTTGTAGAAACTATTTCTGACTTCAGTGTATTAGTCCTCAGAGTTTATTTTGGAAAAATACAAAAGGAGACCCTGAAAAGGGATGGACTGCATCACTGATGAGTGATTAACAACTTGGGGATTTTATTATGAGTGGGTTATTGAAAAATACTCTCTTCTGATGATAAGAACAACTTGGTGAATAAAGATGGTGATGAAGAAGATGACATCAACCCAGAAAAATAAATACCTTTGCTCTGGCACTGGATTAGAAAATAACAGTTGGACATTTTCTTGATGATTTATATGAAGACAGGAAAAGGTACTGAAGTAACTGGAGAATTAAACAGTGTTTTTTAATCTGTTCTCATTTCTGGTAGATTAGTGCTAGATTCAAGACATCACTTCCATTACCTTATCTACATGTACTGGTGTTAGCAGACATTATAAAAATGGCTAGTGAGGCAGCCATGGTTACAAAAGAAAAAATCACATCTGTAGTCATAACTGAATTGCTTGATACCTGACTGCATACATTCAAAGTATACCTTTTTACATTAATGTTGCAATTATGGTTTTGCTGCAAAGTAAAACCGTCTAATGAAAAGGAATGTATTTGCAAGGCACAGTATTGGTCAGTTTTACCCTCACTTAGAATACTTGGATTTCCATCCAGGATTTTACTTGATTTTTTTTTTGCCTGATATATCATTTTGTCAATAGCTCTCCCACTCCAGAAATGTTTGATGAATTCTGAAATGTTAAAGTACTATGGAAGAGATGTGAGCAGGCAGTCAGGATTGTATAGCAGCTTTTCTTTTGCTGTTGTATACTAAATTTCAGTTGCTTCAGGATAAAAGAAGTGAATGTTGTTGTAGTCCATGGGAAAATATCTTTGAAATAGATTAAAACATGTTAAAGTAATTTGCCTGGATTTAGTGGATCTGTCAACTGAAGCAATGCAAATAACTTTTAAGTCTTGAGACTTATTAGTATTGGGGAAGGGGGTGGAGAAGGCTGATTAGAAGTGGGAGAGAGGATTAAACCAAACTTTCCCAGATTAGTGTGCTTCGCAATGCAGTATTACCACTAGGTCACCAGAGCAGCTTGCTTCCTGTTCCTTATGCAATGTGGCTGTGTTTCAATTTGCTAACTTAATTTGATTTGCTTACATCTGTTGGGAAGTGTATGTATTTGGTGGTGGCTTGGCTTTTTTCTTTACCAGTGATACAATGAATGAGTTTGTACCTCTAACAGAAACAAGGTCTGGCAGAGGATGTGAGCGAGGATGCAGGACCCAGGATTAATTCTGCATGGACTGGAATTGAGTAACAAGTTTGTTTGTGGTGTTTGGGTGCAAAGAACTGAGCCTGTAAATGAAAAATGTGACCTGCTAGCTTCAGTGGGTTATCAGTGATGTGTGGAACCATTCTCCTGAAATCATGATGTAAATTTTATGTCAGGCATATCCATCAGTTTGTTCTGAATCTAGAGTAGCATGTCATTATTTATTGCTTAGGGTCTATATGTGACTCTAGTCATCTGATCATTTACTTGATATAAAGTTAACATCTCTTTGAGACACTCAGAGTTTTTGTATTTTTCTGCTAGCCTGTCTCATGCTGGAGACTGCTGCTGAGGAGTGGTGATCACTGGAAGATCACTCTTTGTATTGCCCATCCTCAAACTGTCCCATGCAGATGAGTAATGGTTCTCCTTGTTATGCTTTGCACATTGGATGAGGAAATTGAGGATCCTTTAGTCTTTAAAAACCAAACTGGTATAAGCTTTGAGTGGCTAACACAAAGCAGTAGGATATCTTTGGTGTCAGCCCATTATTCTGACCTTCTTTTGGTATTAGCAAGTTCAAGCCAGAAGCATTTATATTCCAAATTCAAAACAGACCACACAGTTGCAGACTGTGCAAGAATAAGTGAACCGAAACAAAAAGGGTAAAAAAGAGGCTTGGTTCTCACACTCTGTTTATTTCAAAAGATTTCCCTTGCCCTGACCCAACTGTACAACTGACAGATGGCATCACAGTTACTATGAGAGTACTCGACCTTCTTGCAGTTCATATGCAGCTCTTCAAAGTTGTGTTTATGAAAAAATCCTAGATCTTAGAATATCTTCTTCTTTTTATAACCTTAAATTAATCTTTGGACTCCACTGACATGCACACACACAAAGAAACAAATAAGCCCCCTTAATATCATCAGTCCACAATAAAGAGTCTTGTCCTTGCTGTTATCAAATTGTTGCTCGCTACCTCCCACTTTGAAGGTGGCAAAATCTCTCAGGTTCTTGCAGCTTAGTATCCTTAACAAGGCTTGTTAATTTATTATAAGGCACAACATCCTTTTCCATCCACTGGCTTGGGAAATACTTAAATGTCAAGTTTTCATGCAGAGTTTTTTCTTATTAAAACACACAGAGCCTGCATAGCCAACCTGCAAACCTTGCATGAATCCTCAGCATGATTATTGTATGAAGGTGTAATACTACTAACTGGTCTGAGATGAGAAACAAAACTAACACATCACTGTGAGGTCAGAACAGTCGTGGGTGTGCACAATCTAAGTTTGGAGCCACATTAACTTAGTTCTGAGTGGTTTGTACCTTGGAAGGCCTCTGCTCTCCCATCTCCAGCCACTTGTAAATATTATCACCATAGTGGTTTACACTGGTCAGAATTAGCTTTCCCATCTCTTTGTCATGTGTTCATGATGATGTTACCTAGGCTATGGCTTTGTCTTTTTGCTCTTTATGAGCACTTGTGCATACTTAAGACTCTGGCTAAGGATTTGGGCCATACTGTCTGTATTAACACTTCTTCCTGGCACGCCAAGGTGGTGCAGAAGCCCCGGGCTGTAATGCAGTATGTCAGAGATGGCATCAGGCCAAAGTAAGTGGTGGTTTAGAATCTCTGGCCTAGATAACTGTGTCATGCTCTGCAGGCTCAGGATGACAAGGGAGAACAAGAGCGCTCACAAACTCTGTCCTAGTTTTAATGGTTTTCTATACTGGCTGCAGCATAATGGGTGCCATTAAAGCAGTTCAGAGATTGCTCTGAGTTTGACAAACTCTTCCTGGCCTTATGTATACAGTGAGAGGAAAAGATTATATGAAGGTTTAAAATGAAATTAAATGAAAAGTGATTCACTTTCTGCATTACTGAAGAAGAGAAGGATCTGACAAGGGTTGAGACAGATCCCAGTTCCCCCTTTCCTCTTATATTCCAGTTTTAAGTCACTGTTAACAGGTTGAGAACAGAGGAGTTGCTATACTATCATTGGGAATACATTGAGTAAAGACTGACATATCCAAATGCTTGTCTCTGTTTTTTCCAGCTGTCAAGCAAAATGATATGACCTCTCTATGAGATCTGCTTTTTGTAAGCATGTCTCAAGGATGTATGTATTTCACTGGCCACTTTAGCCATGAGGATACAGAACTATGTGCTCTTTTGTACTCTTCTATAAGGTTAAGGCGCTGTAATTAAATCAGTATGTTCCTTGAGTGTGAGTACATTCCATAAATGCATTTCTTTTAAAGGTTCTCTTTATTGCTGTAGATTTGGGGAAAGATGAATAACCAGTATGAAACATCCCTATACTGGTATGACAGCTTACGTATTTGATGTTATGGTTGTAGATTGTTTTGTTTGTTTGTTTTTTGTGGTGGGGAACTCAAATCCAAGATTGACCCCTGGATCCTACCTCTATTCAAAGTCATTTAAACAAACTCTGTTGATTAAATTTGAAGTGTACTTCTTCGTGCAGGTATTTTGGGCCCGATTTTTTACATAACTGCCTGCTTGTGAGAGTAATTGCTGTTTCTGTCAAGAAGTAGATAAGAAAGTAGTAGTAACAGAGGAGTTAAAGACCTTTCATTATTTTTATTAACACATCACTTTTGTTCACAGAACGAAATGTGTCTTGCCACACAGCAGCTTTCAAAGCAGCTCCTTGCCTATGAAAAACAGGTATGCTGAATATATGCCTTTGATTTCTGTTCAGCCTCCACACTTGGGAAGGTGTCCGTGTAAATAGCATGTTTTTCAGAAGTGCTTAGGGCACTGACTCTGCTTGGTTTCATGTGAAGGTTGTTGTAAAATTCCCCAGCATGTTCACGGGAGTTAGGTCACTTCTCTGAATCCTCTGAGAAATGAAAAAACAACCAAACAACAAAAAATGTGCAGGATGTGATTTAATAGACTTGTGAAAATGGAAACCAGTTTGTTGCTGTTGTATGACTTTGACTTTATAAGTCTCAATTACATGTTGTCCAAAATCCATTAATTGAAAACAAGGAGCAGAGTAAAAGGGTTGTAATGAGTTAATGAGTTGCTGTTTTTCTGTTCAGTTTTATAATTTATTGTATTTTGTAGCAGTAATTGTTACCTATGTAATGAAACAGATGTTGTATTTGATACTCACCTTTATTGTCCAAATGTGTGTTTCTATTTTCAGCATTTTGCCTTAGGTAAAGGAGATGAAGAAGTGATATCAACCCTCCATTACTTTTCAAAAGTCGTGGATGAGGTATTTTGCCAATACTCAATTTTTACGATATAGAACATTGGTGATTTTTCTATTGGTCTTTGTCCTTTTGATTCTGAGCCTTTCCACTGAGGGATGGATTGTGCCTGGGTTTTACAGAATCATTTAATCAGGGAGAAAAGAAGCATAATATCACCCCTGTGCAATGACTAGAGTTGTTCGTGTAGCTTTGTCCTGCATACTGTGCCCAAAGCAAAGGGGCTGAATTAGAAAGGAAACTGAAATAAGATGTTTCATTTAAGAAGGGGCCGTTTAACTCCAGCTTAAAAAAGCACATTTGCATTTTTAAGCTTGAAACACAGCAGTTGAAGCCAAAGCAGTCAGGGATGGATGTAGGACAGTTGTGAATAGAATGGTGAAATGCTGGAATAGGTTGCCCACAGATGTGGATGAGGCCCCATCCCTGGAGACATTCAAGGTCAAACTTGATGTAGCCCTGAGCAACCTGGTCTAGCTGGAGATGTCCCTGCTCACTGCAGGGGTTTGGTCAAGATGACCTTTGAGAGTCCCTTCCATCCAATGCATTCCATGACTCCATGTAGTTGCTTTGAGTTTGTGCAGAATCCAGATGTGTGTGGGGAATGATGCAGAAAAGACCACTGAATGCAGGTTAGGTACTACAGCTGTGTGCAATGAACACTTCTACTCTTTGTAGATTGTGCTGAGTACTTAGAGTATTTCTAAATGCTTTTACTAGACCTGCCCAAATAACATTTCTATATAATTGTAGTATCTTGATATTTAATGTTTAAGTATCATTTGTCACATCACTCTTTTTGTTGTGAGCAAGGCCATGCCCTCAGAGAGTGTTGATCTTACTAGTTTACTTCTAGCTTTTGTTAAGAAGGCAAAAGGCTGTATTGAAGTCTGTTTTGGGGAGAGGAGAGTTGTGGGGCAAAAAACAAGTTAAAAAATTTAGGCCATGGATAAGTCTAACAATATAGTGAGAGGAATCTAAAGCTTAACCTTTCCCTTGGGCTTCTCCCATGTCTGCTGTCAGGGGTACTTGGGTTCTTTAAAGGGCATTTATTGTCACAAGTCTTGTACTTGTCTCTCTAAACTACGGATAAATCAAAACAAGAATTTTTCTCCTTCTCAGGTGCAAGAGAACTATTCCATTTGGGTGCAGGAAACTGAGAGCCTCTGTGTTCACTTCTGTTGGTCATATTTTCCCTCCAAAGAACATGATCCATTCCGTGATTGCCTTTTCTGCATATTAACTACCTCTTGTACCCATTTCTCAGTTGCCTGTTCCACAGGCATTGAATTATCTTTGTTTAGTTTGATATTGTATAGTAGGAAATGCTGACTTCATCCTTAAGGTGTAACCCCACTAAGAGGACTCCAGGACACTGAGCAAGTGGGCAGAGTGTCATGTGAGCATGTGGCATGCTACTAGGTTGTAGTCAGGCACTTGAGCTGTGTGATTCGTAGTTGCCTTGCCTGAACCTGTCTAATACTCTTAGCATACCACTGCTGACATGAGAGCTTTGTCTTCACCCTGAAACAGTGTCATATGAGTGCTTTAAAATGTTTCTAGATGTGATCAATTGTAGAGAACCACAGAAAGACAGGAACAGGGAAATGCTCTGAAGATAAAACACTGGAATGGGACTTTTCATTTTGTTGGCCCCTGTTGTGATCATGTCCTGGGTAACTCTCAGGAATGGAAAGATTCTAGTTGTGGTAGTGGGACTGTACCCCTGTGGTGTAGACACTAATACAAACTTTTAGTAAAGGTTAATTACAGATTAAATGTTATTGGGTTAAGCATTAATGGCCAAGTGAGCTACCCTAATACAGATACATAGGAAGTGAAAAATACTTAGATCCTTGGAAAACAGTGGGCAGGAATTACACATTTAGGGGAAAATCCCTATCTGTCTCAGATATCTTGAGAATTGTATTTTAAGCACTGCAGTACATTGAAGTGCATCATATATTTTTTTTAAATATACAGTGCAGAAATGGCAGGTGTGCTTCTTCAACAGCAGCTTCTCTTTTTTCCCTCTGTTTCAGCTCAATATTCTTCATTCTGAACTGGCGAAACAGCTCGCGGACACAATGGTACTACCAATAATACAGTTTCGGGAAAAAGATCTCACAGGTACATTCTAAGTTTTCATTTTCCTTATGTGCTCTTTCTTGCTTATTTCAGAAGAAATTGCAACATAATTGTCATGTAATGATTTGTTCTTTGATTCACAGACAAATGTTTTGACTTATTTTCCTTCTGCTACAGGATTTCATTGACAGGTCCATGCTTTTACTGAGACTTAGATTGGGTGCATTTACCACGTGATGCTTTATGCACCATATGGTGCAAGTTTGAAAATGCACAGCTCTGTTCTTTGTTGGGTCACTGTGCTTTTACCCTAGTGTGATTTTGTTGAAGTGATGTTAGACAGGCCTAAAGAAGGAAAATGTGGCTTTCAAACAGTATTTATCCCACTTCAAAAGTTTGGGTTTGTTTGAAAAGCACAAGCAAGAATGCTTTTTTAGCTTCAGAGTAAATTGCGTTCCCTCCCTTTAACAAATCAGTCCACTTTAGATCCTTACCATCCAAGAGTAGTTCCAAGGAACATGATTGCACAAACTTGGAAATTCATTACTTGGAGAGCTGAGCAATATTACAAACATTTGTTGTAATTTCAAGGGAAAGAAGTTTGTACTCAAGGTCAAAGACACTGTAACCTCCCTATGCAGCAGAAACACAAGTTTTTATTACAGTGCTGTTTTATTCTTCTTTTTATTCTTCTATTTTTCTTCTTTTTCCTTCTTTTTTTTTTTCTCTTCTTTATCTTGCTCCTCTTCTTCCTTTGTCTTGCTCCTTTTATTTTTCTTTCCATGTTCTCTGATTCTGTCTGTAGAACAGCATTTTTAGTAGAGACCTAGCCATACTGAAGTTTTATTGTAGGATTAAGCAAAGAAGATTAACTGTATTCTTGGTTTTAGTTTTAATCTTGTTATGTGTATCTATTGAATACTGTCCTGGGAAGAAATTTTGTCTTTCTGCATTAGTCACAAGGAAGACTTTATGATGAGAAAAACATGGCATGAAGCTGATTAATGTATAGATGGTTACAAATAATCAGAGGCTATGGTGACCTCATGCTATTTCCTCTACTCTTCTCACAGTTTCATAATATCTGTTCTTGGGAGTGTGATTTCTCTTAACTTTTTGAGAAGGGTTTTGCCATCTGCAGCTTATATTGATGCTTACAGAAGTTTGTGCCCAGCACTTGTGCAAAAGTTCGGTCGCCTGTTTACTTTTCACTTCCTTCTACCTGCATCTGAAACTCATGGTCGTTGTTATGTAAATATCGTAGGCAGCAATCTCAGATGTGTTACGTAAGGGTTTCCTTTCACAGAGAAACTGAGCGAAAAATGTTCCACATTTAAGATTCATGTACAGGAAAGGGTATTGATGTGAATATATCTCTGGGACTCGGGTTTCTTGGTGTCGCATAAGCATTGTCAGGAAGCTGTTCAGAACTGCTGATCTTTATGCTCGTAGTGGGCCTCTTGTGACAACAAGCATACTGAAATGATACTTCTTTGGTCAATTATGGTGGCAGTTCAGGAATCTTTTTCAGAGTGATAACTCAGTCACATAAATTCACTTAACTTTTAGCCTGCTGTTCATTTCTCTAAAAGCTGTCTGGTATGGGTGCAACTTGCACATCTCTGCTCTGAAAGGATGGCAGTGACTTAGGTGTTAAATGTGTCTTAAATGGTCTCAGTTAAACCAAAATGTTTACAGTTTTTTTACTTTGAATATTTGATTTCTCTTTTCCAGAAGTAAGCACACTGAAGGATCTTTTTGGCCTTGCTAGCAATGGTATGTTTGTCTGTTTTGCTTGCTTCTAATGGTGTGCACCTGTTATACCACAGAAGACATTCTTAATCTACACATACACATCACATTTCTAAACAAAATAATATTCCTTGTCTGCAGAACATGACGTGTCCATGGCAAAGTATAGCAGGTTACCGAAAAGGAAAGAAAATGAAAAGGTAACAAACATGAAAGGGAAATGGAAAGTTTTTGTCAGCTGTTTTGTCTGCATCATTGTTCACTTAGGACCTTTGGAGAGAGTTCATCAGTTAAATTCACAAGAGCTCAAGTGTATTTGTAGTTCCGTTTCCATGCAGACACAAAGCTTTGCAATTAATTCAGCAAAGTTATACTTGTTTTCTCAAAGTTAAGCAAGTGATCAAGTGTTGTGCTGAACTGGAGCTATTGAGATCCAGGGGACTCCTTCAGACAGAGGCAAGCCAAATGTCTGTAAATAGACTTGTGTAGGCCTACTGTTGTACCACTGGTGCGGATGATGCTATACCACTGGGCACAATTCACTGGGAACTGGCATGAAGCCTTGTGTCTGCTGTTTATAAAACATCACATTTTTTCACATCTACCTTCCTGCTCCCTGTCTGCGTGGATTGTCATTTCACTTACAGTACACATAATTCTGGTGGAATTCTTTTACATTTCTTTTTCCTTGCCCACTTGTTCCAAAATACATCCCTGTATGCCAAGAGCTGTGTGATTTGCCCTATCCTAAGAGCACCTTAATTCTACAGAATTGTCTTTTAAAGGAGATGCATTACAGAACAGAATGTGATTAGAGCATATAGTGAATTATTCATCCCTGAATTCTGCATTTTCAGGCTTCTATTGTAATCTTAGCTGTAAGTAAATTTCTTGCACAGTGCTCAAACCCAGAAATCTAGTTGCAGTAATTAGATTTATAGTGACAGAGGCTCCCCAGATACTTAAACATCATTGACAGAGAAGGGCTTGAAGCACTTGTTTTGGATTTTGGATTTGCTTTCTTAGTTTGTTACCCGGCATTTTAATGTGGAGTTCTATAATGAGAGTTGTTGAAAGATAGCTTGAATATGCACAGTAACACTTTGTCAACTTCTTTATCAATTTTTTGTTCAGCTTAAGGCAGAAGTGGCAAAAGAAGTGGCAAATGCAAGAAGAAAGCAGCACCTTTCATCTCTGCAATATTATTGTGCCCTGAATGCTCTGCAGTACAGGAAGAGAGTGGCAATGATGGAACCTATGCTCGGATATACACGAGGACAGGTATGGACACTTAAACACGTCCTTTGGAAATGTAAAACATTATTATTTTGAGGACTGATAAATGGTAGTGAGGGAAGCATAATCTTTCATTTAGCTTGCTTAGATTATCATGACTGGTTTTGCTTGTGGCAGATAGTGGAATGTTTAGGTGTTCAGGAAGGACACCAATTAAAAAAAAAATTCCAAGACTCTTGCATGCAAAATCAGCCTGAGGTTAACTTTTTATGGCTAAGCTATCGGTGCAGCAGTATTTACTTGCACTGTTTATTCTGTCTGCACAAACTCTCCTATGTAGCAGTTCTCTTCTTAGCACATCATGTTCAGCATACTGATGAGGAGTGTACACGATAGGGAACAGAGCATGCACTAGAGAACTGGAGGACAGAATAGTAGAGTGGATTGAGCATAAGGTTGGCAAATCCTCTTTCTAATCTTTTTTCTCCTAGCAATTTTACAGAGCATCTCTCAAGTCTGTAAAATGGAGTGGTAATGCTGATAATCTGACTCTTCAGGATGTCAGGAGGATCAAGAAACTTGTATTTTTACAGTACTTGATTCTTATTGCCATCTATTTTAAGGGTTTGTTGTACTTTGATGTTGGTGAAAGAAAGGATTGGAAAAAATAAGATATAGGCTGTTAAACCAGAAAAAGTCGTTGCAGTATTCTCTTTGAGATTGTAGTGTGGATCACCATCTCCGTTGTCCTGTGTATTTTGCAGATCACATGTCCCATATAAAATAGGTAAGAAGTGAGAATTCAGTCACTTTTCCCACCATGAGGAGTTCACACTGCTTCTCTGCCTTAAGCCTGAGAGAACTGCATCGGTTTCATTTACTGGAAGCCAAACAGAACTCTCTTTCCCTCTGTTTTATCTGGAAAAACTGCCATGCCTCAGTGCTTTATACAGGAAAGTCTTAGGTTGTCTTGAAAATTACTTGAGAAGCCAGAAGTCAGTTGATATGGATGCTTAAATATTGTGAGCCATCCCCCAGTCCAAGTATGTACTTTCTTTATTAATCACTCAAAAAGCACTTTTCATGTTTCACATTTCCAACAAATGAACAGGCCATAAGGATTTTTTGGAAACAGCAGTGGCTGATGCAGAGTTCATTTGACTGAAAACTGACAGCAGCATCTAAGATGGGCATTTTAGTCTATCATCAGTGGAACTTAGACCTCTCCTGAAGTAGGCTTCTGAAATAGAATAGGTGAATTGTACCTTAAGAGAGCATGTTCTCCCTCCTTTGTCTATCAAGGAAGTCTGTGGTCAATAAAATGTTTGCAGAAATCTGAGTTAGAGGTAAGAGGAGTCCCACGTCCCGAGGTCAGGGAAAACGAGTGGAATCACATGTTAAGTTAGATGGAAAGGCTAATAAGTTGCTTAACAGCCACAGGTTTGCTTTTGGATCTCTTTGCAGAGTAGTTCACTGATTTGATTGGTGTTTTTTAAAAAGCTAATTGATTGCACACACAAATGCAAGCCATGTCCACACTTCACACATTCTCAGCAGGTCCAGATGATGGTTCTCTGTCCCACAGCAGATAATCTGAGGCCAAGTCTATGCTGAGTGCTTTGCTGTTGTTACATGTCTGCTGAGCCATACTAGCTAAGTGAATTCATCTTATGTCACAAAACATGAACTTTGGTCTTAGCAGCTCTTTTTAGCTCCTTCAGTAAAACAAAATCCAAGGAAAATCTGTAATGGATACAACCGATTGCCCTGGAAGCTTCTGCTAGCTCAGCTACATTTCCTTGCTTTCCTGACTGATCATTCTGTAGCAGTTTAAACATTTCCGGGTTGTAGTTGGTAGTCCAGGTTGGACTGCTAAATTTAATGGACAGCTTGTGTTCCTTTTGATACAATGACATTGCATGCAGTGACTTGTAACACTGCTAGACGAAATTCTGCACAGCCCTAGTATGGGAGATGCTACCTGTTCCCTTATTTCAGTCATTTAGTAAGTTCCTTAGAAGCATACCTGTCAGCAGCAAATAGTTTGTGTATGTGTAAAAAAGTGCATGAAATTGTGGAAAGCTGCAGAAATGAGGAATGCAGAGAAAGTCAACACAGCTGTTTGTGTATTTGATTATCAGCCTGAAGCATCATGGGATTGCTGTTAGCACAATCTATTCTTTGTCTGCCAGAGCCAAGATAACTTCCATTGTCTGATTGTTTTTTTTTTTTTATTTTTCAGATCAATTTTTTTAAGAAAGGAGCAGAGATGTTTTCCAAAAGAATGGACAACTTTTTATCGTCAGTTTCAGGCATGGTTCAAAGGTAATACAATAGTTTCTAATTTTTTTTTCTGTGGTTACATTGAATTCTCAGCAGTCAAACCTTCAGCACATAATACAGTCCCTTGTTTCTTTCTTAAGAGATTTCTTCCGTCCTTACATTGCATTGTTGGGCTTACATTGTGAAAGCAGCAGGTGAACAGGAGGTTTGTTTGCACATCTAAAGGCTGCCAGTGCACTGCAGAGTATTTTACAGTATAGTCAGGAGCTGTGTACTGTAGTGTTCACATGCTTTCTTACTTCCTATGTCTTCATGGAAACAAAAGCTTGAAATTTGGCCATAAAATGGATTAAATGCATTCTGAGTTAGAGGTTTTTATATTTAGTGGGTCTTCTGTGACAATACTCATCAGCCTCTCAAATAAGGATTTAGGGCCTATTCTGTCTGCTAATGTAGCTACCCAAGGCAAACAAACACCTACCACTGGAGTTACATTGCATCCAGTCCAGGCTGTATCAGTAGAGTTCAACCTGATTTCAGCTATGTCTGTATTTCAATGAACTGCCTCACTTCTGTACTTCTGATTTTGTTGCACGTTTTTCTTAAGCCCTCCCCCTCCCATCCTCTACTTGCAGTGATGATTGACATTTTATGTCCATGCAAATGTAAACTTTACAATTGGTTTAAAATCATATTAGAGAAAAAAAGAATAATTTATTTTAAATCACCTGAAACACCAGGCTGAGTCCTTCACTCTATTGCTACATACCATTCAAAATGGACTGCAGCCAAATCATTATTTATTCTGACTCTGGTGGCATTTTAAATAATGCATACATGTTAATTTGAGAAGAGCATCATAAGTGATTGCCTTGTGTAGTAGCTGCTTTCACTTTATACTGATACATCTTTTCAGACTTGGTTCTTGGTTTTCAACTTCCTGTTGAAAATCTGTGACAAGTTAATAGGTGGTCTCATGGCAGGAATTCCTGCATGTTACACAGCTGCCAGAGTTAGACAAAGGTCTGTGAAAGCCAAGAGATGCTATAGTAAAACCTACTGTGAACTGTGCTGCTGCTACATTAGAGTGATACCTAGAATAACAGGCATTGCTTTTTGAAGCTGTCTCTCTCAAGAAAATAAACTACACTCTCAACACTTAAAACATTTTTATGTGCTCATTTCAGTCTTAGAAAATAGTCTCATAATTCTGATCATTATCTTTTTATACTGTTTGGGGAATGAGGTTTGTGTTTAGTACAGATTGCAAAAGAGACAGCATAGCTACTGTATGAGATGTACTGAGAGTAACATCTTCAAGTTGGGCTTTTCAAATAAAGAGTAAGGGGAAATACTGGCTGTGCTTTTGGTGCCAGCCCGCCAAAGATAGCTGTATTCTCCTTAAAGAGTTGTCAGTGCCTTCAGAGCACATGCTTCTTGTCTCTTTAGGCTTAGGTGACTTCTGGGAGTAGGTCCCTGTTGTATGCCTCTATCTTCCCTTTTTTCTAACTGAACTGATTTATCTAGCCCTTAGAGAAAGCTTGGGGCATGTAGTCTTACATTATATTTCCTATAATTGCAGTACTCTCCAACGTAACTTCAACTTTGTTTGGTTTGGCTTACAGGTGTTAGCCATAGCCCACTATAAACTGAGTAATGATGTCTCTGAGTTTCTTGTTCTGTTGGGCTTTTTTCCAGCATTCAGGGAGAGCTGGACGCTGAAGCTGAAAAAATGAGGATATCCCAACAGGACTTAACTGCAGTTAATGAATCTGTTTACACTCCAGATTCTGATGTAACTTCACCTACTATCAATAGAAATCTCATCCAGAAGGCTGGCTACCTTAATCTTAGAAAGTAAGAAGTCTTGCTACCAATGGGTTTGTTTAGTTGCTGACTATTTGATACATTATTTGTTACTTTTTTATTTTAAGCCATAAAGATTCATCAGGTAATAATGTTTGAGGCTCCTAAATCACGGTGGTAGATGTACTCATCAGATCCTATGAATTTCTGTCATCTTTGGAAAAGTGTCTTAGAAGCTTAAACTGAGTTAGAGGCATTTGAGGCTGTTTTTGTGAAAAGAGGTTTGCTTCTGCTTAAATTCCCCTACAGGGATGATTCCCTGCACTCAAGCGGCTAAAAAGAAAGTGCTGAGGCTGAGTTCAGATCACTCCCAGTTCTTAGGGCTAACGGGGACACGGTGTTCACAAAAATAAACAGCTGTATTTGATAGTTAATGCATGTTTTCCTAAATGACCTAGGTCCTTTACATTAATAAAAGCTTTATGGACAATGCAAGTGCATAACTTTGTATGCCACAGTACACAACTTCCTCTGCAGATTCTCCAAATAGAGTTTTCCATCAACTTCTGCAGGAGCTATGTGTATTGGTAGCTTCCAGTATGTGAGTGGTGGAATACCAAGTTATTTCCATTTGTCTAGCACATTTGGGTTTTGAGTTTTGGTGGGGTTTGTTTGTGTTTTTTTGTCTGGTGAGTGGACACTTACTAATTTCTTGTAGCATTCTAAGAGCTATAATAGGACTCCATAGCTTGGGGGAAGGTAGACTCTCAGCTACTACCTGCAGAAGTCGTTTTTTTTTTTAGTGGTGACTCTGTGCTGAAATTGTGTATGCTTCTTTTCAGCTTGAAAATGGATAGTTGTTTTTTAATCCATTTCAACAGTATTTCATGTCAGTTCATACAAATAATTCTTATATTTCCTTAACTGGGAGATGCAGCATGGAATGTTTTTTAACTTGAGATGGGTGGATTTAGTTTAATTCTTCATCTTTCCTTAAGGATTAGTCTCTGTTAGGAATAGGTGCTGCTTTTACTTTTTAACAGAGACTTGTAAAAAAATATCCAGAGCTGAATGTAAAGTTCAGCTTAACATCAGGACACATTTGCTGTTTCATATGACATGTTTTGACGCATTTCTAAATAGTAATGAGTCTTTTATCACTGCATCTTCTCTTTAGTAAAACTGGTCTGGTGACTACAACTTGGGAAAGACTGTATTTCTTCACTCAAGGTGGCAACTTGATGTGTCAACCAAGGGGAGCGGTAGCTGGAGGATTGATTCAGGACCTGGACAACTGCTCTGTTATGGCTGTAGACTGTGAAGACAGAAGATACTGCTTTCAGATCACTACTCCTACAGGCAAAACGTATGAGACAGGTTTTATTTGAGAACAGCCAGTCACACCTACTCTTTCAGATACTGTTTCATGAAAAACATGCTTGCTATAACAGTTAAGCCTTTATGGGTTTCCAGAAGGGTGTTTCTAAATTAAAAGCCTGATCCTTCCCATCCTCCCCACAACTGCCTGAACAGCACATGCAGCATCCTTCAGCTGCAACTTATTAATAGATGGTTAATAGATAGAAAGCTGACCCGGAGTCAAGCAGTCCTGGTGTCCACTGTTTGCACTGATACACTTTGTTTGTATTTTAGGGGTATAACCCTTCAAGCAGAAAGCAAGAAAGAATATGAGGAGGTAAAAATATTTTCTTTATGTTGTTATTCTTGTTTACAAGCGAGCTTGAAGACTTCAATTTAATTTTTCCCTTCCAGTGGATATGTGCCATCAACAACATCTCCAGACAGATTTATCTCACTGACAATCCAGAGGTGAGAGCTTGTTTCCACTTTTCAGTCTGTTCCTTCCAGCTTAACTTTCTCATTGTTCTTTACATGGCAACGTCAAGTACCTGTGTAGAAGAGCTTCCCTCTCTCTTATTTTCTTAGGCAGCTGCAATCAAGTTAAATCAGACAGCCCTACAAGCAGTAACTCCAATTACCAGCCTTGGGAAAAAACAAGAAGTTCACCAACCCAGGTAACATTCTGACTTGCACAGACTGGAGACACTGTGCTCAGTCACACTGTTTTTAAAAGGCGACAGTCACTGAGGAGAAAGCCCTGTCCAGGCATTGGCTTTACAAGCTGATATGCTCCAGCTCTACTTCGGATCTACTTCTGATCTTTTATACTAAAAGCTGTAAGAAATGCCAGTTGTTGAGGGTAGTGCTTATTGCTCCACATCACACCTTTGAAGGTCCTTGTGGTTGCCATTAGGATTTTGCTGTTTCTTCAGAAACACACACAGTAATTTATTGTAGGGAGTGATCTGTAATGTCAGTAATCCTGTAGAGTCCTCAGCACAAGCTGAAGGAACTGTATTCTTGTATGTTACCTCAAGTATTTCCTGTCAGTCTGCCACAGGAATATTCTTACTGTCCTCTTGGGCTCATTCAGGTCAATCAGTAAAGCTCCTCTCCTTCAAAAATTGTTAGCAAGGCCCTAGGATGTACTTACATGCAAAATATGTATTTATGTGTCATTTCTTTGTGTCCATGTGATCCTGGCACCTTACTCAGTGGGAATTCTTCAGACTTCAGCATCGGAATTGGCTTTCAAGCCCAGTGCTGGACTGAAATCCTCCTTCCAGAAGCAGTGCCATAAATAAAATAGGGCAAGTTTGTGTCACACTGACTTCTGTGTAGACTTCTCTGCAAATTTTGCCAGAAAATTGTAAATTCTTACTCAGATACCTACTTCTAGAAATTCATACCTTCCCCAGATCTTCTGTCTCTCAGGCTAGTGCATTTACTATGATTTGTGATTCTCTCTAATTATGATTGCTTACAGGTTACAAAGATTCCCTGTAGCCAATGGGAGTGCCAGTCAATTTCCTTCTGGTTTTATTCACAGTACAACTACTTCACTTTGCTTAACAGATTTATAGATAAAGTATTGCCATCTATTCAGCTAGGCAAAGGAAGTAGCTACGAATTGGCAGTTAACTTCCCAAGTGACTTTTACATCTGTATGCGACCAGAAAACTTTCTAGAACTTGAAGAATGCAGTGCGTTCCTGTCCCATGGTAAGCTGGGCACTTAGCCCACAACCAGAGGCAGTGACAGAAACCTGGCATTTCCTGCTCTCTGAGAAAAGGTGCAGGAAGAGATCTGACCCAGTGTGTAACACTCCTCGACTGTCGCACTGTAACAAATCAAGGCCAAGTAAGGTCTTAAAAAGATCTCCGGATTGCCGTTGATTCCTGTAGGGCACCAGTGCCAGTTGGAACTGGCAGTGCAGTGGTAGATATGGTCACTAGAGGGCAGGGAGGCAGTGACCTAGTGTTAGAAGTCAGCCGTCAGTCAGAGGTGCTCTGCAGTCAGGTCTCATATAGCAACATTTACTTTTCTGCATCTAAAATTATTTAGGGAAAAATAAATGAGATTTTATTAGTGTCCTCGGTAACAGGTAAATGGGGAAATATTTTCCTGTGTGCACACCAAACAATGTCATTACTTTTTCTTTTCCCCTCCATTTTCACTTCAGCCAGAATGTAAAGAATATGGAAAATAATAAAATAAATCCCAGGGAATCAGCCAGCGTTCAAGACTCCGCACAGCTCATTGCTCCCGGAACACCGATTCAATTTGACATCGTACTGCCTGCCACAGAATTCCTGGACCAGAACAGAGGTGGCAGGTATGGCCAGAGACACAGTCATCAGTCCCTTTAACAGAGCGATTTCAGGAAGCTGTGCATTGCAGCATGTGTGTGTGTGGTGACCAGAATCTGTAGGTAGCAATTTTATTCTTATTTTGTAGGCGTGCAAACCCATTTGGGGAAACCGAAGACAGCAGCAAGGATGAGGAGGAAGGTCAGTGCTTCGTTTTCCAGATAAAATCAGTCATGATGTTAGGCCTAATTCAGCTGTCATCTGTCCAGCATCTCTCAGTTAAAGCACCTGACAGCATGGAGCAGCAGATCCATAGTACAGTTAAAGGCAGTTACCTTTCAGAAGCCAGTCTTTTAAGCAGCACTCTATGTGAAAACAAACTTTTTCCTTGACAGTCCAAGCTGTATTACACATTAGGTTTATTTCCAATGTTCAAAGGCAAAAAGATTTGGTTTGCTTCTTAGTTACCTTTTTTTTTTTGTAATTGAAGTAGCTGTTGACTTCTTTAGAAATGTTTTGAGGGGACTGTATGATAATTCTGCTCAAGTTTGAGGCTGTTTCAGTAGTGCTATGTACACTGAAATCCACAATTTAAATCTCTCAAGGGGCCCAGAAGGGAAAGTTTTATTGCTGCCCCTTTTACCTTGTCCCAGCAATTGCAAGTGGTTCTGACCTTCCTCTGCAAGCATGCACAGGGCTCAGGTCCTAGCTGTTCTCCTCTTCCTCTGTGCCACTTACAGTTGCTGTCTGAAACCCATAGCTCCTGTCAGAAAACTACCTGGAGAACCAAAGCAGAATCTACTGATAGCAAGGCCTTTATGTGCTTAAGAGGCCTACAGGAAAGGTGGGGACAAGACTTGTGAGAGGACAAGGGGTAAGGATTTTGAACTAGAAGAGGGGGAAGCTAGACTAGCTACAAGGAAGAAAGTGTTTAGGGTGAGGGTAGTGAAACACTGGAACAGATTGCACAGAGAGGTAGTAGAAGTCCTGTCCCTGGAAACATTCAAGGCCACAGTGGAGAGGACTCTGAGCAACCTCATCTAGTTAGAGGTGTTCCTGCTTACTGCAGGAGTGTTGGACTAGATTGCTTTTAAAGGTCCCCTCCCAACTAAAGCACTCTGTGATTCTGTGATTGGAACACTCAGTTGTGTATGCTGTCCTGTTATGGGGTAGGATGGTTGCAAGCTGAGTTGGCAGCAGAGTAGATGTGACAAGCAGGCACCTCTGCACTGTCAGGGCCAGCATCGTGCTCCACTGCAGCATACAGAAGAGAGTAGCGCTGAAGTGACCACCCTGTATCTCACTGCACAGGTGGACCTGTGGAGCTCAGCTCAAGATGATGCTTTGGTATTTGTGGTGCTTTGTGCAATGTAGGCGCAGCTGTCATGGCCTTTGAACAGTCACACGGAACAGGAGTCACCCTGTCTTACCTTGCTCACCACCAGTAAAGGGAGCCTGATCAAACGATGGCTTTGTCACCTAATGGCTACTTAGCTGTAAATAGGAGTCTTATGGTGACAGCGAGCAAGGAAGGATTTCATTAAAACCTCATAGCTGCATGGAAGGTCAGGAGGACATAAAAGAAAGCATTTAAAGGTAAGAGCTAATTTGATAGGAGCCAAGGCTTGTGCATAAGCAGAAATTTATCACAGTTTGTGTACTTGATAACACAGTAGGCAAAGGAATTTTACTAGCTAATCAAATAAAGCAGGAAAGACCAGGTACACTTTTAAAGCCTTCAAGTCACCATGGTACTTCAGGGGTCTTTTACTACTGTTTTTTTTTCCTATTCACTACCAGTTCAAACTCTTGTTAAAGCCAGGTCAGAGCACTGCCAGGCTCATAAAATCATTTAATTGATAAATTCAGTTGCTGGCAAACTGAATTAGCAGAGTGAAGGAAGTCCCAACTTTTCTCTTCCAGATTCCCTCTTGCAGCAGATGTTCATCGTTCGGTTTTTAGGGTCTATGGCTGTTCAGACTGATCACACAAGTGAGGTGATTTATGAAGCTATGAGACAGGTGTTAGCTGCTCGTGCCATTCACAACATATTTCGTATGACAGAATCTCATCTCATGGTCACCAGCAAGAACTTGAGGTACTGTAAAACCTATTACTTGTCAGCATTTAGTTCTCATCATACAATTTAGGATTAGTAAAGTACTTCTGGTTTGGTCTTTGCGAGAAGTGTGCCCTTTGGCGGAGCAAGATCCTGAGGTTCACTTTACTTTGTAAAAATGTCTCTTTTCCTAATCTATAATCATCTTCCTAAGTTGTACAAACATCCTACCAGAATTTAGGTGATGCAGTCGTGAATATAAGGCCTCAAAAGGATACAAGAAAAGATGGAAAAGAAGCTTTGCAAGATTTTCTTTCCTTACATGTGGTAGCAGTGAGAGAGCCATCACCGTCCAGCTGTCAGCACTGTCACTCCAGTCTGTCGTTAGCAGACCTCCCATTTAGCACGTTAGCCCATACACTCAGGATGCTCAGCAGATCTGTAAGTCAGAACAATACTATGACCTGTATGTGTCAAGCCTCTGAGAGTCAAGGTCTAGAGTTTAACTTTGCCATTGATCAACTTAAAATTGCAGATTCTGTCCATGTTTCCTTGTCTGTAAAATTGTTGTGATCACTTTTCCCTCACAAAACACCTTGAGATTCCTGAGAGTCACTTCAAAATAATTTCCTTTTTGTTCTTCCTACATAGGTTAATAGATCCTCAAACCCAAGTCACAAGAACAAGTGTAAGTAACTTCTGGTTTGAATTTGGTTTTCTACTGCAGTCATGTGAACTTGAGCTCTTGACCAACTAACCAAATTTTGGTTAAAAAAAATTCTTTACTATGCTTTTTCAGTTTGAACTTGCCACTGTGACACAGTTTGCTGCTCATCAGGATAACAGGCGACTCATTGGCTTTGTGGTCCATCTCAGTGAAGCCCCAGGAGAAGATTCCATGAGTGCCTATGTATTTGAGAGCAACACAGAAGGGGAAAAGGTTTGCACAATATTTAATAACAGACTTTATAAAACACTGTAGGCATCTCAGCTCACACATCTGAGAAGCACTGCAGCAGAAGCAAGAGCAGCTCAATTTCTTGCCAAGAAAACATGCTTTACCTTGTAAGCCTTTGCTGACTTTTGTGTTTAGAAAGGACCATTCATAGATAATGCAGCAGCAGGTGCAGCACGGAGGAAAGGCTGTGACTGCTAACACCAGCGTTAAGAAATGCATGGGCTGGGCACCAGCACTAACAGCAGTGAGCATCATGTGCTTGAGGCAGACACAGCTGTGAAGCTTTCAAAGACAAGACAGCCACACAGCACCACTGCCTGTTTGCTGCATCTAGTAATAGACTATTAGGAATGCACTTGAGAATTTTTGTAGGAAAGCACCAGTAACACTCTTTGCACACACTGGAAAAGTAAATTTTAGTGAATAAAACTGAGTTGAGTACAAAGCTTTACCAGCCAAAGTAAGCTTTGAACCAGACCTTGAGATAGTTTTATATAGTTAGCATAGTGCATTTTTATATTCTATTTCTGCTTTTAGACTTGTATTTAAGACCAAGTTTGCAATGATTCTGCTGTGTCTTAGTCTCAGTTGAGGAACAACAGAATAAAAACAGAACCAAGTTTAATTGAACTTCTCTTTCTTTTTCTAGATTTGCTATGCCATTAGCCTGGGAAAAGAAATCCTTGAGGCAAGGAAGGTAAGTTTGTTCCTTTCCCCATGTTTATTCTGCTTTGGATGGCACTGCCCAAGTACCTCTGGTGTGCAGAAAAAAGTAAAAACATCCCACTTCATGACAAAGTTCTTGCAGATATCCCCTGGGTAGTTCATGCAAAAACAAACTCAGTTTGACTTTGCAGAAGCCTGATTTGAGATAAAATTTGCTACCCTAAACCAAAGTCAGAACTAGACAAATCCAGTTGCTCACTTGTAAAATGGAGCTGTGAGCAAAGTTTTCAAAACTCCCCAGACAGACTGTGGGATGAAGCCCAGGTCACACACGTTGCTCCTTCTGTTTTAGAAACTTGTTCTTTCCTCTCTCAGGGATCACAGGATGTTAGGGGTTGGAAGGAATCCAAGATCATAGACTCCAAACCCCCTGCCAGAGCAGGACAATACTATCTAACACAGATCACTATCTAAGCAAAGAGTGGTCTCCCACTTCCACTGAATGGCAAAGTTACCTAGCTTCTCAGAGGTATAGTTTGTATAGGTAAAAATCTGACACTAATACTTTATCAGCTGCTATATATTTTTGCTACTAAGATTTTGGAGCAAGCTTTTAGTCACAGGCATCATTTAGAGTTGTTTTCCTCCTTGTCTTCCAGCAATTCTATCAATGCCAGATCAGCACAGTACAAATAAAGACTCAAAATGAATGACACTTTTTTGTCTTATATACTTAAGGGGCAGTTTTGCTGACCCAAAAGGGATTGCTCCAAAGCGTTAGACTTAAGGGTGCCTTTAAAAACTAAAATAATTGCAAAACCTTAACCAGAAGCATTGGGAAGGCTGTTGTGCTTCTTGCTGCAGTCTGCTGAACTCTTGTGCTTGCCTTCAGGACCCAGAAGCATTGGCCCAGCTAATGAAGTCTGTGCCATTCACAAGCGATGGAAAGTTCGTGCTGCTGAATGATCAGTCGGAAGAGGATGGAACTGTACGTGAAGAGGGGGAGGAGTCAGAAGCATAAAACCTGAGGCTGTGCAGGAGCAAGAGGGCATCGTTTTGCAGCGAATCTCTGGTTTTCTGTCACCTGCACACACAGGAGGCCAGATCCTCAGCCTGCCAGAGCACACGGGCTCACCTTGCAGTGGCGTTTCCTCCATTTACAATGGAACAACAGTGGGACATGGCCTCCAAGGCTTTCTGCATTTGTGAATGTTAGGATATTGGAGTGTCTGGGACAATGACAATCTTTGGGAATGTTTCAGGGTTAGTCCCTTGCTAAGAGGTAGCTTGGACAGCACAGCTGTCAGCCACAAAGGGTTAATGTCATTTCTTCAGATTTACATGGTGAGCAGCCTACAGTTCCACTGAAATTAGTGCAAGCTGTAAGCTCCTTTGACAAAGATCAGGCCTCGGATTTCCTACCGTAGTCAGTTTTCATACTTTGCATGATTATGTGCATCTGAATGAAGGTTAAAAAATGCACTATTTACTTTATTTTCAGATGAAGTTATTTTTTAGTCTAGATTAAGTATAACAAGATTTCTCTCTTTGTGCTAGCCTATTTACAGAACAATTTCTTAAACACTACCTTTTTCCTATTAATATAATCTATTTTTATATTTCATCTAGAGTAAGATTAGAAAACAAAGCCAAGTGCCTACTCTTAACCTTTCTGGGGACCACACTCACAGGTTCTGTAATTAAATAATGGACATAATGTACCTCCTTGATTTATTCTACATACCACTGATGTGCAAACGTCAGAAGTGGTCACATGTGGCATGTCTTGTGTGCAGTTTTCTGGGGGTAGATTTCTTACAGGTTAAGGTGCAAGAGTGATAGATGTAGAACAGAGAAGCACTTCTATAATAAGGACTCTTTGTATTTTTAACTTCACAGTGACATACAACAGCTGAGTCTACCAGTAATCATTGGTTTTAAGAAGCTGAGCAATAAAATGCTAGATTTTAAGTCTACAATTATTGACAAGTCTCATAGTACCTTCCTGAAACTGGACACTGCATAGATTTGGCTAATCAGTGTAGATTTTTTTTTTCCTTGTCCAATTTAACCTGAAAACATGAAAAGTGTACTCTGCAAGAACAAAAATAAATGGCAGTTAGGTAGGGGGCAGGGGGTAAAGTGGTATAATTGTGGCATTAGTTTGTATTTATCAAGATAAGGTGACTGGAACAAAAGGTTTAAATAATTTCACTTTTCTCAATCACTTACTAGGAATCTTGATTTTCCATAAGCAGAATCTGCTACAGCAGCTGAAAGATCCCAGTTTGCAAGGGTTTGAAGTGGCATAAGTTCAGGTTAGCTCGCTGGTGAATGTTTAAGAGCCATGGAAGAAAAGTGTTAGTAACTGACTCAAGAACTTCACACAAATAAAAGCTGAAGTTGTCTCATTAAAAAATTGATATCTGCTGAACTGATGTTATTGAATACACTAAGAATGAGGTTCTCAAAATTGCATTTATTAACACAGTTTTATGTACACAATGTTCTCTACTCACAAACCAGAGACTGAGGTAACAAAATACCCTTTTGTACAGTGAGTTAAGGAAACATAAGCATTACATTTGGTCCTTTGTACCTGAGAAGCTGAAGACAGCTGTTGTTGATGGACACCAGATGAAAACTCAAATTTAATTCTGATTACAAACCACAGTAGGACCTTCAGCACCAGCAGTTTACTTCCCAGTGAAACAGAGACCATTCTGGTGGTGTCACTAGTCAAGGCAAATGCCTCTGAGTTGGGCATCAGCTGTGTTCTGCTCCCTCTAACAGGGGGTTGCAAGGAGGTAGGGCAGGGGAAGAAACTGGCCTGGAGCCTGTTCTGCCCCTGTTTTGAAGGAAAAAACCCTAGAGGGCTCATGTCCCTGCCCCAAAGTCATCATCCTTGCTTTCGTTTTTACTAGCTCTACGATTTTGAGTCAGCACATTTGGTTTAGTTTGGGATTTTGTTTTAGTTCCATTGTCTCCAAACAACTAATTAGGGTCCATTTTGTTCCTATAATCAGAAGAGGAAGGCAAAGGCAATGAAAACAGTAGTAGCACCACAGCAAGCGTTCTGCACCCCTTCCAGATCCTTCAGGGGCTGGAGGGGAGGGGTGGAAAAGGGATTTGATGCAACTTGCACTGACAAGGGATATGTGACACCACATCCAGGACCCACTCTGCACCTCTGATGAGAAAAGCTTCCTGTGGGTATAGACTGCTACACGGCAAAAAGAAGAAGGAAATACACACTACAATCCTGTATTAGCAAGAGTAGCTCTATTATCACGGTATAGACTTGGGTCTTGTATATATTTCTATATAGCATACATTCAGAGCTCCCACATTAAATAGGGCTCTACAAAAATAGTTTTAATGTCTTTCCTGTGGAATTTCCATTACCAGAACCCTATGAATTTGTTGCCCACCACATAATCAAGAAAATACATAGTTCAGTTTATGTTCAGCTGCAAAGCATTGCCCGTCTCAGACAGTGTCCTTCCAAAAAAACCCAGAAACACCAAAGCAGGAAGATATAAGTGCAGATTTTCTTAGGGCACAGGTAACGTCCTTACTGCACACAGCTATTCTAAGCACCTCTATCCCAGGGGAAGCAAACACCATCTGTACATGCTGGGGAAGAAAGAAAGAAAGTTCTTGGCTTGGGGTGGCCAAGCGCTGAAGTTAATTCAGATGAGATAAGAGTATGGAAATAGGTGCACTGCAATTACACCAGCACAGAAATGAGCAGCATAACAAGAAGGCTGATCCCAGCAGCACTACCGAAAGGGTTCAGTGTGGGCACAAGTTGGTCCAAAAAAAAAAGTGTACACAAATTACAAAAAGAAAAAGAAAAGGCAAAAATATAAATCAAGTAATGCAGCATTCTTTAGGGCACTCTCTGCAATTATAATGAATTAAAAGCTTTAGTGAGCCCAGCTGATCTAAACAGTCCATGAAGTTTCTGTGCCATGTTTTCAGAACCAACAAAAGGACTTTCATATCAGGCTGGTCTTTCCAGTTGCAATAAAAGATGTTCCAGCTTTATGAATGCTGAAGTGACTGGCAGGAAAGGGCAAATCCAGAGTACATCAGGAACTGTCTTAAGCAGCAACCCAAGGGTGGGCAGAACACTCTGAACCATTACAATGTTGCCCTTTTGCAATTAGAAGAGATGAAAGAGGCCAGCAAGTATGGTCTAAAAATACAGTTAAGAGTGCCAGGAAGCCCCCCCACAAAGTAATTCTCAGCTGGACTGGAGTAGTTTATTCTCATTAGTAAGACTTAGAAGTGTTTTATGTTCTAGAAGGTTAAAACACGACTATATCTTTTAATGATAATGGTGTTAACTTTTAAGTCTAGATACTTAGGTTAGGGATCTGAGTAACTCTTGCACAATCTAGAACCTCTACTTGCAGGCATTAACAGATGTTACATTTTTACAGAGTTCTCACAGTGTTCAGCAGCTTCTGAAGCCTGCAGTGCAATTATTGTTAATAACCAGGCATATAAGACTATGAACAACACATATGGTACAACAGACTTACAAAGGCTAGGAAACACAGAACTGAGGCTGAAACTTGCCATTAGGCACAACATATCTGTGAACTGTAAGATCACTTGATAGTTACAGACACCCATCACACAGTGTCTGGTCATAAAAGGAAGAGCTGATTGTGGTTCTGTCTTGGCTCTGGATTTCCTTACTTCTGTGGAGGCAAATCAGACCTTCGGTATGAAATGAGAAGTAATTTATTATGTTAACTTCCCTTGGTTTCCCACTATCTGATATGGGGAGAGGGGAGACACAGCATGGGGAAATAAATGCCTGATAGTATTTGCTCTGTGGGAACTTAGGATCCTATCTCTAGTGATAATAAAGATTTATGAAATAAAACATTAATCAGGATTTCCATTGCATGTAATAGCTTTAGCATGCACTCCCAACACACACTCTTAGACTCACAGTGTAACCTGTGACTGCATTAAATACAAAAGGGACTGCATTAGTTTTTGGACCACAGGATACACAAGATATCTTGATTCAGTTGGGGTTTTTTTCTGGTTGAAGAGATGCACTAGTTCAAATCTTGGACCAATGGCCTATGAGGCTTTTATTTAATGCTATGTTAGAGATGCAAGAATGCATCTAAAAATTAGTAATTTTTTTATCCACGCATCAGTAATTTAACTACCTCCAAGGTCAGCATTTTATATAATTATTTTCAGGCCAAAGAAAATGCTGCAAATAATGTGAACTCCTGAAAAATAGGAGTTTCTGCAAAAATTACAGACACACAGACCTAGCCTCACTGGATGCTAGTACATTACATTTTCTCTTGAGTTTAACAGAGCAATTCAGTCAAATCTAGAGCTTTTACCCCTACAGAGCATTACTGGTAACAAGAAGAACGTGAGTTGAGTAAGTAATCATCATTCATACCAACCACATCATTTCACAACAGGATCAGCAGGTGCAGAGTTGGAAAGGTCTCCATTGCTTGCTTTAACAGATTCTTCTACAACAAAAGTAAACCATGGATAATGTTTATAATTTTATCCAAGACCATATAAGCAAAGTCTGAGCACATACATTAAGCTGATATTATACTACACTTAATATAACATACTCTGGTCAGGATATGCAAACTGACCTTGCAGCACCAAGGGTCCTGGCCCTGTGAAGAAATGAGTACTTGGGGTGAAAGGTTTCTTCTCTCAGTAGAACTTGTCTAAAGATTACATACACACGGTCACACGTTTTGCACTGTCTGAGTCCAAATATAATGGTGTAAGGCATAGACATCACCACCTTCAAAACTTTTCACCCATGTCAAACTCCTCTAAACACAAAGCACACTTTTCAGGGAACCAAACACCTCTCATAACGGAACATCTAAGCTACAATACAATTAACTGACATTCCACAGAATGCTGTGCTAATGATGCTAGCTTGTAGCTGCTACTTTTTGTCTTTTGAGGTAAGCCATTGTTTGAGCAACTTCACTGAACATCATCAAATGTAAAATTTATCTTAAAAACAGTTGTGAAGTATCGTGCAGAATTAATCTGTATTAATTTTGATACCCAGGAGATGATTGTTAATAACTATGAAAACTGTTTATTAACATTAAAACTTGCCAGAAACTTATTCACAGGTTGGAAATGTATACAGGCAGGGCACAGGCAAAACTAGAGCACTTAGTTCTTAAAGTGGCAAATGCAAATATTATACTGGAAGAGGCTTTTAAGTATTTACTCACAAAATTACTATTACCCAACTCGCAGGCAGGATGTCTTGAGGTGTGCACGGTCTCAGCACAGTGTCACGCTGGGGGCTATGCAAGGTGATCGCGTGCATGTACTTAGAGCCTGTTCTTGGTAAGCTCTCCAGGCAAATTCAGGATACAAAAATGAGGTGGCAGCAGCCTCGTGCTACCTGCTTATCCCTTTGATCAATATCCAGCCTGAGACTAGTGGGGCACTGGACATCAATTAGCCAATTGAAATGGCACTTTGCCAGGCCTCACCATATTAGGCTAAGCCAGGGCTTGCGCCCTCCCCTCCCAAGGTTGCTTCCCCAGCACAGGAGGAGTGGGGGCAGGGGAATACGATGTTTGCCCCATCAAGCCCATCACCTCAACAATTCACAAAGAAAGAAGTATTTAACTTGTGCAGAAGAAAATTCATCCTTGACTGCAGTGACTCTAATCTCAGTTTGACAGCACTACTACTGGAAAATCATTTACCTATTCCATTTTTAATACACTGCTCTCTGACTTTTTAAGCAATTGATTGGCACTGCTGCATCTTACTCCTTGGGACCATTCTCATTGCTTTGAAAAGACCTTTCCCATATCTAGAAGAATCTTCCAAAATTCTTGACAGTCAATACATAAGAAAGAATACAAACCACAGAATATCCATGGCACCTAGTCAGGAGACCACACCACACATTAAGATCTTACCCTTTGAACACAACACAATAGAAGACCAAAGCATACCAGAAATATCTGCTTGTCACTTACTTTACATCATCTGTCTACCTACACTGAAAAACAGCTGGTAAACAACAAATGAAGAAAAAAAACAACCACCAAATCAACAATTTATTTCATACCAGTTGGATTTGTGATAAAGGGCTGTCACTGTCAAAACTGGTAATTGAGAAGGTAAGTATGACACTGAAGTTACTGGATTTATTATTATTGCAAAGATGCAATTCTCCCTGATCCAGATGTGGTTTGAGTTTTTTGGGTTGTTTTTTTTTCTTTTTGTGGTGTTGGCTTTGTTTGTTTGTTTTGGGTTGGGGGATTTTGTTTGTTTGGTCAATTGGGTTTTGTTTGTTTCCCTCTGGAAGCCCATCCTGAAATTCACACATTCTAGAGAAGGCCTCTGCTGGGAGTGGTTCTTGACTCCTAACCTATGACCCCATGAAATCTCTGGAATAGTGAATCAACCTGTTAGCAAGAAAGCAGCTATGGGAAGGAAGAAGCAGGACACACTCTCATGACCCAAAATATTACATGTATTCACTCACCTTCTTTTTCTTTCTTTTCCTGGCTTTCTTCTGCTGCAGTTTTATCTGCTCTGAAAAAAATTCTCGCACTACTTAGTGAGAAATACAGGAGTTCAAATTCCTAAGGGAAAAGATATAGAAGAAGAGTATTAGTGTCTCACAAGAATGAATTTGTAGCTAGATACAAAGTGAATTTTTCAGAAGCAACTACAGTTAAGTATCTAAATCACTCAAATGTTTTTGCATATCATCCTTCATTCATACCTTGTCTGCATGCATTCTGCTCAGCAAACGCTGGCCAAAATTGTTAAAGGCTGATTTAAGCAAAGCAGCACCAGTGCAACAAATCTGTCACTAATCCACTCGGGCTGCAAAAGAGGTTTGAAGCAGCAGTGAGAATTTGGAACAGCCTGCCCATGGAAAAAATCATTCTAGCCAGTAATTTAAAAGGCTACAAGCTTGAGCAGTTTCTGAACAAGGTTCAAGTGATGTGGCTTTTTTAAACAGCAGAGGACCAAACATTGCACACTCATGGGAGCCGTGAGGACATACAGGGCTTTATCCATTTCAAAAACAGACCTACTTCCAGAATACAGTTATGGATTGTCTGTAAACAGGCAGCTTCAGATCTGTCCCAAAGCCTCCTCATATCAAAAGGCAGGCACTCAACAAGAGAGTGCACATTTGCACCACTGATGAACGCTGAACTGCTGTGCTTCAAGATTCAAATGTATCTTTTCCCTCTATTTGACAGCTGGTGCACCATTCAACTTAGCAACTCAGAATTAACACCCAAGCAACCTTGAGGGCTCAAAGTGTTGGGCAAAGATCTTTGTTATGAAAAATTCAACTAAAAAGCTACTATCTCAAATTACAGTTTTAGTTGCACTGGATTTCAAACCCCATGGGACAAAAGCTTCCAATCAACCAGGTCAAGTTCCTGCCTCACTCAGATATTACAAGCACAACATCTTCTTTGGATCACACACCTCAAGTCTTTACACTCTTTTTACATTGATGTCATCAGACAATGCTCTTTTTTGCTCTTCATAAGATCCCTCAGAAACAAATACCTGGACTGTGATAAGTGTAGAATTCAGTAAAGAACAGGTAAATATAGACCCATGCTATTACCTGTAAACAAACTTCCAGTCGCTTGTGGGTAAGGTTCATAGTTTGTAGTAGTTTTTCATCTTGATTACTGGACTGAACATTCTGTTGCTTAGCTACTGCTCTTATTTCCTTCACATACTTCTCTCTAACAGACTGGAACCAGTGAAGAGAATCAAACTCCTGGTATTGATCCAAAAGCTTCAGAATGTAAGCCACACCTATAAGCATGAGCAAATCATGTACCAATGTCAACATGCAAGTCACAAAACATTTTGTGAATGTCTTTCATGGATCAACCTAAGTTGGTAACTCTTACACAAGTGAAATTTAAATTGCAATTAATTTACAATTAAGTCTAACAGAAAAAAATAAAGAATCACAGAATCAGCCAGGTTGGAAGAGACCTCCAAGATCATCCAGTCCAACCTAGCACCCAGCCATAGCCAGTCAACTAGACCATGTGTCTCGGTTCTAATTTCAATTCCCAGAGACTCAAATATATTTGATAGAACTAGTAACAATTTACAGAGTGCCCTTCCCTCCTTCTTACCCAAAAGAAAGGTATTAGATGTAGAGAGAGGAAAGGTAAGCACACCTAAACAATCTCACTCCGATTTGGAAGTTAAAAGAAGAAAAGTTTAACAATAAATTAAAAAGGTATCTGAGGTAGGGAAGTTACAAAGGCATAGGGAAGGGAAAACAGGACACAAAATGTGTAAGACAATCCCAATGACATGAAAATCTGGTTGTATTGTCTCATGGGTGATGGCCACATGGTAAAACAAAGAGAACCAGGAACAGTATGGTGATGCTGGTAAGCAGGGAGTGAACAGAGAGAGAGAACAGGAAGTCCCCCTGCTTTTATGGATCTTTAGACAGGATGGGGGAGAGGGCTAACCATCACCTGTTAGTGTTCACACCCAGCCCTGGGGAGGGGTCAAGACCACCTAGGGTCAGGTTCAAGGTCACTCCCCCCTGAGGGGTTAACTCTGTACATCATGGCACTAAGTGCCTCATCCAGTCTTTTCTTGAACATCTCCAGGGATGGCGACTCCACCACCTCCCTGGACAGCCCATTCCAATGGGAAATCACTCTCTCTGTGAAAAACTTCCTCCTAACATCCAGCCTATACCTCCCCTGGCACAACTGAAGACTGTGTCCTCTTTTTCTGTTGCTGACTGCCTGGGAGATGAGATCAACCCCCATCTGGCTACAGCCTCCCTTCAGGTAGTTGGAGGCAGTAACGACATCCCCCCTGAGCTTCCTCTTCTCCAGGCTAAACAACCCCAGCTCCCTCAGCCTCTCCTCATAGGGCTTGTGTTCCAGGCCTCTCACCAGCTTCATCACCCTTCTCTGGACTTTAGCTTTAAAAAATCTCACAACTTACGCAAAGACTTGCGTATTTTCTCATTTGACAAGATTTGTGAGCTGTGGAATAAATTGGAGAGCACCAACATACAATAAAACTGTCTGCACCCACCATCAGCTATGCTATGGCTTAGGAAATTCTGAACATAAGAGTAGTCCTCAAATCCACTGTGCTAAAGCCAAGACAAATTACTGAAGTTTAAATCATACATATCACTGTGTGTGTGTGCTATAAACAAAACTTTCTCGCTATCTTTAATTATATCTGTAATTATATACATAAAGAAAACCTTTCTTGTAAATATCCACTAAGTTGGCTTACCCAAAGGTTAGTCGGTGTGCTGACACTTACCCATGGCAAACCCATCATCAGTGAAAGCTGCTCCGCTTTTGTTCTTCTTGTTCAATTTCTCCTTGCAACTGATTGAATGCTCTACAAAATTGAGGGTCTGAAAGATGGAGAAGCTGTCTTAGAATCAGCAGGAGAGACTCAGAATTTTTTTAAATATCCACATACATTCTGTTAACTATGAATATAATTCCATGCCCAAAACTGCTGTGTTCCCACCATTTGGCACTTTGGTCTGAAAACTTGTGCTCCTTAAAGATCTGTTTTTGGAAGCAAGTAAGTTAAACTTTCAAAACATTTGCACATGCATAAGTGAAAAAACAAAGCTACATCTTCCTCCTCTTATTACTTTGCATTCCCTTAGTGATCATTAGAGGTACACGAGTAAAGAAGTACAGGACAATTAAAGGTAGCTCAGGTTCCTAGCACAAGTGTTTTAAAGCTACAGTATGTTGTCACATTCCATTTAGAAAATAGTAAAAATATTTCAGTTTTACATCTAAGGTGATACTCAACAAAAGATCCAGTTAGTAACATCAAGGAATGGGTATGTGTCTGCATGCACTAACTACTGCTGAGATACGGAAATGTGTATACAAAACTACAGCTTCTCAAGACCTACAACAGTTTCAAATTTAACTTCAATCAAATGCATTTAACTACACTAGACAGTTTAAGCCTGAAACTCCACAAATGTGAAGGTAAAGGCAAAAAAGTATTTGTCAGGAGCCTTTACTGTGCCTCAATTCTATGACCACACTGTAATTCAGAGTCATGTTAGTGGCTCATCAACATTCCAAAAGTAAGTTTCTGAAATGGGATGTTACATGGAAATCTCTTTACATTATGGTGACCTTCAAACTGAACTGCTTCCAAATGCTCAGAATGCTGCACAAGTGTGAATCACCTCAATTCAGCTGCACTCTTTCTAAACAAAGCTTATTGGCAAAAACAAATCCACTTCCAACAGAGAGGGCCTCAGTTTTACTACATTAGAACACAATGTTAAAAGACCCTAAAGACAACTACTATGATGAAGAAAGAGTACACACAAGAGAGCGAAAGAACATGGTTTTAAATTCCCTTCACCCTTGCTCTTCTAATTCTTCCTTTTTTATCTTGGCTTTTCCAAATCTGATTCAACTATGAGCTACCTTTTGGGTGCCAGTAGATGACTCAACGTAAATAAACATGACTTTAGACAACTGCCAACAAAGCTAAACTTAAAACAATCCCACTCATAGTCAGAGGAGACAGGAGAATATGCTAGGCAACAGCCTAAACCAAGGTATTTAAATACATAACTGATCTGATAAATTTTTTCAAACCCAAGCTCTGGTACATAGAGTGCAAACACCAACCAGCGGGGGAACGATGATGTAGAAGTTCCGCAAGTGCATATTCTTTGGACTGCGGAATTCAGGAGCAAACACATCCACCAACATTTTGAAGTACTCCGTTCCTTCTGCAAAGTTACGTGTGAGGTCACTAAGAACAGAGTCCAACTGCCTGTAAAGGATAAGCAACATGTTACCTGGTTTCTGCTAGAAGTTTCTTTGCTTACTAACCCCTTGGACTAACAACCCTCTCTTCACTCTTTGGCTACACACACAACCCAGTATTCTTATCAGCATGTCTGAGATAATGCTCTGCCTCTACAGCCACCTTAAATTATGCTTCTTGATTTCATTTAAAATAAAAACAAACAACCAAACAAACATAAAAATGGTCTATGAATACCTAAGGCCCTAAACATTCTAAAAGTAGATGTCAGACACATGGTGAGGAAAGCTTGTTAATATTTAAGCCACAAAGATTTTAGCAAGAAAGCAAGTTCTAACAGTACAAACAGCTCTTTGCAGTATCAAAACAACTGCTTTTGCTGTCTCTGAAGAGCAAATATTTTTGCATAAAGTCAGCTGAACTTTTAACACAGACATACACACACACTCCTAACAGCTAGTTTTATAACTTTAAAATGTCAGTTCTCCCACCCCTGCCCTAGACCTCAGTAGAATGGTGTTAGAGTACCTTGCTGCTTTTTGTGTTTCTTCTGAGAGTCCTTCCTCTTTAACCAGCTCTTCGAAGTTAACAATGTCTTCCAGATCAGGCACAAACCTGAAAACTTACTGTTTGTTAGGATAATGCTCAACTACCTGCGGTCACCAAAACATCTCCTAGAACTTATCTGCTTAATCAACTAAGTCTTCTGGGCTCAAACTACTCCCTTCAAGTTATATATCTGCCAGATCATTCTCATTCAGGCACTATTACATTTTCTTCTAAAAACAAACAAAATTATTGGTACTTCTGGCTACCCTCTCCTCTCTGTAGCACTTGCTGCCCTTGATAACTGTAAGTTTACTACTATTTGTAAGAAACCCAACCATTTCTTTGCATACAAAACTCACTATTCTCTCATGACCTTATAGGAACATAGACAACACTCCATACAGAAAGAAGTCTCAATAAAATGTTTTTACAAGTTGCTTAAGGCTTGCACTACGTTTTAATGCCCCCTCAGAGTGATTAACATCAGGAATTATTTGCTTTGGGACTACTAACTTACATGTATATTGTATTAACTCTCTTGCAGCATTTTTCCACAGAATGTTTCATTTTAATGATTGGTGACAATGATTGTACAGTTTGGGATTCCAACACTGGTTTTGAAATTACCTCTTAAATAAGGGCATAAAAATGAATCTTTTTGAGATGTATGGAGGACAGGTAAGAACCCAGGGAATATCAGCATGAATAGGAAGCAAAAGAATGAAAAGGAGCAAATACAAACATTGGTGGAAGTACCTAATTGCACTACTACAGCAGTGAAGTCCACCAGATCTTATCATTCGTACATAACCCATTGCGTTGCCTTTAAAAACAAGAGGGGGAAAAAAAGAAAGTTATAATTACTTAATATACACACACACAAACTTCATATCTCCTGTAAGCTCTGACATCTAAATCAAAGTTGCCATATATTCCTGGCAAATAAATTGTTCTGAAAGTCAAGTTAAAAAAAAATTACACTGAATCCCGGCACTAAAAGTCTCTGTAGAGAAAACACAAACGCATCACCTGGCAAGGTGGTGATAGTGCTGAGAGCCAAACAGCACAAACTCTTTCCACTGGGCACACTAAAACACGTTCAAATCAGTCCTGCAGACCTACAGTATCAGTGGCTGAAAATACCACGCATCACTCAAAGATACTTCAGATGGATGTATGGCCATTGTCTGAAACACAGGCTATTTTTTTACTGGGTAATACATTCAATCTGGTTAAAAGCCAGTTCCATAGCATAAATAAATTTCAACAGTACAGGCATCTATGCAGGCTGCAGCTTTACTTCAAATTAAGACAGGCAAGGGTCATTTCTGTATAATGGGATACAGCTACTTTCCATCTGGCTAAACTTAAACTTAGTCTTTTAGCCTCAGCTAAACATTCCGTTACTTGACAATGAGGATTTCTTCCTTATCATAACACTTAGAACATTGTTATGGAAGCATGTCATACCAATCTGACTTATGAGTTGTCTGAACTGGTCAAGATAGCTCTGGCCATCCGGGGTAATTCCAAGTTTTCTGATGCCACGGTTGAATTTATCTGCTCTTTCAAAGGGATACTAGAAAAACATTTCAGAATAATTTGTAAGAATAATTACCCATCCATAATTATTTCTTTCCTCATGATAATACCACGTGCAGTGTACTCCTACCTCACATCTACAGCTTGTTTTTTTATGTATTATACACCTGCCTAGCTACATTAATTCACAACAGTGATTTGGCCAAGTCATTTCTGCAAGCTAAGAAGTGAAACATGTTACTGTGAATAAGATGGTATTGCTAAAAGAAACACAGTTGACATCCAAAGTGTGTGTCACAAAGAAGCTGGAAGTCTATTGCAGTGAATACATTGTCTCTCATCCACACACACTCTAGTCCCCAAACCTTGACATACATACTGGAATAAGAGCTACACATTCACATCACTTTGGATGCAATTTGAACAAGCTTATGATTAAAAAATTACAATGCTTAGGCATGATTTGGACCAAAAGTTTAGACTCTCCAAGAGATTATGACTCCATCACATCATTGTTTTCAGGTCACTGAGAAAATTATTTTATCCAACCTTGTATTTAGAGAGCAGTCAAAATAAATTCATAGATTCACAGAATGGTTTAGGTTGGAAGGGACCTTAAAGATCATCTACTTCCAACACCCTCCACCATGGGCTGGGTCACTTCCCACTAGACCAGGTTGCTCAGGTCTCATCCGACCCAACCTTGAATGAAACAAAGAATCCTTAAAACAAACATTTTTAACAATGCATTTTGCTAGGACAGCAGCTGCAACTTTGTCTGGAGATGCACATTTAAGTAACAGGAATGTTATAGGTTGGTGCACTTTCAGTCACAGGAAAGTAGCACTTTTTTGCCAAGTTACTCTCAGTCCTTCAAAAATTACTATACCTTGTGATCATTCTGATCCTTGACTTCCCTGAAGAATCTGATGTCTTTGATAAGCCTAGATTTAATATGTTCATCATACATGAACTGGCTGAAAATATAAAATTTTTTCCTCAAAAATTGGTAAGTGAAGTTCACCTAGAAGAAACAAAAACCAAAGACAGTTTGCAAAGTAACAAGCATGTCTAGCAAGCTGTTTCCAGTATGCATGAAGCTGTACTTAAAAGACACCTCCTACTCTGTTTCCTTCCATTTGCCATTCTCAGCTTATCTTTTTTACTTTGCTGGTTTAACAGAGTAGACAAAACCTTTCTCCTGGAAGATCTGCTCTCTTTCAGGAAGGGCAGAGGGACTAATGGACAAGTAAACTATTTCAGTTTGATGACCTGCCCATTAGCGTATGTCTGGATATCCCATAGCTGACTTTCTGAAGTAATACAAATATTTCAAGTCAAAAAAAGAGAAAATGAGCACAACTTCTTCAGTCAAGCCGTTGAATTTGCAGAACCTCCTCACATCTTTTCACTTCCTCAAAGCTTTCTGAAACACTTCTCTGCCAGGCAGAAACACACGTCCACCACTTTTGATGTCTGCATAACTAACTCCATTCACAATTTGAAGTGAATAAATGTACATGATCAGGAAATAATAGAAGAGCTTTTTTTTGTTTGAGTAACTGCAGAACCCCATCACAGAAGAACAGTGCAAGTTATTTCCAAGAGGGCATGAAATTATGAACACCTCATTTTTCTAATAATTTCCATTTTTAAAGTAATCACTCAAGAGTAGGGTTCAAGTGTCAGGAATTGTTTGGGGTGTGTGTGTTTTGTTTTTCTTTTTAATAAAGGCAAAAGAATGAGAAAAAGAAAACAGCAAAGAGGTAGAAAGAAGTTAAGTAGCATATTGGAAAGCATCAACCTGGAAATACTTTTGGGACTGTGACCAAACTTGAGGACCACAATGGCAAATTCCTGCTGAAGCAGGCATGCCATTGGAAGTGCCCTTATCTTCCTTGCAAAGATGGAAATGCCTTCAGCTGATTAAAATGACCACCTACACTACACCATTAAAAGCACTGCAGTAAGAAGATGAAGTCTTCCAATAAATGATCAGAAGTCTGTCACTTTTATTTTGCAAAGCTTAGGAATTACAAGAGGAACTTCAAAAATTAACACTGAATTTCTTCAAGATCTGTTTCAACTGCAGCAGATTCTGAGCATCAGTAAGAAGAATCTTGGAGCATGCTAATTTATGCAGGCAGTTTAGAAATAAGAGTATTTTACTATGCTGGTCTGGTAAGCACTATTTATCATCACTACAACTCAGAGTACCACCAGAACTTCTCTAACTTCTGCAGTGTGTTTTCGGATGTTATGCTAGTTTGAAGCTAGCTAGAATGTTTTGGGGAGAAGAACTAGATCACAGGCAATGGTGATGCCTAACTCACTCATAGGCTTGCTGAGAGGTGTAAGAACAAGAATACAAACATAGATAAGAGAGTCGTTCCCACTTCTTCTTGGGCCATTGCCTGAGCTGCATTTCTCTCTCTAGCCTCTCTGCCATTTCTCTGATCAATCCACTTTGCTTCCTAACCCCCCTGGCCAAACCTCTATTCTTCCTTGGGAGTGGGGTAAGGTTGAGAGGGGTGGGAGCCCCTCCTGGGGACTCAGGTTTCTTGGAGTGGAGTTGTGTTTCTGTATTACCTTTCACCTTGTATATAACTGTATATACTGAATTTCCAGAGCTGGCTGAGTCTAGTCTGGGCAATTTCCAAAGTTGGGGGGGGGAGACAGGTAACGCCCAAATCATCACAGATATCTTCCTGAATTTTTATGTAACACTTGGAAGTGGCATAACTCTCAGAAACTGTGACATTGATTTGTGTTTAATTTATTAATACACATTATTAATGCATTACTAAAACTACACAACCAAGCAAACCATTAGGAGATGCAAGAGTTTGGAGTTTTTTGTGCACTGCCAAAAAGACATAAATCCAACAGCAGTGCAAAAGGTACTCACTGTTGTGTTCATGATTCCTGTTCCATGAGTCCGAATAGAATTAGCAATATGTCGGATATTGATGGTGTTCAAGTGCTTGTTATTACTTGTTCTTTCGATGAAGATCTTGGAGGCAGGAGGGCAAAAAATGAAGTTTTTAGCCAAAACTGATTCTCTGATAAACTATTAGTTTAGGTAGCTCATACCTTATTTCTGAGAGAAGCTAATAACGTGATTAGGAAAAGAACCAAGAAAATATAGCACATGGACAGTAAACTTGATCTGTTAGGTTCTCCTACTGCAAAGTGGTGACTCAACAATTTCAAGGCAGATGCTGCACCCAAGCTTCCATATATTGAGACTACATTCTACATTAATTGGCCAAACTCTTTTGGCACCAGTTTGTACTTTTGGCCCCACTATATACTATGGAAGTCGGTTCCACTGCTGAATTACATGCTGTGAGAACAAGCAACTACTTTTAAGGAAGCCACTCATTTCATCAGTCCCTCATTCTCACACTGTAAGAAACCACAAAAAGGTGTTCCCTGTACACATTCTTCATGTTATTCATTATTTCACCTTGCTGTTAATCCACTTTCAGATAGTCTTTTACCCATACTCTTTTTCTCAAGTTGAAAAATCACATGCTTAGTACACTCTTACATTACAGCTAATTATCCTTGCTGCCTTCTCCTAGCTTCAGTGGAGTACTTAACATCAAGTGATCCTGGTGGCACACCATACTCAAAGTAGGCTTAGATAACATTCTCTGAGACCTATTTACAACATCCTCTAAGCAATAGCTACTTTGCAGCTTGTTAATAGGTATGTACAGTTTGGGAGTTTCATGCTTGTATATCATTCTGTACTTCTCAACCCCTTCAAACCAGAGCCACATACAGGAAAAGTACAGAATATACCTTACCTGATTATTCAGATTGTAGAGGTAGCGTGACACAAAAACATGAATATTTCTCATGATTTCTAAAACATCCAGACCCTGAAACAATATTGAGAATTATTATGATTAAAATTCTCAAGAGCTAGTGGCATGCTTAAGTAGTAAGGGTGTAGAAATACTATTTCTGTAGGTACTTCAAAGCATTTTAGAAAGCAATGGTTTTTCCTCACAAAATGAAGATTCTCTCAAGACTTTTTGTTCAGTGTCTGGAAGACAATACTTAAAGGAGGGAAAAAAGTTCACTTCACATTTTAACATATAGACTTCTGCCTATTTTTTTCCCAGCTTCCCCTGAAAGAAAGGAGTCCTCCAGTCCTCCAATCCTCCACAAGCTCAAATTAAAAAATAATGAAAAAAAAAGAGATTTGTCTGTTCTTATACTCTAAGGCTATTCTAAGTCTTGTCTTGGAGACTTCTACAGACATACAGATTTCTAAAAGGTACAAAAACTTCTACAGAGACATAAGCAATTAGGTACATTTCATGTTGCTTGGCTCAACCTGTCTAGAAGACAGTTTTGTATATGCAAAAGGCTTTACAACTGTTTTGCTTAAAGGAGTCCACTCACTATCACTGTGATAATTATTAGATTATTTCCAGCTGTGCCAACAATTTTACCAAGATTTTTCTAAAGCTGGAGGTATGGAGTGTGGGGTGCCTTTGTTTTGAAGCAAAGCTCATGCCTGAACAAATATTATTAAACAAGTATTGTGAAATCATTTAATCCTTTATAACAATGTGATGGCCAAATGGAATCATTAAGTCATTAAGAGTGGAAGAGACATCTAAAATCTTCAAGATCAACTTTCTACCTAACACTTCATGGGATAGTGACTCTGTCGCCATCCTGGGCAGCCTTTTCCAATGCCTCACCACTCCCTCTGGAAAGAAATTCTTCCTAACAGCCAATCTAAACTTGCCCTGGCACAGCTAGCAGCCATTATCCCTTGACTTGGGAGAAGAAGCCAACATTAGCCTCCCTACAACCTCTTTCAGGCAGCTGTAGAGAGCAATAAAGTCATTTCTTATTCCTCTGCCAAAAGAAAGGCAAAGCCAGAAATAGAAACTAATCTGCATGACTTTTAAACCAGGAAAGAGCTACAGCTCTCAGTTCTATGCCCACTTTCAATGTAGGAAGACATAGCCATAATGGACATTAGAAAAAAAAGGCAGTGTTTCTAAAAGCTTTCACCAACGTGCTAACCTCAGTGAGGGGATGAAGCTAACTTCCAGTAACAGCCAAGATACTGAAACTCTCAAGTTTTCAGGAATCTCTAAGTTGTATTTTTTTTTGCATCAATCCTGCAACATTGAATACCTTCACAATTAACCTGACAAGCTACAACTTTATTGTGTATGTAACCATGTTAAGCAGTTCCTAGGAGGCTCTGATGCACTCTCCTACTATGCTAAGCCCTCTGTCTCCAGCCTGTGAAACAGTTTCTCTTGATAATCACCAAATAGAAGCCACTGAGAAGCAAGCAGTCACCCAGGGAAAAAAGCCACCACTCAAAGGTCATTCCAGATTTGTGACAGATGTATTCCAGCTGTAATGCTCGCCAAATTGCCAATGCAGGAATTTGCATACCCAATTTTATCTCACAAAATGAATGATACAAGTCCAACACGAAATTAACCGATAGTGGTGTTATCTGCAAAGGCAGACTAAGCTCCTATCTTAAAAGTCAACCATAAATTAAAGGTCACTTTTTCCAAAGAGTTCCCTAGCCTTGAGTACTGTCTTTTCAAGGACTCAATCCTTTGAACAGCTAGCTAGTATGACTGTGTAATGCAAGAAACAATATCCATATCCTATGAGCAGTGTACCTGTTCCAGAGTCTGGCTGGGAAGATGTGCTTCGGTCATACTCAAACCATAACGCTGAGTTGCTAGGTTTCTCATTTCACTGTAGGTGGCCCAGTCATGAAGAGCTACAGTTGTTAAGTTGTAAAAAGTCTTGTCCAAGTAGTGAGTTACATAAGCTGAAAACACAAAACAATGAATACTACCTATTTGGCTAGGGAAGTGCACAAGTGAAAAGATACTAAGCCAAGGTGTATGAGGTGAAAGTAATGGAATCAAGCAAACGTAGAACTCCTCACCTTTTATGTCAATGAATCGATTGAAAAAACGGATTGGGTTCAGGAAGAAGAAGTGAGCTAGGTCCTTAAGACCAACTCTGAAGGGGTTCCTGTCATCCAGCTTTAAGTGTGTATGAACTGATAAGCGTAGGTCCTTTTCTATCTCTTTACATAATTTGTCCAGCAAGTGCTATTCAGAGAATGCAGAAAAAAAGAGTCACATTCAGTGTCCGCTTACAATGCTCCATTAGCAGAACTCATCACTCTCTCAAGATACATAAGAGACTGATTAAATGAGTGAAGACAGCTTAGCTCTGGCCAGGCCATGCAAGCTGACATGAAGTGATATTTGAGAATCAGAAGGATATTTCTTGTGTTTGTGTTCTAGTACACAATAGCAAGAAAAAGCTACAGGGCTCAGAGTAGGTAAAGGTTTAGCCACCCAGTGCTATACTAAAACTTTCACATAAGTTTAAATTGTCTTTAAGTTTAAAGTATTCTCATTTCTCTTAAGAGAAACTAGGCTTAGGGCTATCTATCTAGATAACAGTAAGACCCAACTCAGTGACGAAGAGTTGCAATAAGCGAGTTGGCCTGGTTTTCCGCATAGTAGATGAAACTAGTCAAAACAAAATGAGTCGTTCAAAGGTTTAAAAAACAGGACTTGGGAAATCTAAATTCACCTCTTCTCTCAGTCAAACATCCTTTGTGATTCTAGGTAATAATTCACTAAAGAGGCCACCCACATTTACAGAGCTTTCACTACTAAAAGCCACGCTACACACTAGGAACAGTAGTACTTATTTTAGGCATTCATATGAACAGAAGCTAATCTGACAAAAAGCACTCCTCTGCCTGCTCAGTCAAATCTGTACCCGAAGTTTTGCCAACTTACATAGAGCAGTAATTTCAGGTTCCCAGTCAACACAGACACCATTAACAACATTAATATAACCAAGATCACTAGTATACATTTTCTATTAACATGCACCAATTTCAAATGTCTCTGTGCTGTTTTTACAGATCATATCCAGTTTGGTACAACAGATGTTGGCCTATAAAATATTCCAAGCATAGTGTTGGCTTAAATTTCCATTCACAACAGATTACCTCATTAAGCACTTCCATGATTTCTTTGTCATAGCATTCCAGAAGCACCTCATAAGATTCCAAGTGTCTTGCATGCATCATAGCAGGTACACAGTCCCGTAGTGCACTAAACATATACTGAAAAAAAACACTCTGCTATGTTTAACTGACAGATTGACAAGTCAAGAGCATCCCAAACAGTGTTAAAAGCTAGCAAAAAATTTGTCTTCCTACTTTAAAAAAAAACAACAAAACAAAACCAGACTTCACAAACTCTACTGAAACTTCTTATCCTTAATATGTTCCTCTGGAATATTCAATTGAAACTGATCCATTTACCAGAAGGTCATAATTACTATCTATTTCATCTAAATTATTTGAACAGTATTCATTTCCATCCCATAACTGACTACAGCATGCACAACACTGAAAGAGATGATTGATTTTTATTAGAATTAGCATGCCAAAGCATGATTCACTTCTGCAGCAAATACCAGATACTTCAAAGAGGGGAGCAGAGATGGAGGAGGTAGAAAAAGCTACAGGAGAACTATCCCACACAGCATCACTGAACATAGTGATACCCACTTTAGAAATACGTAACCATAATGCAGAACACTAAGACTTTGTTCAAGTCTAGCAAAAGGTGCTCATTTCAAGTTTGAATGCATAAAGAGAGGAACAAAGACAGACAAATGAACAGAAAGCCAGAGTTAACAGCAACACAAGATCTTTAGAACAATCTAAAGGACAATTTAATCAGATTTGGAACAAAGATTGCTTTTACAGCCTCCAGAAGGAAAAGAAATTTCTGACTCAGTAGTAATTCTTGCCTGGGTTTTACTTACCCCCTCCACCACCATCCCAGCTTTTTCCTTAACAGTTTTAGTCTGAGCTTTATTCTCTTCTCCTCTGAATCCCTCCCACTACAGTGGCTCATTAAACCAAGCTGCTAACATTTTTACTTACATGCAGTCTAGCAGAATCAACTGCATTTTCATACACATCATCTAAATAGATTGGAAAGATTGCTCGATGCCAGTATAAGAAACAACAGTCACACTGTGCTCGAACTCTAGAATACAAGAATTATTAGGCAAACAATGTCATTCTTCTAACACAGTGACATTTATTTTACTGCATTTAAACTAAAGACAAGGCTTTTCAAGCCTAAGTTCACCTCAATATTCAACCTGCACTGGCATTCAAAATAAAATTATTTATGAAAGATCTTTTTATTTCTTGTTTTCCACAGGCTGTTTATTTCTAAATAAAAGGTGCCAGCTTTAGAAAAACAGTTCACTCCATTGCTGAAAGAATTAAACCATTACAGCAACATCTTAAATAGCTGGTTTTTTATTGCAAGCAATTAGTAGCCTAGAGGTCAAACATATACGTTAAGTTTCTCCTGTAAGTCAAAAAGGAGAAACAGGGCTCTTCTGATACAACCTGTGTATACTTATCCCAGGAATTTATCCCATGAAAGTGCTTGGGTCTCTCCATAAAATATACATGGAATCCAGATATTCACTTGGCCTTCAGATGGCCATTATTATGTAAAGCTTAAGTGTCCACTGAAACTACAGCAGAAGTAAAACATGGAAACCCATGTTTTACCAACAGCCTCATCTTCCAGTCAGACTGGTATTTACCTGTAACTTTCGTGTCTGCACTAAAAGGAAGACTTTACCTTAACATAAAGCCAAGTCACCCAAGAACTTCTGAACAATCAGAGAAAGGAATTAGCTAACTGGCAACAGTTAGGTAAAACTGGACTTGCTAAAAGACCAGTCAGCTTCAGACTTAGCTCTGGAATTCTTTCTGTACATCCCTGATCTACAATACATGCAAAAATCTCCACCAGCATGCAGCTACCAGATTTTAGAATTCACAAAGCAAAGATCCAGCTCCCCAGTCATACTAATTACATGCCACTGCTTACCTCTCTGTAAGTTCACTGATCAGGTCTAGCTTCTTCAAAACTAACTGAAGGGGAATGAGTTCCTCATCTTTAAAAGTTTTCTGGGAAAAATAAATTTAAAAAAAAAGACAAAATTATACTTCTGTGTAAGTTACTACATAAACAAGGAAAAGCCTGGAACAACCACAGCACTCACCATTTGTGTTCCCACACTTAGTGCAAGGGAAACGATTAGTCGCCGCTGTTTTGTACTCGGCCCATTGAGGGTGTTCTCAGCCAGCACCAAAGCAGAGAGGACATCCAGGCGTTGTTCACTGTACTTTTTATCAGAAATTACTCTTTTCTTGTTGACAGAAGGACAAAAAAACTAAATCAGAGAAAAGTTACCTAGGCTCCAAAGTAACAGCTTGCCTTTTCCTTTCAAAGCTAACAGACTTGTCATACACTGAGCATTTCTACAAACAGTTTTGTCAACAGAGCTAAACGAATCCAAATTCACTCACTGTCAATCCTGTGCTATTGCCTGTTCTTACAGCTGGAATACCTGCAGTTCAGCATGAACATGGGTCAAGGCAAGCAGAATACACAAATACTATGCACCTGGCACGCGACTGTATGCCAATTTTAGTCCCAAGACACATGCAATTTGAAATTTAAATTACTTTTTAAAATCAGTGACTCCCTGCTGTTGGTAACAAAATTCAGTTTACAGCTAAGAGTGAGACACAAACTTGGTAACAACAAAACCTGCAATTTTCTACAAATTCTAATTTAATCAGAAAGGGGTGTACACATCCCTCCAGTTTTTAGAAGTATAACTTTTGTTTAAGTTTTGGCTTATGCTAGATGATATGACAATGTCAGACACAGAAATTGAGATTACAGCCAAATAAAAGGAAAATTTAATAGCTGAGATCAACAGTACACATCCTTTGTAATTCTGCTACTGAACGTGATTATGGTGTTTGGCCTTGGCTGGGGGCTAAATGTCTGCCAAAGATGCTCTATCACTCCCTTTTTCAGAAAGACAGAGGAGAGAGAAAAAAATATACCAAGAGGTCCACAAGTCAAGATAAGAGCAGTTTAATAAAGCAAAAGCAGAAGTCCAGTGTGGAAGGTAAGAGGAAAGAAAAGATTGGTTTGTGAAAATCAGTAGAAGAGTGAAAAGAACAGAAGAGGACCATCATAAGGGATGCAGCAGTTTATAGGAAGAGAGGAATCACTCTTGGTCAATAACAGATAACTGTCTATGCTTTACAGTTTCCAATGTAAAGCTCTGAACTACTGGAAAGCTTATATGCCTGCTGAACATGATAGAGCACTATGCTACAGATTTTGCAAAAGGAAGAAAAATAATTTAAAATCAAGATTTAAAAAGCAACCCAAAACCAAACCAAATCTAGTCAGATTAATTATTACAACTTGGATTACATACCTTGGCTACAGAGATAGAATGAAGAGCCTGATACTGCAGATGCTGAGAGATGTGTGTCACAGAATCTGCCACAACCATACTTCTTCGATAAAACATGTGTTCTATTGCCTGGAGTCAAATCCCAAAACACAGCAGATCATAGTTATTGAAACTGTTGCCTTTAACATTTGGCTTTATGCTGCTGACTCATCCACACTGCAAATACAGACTCTTTCCACTTTGTGATGTACTGTTAGAAGCAGTTGCAATTAACGCTTACAAATCTGAGAAAAATCATTCAGGACCATAAGAAGAGTTTCAGGACTGATGTTTTGTTGTGGTCTGCTTGTGGCGAGTTTTCATCTGTCTGTTTTGCTTCTGTTTCATTGTTATTGGTTAGTTTTTCTTGTTGTTTTTAAAATAATTCCCTTCTGTTCATCACTGCTTTCTGAAGCTCTATCAAAAGAGACTATTTTCCTTTTGAAAAAAGTACCAGAAGTGTGAAGTCCTGCACCTGGGGAGGAACAACCTCATACACCAATATACTAGGAGTTATTCAGCCTAGCAGATAAAAAGCAGAGGAGGTCCTGGGGGACACCAAGTTGAACATGAGCCAGCAGTGTGCCCTTGCTGCAAAGAAAGCTAAAGGTATATCCTGGGCTGCATTAGAGGAAGCAGGTGCCAGCAGGTTGAGGCAGATGATCCTTCATATCCCCTCTGCTAGCGCTGGTAAGGCCACACTTGCAGAGTATTGTGTTCGGTTTTGGGCTCCTCAGTACAAAACAGACATGAACATACTGAAGACAACTCAGCCAAGGGCCATGGAGATAAATTAGAGGACTGAAGCATTTCACAATATGGAGAAGGCTAAGAGAGCTGGGACTGTTCAGTTTGGAGATGAGAAAGCTTGGTGAAGACAATCTTACCAACACAAATAGCTGAAGGGAAGATGCAAAGAAGACAGAGACGCCCAGTGACAAGACAAGAGGCAACAGGCACAAACTGAGGTTCCCTATGAACATGTGAAAGTGACCAAACACTGGCACAGGTTGGTTGCCCAGAGAGGCCCATGCTTTCTCCATCCTTGGAGATACTCAGAACTAATCTGGACACAGTCCTGGGCAAGTAGCTTTAGGTGGACCTGCTTGAGAACAGGAACCCTCAATGGTGTTCCATGGCATCAACTAAGGAATATAGTTAGAAGTTGCATACAAATCTTTTCTAGCCTCCCAAATCTCCTCTAATTAAACCCAGTCTTGAATAAGAAGCCATCCACACTATCTGAGGGATTTGTGTGTGGTTTTTAATATATGACATTTGATCGATGCTCTCTCTAAAGGCCTGTATGAAATAAACAGTTTTCATCCAGTGACCTACCTTCAGAAGTTCCACAAGCCTGCACAGAGCTTTCACTGAGGTTTTGGTCATAGGTTTTTGCATTGACATGTAGAGATTCATTGTAGTTTTAATGATGGTGCTAAGACTGTACGCATAAAGAAAGCCCTAAAAATAGAAGAATAAAGAACATTTTCACAACATGTTTTCTTTCAAAAGTGACAGACAGCTAACTTTTACCTCTTCACACTGGAGAATGTACGCCTCAACCTAATAAGCAAGCCTGGGATCCCAAAGCTGAATGAGACCCTTTCATTGGGCAGACATTACGTAACTGCCTATGAGTCCTTAAATCATCTGATCATTAACCTCTTCTAGAGCCATTAAAATTAAACATAGGTCAGTGAATTATTTACACAGTCTCAGAGGTCTAATAATTTCAGACCTACTGTAAATTGACCCACTACAGACCTCCCATCCCTAAAAGGACAACCTATCACAAAAGCAATCTAAAATTTCAATACTCTGTGGAATAAATACACTGAGCATATCCACACATTGTCTCACAATAAAGTAACTGATTCTAAAACACTGTAAGCTAAGCTTTTAAATACAGTACCACTTACATACAGCATGAAAAAAATACTAATCAATTTATTTCAAAGGAATAGTAGTAACAATAAAAGAAGAATGTAGGGAAATCCAGTGAGTGTTATAGCAAACCACAGATGCTAGTACATGTATGTCTTTAGGCATGGAAGATTCAGGATCATGCTTTCATCACACACCTGTTCTCATCAGATTTCTGTCAGACAGATAAACAGATCTAAAAAACTAGCAAAAAATAACTTCAGAAATAAATGCATCTTACATTAAGACTACATGCTGTTAGTAGGCCAAAAGAAAACCAGCTGTCTCGGAACGCAGTAAGATTCTAACAAAGTATCATCACTAGGCAAAGCACAATGAAACAACAAATAAACCTTTACTGGAGGTATGTACTGTGCTAAATCAAACTAAATTAGACACTGGCTCAATCCACCTTAATGTACCTCCCGACTAATTCAAATGGAAAACAAAAACTTTTTCTAGAGAGGAAAGGAGAAACAGTCAAAATTTTAGCCAGTGAATATTTAGTCAGATTCTCTTTCCCCACATGCCTCAGAGAAAGACCTTTCACAGGTTTACTTACAAGAGCAGCTACTGGACATTTAAAGTTTTAGAAGAATTCCCACATTGCAAAATAACACACCGATGATCACAGAACTTCTGTGATTTCTTTTTAGGTTCAAGAACTTGCATCAAAACACCAGTTTTCTGCATGATTTGCTGCATCACCACATTAAAAGATGGCACACCTGGATGAAGACATTGCAGCGGTTAGAAAGATCTTCAGCAAACTTATCCATGCGTTGCTCCTTTGACAAGATAGATTCCATTTTTGTCATCCATGAGCTCACAAAAACATAATATGACTGCATATCTCTGGAGAAAGAAACAAAGAATGTTGCTCACTTCAAATAACAAGAGTATGGAGGATTTTCTTTTCTCTTTCCACAGCTAAAGTTCTTGCATCTTCAGGCCCCCCAAATTACAAGCCTCTCTTCCCAAAAGTATCATAACCACGTATTCATTTACATTTTAATTCTCTATAGGTAAGGATTAATTACTCTGACAATTACATCTGTTTAGAGAGTCAAAATCAGGTTTCATGAAAACAAACAGTCCTTTGAGTGGTACATACATTACGCTTCAAATTAAAGCAGTAAATAAAACTGCTAGAAAATGCTTTTAAACACTAGAAAAGGAGTCATATGCTGAGGTTACTTTTTTTTCTTCCACATTCGCCTTTTATTATGTATCAGAACCACAGAAACTTTCAGGTTGGAAAAGAGCCTTAGGATCACCAAGCCCAACTGAAAACACTACTCTACAAGGTTCACCCTAAACCGTTACCTCAAGCACCACATCCAAAATACTTTCAAACATATCCAGGGCTGGTGATTCAATCATCTCCCTGGGCAGCCCATTCCAATGGCTGAGACACATACAAATACAACTTGTCATCACAACAATGTCAGACTTAACTGCACTTAACATAATTCTCCAGAAATTATTCTGCTTGGGTTGCACCAGTTGTTATTAAATGTTTAAATACAATCATCACTCAGCAACACTAGCACATATATTGCTGCAGTGAAGTGGAAAAGTTGACCAGCAGCAGTGAGCAACGCTACACAACACACAAGTATACTGCACGAAGAAATCCATGCATTTATAAACTACTTGCCAAACAGCATTATGAAGCATTATTTAGGAAGCATACTTGGTAAGTGACTGTGCCTTCTGCTGTAGAAAATTCTCCCTTTGTGTTTTAACTGTATGAATACTTTTTTTGTCCAGAAGTTTGGCAGCAGCTGGTATCTTCTGAATCAGAAAGTTGTCAGCAAACCAGACAATGTTTGCGGTTAATGTGATGGCTGGTACCTGGGGGAAAAATAATAAAGAAAAAGGAGGAAAACACTACAAAAGAGCAACTAACACAAGTAACTGCAAGTACTGTGCAACCATGCATGTCTCTTCTGAAACATTACACAATTCAGTTTTTCTGCATAACTAGTTTCTACAAAGTATTATGTTTGTGTTAGAAAAGGTTTCTCCCCTATAAGTCTACTAAGGACACCACAGGCAGTTATTACCACTCTTAGTGATTCTCAACAGTATTAGGGAATATAGTAATTTTTTAACACCACCTGGTATGAAAAAGCCCCAGTCACCTTTGGACTTAAGATGTCTTTCACAATGCATGTTTACAACCAAGGTCAAAATCCACAGCAGTTAGTCATACCCAGATTTCAAATAATTTTTTCCCTCACTGCCACATTAATCTTGAGAAGAAATCTTTTAATGGTAATTTCAAGTTATTTTACCATGCTGCTATGTGATTGTACAGGGTTTAGACCTTCTTTAAAGGAAAAAAGGGCTTAGGCAGAAATGATACAAAGTAGAAAAATCTTAATTCTGTCTTTGGATTGGTTTTAGTAAATTACGTGAGGTTTTTTCCAAGTCTGTGCTATGCTATGTAACCAAGCATATTATCTAATTCACTACCAAAGGCTCTTTTTCTCCTCTTAACTATTGACAGAAGAATGAAGTGCTCACCTTTTTACAGACATCCAGCAACGACTTGTAAAATTTCTTGTCTATGGTCCGAAAAATCTGAAAATGCAGTACAAAGAGGCCACAGATGCCCACATACTTATCTCTCTGGTCAATTTCTGAAGGTTCACCTGCAGAAATACACTTTTTTTGAAGTCTGCTACCACACATACAATACAAATATTTTGAAGCAGTGAAGCTGGCAGGAGAAGCTTGAGAATGTATTACCGAGCTTGGCTTCAACACTTGCGAAGGCTGTGCGAAGAGTATGAGCAAACTCCTCGGCAAATGTGCTGTTCTTCGACACTGAAACTCCACCATTTACAGAATCAAACTGTTGCTCTATACAGGCCTGAGCAAAAAAAAAAAGAAAGGAAAAAATCATAATGAAAATGCCATAAATTTTGGACCTTGAAATAATGATTCCCCAAGGGTAGAACACTTCAAGTGCATGCTGATTTAACACGAAGTTAAACTTCACAACATGCAGAGTTTTAACTAGGCTTAAATTATTATAACAGAGAACATTAAAAACCTCTTTTATAGCTAATATTTAACATCATTATTTACTTCATACTTCTGTTAATGGGAATTTTTAAAGAAACCAACTTTGTGTGTGAGTGATAATAAATTGGTTATGTATTTGCACTATTAGATAACATTAATAAGTATTAACTAAACAAAATTATTGTGCATGTCCCTTGCAGGATGAGTTTCATGAACTTGTAGTGCAAAACCTCAGACCGCTAATGGTGGTCTAAGAAATTTCCACAAAACTCACACAATAGTAACAAAAAATAAAGTAGAGCCACTTCATATTTTCTAATGATACCACTAAAGTTTAATAGAATTGTACTTAAGAATATTTTCCATGCATTTTTATCAGGAAGGGGAGCTTCCAGGATGAACATCAGACAAATCCTACTGACAAATCCTGCACATAAAAGTTTTTGTACTAATGCAACCATCATGAGAGAAATGCAAGATTAAATAGATAGCTGGTATCAATGCACTTTGTAAGAATAAGCTAAATTTTGCTTAATTATAGATCTACAATTCTGCCTTTGGAGGCTTTTACAGACCAAATCTTCTTCTCTGTGCCATTTAAAATGTAACAGTAAGAACTGTGCAAGTCCTGTTAACTGACTCTGCTGTAATCAGATTCAGCAATGCTATCCTCTGCACAGTATCACAAAATCTGATTTCACTGTCTCAAGTATGCACTTCTCTAAAAACAGGTGGCTTCTTGTATGAACACACTTAACTGTATTCAAAAAGTAATAATCCTTCTCACCTGCCTGTACACTTGCATCTTTCTGGGATATATACATGACTGAAGTGGTACCTAAAAACAGCTATCCATTTCACATGCTGTATATTTTTTTCTCATTGCTAGCAACAGGTCACAATGTATTTTGAATATTTTACCGAGGCAACAAACTTCCAGCTAAAATAAAAGTGGACATATGATATATAGGTCTGCCCACTACTGAAATATTTGGTGAAAAACAGACTCCCTGATAATACAGTCTTAATGCCAAGCTGTCTGTAAAATAGTAAGCATTAACTGCCACCATTCAAAGCCTGGCACAGTTCTAGTGCATGAGAAGAGCAAAGGAAGGATCTTACAATAGAGCCTTTTTCTCTCCCCGCCTGCCCCCCAGGCCTCATGCACAGATACAAGAGCCAAATTCACACATCAATAAATAAATACAAACCAATACAATCAATAAATAAAAACAAACCAACCATTCTAAAAAGTGTCACTTTAGTTTCTTTTGTCATACTGGGGAAAATAGATTTCATTACCTGAAATATCATTCCATCAAGGAGCTGGCATTCCAGTTTTAAAAGCAGCTTTTCAAATGGCTTCAGTTTATCTTCTTGAATCCCAAACTTAGAAGGGTTGTGATGGACTGATTTGAGCAGCCTGTAAGGAGTTATGTACATGGAACACACATATACAATACAAAACATGCAAACAGTTCCACCATGCCCTGTACTATTTTGATAATAGGCTTTAATTGCCTGCGTCTGTGCACATTTAAAAATAAAAAGGCACACAAAAAAACTCCACCAAACCCACAACAAAACCCACTAGATCTTTTTAAGCCATTTGCATTTCATTAACTCTCACTTATTTATGTTTTCAATGAAACAATTATTCCAATTTAACTACCTTCATAATTGTCGACCCTGCTTAAACCTGTATGCTCATTCCCATAATCAAAATGGACAGAGAGTCTTAGGTGAGTTCCATACAAACCAGATTTGTTACTAAGCACATTTTAAACCTCACTATTTACTGCTGTTTGTCAAGATGCTTACCATGTACTGTAAATGTAACATTCAGCACCTTAAAAACTTACTGGTGCTATTAGAAGGACACAGTGGGAGCTCAGCCCTGCTCTTCATTGAGATGAATGGAAAACTCTTGGAGCTACTACAATCCATGTTCCCACACTGACGGTCTTGGAATAAAGATACATGCACCTTTTATGTTGTGGAAGTGTTTTTCACACCTTCAGAGACACACCTCTTATACATGGTCCAGTGATCTCTCAGAGTGGCATGATTGTCAATTATTTCATCCAGAGTTATTAAGACCATGAGCAACTCTCCCAAATGCTCATACATAGCCTGTTTAAAAGAAAAAAAAAAGTATTTTTAATAGATTATTGCAGTCATAAGTGGCATATACAATGTTAATTAAAGTTCCTTTCAGTATATTATCAGCCAGCAGGGCATCAGCTACAGAATAAATTGGAGATTTCTTGGTTTGGTAACTTAAAGATGTAGTAATTCTTGTAGTGACACAAGAAACATTAGTTTGCTTGCAGGCCCTGCCTTAAGATCACTCATTTATTTCAACGCCAAAAGTAGGATTTTTAAAACTGTCTACGTGCAAAAAAACATATACTGCACACAAAAGCACATATTGCACACAGTGAGGGAGCATGCAAACACTTTTCAGCTCAAAAAGCTAGACTATGACAGAAATGGATATACTACTTCTTTCCACACAAAGTACAGAAAAAGGCAAATAACAAAACCAACCCAAGCATATTCCAGCTTGAAAGTTGTACTTGAAACTCACTTTCTTGCTGATTTCTCTGGATTAATTATCAACACATACATGTATGAACATAAGTAAAGGGTTCCAAACCATTCCTACCTGAAAGTGAACTCCAGATGTCTCTATAATTTTAGGTGCAGTCCTGTAAATAAAATAAATACTTTAGTACCTTTTAATCCTTAGTACAGAAGATACTTATCAATTCTGTATCATGCTGAGCTCTGTTTCTTGGGATATATTTTTCTTCATTAACATAGTAACTTCAGAAAACAGAACACAAACATTTGATTAGAAATATATGCTTTGTGAAATCTGTGTGCTGTTACTAAATCTAAGATTGCATTTTAAAATGTACAGCATCTAACTGGTTCAAACCACTGACTGCATTTCATGCATGTATTGACAGTTCCAACTCAGCTACACTAAGAGCAAACAGTCTCGATATGGAACATCCTTGTGGCCCAGAAGTACAAAGTCACTTCACATATTTAAATCAAGTCATGTCCAAGCTGTACATCCAGCATCACACAGAAGGTCTACCTTGTGCTGTAGCATAAATTAAAACAAATGGAACTAAGAAAAATTATGCTATCCTACTTGGGGTGGGGAATGAGCAAAAGTCATGCAGGTCTATTCAGAGCTAAACTCTCCTCAAACTTTTCCAAGTAGCTAAACACAACAGCCCTAAATAAGCTCAACTTCAGGTTAAAACCATGGCTGTTCTCTGAGGAATATATACTTCTATTTATGTATTTAAAACAGACTGTGGAAGTGACCTTATTTTATAACCTTCTGAAACTACTGGTATGCACTGAATCAATCAACAGAAGAAATCTTTCAAACAGAACAAGGACAAAAGTGTAATTTATCTCTTGGGTCATAAACACCCTGAAACATCAATTCTATCAAAAAATAATGAAAATATTAAATTCTTCCATGTCACTACATAAAGCACTGTCTTTTCAAAAAAGAAAACAAACCCACTTCCATACTAGCTTATGAAGACCAAACTTGCAGAGCAGAGCACTCTCCTTATCTCTGGAGAGCAATACCACAAAAATTACCATGCCTTAGGCAGAACATCCATATTTTAGACATTTGGTTAACTACATAAAAAACAATATAGCACTTCCAGAAATAATTACTTGTTGCTGGTGTAGAGAACAGCCAACTGATGCACTACATTTACCACCACTTCATAACACCGGGTAACAAAACAGGACAGCTCCTGAAATGCAAGAAAATAAAATGCATATGCGTTTGTAGAGCCTCCTCATACACAAGATGTCATTACATTCAAAACACTGAACAGGAACCAATGAACTTTCAGCCCAAGCTCCACCTGCATTGTTAATGCAAGGCAGTGGACAGCAGGATGGAAAACAACATACCAATGCTCAGAATAAAGAACTAGGACTAAGCTAAGAAGCCACTGAACGTGAGCTTCTGGTACAGCTTGGGCTATTTATTACAGAATCACAGAATTAACCAGGTTGGAAAAGACCTCTAAGATCATCTATTAGTTCAATTTATCAAAGGCAGTACAAAGTGACTTTACAATAGCCTCCAAGTACTTTCAGAGACAAAATCCGTGATAGCAAAGGCTGCACTTCCCTCTCAGTTTCAAGAGTCATACTCTGGGAGCTGGTGACAGCCAAACTTGAATTTGAAATCAACACAGAAGCCTGTACCTACTGTAAGAGTGCTAAAACACAAAATACTGCTTTCAAAGAAATGAGACTATCTTGGAGAGGTTGGCTTCACTAAAGCAGAACTTGAGCTCAGTTAAATAAAACTGAGCAAGAAGATCAACTCTAACCACGCAAAGGACTATCATAGCTTCTATTTTAACAAGGCATTCCTTCAGCAACAAGATAAATGATTGAGTTTCCCTTAACTGCAGTAATGTTTACCCATTAATGCACCAGGGAAAAGTCAGCATGCAATGAGTCCAGGCAGTCAGCACACAGACAGCTCACACTGGCTAACCAGCCAGCCTGCTGCTCCTGCCAGAAGACTGTCTTGGCTAACAACTGAATTCCGGCTTCCTCCCCATCAAAAATAGATTTTATTTAGACATCTGTCTTCTATTAGTTACCAGTTTTGCCAAAACATAGAGCAATACCACTGTAAGATGTAATTGCACTTAACAAATGCAGCTGAGATAAGCCAACAAGTTCCAGAGAAATGGATTAATAAGTGACTGAAATCATGTTTCCTGGGGAAAGGGCATCAGCTGCCATTTTAAAGCTTCCAGGAAACAGTCCAATTAACAGCAGATGCACATTGGCACCTACATAACACAGAGTTCAACTACACTGTCTTCTGCAGGATCACGAGTACCTAAATAAAGCCATGAAATGCTAGTTTAATTATTATTTTTTCATGTTTTGACATAGCAAATTTGAGGTGATTACATCTAGTTAACTGAGAAGTCCTGAGCTCAGAAGAGCCAAAAAGCTGGTAGGTGGATATTAGCTGTATGAAAGCAACATTTCACCTCGTTTGGCATCTTCATTCATATTTTCACACTGCCCTTGAGGATATGCTTATAGCATTGACTACAGATGCATTTCCCATTCTATGGAAATAGACTTCTGCTGAGTGGATTTATGGGAATACAATAATTGAAAAAGAGCAAAACCAGTAAGGAGTATGTTTCCTTTACAGCCTTACCCAAAGCAATACACACATTAGCACAGTAACCTTCCCTTTGGGGCAACATCCTGCATCACCCTTCTTTCCAAAGTTGCTCAGCAATCAGAAAGTCATCATAGCACACATACAAAGTGGGCTCACAGACAGTACTACTGTATTTTTGTGTAGTATTTACCCTAAGAATAGACATATCAACATACACTCCACAAATAAACTTGTTTACAGAGTAGATTTGCAATGCACATAGATATCCAGCCAGACAATCACCCTGCTCTCAACTTCTACCTGGACAGGGCATCCTGGCAGGGAGAAAAAAAGTGTGGAAAAAACATGAGTGTACAGTAGCCCCATTTCAGAATTGCTAAAAGGTCTCAAAAATCTGTTGGGAAGGATACAGAAGAGAGAAGATGGAAATGACAAAGCTGATAAGACAAACGTTGAAAAATAGGGAAAACAACCCAACCAAGATACTCTATCAACTACTCCTGAGCATAGTAAAAGAGGCTAACAAGTTCCTATAGTATTCAACCTGTTACAATTCAGTAAAACTCTACTGTCATGCAGCAACAACAGGAATATTAACCTTTAAGCTTCCAAAATATATAAGCAAATTTGAGTTTTCTGCTTCAACAGATACTTAACTGCAACTAATACTGTAAAAAATAGAAACACTTTTGGGAAGAGGACAGTAAATTAAGCTATATTAAAGACAAAAAAATCCACAGTACACTGAAACCCAAGAGTACAGGAAACATTCAGAAGAAACACAGATCCTGTTTTCATGCATATGAACCTGATAACAGACAAACTGTACAGGAAATTAACGTTGTTCCCTAAAAATTTGAGTGAGGCACAAGCAAATTTTTTTGCAGATACATATTTTAATTTTGCTTCTTTCTATCAGCTAAAGCTATATTTTTAAATAAACAAGCCATTCCCAGTGTTCAACAAAAGCTAAAACTTGCTAATCAAAACCATCAACATAGGTACCTTTAACTTTACCACCAAATGAAACAATTTAAATTTATCTTCCCTTATTGAAATTCTCAAGTAAATTCTAAATTCTTTGAGCAACAATTACACAAGCTGCAATTTCTTCCTTCATTAGACTTCCAGAGTTTACAAGTACAAAAAAAACCAAATAAATCTAAAGCACTATGTGGTATATGTTAGCTGGTTGTGATGGGTCTGCAGACAAAACACAATAATGTACCAAATGACTGTGATGCCTTTCAGCAGGATGGAGGCAGATACTGCAGACTGTTAAATCTGCTTTGCAAGTAAAATTAAGATTGTAATTGCTGTCGTAACAATCAAAACATACTTCACCTGCAAGAAAGAAACAAATCTTCCCATCTGTATTTGGCAATCTCCCTCTACCATGCTGGAATCTGTGGCTAAAAAGACAAATATTTGTGAGTACTTCCAAAAGCCTGTGCTATATCTGTTCATTTAACATCAAAGCTTGCCTTCCAAGCTATCTGTTTGTCATACAAGTGGAGCACACTATTATAAGCATAATGACAGAGCCTTGAAAGCTTTTGCTTTCCTAATCTGAAGTTTCTTTCTCATTAAAAAAAACAACATTGTTTACAAGCTAGATGCAAAACAGGAAGAACATTTCCATAATCTGAAAGCATATAAAGAATACCAAACACACTTCTTAGAAGACATATGTTATATAACTTCATGTAAGTTTCCATGTTTAAAAGTCTGCAAAACACTAGGTATTTCTATTGGAAGGAACACTGACTGGTAATTACTTACTGAAAGAAAAGACTACATCATTAATCAGAAGAAAAAGCTGTGTAGCATGCAATCTCCTCAAGAAATTAATTTTTTTTCCTACATATCATCCTGCATAAAAGAACTGACCCATCACCATAGCTTCAAAGCATAACCTGTATGACAAAATACACTAACAGGATACTATGAAAAATGGTAATTACATCACCAATGCCAAATTGTAGCAGTTGCAATACCACTTGACAAAATACAGTCTTCTTAATGTGATGACAGACTAATGCTCTACTGGAGATTTTTCTACAGGGCCACTCCAAGCAAAAATGGCTTACCCTTGCATAAGAAATGCAGGTCTATTGCTTCATAAAGTAGGTTCTGTTGGAACTGTCACCAGAGACTAAAGGAGTCTCCATTCTTCTGCAAGATGGATCTCTGGGACAAGATTCTACAGATTGCATGCTTCTCCTTTACATATTTGGTGCATGTTCCAAGTAATACTATACAACTAATTTCCTTAAAGTTCCTAGACTAGACCTAGGCACTCAAAGGACTGGAAAAAAATTGGATGTTTCTTTATATAGAAGGAAAAGGCCAGCACAGTATTTGCAGGTATTTCAACCATCCTTGGGCCAGTAACTCTGACAGCTGTTCTACACAAGCAAGCTTGCTGTTACCAAAGTGGATGCTACAAGGAAGGACACGGAAATGGAGAACAATTTCTGCATCCCTACCTGGCCCACAGAAGCCTGACTTCTCATTCATTCTCAAGTGTCCCCTGCATAACATTCCACTAGGAACAAACAGATGCTGTAGTACATTAATCTGCAGTAATTTGACTCTTGTGCTAGAGGCACTGAGAAGTTTTCATGGATCTCCTAGCATCACTTAGGCAGCATATCACTTTCTTTTAAGATATTTAAAATTATGCCTGATAAGAAGTGAGAATTTGCAAAGAAAAAACCCAACCTCACACTTCTACACATTCCTTAACTGAACCACAACGGTCATCCTATACAGCACTCAAAAGACTGATGAGCAGTCCCTTGCTCAAGGATTTCACATTCCCCAGGACTTCTGCCATGGTTAATACTCTTGAAAAGCTTTTAAAAAGCCCTTTTAGAAGACTGCTATAAAAAAGCCTTCCCTTTCTCTCAAATTTCTAAAACAGAAAAAGTTAGGTGATGTGTCTTTAAATCAATTAATTAATATATTCAGTCCTCAGGAGCAAGCTCTGTGCTTATTCCCAGACTAGCATCTTTTTAAGGTGGAAGCTTAAGACCAGTCCTTCATAGGAGTTACCAGTTTAACTCAAAGACACAAAAGCGGCTTTCACCTAAAGCAAGGTCTCATAATTTGTTAGATGAATTGACTTACAATCACTTATGCTCCTGTATCCTGTTACAGTCTAAAGAGTAGTACAAGTTTTATTACCTGCATTTGAAAGCTACACATTACAACTTCTCTTGAACACTGCACAACAGAAGTAGGCTGGACTTGGTCCAAATTACTTATTAACGGTTTCACTGTTTTATTAAAATCAAGTAACAGATTTATCACTTTACTACAATCACTGTAAAACCTAGTCCCATCAGGAAATAAGTCCATTTAGGATGCTTTTACACATGAAAAATGGCTTTTCGGTGCTGTACTTTGAAAAACAACTGCCACAGTATATAAGCTGTACGTTATACCTTTAATACAACCTCAACAGCCCAAACTCACTACTTCTCATGTAAATAAGGCTGCAACAAAACTTCTTGTTATGTAACAATGCTTATTGCAGGTAACAGGGCTCTAAATCAATTTCATTGTTATCTTAAGGTAACTCATGACATTAACATATATCCCTATAACCTCCAAGTCTGTAATCCAGTGTTCATCAGTCAGAGAGAGAGAGAAAGCATGTTTCTATATTATTAAATTAGTTATTGTGACATTTAATATAACCTGAAGCAACACTACAAAACTGTAGCTTTTAAAATAAAGGGAGCTACTTACCTCCTTCTCCATAAAACAAGAGGCCATTATAAAATTTTGTTTCTGCCTAACAAAAAAACCAAGAAATATCTTTTTAATAAATAAGATATATGTAATCATGCTACAAAATTTAGATATCACATTTGGTTTCTTTACTGCTTAAGAATATCTCCATACATAAGCTAGCCAATTTGCAAACATCTTCACACGTAGTAATAAAAGACAGATTAACTTACTTCATATTTTAACTTCTTTATTTCACAGCAAAGAGCAGCATACACAGTTATCACTTTGTTTAGAACCTAGACTCAAAGAAGGGGAAAAAACCCACATAGATTACAAATTAATTCACATTTAAAGGGCTTGGTTTTAGCTAGAATAATTCTGTGGGTTTATTTTTTTTTCTTTAAAGTATAAAGCACTTACTTTGTTTTCTGTCTTTATGAGCTCCAGTAGAGATGACTGTTCATATGGCAAAAGCTAAAATTTAAAACAATAAATAATACTTAAAACCCAAACAAAACAAAAAAACAAACCCACACCAACCCACCACCACTACCATAACAAAACCACCACCACCTCAAACCAACAAATGAACAACTTCAGAAAATATTGGTTAAAAATGCATTTATCCAACCAGGTAAGCATTTTTCCCCCTCCTCAATTTAGTTTCAAATAGGGTCAGTAATAAGACAGCAATAACTGCACATTACTAACAACCTATACTGCAGGAAACCTTTGCTCTTCACATTTAAATGGAAACACCTTTCCTTTCACTCTAGGCAGAAAGGCAACCAACTATTGATATACCATATACTGCTTAAAATAATCTACTTAGAAAAACACTTGGAAAGCAAAAGCCTGGTTATTATGGAGCATGCAGAAAAAACACAGCTTGGGAAACCTAAGACATTAACTAAGAATCTCAAATGTAGGAAACAGGATGCATCATGCATATCTCTATGCAGGGACTGACATTTTTTACTGAAGTCAGCTATGATACTGACTAGTTCATACACGTTTAGCACTGTAGTGACCCTACAAATAATTTATTCAAATTTTATTCAGACAGATGATTGATTGAGAGTGCATCTTCAGCATAAATTCCATATTGTAACAAAAGCGCTTTTAAATGGTATATGCAAATTCATTGAAGAGAAAAAATTACGTTCTACAGAAGAAAGAGAGGTTATGCCCAAAGAAACGGCCACCTCTTGGAGGACAGAAAATACTGTACCAGGGCCATTAAATCAAAAGACAATTATAAATACATGCATAGTTTGCTCTGCAGTTAATACAACTGAGCTCTTCCGGAACCCAAACACCCAGATAAAAATGCCAGCAGCCACAGGGAAGAATTTTGCTGGAATTAACATTTCCAACACATGAATAACTACACATTAATTTAACTTTCACTAAAATCCAAAAGACTGGAAAAGAATAATATGGAAACATATTTTTATATGCATCAATTATTTGATAATTAAAAAATTAACTAGGTTTCTCAAAAATAAAAGTCAAAATTCTAAGAGCACAAAAGCATCAAGCTTTTACTTCTCAGGTTTTGAAGGGAAAGACAAAGTAGGAAAACAACTGCTGCAAGGCATATTAAATATATGAAGACCTTTAAGGCAATAGGATCAAGACTGAAGTCCCAAACATCTCCAACAGAGTCATCCAAGGCATCTTCAATTCTCTTCAGCTGAGATGCATACTCTTCAAGAAATTTTCCATAATTCTTCAACTGCACTTCAGCATGAATTTCTGAAAAATTATAATATTTGTACAGTTTTACAGACTGCTCAGTAAACTGCAGTATCACAAACTTTATTCAGAAAAGGACGCTGGGCAAAGAAACAACTGTAGAAATTGTAACACAGCAGGTGATTCTACCAGGCAGCTTGAACCACTACATATGCAACTGTACTCCAGCTTTCAGGCAACATGCCTCACCATTTTGGCCTGAGTAGCAGCTGTAGTAGTAGCAGCAATCCTTCTTCCACTCTCTCCCTGTTACCTCTCTGCAAATTATTTGGGCATTACACAGGAAGTTTGTCTTTTAATCATTTCTCCCACTTACAAATTCACCATTTCCCAGTAGAACTTCTGCGCCTTTTAGCATGTGGATGCTGAAATGCAGAGCTATCCCATTACTGTTTCCAGCAAGTAGGTTCAAAAAGTAACATTCATCTGCCAATCACCAACAACAGTGGAATTCACAAAGAAACTCTATGAGCAATTGGTCCACGAAAAGTTACTTTCACTCTATCCTGACTTTTTTTATTTCTCATATTAAGACATTCCCTCTTTCTCCCCTCCAAATTATATACAACTACTTAGTTGCATAATCTGAAGTATGGACTGAATTATTACATCTGAAGGCTTCTACTCTCAGAAAGAAAGTACAATCCTTTTTCATGCAAACACGAAAGCAACTTCCCCGTAATTGGATAAGAAATCTAATAGCATGTGATTTTCTGCTGTTTGTTGAAAATAGAGTTATGTAAAAGTTAGATAATGTCAGTCAAAAAATGAGCTTTTCCTAAACAAGAATTCAACTCTCATGTAGCTCTATATGTGCTGTTCTCACACACTTCAGCAAGCTGAGTGCTCTAGCAAGTTAAAAAACTGCTGTTCTGCTTGCTTAACTTCTTACTTATCCATGCTGCCAATAACCGAGTCAAATGATAGCAGAGGCCAGCACTGCTGAATCAATTAGTACTAATCATTTTTTTTCAGAAACAAAACATTTGCCTGAGACACTGAATTGGGTATAAGGGGAGAAATGAGCAGGGACAAATCAGTAACAAAAATGCGGGAGGACTGTGCACACAAAAGTTGAGACAAGAAACAACTGCAGTGAAGTCCTGAAGCAGTTCTAAGCTAATACTTTGAAGCCAGCACCAGTACCAGCCATATGGACTGAAAAGCCTATCCAACAAGCAAGCTATATTCTCCCACACTAAATTCTGCAACAGTGCCATTTGGTTCAGCCTGTATCTGCAGCCTAGACAGTGCACAGACATTGTCAAAGTAAGGAGACTGAATTTCATGTAAACAGATCCAAAGCAAGGGAACAAAAACTCCCTCTCAGCAGTATGCACTCCAAACACTGATGTGCAGCGCTTGATGCGCAGTATTGTATTATTCTCTCCCATCAATTCATCTCATCTTTCAGGCTCCTTCCACTACATCTTCTGGGAACTTGGCTGCAGAAAACCAGTAAGACACTGATGGATGAAGAGTCCTGCAGAACGGAGTTTAACTACCCACCACATCACCTTCAGTACCTTACTGCTACAAAATCTGGAGTATGGAGATTTAGAATTAGACGCATGTTGCGGTATTCCCCCAACTCCATTTTCTCTTTCCTTTGTACAAAAAAAACAGAGCAGAGAAACTGACAGAGACACTGAGGCTTTACAGGAAGGACAGAAAAAGATTCCAGATAATATAAGAGCAGGAAACTGGCAATACTGTTGAAATCAAATCCCTATGAAATAGGCAGCATTTCTCAGATGAAATCTTGTACCAGTGCTCTGACAGAGGACCCATAAACTGTCACCTTTCCAGCAGCCAAGTGATGGCTTTTAACAATGGTATAATTCTTATATATAACTGTTACTATTTCCAAATACTTAAATTAACTGTTAATAGGCATTAATGTGCCATCTTGCAGGGATCATACATAAAATATGAGACAGGTGTGAGTGACTTCTCACTATCTAACAGAGATAAGAGAGTAAACACTGTTAGCCAGCAAGAGATAGGCAGGGTTGAACTGACAGAAAATTACTTGGAGCTCAGGGAAGCTTTTTAAGATGCAAGAAAAAAAATGTTTTTGTGAGAAGAACTAGATCATAGGCTGTGAAAGGAAAAACAATGGTGATGTCTACTCCCCTCAGAGTCTTGCAACAAGAAACGAAAACATTAGATAACACTCTCGCCATTCTGTCTGGCACTCTGTCTTGGGCTTCTGACTGAACTGCATCTCCCTAACCTCACCTTCCATTTGGACTAACCCACCTTTGCTTCATAACCTCTTGGATGAACCTCTATTTTTCCTTGGGACTGGGGTAAGGTTGAGAGGGGCAGGGGGAAGGTACAAGGGTGGTTGAGAGCCCCTCCTGGGGACTCAGGTTTCTGAGGGAGTTGTGTTTCTGCATTACTTTTTACCTTGTATATTTCTGTCTATAACTGTATATGCTGTAAATATCTGCTTGTATATTGTGCTAGCTGTAAATAAATAGCTTCATTTATATTCCCAGAGCCGGCTGAGTCTAGTCTGGGTATTTCTAAAGTGTGGGGGGACAGGGAACACCCAAATCATCACAGGTATAAAAAGAAAATATACAACAGCAACAAGTGTTCTTCAAGTCACAGGAATTTTCGTCAACCTTTCTCTAGGGGAAATCTGTATTTTCAACAGATCAGCCTGTTTGATCAACAATATGGTGGTAATGGAGCCACACAAAAGTTCTCCTAGGTGCACCCTGATTTAATGTCAAAGTCAAACTACTGGGTATCTGGCATTTTGAGCGAAATACCACGTTTTGTATCCTGCAGCTAGAGAACCCTCAGCATGAGAGTTTCTATTTCCACTAAAATGCAGGTTAAATTAATATGGGATAAACAGTACCATCCCTTCAGATGGTCTATGAGTGACATATTTTCACAGCAACACCTGATGTAATTAATTTGGCACAGTCCAATTTACAACGTATATTAGTGTGACAACCATATACGTTCCCTATTTAGAAAGTAGGTCACCTCCACAGGCTGAGAAAAACGTGAATTTGGATGAGCACGCACATCCACTGCCAAAGGCTTAAGCATCGCAAGGTTTTATGCAGTTATTTTTGAAGGGTGAAACCGCAAGTGACTGATTGTCCAACTCCATGCATCAAAGTCTTTAGCAACGGAAGCTGCATACAACTAACTTATCTCGATGTGACTTTTATGGCCAACCGAAGAAGCAGCTGTAAAGATTTGTGAGCGGCGAGAAATGATCGGGAAGGAAAGAAACCTCATCCCCACAACAAGCATGTGTTCCTCTTGTCCGGGTCGTGCAAGAAAACAGTCAGGCAAACCTGCCTGCCCCTTCCATGCCTGACACACTGGAGGAAACTCCCCAGAGAAAAGACGAAAGGTTGGAAAAGCCTCTCTCTCTCTCTCTCTCTCTAACAGCCCCCAACAACTATGGAGAGGATGGTGAAAGAAAAAAATGTCACCGCGACAGCCCACCCCCACAGGCCTGACCGGAGGGAGGAGCACCACCAGGGCTGGCGGCCGGGGGAAGGGGCGCGGCAAGTGGCCGGCTTCCCGCATAGGGCAGGGTCCATGAGGGAAGCTGGGGAGATGACCTCGCTCAGCTCCCGACCGCTTCCTCCTCCCTCCCTCCCGTTCCCACCGGTGACTGCAGCAACGTCGTGGGGCCAGGGGGGCTCCGGGAGAGAACCAGGGTCTCTTCAGCCCTCGCCTCCCCGACTCTGCAGCGGTTCCCGCCGCAGGGCTGCTGGCCCAGTGCTAGCCCCTTCCGCCCCGCCCTCGCTCACTCTGCGAGCCGTCGTCGAGGCGGTCGAACTCCCAGTCCGGAGAGAGGGTCTCCAGCGCCATCTCCAGCGCCCGGCGGCAGCTCCCCCTCCTCTCCTGACTCAGGCGCACGAGACTTCCTGCCCCGCGCCCGCGCCGCACTCTGGGAAATGGAGGCGAGGCTGGGCGGGGAGCGCGCGGACTCCGCGGGGAGGGGGCCGGCAGCGGCGCACCGTCGCCCCGCCCCCGCCTCTGAGGCGCCTCAGGCTCTGGGGTGCGGTCTGAACGTTTCCCGGCCTTGGCTCCCTCACGGCCTTCGTGCCCCCGCGGCTCGGAGAGCCTGTTCGCAGGTGCCAGGGCGCCAAGTGGCTACCCCTCAGCGAACGTCAGGGAGAGCGTAAAGAAGGCAGGCGCTGCGCTTCGGCGCCGTGGAGGGGAGAAAGAGCGCAGCAGTAACTGCCGCAGGCAGTGCCCCTTGCCCAGCTTCTTGGGGAGCGGCGCCTCAGAGGTGCGGTGGGGCAGAGGACTCCTCTTTCCCTTTTTGACTCCCAGCGTCTGTGAACTGATAGTTTTGGCCCTGCCTCCGAGTTGCATGGGCATTGGGAGCTTTTCTGCTTTTCCCCTGGTGTACAGGGCCCCAGCCCGAGTCACTCTCGCACTGACTCCGTGCCTCTGTGACGATGGTGAGAGGCAAAACTCTGCCGGGTACAGTCGACAAGAATGTGACGCCTTACAGCACGTCCCCTCTCTGATGCCGGAGGAAAAGAAGCGCGGGAGGAACTCTCCAAGCTCTAGGGGAGTGTCTGGAGCTCAGTGACAGCTGCAATAGTGTCATCTAATTGTCTCACTGTCATTTGTTCTCACACGGAGCCATGAGGTACTTAGCTGCATGCAGACAGTCGAAGTTTTTCAAAGCCTTGGTAAGTGTAATATCGGAGAATAAAAATATAACTTATTTGGATAGCAGGAGAAGTAACCCTTCAGGGCCATTAAAAATGACCACAACAATTACATTACTACAGCAGAAATCTGTAGCATCCGCAGAAGGGAAAATGCCTTCAAAACCAGTGTAACCAGAAGCATCAGCAATTTCAGTCTGGAAAGAGCAATAAAAATCGCAACACCAATGAGAGATGTATCAGTTAATGCAGGATCCTCCATAAAAGCTAACTCTGTGATGCATCCGATCTGAAAATAGCACCTACAGTAATTGTTTTGTGAGTAAAAGGAACTCACCCTTTGAGATATATTGAATTTAAAAGTTTCTGGGGAGGAAAGCTCTAGTTGGCAGATCTCTCATTGATGAGTTTTTAACTATTTAAAGTGCATCATAAGGGGCTAACCTGGACTTGGGAAAGAAGAGATGGAATTTAGTTTTGCATAAGGTAATACAAACAATGTTTGGAATGACTTTTTTGTTTTTAAAAGAGAGAATACTACTTTGGTAAATGTTGCCAAATAAATGTGTCTCCTTCACTCGAGCTTCTGTGCAGTTTTTAAATCTAGAAGTTCAGTTGTGCAGAACATTGACAGCTGGCAGCGAGCACAAAGGTGTTTGAAGAGAATGAATCACAGAGAAGGAAAACACAATTTATGCTAGAGTTTAAGGATTGCATTTTGTGTGCAGATGCAACTTTTATTGAAATCAGCAAAGCTACTATACATTTGCTCAAAGCCAAGGTATGTCTTCCAGTTTTTAAAAAGAAAGTAATAGAACATGTTTTCTATAAAGCATGTATGATTCCTTTGAAACAAGTAGTGTTTCTTCCAGTTATGGAAGACTGCACATGGATAGAGACTTTCACACTGCTTAACAAATGGTCGCCAGGTTTTTTTGTTGTCTGTCTCAGAAAAACCTGTCATTGAATTCTGCAGAATGGTACAAGAGTAAAACTTGCAGAATGGCACTTGGTAAGGCCCTTCCTTTCCCAAGTCTGAACTGAATTTGTAAAGAAAGAAACACCATAGAATTGATTATTGCAAGGTTGTGAAATCGTCAAAGCTGCATGCAACGTAACCCAACTGGTTGGCCTGTGCAATGGCCACACTAAGGAGTGCAATGTGATCCTCACAGCATAAGTTGATGTAATCCTTACTTTGAATATGTATAAAGAAAATTATTTTAAAAGATAATATACTGGAATAGAGCATGGAGGGAGGAAAAAAAGGGCAAGACGTTCCATAATTGGGGGGGGGAAAGCCCACACAACTAGACTCTAGTCTCAAGTACACCAGTTAAATTTTATGCTGCCATTCATGATAGAGTTATTTAAATTACTTATTACTGGGTTTTCCTTCATCTCTCCAGGTGGCAGCATTTTGTTGCTTGCACTGGACTTAGGTCAGTTATAGCTACTGCTAGAATTTCTGTTATCTCTCCAAATCTGATTTCTTTTGACTAGGCTAAAATAGTCATGGAAGTAAAATTTCATAATTGGCTTATAGAAAACTTTAACATAGCATTCAAATAGAAACTTTAATGCTGAAAATCAATCAGAGCAAAATTTGGTTTTTGGTTTATACAGGCAAAACTCCACTAAGATTGATAGAAATGTAGTTATTTATAGGAGAAAGAATTTGGCTTGCTGGATCTGCAGCAAACCAGCTGTGCTATGCATTCCTCATCTGTGGAACACTCAATGCTCAGCTCTCTGAATCTTTCAAGTAAAATGAAGTTCTTGCTCAAAGATTTTGTGGCAGGGTTCCCAGAAATTATTTATAATCTGAGATTTGCCCTTTGCAACCTTGTTCCACAAAGATAATGACAACTTTTGCAGAAATTTCTATTCTATTGAATATAATTTGAGAGAGTAAGACATGTGATAGTTCTTTCTGATGGTTAAATTGATAAAATAATTACCTTTCATCGTTAAATACATGCCTCCTTTTGATTACTTTGCAAAAATAAAATGTCAAACATAGATTTTAAATGTGTCAGTGTCTGGCTCAAAATTAAATTAGGAACCAAGGGGGGAAAAATTACCAAGCAACTTTTCAATATAAATATTGTAGAGACAAAACAAGAAAACTTTCCCATGAAATCTTGCTTCAGTAAGTGAAAAAACATGAAAAGTTTCTGTTGTATAAAATTTGAGTTGAAACTTGTCATGCAATTAACTTAGTTAGGGAATAACCAGTACAAAGCCTTATTTTGTTTTAATTACTCAGTCTTTAAAACTGGGTGAACTCTAAAGTACTCCTGAGGAATTTGAATCTGAACTATGACCAAATCTCTATTCATCATGAAAAGCTTCATCATGGCTGATTTCCAACTACAAAAAGCTTATGCAGAGCTATTTAGTTGATTACTGAATCCCAGGGCTTGATTTTTCAAAAGAAAGCAAATCCTGAAACATTCCAAGCAGCTTCCCAAGCACTTCAATATGTGCACATGGTGTCCTGTGGAACGCAGCCTTTCTTAATGATCTTGCCAAGTCGTGATGATATCTTCAAAGACACTGAGTAGCTTCTGCTTCATAGAAATCAACATGGATTTGCAGTGCTTGGCTGGACTGGGTCTTTGGTTTGTTCTGTACCTGTTGGGACACATTGTTTTGTGAGTATGCTACTGAACAGGCATCATTAGCTCCAGAAAAATTTTTGTATACATATCCTTCTATCTGTTTTTTTGCAACATTCTGACCTATGTCTTTGGAAAATGAGGGAAGAAAGGGGAGGAAACCCATGCTGGAAAGCTTACTATGGATAATTGCAGGATTTTTTCAAACTAAACTTTGGCTTTAGGAAACAAAGACAGGAGTAGAAGGAAAAACAAAACAAAATTTAAAAAAAAATATATAAAAGTATATATAAAATGTGCTCCAAACCAATTGCTTCGATTTACAGTGCTATAATTGGAGGTAGAATTTCTCCTCAGATTAACAAGAAATTGATAATTTGCTAGATACCTTCCTGACCAGGATACAGAAATCAGTGAAGGATACTTTGAGTCACTCTTTTCCCAACCAACAGAAAGCCCAGAGAAGTGCATTGTACCTATTACAATATTTAACACCGATGTTGGAGTTTACAGTGTCACATAAGACCTATTGTGCATTGTCAGACAGGTCAACCTAATTGTCTTCTGGGTAACAAAAAATGTACAATTTGATTTGACTGTAAATCTTTACACTGAAAGAAATTCTAAATAGCCGATTTTTTTTAGTGATTGTTAAAACCCTTGCATGAGTTCATCACCAAAAATAAGGAAGCTGATGGTATGCACATAACCATCCTTGCATATGATTTAGCACACCTTTTTATTCCTGTTTGTGTTATCCCTGCCCCTCTCATTGCTATGAAATCTAAAATAAATCCCACTTCTTACTCTTCAGCTCTTCTTTATACTGTGCTTCCACTGACCACAGACACCTTCTGTGATTTTTCCTTTTTTTCACATAACATTTCAGTCGTCTATGAATTAAATGGAGATACAGTTTCGCCTCAATAGGTTTGGAGTTGTGTTTTGGAGATGAAGCTATGCCAGCTAATTAAAACCTTGCTTTACAAGGCTTTGCCAAGGCTTTACACATGCATCGCTGTATTGTCTATGATGTGTGTGTATAATGAATAGAGCCATAAGTCATTGCAAATTGCTTACCTAGGAAAACCAGGTATTTTGCCCTAAGCCTGTGTGTCAGTGGTTTAATGTCAAATATGCAGTGTTTGAGTTGGAGAGGATTTTGGATCATGGACCAGGACTCAGAGTTTCATGAACTGCAGCAATGCTTGAATCCAATTCCAAACTTTGTAGTATAGGACCATCTAGATGGCAGCTTTTATAGAAGAAGTTGCTTGCGCTCTATTGTGTGGAATTTGTGCAACTTCCAGTTACAGGAAAACTACACAGATACTGATTCCTCCTACTGTCTGAGGCAGTGAAATAGTTCCTTTAGTGAAGACTAGTTGACTGTACTTCTTATTTAAATATGTGGTGGATTTGGTCAGTTGCATGACTATTTTCTATGTGGTGTGTGTGTAGTGCCTGTACTTCTACAACATGACCTATCAAGCTGTTTAATTATTACTCTTTCTTAATGAAACACTTATTTAGTAAAATTAACAACACACTTTTCAGACCAACAGTGCCTGTAAGAGTTAATGATGCATTTTAGTTCAACAAAATTATGAGTTTAATGTGAGTGGGTGGTATAATTTAAAGAGTACTGTAAAGAAACACTTTTCACAATGAAATTTGGTGGATTTTATTTGTGTTAACTAGAAAATATGAGTTCATATACTCACAGAAGTAGCCAATAACAACAGAGTATATATGATTTTACAAATAAGCCACAAAGCAAAGTCTTTTAGCTTTCTTAATGAAAGCCTGGAATCACTGTACAGCATAGTTTTTAAACTCATAGTACCACAGATACTAAAGAAGGAACCACTTGTATAAATATGCTGCACATCCTTGTTAATGCACTATTTGATTAACTCTACTAGTTTAGTTTTTAATATCTCAGAGCAAAGAAACTCACCGACTCACTTGGCTGACTATTCTATAATATAATAAATTACCATATACTCCAAATGATAGCATCATGAGAAAAATCTTCATTGAAGTGGGCAAAATACTCTCCTTGGATTTTCACCACATAGAGAAATTAGGGGGGCTGACTAGCTATTATTATTTGCTGAATTTTCATTGCAAAAGCAAATCCACTGGTTTGTTTTAATTTTATATATGTGTATATATATATATATATGTAAAATCTATGTGAATTCCACTTGCTGCCACTTACATTTATGGGACTGCCAAGAGCCTGAAGTAGAGGTCAGGATATGGGTTTGCTACACAAGACCAAGTCAGTGTATGAATTATGAGAGTCATAATGTAAGCTTTTGCATAACTTTATTCTGTGGGGAAATAGGGTTGTGCCAAGCTGACTTAATTTGGGACTGGCACAAATTGCATCTTGGACTGTCCATCGTTCCTGTGTCCCCAAAACACAGAGAAAGCAGTAGTTCTGCAGCAGTGCTCTTTCGGGGGCGGCTGAGCATCTGAAGTACCCTGAGGAACAATGGGGGCCTTGCAGTTAAACCCTGGAGGCTACTATTGCACTTCTTTTGAAGGAAAGCATCAAAAAATCAGTGGAATCTGGATGTCTGAAGTGCTAGGCAAGACTTGGCTGTGTTTTCTACTGTAGTAAGATCTCTGCAAGTGGAAAATTTAACTTGAGCATTGCTTCTGACCTCTTTGATGTGGTTCACAACTTGGCCATATGATGACCAACTTCTCCACTTTTTCCTTACTTGTTTTCTTGTCAGGAATAGAGTGTATTTCAGGGTTTTAACCACCCTTCTTTAAGATAAAGTGTGACTGTGGTTTAAACCTGACACAATTTGGGATGATACTTATATATGCTGTGTTCTGGTTTTGCTGGGACAAAATTTTAGAATCAATATTCCATTAAGGAAAAATGCATTTTTAAGAAGACCCAATGCAGTGAGAACAAAGGTGACAAGGCACTTTGTTTTCCAGCCGTGTGAGATTCTGTAGTGATCAATTTTGAGTTGGCCAGATGCTGAAACTAAGAGGAGGGAAAGCTGGAGCAGCTAACCCAAGCCGGCCAACAGAAGTATTCTATAACAGAAATCTCACACTCACTCTAAATTACAAGGCTTACTAAGGACAGTCTCTTTTCCTGGTGGCCACTATCACTGGAGGGTCTCACCTGTCATTCTGCTCCCAAGGCCTACTCTCCTTTTTGCTGTGACCTTCACATTTTCAGTGGAGGTGTGGTGCTCACAGTGCTTGACATCTGGGATTTACTGCTTGGACCATGGAGCTTGCAACCGCTATATGGGCTGAGTGTAACTTTGTGTACTTTCTGTTAATGTAGGGGCATTCATTATTGTCTTATTAAATGTTTCCGTTTCAACCTGCAATTCACCTTTCCTCTTCCTGAGGAGAGTGGTCATTGGGTCATTGAAAAAATAAAGTAAATGGAGTTATACTGCTGTGCTACCTACTTTTGGGTGTGCTACTCATACCGCTTGGGGGTGTCATGTTCATTTGCCTTCCGATTTTCTTTGAGCACTTAGAATTTTCGAGACCTTTTCTGTACCTCCGACAAGAGTATTTTCTTGTGACTTTAGAAAAGTATTGAAGATGAAACATTTAACACTTGACCTCAAGTCCTATTTTTCTTTAATTATATAGTAAATTGGTCAGCTTTAAAAATACTTTGTGATGTTGGTGATAGATTTCCAGAAAGTCATTAATGTTTTTTCAGCCTCATTACTGGCTTTTTGGCAGTAAGCTAAAAGATAATGTCGATCATATAGTCATCTTTCGACTGTCACGGCAGATTCACGTGAACAACGTCTCGCCAACAGCCTCAGCAGAGGGCACAGAGCTGGACATGACGGGCTCAGCCATCACTGAGCCTGAGAATGAACGGACAGAGACTCTTGTGGCCTCTGTAGGGGGCTGCTGGGGACACCGCACGGGATTCGGACCACAGAATGCTGCACTGGTGGCCGTGACTCGTGCCCTCATGGGCCGGTAGCCCCTCATCGCCTCGTCTGTCCCTGCCCTCGGACCCTGTGGGCAGCAGTCGGGAAGACGCTGTTCGCGTCCGTGAAAAGCGAGGGGCTGAGGCTCCTGCCCGACTCCCCGCCCCTTCACCGGCACTGCGCGGCCGCAGCGACCTCTACCATTCCTCCGCCACCGGGGCCGTCCCGATCCCGCCAAGGGGACAGCAGGCGAGGCGGCAAAAAGCGGCAGGTGCGGGGCTTTTCCTCTCCGCTCGCCGCGCCTATCCCCGCGGGCCCGGGCGGGGGCGCGCCGCCGCGACCGCCGAAGCTGGCGGGGCGCCAGAGGCATAGACGCGCGTTGCATCAGACGAGGCGGTCCGCCGTAGCCGCGGCGGCAGTTCCGTATTTACCGGGCGGCCGAGAGAGCCAGGGGCTCGGCGGCGCCCCGCAAGATGCTGCGGACAGCCCCCCGGCTGCTGCGGACCATCTGCACGTCGGCCGCCGTGAGTAGCGGGGGGCGGGCAGCGGAGGATGTGGTACCCCCCCTGCCGTGCCCGGGAGCGAACGGCTGGGGCTGCTCCTTTGCGTGCCGCCCTGGTCGGAGAACAGCAAGGGGCCGTGCAAGGAGTGGGGATGGGAGAGGCGGCATTTTTTTCAGGATGTGATGCGTATTGTCTCTGCCGGGGTGTTAACAAAGCTCGCATAGGCACTGGAAGGTCAGGAGGACTCAGAAGAGAGCTTGGTTTGGCTGCGGAAGCAGCATCTTGCCCAGCTGGGCTGCGGGCGGGATCGCAGCCATCATCTGGGCGCTGCATTTTGCAGAGATGTGCCTGGAAGCTGCAGGGAACTAGCGAGGCTGTGATAATCACCGGTTACCGTGTGGAGAACAATGTGAGTGTGGCCGCTTGCTGCCTCGCTCACGCCGGATTTGCCCTGCTGAAGTAGCTGAAGGTTGCCTTCTCAGTTAGGAAGGACCATGCCCGTTCCCGGTACCAAAGTGAAGCCCCCACACTTTGGCCTAGGAAGAGTGTTTCGTTCGTGACCTCATCGCTAGTTCCTAGCTGTGGGATGGTGCGTTGCTTGGGGTTGAAGTTGATGGCCTGAATTCCTCTGCACGCGTACTTTTTTTTACCCCGTGTGCATTCATTCCAAGCCGTTGTTTATGTCCTGTTAAAATATGTGGACTGCAGAACTCGTGCAACTAACTGATCCCTGAAAGCTGTAACCAGTTTAGATTGTCCAGATGTGTAGATCTGGCTCACTGAATAAGGCTAGAGAGGTTTTCTTTCCCTAAAGGCTGTACTTTGTTTCGTGTTTGACTTGCCCAGTTTAGCGTGAGGACAGCATTCCTCCAAAGGTGTCTACACGGAGGGCATTAGAATAAAGAGATTCAGCACAAGCTGTGTGGAAATGCAATCAGCAGGGACAAAAAACGGGAATGAGTGACTAGTGAGAATGCATTGCCTGTAGATGTATAGATGGGATGAGAAGCTCTACAATAGGTTTCTATTTGAAGGCACTGGAATTTAGCATGCATAAGGAGATCTTCAGCTGAAATAAAGTTGCAGTATTGCTTTTCAAAGGAAGCGTAATTGTACATTAATGTTAAAAAAGATGGAACATATTAAAATACTTATTTAACTAAATTCTCATACAGATTAAAATATTGCTGTCTTTTTGATAGTAGGGTTCATAACCACAGTAGAAATTGCCATATGTTAGTCTTCAAGAAAATTGACTAGGAACTGACAACCAATTGAATGCTAGACACACATACAAAAGAGTCAGTAATGGAAAATTATTTTTATCTGTGAAATAAATATTCCCCTATGGAAAGTTTTTGTAACATTAGACTCTTCTTTGACAAGAAACTAGAACTTGATAATCACTACCATTTGTCAGGATTCTTTTCTATGCAGTTCTGTTAGAACTTCTCAACATAAAATGTTTGATCTTTGTGTATGTTAGTGATAATGATCCAGTATCCATCTAACACATTATTCAAGAACAGGACTGTTTTGATGTTCTTCAATGAGCTACCTTTCTACAGCTTCTTGATGAATGCTAGTGATGGTATGCTGACCAAAATATGCCATTTCTGTAAGAGAACAGCAAACTATTTTTCAGTTCTATGTAACCTTATAGAACTTTCCACTTTAATTTGGTCTTGTGTCCACACTAATGCTTTTACAAAAAGATTCCCACTTCTGCAGGTCTAACTAATCTTAGGAAAATGCTTGAGGAAAATTTCGAAAAGAATATTGAGGGTGGCCATAAGATATCCTGCAGATTCCTATCTGTAGTTTTTAAAATAATAGAGAAAATGAAGAGCTGAATTTGTGGTCTGATCATCCAAGCCCTTCCACATATGGGATTTTCCTTTTTTAGCACAGTAGGAATCCTGTGCTTGACTGACTTGTGGGCTTGCCTTCTGCTTTCTGCTGATGGTAGTGTATGTATTAATGTGCTACAGGCAAATTGCCATGTCTAAACCAGATGTTAAAAGAAATCATACAATACACATGTACCATTCATTGGAGAAGTAACTCAAGAATCACTGGTCATAGCATAATTTCCACATCCACCCTGCAATTGAAACCACTCTCCATTTGAGTAACTTTCTGGAAGTGTGAACTGATTTGCTGCCAAACTAATCTTTTTGTTCCCTTCAGTGCATGAATGGAACTTAGCCAGTTTGCAGACTTCTCAGTTTTGCCATTTATATTTTTCTTTTCTTGGAGACTGTTCTTTGTTTGCTTCTCATGGTATATTGAATCAGATCCCCAAATAGTGTAAAATAATAATGTGTATCTTTACTGAAAGTGCATTGATTTACAGCAGCTGATGATTTGGAACTTGAATGCAGTTCCACGTAATGTGAGAATGAGATTTCACAGCTGGAATATTATGGATGGATTTTGCTGTTTTTAAGTTACATTTTAATTGTACATGAACTAAAAATGAAGCTTAGATGAAAAGGATGCATATGTTATGCTTTGTCAAAAAGTGGAGAAAAATTCTCTCTTAAAGTGGTGACAAATTTGATCTTAAAATTACAAAAAGATTATCCAAGTATCAGAAAAGTGACAGAGTACAGCAATGAGTAGTTTAAAACTACATTCAAAAAGAGGTCAAGTAAATTTATAAAAGCAATGATATGAGGAAATTACATACGATGGCAGAGAACTAAGAAAATCTCTGTGAGTCTTGTCTTCTTACTGAGAAATGCTGACCAAAAGACAGAGGCAGAACTCTCGTTTGTCTGTCATAAATGATCCTTCAATGTACTAGCTGAGCTAGCACTGTAAATGAGCATAGTACAGAAATCACAGGATTTCATACCATGGCAGCAATGCTCAGTGATCTAGCAGGTGTATCTTTCTCCAGCTTGCCCGCTATAGTTAAAATAATAATAAAAATATCATTATTATGAAAATCGGATTTGATTATTACTTTTTTAAATACAGCAACATTTCTGATATAAAAGCAAATCATGACACATTGGTAATGAGATCTTCCTGTATCCATGGGGCCTGACTGGATAACAACTAAAATGATAAGTGGTGCTAATTGTGATTCAGAATAAGGTCTTTATTAAAAACAAAATAGTAGACATATTTTAAGAATTGCTGCCAGCAGTGCAGCACTGGTTTGTAATATTATCATCACTGGTCTCACAGTTGTTTTTTACCAGTTAACTGTAGCAAATTGATTTTGCAGGAGCCCAGGTTATGTCCACCTTTACATCTTATTAACTAGTACTAGTTCTGACTAGTGCTGTAATACAGGGAGGGTTTTACTCTGCGGTTTCATCCTGGGGGGGAAATACTGTCTCCAGAGTTACTTCCTATTGCTTTGTATAAAAAATAAAAAAAACACACTTCAGTATTCCTCTAGTAGAAATGACCAGTTCTAAGGCCAGCTGTGCAATTAAAATGTAACTTAAAAACAGCAAAATCCATCCATAATATTCCAGCTGTGAAATCAATTGCAATGAAATGGATTGTGGTTTTGAGTAACCTGTTATTCAGGGTATTCCTCTTTGTCATAAAGTCTGCCACATGATCTGATGGGCAGTCCAGACCATTTGATATCCAGTCAATGACCCACTTAGTCAAGGTGTCCTCATGTCCTGGCACCTTAAGAAGATGAAAAGAGGAGAGAAAAGAAGAAAAACATAGAAGTGACAACATACAGAACAAATGCCAGTGATTAACATATTGGAATGGTGCTTTGATTCCTCTTTATCTTTCTAAGCTCAAGGCATCTAATGGGTCATTCAGTAAAAAAAGAAGTCAAAGTCTGTCTCAGTTAAGGATAAAGATGAAGTGTATGTGCTGCCTTACCTTCAGGCCTCCTAAGAGGAGAGATCTTTATTGTTTGAGTCTAGGAATAGTTTCCACCAGATTTTGAGGAAGGTAATATTTCTATTTATTCTATGTGGACCTTTCCTTAATAACCAGGTCTGCTAGTCCATTTGTTTTTCAAAGGTTTCCCATTTTTCAGTTTCCAGAAGCTGATACAAAATGCAAAAACAGTGCTTATAGAGACAGTTCCACCCTTCTGCCAGTGCTTGCATACTTATTCCTGCTGGACCTGTGTTAGGACTCAGGACAGAGCAATGAAGTAAATCAGTGATTATATCCAGTTAAGAATAAGACACATTTTGTCAGGTCAGTGCCTCTCTACCTCAGTACTTTAATCAAGTTCATGTAGCTACAGGAATAACCAGTTCTGGAGTAAAGGAGGTGTTAGAGATGATAGACTGGAGATAGGGTGGCAGAGGAGCACAACCGTCCCCTAAATGTGAAGGGGGACTCTTAAAAGAATCAGGAGTTTTCTCCGGGTGAAATCACTTGAATAACGCAGCAGTACATGGTATCATAGTAGTGCTGTGATTCTAAGTATCTTAAAAATAAGAAGTTGAGACAGTTACTTGCACCTAATCAGTCTGAAGAAGCTTAAAAATGTATGTCCATTGTACTGGGGTGCAAATGCAGGAGGCAGTGGAAGTCCAGCAAGGGAACCTCACACTTAGCAGTATGTCCTTGTAATAGCATCATGTGGATCATTGCTACCCCTAACTTGGCAGGAACAATCCAAGTTTGTCTTCTTTAGTCTATACATATAACAAATGTTATGCCACCATTCAGTTACAGAGATTTAAGTGTTTTATGTGCCTGTTTCAAAAAAATGTATTCTAATTTCTTATGATATTAGTTCTGACAATGAATAAAATCATGGAGCCTTTTACTCCTCTTGTAACAAGCAGTGGGTCTGTCTAGTGAAAACCCTGAGAAAGCCACATAAATGCTAGTGGCAGTATCAGATGAGTCTATTACCTTAAGTCTGGTCTCTGAATTTTACATCACTGGTCATTAATATAAAAGAAATATTTGTTCAGAGGTGACTGGGTAGAAAGACTGTTCAATTTTAAAAGGAAATGAACACTGTTCAAGAGAAAGCAAGGAAAAAAACATAGGCAACAATGAATTTTCAACGCATCCTAGAACATGGCTTGTTTTAATTCTTTTTGCCAGGTTTATCAACATAAGCTAAAACTAGCCCTTATAGGTCAAAGTATTTTTGGACAAGAAGTTTATAACAAGCTGAGAAAAGAGGGACATAAAGTTGTGGGAGTATTCACGGTGCCTGACAAGAATGGACAAGCTGATCCTTTGGGTAAGTGTAACCGTAATCCGAATGTTAAAATTACAGGCATGCATAACAAAGTTGCCTTTTTGTGAGAAGCTGGTATCCATGTGGGAATGGCTTGCATGCATTGCTTTGTTACACTGGATTCAGCACAAAAATTACGCTTCAGCATAGGCAAGTCCCAGAACTGGCTTAACCTTGTCAATCTTTAAATGTTCTTCCCAACCATACAGTGACATGCCTTAAGATACTTGGAAAATAAATGAATCTGGGTACCTTATTTGAGTGTACATCATCCTGAACTAGATCTGTATCTTAAAGCACATAGCTGCTGAGTCTGTACTCAAGCACAAATGCCTGTCACCTGTTTTCCTGTGCTGTCTGGGGCACTTAAGGCATGGAGCCAAGACTTTATCTCTGGCTTCCTGCCTTTTTCTGACATGATTGCATGTAGCAGTTTTTCTGCAGAGCCTATTTCTTTTCCACCTGGACTATGGAAAACACGTTGAAAAGATTAGAGGAAGCTTTGCACTTTCTTTTTCCATTGTTAATTCTCATAAGGATTTTCTGAAGTTCCTAAAAGAATTGTTGACTGAATGGTATTCAGACTTGTACTGATGGAACAGCAGCCACAGTGACAAAAAGTTACTTTGAAATCATCTGACATATAACTGTATATTTTTTTTTTCCCAGTGACAAAAACCCCCATGTGATTAGCAAATAGAAGGGCCAAAATGGAATGTGTCTTTATGGATAACCTGAAATTAAAAACTACATTCCATGAGCTGTCTCAAGTTGGGGCTTGTTTTTTTGTTGAGTCCTGACATGTTTTTACAGAACTCCTATGAGGGAAGAATTAAACATAAATTTTGCATACCTGGGCTGTGGCACTCCCAAATTAGCCTACAGTTCTCAAGTTTATTACGTCCTTTCACTCTACTTAACTAGAAGATTTAATCATATTTTGGAGGAATTAGAGAAGACAACTATTAGTTTAGAAAAAGACAATTCAACCTTCCAGCTCTGGAAGCATACTGTAGTACTCAGTTACATTACATAAACGATTATTGTGCAGTTAGTATACTAACATATGTAGCTAAGTAAAACTTCCTCTGTTTAAAATAATATATTAATTTTAACTAAACAACAGGATTAGTTTATTGGTCTTCTGATGAAAATAAAAAAGGAAAATAACTAGATGCTTCATTGCTTTTTACTTCCAGATGGCTCATGCTGCTTAAGTCTCATGTGAAGTTTGCTATTCTTTCTGTATCCTCAGACAGCTACAACTTTTGTTTCTAAAAGCAATTGCAAAATATACTAACTTCCATGGAATCATATTTAAGTATGCATTTTCTTAAGACTTAGATTACAGGCAAAAGATGCTTTAGGTCAAATTGAAGGTCCAATTTCTGAGTGAAAAAGAGAAAGAAAAATCCAACATGTGTCTAGAAATATAAATTGGGTGAATTTTCTATACTTCTTGTTTTCCCTTTTCTTCCTATTACACACAGAACTCCACAAATGTATAATGGGACTCTACTATCCAACTCTCTGTGATGAGTTAAGTGGCTGTGCAGTGGAATTTATCAGTCACCTGAAAATCCTCTTTGCAGTTGGTGCAAGTTTTTTCTCCTCATCTTTGAACCTAATTTTGGGGTAGCTGCATGTCTCACAGATAAATGACAGCATATCCAGAAGGCATCAGTAAACAGAATTTTGAAGAAATTACTGAAAGCTACTAGCATCTGTAATTACTTGCACCACATAGCATGATGCTGCAGATGCAAGTGAATCTTAGTTATATGTAGTCATATTCACATAATAATTGCTGAAGTGGAAAACTAAGTTCTGCTAAACCAAACTATTTTTAGGCAAGTGTAATGATCAGACAAGAAATGAAATGTCAGTGTTAAGTAGTCAATAACATTCTTTGTTCTTTTCTGCTTTTATCAGTACTTATTAGCCAATTCGTAAGAGTGAACTTAAAGTTGAAAATTATGTAAGTTGTAGGAATGAGAATCAAAGACAGAACTAAGGGAAAGTGCACAGGATTTTGAACAGTACAAAGGGGAGGCTGTAATCATTGCCTTGGTGATCAGCTTGAGCTGTTATTCAATATCTCTCTGATTTCAGATTAAGTTTTTAACACAAAATAAGATTTTTTAAAAAATTAAAATGTTGTTCTTGCCCCTCAGCACTGGCAGCAGAGAAGGATGGCACTCCTGTTTTTAAGTTCCCCAAATGGAGAGCTAAAGGCAAACCTATCCAGGAAGTCGTTGCAGCCTACAAATCAGTTGGAGCAGAGCTGAATGTCCTTCCGTTCTGTACACAGTTCATCCCCATGGATGTTATTGACTGTCCAAAACATGGCTCGATTATTTACCATCCATCCATCCTACCACGCCACCGAGGAGCTTCTGCAATCAACTGGTGAGTTCTCTACATTTAAATAATGTTCTTGTCACGTTAGGATGTTGGTCTATGTCCATCAGTCATGTAAACACTGGCACAGTTCTGTGGACTTGAAAACTGCTCTGAAGGAACTTCAGCAGCTGAGTATTTAGTTCATGAAATGCACTTCATACCTAAGATTCAATATGATTTCCAGTGCAAGTGCAGCTGTCTCTCTGGGAAGATCAATGATGTGATCTGTACATTCACATATTTTACTTACACAAACAAATCAAATGTCTGGAGTTTTCACAGGCAGGACACTGCCCTTGTAGCTCATCCCCCACAAAAACTAGATATCTGTCACGACAAGACTTGATGCAGAGCTTAAGATTCCACAGAAGGGAAGGAGAGGGAAAAGGGATAAAGAGAATCATAGAATCATAGGGTGGTTTAGGTTGGAAGGGACCTCAAAGATCATCCAGTTCCGGTCTGCCTGCCTTAGGCAGGGACACCTCTCACTAGAACAGGTCTCTCAAGGCCTCATTCAAACTGGCCTTGAAGACCTCCAAGGAGGGAGCATCCACAGCCTTCCTGGGCTGCCTGTGCCAGTGTCTCGCCACCCTCATGGTAAAGAACTTCTTCCTAACATCTAGTTTGAATTTCCCCTCTCCCAGTTTAAACCCATTACCTCTCATTCTGTCATTACAAGACCGTGTAAATAGTCCCCAGCCTTCCTGTAGGCCCCCTTCAGATACTGGAAAGCTACTATAAGGTCTCCTCAAAGCCTTCTCTTCTCCAGGCTGAAGAGCCCCAACTCTTGTAGCCTGTGCTCATAGCAGAGGTGCTCCAGCCCTCTGATCGTCTTTGTGGCCCTCCTCCAGAATCAGTTTAACAGTTTGATATCCTTCTTGTGTTGGGGGCTCCAGAACTGTACACAGTACTCCAAGTGGGGTCTGACAAGAGCAAAGGAATCGCCTCCCTTGCTCTGCTGGCCATGCTTCTCTTCTCTCAGGTGGCCAGCACCAGAACGAGGGGACACAGCCTCAAGCTACGTCAGGGGAAATTTAGGCTTGAGGTGAGGAGAAAGTTCTTCACTGAGAGAGTCATTGGACACTGGAATGGGCTGCCCAGGGAGGTGGTGGAGTCGCCGTCCCTGGAGCTGTTCAAGGCAGGATTGGACATGGCACTTGGTGCCATGGTCTAGCCTTGAGCTCTGTGGTAAAGGGTTGGCCTTGATGATCTATGAGGTCTCTTCCAACTTTGATGTTACTGTGATACTGTGAAGTTCTCTACGTATCCAAAGGCAGATCCTGAGCTGATGTAAATCAGCGTAGGCCTTTTGTAAGCAGTGCTATGTTCGTGCACAGCAGCTGAGAATCTGTCTGGATACAAATTTCCTTAATAACTTTTCCTCTCACAGTTGCATATCCATCATTTTCCATTCTGAGTTTAGTTCTTTTTCAGCTGTTCAACAACTGTGCTTCCCTCACTGACCTACAGATAAGACACAAGGCTTAGCTAATTACAGTAAACCATAAGTTATTAAGATAACACACAAGAAACTTCCTTCTTTAAAACTGTCACAACTTTTGCACACGTTTTGCTCTGTGTCTCTTATCACTAATAATACATTAAAATTAATCATCACAACTGTGTGATAGACACTCTGGATTCAGTTTCACCATTTCTTATGTCACTTTGTGGAAACCAGACATCAATAGTATTGAAACTGTGGGTTCCTTGACTATAAAATGACCAATAAAACTTGTGCTAAGGATGGCTAGGAGTTTCTCTTCTGTCTACCTGAAGTAAGTGAATGTATAACAGATCAGTTGATATCCCTTACTGCATTCATACTGTCTGTATTTACTGTAAGGCTTTTGTTTTGTTTGTTTTGTTTGTTTGTGTCTTTGTTATGTCCAGGACTTTAATTCAAGGAGATAAGAAAGCAGGATTTACTATTTTTTGGGCTGATGATGGTTTGGACACTGGACCAATACTTCTGCAGCGAGAATGTGATGTTGGCCAAAATGATACTGTGGATGACCTGTATAACCGGTTTCTCTTCCCAGAAGGAGTAAAGGCTATGGTATGGTTAACTGTACCTAAATATCTACGCTTTAAGAAGAAAAGAAAAACATCTGCTAGAGTTTGAAATTAAAGAAAATGCAGGCAAGATGCATGCATTTCAAAAGACAGAGGTCGTGGCACTCAGCCAAATCCTAGGCTTCAGTGAAGCTTCGTTGCTTCACGACCACTGAGTATTCATTGCTGGAAGCAGGCAGAGGATTTCCTGTTTCTACAGAAGGAAAAGAAGTTGACTTTGTTTGGAACGTGGCTCTTTCCAAAGATTTCTTGAATATTTTTACAAGGTGAAATTTAAGGTTCACAGAGAACAGGAAATTAGGGGTGAGGTTGAATTAAAAAAAAAAAAAAAGAGAAGGATGGTCATTCAAGTTCAGTGTCCTGCTGGATTGGCCTTGGAGTTTGTATGTTTGCTATTTGTGTCTTTGTAAAATGAAAAGAAAATGTGTAGAAGTACTCAGTGGGGATCATTAGATTTTTTTTTCCCCTCTCTATTTAAATGTGGAGAAATAATTTTTTTGCTGAAGGGAAAAGGAAAAAAGTTAAATCCAATCATACAGAGCCACATTCTGGTCCTGCAGAATTTAGGCAGATGCTATATATTTGGTGTATCCCACCAAGTTTCTGAGACTATTTCTTTTCTCAAATAAGTTTAAGTATGTATGCATGTTAATCAGGGCAGCATTGGTCCTCTACATTTTGGAAAGACTAGGTTTTAAAAATAAACCTATTACACTTGTGCCAGAAAGTTTTTTGCTGTTGTTTACAAACACAACTGAGGAGAAAAGGTGAACCAAACCAAGCTAACATTAAATCTGTTACTTTTTCACTTAGGTGGAAGCTGTGCATCTAATCGCTGATGGTAAAGCCCCTCGTATACCTCAGCCTAAAGAAGGGGCAACATATGAAGGGATCCAGAAAAAGGAAAATGCAGAGGTAGTTTTAAATAACACTGTATTTTGTGTGATATCAGGAGTGATATGAATTTAGCAAGAATTTTAACTCAGTTGCTTCCTCACACCTTAATCCTGGGATAACTCCAAGGATGCATTTAATGGGGCCCCAGGTTAAGTTCCTGTTTCCTTTCAGGAGTTACTTATATTTATAAACTTGACATCTTATCTGGGAGGTTGTAGCCAGGTGGGGGTTGGTCTCTTCTCCCAGGCAACCAGCAATAGAACAAGGGGACACAGTCTCAAGTTGTGCCGAGGGAAGTATAGGCTGGATGTTAGGAGGAAGTTCTTGACAGAGAGAGTGATTGGCATTGGAATGGGCTGCCCAGGGAGGTGGTGGAGTCACTGTCCCTGAAGGTGTTTAAGAAAAGACTGGATGAGGCGCTTAGTGCCATGGTCTAGTTGACTGGCTAGGGCTGGGTGCTAGGTTGGCCTGGATGATCTTAGAGGTCTCTTCCAACCTGGTTTATTCTATGATTGTCTACACAGAGTGAATTCTTACTGTGTTACCATACTTTGAGATACAGCATTGCATGAGGATAGTTCTCTTTATTAACCAAAGTCCATACTAAATTCTCTACAGCAGTAGATTCACTGTTCGGAAAGCAAGTGTTGGCACCTTTCCTGCCAGCAACACAAAAATAAATAAATATAAAATTCACATAAGCAAACAATGGAGAAAAAAAATACTTAAACCCCCTACGTAAGAATTACATTATATAAGCACCCCTGCTACATTAGCTGGATCTTCTTTGTATCTGTGAAGGCTGCCATAAAATAGTAGTAAATGCTGCCTGTAACACTTTCTTTTCCTTTGCTAGACCAACAGTTTCAGCATCTTACCCATGGTGAATGTAGTCGTTTCCACTTGAGGTGTTGAAGGTGGCTTACCTTAGAAACAAGGAGCTTCCTTGGACTGAACTAACTTAATTTTCCTGCTGTAAAAATCTCATTGTCTTATAACTTGCTTCTACATATTCTTTATGCTTAAACTAAGAAGGTACCAGATAGCTGAGTTTTGTTATATAATAGTTATTCTGATACTTTAATTAATTCTGTACATATACTGCAAAGATAAATTAATACACTTGCCCTGGTGTTAAATATACATTACATTCTTCAAACATTACTTCCTTTTCCCTCAAAGACTTGCAGGAACTGCAAGTTGTAGTAGGGATTCCATTAATAAAACAATTTACAAAGGATTGATAAATGGTTAGAAAATAATTTTAGGAGCCAAGCAGTTAATAGATCCTTTTCAGCAGAAGGTGACACCCCAGATATACACTTACTTACATTTACATTATGCTTATTACATTTGTTGATCATCTTAATTATTTGCAAATGGATACCTAGTAGCAAGAGTTCTATTTTCGTATTAATGTGAGAAGGAGAATCTATGAAAAAATATAAACTGCACAGAACTCAGAAGTGCTAAGAGAATCCCATCTGATAGGTCTCTTGTGATTACTCATCTGGCGGTCATGGATCTTCATTTTTTTAGACAACACCCTTTTTGTGTTGTTAAATAAATGAATACAAAGAGATAGATCTCTGTTTTCTTGTATAGGAAAATGTAGCTAATGGGATTTATACTTAAACTCAAAAGAATTATCTGGGATGTTGTGATTTCCTAGATCTCCTGGAACCAACCTGCAGCAGCTTTGCACAACTGGATTCGAGGGCATGATAAAGTCCCTGGAGCTTGGGCAACAATAGATGGCCAGGTAAGCTCTGAAAACCAGAGGAATATTCTTCTTTTTTATACCCTCTTTTTGACCTTTTTTTTTTACTATAAAACTAAAGGTGTCTGCACAGGTGAACACAAGCGACAGTTAGATTGAAGTGACTCTCCTTTGGTGTCTTTGTATTTTGTATACATCTAGCACAGGCTAATTGGAATATTTTAGTGAGAAAAATTAGATTGTAGGCTGTGAAAAGAAAACAGTGGTGATGCCTGTTTCACTCATAGGCTTGCTGAGATGTATAAAAACAAGAACACAAAACAGAAAGACAGTCGGTGTGTGTCTCTGGGAGCCTGTGCTTTCTGGGCTGCTTTCTGTGTAACTAATCCTTATGCTTTCTAACCTTCCTTGCTGACCCTCCAAGCTCACCTTGCACATAAGGCAAATTCTGGGATGAGGTAGAGGAGTGGAAAGAAGGTGGAAGGGTGGTTGGGAGCCCCTCCTGGGGACTCTGATTTCTGGGAGGAGTGTTGTGCTTCTGTATTACTTTTAACTTGTATATTTCTGTATATAGCTGTATATACTGTAAATATCTGCTTGTATATTGTGCTAAGCTGTAAACACAAAACTTCATTCCTTGATTTCCAGCTCGGCTGAGCCTAGTCTGGGTGATTTCATAAGAGGAGGGGGGCAGGTAACACCCAAACCATCACAGCACCTAAACAGAATTTAGTTAAGATTTTTCTTTATTGATGTAAAGAAATATCTGAAAAAAAAATTAATGGGGTATGATACAAAGCAATAAGGAGGGTAGGTATGATACAAAGCAATAAGGAAGGTAGAATCAGACTGTGACAGTTATTTTGAGAAGCAGTCATGTACTACCATTCAATGCATGCTGTACATCACAGTATTAACAGAAAAATAAACCACTATGAGCTACTGAAAAGACAGAAGAGGTTTTATTTGGGCCTCAGTTAATTTGCAGAAAGAAATATTTCTCATTTTATCCAAGCCAAACTATTTCCTTTCACTGTATTAAAAGTTTAATACATTTGATCCACGTTGTATAAGATATTTTAAAGTTACATTATCTTTCCTGGCTGCACTGTCCAGATTTTGTTACTTAAATATTAGCCATCTATTGTTAGGCTGCTCCATAAAGCCTCATTCTACCCTAATGTCCAGGAGAGGCTAGAAAGAACAGAAGAGCTCAAGAGGGCAGCTTTCAGCATTGTCAGCCTGGGAGCAGAGCAGGACTCCCATCAGTCACTGTCAGGCTTCTGCTGATGTCTCCTGGGCTTGCACTGGCAAAACCTGCTCCCCTTTCTGCACTGGTTCCAGCATGCACACTGTTAGAGCATGCAGCTTTAGGCAGCTTGCAAAGTTTTACATGTCCTGGGTTGTAAAGATACAGAAATAATGTGGTAAGTTTGCAATGTGTAGATACTTGTATTTATATTAAAGCTTCAAAACAGTATAATTTCATTATTAGAATTTTAGAGTGTGTTTAGTATCAGTGCACTTTTAATTCTGTTTATTTTTAGATGGTTACTTTTTATGGGTCATCATTACTTGATGCTTCAGTGCCTGCTGGACAAGAGCTGTCAATTAAAGGTGCTTCAAGACCTGGACTTGTAACCAAGAATGGTCTAGTCATTTTTGGTAATGATGGGAAGATGGTAAGTGCTCGCTCTGGCACACATAAGCATGGCTGAACTAACTTTAGCAAGAAGGGCAGGTAGTGTGGATTTGTCAGGCTATACAAATCCAATCCACATTGTAATGACAGCTAACTAGTTTGGAGTTTATCAGTCCTCTACCATCCTTTGGAAGAGACCTTCATGTTTTGCTTCTCACTTTATCTATATTAATTTCTAATAGAGATTCAAATTTATTAATAGATACTAGGAGATAATCTGAAAGGTGGTTAAGAGTGGCCTGTGCTAAATTCCCTGCACCGTGGCAGCTTTCTGCAAGCTATTTATTTTGCTGTTTCAGTTACCATATTAATGCCTCAAAACTTTTCACACAAGGAATTGAAAAAAAAAATCCTCTAATTTTTTCAGGTACTAGTGAGGAATCTGCAGTTTGAGGATGGAAAAATGATCCCTGCATCTAAATACTTCTCTGCTGATGAAAAAACTACCTTGGAACTTACAGAAGAGGAGAAAAAGATGGCAGAAGATATTAGGGTAATTGAATAAACTGCTTTAATAGGATATTACTTTAGGCCAAAGCATTACATACTTCTCATTATAGGCAAGGTGTATTTTTCTTTAGTCATGCTAATTGTTGTTTGATAAAATGTGCTCAAAGAGTGGGGCATTCGATCTTTAGTTATTGACATTCAGGTGAAATTGGGAATTGACTGGAGTGTTTACACTTTCCTTTACAAAGTTTTCTTTCAGATACAAGTGGTACAAAGAAAGGGATTGCAGAGTCAGCTATGGTAAATATTTATGAATTGTGGTAGAAGCAAGGGAAAACAAATGGATCCTCACCTTGCAACCACAAGGTTCTCAACGCTGGCAGACTTGGACAGTTCTGAAATTCTTTCTTCGCTGCGGTGTTACTCACTAGCACATGCTCAGCATGTTCCTGTTAGGCAGGCTCTAGGGAGTCTTAGAACAGCAATTTGAAAGAGAAAAGCAGCAGTGTTCACTCGCACACAAGTAGCAGAGGCACGCAATGGGGCAGCTGGAGCTGACAGCTCTATAGCCAGAGAGGCACTTTGCTACCCTTTCACATAGCCTCTCTCTCTGTAGTATGCCAAAGTCTTAGCTGAAAGCCACGTTTGTCATTATAATTTTGTACCAGAGCAAGTGAATCACAGATGTCTTACCTTCTGCTAACTCTGCTACAGGGTCAGTAACTTTTGGCACAGCTCAGGCAGCTTGATGTACTAATAATATTTTAAACTACAAGATTACCTTCAGTCTGCTTGCCAGCAACCTAAAAGCTGCCTGGAGCTATTGACTGAGACAGTGTCAAAAAGAGCTATAACTCCTCAGTTCATGACACTACCTGCTAACTCTGAAACCACTTAATTCACTGTTCATGTTAGCAGAAATCTCCATTTCATGCATGCAGCTTAAACTGCTTCTTAGCTTTGCCCAAAAATTCCACCAATCCAGTCACTAAGTGCTCCAGGCTGTCTTTGCCTCTGCTGACAGTGTATACCACAAGGCAATGAAAAGTTATTATTTGAAGGATGAAGAACTTTTAAAAATAAGCCTAAAAATTACTAGCATTGTACTATTCAGGTTTCTTGCCTGAGTAGGTGAAATTATCATGGGCAAAATAATATAAGCTAATTTTGATGAAGAGTTTTATTGGCTAACATCAGGTCTCTAGACAGTTCAAAACCCTCTTAAAATAATTGTATGTTTTAGAATACAAAAAAATGGTTAGATAAACACTGCTTGCAGTTAGATCCTTATTCATTATTGCCTCCATTGTTTTTATGTATTATTAGGCTATTTGGAAAGGAATTTTGAGCAATGTTGCTGCAATTGAGGATTCCACAGACTTCTTCAAATCTGGAGCATCCTCTATGCATGTTGTCAGGTAAAAAAATACTGAGAATCACAAAAATTTGGAGCCAAAGCTAGTGGAAACACAGTACCTTTAAACCAGGGTTAATTAGGTAGTGTTAAAAAAAATCCTCTTATATTTTCCAATACTCTAACTATTCCCCTTCCTATCTTTGAAAATGTGGCCAAGTTCTGCTCCCAAGATTAGGAGATACTGTCCTAATTCTGCTCTTTCTGGTAAATTCTCATTAACTTCAGGAATACCAGCCACACTGGGGAGCGTGGTGATGCTCAAACTATTCTGCATGTAATGACAGGTATCTCAAGACCAGGTGGCTGGTTTGGAAATTGAATAAAGAACTACCTAGTGGGAAAGAGCTGTCTTGCACAGAAATAATCGAGCCTGTGCTTAGAAATGTACTGAGTTCATGCTATGTTGGGTCACCTTAGGTGTTTTCTTCATTTTGTTTTTTTACAACTCAGATATCTTAGGCCATAATAGAAGACCAGCATTTCAGGTGTTGTTTTAAAACAAACTGATTATTGTCCTTATTACTTTTCAGACTCATAGAACTATGAATGTCCTCCATTGTATTGGTTACAGTGGTCCCATATACTGTTTTATCACTCAGGCAATATATGCTATTTGTCATTTGTCTCCAAAAGTTTATCTCAAAGTATTCCAGAGCTGACTTATTTTCAGTAATGCCTTTGATTAAATCAACAGATTTCAGTAAAATGCACAACTTCTGAGCCACTGTTGCCACACACACCTGTTCACATGCATACAAACTGGTATCCAATCTTGACTCCTTTCAACCTTCTAATGAGTCCATTCTTTGAATAATTATTTCATTTGTAATTAAACTTACTCCTTCTTCAAAATCTTCAGAATGCTAGAAGAGATCAAACAGAAATACAGTGGACTTCAGCTACAGAATGAAGATGTGTATATGGCCACTAAGTTTGCAGACTTTATTCAAATGACTGTCAGAAAATTTAGAGGAGAAGACAAAGAAGAAGAGTTAGTTGTTGATTATGTAAGACCTTTTATTTTCCTTTCACTGATTATTATTTTTCTGGGGGAAGTGTAGGCAATGCATTGTATTAGATTGCTTGACACAGTAGGAAAAGCAAGCAAATATTTGGTCTTACAAACTCTTCTTCATGACTTTTTTTCCAGCCCTGCTTTATATATATTTGCATTTTGTAATGGAAGTATACATGTAATGTCACTTTAGTGTACTGGAAACCAAGAGATCAAGAATACAGAGTAGATCACACATGGTCAGATATTCCTGTCTCCTTTGTAATCTCTTGTCAGTATGCTTTGGTCAAAACAATTCTAGACCTGCTTTCCTGAGGCAAACAATTCTCCTATGAGCCTCTTTTAAAACTTTGTATGAAAGGAAGATTGAGTGTGTTTGAAGTCATTAAGCAAGTCAGGATTTCTTGCATTGGAGAATTAAACATTTGATTCAAATCCACGGGGACTAACCTTAAGCAGCATTTAGTACTGGTTTGGGCATAGAGTTCCAATGATAATATAGAAACCAGATGAACTATCTCACGGTAAAAGTTGCTGGTGTTCAGGGAGAATATGATTTCAATTTCATTTTACTCCTTTGTCCACTTGCCTTTAGATAGATTGTAAAATGTGGCTGGATGTTGGCTGTAGATACCAAAAACTTGTTAAGCTACACTAAAATATTAGCTATGAAAAGTTTAAATTCATTTGTTGTTTATTTCACTCTTAGGTTTCAAAAAATGTGAACAACATGACTGTGAATATGCCATACCAGTGTTTCATCAATGGGCAGTTTATAAATGCTGATGATGGGAAAACATATGACACTATAAATCCAGCAGATGGATCAGTGAGTAATCTCTAAATATGATCACTACCAGTTTGTTTCAGTTTCTTTGCCCATTAAAAACCTACACCACCAACTGAATATTGCCAATTTCAAACCCATGTGATAGACATTAAATAAAACCTACAAATACTTTGACATTTCAATTTACTTCTCAGTCTGTATATTTTACAGGTTTGCATTTCACTTCCACTTCAATTATTGTGTCAATTTCTGTATCCAGCTATATCTTTTACCTTTATTTCATTTTTGTTTATATATGCAAACAAAAAATGCTATAGTTTATATTACAAACTATATTGAACTATTATATAGTTTATATAGTTGCTTAAGAAGTTATTTATATTGTGTGTATTTCTTATCAGTCATCAACCTCAGTTTTTATTTTGCTTTTTTTATGAGTCTGATGTGCAAATTTCCTTTAAATTCCCAATGAGAAAAATGTCTCTTTCAAGGAGAAAATATATGCAGTTGCACTTCTGTCCTAAACTACTCAATCCTGATTGATCAACTCATAATTAGGAATTATAAATAGAGCAGTAATTCTAGTGTCCATGTAATTGCTGTTTAATTCTGGACTGTATAAATTTCATTGACAGCAATAGCACAGATTTCACTATTATCACAAGTCAAATCATAGTTCTTTACCTGAAACTTATAGGATTCAATACAAGTCAGAACCATTCTGTCCATATAATGTGTGTATTTGTGAAACACAATCATCATAAAATACTATGTGTATATGGTGCTTTATGGTAACAGAAGTCCCATTGCTAATAAATTGAGGATGCGGGAGTCATTTTAGCATGTTTGGATATTAAATCATAATACCTTATATAAAAGACTTCCATCTTTTGTAATATCACAAAGATTTTATGTCTGGAAAGACAGGTGAAATCAAGCAGGATGATGCACCTTGACGTGCAGAAGAATATAGGTCTCTAGAGTCTCTGCAATGTCCTCCAAATTCTGCTACCTCAATTGTGTCTGAAAGTTTTATAGCCTGCCTCACCCTTGCCAACTGCTGGGATTGAGGATATTAAGTGCTTGGTTAAGTCAAGGAGTTTAGGAGGAAGAAGTGACACTGCATTGCAGCATTTTGGTTTGAGCTAACTCAATACTACCTTTGGACAGGTAATAGCCAGTGTATCGTCTGCTTCGTTGGCTGATGTTGACAAGGCAGTGGCAGCAGCAAAGGAGGCATTTGAAAGTGGTGAATGGGGAAGAATGAATGCAAGGGAAAGGGGACGACTCATGTACAGGTAAGGGAGAGACAGCTTGTGTTGGTTTTGTTCTCACATCTCACTGGTTTGTGCCTCTGAAGAATCATTACATATATATTCTGAATGTGATGGCTACTCTTAATCCTACTGTCAGAGGAACCAGACTAGCCATCTTTCCATTCCTTAGTTTACTTCAGTTTACTAGACTTGGGTCTTAGCTGGCTAGACTTTCATGTAGCAGAGAAAAACCTTGTGGTCCCTCACCGTTCTTCTTAATTATTTATGAACGGAAACAAATAATTTGAGGAAAGGATCTTTTAAATACTTGATGGCTTAACTTAGTGTAGATGCTATTAGTTACAAGGATTGAAAATTCCCTTGCAAAGTCCTAATCTTTCTGTATAATTAAGGCTCCTTTATAGGTAAAATCTACCTAGGTTAGGTAGGCAGAGACTTTTAATCTTGCTAAGCCTGCCTACATCTGCACTGCATACAGTACATGTATGGCCACATTGCCACTAATTTTGAAATACACTGTAACTGATGATAGACTTTCTAGGATTGTATCCCAGCATATTTCTCATTTGGCTGAAGACCTCTGAGGCCTGAAGAGGCCATTCACCAGATTTTCAGAGGTACCAAGGCATATAAAATTCAATTGCATTACAGGTTAGGAGCTCTGCCTTTGAAAATTTGGGTACATTTGAGGCATCTACTTCCAAGCTCAGATAATGCAAAACTACATTATGACTCTAGGTTTCCCAAATCTTAATCTAGGGCTCTGAGTTCTTTCTTGGTATTTTGTTCACTTGAGGTTTCTTATGTTATTGTGTGTTTGCTTTTGACTTACTGCTCCAGTTTTCTATAATACAGCACAAAAAGAGTAAAAGAATTCTAGTCATTATAGCATAACTGAACCATTCTAACTTGTTATACCATACTTATCATTATTTATGCCTTCATCCAGCTGTCTTCTTCATCCTTCTTCTGCTACAGCCAATATGAAGACATTTGCAAAATTTAACTTGAAATTGTCCAAGTTCTTAACTGATATTAATAAGCAGTGCCTGCAGTGCTCCAACTCCAAATTCAGTGGGAGTGAAGTTTTAATAACATTTATTTGCCATACTAAATGTCGTTTTAGGCTGTCAATGATTAGATGCATTCTCTTTGATGTGAATTAGTAATGTTTTTATTAAAGACTTGCAGACTTGATGGAAGAACATCAAGAAGAGTTAGCAACCATAGAGTCTATTGACTCAGGAGCTGTCTACACTCTAGCTTTGAAGACCCATGTTGGAATGTCTGTGCAAACATTCAGATACTTCGCTGGATGGTGTGACAAGATTCAGGCAAGTAAATAAGTAAAGGCAATAATTAACAGCAGTCGTCTCTACACTTTTGTTTTGCTGACACGGGGAAAAAAAACAATGCTAGCAAAAGCAATAAGGAATCAAAAAATAGGTCTCCTTGACAATGCAAAAGGACAGTTTCTCTCCAATTGGAGTACATGGATTTAGAGTATGACTCTAAAATATCTAAGAAATCAGATAAGATGTCACAATATGTGTGCTTAGTCAGCTCTTGGTCATTCACAGAGAAAAATGTTTGTTGTGGTCATCATGGGGGTAAGTCCCTTCTTCCTAATGCAAAAATGCTTCTGGTCTTGAAGCCTTCTCTGTGGCATACTTACATGGCAAATACATCTGTAATTAAGATGACAAAACAGTAGTAATGTCTGTCTTGTAGGGTTCTACAATTCCGATTAACCAGGCACGGCCAAACCATAATCTAACATTCACCAGGAAAGAACCAATAGGGTAAGCATCATGTCTTGTTTGTTTTTAGTGGCAAACTTGATACACATAATAGCCACTCAAAGGCTGACATCAAAAATGTAATCTTTTCTTATTTTCCTCTATCTTAAGTGTCTGTGCAATAGTTATCCCCTGGAATTACCCACTGATGATGCTTGCATGGAAGAGTGCAGCATGCTTGGCTGCAGGAAACACACTTGTGCTCAAGCCAGCTCAGGTAAAAACAAAACAGAATGTACAGATGACTTAGGTCCTCCACTATTTGTTCAGGAAAAATAATTCAGGTTATCTAGTGGATCTCACTGGTAAATTGATGGTGTCACATGTTTTAAAGTGTGTGTTTAATAATATAAATTGCCACGATGGTACAAGGTACTGGTTGTCTTCAGTCCTACTCTGATGCTACTGTCATTTTCAAGAATGAATTCTTTTCCACAAGAAGCACTATAAGAAGATGAATATTGTATCGGACTTGAAATCCACTGAATGTAAAAGATAGCCTCATGCATTTAATTTAGATAGGTGACCTAATCTAAATGTTTCTACTTAGGTCACACCTCTGACTTCCTTGAAGTTTGCAGAACTCTCAGCTAGAGCTGGATTTCCTAAGGGTGTCATAAATATTCTGCCTGGTTCAGGTAAAACTTCAGCTAATCATTTTTCTGGGATGAGTGGGTCATGCTAAAACTGGCAAACTCATCTTTTTAGGCATATTATATAAGTATCTTTGTAGGTAGTAGGTATGCATCTATGTCATGCCATGATTGCACATATGTGCAGAATGGAATTGGAAAACTCTGTAACAGTCACTTACAAACAGCATGAACACTCTGAAAAGAATGGATTACAGAGAAACATGTTTCCCTTGATTACAAAACTTCATTACTTCTCTTAATACTCTCAACACTTGTAAGTATTCAGGTGCAGCTGTGAGACCTAGAGAGACAGGGTAAGATACATACTGGTGACTTCAGGTAAGTCATGGTCTACACTGTGTTACCTAGTGTCAGCATTTTCCTCTTTTCCCACAAAAAGAAAAATGATGAAGTAACTGAATGGGGCAGGCTTTGTTACAAATTAGATTATTCCACCTTCAGTGGGATATTAGGAAGTTCTTTACTCCAGACAGATGGGGTGATTTGGAGACTCAGATTTGTGATCCAAGTTAACTAACACTTGGCTTTCAGTCATTTGAATAAAGCTGTAAATATAAATAACGATGTGATGCTGTACTTGACTGACATATTTCTAGCTCTTTCTATGTCACAGTGCTGCTGTCAGCATAGTAGAAATTGTCTGTGCCCTGTCCAGTTAAACTCCTCTCCTCACCCCAATAGGTGGTTTAGTGGGACAGCACCTGTCCGAGCATCCAGATGTTCGCAAAGTTGGATTCACTGGGTCAACACCAACTGGTAAACAGATCATGAAGAGGTAATCTCAGCAAATTTACAACACTTAATTCAGTTATGAAATACCCTACTAGCTGTTGTGCATGTGTAGTAATACAAATGAGAGACTACATATGGTTGTTTACATTTATGTACAATTGTACTAAGTCAGTAATGGAAAATCATAGAATTGTTGAATCGTAGAATTGTTTTGGATGGAAAAGACCTCTAAGATCTTCAAGTTCAGTCCAACAGCCAACCTACGACCACCATGGCCATTGATCTATGTCTTGAATATCTCCAGGGAAAATGACTCCACTACCTCCCTGGGCAACCTATGCCAATGCCTGACCGCTCTTTCCATAAAGACATTTTTTCTAATACCAAATATAAACCTGCCCTGGCACAATTTCAGGCCATTTCCTCTCATTCTGTCACCTGATACTAGGAAGCAGAGACCAATCCCTATGTCACTACAGCCTCCCATCAGGTAGTTGTACAGAGCAATGAGGTCTCCCCTCAGCCTCCTTTTCTCTAGACTAAACAATCCCTGTCCCTTACTTGTTCTCTAGACCCTTTACCAGCTTTGTTGCTCTTCTGTGGACATACTCCAGCAAACAGAGTTTCATACATTTTCACTAGATATTATTAAAAGGAAATAATTAAATAAGATGTTTTAAATTTGTTTTTATGTGATTCCTTACATTTTTTACAGTGCAGCCACTAATCTGAAGAAAGTTTCTCTTGAACTTGGTGGAAAGTCACCATTGATCATATTCAGTGACTGTGAACTTGACAGAGCTGTAAAAATGGTAATGTTACTTCCAAGTAAAATACATTTAAAGCCTTTATGATACATCTTCATAGTGTTGCAATATTCTTATTAACTTGCCAAAAAATGTAGTAGGCAGCCCTTGCTTGAAAAATCATGCAATCTGTTAGAAAGCAGACTCTTTTTCTGAAGGATGGCTTTTTTGACAGCACAATTGAAGAGTTCATGCTGCACCAAGATGGCAGGGATCAGTACTACAAGAAGCATACCTTAGAAGATACAATAAAACAAGTAAATATAGCTGGAAGGTATTTTCACTAGGCAAGTGAACACATGAAAACATATTTGTCAAACTCTGACACTCAAAAAAAACCCCAAACACTTAAAAAAAAAGTGCCTGGAAGTGAATAAAAATACACAGTGGACTCCCTAATGCCATATAGTTCTTCTTAATTCACCATCAATCATCATAATCCACCTTCCCAACCAGTCATAATGTGTCTGAAGTTAATAAGTAAGATGTGCAAATAAGAAATTCAGTGGATTTAGGGAGCTTATTTCCTGCTCAGGTAATCTGATTCATCAAAATGACAGCAGGTGCAGTTTGCTCACTAAGAAGCAAACAAAGCTCTTCCACACTGCTTACCCAACATGCTAACTCTGTGAATCTTCTACAAGGGCTTAAGCAGGTACTTCTACCAGGAAGAAACTATTATACACTTTCCCCAGTTTTGGAGTGTCTGTTGGCAGAGAAAGAGTCTGAGTGACTGCACAGTGAAGTGTATATGGGTTATAATAAAAGATGGGTGGTTCCACCCCACTACTTTTCTTAGCTGTGGAAGTAAGAGGGTGATGCAAGGGTTGGCCTGAACTATATCTGGTATTGATAGTTTAAAATAATTGTAAAACAATGCTTTTTTGACACACACTTGTCAATTTTATTTTATTTGTCCTGTTCTTCCTTTCTCCACTTCCCTACCTCTGCAGAAAAACAATGTCAGGTATCAGATCTTGGTAGATAAAAAGGAACAAACTAGATAGAGTCTGAGCCCACAGTCAGGACAGGAGGTTCTCTGTGGCTCACATGTTCACCTAGTTACCCACAACTTTTGACATGAGCAGAATTGCTCAGAGGATTAGCACAGTTTGTTATTCTCTAGTTGTCCTGCCAGCCCTCTTCTCTTGATCCTGCTGCAGATGTTTCTGTGGAATGTTGATAGAAACAGAAAAATCAGCGCTAATGAGTTCATCCTGAGCCATTTGTCTTCATGAGGGTGCTTGGCAACATATTTATAAGATTAGTCTGCTTGCTGCATTGATGATGTCTTTTTACATAAAGCATTATGCTTTAAAAGTCACAAACACAGAGTGCAACCCAAAGGAATAGAATGAAGGGAAAAGTAAACAAAAGGTTGCATGTAAATACTAATGTGTTTTTTTCTCCTGGTCAGGGTATGGGAGCAGTATATTTCAACAAAGGAGAGAACTGCATTGCAGCTGGCAGGCTGTTTGTGGAGGAATCAATCCATGATGAATTTGTTAAAAAAGTGGTAAGATATTTAAGAGCTAAAATCTGAGCAGATGCTTTTCTATGGCACAAAGATCCACTAGTTTCATAGACACTTGCATTTCTTCTTATTTTCAGTTGTTTAATTTCTCATTGTTCCTTATGACTGGCAGTGCTGCTTCTTAGGAACCTCTCATAGGGTTAAAAGGAAGGCACTGAAGGGAGATATTTTGATCAGTAATGCACAGATAAGAGACACTGAAATAGATACTGTAACTTAAGTGATGATTTATATTTGACTAGGAAGGTAAGATTAAAACCCACTGAATTTAGGTCAGTGTGATTGAAGGCTGCTCTGAAGTTTTAAGAAAAAGGCATATTGGAAGCTTAGCTGCAATAATACAAAGATCATTATTAAACATCCAGTAGTCACCACGGTCTACCACTGGAGAATTCATTTATATAGATCAAGAAGAGAAAATCAGTACCAGAACTCATTCGCTACAGGTAGGAGCTAACATTTCACATCTGTCTTAATAGCAGAAGAGAATGAGTGCATGAAAACAGCATCAAAACTTCTCAGAAGAAACCAGAGGTTATCAAGCATCATTTTAGAAAAGGAGGAACATTCCACTTTATGAGAACCCAGCCTTCAAAGCTTAACTCATAGCACAAAACCCAAGGCACTCCACATCACTGGTAATTTTAACACTTTGCTGTGTTACATAACTTAATTTTAATTGGGTAACTCACAGGTGGAAGAAATAAAAAAGATGAAAATTGGTGACCCGCTTGATAGATCTACAGATCATGGTCCACAAAATCACAAAGCACATTTGGAAAAGCTGCTGCAATATTGTGAAACTGGAGTAAAAGAAGGAGCCACTCTAGTGTATGGCGGAAGACAAGTACGTCGACCAGGTAAAACTCTTTTCATAGGCCTTTGGAACCTCTACACTTCAAACAAAAGTTTGATTTGATCTAATTCCTGATTAATATGCTTGTTAAAGCCGTTAGACTTAATTCATAGAATCGTAGAATCAACCAGGTTGGAAGAGACCTCCAAGCTCATCCAGTCCCACCTAGCACCCAGCCCTATCCAGTCAACTAGACCAATGCACTAAGTGCCTCATCCAGGCTTTTCTTGAAGACCTCAAGGGACGGTACCTCCACCACCTCCCTGGGCAGCCCATTCCAATGCCAATCACTCTGTCTGTGAAGAACTTCCTCCTAACATCCAGCCTATACCTACCCTGGCACAACTTGAGACTGTGTCCCCTTGTTCTATTGCTGGTTGCCTGGGAGAAGAGGCCAACCCCCACCTGGCTACAATGCCCCTTCAGGTAGTTGTAGCCAGCAATGAGGTCCCCCCTGAGCCTCCTCTTCTCCAGGCTAAACAACCCCAGCTCCCTCAGCCTCTCCTTATAGGATTTGTGTTCCAGGCCATCATGATTGTCTCCTTTGTACTATGTGAAGTAGCACATAGCTGTAGTACTGCAATATAGCAATAGCAGTATCATGGAAAAAGTACTAGTTAAATGCAAGATTCCACTTGACAACAAGACTTCCAAGTTTCACGTTAAAAAGAAGCTATGCAATTGAAGCCTAATACATGAAAATGATTCAGAATCCAATCTGTATGGGAATATTTTTGCTTATTTATTCCTGTTGTTTGTAAGGCTTTGAGGCTTTTTTTCCCAACACCCTTGAATTGTCAGGAGCTGTAAGAATAATTATATCCATTTGGATCACACTAACACTAAAGCTGAAACTACTAGCAGAGTTTGCATAAGATATTATCAAAACACTTTTATTGCTCCACAGACAAAATGCATGCTAAATTTAGTGAGCAGGCACAAAAGCAACATTTTCTTGTGGACATCTGCCTTTTATCAATAATGAAGGAGAAACATTTGCATCAGTTTCAAAACATCATGACTGCATCCCTAAATAAAATATAAGTGATGATTCATTACTCTAAGAAATTAGTGTAACAAAAGCACACAGGAAATCCTGTGGAAGGAGTAGAATTTATATGAAATCCCTGAAGCTGATTTTGCCTACTCAAACTGGAATGCACTCACTCGCCAAGTTGGGTAACAAGAAAAACAGTGGCCTCTAATCTCCTCTTTCAGGGTCTTCCCCTGAGGAGTCAGTCACCTGAGCAGTGCCATGCAGACCTTCTGGCCTGGCAGGGAACAGTGCACAGTTGTTTCTATGAGCAATACAGGGCATTCTTTTAACCTTGTTTTTGCTGTTTCTCTGGTGCTTACACACACATCTCCATCCATACTTCACATCAGTCTTGATGCTTCCTGTTTCAAGTCTCAACCTATGACCTGGAAGTATGGAAAAGAGACAGCCTGGACAATACAAATAGTGAAATGCTTTTGCTGTGCTCAAGTGACAGTCTGTCCTCTGTTTAGGTTTCTTCATGGAACCCACTGTATTCACGGATGTTGAAGACCATATGTATATTGCCCAGGAGGAGTCCTTTGGTCCTGTGATGGTGATTTCTAAATTTAAAAATGGGTATGTTCTCCTCTAGTTACTGCTGGAATTTTTATTTTCTGTGTGGAAAAGTGTGGAAATGGTAGCAAGCTTTTGTTAAATCCTGTAACACCATTCTGAATCCCTATATCTTCTTCCAGCTAAATTTGGAGAAATTACCTTTTTTATTAAGAGCTATCTTGCTCTGTGTCAGTGTAAAACTGACACTATTAGCAGCATGTGACAGGATAGAATACCACCAGTGCCACTGCTGTGGCAGTTCTGAAGTAAGATTTAATATTCAATGAACCATTTTTACTGAAGTTGATGTGGTTAATTGCAACAACTTGATCAAATTACAAAATGTGGGGTTTTTTTTTCCAGTGGAATTGCTTATTTTTCTGTCACAAAAGACCAGTGTTGTTTGCTGCACTTTACTGCAAATGAAAATCCTTCTGTATATTTTGTAGACCTGTGGTTTTTAATAACTTCCATTCCAAATGATAAGAACTATTTTACACACAGACGAGATTAAAACTCTGTATAAACTTCATGTAAATAATGCCACCAGGTTTCATTTTCTGCAGATGGATAGTGCAGTTCAGAACCAGCCACATAAATAATGCTTCACATCTATAAATCATAGAATCATAGAATCAAGCAGGTTGGAAGAGACCTCCAAGGTCATCCAGTTCAACCTAGCACCCAGCCCTAGCCAATCAACTAGACCATGGCACTAAGTGCCTCATCCAGTCTTTTCCTGAACACCTCCAGGGATGGTGACTCCACCACCTCCCTGGGCAGCCCATTCCAATGCCAATCACTCTCTCTGTCAAGAACTTCCTCCTAACATCCAGCCTATACTTCCCCCGGCACAACTTGAGACTGTGTCATGTATGGTGCTAAGTGACTGTCTTGAGTTTTTTAAATGTTAGATATTAGAGATTTTTTAATCAATATGGAGGTGAGATGCAAGTAGAAAATAGCACTCTGGACATACCCTGACAAGTTATGTCTTCAGAAGTCCGAATCTCAGTATTTATTCTCCATTAACTCATAAAGCAGGTCAAAATTTTAGCCAAGTGGTTCATTATCTGCTGTCAAGCTCTGCTTCACAATTATTTTTCTATTGCTCTACTCCCCAAGTCATACTGTAGCTGAGCAAATTTGGTACACATACTGAAACCTTTCCTTTGACATTTCTTAGTGTAGATCTTAACTGCTGAAATAGAAGGTTACAAGTACGAATCTGTCAGATTGACACACAGATTAGTCCTGAATTTTCTTTAAGAAAAAAGCTACCTGGAGAAGAAAAAGCATGAGTAAAGGTGCCTGAATAGCACTGATGGTGGAAGGCTGCCAGCACTTGTTTCATTTACCTAGTTCAATAATTTATTTCCCCACAGTGACATCGATGGGGTGCTGCAACGGGCAAATACTACAGAATATGGCTTAGCTTCTGGAGTTTTCACAAAAGACATAAGCAAAGCTCTCTACATCAGTGAAAAACTAGAAGCTGGAACAGTTTTTATTAACACATATAACAAAACTGATGTGGCAGCACCATTTGGTGGATTTAAGCAGTCTGGCTTTGGGAAAGATTTAGGTAAGTCGTTCTCTCCCTCCCTTATTTCTCATCTGACATTCTAAATCAACTGGAAAAACAACCTTACCTTTGTACAGTATATCTAGTAAACCATGACCCATGGATGCATTTCCTGCAGCTCCTACATTCTTCCAGTTGCAGTAATCTAGTTGCAACCCCATCCGTACAATATCCTCACCTCAGTACCTCCAGTTCAACCCTTCCTGTACATGTGCTAAATAATGCTGTGGCACACGAAATATTCCTCTTCCAAGTCCTCTTAGGGCAGTCAAATTACATCTTGTCCAGAGCTCCGTTCAGGCTACAAAATGCTGCCAAGTAGCAAAGATATTGGCCAAAGTCAGAAAAATCTTTCCTTCAGAAAGAATGCTAGTTTGGGTTTACTCTATAAACTTGTAAGAGCATGTAAAACTCTTTCATGTCTTAAAATGCTGACAGAATTTGTCCATAGCCACAGAGGAAGATGCATTAAAAAGTCTTTTCAAAACCAGTTTTTAAAAAGGTGAAGTCTAGTCTGTGGAAGACACCATACAAGCCTGGACAGATCAAGCCTCAAGGCAATGAAAACTGAAAGTAAAAAAAAGTTCAGTGACACAACAGATTTTTTGCCTTTGGAATCTCTAGCAAGTATCAGGTATTTCCTGAAACCAAAATAAGTAGTACTATCAGGAAAAAAAAAATCATATTTTTTAACAGCTTCTTTACCTGGGAACTTAACATTGGCAAACCAAAGTTTGTAAATGCAACTGAGTCCCCAGTGGTCATCCAGAGACTGCTGCTGCCTCAGTTCCACCCAGGAGTCTGCTTGTTAAATTCCAGCTCTTTTTTCTTTCCATGTCTGTTGGACTTGGCCTCTTCTTGCCAAACCAGTTTTGTAAATCTCAGTGGGAGAGCAAGTTGTTTCTACTCTTCCTTAAGAACTCAATGGCTACATTTCAGGGTTTCTTATTAGTAATGTAGTTAACATCTCTGACAGCATTCTCTCATTAAGCTGCCATTCTAACTGGTGAATATTGTGCTTGAACAGGTGAAGAAGCTCTTCATGAATATCTCAGAACCAAAGCTATCACTGTGGAATACTAAAGTAACAACCTCACTCGTAAAGTGAACTTTGAACTGAGTTTGAATCTTTATGGCTCCATGAAGCACTCAATACCAGGCCCAGGATATGCTGTCTGCAGTGCTACAACCAAAAAACAAACAAAACAAAAAAAATTCCAAACAAAACATGGATAAGTTCCTGTAAATCAGGCCCAGATTTTAATCTTGCTGACAGATAAAATAATTTTGAAATTAACCTGAAGTTATTTAGATCATGCTACAGTAATTGTTAGCACAATCCTCCCTCAAAAAGCAAGAACATGATTTGGTTTATTTTTTCAGATGAAGAATGAGTTCTCACATCTCTGCTTCTTGTGGGAAAACAATTACACGATCATGTTAACCTTTAGTCATTAGACTTCTCTTAAAATTGAAACAGTATGCTCTGATTATTCAATTTTTGCTATAAATCAGTTCTAGATTTACAGTAGCAATTAAATATTCTGCTCTGGTGATTCTTCAGCAGTACAGAAAACCTTTGTGCCATAACAAGTAAATTAACGCAAGAAAGTGCACTTACTATGATCTTTGTATAGTACATACAGAGTTCAACATTGGTGTTAAACTATGCACATCAAGCTAAAGTTGCTGAAAATATTTTCTATCTTTTTGTTGATATGGGATGTGTTTTCTGCTGCAGTTTGAAAGGTGGTTACATTAACAGATTAAAATCACTTGTGTCTGTGCACATGGACTGTTATCACTGCTTTATACAGCATGACTGTTACATTGTATTTTATACTTTACTTTGGCTTTACCCTATGGAAAAATCCCTCGTAGAACCTCAGACTGAGTTAAGTTGTTGGCTTTCAAACCTTCTTCAGTTTGAAGAGGTTTTCCATAGATTAAGACCTTAACTAACAAACAGCCTACTTCAGACCACTGAACTCCATCCATAGATTAATCTCCTATGTTGGCTGCTATTAGAAAGAAGAGTCCCATTCTTTGATCCCCATTCATCTCACTCTCTAAAACATTCTGTTGTTCAATCCCAGAAAATAATCTCCTCATTGTATTTTTAAGATACATGTTGAAGGAAAGGAACTTCTTCTGAAAAATACTACAGAAAGAGACATTAAAACTATAGCTCTAAATTCACTGTCTTTATTGATGATCTGGACAAGGGGATTGAGTCCAGCATCCGTAAATTTGCAGATGACACCAAGCTAGGAGCAGGTGTGGATCTGTTGGAGGGCAGGAGCCCTGCAGAGGGATCTGGACAGGCTGGATGGGTGGGCAGAGGCCAGTGGGATGAGATTTAACAAGGCCAAGGGCAGGGTTCTACACTTTGGCCACAACAACCTTAAGCAGCACTACAAGCTGGGGACAGAGTGGCTGGAAAGCAGCCAGGCAGAAAGGGACCTGGGGGTACTGGTAGAGAGTAGGCTGAAGATGAGCCAGCAGTGTGCACAGGTGGCCAAGAGAGCCAATGGCATCCTGGTCTGTATCAGGAACAGTGTGGCCAGTAGGACAAGGGAGGTTATTCTGCCTCTGTACTCAGCACTGGTCAGGACACCCCTTGAGTGCTGTGTCCAGTTCTGGGCCACTCAATTCAAGAGAGATGTTGAGGTACTGGAACGTGTCCAGAGAAGGGCGACAAAGCTGGTGAAAGGCCTGGAACAGAAACCTTACGAGGAGAGGCAGAAGGAGCTGAGTTTGTTTAGCCTGGAGAAGAGGAGGCTCAGGGGTAACCTCATTGCTGTCTACAACTACCTGAAGGGAGGTTGTAGCCAGGTGGAGTTGGTCTCTTCTGCCAGGCAACCAGCAATAGAAAAAGGGACACAGTCTCAAGTTGTGCCAGGGGAGGTCTAGGCTGGATGTTAGGAGGAGCTTGTTGCCAAAGAGAGTGATTGGCATTGGAATGGGCTGCCCAGGGAGGTGGTGGAGTCACCATCCCTGGGGGTGTTCAAAAGGAGACTGGATGAGGCGCTTAGTGCTATGGTCTAGTTGACTGGCTAGGGCTGGGTGCTAGGTTGGACTGGATGATCTTGGAGGTCTCTTCCAACCTGGTTGATTCTGATTCCATGAAGTATGGGATTAAAAGTAAATTCTGTTAACTGCAGGTTCCAAGTCATGGCATTAAGTTCAATATTTTAGCAAACACAACACAAAGATTTTACTTTCATGTTGTAGAAAATACAAAGTTTCTTTAAGAAACAAGTGGCGACATCCAGGAGCATGTTAGATAGCTCTGCAGTGCAAATTGTTTTATGAAGTGAATACAACAGCCCAAACAATTGTATTGGATCGATTTGAGGTAATTAAGAATGATTTGTGTTTCACAATTGTTTCAAGCTAACCTAAGAAAGGTTGCCAAGTGGAAGAAAAGTTGCAAATTGGAAGATGAAGTGTAATTTAAAGCAATCTGAACACCAGAGGCAGACCTGACCATGTAAGCACTGAGGGGACCTGCACTACAGCCATACATTTTCCCCGCTATGAGCTAGTAAACTGCCTGTATTGACACACAGCTCAGTGCAGAAAGGGTAAGGAACCCTTTGCCAAACTTTCAAGTCATGGCACTCCTTGCCCGTGCCAACTTGTCCTGAAATTACCTCAACCACTGCTTTAATGTTCAACTATTGATGTCATGAATGTAATGTAGACAAACCTCCAGTGTACTTTAAGAGAATGTTTAATATTGAAGGCGTTGTACATAACACTTGGCAAGTCACGGAATATAAAAACCAAAGCTTTTTTCCTGCCCTTGAAGCAAAAATGTACAGCATGATACGAAAATCCTTGACAAGGACTGACAGAGTCACGGAACAAGAACTCTAACTTACTTCAAGTGTCCCTAATTCTAGCTGCTTTCTTAATCTAACCTAATACCGAGTTAATTTCCATGTTGTTAGATGAATAAAACTGTAACAAATTCTTCAGAAGTCCAGCCTGCTTCAGTCATGGGTGGATCCTGAATTCTTCACTATATAGTGTTTCACAGGATCCTGAGGGATGCTACACTAGGAATCAACGTAGTTTAAGGGCCAAGTCTTCAAAGCATGAAGACACAATCTGGGCTTTGGGGTGAGAATTTTTTGTTTGGTTTTGGGGTTTATTTTTAAAGTAAAATAAAACGGCTCTACTTATTCACTTTGCTGTCCAAAATCTCTATTTTGCCCTTTTCTCCCTTTTGGTTAGGGAATTTAATGTTGTCTGTTGTCACTTCATTAAATATAGAGTCATCTTCAGATTCCCAATCATCTTCTGAAGTCAGAATCTCTTCATCTGTGTCAGAATCACTCATTTCAACTACAGCCACATTCTGGAAAAAAGTCGAACACCTTAGTTAACACAGTGTACATTTCTGTATCACTTCTGTCATTTGAGAAGAACAAAAACAAACAAATGAAACAGCCTTCAACCCAACTACAATTAGAAAGACTTTGGAGTTCTCCTAACATTATGACAAATATCATGAACAGATTCCTAGAGAATCTATTGCTGGTTTTGTATTATCAAAGAGATAATTGATAGCTGAACTCAGCCTAAATCAAATATTTAAACTAATGGACAGAAGGCATCAAAACTGTAATTTTCAGTAAAGAATTCAATGAAAGCATTTTGTGCACACAGGGCCATGATACACAAGTGTGTGTTTATAGATCTTATAACCTAGTAATGTTCATGGCACTACTACTACTGCCAAATACCAATGGCTTTAAACCACCAGGATATTTTTGAAGCAAAAGTGGTCATACATATTTCCATATGCAGAGCCATGGTTTTTGAGGTCTGAAAACTTGTGTCTTAAACTGATAACCACTCACCTCAAAAACTTCCTATATGCTGCAAAGCAAAATACAGGAATTTGAGATGCAAATAAATTCTTCTGTGATTTGCAAATAGCATTATGATCATGAGGCCTCCTGGCTTGTTACAAAGCCAAGACACTGATCAGACAATGCCACATGAAAAATATTAAACATCCTGTCCACCCACTCCAACAAACAATCATGATCCACTTTGTTTTCTCATTATTCATTTGGCATTTTCAACATACTACCAGCACATGACAAACTATTAGATGTAGGCTGAATACAATCTACAAGAACTCTAAATCCAACCAGTGGCAAATAAATGGTTCTGACAGTTACACAAAACAAAAGGCAGAAATAAGGCAGGCTGCTACCTTCTGAGTCTGCAGACCAGAAGGCACTCTTCTGGGACAGGCACATAACACCTTCATATTAAAACACCTACTCTGCACAGCTGAAAGCCAGTCATTACTTGTATGCTAAAGCCTTCTGCTATGCCTTTCTACACCTTGCACTGTCCGGTTTCAAATTGGATTACTCAAGACATTTAAAATACAACTTGTGACTTGACTGAGAGTTGCTGATTTTAAAGTATTTCTTACTCTGGCCTTAAACTACCTCATTCCCACTCTTTAAATTTTGGAAGTACAAATATCAAGTTTTAACCAAAGGAGCAATTCTATTAAATTTAGATTTTGCACTTGCAGATCATAAATGAAAATGGTAAAGACTTAGCCCTATCTATCAAATTAGCTCATCTGGAGATCAAAGAATTACTTTATCGGGTCTAAATTGACTTCATAAACTAAAAAAAAAAAAAAGGTAATTAAGCATTTACCATTTCTATAACTTTTTCTGTTGTGCTGTCTATATTTTCAATATCAAACTGATGAGCTGGTACTGTTTCCATTTTTCTTCTTAATTCATCATTTGCATGTGCCATCTGTGGTAAAAAGCTCTGAACTTGATCCAGAACTGGAAAAGAAATAATTACCATAATTTGTCTATATACAAAAAGATGCACATTAATTTATACATTTATACCTCATAAATCTAAGAATTTAAATGGATTCAATTTCAACTCTAATTTCCACCTGTCTATGATATGTAAGATGATTTAATAGGAGAACTTATTATAGTATGCCATTTTCCAAGGCAGCAAAAAAGATACCAAATCTACTGGTTGGCAGGTTACACAGAAAGAAATCACTTCAGCAATTCCATTCAGATTCTTAAACCAAAATGTGACCACTTCACAGAAAATTTGCTTTAAATACATATGGAGTACCACAATTCTAGGATTGTTTTGGTTGGAAAAGACTCTAAGATCATCGAACTGACTGTCAACCTAACACCACCATGGACATGAAACCATGTCCTGAAGTGCCACGTTTACATGTTTTCTTAACACCTCCAGCGATGATGACTTCACCACCTCCCTGGGCAGCCTATTCCAATGCCTGACCCCCCTTTTAAATCTTTCTTAATATTCAACCTCGATCTCCCCTGGCACAATTTGAGGCAATTTCCATCTTGCAAAACTTTCACATGAGCATTATCTCCAGTGGAAATATAATTATGTTGTCTTTTACTCCTGATTAAAGTGTAGGCTGAAAGACTCAAGCAAAAAAAAATTAGCTGTAGCACAGATGCCACAGATGTCAAACTACAATAAATGAAATTTTATGTAATTATCAAAAAAGGCTATGAAATTAAGGTGGTGGGTGAAACAAACATGCTCGAGGTTGAAGTATTAAAGTACTAATCCTCTACAGAAGTATCCCTCTAAGATCAGTGGGACTTGGCAACAATTTTAAGATAATCAGTGCCATTAAGATAATCACACTCATTTCCTCTTCACAGAGGAAGGGAATATCTTCACCTGCCTCAGAGTTTCTTTCACTAATATTTGCTCCACATGTTTGCCATCACTGGCAGATTAGGTAGCTTTCATTCTCCCTGAAGTAAGAGGTACTATTCCAAATGATCTCCAAAGTCTAACAGGTATAACCTACCTTTGAAACACTGTCACCCTTGTAGAAACTGTTTTCTAAGAAAGAATTTGACACAACAAATTGTTTTTTTCTGTTAACTTTCAATCTCAGCTCAATCACAAAATAAAAATACAATAATTTGACAGGAGCCTATTTTGAAATAAATGTTTTTATACACCAAATATTACTTCTGAAAAGAGCTAAGAAACCCAGATGAACAAAGAAGCAAAAACTATAGTGGAAAAGAACAATTTGAGACTAAAGTTTTCTTAATACATTCAAATTATGTGTTATGAATTAATAGCTACATGATCTGGCTTAATAATTTTGCCAGCACATTTATTAAAGGTCTGACAGTGATCTACATAACTTGAATCATTTGAAAGCAGCAAAGTAAATAGAGAGCAGAGGTACAGCCTGGTGAATTCACTTTATGCAGACAGCAAGAATATTTCTGCAAGAATCAAGTCCCTAAAATTTACAGCTGTAATGCCTAGCATCATAAAATCTAGCTTTGCAGAAGCAGCAGTTACATGATTAACCTGTGGGATATGCAACTGCAACACAGGACCTCAAAGCAGCAAACAAAGAACACAAGAGCTTCTCCCTTTACTAATGCAAGGAAAGCACTGAAGCTACATTCATGTCGAAGACGCTACCTACTATTTGACAATATTTCAATAACATAGTCATACTTACGATTACTCCTTGGCATCCTTACTGTCTGTAAAGTTGTGGCTTTCTTGCTGCTACATTTTGAACTAATCAACAAAGTTTCTTCCAGCCCTGGAAACAAAACAAGTAATTTGAATGTTCACCTGCTTCAAACACAAATGCTACATTTTACCTGTAGGGCTCTCTTTTAAACTCTGCCTTTCTACCTATCTGCAAGACTGAACATGAGGATTCAGCTGTCTCCACCTCCAGGAATCCCACTCTGCTACAAACACTGTTTCTTGATGTCTGTTTGAGGTTATCACCTCAGTACTTCTTTATGTAGGAGGTAGTGAATACCTAGTACTTGCTACCACAAGGCTGTGAAAGCAGACCGCTGAGGAGGTTCAACACAGAATGATGTAGCAAAGTGTACACACATGATGTAGCAAAGTCATGATTAGATACTAAAACGACAGAACACAGACATACCCCTCACATTCACTAAAACACAGAATATATTTAACTGGAAGAGACCTTCAAGATCATCCATGCAGTCCAACCTACAACTGCAGATGCTGGGCAAGCATACGAAGGAGAAGCACCAAATGCTTAACAAGTTCTCTGTAATTATAATGTACTATTGCAGTTAGAGGAAAGGATACTAGGCTATACAGGCCACTGGTCACTTCTTACAAGTTTCTACTCTTTTTAAAGTCTTTTGTCAAAGATCGAGTGATTTATTTATCAACGCACAGAGAAACGACCCGCAACAACCCGCAGCAAAAGTGTGGCAGCAGCTAACACGTGCCACTCACACCGGTTTAAATCCCTTCCCTCATGTGCCCGACTGCGAGGTGGCAACTAAGGAACACGCAGGCCACACCCGGTAATGCTGACGCCACTGCAAAATCCAAATGATGCAAGCAAATTCTGCACTAATTAAACAGGTTAGTCCTTCTGACCACCGACACAGCCAACAATCTTTTACCGTTAAATGAAATGAACTTTTGCTTTTCTTTCTGTGATTTTTTACCTTCAAACAACGATGGACACGAAACGCTTGTCCGCTGTCTCCCCCGCCCTACACTCACTCCGTACCGCGCTAGCGGTGCTCGCCAAAACGGCAATTCTTAAACACGCCAGATGCAATCACACTTGCAGCCGCAGCGGCTCGAAAAGTCCCCGCCTCCGAGCTGCCCGACGGCTGCCCGACTCCTGCAGCTCACTATGAGCCAGACTGACCCTCCGGCCCCCTGGCTTGCCCTGCCCTTCCCCAGCCTCCCGGTCCCGGGGAGCGGCCGTGCTGAGCCCTGCAGCGTCCACCTCGCCGCCTAGCCGCGAAGCGGGTGGGAGACGCAGCTCTGCTTGAAAAGAAGCGCCACACCTCTCGGCTACCAGGCTCTCACCGCCCCGACCAGCTTCGTTTCTCTTCAGAAAGCCGCTCACCTCCTCGAAGGCCCACGGCCAGCAGCTCCCGAGAAGCCGCCGGCCGCGCCGCTCCGCCAGCCCCCGCCATGCGCCGACTCAGCCGGAAGTCACGCCCGGCTCGGGGCTCACCCGCCGCAGCACAGCGCCCCCGGGTGGGCGGGAGGGGCAGGGCCACCGCGACGCCGCAGCAGGAGTGAGGGGACCTGGTGCTTCACAGCGCTCCCACTGCCACTCCCGGCAGGTAACTGGCACAAACGCCCACACTCATCTGAACCTGGGGTCAGTAAAGCAGAAAGGAAAATACTTCACGTTACAAAGACAAAAGTTATTTGGCACGAAAAGTCCAACCCATCGCCTGAAGAAAAAATGAGGATGTGAAGCTAAGCTGCAAGCAGGCATTATTTGAACATCTGCCAGATGCTGTTTTGCTTTGAAAACGTTCCCGTTTTCGCTGTCAGATTTTGACAAATGCACCTAAAATTAAATTGCTGACCCTGAGAGAATTTTAATTATCTTTTGGAAAACAAATTGGTATGTAATCATCAAAAAAACCCCTCCCAAACTTGTACGACCATCAAGTTCAGCTGACACGGTCCAGCCTGTTATTCAAGACTTACTCTGTGGTTTCTGCTCCTGTCTGTTTACAATCTAGACAATGTGGAAGCTGTAAAAAGAGAAGTGCATGGTTCATAAGAGACAAGATGGGACATCCAAGCCAAAAATGAGAAAAAGTGGCAATCAGGTAAGTGGTGTTCACATGCCCTCATTGCAAAGAATACAAGAAAAAACCCAAAACAACCCCCCCTACACACACACAAATCCATGTCCCAGTATCTTAGACTCAGCAAATACAAAGGAATAAGAACCAAGCCTTCTGCAAGACCTCAGGCAAGAGGCTGCACTGCTGTCTTCCTGGCAAACTGGCCCAAGCCTGTGTCCTCTGCCACTCTTTCAGGCCACCTGCAATACAGGATGCATTCCACTGACTTTTCTACCTGGTTTGCATTTTTCCAACTAACTGCCCCAGAATTTTGGCTTCCCAGAAAAAGCCTATTGCTAGCTTTGATGATTGAAAAATCTTGAGGACTGAGGGGTTTTTGCCTTTGCGCCATAAAAACTGAGTCTTTCTGCAACTTGCATACAGTCCAAAATAACAGTGCAAGAACCTCAAATAATTTATTTCATCCATGGGTATTACATGATTTCAGTGGAGGGAGGTACCTAACACTGTCAGTAAATCTGTAACAGGGAACAATGTAATGATTGCCCAAGATCACCACACAAGCAATTAGAAAAGCCAAAATCAACACCCTCTGGTGCTGTTCCCAAACCTCAGGTTTATAGTCTAATCTGTCAGCACCAAGGCCAAGTGCAATCATCTGATTTGCCAGGTGGCCCAGTTATGTATCTATGCTGTGTAACGTGTGAGCACACATGAGGCACAGATATATATGGTTACTACTAGTGCAGGGAGACAGCAGTATCTGTAGCCCAAATTCCTGATAAATTCAGCCTTGAGACAGCAATCCCCACTGAATTAATAGCTCCAAGGTTTGGACTGTTTCATTCATTTAATGCAGTATCAACTCAAGAGTTCCTGCTGATGATGTATATTTCAGCATTGTAATGCACATTTTTTTGGCTGCATTCCCACAAATATTTTCCTGTGCTGAAGTTTCTACTTTTCCACACACAACCTCAGCTCCAGTTGATGTCAGACATTTGGTGGTTTGCCCGTACTGTCTTTTGTTCTGTCTGCAAAAAAGAAGACTGTGGACTTGGCTGCTTGCACCATCATGAAACCCTGGTACTCTTTTCTTCATCTTTCTTCCTTTCCACCTTCCACTTCAGGCATCCTCTCTACTTTGAAGTGCTGAGCAACAATTGAGGAAAAGCACTGGTAGGGAAAAGAACTGCACAAATTTATCTGCCTTGGCTATTTTCATGTATTAATACAAAGTGTGTCTCAAAACAAAAGTTCTGAGGATTGATGAACGGGGCTCAGCAAGGCCTTGACTGATACAATTTCATGCAAGTAGATACTGGCAGACTTACATTTATTTTAGCACTCAGTGTTTTACGCAGGGTACACCGACAAGAACAAGAATATTCCAAACACTTTAAAAATTGGATTCTTGAAGTGATTACTTTTAGCCAAGCGGCAGTAAAGAACTAAAGTGCCTCATCAGTTCACTCTCTGGAGCAAGCACAAAGTGATGACTCTCATGCTACGCCGCCAAGAAACCTTCTGCAAATGGAAAAGAAAGGCACGGACACCGTCACCACCTGCCCAGGGAGAGCCTGTGCGGCTTGCCCCGCGCCTCAGCCTTCTGTTATCCCCAGACTGTGAAGCATCGGCCGGGCACCTCGTGGAGGAAGGGTGCCCAGCGTCGCACCGAGACAGGGCGGCCCGAGGAAGCGTAGAAGGCACAGCGGTGGGGGAAAGCTCACGGGTGTCCCTTGGAGCAGACGGTGGCAGAGGAGTGACAGGCCCGCGGACGTGCCGGACCAGGTTGTGACCGACGAGAGCTCGGCACCATCACACCTGCCGCGCCCCTCCGCATCCCGTCCCATCCTCTTCTCTCAGTGGTGCGGGGCGATCGTTGGCGGCGACTCAAGCTCCTGGCGCTTGTCTCCTCCCCCGCCCGCCGCCGGGTCAAACCAGCCGGTGGCAGCGGCGGCGGCTGCTGCGCATCACGGGCCACATCATCGCCGGGGCTGCCCGCCTTCCAGCCGCTTCCGCGCCTGCTCAGTGGCTGCGGCGCTCACCTAGCTCCGGAGCTGTCACCGCCGCTGGGCTGGTCCCTCCGAGCCTGTCGCCTCTCCGCCGCTGGGATGGAGCCGGACCCTGGGCCACTGCCGACACCACCGTCGCCCAGGTAAGAGGAAAGCGCAGCCCAAGGGGCTGGAGGGGGCGCAGTGCGGGGGCGCCAGCGAGGGGAGGTGGCCAGGATGGGCCGCCGACCTGCCGCCGCGGGGCGAGAGAGGCTGCGGGTACCGCGGGAGGCGGCAGGCGGGCGGCAAACTTTCCGGACGAGTGGCGGAGCTGCCAGGCGCCGCCCTGCCAGCGCGGCGACCCCCGGGAGCAGGGCGCCTGCCCCACCCCAAATGCCGCGGGGTGCTTGAGAGCTGTGGGGCAAGTACCCCGCTTGCCGTAGGTCTCCCTCCTCTCCCGTTCCCCATCCCCGAAGGAAGCCGCCCGGCCCCGCAGCTCCCCTCTGCGCCCTCTCTTCACCCGCATCCCGCCCCTGCAGCCGACTCCGGCGCCGGGGAAGGCACCGCTCGTCACCGGCCTGCCCCAGTGTCCTGCGCTCGGCCCACGGATGCTGAAGGGCGTTAGTGCTGCCCGTGACCCGGTACCCTGCGCTCCTCAAAACTCCGCAGCGATTTTCATCATGTGCCCGTAATTATGCACTGCTCCAGGTGGCATGGACAATGAGCCTTTTCTTTGGTTGGTCTGTGCGTGCACAAGATCTGCGCAGCGTTTCCAGTGGCCCTTATTCCCTGGCACTCTATAGATCCATATGTGCTTGCATTTCTGTTCCCACCTTTGCACCTATGAAAATATGCCAGAATCTGCCACCACACATGCAGCTGCTAGATAAGCGTGGAACTTGTACCCGAGCACCACACATATAGACTTCAGAGATCGTCTTTTTTTTGTCTACAAGCATTGTCATTAAAGTGATGGTACATTTGTACTCTTTCCATACTTTTCTGCAAAATATGGGAGCTTTTTGTGATTTACCTTCTACTCTCTCATCAGTTCTCAATTAAGTCTGATTTGTAGCCATGTCCCTTTCTTGAAATTCAGTGAACATTACCATTTCCTTATCTTCCCACTATGCTGTCCAAGACATTTCATGCCAGGTTACAGACCACGCTACATGAGTCAGGTTCTGAGAAATGGAACATGCAGAATTAAATAGTTTGTAGCCTTAGTGTAAGGAACAAAACAGTCTGTGAAAGGTCTTTGCTCATATATCTTTTCTAGGTAGAGCCCTAGCAGGCTTTAGTAGGCTTCCTAAATTATCCTCTTCACCAGTTCGGTAATGCTGATAAAAAGATGAGAGCAGGTGGGAAGAACCTGTTTTGGCAGGATTCCCTACATGTACTGCCTTAAAGCAACTGTGAAATTGGAACCATAAATGCTGCAGTATGACTGGCAGACACTTTAGAAGGAAAAATAACAGTGTATCATGTTCTTTTCAAATACTTTAAGATATTATCCACCAAAAAAAAAAAAGCAAACCAACAACAATGTGAAGTCTGTGTTCTAGTGCCTAAGTTAATAAGCAGTTCATCTTTCCTTGGTGATGACAGTAGAAACTTCTTGTCAGGATCCCAAATAGTTGCAGTTAGGATTCATTCTGGTAAGTACGTATTGGTTACTGAATCTAGAGGACTGCATCATCTCTTATTTTTCAAACTTTCTCACCTGATTTTGATAGGCTATATACAATTTGCCAGGTATTTTTCATGTTGGCAGGCCATTTGAGTGATTTTTATGACCTGGGCGCATTTCACAGCCTTCTACCTAAATTCTGTCTCTGTGTTGGTCTCTTCTTATTGAGTTGCCTTGAAAGCACAGAGGCAAACTAAATTTTTTTCCCCACAGTTGTGTTTCTCTTTCTTGGGACTGAAATTGAAAGCTGCCATGTTCAGGAAGTAGAATGCAGCAGTCTCAAGCTTGTCTGGAAACTGAACCTGGCAGCTCTTTCAGTGTCTTACATTTTAGAAGGTACATAGAGGTTCTTTAATCTGTTTATTTCCCTCAGTCTTTTTTTTCCTTTTTCTTTTTTTTATTTAACCTGCAATTGCCATACACTAAAGGTCATGTTAAGCAGTTTACAGCATAATATTTAATAAATGGTATGTAATGTCCATATATCAGCATTGCATGCAGCATTTGTAAATTTTCAGCATGCTTTACAGTTTAATACTCAACATTAAAAATGTGGTATAAACAATCTAAGCCCAGCTCTTGGGTTCCAGATTCTACAAAATGGTTAATGATAATGCATTCTGTTTGTTTACTCTGTATAATGATGAGGTGAAAGGCTTTCACTTTTGACTGGTATGTCCATGATAGCAACGTAAATAATTAGCCATAGCAATGATAAGGATGCCAGTGTGATATTTCATATGTATACAGGGCATAAGTAGTGCAGATGGAGCTGTGCAGATCACTGTATCACTTGTGTAAATCTTTTTCTAATCTTAAGAAAGGCCTCCAAAACCTCACATATCAAACTTTACAGGACTTTAGAATTGTTGAGGTTGGAAGGGATCTCAGATAATTTTCTATTCAGCCACCTCTCTCCTCAGTGCAGGGTCAAAGTAGAGCCACATCACCACATCTAGTTGCCAACGATGGAGTGTTCATAACCTCTTTGGAGCAGTGTTCAACCACCACCATGGTTAAAAAAAAGAAAAGGTCATCCCCCCCCCCCATTTTTCTTACTTTTAGACAGAATTTCCTGTGTTTCAGCTTTGGCTCACTACCTCCCATCCTTTAATTGAAAAGAGTCTGGCTTCATGTTTGAAGACAGAAAAAAGAGCCTTTGAAGTAAGAAAATAATCCAGCTTCATATTTGCTTATTATGGCAAAATACTAAAGCTCAGTATTTCATTCATGTTTCATATTACTTTCCTGAATCCCTTTCCAAGACTTGTTCTTGTACTGAGAAGTGTTTCTCAGATAGGCGTGCTTAAGCTACTGTATTTTATCATGGCCTACCTAGAAGTGCAATGTAGAGATTGTTGACTGAAATTAATACTGTGAAATTATGTTTGCAGCCTTTAGGAAAAACAGGGTTTGGCTGGAGTGTGGTTAGCTTTGGATCCTGTGAAAGCCCTCTGTTCTATTTAGATAGGTGTTATCTTTTGGTTTTGCTAGTCAAACTGTGAAAGAAACCAGAAAATTATTTTCCAAGACCTAGACTTTGATACATATTTGTTCTGGTCTGCCATAATGTTGACTTTACAGAAGTTCTGTATTTGATTATTCACAATTATTCCCCTACCCCTTTTTTTGAATGCTCTTTTAAAAGCATAGTGTTTCAATTGGGAATTGTTTTCGTATTTTAAATAGATTGTCAACAGTCTAATCACTGTATGATCAAATTTAGTTGCAGAATCCAGTACCTTAATCCTGCTAGTACTAGGTGTTGTTTGAACTCTGGGAAAGTGTAGAAGCAGCATCTCTTGCCCATGCTCTTAAGGAGGAGTGTGTCTTAAGCAATGTTAACAGTTTGTTTGGATGATAATGAAGGGTCTTCTTACTGCCTCTTCCTGAACAGTTACATATTCTCTGTCATCTTCATCTTTCTCAGATGAATCCAGACTAATCAAGCCAATCAAAAGTGAAGGATGGAAAAATGATCAGGTGTTCAGCTTCCTAGCTGAAGTATCTTGAGGTTTTTCTGAAGCAACCATCCATTTCAAATGGCAGCATCTTCTTTAGCTCATGGTCCTATTTTCCACAGCATCTACTTCTGCTGGTTCATTTTCTACATCACATAACCATCTCTGTGTACTTTTTAAATCGTTGTGTGCGTTGATCTTATTAATTCTCATGGACAAGAATTCTGGTTTACTGTCTCACTTTTCAGGACCGTGTCAGCAAACAGCAGAGTATGGCTGTATTTCATATTTGTTTACATTTGCCAAACTATTTCTTTCTGTTTGCATATGTTTAAATATGTTTTCAGGACTGAGAGAGGTGACAAATACACAGTAATTAGTATGTGATGTAAGATGTATGAAGAAAAAGAAGAAACTATTAAAAGTAGGTACTTAGGAAACAATAAGGAAGTGGAAATGATTATAGTCACAGTCTAGGTATAGCTTGTTATTTTGCTTGTAGGGACAAAGGCAAGGTGCCCTTTCATTTCATATATATTGTGCCAGGTATGATACATTTTAAGCTGCACCCTGGCTTCTCAAAGGGTCTTTGTCTCCTGATGATATGGCAAGAAACCAGATTCACTTAGCTCTTCTTCCTACAGAAACAGATGGGGAGTTTGAGATTTTTACTTCACTTTCTTCATTCAGAAGGCTTTGTAGTTATCTCTACTCTCCAGCTTCTTAAATTCTTCTTTTTCGTGTTTATTTTGAGTTTACTCCCAAGTCTTTTTGGTAGGAAAACCATAAATTACTGGCACCCAAACTGCTTCAACTGTTAGCTCTCAATACCAGCCTCTTCCTCTCTTTTAAGTTCCTAGTTGACCGAACAATTTCTGAAAGCAAAATCTTCCCAGAATATTTGCTTCTTGAAAAAAGAATTAAAATCTTGGAGAAAAGTCTGTGTTAGGAAGATATAGATAATTAATCAAAATAGTTCTGGCTAGAGTTCTTGACCAGTGAATAATGTCTGAGTCACTAGTCTAGCACTAGAGAACATCTAGGTGAAACCATGACAGCTAAACAATGCCTTGCCAAAGCTGTTTGGAAATTTGATCCATATTTCTCCTTGTGAGTGAAATAAAATCCTTTGTTACTCTTACCCTCTCTTCAAAAAAATGACACTACACAAAAAAAACCCAAACAAACAATGGTGTTACTGGGTTTCAGTAGGTGTCTTTGATCATGGACACTTTCACATCTTAATTCTGCCTCTCATTCTTAATTTCTATCACAACTTTTCTCTGGGTATTTCAAAGCTTTCCTCCCTGCCAGGTTCCTAAGTAGCATGCCACTTTCTATCGTCATATATCAGTTGGCAACCTCCAGCACCTTAGAATCATAGAATCAGCCAGGTTGGAAGAGACCTCCAAGATCATCCAGTCCAACCTAGCACCCAGCCCTAGCCAGTCATGTAGACCATGGCACTAAGTGCCTCATCCAGTCTTTTCTTCAGCACTTCCAGGTGTTCAGGAACACTCCACCACCTCCCTGGGCAGCCCATTCCAATGCCAATCACTCTCTCTGGGAAGAACTTCCTCCTAACATCCAGCCTATGCCTCCCCCGAAACAACTTGAGACTGTAACCCCTTATTCTGTTGTCAGTTGCCTGGCAGAAGAGACCAACTCCACCTGGCTACAACCTCCCTTCAGGTAGTTGTAGACAGCAATATGGTCACCCCTGAGCCTCCTCTTCTCCAGGCTAAACACCCCCAGCTCCCTCAGCCTCTCATCATAGGGTTTGTGTTCCAGGCCCCTCACCAGCTTTGTCACCCTTCTCTGGACACCTTCCAGCACCTCAACATCTCTCTTGAATTGTGGGGCTCAGAACTGGACACAGTACTCAAGGTGTGGCCTGACCAGTGCTGAATACAAGGGAAGAATAACCTCCCTTGTCCTACTGGCCACACTGTTCCTGACCCAGGCCAGGATGCCATTGGCTCTCTTGGCCACCTGGGCACACTGCTGGCTCATGTTCAGCCTACTATCTACCAGTACCCCCAGGTCCCTGGATGTGGCACCATTCACCACCACTCTCTGAGCCCAGCCCTCCAGCCAGTTCTTGACCCATATCAGAGTGAATCTGTCCAAGCTACAAGCTGCCAGCTTTGCCATGAGCTTGTTGTGGCAGATGGTGTCAAAAGCTTTGCTGAAGTCCAGGTAGACTGCATCCACAGCCTTCCCCACATCCACCAGGCAGGTAACCTGATCATAAGAGGAGATCAGATTGCTCAGGCAGGACCTGCCCTTCCTAAACCCACACTGGCTGGGCCTGATCCCTTGGCCATACTGTAGGTGCTTTGCTTAGACTACTCTTCCTGGAATTTTGTGGTGGCTTTTTTTTTTCAGTTTCCACAAACCTCTGTTCCACTTTAGTCTTTCTGTGAAGCTCTTTGTGTTGTTGTAGAAGTTTATAATAGCTAGGTTGGTAATTTAATGATGCATCTGCTTCTGATTGTCTATTTTTATACACCAATTCTTTTATTTTCCAGAGATAATGTCACCTTTGGGCCAGGAAGAAACAAAATTGCCTCTTTTTGTTCTGTCTTTCTGTAGATTTTAACAGCACCATTTTGGACTGTGGTTAGAGCTCCTCTGGAACAGCAGCAGAAGTTGTTTAGTTATTCCTAATTGAAGTGTGTGGAAACCAGAATTGAGGCTTTGGAGTTCTTTTGCACCTACAGTGTAGCATAGTCTCCTACAGGGCGGCAAAAGATATTTCAGGAATCTTGGTTACTTAAATTCCTGGTTTGGTCTTTGGGACAAAAAACTTGCTTTTTCTAGCAAAACTTCTTTCTAAGTCAGCTGATAAATTCTCTTGCCAATTTTCAAATACTCATTTTGTGGTGTGGTGGTTTAGATGTACCCTGCCCCCCCACACTTTAGAAGGTACCCAAACTAGACTCAGCCGGACTCTGGGAATGTAAATGAAGCTATTTATTTACAGCTAGCACAGTATACAAGCAGCTATTTACAATATATACAGAAATATACAAGGTAAAAACAATACAGAAAACACAACTCCCCTCCCAGAAACCTGAGTCCCCAGGAGGGGCTCTCAACCACCCCTGCACCTTCCCCCTGCCCCTCTCAACCTTACCCCAGTCCCAAGGAAGAATAGAGGTTCAGCCAAGAGGTTAAGGAGCAAGGTTAGTGGCAGATGAGGTTAAGGAGATGCAGCTCAGTCAAAGCCCAGCCCGAAAGTGAAGGCAAAAATGGTGAGAGTGTTATCTGATGTTTTCCCTTCTTGTTCCCATACCTCTCAGCGAGACTGTGAGGGGAGTAGACATAACCATTGTTTTCCTTTTCACAGCCAATTATCTACTTTTTCTCACCAAAACATTCTAGCTTGCTTCAAACTAGCACATGTGGTCAGAGTTCCCTCGGATAAAGCTATTGGTAGAGGGAAGATCTTCATGTTACATCTGAGTTATCTTTTCACTCATAAAATAACCCAAGTAAGTGGTTCTGTGAACAGCAGGACTTCTGAAGTTGACTTGCTGTGCTCATAAATGAGTTATGCAAAGTAGTGTTTAAAGCTTTATACAGCAAGGGTGCACATTTGGATCATTTAAGAGGCTGTTAGTTGCTGAAAACTTTGCCATCTCTACTCTCCATCTAATGTCTGAAATTGCTCCAGAAATACTGGATGACTTATACCAATGTAACGGAGGGAGGGAAAGTGCTGCAACGAAGGGACGGGGGGACAGCTTGATGCAAGCAAAGTTGCAATTTATTTTAGCAACATACAGGGATATATATACTATCTAGGCTTAAAGCTTTTACCTGTTGATTGGCCATTTTATCATGTGAAAAATCGTCTTTTCTTCTAATCTGTAATCTGTCTGCCACGTCTGGTTCCCGCGGAGCAACAGTCTCAGCATACTCGTCAGATAGCAAGGTCCTGTTTCCTTGCTTCTTCTAATCTGCAAGTTCTCATTCTTCTCTCTTGCACAATGTTCAGGATCACGGTGACTTAGTTTGTGCCCAAGGCTTGTGTTGCAACTGGTCCATGATCGACCATTGTTCTACACTAACGACCTGTGATCCTACATTTCCCCCTTTCTGTTGCACAGAAAAGATTCTGGCTGTGGCACGTTCAATCATTCTCTGAATACATTGCAAAAAACATTGCAACAATATAAGCAATAAGAGTATTACAACTATAACATAACAAAAAGTTTTTACAATACTACGAATCCATCCTGACAATCCCCATCCCCGCACAAAGTTTGTCAAACCAATCTCCACTGTCATCCAAACACAGTTTATTGACTCCCTCTTTCAGTCGTTGAATGCTTGCATGTATTGATTCAGAACGAGCAGATAGATTCATGCAGCATAATCCTTCAAAATCTTCACAACCATGTCCCTGAGCTAAAAGCAAAAAATCAACTGCAGCCTGATTTTGGAAGGTAGCATGGCTAACACTATCTACATCTAGTAGGAGACCTGAAAGTGCCAGGCTCGTAGCATTTGTTTGTTTTGCTAACCAGCATCCTAATTTATTTAATGTCGCTAAAGCTTGGGCTGATGCTACTTGTGGTGCAAAGAAGGAAGCAGCAATCCTTTCTCCTTCATTCCAGAGGAAAGCATGGGAATCTTAATGTAAATGATACCATCTTAGAAGCTTAGTTTTCTTAGGAAATGCAGATTAAAAATCCTCCAACCCTAAGCTATTTTTATTTCCTGCAGTCTGTAAAAATGTGTTTCACAGTGTCTTGAGCTTCTGGAATTGTGTTATCCCACCACGCAGATGTAGCCTGCCTGACCTTTGTTTCTTTCTTCGTGCCAATCATTTACTCGTGTTCATGGAGTGTAGTAATGAATACCAAAATCAGCAAAGCTTCAAGTCAAATTAAGACTGTTCTTCTAATAGATTACCATAACTGTTATCAGAACATGAAAATCAAAGACAAGGAAGGTAAAGTGGCTCCTGATGGAGGAAATGTCAGATTGAGTCTGCCAATACATTGGCCCTGCTGGTCTTAGTTTGATAGTTGGGCTCAACGATCTTAGAGGTCTTTTCCAACCAGGGAGGTGGTTGAGTCACCATCCCTGGAGGTGTTCAAGAAAAGCCTGGATGAGGCACTTAGTGCCATGATTTAGTTGACTGGATAGGGCTGGGGGATGGGTTGGACTGAATGATCTTGGAGGTCTCTTCCAACCTGGTTGATTCTATGATTCTAGGGTTCTACCATGATGCAAATTTCAGAGTAGAAACAAATGCACATCAAATCCTGTTAAACATAGAAGTTAAATGTATTTGTGTGATTTGCAGAAACTGCACAACAGCTTGACCACACCTAGTGTTAATATTGATCAAATGATGATATTTCAGTGGTTGCTAGACATCAGAACAACCTAGCTTTCAGGAAATACCTGCACCTGTGCTTCATGCAACAGTATATAAAATAAGATGGTGGAATCATAGAGTGGTTTGAGTTGGAAGGGACCTTAAAGATCATCTAGTTCCAACCCATCTGCCATGGGCAGAGATGTCTTCCACTAGACCAGGAATTTTCCTAACATTTAACCTTTTTTTATTAGTTTTAATTATTTTTATATTTACCATTGCAGTTTTGTAATACTGCAGGCTTGGTTTTTTTTTTTAATTAGTCTAATTTATTATTTTAGACTAATTGCTTTGAGTTTTATTACTGTCTTCTTTCCTTGATATTATAGTATTTTATGAAAAAAAATGACAGAGAAGGGCAACAAAGCTGGTGAGGGGCCTGGAGCACAAATCCTATGAGGAGAGGTTGAGGGAGCTGGGCCTGTTTAGCCTGGAGGAGAGGAGGCTCAGGGGTAATCTTATTACTGTCTACAACTACCTGAAGGGGCATTGTAGCCAGGTGGGGGGTGGTCTTTTCTCCCGGGTAACCAGCAATAGAACAAGGGGACACAGTCTCAAGTTGTGCCAGGGGAGGTATAGGCTGGATGTTAGGAAGAAGTTCTTCACAGAGAGAGTAATTGGCATTGGAATGGGCTGCCCAGGGAGGTGGTGGAGTCTCTGTCCCTTGAGATCTTCAAGAAAAGACTGGATGAGGCACTTAGTGCCATGGTCTAGTTGATTGGATAGGCTGGGTGCTAGGTTGGCCTGGATGATCTTGGAGGTCTCTTCCAACCTGGTTGATTCTATGATTCTATGATGTATATAGTAACTCTTCAAGATAATTTGTGTGTTTGCTTCAGAGGAAGATTGGTTATTATCATTTTAAATTAGCATGTTTTTGAATTGCACCTATCTGTTTTGGCTTGTCATTCTGTTATGCGGATGGAGGGCAGGGGCTGTCAACACTTAAGACCTATTCTACCCAGAATACTGCCTTGGGCTTACCACCTCTAGCATCTTGAAAGCTGGGGATTGTTGTCTCTTTTTTTTTCTGGACTCTAAGCCAGTGGTGTAGAGTAGGAGGAACAACAGTGGCCTCCTAGTGCATCATAGGGATTCCATTTGTCCATACCCTTGCACCTTGTAGAAAAATCTTCAAGGCCACTGGAAGCCTCAAACTACACACAGTGTCTGCCTGAAAACTGACTTCTTGGACTGAAGAAGGGAAAAGCTCGCCCCTCACCAATTTGCTTACCTTCCACATTGCTGTCTCTTTCTGGTTTGTGCAACTTCCTCACTCACCAACCTTCCCTTTTTTCCTGTTAATATCTTTCAATTTAGGCAGTTAAATGTTGGAAATGATTGGCATTTATACATATATTTGCTTTTAAACCTGTGTCTTGTATATCCTGTGGAATTAAATTATTTTGAAGCTTGAAGATATACTTTTTACTTTTTTGCAGATCCAGTCTTGCTTATGGAATTGTGGAAGATCTGAGATCAATGAAAAAACATTTTTGCCTGCAAAAAAGGATCATTTTGGTTTATCTATTTTAAAATAATCAAGTTGATGACTTGTCTACAAGATTTCTTCCCTGCCATCTGAAGAACAAAGTGCTTTTCAACCTGTACTTCTGTAGCACTATGACTAACTGTAAAGGCAGATCAACCATCTCCAAAACAAATAGCAAAGTTCACGACAGAGAAGGTTTTGTAAACTGGACCATAAATCTTAATACTATTCAGTCAGATAAATTTTTGAGACTGCTTTTGAGTATGGTTCCTGTTGTTTACCAAATAAACCAGGAGGAAAGACATAAAAAAGTGAATGGTGTCTGGCAAGATGGATTACAACCAGCAGGGCACAATTTCAATGTTCGATCTGAACTACACACAGAGTACCATCACTTCTCAGAACCAACTTTTCTCAGCAGCAATGGACACAGCCCATCTAGCTCTAGCCCTAAATATGATGATTTCACCAATTATAACTACTGTGATGGAATGGACACTTCAGAAACAGAGGCCATGTTGCAAGAGGACAATCTATCTAGTGACGGTAACGAAGATACCATTGTGGAAGGCAGTAGAAAACAACCCAAAGAATCCAGTAGTATTATGGCATTGCAGATACTTGTACCTTTTTTGCTAGCAGGATTTGGAACTGTTTCTGCTGGTATGGTTTTGGATATTGTACAGGTTGGTATTTGCTTTGGAAGATGTTTTTGTAACAGGTAGTCTGTGAGGTGTGATATTGTATATTCTAAAGTGTGATATTGTGTGTTTTTACAATATCGAGGAGTAGTTAGGTCTGTTTATGGTTCTGCTACTATGAACTCTTTCCCAAACCTCATCTTAAATCTTTCCCATATTTAATTTGGAGTTACTCAAGTCGTTAACTAAGGATAGAAATACAGCAATTGTCCAAAATTCTGTTGACACTGATAAATGCATACATAGTCAAGTAGGGAGGGTAATCAATTGTGATGCTGCAATACATAGGAGTTTAAAAAGATGTTGCATTATCTCATCTCCTTGTGTGATTTGATCTGTGATAATGCATATGGTGTATAAAAATATGCATTACATTTATATGTTATATGGAATGAATATGAATTTATTTACAACTTTTTTGAATATTCAAGTGTATGTAAGTGACTTTTTTATCACAGTATCATCAGGGTTGGAAGAGACCTCACAGATCACCAAGTCCAACCCTTTACCACAGAGCTCAAGGCTAGACCATGGCACCAAGTGCCACGTCCAACCTTGCCTTGAACAGCTCCAGGGACAGCAACTCCACCACCTCCCCGGGCAGCCCATTCCAGTGTCCAATGACTCTCTCAGTGAAGAACTTTCTCCTCACCTCCAGCCTGAATTTCCCCTGGTGCAGCCTGAGGCTGTGTCCTCTCGTTCTGGTGCTGGCCACCTGAGAGAAGAGAGCAACCTCCTCCTGGCCACAACCACCCCTCAGGTAGTTGTAGACAGCAATAAGGTCCCCCCTGAGCCTCCTCTTCTCCAGGCTAAACAATCCCAGCTCCCTCAGCCTCTCCTCGTAGGGCTGTGCTCAAGGCCTCTCCCCAGCCTCGTCACCCTTCTCTGGACACGCTCAAGCATCTCAGTGTCCCTTCTAAACTGGGGGGCCCAGAACTGAACACAGTACTCAAGGTGTGGTCTAACCAGTGCAGAGTACAGGGGCAGAATGACCTCCCTGCTCCTGCTGACCACACCATTCCTGATGCAGGCCAGGATGCCACTGGCTCTCTTGGCCACCTGGCCACACTGCTGGCTCATGTTCAGGTGGGTATCAATCAGTACCCCCAGATCCCTCTCTGTCTGGCTGCTCTCCAGCCACTCCGACCCCAGCCTGTATCTCTGCATGGGGTTGTTGTGGCCAAAGTGCAGCACCCTGCACTTGGAGCTATTGAACCCCATCCCATTGGCCTCTGCCCATCTGTCCAGGCGGTCAAGGTCCCGCTGCAGAGCCCTTCTGCCCTGCAACCCAGCCACATCTGCCCCCAGCTTGGTGTCATCTGCAAACTTGCTGATGACTGACTCTATGCCCTCATCCAGATCATCTATGAAGATGTTAAAGAGGATGGGGCCCAGCACTGATCCCTGAGGGACACCACTAGTGACTGGTCTCCAGCTGGATGTGGCACCATTCACCACCACTCTCTGGGCTTGTCCCTCCAGCCAGTTCCTAACCCAGCACAGAGTGTTACCATCCAAGCCATGGGCTGACAGCTTAGCCAGCAGTTTGCTGTGGGGGACAGTATCAAAGGCCTTGCTGAAGTCCAGATAGACCACATCAACAGGCCTCCCCACATCCACCAAGCAGGTCACCTGATCATAGAAGGAGATCAGGTTGGAGAGGCAGGATCTGCCCTTCCTAAATCCATGTTGGCTGGACCTGAGCCCTTTGCCATCCCTCAAGTGCGCAGTTATTGCCCCCATGATAACCTGCTCCATCAGTTTCCCTGGCACTGAGGTCAGGCTGACAGGTCTGTAGTTCCCAGGTTCCTCCATCCAACCCTTCTTTATGTATCATTAGGTGTACTGAACACTTGAAATTGCAAATGTCAGTAGTGTGAGCAGGTGTGCAAAGTCACATGGAATCAGTCAGGTTGGAAAAGATCTTCAAGATCATCAAGTCCAACCTATCACTCAACATTATCTAATCAACTAAATCTTTTTAAACACTCCCAGGGACTACCTAATTGCACTAGATCCAGAGAAGCCAGGTGACTGGGGTTTGTTTTAGGGCCAAGTGTTGTATCTCTTTTGGTGTTTTGGTGTTCTCATCTTTGACGTAGAAATACATAGTTGTAAATCTGTTCTGTCTAGGTAGGTAACAGTTTGGACTCAAAACTTTTAGCTGTAATATGAAAACATTGATATATTTAACATTTTTGTGAGAGTTAACTTACAATTTACAGAGCTTTTTCGATGGTCTAAAGAGAATTTTTCAGTAGAATGTTTCCCACTGTACCCTTTTTATAGCACTGGGATGTATTCAAGAATGTTACTGAAGTTTTTATCTTGGTTCCTGCACTTCTTGGTCTCAAAGGAAATTTGGAAATGACCTTGGCATCCAGGCTGTCTACTGCTGTAAGTAACTTTCACCTCCTATTTGCTCTTCAGATGTGTGTTGTAAATATTTCAAAAGGAAGGCAAATATTTGGAACAGAAATATTTTATGTTTATGGCTTAATCTTGTGTATTTAGTCACACAGCACCAGTTGCAGCGTACGCAGTCCTGTGAGCTAGTGGATAGCCAGCCACGTCCTCCAGTGGTACTGCAAAAGCAAACAAATAGAGGCGAAGTCTGTAACAGTTCTGGCTGTTAGTTAGAGGAACAAACAAACAAACAAACAAAAACCCAAAAAACCCCAAACTAACAAAACCCCAAACCAAAAATAAACAAAAACCCCCACCCCAACTAAACAACAACCACAAAGTAAAAGACAGTGGAAACTTGTTACGTGTAACTACTTCCAGGTCAAATCTTTAGCTTAGCTGCAAGATCTGAATTTGAACTCCAGGACAATTACTTTGATTGCTCCTCTTCCTCCAGGTTTTATAAACAGGTGTTGTGCCATATTGTATCATTCTTTACTGGAGAGTTTAATCAGAAAGCTTACTACTAGACCTGCAATTTACATGCCAGTCAGTCCTCTTAGACCTCTGTGAAAAAGGTGATTCTGACCTTTGCATTTTTCACTTTGATTTCATTCACTCCCTCTCTCTTTAGTCATCCAATCTTTGGGCTTGACAGCCTCATCCTAAGTGAAAACAGAGGGACTGTATTGATCAGAGCATATCTAAAGTTATTTGGAGGCAGTTGTACAATTCATCTCTCCTTCTGTGACTAAATATGTACTAGCTGGCTCTCCACCAGATGCTCTCTTTACAGTAAATGCAAAAGCCTGCCTCTGAGTAGCTTTACCTTTTGAAGAGGAAATTTCTACCTTGACTTCAGCTAATTTGTACTCTTTTTACTCAGCTTACAATTGCATCTGAATTTGTAGACATGTCTGTGCTCTTGGAGCTGTGAAGTAATTATCTTTCCTTCATTGTGATCATGTAGTCAGCCAAAAAGTAATGTCTAGTTAGCGAATTTCTATTATCTGTAATATATCTGATCTCAAATGTAATCTGGACGCCTTCATTCATCTTGTTGCCCAAATTCCTACTGTAGCTGCTCCTTGTTGGCCACTCACAGTTTCCTATCCTGTCATTTGGCTAACTCCCTCAAGACTATGTTTTTAATCTGTCTCAGAGCATAGCTTGCACTTGTCTTTGGTGTTAATGTTTGCCCTACACCCTCTACCCGCTGCTCTGCTCTGAATGGGCAATTTACCCAAGTACACCACACACAAATGACTGTGTAAGGTGTACTTGGGTAAATTGCCCATTCAGACATAATATTTATGTTGTGCATTTTGTGTCCTTCAGCTTTGTTCCATAGTTTTGCTCACTCATATTGTCTCAGTTCACTCCCTTGTCTTTTCTCTGTTCCTTTTTGGTTTTCACCAAGAAGTAAAAAAAAAAAAAACCCAAACAAACACCAGGCAACACCAAAACACTGATCCCTGCAAACTTACACAGACTCCTATTTTGACTGTGTGTTAATAGGGTTAGGCATTAGCAGTATGGCTTTACAAACAAGGATAAACTTGATCTTTATGGAAATTTGGAAATATGGAAAGGAGTAGCCTTTCTCTTTCTCTCCCTGCCAGACTCTGAGAGCATTTATGCGTGGTTACATGGGTGCATGTAATGGATCAGGTAATTTGGTAGTAGAGAACCTTTACTTGCTCCCTTAAAAAAAACAAACAAAAACCTCAAACCAAAACAAAACAAAAAAATCCAAACGTTTTTCATCAAACAAGCAACCCAATTTATGTTGCTATGAACCCGCTCATGGAGTTGGTAGATCTGGGTCAAGAAAGAAACTGTGAATATGTAGCTGATACTAGGAGAAGGAGGAACTATGTCATTTGGCATCAGCTGGTGGTTAGGTTGGATGAGGCATTTTACAAGGTTACTGTTTTAACAGGGGCTTTGGGGACTTTTTTTCCCACAACTTCTCAAAGAGAGAAGAGTGAAGCTGTTTATAACCTACCATTTCATTAATTTAGCATTCATAGTTAAGGAGAATGAAAAGGAGATTCCTATCTGGACTTCCTTAAATATTTCTGTAACAATTAAATTTAACACATGTATTTGAAGAGCTTTTGACTGTGCTTTGAAGACCATAAAACATTTATAGTATAGATTAAGATAAAATGTCTTATTACACTTGTAAGCTTTTAAGTTAGATTATTTTTTTACTACTTCATCCTCTCAAGTCACTACTATCACAAAATGAAAAACAAATGGAAGTAAAACCAACTGGAAAAAAAAATTATCAAAAGACTAAAAAATATAAGCATTAATTCTTTCTGTATTTTGAGAAGTGTATTATCTTATATATCAGTATTCTGTGGGAAAGGAACAGTAACATTGATGCTTAACATGTAATTTTTGTCCCACATATCTCAAAAAGGAAGTTATTTTAAACATAGTCATACTGCAGTTCTGTGAACTGTTCTTCAGATCTTGTTTGTGAGACAAGTAGAAGAAGGAAATACATTTAAAAAGAGTCTTCATGTACTTTGTTTGTTTCTTCATGTGCTTTTTTTTGCTGTCTGTCCAGCCTTAGGATTTATATCACAGTGTCATAAATCTCTGTCTGCACTGTATAAGTGAAAAGTTAGAGTGCTAAGCAGTATTAGATGTGCTTTCTGCTCTCCCATAAGCACCATCAGTTTTTCTTTGCAGCTAGTTCCATTGTAATCAATTAACATGTTTGCATGAGAGTGTGTGTGTCCTTACATAGAAATCTACACATGTGATGGTTTGGGCTCTCACCCGCCCCCCCACACTTTGTATTTGCCCCAGCTAACTCAGACGGACCCTGGGAATATAGATGAAGCAATTTATTTACAGCTAGCAGAATTTACAAGCAGCTATTTACAATATATACAGTTATGTACAATTATATACAGAAATATACAAAGGATAAACAATATAAAAGCACAACTCCTCTCCCAGAAACCTGAGTCCCCAGGAGGGGCTCTCAAACCACCCCAACACCTCCCCCCGGCCCTCTCAACCTTACCCCAGTTCTCAGGAAGAAGAGAGGTGCAGCCAAGAGGTTAGGGAGCAGGGTTAGAAAGCAGTGATGTTAGAAAGATGTGTCTCGGTCTAAGGCAAAAGCAAGAGAAGAGACAAAATGGAGAAAGTTTACTTCTTCTTCCCAGAGCTCTCAGTGAGACTATGAGAGAAGTTGACATCAATTGTTTTCATTTCACTGCCCGTTATCTAGTTCTTTTACCAAAACATTCCAGCTTGCTTCAAACTAGCACAACACATTTTACTACTGCCTTATAGGATTTAAGGACTATGGAAAAAAGTTTAGTCTAAAGTGACTGAACAGTTTCCCTTCCAGGTACTGATCTAATCTGGGGATGCTTCAGCATTCCTGGAATATAAGGTAGGTAGAATATCTTTAAGCCAATATTAAACAAATTACTATGTAAAATTACATGAAGTTCAGATACTTTTGGATAGATACTGTAAGTACAATGTAAAATAAAGAGCAATGCTTGACTTGAGAAAACACAGTGTGGTTTTACCTTGCTTTAGAAAGGTCTTTTTCTTTTGTGTGAATTGCATTATTTGTGGGTTTCTAACACATTTTCTAGTGATTTTCAAACCAATGTTCAAGTACAGTTTTAAAACCAAATGTCTGGAATTACTTTCTAATTTTGACAGGTAAATATTGGGAAAATGGATTCTCCAATTGAGAAATGGAATCTAATAATTGGCAATTTGGCCTTAAAACAGGTAAGTATAATGGATTTATTTGATGAACTCTTGTGAGCTAAGTTATTGCAAAAGTCCATCACAAAAGTTGGTAAGTATGGAGACAGACAGTGTTAGTTGGACAGACAGTGTTAACTAGCTCTGCTGGCTCACAGTAAATGTACAAGGATTTTTTTTTAGTAGTGTAGTTCTCTTGATGAACTCCTGTTGATCAGAAGAAAAGGTAAAATATTTTTTGTCACTGTACTGCAGGTATTTATTTTTCAAATTGTTCTGAGAGAGGATTTGAGGACAATTAGAGAAAAAGTTCAGATTTGGCAAAACCTTTTAAATTTGACCACTGAAATGTTTTCAATACTGTATTTGTGTTGGATTAAACCATTAAAGAAAGTATGTGATAGAGCTTTTGGATAATAGTATTTTAAATAGCTGGGTCATCTGAGGAAAGGAATGTTTGCTCTCCAAAGCAACTATTTCTTGAGCTAAAGAACTCTTTCATGTTCATATGTTATAATACAGCATAAAATACATGAAACATTTACACTGTGACTTCACTTTTTGAAATGGCTTAGGAGCCTCTTTTAGGTATTGGCTTCTGGGAAACCTGATGCTCTTTTCACTGATTTTACTTTTGTTATACTTGAGTCTCTGGAATGCTGATGAAGCTTTTTCTACTGGTATAAGATTTTTCCTCTTGATCATGCAAGGTTACCATCCTGGATGGATGAGGATGCTTATTTTACACTTTGCAAATAATGTAGATAGGAAGAAAGAGCAGCAGAAAATGATTCCGTAGTCCTTCTAAGACTATCAGTTATTTTAAGAATTATTTACCTCTTTGTCTTTTTTTTTTTTTTTTTTTTCTTTCCCTGCCTCCAGGTTCAGGCAACAGTAGTTGGTTTTCTGGCAGCAGTGGCTGCTGTAATATTGGGGTGGATTCCGGAGGGCAAATACCGCTTCGATCATTCGGTCCTTCTGTGTTCTAGCAGCGTAGCAACTGCATTCATAGCTTCTCTTTTACAAGGTAAGAGGAGTATGTATATGTTATTTAGCTTCCTGTGGCTGGTGAATGTATATTATGTTGCTATGCCTTGTTGCCATTCCGATGTTGCTATAGCAGTAAGGTAGAGCATAGGTGAAACCCAGCTGAGGATAGGATGCACTTTTGCAGTTTGGATATGGACATGCACATTGCATTCCTCCCATCACACTCTTTGAAAAGATTTGACTTGCATGACCTTCTGAGCATCTCTAAAACAAAAACTATGGGGTTTAGGAGTTACCCAAGAAGATGGAGAACTTTTCTCCTTTGTTTTCTGCACTGATTAATGTACAAAATATTTCCTAATATATATACCTATATATTAAGGGATCTGTTAATTTGGAATTAGACCTGGATGTTAGGTCAGCTGAATCCAATTTTTTTTGTTAATGCTCCTTTTATGTTAGTTTGTGCTCTGCTTTGTAGCTGAGGTGAACAAGTTGGCTTGTTATATGAAGGATTTGGACCAAGGTCAAGTCTCCCTCTACCAACCATGCCAGTGTCTGTTTGGAGCCATATGGCATGACGAATTTCATCTTCTCTTCCCAAAGGTCGAGAAACATTTAACAACAAAAGACAGTAATTAATGGACAAAGGGAGATGGGGAAAGTACCTCCCTCTATTTGTGACATATCCTAGTCAGTGGGTCTTAATAGTAGTAAGTCAATTAAAATGTTTAACTTCTCTCTCTCCCTTTTTTTTTTTTTTTTTGTACTAACTTGATATGCTTTGTTCAGTGGAAATTACAGAATTGTTAAAGTTTTGCATGGAATTGAGAGCACACCTTTTTTATTTTTTAGTGAGTACAAAGCTTTTGAGTTTGATCATATGCAGACTTAATAGCAGAGAGAGGACTGGGGAACATGAGTACGTTTTTTCCTCCTCTCATATGTAATTTGGACATGAAGAGAAATTTTGGTGTTGTCTGGTGATGGGCCAGCACAGGAAATTACTTTTTAAGCTTCATTCTCCTACACATGAATCAGGTGCTTTAGAAATATTGTGATCCTACAGGATAATTTCAGTTCTTTCTTTTGAAAATTTAATGCAATGTTACCCTTTTGGCAGTATCTCTGAAAGTGAACTTCCTAGCATACAATGTGTACTATTATTGGTATAATACATGAAAATTGTTATACTAATTCTTCAAAGATTCTTCAAAATCACACAAAGGATGGCACACACAGCTGAAGCTCTTGTGTGTATTATATCAGAGGAAAGCTACTCAAGTTAGGCCAAAGAAGGATGTCACTAAAAATGTGAATTTATTTTTTAGTAGCTGTTTGCATTGTGCAGAGAACTTCCTCTTTAAAAGCTGGTATTGCTATTTATAGGAAAAAAAAACAAGACAAAACAAAACCAGAAACCAACATCCTCAATTTAAAATGTTTTAAATGTATTGCAAGTAACATTTTTATGTGTTATTTTAGCTTTTAGTTTATCATGTAGCTTCTTGACTTTTGGTGCTAAGTCCATGACTGGAAATCCTGCATGATATCAGGTTTCAAAGTTTTTAATCCTATGTTATTTTCAGCCTAGTGTAATTTAAATTTCAGCCAGCTGAAGTTAGTAGGATGTAGAAAAAATGCACTGCATACATTTTAGCTCAGGAAATGGCAATAATGCTAATTCTAGTCATAAGCAAAGTAGTTCACTGTACCAGTGATGCTTGATTTTGTGTGTGGTTACTGTACTTTTTTAATATATATATTTTTTTTTAATGGCTGAAGTTTTCAAAATGCAGACATCAGTCAGGTGGGATGAAAATCATCCTAGGACACAAACTGTTTGAAACTGCTGTTGTCTTGCAATTTTCTGTGGAGTTGCAACAGTAGATGTGGTTACCATACTGTTGTCTTTGTTGAATCTAGGAATAATAATGGTGGGAGTTATTGTTGGCTCGAAGAAGACTGGTATTAATCCTGACAATGTTGCCACTCCTATAGCAGCAAGTTTTGGAGATCTTATCACTCTTGCTATACTAGCATGGATAAGTCAGGGTCTTTATACTTGCCTTGGTAAGTATGTTTTTAAGTTCTCCTTAGGAACTTATTTTGGGTTGGGAGGTTGGAGAGAATGCAGGCAGGGAGAGGTTTAGAAAACTTTTAGTATGGCTGACTTTTTTCATCAACATTAATACTATTAAATGATAAATCTTAGAACCACAGAATCATTTCAGTTGCAAAAGACCTCCAAGATCATTGAGTTCAACCATTTGCTATCTCTACCAAGTCTTTTACTAAACCATGTCCCATAGCATCACATCTGTGCAAAACCCCTCCAGGAACGGTGGCCAGTGCCAGAACGAGAGGACACAGCCTCAGGCTGCGCCAGGGGAAATTTAGGCTTGAGGTGAGGAGAAAGTTCTTCACTGAGAGAGTCATTGGACACTGGAATGGGCTGCCCGAGGAGGTGGTGGAGTCGCCGTCCCTGGGGCACTTCAAGGCAAGGTTGGACGTGGCACTTGGTGCCATGGTCTAGCCTTGAGCTCTGTGCTAAAGGGTTGGACTTGATGATCTGTGAGGTCTCTTCCAACCCTGATGATACTGTGATACTGTGATACTGTGATTCAAACTTCTCCCTGGGGAGCCTACTCCAGTGTTTGAGAAACTTTTCAGTGAAGAAGTTTCTTTTAATAGCAAACCTAAATCTCCCTTGTACATCTTGAGGCCATTTCCTAGTCTCTGATTTTGGGTAGCAACATTATGCCATGATCTTTTTTAAATTACAGAAATCACTAACCACAATCTTGGCACATCTGCTTACTATCTGAAAGTCTCACAGTGTCACAGTTGATCTACATGTGAATTAGAAACTGTAGGTACTGAATTTACTTTCTTGAGGGGAGGGAGGTTGTCTTCAAGTTTTGTTGAATGCCTAACCCTAGATCAAATATTTGCTTCCCAGAGTCTTTCTGAAGTGTTGTCCCCTTGCAAGCACTAAGGGGAAGGAATTGAGCTGGCAGTCGTGGTCAGCTGCTGGGACTTCTGCTTTGAAAATGTTTCATTGTTAGGGTGCGGTTTTAGACAACATTCACATAATATCTTGAGCTGTAACTATGCCCAGATTAAAAATAACAATGATTGAAGTACTTTTACTAAAAAACAAGTCTCTAACAGGTAGGTATTTCAAGAAGTGAAACCTACGTTTAGATTGGTTTGTGCTTTGTGATTGCTACGACTTTTAAACGACTTGCACAAAAACTGTTGTCAATTTCCTTCTGATTCTAAGTGCTGTCCCTCTGCAATACCTCCTTGCTCCCTCATTTTCCCTTCCAGTACCATTTTCCAGCTTCCAATACCCCTCTGTGGGATAATAATAAAGGAGTTTTGATTCACCTCTGAATTTTGTTCTAAATTGATTATTTTCTTTTAGGATTTATTAACCTAAATATTCAAATCTACTGAAAAAAAAACTATGTTTCTGGCTCCTTTCTGCAGGGTGAACCTTGTTTTCAGATAACAAGTTGGAAGGGGGAAGTTTTTTATATACAGACTTTCTGGTTGCCTGTAATAGAGCTGTAAACTTGTGCTTAACCTTTGGTTTAAGAGGATGCTTGATAATACACACCCAGGAGGCATGGGAAATGACTGTAGAATTCTTACCTCAGCTGGGGCCAAATCAAACATCTTGTTTGGGCATCAACATATATATATATATATATATATAATATTATATATATGTGTGTAATTTAGTTTATCCGACTGCTTTAAAAAAGAATGGCAAAGCTATAAAACGTGTGGGCTTAAATACTAGAAGTGTAAGACATCTTTCTGTCGTTCCCAACTGTCTGAGAGCCCTGCCTGTGAGTCGTTGTTCAGTAGCTGGGGAAAGCACTAGAGGGCTCCCCAGGACCAGCGCTGGGGCCCGCAGAACACGGAGAGTGCTCTGCAACAGGCAGAGCGAATGTAGTAGATGAGGACGGCTGTCATTTGTCAGTAATGATCTGAAGAATTCTTTTAAGCCTTCCTTTTCTTCCCCCCCCACCCCCCCCAACTTAAATATATACATTTATCTCTCGTGGGTCCAGGCTGAGAAGACAAATTTTTTGTGATTCACATTATTATTTTCAGGCCCCTACCAGCTGCTTTGAAGAAGTGTATTTCCAGTTTACCTCTAATTCATACTAGAGTTTGCATCATTTTCAGCAGCACTACGTTGAATTGTATGTCCCTGCACAAGGAGTAAACCACAGAGCATCTCCAAGCTGAAAGATTAACTCATATCACTTTACTAAAGGAATGAAGGGTTACAGTAAATGAAGATCAGTAAGGACTGGCTGACATCCTTACTTCTTCCTTCTTTTCTCCTTCCTTTTTTAATTTAAGGTCACAGAAGTTCAGTGAAAAGTTAAGTGCTTTTAGGAACTGCTCTTCCGCTGTGGAGTGGTACAGATTCTATAGAAGAGCCAAGCTGGATGAGATTCATTTTACCACATAAACTACCTGCTATAAATCTTATCAAAAAGGGAGTGGAACTAGCCCTAAAAAAAGAGTCTTTTGTTCCCTCTTCCCATTCTCCAGCAATTGCAGAACACATTTCTTCTTCTGTGAATTAACTCCGAAGGGACACTGTAGCCAGGTGGGGGTTGGCCTCTTCTCCCAGGCAACCAGCAATAGAACAAGGGGACACAGTCTCAAGTTGTTCTGGGGGAAGTATAGGCTGGATGTTAGGAGGAAGTTCTTCCCAGAGAGAGTGATTGGCTTTGGAATGGGCTGCCCAGAGAGATGGTGGAGGCACCGTCCCTGGAGGTCTTCAAGAAAAGCCTGGATGAGGCACTTAGTGCCATGGTCTAGTTGACTGGATAGGGCTGGGTGATAAGTTGGACTGGATGATCTTGGAGGTCTCTTCCAACCTGGTTGATTCTATGATTCTATGATTCTATCTTAGTGTGTAAAAGAATTCAAACCCAAACAAAACATTGGTTGCATTTTGTTTCATGTCACTGTCTCTTCTTGCACTATGCGCTTGGGGTTTTATAAATCACATATTCATCTTCTTGAAAGTCACCTGAGTTTTGCTTTACTTACTGTAAAAACAGTAGCTTGTGTCATTTTATGGATGTGTATTTCTTTTTTCCCTCTAGCTGCTGTTAACTAGCGTTAAATATGTTGGATTCAGCTAGTCACATTCTTGAAAATCAGCCATGGGTTATCATGTTTCCCAAGATTTGTGCAAGTGCCCTTGGCTCTGGTAACTTGCTGAGTTCTGAAGTGATCCTGTTGCACTACAGATAGAAATTATATTTATTTGGCTTGGGTATTCCTTCTCCCTCCTCTCTCTCTTCTCCCTCTGCTCCCAAGACATTTCTGTGGCAGGATGATCTGTGTATGTATAGTTTATAATTAGCATTTTACATAGTTAAGAATATTTAGAAGTTAGCTACTAAATAATTACTGGTTAGTATTCACTGTTCATTTTCTGGACTGATTTCAGTTTTATCTATATGCACATTTATTAATTTCCTTTTCCAGAAGAAAAGAATCACATGATGTAATTTATTGACTCTTAGAGTTCTTTGCAGTTCTTGGAATAAATTCTTAGACTGTCTTTCCAAGCTTGGAGATTGGTGCAGATAGTGAAAACACTCTTCATAGAATCATAGAATCAACCAGGTTGGAAGAGACCTCCAAGATCATCCAGTCCAACCTAGCACCCAGCCCTGTCCAGTCAACTAGACCATGGCACTAAGTGCTTCATCCAGTCTTTGCTTGAACACCTCCAGGGATGATGACTCCACCACCTCCCTGGGCAGCCCATTCCAATGCCAATCACTCTCTCTGGGAAGAACTTCCTCCTAACATCCATCCTATACTTCCTCCGGCACAACTTGAGACTGTGTCCCCTTGTTCTGTTGCTGGTTGCCTGGGAGAAGAGGCCAACCCCCACCTGGCTACAGCCTCCCTTCAGGTAGTTGTAGACAGCAATGAGGTTACCCCTGAGCCTCCTCTTCTCCAGGCTAAACACCCCCAGCTCCCTCAGCCTCTCCTCATAGGGTTTGTGTTCCAGGTCCCTCACCAGCTTTGTCGCCCTTCTCTGGGCACGTTCCAGCACCTCAACATCTCTCTTGAATTGAGGAGCCCAGAACTGGACACAGTACTCAAGGTGTGGCCTGACCAGTGCTGAGCACAGGGGAAGAATAACCTCCCTCGTCCTGCTGGCCACACTGTTCCTCTTGTATTTTCACACATGCTAAGAAATTCTTTAGTTGTCAGTTGGAGTGAAAAAGATATTATTGTAAAAGGAATTGTTTTTGAACTTTAGTTTCCTTTCCTGTGTTGGAAGAAGTTCTGTAATACAGATTACAGTGGGCTAATTGTAAAAGAATTTAAAAAATGACTGGGTAATTAAGGTAATCCTCACCATTGCTTGTGTATTTTGCTGCTCAGTGTTTGGTTGCAACAGAAGATCTTTGCTGATCAGCAGGATTTGCCTCTTAATTAAATTGGCAGTCTCTCAAAAAATGTGACAAAGTCTTGGAACTTGTTTTGTGCCCTTTTATATTTTACTAAGTACAGTACATTAGTGATAATCTTTCATTCTGACCTTTAAATATGAGGCTATTTGGCACCTGGTACATGCAAATTCATCTCACCTTGGCTTCATGTGAAAGGAACAGAAAGGGGGGAAGAAAGAGTAGCAGGGATACAGTATGATTTATGTTTGGGGGGGAGAGGAAGGAAAAAAAGTGGGGGGAGAAGGAGAGCAGTTTGCAAAATTGAAATGAACAGTGTCTTTCCAGTGTTAGGGCACCCAGGGATCTTTCTTCATTGCAAGTGGAGGGAAGGCTGTGTTTATCTGGGCAATGAGTAGTTCAAGAACTGTGCATCAGTACATTTTTGTTCTATTTGTTTGTTTTTATTTTGATGAAACTCTAATAGTCAAATAAAGAAATGATGTATTGTGATACTTTTTGGAGATAGAGCTCTTTAGTTTAGGCTTCTATATTAGATCACAGAAAGAAGAGAAAGGAGGCAAAAATAAAGAGGCACCACTAAGGAAGAAGACAGAACAGTTAGATAAGGAAGGGGAAAAGTTACTTCTTTTGGGCTTTGTCTCATGCTCATTCTAATGGCTTTCTAACTTCAGCTTATCCAGTGAAAGGTATCTTATTGTCCTTTTTGCTGGCTCTGCTGCAGTCAATGCAGAAGGATAGTAAGTTGTAAAAACTCTACAGCAATTCTTCCAAGACTAATTTTAACTCCACTAAGATAGCATCAAAGTAGTAACTGCTTGGATTTGCAGCCTCTCTAATGAATGAGAACACATTTTTGCATATTAAATAGTCTCCTTTGGTAAAATGTTAGTGTGTTCTATGTCAACTATTTCAACTTATGAATTTAAACTATATTTTGCATCAAGACTTGGTCAGATTCCCCAAGTTTAGATAGAATGTATTTGACATTTAATAGAGGACAGATTTCTTATAGAAGTCAGTATGTGTAAAAGTGGAATGCTTGTATAGTTTATATATATAGAATCATAGAATCAACCAGGTTGGAAGAGACCTCCAAAATCATCCAGTCCAACCTATCACCCAGCCCTGTCCCATCAGCTAGACCATGGCACTAAGTGCCTCGTCCAGGCTTTTCTTGAAGACCTCCAGAGATGGCGACTCCACCACCTCCCTGGGCAGCCCATTCCAAAGCCAATCACTTTCTCTGTGAAGAACTTCTTCCTAATATCCAGCCTAGACCTCCCCTGGCACAACTTGACACTGTGACTCCTTATTCTGTTGCTGGTTGCCTGGGAGAAGAGACCAACCCCCACCTGGCTACAGCCTCCCTTCAGGTAGTTGTAGACAGCAATGAGGTTACCCCTGAGCCTCCTCTTCTCCAGGCTAAACACCCCCAGCTCCCTCAGCCTCTCCTCATAGGGTTTGTGTTCCAGGTCCCTCACCAGCTTTGTCGCCCTTCTCTGGACACGTTCCAGCACCTCAACATCTCTCTTGAATTGAGGAGCCCAGAACTGTACACAGTACTCAAGGTGTGGCCTGACCAGTGCTGAGTACAGGGGCAGAATAACCTCCCTTGTCCTACTGGCCACACTGTTCCTGATGCAGTCCAGGATGCCATTGGCTCTCTTGGCCACCTGGGCACACTGCTGGCTCATCTTCAGTCATCTGTCAGCCAGTACCCCCAGGTCCTTTTTGCTGCTCTCCAGCCACTCTGTCCCCAGCCTGTAGCGCTGCTTGAGGTTGTTGTGGCCAAAGTGCAGAGCCCTGCCCTTGGCCTTGTTAAATCTTGTCCCATTGGCCTCTGCCCACCCATCCAGCCTGTCAGTGTCCCTCTGCAGGGCTCTCCTACCTTCCAACATCTCCACACCTGCTCCTAGTTTGGTGTCATCTGCAAACTTGCTGATGCTGGACTCAATGCACTGGTTCAGATCATCAATAAAGATATTGAACAGGACTGGGGGTGGATGTTCGGAGGAAGTTGTTGACAGAGAGAGTGATTGGCATTGGAATGGGCTGCCCAGGGAGGTGGTGGGGTCTCTGTCCCTGGAGGTGTTCAAAAACCGCCTGACTGAGACATTTAGTGCCATGGTCTTGTTGATTGGATAGGGCTGGGTAATAGGCTGGAGTGGATGATCTTGGAGGTCTCTTCCAATCTGGTTGATTCTATGATTCTGTGCTATGCTATGGATTTGTATAAGCAAAATGCATTTTCAGTATATTCAGCTTCTCTTCTTTTTTTTTTAATAGATATGTTACAATGTAATATTTTATATTCCACATCCTTAGTGCATTTTTTTACATCAAGCACCACACAAAGATCCTCTTCAAAATTCCTTCCCGTATGTCCTTGAGAAGATGAGAGGCAGTGATCACAGATGACAGATGCTAAGCATATTGTTTAGTGCTGTAGTTGAAACTTTAGGTACAGTAGTGGTAAAGACTACAAAAACTCCTCAGTTGCATGCTATAAAACATAATCTATTTTACAGTTCTTAATTAGGAGAAAGCTATAGGAATATCTGAAATTAAAACTGCCTGTTTGTTTTCTATATTATTATTTTAGAGACATATTCCTATGTATCTCCTTTGGTTGGTGCCTTTTTTTTGGCTCTGACTCCGATGGGGATTGTCATAGCTGCCAAACACCCAGCTACCAGAACTGTTCTCCATTCAGGATGGGAGCCTGTTATAACTGCCATGGTTATAAGCAGGTAGGTCTGTTTGTCTTGCTTCATCTTGATAGTCATCCTGTGCCTCTCTGTATGTTATTTAACACCTGATTGTACTTAAAAGAAACATTTAAGCAGTAAACAAAATTTAATCTTTCCAAAAAAAAGGAAATCACAAAGCTAAGTCACAGATGGGAATGAATGAGTGAGCCAGCAGTAGCCTATGGCAGCAACTGAGCAGAAGCATGCCATATCAAAAGAAGGAAATAGTGAGCTGCTGATCTCCTGCATTTTCCAATCAAGATTATCCACTGATCTAGGAGATTATTTAATGCAGGGAAAGTGATGAAGCTTTGTTGTACAAGAAGTAAAAATTAATATTTCAGTAACTATAATGACATTAGTCTGTAGCTGAGAGCGAGGTAATAGGGTGGAGGTAGAAATGAATTGAGAAGAAAATGGTGTCTTGAAGATGTTCTAAGACAGACTGCTAAAAATGCCTTTAACTTAACCTGCTTGCCTTATTGTAAATATTGCACTTTGTTTTTCAGTATTGGTGGCCTTATACTGGACACAACTGTATCTGATCCTAACTTAGTTGGAATTGTTGTTTATACCCCGGTAATTAATGGTAAGGCTCTGATTTGATTATGTGCTACTATGTGTCAATTGCTGAACTTTAGTTTGAGGAGAGTATATTACAGTACATTTCTGTTATGCCAAGTTTTGCTTTAGATGCCAACAGTTACTTTTAACAGGTAAGGAATGCTTTCTGATCTTACTACAACATTTAAAACGTAATAGAGAATGTGAGAAGTAGAAGCTAAAGTATGCATTAAGAAACTGAAAGTGTAAATATTAAGACAGCATATTTGAATATTAAATGGTCCAGTAATATATTGAAACCGTTTTGACTGAGGAAAATGTAGATAAAATGTTACTTTAATGGATTTTCTTATAAATATCTAAGGACAGATTCTTAAAACAGTGTTTTACTCCTTACATGTAATACATATAGGTATAAGAACTAACATAAATGCTGCAGGAATGTAAAGAGACTTCTCAAGTGAAGTCTGGGTTGTTTCCCATGCCTGGTGTGTGCTTCCAGGTGTGTAACAATGTATTTGTGAAAATTTGGACCTTATATTAAGTGCTCTCTCTTCTAATGGTAACAACAGAGTGATTTTTATACAACCAGTTAATATTTGTTGGACTGATGCAGTTTAACAGTGTTATATTTTAAAATACAATATCATAGGCTTGATACACATTGAGTTTGCAGTAATTATAATCACCAGATATATTTCCACTGTGTTGCTTCCTTGCTGATCTTTTCCCCTTTTGTTTTTCTCCCTTTGACTTGAAAGCATCAATAGCAGAAGCTGGTCAAACTGGTGGTGATCTTGCTACCTGCATCCCTCTCCTGGGCTTCAGCAAGAGCAGTGTGGCCAGCAGGGCCTTCAGGAAGACTGCAGAGGGTCTTTTCCTCAGAGTATCTGGAGACAGGACATGTTTGGGTGTGTTTTGGAGGCATGGCAGGGATGAAGGAAGGTTGATCAATAGGAAGGAAAGATTTCCTTTATAACAGGATAAACCTGTGGCTTCTTACCTGAGCTGGATCTGTGGTTTGACAGGGACATGGACAGGATGGAGTGGTGAGCCTAAGCCAACCTCATGGAGTTCAATAAGGCCAAGTGCAAGGTTCTGCACCTGAACTGCAGCAATTCCAAACACAGGTCCAGGCTAGGCAAGTAGTGGCTCCAGAGCAGCTTGGAGGAGCAGGACTTGGGGGTGTCAGTTGGTGACAAACACTCCATAAGCCAGCAATGGTTGCTGGCAGTCCAGAAGGCAGCCATGTGCTGGGCTGCATCCAAGACAGACCAGCAGGGCAGGGAGGGAATTCTGCCCCTCTGCCTTGTTCTGCTGAACCCCCACCTGCAGCACTGCCTCCAGTTCTGGTGCCCCCAGCATAAGAGAGATGTGGAGTTCCTAGAGGAGGGGAGATTTAGATTAGACATTAGGAAAAGACACTGAAACAGGTTGCCCAGGGAGGTGGTGGAAGCCCCATCCCTGGATCATAGAATCATAGAATCAACCAGGTTGGAAGAAACCTCCAAGATCATCCAGTCCAACCTAGCACTCAGCCCTAGCCAGTCAACTTGACCATGGCACTAAGTGCCTTATCCAGTCTTTTCTTCAACATTGCCCGGTGTTCAAGAACACTCCACCACCTCCCTGGGCAGCCCATTCCAATGCCAATCACTCTCTCTGGCAACAACTTCCTCCTAACATCCAGCCTAGACCTCTCCCTGCACAACTTGGGACTGTGTTCCCGTGTTCTGTTGCTGGGTGCCTGGGAGAAGAGACCAACTCCCACCTGGCTACAGCCTCCTTTCATGTAGTCATAGACAGCAATGAGGTCACCCCTGAGCCTCCTCTTCTCCAGGCTAAACACCCCCAGCTCCCTCAGCCTCTCCTCATAGGGTTTGTGTTCCAGGCCCCTCATCAGTGTCATTGCCCTTCTCTGGACACCTTCCAGCACCTCAACATCTCTCTTGAATTGAGGGGCCCAGAACTGGACACAGTACTCAAGGTGTGGCCTGATCAGTGCTGAATACAGGAGAAGAATAACCTCCCTTGTCCTGCTGGCCACACTATTCCTGATCCAGGCCAGGATGCCATTGGCTCTCCTGACACCTGGGCACACTGCTGCCTTATGTTCAGCTACTATCCAACAGTACCCCCAGGTCCCTTTCTTCCTGACTGCTCTCCAGCCACTCTGTCTCCAGTCTGTAGAACTGCTTGGGGTGTTATGGTTCCTCCCTCCAGCCCTTCTTGTAGATGGGCATCACATTCGCCAGCTTCCAGTCTCTGGAGACCTCTCCAGTGAGCCAGGTCTGTTGATAAATGATGGAGAATGGCTTGGCCAGCTCATCTGCCAGCTCTCTCAGCACCCTAGGATGGATCCCATCTGGTCTCATGGACTTGTGAGGATCCAAGTGGCTTAGCAGGTCCCTCCTGGATTACAGGGAGACTATACTGGTCCTTGGCTCCATCTGCCAGTTCAGGATGTTTTAAAGGCCAGCCTGGATGTGGCTCTCAGCAGCCTGTTCTAGTGTAAGGTGTCCCTGCCCATGGCAGGGGGGATTGGAGGTAGATGACCCTTGAGGCACCTTCCAACCCTGGCAATTTGGTGATTTCTTACATTATTTTGCACTTTTCTGTACTGCTGATTTTTTAAACCATTTCTCCAATTACTATGATGAGTCTGAATTCCAATTTCTGGCTTATAAGGTGCTTTAACTTAACTTGGCCTTTGCAAATTCCATATGGGTATGTTCTATTCTGTTAGCTGTTAATTAAATTAGTTATGACCACTTATTTTCCACATTGATAATAATATTTTATTATGGGCACTAAGTTTAAATTTTGAACCACATTGGCCTGATATAATTAATTTTTCAGAGGTTACTGCTGGAAGTGTAGCATGGGTTAGCACCAAAACATTTTGCTAAGTGCCTCTACAGTTGAGAGTCAGTCTTGCTGTTGCTGTGACCATAAGGCAAGCTGTTCAGCAAGAGGAAGAAATCATATTGCTTTGCCAGAAGAATCTTCTTGGCAAATTCATGTTAGTTCCCCTTTTACAGCTTTCATATTTTCTAGATACTCCTTAATTGTATTTTAAAATCATTTCTTCTACTATAAGAATATAAATCCCACTCATATGCAGATTCCTTGCATCATCCTTCATAGCCTTTTCAAAAGGTTTTTCCTATTCCAGCCCTCTGATATTCTCTAACCTCCAAGATAATCAGTTTGCAGAAATAATCACAGATAATTCATGTATTATTCATCCAGCTCTCTTAAGGATGCACTAAATTTAACTCGTCCTCAGGCTTTACATCCCTAACTTTTCTTAACAGTAGTCCTTGGATCTGCTCCTCCCTGGATCTGCTTCCTAAGAGCAGTATTGCTTCTTAGGTAAGCAGGTAAGCTTTCACTTCAGCTTAACACGGGAGACCGAGAAGGGCCAGGGAAGGGCGCAGAGGAGCACAGCTCGGGGGACGTTGCGGGGTCACCGCGGGACTGCTACAAGCGGCAGGCAGCTGCCCGCGGCTGCCGCTCGGGGAGGCAGCGCCGGCAGCTCTGCGGAGCTCTGGCTCCGGTGCGCTTGTTTTGGATCTAATTTTAGGTAAGCTTAAGCTTAAACTTTAGCTGTAGGCGACGCGAGGGACCGAGGAGAGACAGGAAAGGGGCAGAGTCTGCTGCTCTGGTGTGATCCTCACCAGAGTAACACAGCTGAGGAGGGGCTTGCCAGAATCCCGCCGGACTTTGAAAGGCGGCAGGGAGCTGCCCGCGGCTGCCGTCTGAAGAGCCAGCACCGGCAGCCTGCTCTCGGTGCAAAAAGAAGGGACGTGTCTAGCTATAGTGGTCTCCACACGGGAGAAGACCATGCGCCTGATCCCAGCCACAGTGCAGGTGGGGATCCAGACGGAGCCTCCGCAGGCTGAAGCCACCATTCAGGTTCCAGACTGTAGGGACGCAGCTGTCCAGACCACTGACTGCAGGGACTGTGTGAGGTTAGTGGCAGTACCAGAGGGTAGCGCAAAAAACAGCTGCGTGCACTGTGAGCAGGTGAATGACCTGCTCTGTATGCTGGCAGAGCTCAAGGAACAGGTAGACTAAGGAACGTTTGGGAAAGCGAAGGAGAAATAGGTTGGTGGAGTTATACTCTTAAGTCTCTGAGAGTCACTCACCGGGAGTCAGGGGAGCCCGATGCTACCTATCATCAGGCAGATGGAGAAGGAGGTCACTAGGCAGGAGGAAGTAGCCTAAGCAAAGGAGGGGAATGGATACAGGTCCCTGCTCAGGGAGGTAGGCAAACCCTTCCCTGGCTTCCCTCACCTCCCTGGTTACCCCTCCACAACAGATACGAAGCTCTGGAATTTGAGAGGCAGGATCGTGAAGCCACCTGTCAGGTGGAAGACAAAAGCTTGAATGGAGGGGGTAAGAGATGGCTACCTACAATGGATACAGTTCTCATGGCCTTTCTCAAAGCCTAATGCTCCTAGCAGATGTTCTAGTGATGATGAGCAGTTGCAGGCTGCTCTTGTAAGTGGAAGCATGTGTCCTGTTCTTTCACAGCAATTGGTTGTGAAACCTGGTTTGCCTGCATGTTTACATTTTACCTTTGTAGCATTTTTACCTAATGATTTGACTTAAGTAGATAATTGCTAAGAATGGCAGCTTATTATAAACATGCCTCTAGAGAAAAGGGTAAATGTACTGCTTTGGGGTTTGTTTTCTTTCACAATTTTATCAACAGAATTAAAGCAACATGTGTACATTCTCTAGAGAAAAAGAACTATCCAAATCTATCATAGCCCAGGGTGATTAGCTGATAGTCAGGTCAAAAGTTCCTTCAAGAATGTGGTAGGTGGAAGAGAGGGAACAGTGGGGCTATTGAAGCAGGCAGAGAGAGAATGAGTCCTTCAAGAAGGCAGGGATAGCAAGATTCATGTTTGTAGTTGTGGAGTCTCACAGTGATCCTGTGGAGATGATTCTGGTGATGATTGCACTACCTATACATTCAGCCTGTTGCATTTTCATGTGTTTTATATTTCTAGACTGTTCTTAGCCTTTGTCACCTGCTCCTTGCAATAGTGTGTAATCATAGAATCAGCCAGGTTGGAAGAGACTTCCAAGATCATCCAGTCCAACCTAGCACCCAGCCCTAGCCAGTCAACTAGACCATGGTACTAAGTGCCTCATCCAGGCTTTTCTTCAACACCTCCATGGATGGTGACTCCACCACCTCCCTGGGCAGCCCATTCCAATGCATGACAATGTTGTTTTCCAAGCTGCAGCAGCTTCATCTGGGTTCATCTGGGGTTTTAATGCATACCTCCTTGTTATGCATAAAGCAGTCTTTCCACACTTCTCAAAATTTGAACTTCTTCAGTGACTAGTAGTGGCCCATCAGTGAGTTGTTTGTAGTCCTGTGTCTGTATTTTCAGGACCTTAGCTATTATCCCAGACTTAAACTCTACATTATGAGAAGAGAAACCTCCTACCATGCTCCATCTTGGAGTGCTTAACAGGCAAAGACTAGAGTCCTGCCTTGTTAGTATAAGGTAATGGTTAGCCTAAGGGTCATGATCAGTTACTGCTAATAGCCATAATGCGACTGGGCTACAAGAGAAGCAGAGATGTTGAGGTGCTGGAATGTGTCCAGAGAAGGGCAACAAAGCTGGTGAAAGGCCTGGAACACAAACCCTATGAGGAGAGGCTGAGGGAGCTGGGGTTGTTTAGCCTGGAGAAGAGGAGGCTCAAGGGGGACCTCATTGCTGTCTACAACTACCTGAAGGGACATTGTAGCCAGGTGGGGGGTGGCCTCTTCTCCCAGGCAACCAGCAACAGAACAAGGGGACACAGTCTCAAGTTGTGCTGGGGTAGGTGTAGGCTGGATGTTAGGAGGAAGTTCTTCACAGAGAGAGTGATTTCCCATTGGAATGGGCTGCCCAGGGAGGTGATGGAGTCGCCATCCCTGGAGGTGTTCAAGAGGAGACTGGATGAGGCACTTAGTGCCATGGTCTAGTTGACTGGATAGGGCTGAGGGCTAGGTTGGAGTGGATGATCCTGGAGGTCTCTTCCAACCTGGTTGATTCTATGATTCTATGAAGAGTTTTCCAGCATCACTAAGGAATTCTGGTCTTCCCTCATCCACAGAAGAGGGGAGGAGAGTAACGTTTATGTGTTGTATGTGTGTGTGCTAACCTCCTCAAGCTTCAGAACTATAAGGATAAAGGTATTTCTGTTGGAAAATAAGTGAAAACCTATTTTGTGTAGAGGATGCAGGATGGCCCTGGTTTATGGTACACCTCCTGGAAAAGGAAATTGTGGGTACATGATTTTTTTGGTTGCTATTAGATTAGCCTCTCTTGGGTTTCATAATTCTACTGGCACCTTTTGATATTGCTTGTTGGTATAGTTTAGTGGACTGGGGTTTAGGAAATTTTTTGGTTAAGAAAGCACACATCTGTTGACCCTTATTTTCTGACATAAAAGGTGTGCTAGGCCACTTAACAGATGGCTTTTTAAAATATTACTGTTGCAGAAAGCTTCCTCTACCAGTGCTTTCCTGGCTTTGGAATTCTTTTAAGTAGAAGTTGTGAAAGGAGCTGAGGACTTTCCCATCAAAATGCATTTTTACTTGCTCTTAAAGTTTGCTGTTCCTTTGACATAGAGGATCTGAAAGAAACCAGCAAAGCTAGAATGAAATATTAATTTTGTCCAGGATTTTAAGCTTATGGAATTTTTTCAGTGGCAGTTGTCCTATCTTGAAGTCCTGAACAGCATGCACTGCAGAGTTTTTGATTGTTAAGCTTCCTGTGTGTGTCATTAAGTAGCTTTCAGCCTGGTCCTATCTAGATGGTTTACGTGTTCTTAGCTGTGAGACAAGCCACTTTCATTACGTGTATTACAGTGTGGAGCCATAAATCTTTTGGTTTAAGGAATATTAGTCTTGAATTTGAGCAACCTCAAAGGTTCCTACTCCTATTAACAATAGCTGCAAATATTTCCCAAGAATATTAAAATAGTTGTTAAGGAGACAAGCATTTATAGACAGCTTTGCTGCTGGTGGCGAGAAATATTTCACAACCACTTTTCCATTTCCCCCCTGTTAAACATGTTTTTGAAGATGAATAATTACAATTTAACCCAACCAACCATATCATTAAAAGTAACTCTGCTTTAAAAAAAAAAAAAAAAAAGAATTGTGTGGGTTTGGCCATAAAAGACTTGAGATTTAGATGTCTGTGTTTGATGTACTGAAGTTCTGAATAAAAAAGCTAAGCCCAAGTGTGGCTGTGCTTCAGCCTAGATGTTCAAGTTGATCTTTGTGTTTTCTAATAGATGAGATGGTTAAAATTTGCAAATCCTCTTACAACATCACAGTGTGTAGAATTTGGCTCAGGAATGCAATTTGCAAGTAACTGAATTCCTTTTGTGCTGAAAAAAGATAATGCCTGAAACAATTACATGCTTCGGAATATGCAGCAAGAATGAACTAAGGTGCAGTTGCCAGATACAGCCACTTTCCTATTTTCATTGCATACTTGGACAAAACATTGTGAGATACCTTAAGCATTTGCCTTTCAGGAGTTACTGCATAATAACCAACATGTTGGTAGACTTTACCCCATTTTTATGCATCTTGTAGAATGGAGGTTCTGCAAATTAAATCTGAAAACACCTGAAAATCAGAAATGCTTTGCAGGCTTTTTGTAGGAAAAAAAACCCTTGCCATTGCAAATAGTCTGAAGCAATACTCAAAGCTGTTGTAATATCTCTTGTTCTTTGGCTGTACATACTGTAGGAATATTTGATATCTGGAGGGAATAAATGTAGATCAAGGAGTATGAGAAACACATATGAGAAAATTTAACACAAAACTTATTGAATGCTTGTTGTCTGAGATGAAAGTTAAGCTTGTGTAATACCCAAATGATCCTTTTTTTGTCTGTTAGTAGGATGAATTGAATGACAGGCTTTCAGATTTTCCAGATAGCTTTTGCTGCAAATTGTTTTGGAGAATATGCAAAGAAAATATCCAGAAACTACTTCTCCTAAAAAAAAACCCCACCACAAAAAAAAACCAACAAAAAATAACCCAAGCCAAACAGAACCCCAAAACAAAGACGTTTTAAAACTCATTATTTATGTTCATCTCTTATACATAGTTTTGACGTCAGCTTTCGTGCAACAGGGCAGTGCTTTGGTTACCCATTGTCTCAGAGAGAAAACAGCTGAAATGTGTAAATTGCAAGGGAAAACGTTAGGGTACCTGTGTAGTAATAAAGCTCAATAGGCATGGGACAGGTCCCAACACACTGCAATAATTTCTGTCTCTTGGGAGCTTCTGGACTGGCACCAGACCTTTCCAAACATGCCACCAGCTTGTCAGGGTTTTGCACATGTTAGGGGGTGAAATTCCAAACCACTGGAGCTGACCACCAGCCGAGGCACTTGTCTGTACTCTGCCACACACCTTGCTGCTCATAATTATGCAGCCTTGAGGCAGATCTGATTATTCAACCTAGGGGCAGATACAGGACTCTGGCACATTGATCCTAGCCACTCCCTGAAGGTAAATGTACCAACATAATGAATGTACCACAGGAAAAAAAACTCATATAAAACTTTCTTACAAGCTTCAATCCTTACCTGAATCCTCATGTAATCTCACTTCTTGCTATCTCAGCCCTTTTGTCTTCTGCCAAAATCAACTGTCTTTAAGACAGCTCTGCTTTTTGAGACATGTGCTTGGATGACTTGGGTTAGCACAGCCTGCTCTTGCAAGCCCCTCTTTCTCCTCTCACAGATGGGAGGGAAAGTAACAGCAAAAACACCCTCTAGGTTGAGATAAAGAGTTTTATGATATACTACACAATTACTTTAGCCTGTTTGCAGAAAATGAGCTGCAAAATGCAGAAGCAGCAGCAGCAGAAGCCAGCAATTAAATGATTCCCCTCAACTCAAGCATGCAGCAGCCAACCTAGCAGAAAAGACCAGCATCTCAAAACAGGACCAGGCAACCTGCACAGGGAGCCTCTCCTGTTGCAGTCTGTACTTCAAGCATCATGATGAAAGTGCTCCAGCCAGCACTTTCATGTTGAAGCTGACATGGCAGCAGCATGGTAGTGAATATCAATGGCAGATTCAACTCAACTCTTGATGAACTCCCAGCCTGTACGGGGTCATAGGATTATGTCTATCCAGATGCAAGACTTTGCATTTCCTTTTGTTAAACTTCATGAGATTCCTCTTAACTCAGTTCTCTGGCCTGTCCAGTTCCCTCTGAATGGCAGGACATCCCTCTGGTTTATCAGCCACTCCCATTTTTCCCTGGAGGATGTTTCCCTGTTTATCAAAACATGTAGTGTGAGATCCGAGGTAAAAAAGAGCCTGGAACGTCACCCAGTACAGTGGATGATTTCAGACCTATGCAGCTTCCCATAACTTCTGGGTTTTTTAACCTGTAATGGGGGCTACGAGACAGAGACTTACTTCAAAATATTCCCTAAGATGCACTGAGGTAAAGTACTTTTAACATGGTGTTCTAAATAACATAGTTGCTTCTATTATTAGAAAAAAAGAACCATTATCCAGATAATGATTAATAGACTCATGCCCATAGGCTATTCACAAATGCATGATGTGGTTTTGGCTCTGCTTTGAATATGGTTTTCTGTGCTCATTAGACAAAAAAGAACTGTGATAACAATTTTCAGAAGAACTGTTCTTGCTTAGTTAGCCTTTAACTGGCTTAATAAAATGATGAGGTTTTAAATTTGCTTCTAATGCTGGAAGTCAGTGTGGCATCCTTCACGCTTGAGCACTGTCTCAGCTGCTTCTTGACAAAACAGCACTCTCATCATTCAACACATTTGCTGTTCTGAGAGGAATGCAGTTGCAGGATTTTACTTCTGAGAAGAAAAGTTGTATTCCTCTGTGGTATTGTTCTCATGAGATTGAGAAGCAGCTAACAAAACTCGTCTTTATGATAAAATATTTGCTAGGATGGCTGCAATGCTGTTCTCCAGGGAAAAAAAATCGACTTAATTTTAGTTCATGGAAGCAGTCTTCATATAAGTCTACAGAGATTTTCATAGTATGAGCAGCTACTGAGCACACAACCATTTTAAGCATTCAGAAGATGCTGAGAGCTATCAGTTTTGTGTAGTGACATTTTGTCTACCTACGCAGTTTTCTGTTTTCTGCTTCTTACAGGAATCTGATTAATCTGATGCTGCCAAGATAGCTTCTCATGCACAGTAACTGCTGTTACAAAACAAACTCAGTACCTCTGTGCACACTGAAGTGATTCATTCAATGCAAGCACAGCTTTATGAAAATCATCCTATGACCAACAAAATAATGAAGCTTGATTCTGTGCTGATTTGCACCTTGAATTTTTAAAGCACCAGATAGCCCTTTTGATCCCCAGTGTTTCCTGTGGCCTCATGCCCCAGCAGTACTTGCTGCTCACAACATTATCTCCATTCTCACTCTGCTTTCCATAACATCATTGTTCCTCTTCTGTGTTGCTGAGATACTGGCTGAGCAAGAGGCATCATGCCTAGCTTCAAGCTAGATGCTGACTGGCCAGCCAGCAACATACATTATTAACTACACAGCTCATATACTGCTTTTGTCTTAATGATGGCATGTGTTTGAATCTCTCTATTTACCTAGATAACCACTATTTCCTTCTTCTTAGCTTGTTTAACCATAGTTAGGACTGGTTAGTATCTCTGTCTTTGTGTCAGAGGTGGTTGAAATTGGGCCAAAGGATCAGAAATAATTAGAAGGAGGAATTGGTAGGTGAATTGACAGAATAAAAAGACACTGTCACTGTCACAGTCTCAAGCTGTGCAGGGGGAGGTATAGGCTGGATATTAGTAGGAAGTTCTTCACAGAGAGAGTGATTGGCATTGGAATGGGCTGCCCAGGGAGGTGGTGGAGTTGCCATCCCTGGAGGTGTTCAAGCAAAGACTGGATGAGGCACTTAGTGCCACGGTCTAGTTGATTGGATAGGACTAGACTGGTTGATCTTGGCTGGATAGGTTGGACTGGATGGATAGGTTGGACTGGATGATCTTGGAGGTCTCTTCGAACCTAGTTGATTCTGCGATTCACTGTACATTGGCATGTGGTGGAGGCTGTGCAGGATTCTAGGAGGTTTTTTACACTGTCAGTACTTTTCAGGGTTTTTTTTGTTATCTACCTGCACATGAGAGTTTGGAGAAGACTTTCTCTAAACCATATTTATACCAAAAAAAAATTTTTATGTTCAATAGCTATCCCTCAAAAGGCTGACAACCATTCTCACACATTCTTTCATGTCTGTGTTGTCCACACAATTGTTTTTAATTGCTATTTCAAATGGGCAAATTTCCATTTCCCTTCATTCTTTTCTTTCACTCACTTTCCCTGTTATTAATTAGGGTTCAGATAATCACTCACATTTTGATTCCCTGAGTTTGTTGAAGCAGGTAATTATCAGTCACAATAGGAAATACTTGAAATGTAAGGGGGTTGTACCAGTGTGGCTTATGGTTGCATTGCTACAAACCTCAAAAACATGCCTTGAAAAACAGCCCTGCTTACATCCATCTTTTATTTCTTCTTACAGTGCTGTCAGGCATACAGATAGTGAGGAGTTTGCAAAGTTTTTTGCTTAATATTGTTTTGAATGTGTCAGTTATTGCAGTTGTTAGCCTGCTTGTAATTACCCAGATTGCTTTTATCTCCTCTTTTTAAGCAGCAACTGTTTCATATTTTCTAGTCATATAGCACCATCCTCAGCTTTGTAGCTCTATTAAGAAACAGTTTTACATAACAGGTTTTTGGTAATTTAGTCACAGAAATTATCTGATCTCCATCCAAATGCAGCACATTGATCTCTAATTTTATTTCTGCCTTCTGCCTCCCTTTCCATACCTTATTCTCATTGTCAGAAATCTCAAACTTACTGTTCTTAGTTTTAAAAAAATGTTTTGGACACAACTTAGATTTGATTTTTTTTTAATGTTTAAGCCTCTTTTGCAGCTTAGATAAACACCTTATCTCACTTCTTCTGAAGTTCATTTGAAAAAAAAAGCCACTCTTGTTTTAATTTTCCTTGCAAATGCTGACTTAGCCTTTTGGTAGTTCATCTTTTGTTTCTGTATCTCATGACTGGCATGCAGGATGCAGGTAGTTATGCTGAAGAGTCCTTTTTGCCAATGCCATTTTTTTTTTCTAATATCTCTCTATTTATATTTTAAGCTTTTTGCTTTAAAGTTCTAGTACCTGATTAGGTTTAGCCTTTAACTGTGTCTTTAAGCATTGGTGAGGTAGGGAATTTTTGAGTTCTCAGTATTAGATCTTTGTCATCCTGATCACTCCATGGTCACCAAAGCAATTTGGTAAATCATGTCTTCTGGTGACTGCTAAGCATCAAATAGTCAAACTACTATTAACAAAGGCATTCACTTCCCAAAGTGGGCACAAGATCTGTGTTACTTGCTCCTAACCATATCTTCTCAGAGCAACCTGTGGCTGTGTAAAGTAGCTGAGGAAGAAAAAAAAATAGTGCCACTGCATTCTGTAATTTAGATAAAACAAGTTGGTTTGGTTGTCTGCTCACTGCAGTGAAAATCCATAGAATGTAGCCTAGCTTGGAAGAAACCTCAAAAGTTCATCCAATATTCTGTGGGAAAGGGAGCCCAGATGAGGTTATCAAGCGTCCTGCCCATTCTTGTCTGTAACAGCCAATGATGCACCAAACTGGAGCCCAGATTTTTCCATGCTTAGTGTTGACCTGCCTTTAACTGATACACATTTGAAGGATATTTCTCTTTTTGACTTTTTTTTTTGTGTAGGAGACTGTGGCAAGCTTAGAGGAAGTTGGTAAACTGAAAATGTACCACTTATTGCCTTTTGTATTTCAGGTATTGGTGGTAATCTAGTAGCTATTCAAGCCAGCAGAATTTCTACCTACCTCCATTTACACAGCATCCCTGGAGAGCTGCCAGAAGAAGCCAAGGGTTGCTATTATCCATGCAGAACCTATTACGGTACAGGTATGTGTTGGTCAGTTAATTGTTGAAACTGCTGTTTCCTGTTTCCTCTTTTTTCACCCTGCAGGCCAGACTGTACCACCAGTGAGAAATGGCAGCAAACAGAACCTGTGTGCAATCCAAAGGCAGCAGAGGAGCAAGAGTTTCCTTTGCCTGCAGCTGTTTGTCTGTGAGAATTACAAGGAGCTCTCTGCAGGTGGCCATGTGTGCAGAGGAAGGAAGAGAAAGGTGTAGCATAGCAGGACACTGATACCCCCTCACAAGGATTTCAGCCCTCATCTCTCCTTGCCTTGTTTACTTGCTTCCTAACCTTAATAATTTAACTTTGGAAATTCAATCCCCATCTAGGACTGAACTTAATGGATAATACTATTACTAAACCATGTCCCTGCTTTCTATTTCCCATTTTTCTTTCTAGGTTCTTGCTTTCAGAATTACTCCTCTGCTGTGTTTGCCCCCTTTCCTAATAATGTAGCAGCTGTAATGAAATGTAATGTGCAATAGGTTGGACTTGATGATCTTGAAGGTCTTTTCCAACCTGATTGCAGGGTCCTGCACTTTGGCCACAACAACCCCAAGCAGTGCTATAGGCTGGGGACTGAGTGGCTGGAGAGCAGTCAGGAGGAAAGGGACCTGGGGGTACTGATAGATAGTAGCTGAAGATGAGCCAGCAGTGTGCCCAGGTGGCCAAGAGAGCCAATGGCATCCTGGCCTGCATCAGGAACAGTGTGGCCAGTAGGACAAGGGAGGTTATTCTTGCCCTGTACTCAGCACTGGTCAGACCACACCTTGAGTCCTGTGTCCAGTTCTGGGCCCCTCAATTCAAGAAGGATGTTGAGGTGCTGGAATGTGTCCAGAGAAGGGCAACAAAGCTGGTGAAGGGCCTGGAGCACAAATCCTATGAGGAGGGGTTGAGGGAGCTGGGGGTGTTTAGCCTGGAGAAGAGGAGGCTCAGGGGTGATCTTATTACTGTCTACAACTACCTGAAAGGGCAGGGGGTTGGCCTCTTCTCCCAGGCAACCAGCAATAGAACAAGGGGACACAGTGTCAAGTTGTGTCAGGGGAGGTATAGGCTGGATGTTAGGAAGAAGTTCTTCACAGAGAGAGTGATTGGCATTGGAATGGGCTGCCCAGGGAGGTGGTGGAGGCACTGTCCCTGGGGGTCTTCAAGAAAAGCCTGGATGAGGCACTTAGTGCCATGGTCTAGTTGATTGGATAGGGCTGAGTGATAGGTTGGACTGGATGATCTTGGAGGTCTCTTCCAACCTGGTTGATTCTATGATTCTATGATACTGATTCTATGATTCTGTGATTCTGTAACAGTATGTATTGCACTTTCATATTTATGAAATTAACTGGAACAAATGAGAAAAATGGTACCTCTGAGGTCAGTTTTTAGAAATATAAGGTACTTTGGAGCATATCTGGAATATGGTGTCCAAAACATTCTCTTTCCTAGGAAGGCTTTAGGACATCACTGCAGCTCCAAAGAAGTAGATTGTATTACATGAGTACGGAATGAGAGGAAATAGTTTGTAGCCTCTTTTGGAAGAGCCCTGCTTAACTTTTCTGTCAGACATTAGAGATAGCTTTTTCCCCTCATGTGAAAATCCTCAAGGAGTCTTCTGGCAGAAAAATGTCAACTGACAATAGTCAATACTGTGGAATTCCAGAATTGCTTTTTATATATAATTTAATAAAAATCTGTTAAAGTAATTGAAGAGCTTAACTAAATGTTGGATTTTTTTTTTTTATTGTAGGTGTAAATAACAAATCAGCCCAAGTTCTGCTTCTTTTGGTGATTCCTGGACACCTGATTTTCTTGTACACTATCCACTTAATGAAAAGCGGCCACACTTCCTTAACTCCCATCTTTATAGCAGTATATTTGTTTGCAGCTCTGCTACAGGTAAGAACAAGTATAACTGGAAAGTGCTTGTATAAAATCAAGTTCTTGAAGGAAAAAATGTTTTATCTACTTCCTGACATCTCATGAGTAGTACAAGAAGGTAAGGGTTATCACAGGCTTTCAGTGGAGTTTGGAAGTCACTGAGGGTATCTCCACATGTATACAGCTCACATAGGTGTGAGTAGTACAAGAAGGTAAGGGTTAACACAGGCTTTCAGTGAAGTTTGGAAGTCACTGGGAGTATCTCCACGTGTATACAGCTCACACAGGTGTGAGTAGTACAAGAAGGTAATGGTTAACACAGGCTTTTCAGCAGAGTTTGGAAGTCACTGGGAGTATCTCCACATGTATACAACTCACATAGGTGCATCTGTATTTTGAGTAGCTTTCAGAAAATGCTGTTTGACTTCCCAGTCATGCATCTTCTTCTTTCTCTTTCCTTTGCTTCTTGGAACCATCACATCTGAAATGCCCATCTCCAGAGGGCAGATGAAGAGAAGGAAATGTAGCATTTATGAATGGTGAATACATCATGGAAAGCTCTCAAAGAAATCTAAAATGATTCACATTACTGTTTTTTAAGCAATAGACAAGAATGTTGTGGCTTGCTTGGTGAATTCTTAGTTCTTAATCTATATTAAAGTTGCAATTAGTATGAGAGGCATCACTGTACAAGAAACTGTAATTACATTAATTGTCAAATGTTGTTACATTATTTTGGCTGGTCTTACTTAGGAGCCTGATCACACCCAGGAAGGGCAGTTCTTGAAAGGCTCCTTATGAAATAACAATGTCTTAAGTTGAAATAATTTCAGTTAGAGAAATCAATAATGCAAAATGAAATGTTTGTAGTAAATTCACAGCCAGTTTTTAGCTAAAACCTGCCTGAATTAACTATGTGACCAATTTAGTTTTAAAATGGAAATGACAGTACCATCAGTCACTGTCCCACATGACATCCTTGTTTCTAAGATGGAGAGACATGGGCTTGATGGATGAGTGACTTGGCGGATAAGGAACTGGCTATACAGTTGCACTCAATGAGTTGTGATCAGTAACTTGATGTCCAGGTGGAGACCAGTAAGTGAAGTTCTTCAAGGGTCTGTTCTGGGTCCAGACCTCTTTTGTCAGCAACATGAACAGCAGCATTGAGTGCACCCTCAGCAAGTTTTCAGTTGACACCAAGCTGTGTGGTGCAGTGGACTCATGAGGGAAGGGATGCCATCCAGAAGAATCTTGACAGGCTTGAAAAGTGGACTGGTGCAAACTGTACAAGGTTCAACAAGTCAAGGTTCAATGAGTGTTGATTGATGAGAATCATAGAATCAACCAGGTTGGAAGAGACCTCCAAGATCATCCAGTCCAACCTAGCACCCAGACCTATCCAATCAACTAGACCATGGCACTAAGTGCCTCATCCAGTCTTTTCTTGAAGACCCCCAGGGACAGTGCCTCCACCACCTCCCTGGGCAGCCCATTCCAATGCCAATCACTCTCTCTGTGAAGAACTTCTTCCTAATATCCAGCCTATACCTACCCTGGCACAATTTGAGACTGTATCCCCTTGTTCTATTGCTGGTTGCCTGGGAGAAGAGGCCACCCCCCCACCTGGCTACAATGCCCCTTCAGGTAGTTGTAGACAGTAACAAGATCACCCCTAAGCCTCCTCTTCTCCAGGCTAAGAGTAAGGAGTGCACTCATGCGGCCCAGAAGGCAGATTGTAACCTGTTCTGCATCAAGTGGAGAGTGGCCAGCAGGTGATTTTTCCCCTTTAATCTCCACTTGTGAGACCCCATCTCAAATACTGCGTCCCTGCATAAGGACACAGAACTGTTTGAGTGAGTCCAGAGGAAGGCCACAAGGATGACCAAAGGGCTAGAGCACCTGTGCTATGAGGATAGGCTGAAGAAGGTAGGGTTATTCAGCCCAGAGAAGAAAAGACTCCAGGGAAATCTTAGAGCTGTCTCCCAATACCTGAGGGGATCCTACAGGAAAACTGGAGAGGGACTTTTCATAAAGAGGGTGTCTAGTTACAGGACTAAGGGGGATGGTTTTAAGCTGAGGGAGAGTAGGTTTAGTCTATAATTTAGGAAGGAGTTCTTCAGTATAAGGGTGGTGAGAGTCTGAAATAGTTTGCCCAGAATGGCTGTGGATGCTCCCTCCCTGAAGGTGTTTAAGGCTATATTGGATGAGGGCTTGGACAACCTAGTGTAGTTGAGAGGCATCCCTGCTCATGGCAGGTGGGTTGGAGTAGATGGTCTCTAACTGTTCTGAATTGCTTTTCTATGTTTCTCACACTACTATTCCGATACAGAGAGGTTTTGAAAGCTATTACTATTTTCATCTCATAGGAGACTTCTATACCTGGTAACTGGTAATCTTCCAACCTTTGCAAGTGAGAATGTGATACTAGAAATACCAAATTGCTTTTCATTTTTCTCTTGCAGAACAGTCCTACTTTCTAGTCCTACCACTTGCTTTGTTATGTTATACCTTAACTCTCTTCCATCTGTCCTTTCTAACAGCTTCAATCCTTTGGCCCATTTTGGTAGAGCTTTTCTAAGTCTTGCTCTCTCAGTGATACTAAATTCCCATAAGCTTAACATAAACAGAGTGGGGCAAGAGTCCCTGTTAATGCTTCTGCTGAAGGTAAGACTGCAGTGTGATTTCAGCCATTATTAGACTTCAGAGATTTCACATGGGAATCAGCTGGAATTTGTAAATGGATCTGAAATTCATGCAGTCTACCTTCTCCACTGCAATCATAGTGGATTTAAGGATACAAACCCTTTCTTTTAGTTTTCCCACCTTTAATAGTACAGTTGTTTCTGTTCTTTAAATAAGTGCATATTCTAAAAGGATTGTTCAATTAAATGTATAAATTATTCCTATTGAAATCCAAGGCTATATTTCCTTTAACTTTAGTGGAGCAAGGATTTCACAAGTATATTTTCATAATGGTGGGGAAAACTGCACAAATATTTATATTAATCTGCATCCAACTAGAACTTCTAGGCTTGAGTTCAAGAGGTCTGAGTTAGCTCTGTAGTGAACAGTCTGTTATGTGTTTATGAATGGCAGAACCAGAAGAAAATGAAATGTAAAAAAAGCTATGCTGAGGAAGGTATACCCTGTGAATGTGTAGGGTAGTTCACATAATGCAGCATGCAGTATCTGGGCGAGCCAGTGTGCACTAATGAGAACCAGCAAATTGGTTTTCAATGTGTTTTGGATTTGATGAGTGGCCTCTGTTCAAAAGGAACCCTCTTTTCTTGCAAATGTTACAAAATCAGGTTCCACACAAGCACATACCAGTATGCTGCCACATGCAGGTGCAATTTGGTGTTTGATCAACAAAGAATACATTAACTGAAAGCCAGACCTCCACCTTTGCCTCAAAAAGGCTCAAGTATTTTGTAACTTTATGAGGCTATGCACTGTGCAAGGTTTCATCCTCTGTCTTGTCAACCTCCAGCAGAATGAGAGCAGTGCTGGAACTGCCAAACCATCAGACCTGGCACAGGGCTTTGAGCATTCAAAGGCAGCCTCTGTTCTGCATGTTCTCACTGAGCCAGTAAAGTGCCCTCTAAGGAATTTTCACACCTCCTAACCAAATCTGAGCACACAGTTATGTTACAGAGTCGAGGAATAAACAAACAATAGGAGATTCCTAGAGCTATTACCAAGCAAAGAAGTAATTCCAAAATGCAGTCCTTATCCAATGAAGGACAGATATCTAAGGCAGTGAAGTGACTTCTGCAGTGCTTCAGGGCAGTTTGCACCAAAAGACAACTGGGAATTCAGCAGTGCTTGTAAGAGCTTTCAGCTCACATCAGAAACATGTTGGATTTCTCAGTAGTGTGAGGATTTCAGTGATGGTGTGGGCCTCACTGATGTGGAAAAGTAACTCCTGGGGTATACTGTACATTAGAGAGAAATAAGGAAGGTTATGTTTATGGAGAAAATATTGATGCATTTTAACTACTGCTTATTTTAAATAGGAAAGTTACTTGTGAAATGTAGAACATGTAACTGTTAAGGAGACTTGCACGATTGAAGGAAATAGGAAAACTAAGGTCCAAACCTGGGCAGTTCTGCATTGTCAAGGTTTTCTCAATGCAGCACAAGAAGGAGGCTTGCCTGATTCACTGGGATCTGAATGGGGAGTATCACCTGCTCTTTCACTTCCAGGCATGCTGCTGTTTGTGGCAGAAGTCTGGCTCCTACCAGGTCCTTAGCAAGGGTACATCTTTTTTTGCCTCCAGTAGGCTGAGCTCAAAGTTCTTCTGTATGTAGCAAGACACACTGAGCTGTGCTACAACTAGTGCAGACTGAGCATGTGATGGTCTCATTCTGCTAGCTATAAAGAGGAAATATCAAGGATTGTCAAGATACTTATTTAATATTTTGTTAGTCTAAAAGTGATGCTGCCTTTAGTTTCATTTTCCTCAAAGTTGACTGTATTTTTTCAGAAGAGTAATAACTTCGTATATCTTCCTTTATCAAAAACCTGGCAGGTTGCCTGTATTTTTGCAGTCTTTGCTCTCACCTTTATTTTCTTGCCCAGTGGCTATAGAATGTCTCCCTTTGCTTACATAGGTCTTTTTATGTAAATAGATGTTTAGGTATTTTTAACCTTTTTTTTAAACCTAAAGATTATTTAATACTTCAGTCTGAAAGAATTCCAAAGGCTCTATTTCATAATTCTACCACTATTAATCTACTTTTATTTCCCCAAAAAACCCACTTCATTGTTCTCTTCCTCAGTATATGAAGCAATTAAAAATTACTAGCTCACATCTCAAACAGTTCTGCAACAATTTTCAGGTTCTTATCACTTTCCTGCAGCGCTTTATGTTAAACAGATGATGTCTGTACTATCTTTCTAGGCTTTTCTGTAATGTGGATCCCTCAAAATCAGCTGGTTTTCAGTTTGAAGTATGAAGGCTTTCTTCTTCATAGCATGAGCACAGGCTAGAAGTACACAGTACTTGCACTGCTGTGCCACTTGTGTCATTGTGCTGAAATGAGAGTAGGTCAGTGATAAATCCCAGAGAATGTGAAGTGTGGTGTCACTTAAAGTCACAAGTGTCATATAGTGTCTTTTGTATGATTTTGTGTTGCCTTTTTACCTCTGGCAGATCTTTCCAAGTGACTGTTACCACTTGAAATTCATGCACTTCTTCACAGAGAGTGTGATTTGCTGTTGGAATGGGCTGCCCAGGGAGGTGGTGGAGTCACATCCCTGGGGGTGTTGAAGAAAAGAGTGCATAAGGCACTTAGTGCCATGGTCTAGTTGACTGGATAGGGCTGGGTGCTAGGTTGGAGTGGATGATCTTGGAGGTCTCTTCCAACCTGGTTGATTCTATGATTCTATTCTATGACTTTCTTAGTTTCAAAATTCATCAAACTCATAGTAGGGCTTTCTCCTCCCCCTCCCCTCTCCCACCCCCCAAATGACAGTCAATTAATAACTTTAATCACTGTCTTTTCCCATTACTTAGAAGTGAAATACCATTAAAGGTTTCAGTCACTTTGATATTGCAACACCAACTGTAGCCAAACAAGCAACCCTTTCCAAAGCCTGGTCTGTATAATTCTTAAATCTGTTTCTAGCCATGCAAATGCATGACAATGCCGTTATTCCTTCACCAAAATACAGGCTGGTGAGGTGCAGACTCATTCTACAAGCAGAATGTCCCAACTGCCTTCATAGACTTTCATAAGCATCAGTTAATCTATTATGTTACAACTTTTCTTCCTATTCCTTGGCCAGGCTTGGGATAGTTTGTGTTAGGTGTTATGCACCTGTAAGTTGATATGAGAAGGTTTCCAAAACTCCATTTCCAGACTACCCATTTCTCCTAATAGTCCAAGTCATTTATTTTAGGGTGAAAAATATATAGACAAATTACAGGTTTTCATGTCACAGTTTTTAAAAGCCAAAAGTGCATTTAAAACTTAAACTGCCATTTCAATTGAGCCATGTCTGCTGTGTCTGATTGGTTGTATCATATAAATGCATTGTAAGTGATTCTTGGAAGGAAGGCTTTCATCTTCTAATAGAACCATTGTTGATGTGGGGCGCTAGAGTCTTCTGTGCACATCCTGCAAGGGATGTTAATGTGCAGTATCTTCTATAAACAGGCTTCTTTTTGTCTCTGTTAGAAGAAGGAGCTGACTCAAAGAATCTGATAGTTTTCCAAAGAAAACATCTGGTTTAAATATATTTGTTTGGATTCCAGTCAGCGTACCTAGGACTTGCATAATTAGCTTAGACTACAGAGTTCCCTTTTCAGAAGATCTGTTTGTATAAATAAACCATGCATTTTTCATTAAGCAAATACTCTTTTTTTTTTTTTAATTAGAAATTCAAGCTTGTATTTTAACATGCACTCTTGCAAAGCAAAGATGAACTGAGAAACTTTTCCATTGCTTTTTTTGACAATTTTTTATCTGATGTTCGTTTTACTGTGTTTCATATTGTGGGAAAGTGTCTTGCAACTCTTTGTTGTCAGTATTTCAGTATGCTTTTGATGCCAGTTATTTATTATTTGCTAAAGAAAATATTAATTTTGTGCTATTACTACTTTTGATACTATTAATGTATGCAGTAGGCTTTAGAAAAATGGATTATGACAGTAACCATCTTTTATTTACCCTTCCTAAAGATCTGATGAACAGATGTGTTTATTTCAGGCTAAGCAGCTCCTTAGAAGAGACAAGAAGAAATGGATGCTCAGTTAGTGGTCCTTTTTCCATTCACCTCATGTCATGCCACACCACACCTAGAATCATAGAATTAACCAGGTTGGAAGAGACCTCCAAGATCATCCAGTCCAACCTATCACCTAGCCCTAGCCAGTCAACTAGACCATGGCACTAAGTGCCTCATCCAGGCTTTTCTTGAACACCTCCAGGGATTATGACTCCACCACCTCCCTGGGCAGCCCATTCCAATGCCAATCACTCTCTCTGGGAAGAACTTCCTCCTAACATCCAGCCTATACCTCCTCCAGCACAACTTGAGACTGTGTCCTCTTGTTCTGTTGCTGGTTGCCTGGGAGAAGAGACCAACCCCCACCTGGCTACAACCTCCCTTCAGGTAGTTGTAGAACATAATGAGGTCAGCTCTGAGCCTCCTCTTCTCCAGGCTAAAGAACCCCAGCTCCCTCAGCCTCTCCTCACAGGGTTTGTGTCCCAGGCCTTTCACCTGCCATGATTGCTCTGAACCAGTCTCTTATCAGACAGCTGTGCAGCATTAAAAGAATACTTCTCTAAAGATGGATTAATGGTTATGCATACCTTTGATACTAAGATCAAACCTCTTCAATGTTCAGATGCTCAGCTGGGAATGAAATCTTTTACTCTGAGGCAAACTCAGCCTGGAGTGGCAATTTCATAATATGTGTTGCAGGTGTTCTTTACTGAGGGCTGAAGCTGGTGTTCCAGGCATGAAAGTAGCTTCTAGGGCATTTTTTCCCCCAGTTTGTACAGATGAAGCTATTCTTTATATCTCATTGGATTTCAGCTCTGATCTAGACCTGTGGATAGAAGAGTTGCACGTGTGTTGAGCATTTTCTTCTGGGGCAGCATTGGTTGCTTCTGAATGTCCTCAAAGCCCTCCTGATGCTCTTGCTGTACGGAATGACATCTTGAGTGAGAAGTGCAGTTGTGTGCTTCATTGGAATTTTTGCTTTTTCTTGCCATCTTCAGAAGTCCTCAAGCACACAATGGGTGAAGAATGCTATAAATTATGCAGTGCTTTTTCTACCTGTGCATGTGATTGACTGAAAGAAGTTGGCTGAGTGTCCGTGTCTGTAGCTGTGTGGAGTGTTTCAGAAAGCTATTTTTGGAGACTAGAATGATTTTTCAGAAGCTGTTCTATATAATAGTGCTGTGTACTAAAGAGACAGTAATGTTGGCTGTTGGCTTGCTTTAGATGCAATTTCTGTGATAATAATCCAGACTTTGTTTGATGTTCCCTAGGTGTTTACTCTGTTATGGATTGCTGACTGGATGGTGCACCACTTCTGGAAAAAAGGAAAAGATCCTGACAGTTTTTCTATTCCTTATCTGACTGCACTGGGAGATCTGCTTGGAACTGCCTTATTAGCTATAGGTTTTCACTTTCTGTGGCTCATAGGTGACAGAGATGGTGATGTCGGAGACTAGCTGCTCCAATGGATGCAGTGACCTTTCCTGGAATATTGTCAAGGCCACTTGGATGTCCTCAAAGTGATTGTTCCATCTGGTATAAGTAAATTGAGATGACACAGATAAAAACCAGCCTTAATGATTTTAATGTGGTTTGTTTCTTAAAAAATAGGATGGAACTAGGAGGATACTTGAGACTTTGAAGCCAAAGTGGATTGCTGCTAATCAAAACCATCTGAGTAGACAGAGTGAAGGGCAGATCAATCCTTTATCAAGTTTTAATTTTTTAAAAGATCTGTTGTTTTAAAAGAACAGTTCCTTACCTGTATGGCAAACCAGAACAATCTCTAATTGCTCATTCACTGGTGATGGAGAAGAGGGTAAGACCCAACCAGTGGCTTACCTTGTCTTTCCCTCCTGGGAACAAAGTGGGTATGGATTTTCATCTTACCACAGAAGTGGTTAGTGGACCTCAGATGAATACAGTTTCATAGACATTACTTAATTAGCTGATGATATGTTCTTATCTTGCAGTTTCAGGGCTGTAGCTCTCTGACCGTTGCAGACTTGATATCAATAGTAACTGTTATGGTGAGTTGAACCCTGACAGTCTAAACACTTTGTGGCTTTATTTCATGTATATTAATGTGACCATCAACATTTTTGGAATTAGACACTTGAAAAGCACTTTGTGCTGAAAAAAAGCAACCTACTTATTTTTCTGTTGTGACTTATTAGAAAAAGACCATAGTAAAGACAAATAAAGTGACCCTGACCTGATCAATAATAATGAATTAACTCCTTGCATTGGAAAGTGTATTTTCATTTAGCAACTGAAAGGATGTTTCCCTAACTGATATTAATGGTGGTGTGATGGCCAGTGTCCTGATTTTAATGACATGTTTAGAGGTGTTGATTCAAATGTAAATACCGATGATCCCTGATGAAAATTTGGGGGATAAAAGATCATGTTTCCTTTTTTAGACATTTATGTGAACTTCTAAAATTGCAGAGCTATCTACATGATCCATTTCTAAGCAATAGTCTCTGCTAACAGGCTTGCTGCTTTCAAACATGGCAGTAATGTAGTCGATACAGGATATGTCTGTTTCTGAACGATCTCTCTTACTTGTATACCTCAGTGTTTCAAAGAAGACATTGATCACGAGGACTCTGGCTGCCACTTTGAAAAGATGTACTAATTGCTCTGTGTTAAGATCTAGTGAGAGCTCCTCACAGCATATGCTTTCAAAGGCTGCAGCAGAACAAAATGAACAACCCGTGCTTGAAATGTGATTTATCGGTTTAAAATTTGAGACTTAAGTTAGACAACTAAGTCTGTATATCAGCCTATGTTGTAATCCTGTAAATGTTAGCCAAGTGATTTATCACATATGAATCCTCCTTTTTCACTTGGTGGACTTGCTCAGATTAATTTGTGTGGATAGTGTTAATGGGACTTCTGTAGGTGTCAGTCACCTTAAACTCTGTGGAAATTGAAGGTGTTTGCAATTCTGAAAATGAAACCAGCTATTCAGTGCCTACGCAGGGATTTAGATGCCTGACTTTTAGCTTCCTCATGTAAACCCTTTTAGTTAAGCTTTTTCTTATGGCTATGATAATATAGTTGTTTGAACGAGTCATCTGTATTATGTCTTTTACTGAAACAGTTTCTTGTATGTAGCACTGCAGGATATACCATTAAATAGTTTCAAATGGTCTAGATGTAATTTTTTTTTCCACCAATGGTTGCTTGTTTGGTAGAAATTTTTCTGTTCTGATATGCCTTCTGATTCAATTAGGCTGCCATTTCAAGCACTTTTCTTTACTTGAGTTACTGTCTTTTAATTGATTTTCTAATTAGTTTGAAAATTAATAGCAAGATTTTTTTAAAACACAGATTTCTTGAGCTGCTTGTAATCAGTGCTTCATCCAACATGCCAGGGCATTGTAGTGTTCAGTCAGAGAGAGTATTCTCAGTGTATTAAATGTTTTCCCAGTAAATAAAAACCAGTTGGCATAGTCTGCTGACAAATGGGTGAGTGTTTGGATTTCAGAATTGGGAAAGAAATGTTCAGTGGGGTAAATGAAGGAAATTTTGGAGAATAAAATCATATAATGAAATGGGGTAAATTAAGGAAAACTTGGGGAAAAAAGAAAGAAAACTACATTGTCAGACTGGGATAATCTGGGCATGGGAACAGCAAGTGATGGAAAACTGTGATGGTAGCTTCAAGATGGGGGAAGCTTGTTGCATGGTTGAAAGAGCAGAATCCATATTGTGGGAAGAGGTGCAAACTTTGACACAGCATTCACTGTGGGAGGCAAGAGCAAACAGAAGGAAGTTATTTGGAGAACAGAATAAAAAGGCACAGCCAAGCTTGTTTTTCAAGAAGGGAAGAAAAATATAACTCATGTTGAAAGGAGTTGGGGAAGAGGTGGAAAAAGAGGCTTTGGGGAATGGTGGAAGTGAGAAAGAAGACAACTGCCCTCAGTAAGATATGGTTAAAGAGCAGTTTGAGTGGAGAAAGAAGTGTAACATTGATAAAGCAGAGGGAACCTTGATCTCTGAAGGAGAAGGGGTAAATACTCTCTGATGTGGAAAGGGGCTTGATTGCTATGTGCAAGGGCCATTAAAAAACTTACAGGGTTTGCTAACTCTGCTACCTACTGTTAGGAAGTTAAAAAGCTCTTGCCACCAAGTTTTGGCAGGAGTATTATAGCAGTCGTGGGGCTGATGAGGGTGAAGGCATGATAGAGTACCTGGATACCAGGAAATCTGTCATCTACTCAAGAACTGCGCTCCACAAACCAATTTTAACTCTAGTCAAGCCAGCCTCTCTACACTCTTCCACCAACTTGATTTTTTTAAAACCACATCTCTGTAATAGCCAATTGCTTCACAGTATATGTGTGGGCAAGGAATGGTACCAAAAATTCAATTGGAGACAAACTGGGTGCTTTTTGCACTGCTCAAAGCATACAGTTAAAAGGGACATCTTGAGATGTTCTTCTGTTGCTTGTTATAAAAGCAGCCATATTTTATTTCATCAATTTTCATATGAAGATTAATTAAGTGGTTTCCTCCCCTCCACCTGCTAGAAGATTCTTTCAAACCTTCCTTTAGAGTTTTTAGCCCCAGTAGAGCTATGGCTAATGCACATCTATCTGCTTTAGTGCCAGCATGCAGCATTTTATTTGTTTGACTCACATCAGCTCATTCACCTCATTTAAGCTGCAGGTCATCGTAAAGCTCCTTCTGCAAGTTCTTGGGCTGTTTTTGTTCTGCTGGTGGGCTGGACCATTTGGAAGCTCCACTTGCTTTGCCTTTATGAGTTACTATCGGTAACATGATGCTGAGCACCTCTCTCTCTTTCTGTGTGTGTGTGTGTGTGTGTGTGCGCTCATTTGGCCATTGTTGCTGTCCACAGCTTTCCCCCCCATTCAGAAATGTGTCTAGGGCAAACAAAGGTGTTCAAGAAAAGCTTGGATGAGGCACTTGGTGCCATGGTCTAGTTGACTGGATAGGGCTGGGTGCAAGGTTGGACTGGAAGATTTTGGAGCTCTCTTCCAACCTGATTGATTCTATGATTCTATGAAAATTGGGGGCAGGTTGAAATGTGTGATACTTGCCATTCTGAAGGATTTTGTGGTCGTCTGAATTGTTCTGTGAGCATGTGTGTAAAGGAAGGGTCTCATTTGTTGAACTAAAACCAAATAATCTGGAATCAGAGGCATTTCCTACCACAGATGTTTCATTTTCTTTTTCTGTGTAATGCTTTGAAATTTTCCTTGCATTCCAGTGAGTTCATTAATTACTCCATCTTATTTTTAGAGTGATTCTACAGACAGGATAGTTCCACAGCTTTATTATGCTGTTTAATATAGGGAAGAATTCTTTTTCAAAGGCATTTAGATCAATATTTTGATCAATATTTTGAGGTTTATATCATCACTGTACATCTTCCATCAATCTCTGATGTTGGAAGTTGCTATATCCTCTTCCAGTTCCATGTTTAATGTGTCCATTTCTGCCTCCCCCCCCCCCCCCAGTTCAAAAGGGGCATAGAAGTGCTTGAGAGAGTCCAAGGCAGAGCTGCAAAGATTAAGGGAATGGAACATCTCTCTTATGAGGAAAGCCTGAGGGAGCTGGGGCTCTTTAGCTTGGAGAAGAGGAGACTGAGAGGTGACCTCCTCAGTGTTTATGAATATATAAAAGGTGAGTGCCAGGAGAATGGAGCCAGGCTCTTCTCAGTGATGCCCAATGACAGGACAAGGGGCATTGGGGGGAAGTTGAGGCATAGGAAGTTTCATGTAAACATGAGGAAGAATTTTTTGTCACCGTGAGGGTGACAGAGCACTGGAACAGGCTGCCCAGGGAGGTTGTGGAGCCTCCCTCTCTGGAGATATTCAAAACCCACTTGGAGGCATTCCTGTGTGATCTGGTGTAGATGATCCTGCTCTGGCAAGGGGGTTGGACTGGATGAGCTTTTGAGGCCCCTTCCAGCCCCTGATTTTGTAATGTATCATTTTCACTGAGACTTTTGGAATGCTGATGTGAAACTGGTGAGCAGCAAATTAATTTCACGTCTTCTAACAGTTTGCCAACTAAATTAGACTTTTCTTATGCAAAGATTAAAACAGTCTGAGGATTAAGGCTCTATAAATGCAGGACAGGTTGCAAAATCAGGACACACAATAAGACCTACCATCTTTTTAATGGATTTGCTATTTTCACTTCAGTTCTGAGCATCACAAAAAACTCTTAAGTCCAAGAATTACCCAGAATACACATTGGGAAATAGTTGTCCAAGGGCTCTGTGAAATGATGTGTTTGAAATTCCCTATTATAATAATGGTAAATTCACTATTTCCAAGGAGGTAGTCTCTCCAGAGGTGTGGAAAACTGCAATAGTATGTGGGGATTGAATTATAACCTACTTTAAAAAGAGGAAGGTGATGTTTAAAACCAATACTGAAGGTACTGGGAGGAGTGTGAAGGCTCTTAGTAGGTTTTCTCTTCTAATTTTGGCTAAATTTTCTGTGATACAATGCATTGTTTTGATTGTGCTCTCTAATCCATCCCTAGCCCAGTCAGTCTGTTGTTCAGTTATTGATTGGATTTCCATTTCCTTCTACACACTCAAAGTTAAAAAATGAGTTTTCTATAGATAGAGGTGGGAAGGAAGAACCAATGAAGAGGCAAGTGCTGTCATTAAAGCCACATTCTAGTGGCCATCAAGGAAAGCCTTTCTGTTCAATTCAGTAAAGATTTGATCATCATGCCTGCTCTGCATGGATACTGTAGGACATTTAGTGTTAACAAACCATGAATAATTCACAGTTAAAGCCAAGAACCAACATGTGTTGTAAATATACATGATCATCATATTCTGGCTGGGTACCCAGGAGCAGCAGTGTACCCCTTAGTGATTCTGCACTTGCGGAGCTGGATGGGTTTTACTTGCTCTGCAGCTAAAAATCTGAGTCCTGCTCACATTTAATTCCAAGTCCTGCTAGTTGTTTATTTAATATGCAGGATAATTAATCATACCCTCTATTTATGCTTTCATTCTTCTGACCAAACTACACTTGAAATTTGCTTCTTCCTTTACTTAGCATTCTTCAGCTTGCTCTTTTGGGAGATTGTTTCCTCTTCAAGAGCTGCTAAAAGTCTTGAGAAGTCAAGGAAGTGCTTTCCTGGAATAATTTCTGATTTTTGCAAGTGAAATGCAGTCCCAAATGAATGACATGATAGGTATCTTTGGGAATAATTGACTTCTGAATTCTGACTTGAGATTTACTGTCTCCGAGTTCACAAATGTAGAGTCTTCAGTTTTGCTGTGCGTAGGATCTGGAAAGGATTTTGTCTGTTTACTGGCGTTTTCTTGTCATCCTCTGCTTTTCATTAATGGAGTTGTTTCCATGTCCTGTCTCCAGTAGACAGCATGTTAAAAAATGTGACATTCTGAACAGTTTTAACCAAAATTACAAGCAGTAATACTTTTTTTATACTTGGAAAGCAATCATCCAATACCTTCCCATGAATCCTTATACTATGGTTACCATTAGGTCATCCAAAGCCCTTTCTGTCCTGTTTGTTTTTGAAGCAGGTGCTTTCCCCTGGGCTAACACAGCCAGTTATTTATTTTGTGTACACACACACATTATAATAGAGTAGCACTAGTACCTGCTTCCTCTCAATTGTTTTGAAACAACCCCATGCAGAGATACAGGCTGGGGTCGGAGTGGCTGGAGAGCAGCCAAACAGAAAGGGATCTGGGGATGCTGATTGATACCTGCCTGAACATGAGCCAGCAGTGTGCCCAGGTGGCCAAGAGAGCCAGTGGCATCCTGGCCTGCATCAGGAATGGTGTGGTCAGCAGGAGCAGGGAGGTCATTCTGCCCCTGTACTCTGCACTGGTTAGATCACACCTTGAGTACTGTGTTCAGTTCTGGGCCCCCAGTTTAGGAGGGACATTGAGATGCTTGAGTGTGTCCAGAGAAGGGCGACGAGGCTGGTGAGAGGCCTTGAGCACAGCCCTATGAGGAGAGGCTGAGGGAGCTGGGATTGTTTAGCCTGGAGAAGAGGAGGCTCAGGGGTGACCTTATTGCTGTCTACAACTACCTGAGGGGTGGTTGTAGCCAGGAGGAGGTTGCTGTCTTCTCTCAGGTGGCCAGCACCAGAACGAGAGGACACAGCCTCAGGCTGCGCCAGGGGAGATTTAGGCTGGAGGTGAGGAGAAAGTTCTTCACTGAGAGAGTCATTGGGCACTGGAATGGGCTGCCTGGGGAGGTGGTGGAGTCGCCGCCCCTGGGGCTGTTCAAGGCAGGATTGGACGTGGCACTTGGTGCCATGGTCTAGCCTTGAGCTCTGTGGTAAAGGGTTGGACTTGGTGATCTGTGAGGTCTCTTCCAACCTTGGTGATACTGTGATACTGTGTGAAAATGGGACTCATTTTTGCTCATTACACAGGAAAAATAGACCTGTCTGATTAATTCTAATGCTCCAGAGATGCATGGTTGTTACGGAGGGGAAACTAATTGATGCGAGATGATATTTTCCAAAATTAATATTGTTTATTAATGTTGATACTCAGAACTCTTGCCACCCTTGACCACTAACTTTAATAATATTTTGGTTCTTACATGGTCATGGAAACATTCTATGGATAATATCTGGAGCTAGTAACAACCAGCAAAATATAGAAACATTAATTGAACTGGAAGAGAAGATTCCCATGGTTAAATGCTGCTTGTGGTCAATATGCTGCTTGCCCAGTAGATGGGCTCAAGCTTTTTCTGCTCCATGGCAGAAGACAGTAGTGAATTACAGAGAGGCATTTCAGCATTTACTCACAAATTATTACCCACTTGCAGGGGCTGGCCACAGTCCAGACAGTGCCCAAATGCTTTCAGGGGACTCTGTCATCTTGGATGTTGAGACTTGAATCTTCCTGTCCTCTGGGGAAAGACACAGACAATCTCTGACCTTGTCTCTTGGCTGCTGGATGACTGGGTGATCTGGATGACTGGGTGATCTGGATTCTCAGTCCAGGAATTCTAGGCAGGACCTTCAGGTGCAGAAGGCAGATGTCGTGCAGTCTCGGCACGATGTCAAGCTGGCCACACAGGCCAATCATTTGCAGGCATCCAGGGTCTGCTCCTGGTAACTCGCAGCAGTGGAGTTTGCCAGGCAAGCAATAAGGCAGTGTGCAATAGCAGCAGGGCTGGGCACAGCAGAGAGAGCACAGCAAAAAGCAGGGAAGCAAAGCAGGTTGTTCACCTGCATATCTCCTTTTATCAATGTGGGCCAAGATTCATTGCCCTTTGGACACAGAATAGCCAAGCAGGATGGCAGTTAGCCAAACCTTACCATACTAGGCACAGCCACAGGCTCACTTTTCCCTAATTTGGGAAAAGCACAGGCCTTGCACTAGGCAGGCACAAGCTACGTGTGTGTCCCTTACACCACAGGGCCCTGGGCAGGCCAGACGCAGTGGCTCCAGGTTCTTTTGTGTCCCTTTCCCACGCTTGCCTCTCTGGTGGAGCAGAAAAACATGCCTGGGCAAGGCAGGACATGGGCAAGCCTATGTTGGGCCTACCAGGCCTACCACAACAGTGGTAGCTTTCATTTAAAGTGGAGTAGTCTCGCTGGTCTTTGGAGCATTCCCGAAGTGGAAGCTGGATCCTTAAACTTCGCCATGTTAAGTACCTGAGCCCAGGTACAGCTGAATTTTTGGGGAAAAGCTTAGATGATTGGGAGATGTAAGGTAAGTTCTTTGTTTATCTAATACATGAAGACTGGCTGATGACTTCTGTATCATACATTTCACCTTAATGCTTTGAGTCTGCCATGGCTACTTCTCTAAAGCAAAGCCAGTAAGGCCACGCGGCACTTGCACGCTCGTGCATGGAAACTGGTGTTCCTCTTCTGTAACAAAAGACATGAAGGCCTTTGACAAAACCCCTTACCTGCAGACCCTGCATGCCATTTGTGCAAAATGCAAGGTCAAAAATGCTACCAATTCAGATACAAAAGCACCTTCTCATTCTTAGGTTTCATGCCCAGCTGGCCTTGGTCTCTCGCATTAGAAAGCTGATTCGTTTATTTGAAGATTTAAAAGCAGTTTTAGGTTGACTCTGTCTGGTTATGTGCGCTCTGCATGAGAGTAACATGAGCATGACTGTGAGGGGATGAAATGCTTGCTTTGAGCAAAGCCTGGTGATACAATCTTGATGTTAATGTGGCCCTCTCTGGGATTGGCACTGTGCTGAACGTGCGGTACTGGCTGGGCTTCGCCTCTGACAGCTTTAGAGCTGGAAGAGCCATCGCTGAGACACTCGCTGAGTTGCTGGTGCACAGTGAGGCATGGCTGAAAACAGGGAAAGAAAAATGGTCCATCAAACAGTTCCTCTAACCCATCCAAAGGTATTTACTGAGCTATTGCCCCTCTGCTCCATGGGCCTTCGCTCTGGCCCATGCAAGAAGTCTGAACCATATGCCTAGGTTCTCCCTTAACCTTGTTGATTTCCTATGGGATGGGAACTTGCAGCTACCTCTGCAATCTATGCTTTTTATCTTTTGGTGTCTTAGTGGAGATACAGAACATGCAGAAATGTCCATCAGTACAAAGCAAGTCAAGTTCTGCTCTTTGCTACAAAAATTGCATTTTAAACATTTATCACAACCTGTAAATATTTTAAAGTCCTTATGACTTGAGATTATTGCATTGCATAAATGTTTAATAGATACAGAACCTGCACTTTAAGCACTGGTTAATGCACAGGTACTTCTGGAATATGAGTAGCTTTCAGACTGGCACTAAGGGAAACAAACATGGACATTTTTTTTGCACTCAATGCAAGAAGCAAGAAAAATTCTGTTACCATAGGAAGCCTGATTGAACATGTGTTCATGAGACAAAACTAACCGTTCACCTTTCTGAGTGTTGGTTCTCATTCAACTCTAACAACGTTGCACACAGTTTTGTGGCATGCTATAGAGCTGAGATGTTCAGTGTAAGCTCATTGTGGCCACACTCACTTTTAATAATTGGATTTGTGGCTGGGTTGTTTTTTTTTCAGAGCCACAGCATACCTGCAGATACTTGTGCCTACCAGATCATGGCTGTGTCTACCACATCATAGCTGTGGTGGTCAAGCCCCCTGGTAGATGAGGACCATGTCTGGTAATGCATGTAGTCCTGTTCATACCCATAGAGAAAGCACATGCCATATATAAGATTCCCCACACACACCCCCTATTTCTCCTCTCATTCTCTTAGGAGGTTATGGCTTACAGCTCTGTGGACTAAGTGAAGTCCATGCACCCTCTGTGCTCTCTGACAGTAGTTGTCTTCTGTTTGCAGGCAGCCTCTGAAAGCCCCTAGATAATTTGAGGTGGCTTTTCCACCAGAAGCCTTCAGGATCAGTAGGAGGGCAGTGGTGTCAGGTGCAGCTGTGTGAGGGTGGTAGCTAGCCCAGGTTGCCTGTGGTTAGGGGAGGTTTCTGTGTGCTTGCCTCTCAGGGCTATGGGGGAGCTGTGTTACACTGCTGACATCAATTTAATTCCTCTCAAGAAATGTGAGATATGCCCTGGAGTCAACGACTCATAGCAAATTTAATTGTCTTTGTAGTATTTTCAAGTTCAGGCCAAAAGACACAAGGAGCTATGTTTGCTCTGTAGGGCAGACTGGTGGTGACTTGATAGACATTAAACACTGCAAGTAGTAAGGGGGTAGAATGTCCAGGTTTAGGATGCTTCTCTGCTGCCTCTCAGCCTCTGAAAAAAAAGAGGGAAGCAGCTGGTGATGCACCATGAGGTTCCATTCAGTTCATGCTTATTGTGACCTATATCCACAACAGCAAGCTCTCTGATGCAGAAGGAAATCAGTAGCTATCCCCACCTTCAGCTGATTGTCCCCAGGCTTGTTTGGTTGGTTTGTTTTTTGTGTTTTGGTGTTGTTTTTTTTGGTCAAAGGCAAAACGTGAGCGTGTTATTTCTCTCAGAAGTACACCTGGTTGAATATGTCTACTGAAATGTCCTGCTGGAGGGGAAGCTTGTAACTCTGTCCCCAGCTGGAAGTCTCTGTGCACCTCAAAAACTTTGTTTGCATGGTAACTTGACAGTAAAGGAGAAGTTAGCAGTAACATCCTTCAGAGGAATGGTGACAGCACATGTGAGCAAAGTGTAGTTCTATCCTGGTTTAAGGTATGGTGAGCATCCTGTTCCTAAGAACTTTAGATGGAGCCTCTGCCATTCAAAAAGCAAGCACAAAATGTGGCAAGCCTGAAACCTGTTGATTATTTCAGAAGGGTTCATCTGAATGCCTCGCTTCTGACAAGGGGCCATGGTTTTAAACCAGAGTAGGGTAGATTTAGATCAGACACTGGGACAAAGTTCTTTAAAAGTGGTGAGACACTGGAACAGGTTGCCAGAGAGGTTGTGGACACCATCCCTGGAAAGCTTAAGGCCAGGCTGGATGAGGCCCTGAGCAGCCTGCTCAGAGGAAGTGTGTCTCCCATGGCAGGGCACTAGATGGGTTTTTAAATTCCCTTCCAACTCAAGCCCTTCTATGATTCTGTGATCTTCATGCTTGCAACAAATAAGACTGAAATCCAGATGCTGCAAGCTAAGTGTGTAACTCCTTGCTCAGAAACTGGGATGGAGCCCATGTATTGTCCTCTGGCTGCACTTCTCAGCATAGAAATACTCATTAACAGTCTATCTGAGTCATGATTTACAGCTTTTAATCAGCTTCCCCAAGCCCTGGCAGAGATCTGCCAGCTAACCTGAAACATGCTCCAATAAGCAAAGCAAGATTACTCACCTCACACAGTTCTCAAATGCTTTTCTCTAATTTAATTCTCAATACCTCACAAGGGTGCTCCTCAGACTGAGCCTTTCCATCTTAAATTACAGCCCATCTTGCATTCTTTTTCTGAAGCTATATAGACTTAATTTCTCACCTGAATTGCGCTCAGCTACGTCTCCTTTTAATCCTTGCACCGTTGACTTCAAGGGAGGTTTTGTTTCAAAAAAAAAATCATTCTGTATTTAATTTACAAAATTTTCCCCAGTGAAAAAGAGAGGTTTTGGAAAGCATCTGCTCGTCTGCTGTAGGAATGATACATGTGGCACATTGCATTGTACTGTGCACACAGCAGTCACATTTTGATGGTGAAACAGTGAAGTGTGCTGTGAAATGAGTATGAAATAGTTGAAATGTTTGGCCTCTGTGTCACTGAAGGCAAATTTCTAAGTAAATGACATACAGCTTTCATTCCATGAGGGAAAAGAATTTGTTTGTCTTGAATGGGTGTCTCAGCATTTCCCTGAGCACCTTTGCAAGAGGAGACTGAGAGGTCACCTCATCAATGTTTGTACATATGTGAAGGGTGAGTCCCAGGAGGCTGGAGCCAGGCTCTGCTCGGTGATGCCCAATGACAGGACAAGAGGCAATGGGTGGAAGCTGAGGCATAGGAAGTCTCATGTTTACCCTGCGGGGGTGACAGAGCACTGGAACAGGCTGTCCAGCGCAGCTGTGGCATCTCCCTCTTTGGAGATATTCAGAACCTGCCTGGAGGCACTCCTGTGTGATCTGGTATAGGAGATCCTGCTCTGGCTGGGGAGTTTGACTGGATGAGCTTTTGAGGTCCCTTCCAGCCCCTGACATTCTGTGATTCTGTGTTTACTTCTACAGCATCTCTGCTTGCTCTGACTTCGCATTCTACACCTGGTAGAAAGATATGCAGTGACTGAGTACATTAATGGAGCAAAGAATCACTTTGAAAAAAACCCCAACCATGACAACCCTGCCTTGGGCATAAAATTAAACCTGTCTTAGCTCAAATAGTTAAGCCTGACTAAGTTAACCCAAAGAAAGGCTTAGGCAATGCCCAAACCCTTCTTTGCAGGTTTTACAGGAAATCAGGGCCTGTTGTGGGTTAGAGGTTTTGAGCTGATGTGGGGTTGCAAATACCTGCTGACAGCACAGCACAGAGACCTCTTGTTAGCTAAAAAGTCATGAACTGCTGCAGTAAAGCTCTAGTTTATAGAATAAACTGAAGCCTAGTGGCTTAAGTGCAATTATTCAGCTTTATGATTAGTAAAAGAAAAAAAAAACAAACAAAAGAAAAAGAAATGAGGGCATAAGCTTTGGATGAATTTTTTTTTCCCTTACTGAGAAAAACAGCTTTGTTGGTTGTTTTGATTTTTAGTTAAAAGCTTCTGAGTGCAAGGAAAGCAGCCAGGAGGAAAGGGACCCGGGGGTACTGATAGATAGTAGGCTGAAAATGAGCCAGCAGTGTGGCCAGGTGGCCAAGAGAGCCAATGGCATCCTGGCCTGCATCAGAAACAGTGTGGCCAGTAGGACAAGGGAGGTTATTCTTGCCCTGTACTCAGCACTGGTCAGGCCACACCTTGAGTGTCCAGTTCTGGGCTCCTCAATTCAGGAGAGATGTTGAGGTGCTGGAACATGTCCAGCGAAGGGCAACAAAGCTGGTGAGGGGCCTGGAACACAAACCCTATGAGGAGAGGCTGAGGGAGCTGGGGGTGTTTAGCCTGGAGAAGAGGAGGCTCAGGGGTGACCTCATTGCTGTCTACAACTACCTGAAGGGAGGCTGCAGCCAGGTGGGAGTTGGTCTCTTCTCCCAGGCAACCAGCAACAGAATAAGGGGTCACAGTCTCAAGTTGTGCTGGGGGAGGTCTACGCTGGATGTTAGGAGGAAGTTCTTGCCAGAGAGAGTGATTGGCATTGGAATGGGCTGCCCAGGGAGGTGGTGGAGTCACCGTCCCTGGAGGTGTTGAAGAAAAGCCTGGATGAGGCACTTGGTGCCATGGTCTGGTTGCTAGGTTGGACTGGATGATCTTGGAGGTCTCTTCCAACCTGTTTGATTCTATGATTCTATGAAATGCTACATCTCATTTTCCCCTAGAATGTCTGTCTGTTGCACTGTGGTAGGACACATGCTACCAAACACTTGAGATGTTTCTGTATTGGGTCTGCGTGTACTCAAAAGCAGAGACAGGAGAATCAATCTCAATGGCAAAATCAGTAAGGAGAAGTGGCGCTGGCAGATGAAATCTCTGCTAGCCCCTGACATGCTCCACTCAGTTTGGGTGCCCTCCCCAGTGCCACAGGGATGTTAAGATACTGGAGGAGGTTACAGTGATGGGACAACCAAGATGTTCAGTGGCCTAAAGCATATCACCTAGAAAGAGATGTTGAGGGATCTGGCTTACCTAGTCTGGTGAATCCAATAGCATTCCACTACTCAAAGGAGATGTACAAAGAACTGTTATGGATAATGGATAGAAGTTAAAGGCTTTGGTCTTAAAATGGCCACTAGAGGGGAAAAAACCCATCTCTGCTGGATGGCTAGTGCTCCATTGGAAGTGGTCACCCAGAGAGGCTCTGAGCCCTCTACTGCCTACATGTATGTTTTTTTCCTAATTTATGATGCTGATTTCCTCACTAAATTTGCCTTCAAGCCCAGCTGGAAGTTTCTGCTTTGGGGTTAGGTGTGGCCTCAGTGAAAACCACAGATGAGCTTATTTGAGAACTGCTGGAAAGGTTTAACTGAAAGCCATTGTTAGTAAGTTCACCTGAAGTTGGACAAGCAGGTGGCCTAAAGCTTATCACATAGGTGGAGTTTATGTCATCTGACTTGCTTCAGGTGGGACAGCATTTCCATGACTGCAACAGGTTTTAAATTGACAGCTCTCATCCTTGCTGACTTGGAACTTGAGAAAGAGGTTCTTAGATGGCTTTGGTTTTCTTGCTCCATAGCAGTAGATAATTCTGAGTCTTCTGCTTGTGCCACCACAATAACCCTTGTGAGAAAGCAAAGCTGTGCAGGCAGAAATCCCACCCTGATGAACCCACCCTGAAAGCAGGAGGCAGAAATAAAGCACACAGAGAGGAACTTTCTTTCTTCAATTTAATTGAAGTTACTTAGAAAAATAATCAGGCTTGAATGGCTTTTTTTGTTTCTAAGGAAAGATCCATGAGCAGTTCACACTTGTGTTGGCAATGTGTAATTTAGCTTTTTTTCCTTTATTAACAGTATATTTAGGTATGAGGAGATACTTTTCTACAACAAGCCTTCTACTGCATACAAATAGGTTAAAAAAAAAAATCCACCCCCACATCGATGTTAAATTATTCGTACACATTTTATTGTGCATGCATGTAAGAAAATAACACTCTCTGTAACAAGAGTAATAGTAAGGACAGTCCCTTTTTGTACCTGAAAAGTGCAGCAGACTACAGTGAAACCCTAAAACGTCTGGGGTCAAATTATCTCTAAAAGCACTTCTGCTTGTGGGTTATTTCTTGTCTCGCACAGCGCATGGTGCGGGCAGCTTGCACGGTTCTCTGGTAATGGGCATGGTTTAGGAAGAGGCTGAAGCGTTGATGGAGTCAAGTTTGGGAGGGGCCTCCCACCACCCAGGAATCATCACTGTATGCTGACTGACCAAATCCAGCCTGGGCTCCAGCTTACAGAGCTTGGTGCCATCGGAGGGGAATGGACACTCAGCTGTGAGTATTGTGTCTGCATGCTGCTTGGCTCGGTGCTGGCCCTGCCAGAGGCAAGGAGGCACCAGCTACTCAGTAATGAAGAACACCATTCCTCAAACTCAGCAGCAGAGGACTGGTGACAAGTGGGGAACAGGACCTGCCCTGCTGGGTCCTCTCTGCACTCACCGCAGCTTGACCATATAGCCTGCTAAGGAGAATCTCCTCAGGTGGCCCTTGTGGTCCCCTGAGCACAACTGCATTTTGCATTTTGCTATGGCTGCACTTTGCGTTGTTGGACTCCCAGGCTCAACTGTGGCCACAGCAGAAATTAATCCAGGAGCTCAGGAAAAGACCTGCCTCTCCTCTTCTTCAGCTGGAGGAAACTCTTTGACCTGGTGAGGACTTTGTGCTCACCGCACAGGACACACAATCCTCCAGCATGTCAGCTGTTCATTTTTAAACACAGCTGCAAAACCCACTCACAGCACCCCAAAATAGACAGAACACACTTAAATAAGCAGTCTGTAGTCATTTAGGATTAAGGTTTTTAAAAACCAAGTGACTTTTAAATACTCATTTCAGTCCACATGAAAGCCATCTCAGTACTGAGCATCTGCCCACAGGGCAGCCCTCTGCAGGGAGACAGAATCTGGCTGATCAAACCCAAAAGCTGCTGCTACAATTCCCAGCTGGAGCAGTGCTCACCTCTCCAATCTCAAGAACATGTTTTTCAGCTATAAAATAGGGGGGGGGTAGGCTGTGTCTTCAAAACAGTGAAACAAAGGAGGGTATTTCAGAACAGATTAAAGCCCCAAAAGGAAAGGGGAAGCACCTCCCATTTTAAACATACTTTCTGAAGCATTTTTTTCTTAAATGAAAAAAAAAAAATCACATCACATCCTGTTGGAGGAATTAACAACTACGTGAAGAGAAAACTGGACCAAAAAAAAGAGCATTGTCAGCTACAAGACCAAACAAGCACACAAATAATTTGTGGGAAATATTAAGGGGAGTGGGGAGGAGGGGAGAGGACTACGAGGATGATGAGGGGACAGGAGGGCATGGCTTATGAGGAGAGGCTGAGAGACCTGGGGCTGTATAGTCTGGAGAAAAGAAGACTGAGAGGGGATTTGATAAATGTTTATAAGTATCTGAAGGCTGGCCAGGAGCAGGGGACAGGCTCTGCTCACTTGCTCCCTGTGATAGGACAAGGAGCAATGGGTGTAAATTGCAGCAAAAGAGGTTCTGCCTCAACACAAGGGGGAGCTTCTTTACTGTAAGGGTCACAGAGCACTGGAACAGGCTCCCCAGAGAGGTTGTGGGGTCTTCTTCCCAGGAGACTTTCAAGGCCTATCTGGATGTGTTCCTCTGTGATCTGTGTTAGATAGTATTGTCCTGCTCTGGCAGGGGGGTTGGACTCAATGATCTCCTTGGGTCCCTTCCAGCCCCTAACATCCTGTGACCCTGTGAAGAAGAGGAGGAATCTACCCTCAGACAGGTATTTATTTTTTTAAACAAAAGCATCACCACTGAACTACAAACAAAAGCAAGCCAGGGCACACTGCGAGAGGCACTTGCAACAGCTCTGCACACTCTAAATGAGACAAAACTGCTTCTGAGTAAAACAGAGGTCAGCAACCATGCAGGAATCCAGAGCTGTCAGGTGCAGGCAGCCAGCACTTCTTCACTAGCTGCTGGGTCAGGAGCTAGACGTGAAAACTGTGGTCATTCCAGCATGGATGAGACACTTATTTGAAGGGTATGATTAAAAAAAAAAAAAGACCTGAATCCTGGCTAAGACCAAATAAAATTGGGAAAGGACTTCTGCTGCTGTTTGCTTCGTTAATTTGTTCTTCACTGAGATCTACTCAGTGACTTACTACTTATTTTTGTAAAATAAGATGGAACTGATTTTTCTTCTTACAACCACACGTGTGCTGCAGGCTAAGGTAATTCAGTGGATGTTGCTGACTACTGCACAGTACCACACTTTCCAGGATCTGGCTCTGATAGGGTTAAAACAGCTCTGCCTTCAGCTGAGTTTATTTAAACCCACTAATTTGTGGAAAGGTTTGGTCTGATCGTAAGACTGACATGCAGGCAAGTTAAAACATTATTTTAACCATCAATTAACTTTAAAACAGACTTTAAGTTCCCACATGTGCCTCAATTCAAGCCTCTGTCTCCTTTTGCCCATCAGCTACCTGCCAGCACTGTTGCTCCAAGGACAGGACAGCTTTGGGTGGCCACGAAGTATTCACCAGGCAGGCACCTGTCATCTGCTTGGCTGTGCAGCTCACCTGCACCAACCTAAAGCAAATATTTGGAGAAGCCTGCACTTGTGTCCCCTGAGCTTGCTAACAGATCCACACTGAAATCTCATGTTTCATTATTTATTTGCCATGAATAAATTATTACTTGCTTGCCCAAAACAATTGCTCGGTGTGCTATGCCTGGTACACGCTGGTACCTCAACAAGCTGTTAAACAGAAAACCACTACTGAGACATTTACCTCAAGTAAAAAGGTCATAGTCACACACCAGAGCTGACTGAGATGAAATATGAACCCCCTGGAAATTAGAAGCATTCCTGTCAATGGTATTTAGGCATCAAATGAAAAAAAAACAAGAAGGCTCCCTCTTGCCTCTAGGAAAAAGCCATGAAACCAGCATGTAGGAAGAGGAGACCATTTTTATTGCCTTGCATCTTCAGAGATCAACACAAAGATGACTTCCTGACTTTTCAAATGACATGCCCACATCCTTTCTAGTGATGTATCTTGACCAGTGTCTTTAGAGCATGTTTTACTTGTCCATCTTAAGATTTACACATTTACAGAGGACAGAGCTCATCCTAGCCCCATCCTGGATATGAATTAAGTCAATACCAACTGGTTTGGGCATTCAAAAATCTCTACAGTCACTTTTAACACTTCATTGTTTTTTCCCTCATGGACTGTCTGTAAATCTTACTTTGGGCTGGCAGGCTTCAAATTAGGAGATAATGGAACCGGTCACATTCTTGATAAACTCAGTAAGTTCAGGCTTAAACTGGCAGGCTTAAACTCAGTAAGTTCAGGTTTCTCCCTCCGAGGAAGACATTCACATTTCTTTCAGTCATGGGGCTTACATTTTATGAATCTACAAATATTGGTTTTAATTTTCCTTCTTAGGGCTGAAAAGATGGATTTATTTTTTAGTATGCTGGAGTGCAGTGTCTCTTTCTGAATAAATTATTCCCACCACTCTTGTCAATGTGTGTGGTATCAAGAACCATCCCTGTACTTATCTGCACCAGTGGCTAATGGAACAGTATTAATACACACAGCTGAGGGAAGCACAAAACCAGGCTCCTTTTCTCCAAAGAGCACCTTACCTCTGCTGCTGAAGTGACACCTATCAAGAGACCACGTTTTAAATAAGTATAAATAACATTAATTAGAATTGGAGGAATGCAAGATCAATGAACTCCACCAGAACAGAATGAGCATTTTTCAAAAGAGCTAGATCGTCACAATCCTGTTACCCTGTGAAGAGAGCTGTCCTTTCTTACAGTTGATTTAAATAATCTTGACTGTGCTGCTCGCAGCATCATTCAAAAAAAAAGAAAAAAGAGAAAATATTAATTTACAAAATAACCCATTCTCCATATTTATTAAGACAAATAAAAATCTTAAATAAAACAGGCTTTCTCTCCCCTCTCTCCCCCCGACCCATCCCTCATTCCAATTTCAGGTAGCTTGGCACTGAGTAATTGAACATTAAAAAATCCAGTTTGTAGACTTCGTACAGCTGCGTTTGGTGCTCAGAGCTGATGTTCTGGAAGAACTCTGTGGTCATTTCATCAGTAGTTCTGGTGGACTTTGCATAGGTGGGGAACTTCAGGTAACTGCCTACTCCCGCCAGCTGGAGGATGTAATTCGAATCCTCTTCGAGCGTTTCGTATTTTCCTATGAGGTCGTAGTGGATGTGGCAAGGGTGGCAGAGAGAGAACACAGTCTGCCAGTGCTCGTTGAAGGGCTCTTCTCTTTGGGTGTGTGGGTCGATGAGATACGCCACGAACTCCTCGAATTTCACGTCGTCGCCTTTACGCAGAGCTTCCTGGGTTGCGTTTTTCCTCTGGCGCCTCACGATCTTGGTGCCGTATCGCTTGTGGAAGGAAGTGTTGTACTTCTGGGTGAACTTGTTCCTGTAGGCTGACACCAGTCTCTCGAAGGGCTCGCGAACAAAGAGGAACTTCATGTAGTTTTTCAAGCGGTGGTTGATCTCTGGTATGCTGTACTGGTTGAGGGTCTTCAAGTTTGAAGACACGTGGGCTTCGTTGGCTGGGATTTCCATTGGGTCGCTGTACTTGCCTCTTCCCGTCAAAACCATCATGACTCGCTTCCAGTTTGTGCAGGCCACTTTGGGAACATAGCAATAGATCATTTCGTGATCTTCATCCACAACCAGGTGTTTGAGATCGTTGGGCGTCAGCACGCGGCGCTTCCTGCTAGATACGCTGTTTGCTCGGCACGTGTCCGTCACTTGGTCTCGTCTGATCTGATGAAGGATGGCTGTGTTGGACAACTGCAAAGAAAGCAGAGCCACCACTGTAAGTCAGGAGGCTGGCAACTACTACTGCCTTTTTGCTTATTATACAAAGTAAGTTACTGCCTGTAAAGTTCATTCTGTGGCTGAGAAAAAGTGTTCCTGTCCTAGAAGATAAACTCTTTTGTCTCAGTCTTCTGATATGTTCTGCTTAAATGCTGTTGACAAAGTGTCCAAGCTTTGCTCTGAAGCTAACACAAAGGAGCACAAGCATGGACACAGCCTGGTGGCAGGTGTATGTACAGAATCCTCACCCTGAGATGTAGTCACTGCTTAGTCCCGAAAAACAGATCTCTGCCTCCACTCTGCAGCTCATTCCACAGCTACAGCAATGCTGGGCCCTGCCTGACCTTTTGCTGCTGAGAGGTAGTAGAACAACACCAGAGTTGGAAAATTTGTCAGAATGAAGTGCGTGTGCTCTTGATGCTGATGTCTTTTATCCTAGAATATTTAACCATCACAGCTATGACCTTGTCAGAAGAAGCAAAGTCCATGGAGATTCCTGTTACTACTCAAGGGGAATACTCACTCAGTTGTGATTTCTTGAGGAGCAGGGAGAATATTAACCATGCATTTGCCTCTCTGCTAAAGCCATATTCAGGCAGAAGGAAAGAGTGCGTGGCCTTCTAACACACTCTTCTAGCACTACGTTCAGCCATAGCCCTTTGTTACTTTCTGAACAGTGCTCTAACTTTCTATTAGTGCTTTGGAGAGGCTGCAATCCCTCCGAGGGTGCACCTACATGGCAGTCGTACAAAAGCCACCTCCAGCCCAGATTGTGTCCAGCAACAAGAGAGATGCTGCCAAGACAGGTAATAAGCTCCTTTGGGAAATGGGAAATACTAGCTCAAGTACAGGACCATGCCAACAGAGGACTCTTGTGTTTGGTTATTCAGGGCCACCTGAGATGTCTCTGCATGGCAGCATTTTTCTAGGCAGCGTTGCCCTCACTGCTTCAAATATCTTTTTATGTATTCCAAATAAACTGCATTAAAGCAAGAGGGGGAAGGTTTGGTAATGTTATTTACATTTACTTAACATCACTTCTTGTGGATTTCACAGAGCCTTATGCTGAATAATTAGTTTAGCATCAAAGTCAAGTATTAAGAGAAGTATTGGCCTTCCTATTTGATAGGCAAGGAGGTCTGAGATTTCTTCTTGTACACTCTGTGTTTCAAAAGTGCTTTTCTGATAGTTAGGTTAGGTTTTCTAGTTAGGTTAATATGAATCAGGGGATGTTGCAACAAAGCAGGTGAGCAACACAGACTGTATGCATCTGCTAGTGGAGGTTCTGGTTATAGGGGTATAACGCACTTGGCAAATGATTTTGCACCAACCTGAGGGTTCATATGGGACCTCCAGGTCCTGCAGTTATGAGTCAAATGTCTGCTTTCAATACCAGTAGTTAGGCACGATTCATGTTAAAAAAAACTTCAAAGAACGCGATGCAAATGCAATTAAAGGCAAAACCCAAACCAAACCCAGGATGGGACCAAGACAGTTATAGGATTTCTGAGCTTTGGAGGGAAAGGAAACAGAAACTGCATTGTTACAGGAAGCCCTAAGAGCCCAGGTTTCACCTGCCTAAGGGGCAGCAAAAGCTTCTGCAATACAACAGCAGCAGAGACTCTCCCTCCCTCTGAGCTGTGGTGGGTTACAGAGGAATGTTCTTGTGGGATGGGCAACACCAAGAGGCTGGTGCCATCAGACCTGGACAGGAAGATACTTTTTTTCAGCACTGTATTTATGTGCCAAGCCTGGGACCTCTGTATTTTGTACAGTGCCACCCACCACTTTTCCTCTGAATTTCTTGGTATTTTCCTCATCTCATCTCTTTAGCTGCTTTGTTCCTTAAAATACCAACAAATAGCTAAACCATGCAATAGTTCAGTGCAGCTCCTTTAGACAGCTTGGCTCATCTTTTGTGCATGTGTGGTATCCCCCTGGATACCTCCTAGGTGTGCTTCAAGGGCAGTTTTGTGTTACAGTCAGAGATGAGAAGCCAGATGTGAATCGTGCTCCATGTTTCCTAGGAAAACTGGCTGGCAGGGAGTTTTCAGAATAAGATGTTAGAGAGCAGTTGTCAAGGACCACACAGATTTTGGAAGAAAATGACCTTTTATGTTAAAAAAAAAGGATATGAAATCCCCATTTCAGTTAATGCTGCCTTAGAGAGAAACAGGACTATTGATCAGCTTTTACTGGTTAGTTACCTGTAAATAATTTTCAAAGAACTAAACAAAACCCTCTGCAAACAAACATACATACAAATTGTCCCCTGCAGACAGATAAAATGCTAAAATCTCTTCTCCTGCAGATTGCCATTGTACACTCACACAGCACAGTACTGCTGTATGCCTCTGGTTTTAGAGTAAAAAAACATGTTGAATCCCCAAATGTCCTGCTACATTACAATATGGTAATGCACTGTACTTGGTTTTCTGGTGCTGTTCTTGGGATAAACACAGAATTAAGTTATGAGATTCTACAGCCTGTATTAGATAAAAGGTCAGATCTGATAATCTAATGGTTGCTTCAGACCCTAATCTGCATATGAATCTTTGTAGAGCTGTGCTTTGCTCCTGATTTCATTCCTACATCAATAGGCTAACACTTCTCCCCCATACATTACCATTAATGAGATTTTCAGACTTTCAGAGTAAGGGGGAGAAATGCAGCCTTACTATTTGCAATTGCAAATGAGATTATACTAGGTTAAATTCACTTAAAAGATGATACTTGTGCATTTTGAAGTGGTACTTGTCTCCCACTCTTTTTAAAGTGGAAGAAATGGCACACAAGTTTGGTCAGATGCATTTACTAAGTATATACCAACACCCCAGGACCAGCTATGTGTGTGCTCTGGCCTGTCTGGTGGCACACAGAACACATATGAAGTTCCTGTGGAAGATTAAAAGGGTATTGACCTATTCTCACCAGTTACAGTAGTACCATTTTGAATGGCTGATGGAAGAAGGACCACGGAAGAAACACAGTTTTAAGAGCTCTGCTTCCTTTTTTCACTTTGCCTATTAACTTCAGCTTATTAAAAAAATAATAGAAAGAGGCCACTTTTGTGACTGTGCTAGAACTATGCCAGCTACAGCAAAACCTATTTTCTTCTGCAGCTAACACACTCAATGCACCCTGGAGGAGTTGTTTTATTTGCCTCTACCAAAGAAGTGGAAGAATCCTGCTGGCTTTCCTTGAGGTTTAGTAGTAACAGCCCTCTTGCTGAAGGGGTGGCTGACATGAAAGCCACACTGGCACTGGAGAGCCTTCAAGAAGCTTCTGTAGGGTCATTATACTCTCGTAAGCTGCAGACCATAGCTCCATGGTTCCCAGAGCTGACAGCACCATGTGAGGTAACCAAAGCACTTCAATTTGATGTTTTAAAATTGTGTATCAATGTTGGGTTATCTGATGCTAATACGGTTCCTCCTCATTTTAAGTTACAGGTTAGGCTTTTAAGCCACATAATAGTTTCACTCCTGAAGCTAGTGAGGGAAAAGAGTAAGACACCATGAAACTGGAACTATATTCCTTTAAAGTAGAGGTGCACTCAGCCAGTGAAAATGTGCCCACAACTAACAAGGAAAACACACTCTAGAGATTGAAGCAGCCAGAGAGAAAAGATCCAAAGGACAGACACCTTTAAACACGTGGATGGCAGTGGCAAGTCAAATAATTAGGACCACAGGCTGTCTTCCCCCAGAGCTGTTATAGATGTGGCTAGAGTAGAGTCGTGAGAGTGCAGCTGCCGCCTGGACAATGACTGCAGCATCTATAGTCATTTCCAGAGGTCATCACTGATCCCTCAGTTCAAGAAGGCACAATAAGTAATGGCAGAAGGCACTTTAAGCAAGTGTGCAGGCTACCCTGAGAGCAATGTGAGGATGGTGATAAAGCCAGGGCTCAGCTCCATCCTTTGACAGTTCAGCTTGGACTTCAGCTGGGCATTAAAGGTTTTGGGAAGACATCTGATAAAAGCACCTATTCTTCCCTGAAAGGACTGACAACACCAAAGCTGCATTTGATCATGGGTGGCTTTTTTTTTCCTTTTCCTGTGGAAGTTGTAAAGGGAAACAGAGAAGAAGGGCATGTCAAGATCAAAGTTCTTCTTTCTTTTCTGGTGCAGCAATCAAGTTGAACAGGGAGGGAACACGAGCAGCAGGAGACTCATAAGCTCGGTGACATTTAAGAGAAGAAGAAGAAGAAAAAAAGTAGTTGGGGACACTCTGATCCCAGAAGCTTCTCATCTCTGTCATTCCCAAACTAACAGTGAGGGAGGAAAGTCAAGTCCAGCACATGCTGCTCATAAGGCTACCCTCTGTGCAGCAAGGTAGGACAGGGGATGGGGGCTTGAGAGCAGTACACTAGAGAATATACTGCTCAGCAGTATATATGCTGACCGACTGACAATCATCAACCTAAAGCACCCAAAGGTTATTCAAGGTAAACCACAGTAATGAAATGAGAGGTATTTTCTTCTGGTTACTTAAGCACAGCAGGATAAAATAATCTTTGAGGGCCTTTCCAAGCTCAATGGCCAAGCAGCAAGTTCAGATTTAAACTAGGACATTTTAAATTAATGTTCTTTTTTTTCTCAATGTAGCAATCTACTGGTAACTAGGAGCAGAGATCAATCCCATTCACAGCTGTCTGCACTGGAAGCACTTTTGTATTAGGATGGAAATATCTAAGTGTCACTCAAGAAAGCCATGAATTAATTCTGTCTCACTATAAAAAAAAAATTAAAAAGTCAGTGTGCAAAGAAGTATCCACCCCACTTGCAAAGCAGAGTGTTGATGATTTCTATTGCACTGCCTGCAGCTGCTGCTAGTTCTGCACATTACTGTAACTGAGCTCGCAAGCAACCTGTGCTGGGAGTGCTAACACATTTGGGCACGGCAGACTTTAGGGCAAAATTACCCAAATTAGAGTGGAATAAGGAGGGCAAATATTGTGAATGGGATTTTTAGTCTCACGTCCTACTAAATTGATTTTCCTCTTCAGTTTTGCCTTTAATTCTTCAGTTACACTTGTGTTTGGTTACTGTCCTATGCTAGAACTAGGATGGTTGCTGTGGCATTCCCCTTATCTGTGGTCTAAGCAGTCAAAATCAGCTACATCTCTGCAGAACGTCCAGTTGGGTCTAGCTGGTAGGACTATTAAGCTTAACATAAACCAGAGGTCATCACCACCAGATTCTCCTTAATGGCATTTGTTCAGAAGAAGTGTGTGCAGTAGGCTCATAACCCACTGAAGACAAGGTCTTAAAGTGACTAACTATAGGTGGCACTAACGGTCCTAGTTATGTGACATTGAGAAAGACTGGCATTTCAGCTGACTAAAATCTCTCAAGTGTTACCAGCTCTCCTTGTACTTCAGCTGACTAAAATCTCTCAGATGTTGCCAGCTCTCCTTTCCCCAGCCCATCAACCACAGCAGCCAAGTTCTAGGATGTGTTTGTTAGGTAATATATAAAATGTTTCTCAGTATCATTTGTATTCCCCCAAAATGCTTAAACGGTTTTCACTGAGCACAAGGTTACATACAAGAGTGTTCTCAATCTTGTTTTCACATAAAAAGTGCAACTAAGATTCTTGCAACCCTGATGGACAGCCTTGAAGTTACAAACATATCTTAGACTGGTTTAATACTTGGCTTTCACAATTTGCATCCAGCACTACCCTATTTAATGTATGCATATTCTGTACACCAAATTATAGTTTGTTTTCTTAGGAACATTCAGCATTAGACAAGAAGGGGGAACTAGCAATTCCTCAGATTTGATAGTTCAAGCATCAGTGTCTCTCAAATACCCACAAATAATTATTACTCTTTGCAGATTTCTACAGATGACAGTAACACAATTACAACTATGCAGATCAAAACACTGGAGCTAAAAGAACAACTGCATTTGAGAGAAAGGGATTGTATTAAATTCACTTGGACTGCTCTTGGTTTTGTAAGTGACAGCTTTGCAACGTTTCATACTTTGACTTATTTCACATTTCACAGCACATTATTCTTGACTGTTTCAAAAATCTCCAGCACTGAAATGAGAACCCCATAACACCTCAATTAATACTAGTTCCAAGTCCAATAAGGTAGACTAGAAAGCACACCATGTGTACTGGAGATGGAAATACTTAACGTCTTCCTTGACAACTTGCAGACAGGCAAACTGGAATACAAATTTCCTATGAAAATCTCTCAACAGAGTGTCTGGATAATAGAAGATAATTAAACCAATATTAACTTAGGAGCTTTTTTACTAAGTGAGAAAAATTTAGGGACTGATTATACCCTCTGAAGGAAACTCCTGAATTATTACAAAGCTGCTTTCTTTTCTCCATTTCATGCACTGAACTCACTGCCCCAGGAAAAGATGAGGTCAAATCTGTGTTTTTTTCCAGTTCTCTATATTGCAACCTGATATAACCATACCATTTTCAGGTCCTACTGTCCAGGATGCACCGGGGCTAACAAGAAGGATTGAAGCTGCTCAGAGTAAGCCAGTCATACACAGAAGCTGCTAGAACTGTATCATCAAAAACTGTCAACAGCTTCACACAGTCCCTCTTTTTTCTTATGCATATCCTCAAGTTTGTCTATGTGAATGCATGTAAAAGGGAAGGGTGAAATAATTCAGCAGTTGCACTGCCTGGTGGTCAGAGGCTGCAGTTACCCGAGTAACAACACATCCCAAACCCATATCAACTTCAGCATTTGCTCTTTTTTGAGTGCTAGAAAAGAAACTACACTAAGCTAGTCACAGAGAAGACCCATGTGTGTGGCCTTTTTGGCTTGGAGAGAAAGCAAAGTACTACAGTGAGTGTAAACGGTTGAAAAATCAGACTGACACACCAGCTGTGTTAAAGTCAGCATTTTACTCAGCCTAAAACTGTCATATAGAATCATAGAATCAACCAGGTTGGAAGAGACCTCCAAGATCATCCAGGCCAACCTAGCACCCAGCCCTAGCCAGTCAACCAGACCATGGCACTAAGCGCCTCATCCAGGCTTTGCTTGAAGACGTCCAGGGACGGTGCCTCCACCAGCTCCTGGGGCAGCCCATTCCAATGCCAATCACTCTCTCTGGCAAGAACTTCCTCCTAACATCCAGTCTGTACTTTGCCCGACACAACTTGAGACTGTGTCCCCTTGTTCTGCTGCTGGTTGCCTGGGAGAAGAGGCCATCCCCCACCTGGCTACAGCCTCCCTTCAGGTAGTTGTAGACAGCAATGAGGTTACCCCTGAGTCTCCTCTTCTCCAGGCTAAACACCCCCAGCTCCCTCAGCCTCTCCTCACAGGGTTTGTGTTCCAGGCCTTTCACCAGCCTTGTTGCCCTTCTCTGGACACGCTCCAGCACCTCAACATCTCTCTTGAATTGTGGGGCCCAGAACTGTCACACAGTAAGACATGGATTTGGGAAAAAAGGAGCAAGCCTCCTTTTAAATGACACCTCCTGTATACTCCCAAACACCTTTGGAAGCCTGCACATTCCCATTCTCTCTACCAGAATCTATCTGGTGTCAGGACTCACAGAATATGTAGGGTTTAGGGCTAGTAAAGTGAATGTATATATCTTGTAAAAAGCATTTTCTGAACAAGGTGATGGAAACTTTGCAAGTCTCCAGGAAGACTGGGCAGAAAGACCTATGGCTGGCCACATTGGGGCTGAAGGACATGCTGACATGTGTGATGCTGTTCTGCAGCTCTGGGGGAATCTTAGACAAGGAAGGCAAAATCGAAGTGAATGAGTTCAAATGCAATACACACAATAGGTAAGAAACCATTAGGAAGGCCAGAAGGGTCTCAAGCTGGGAATACCTATAGCAAAAATGTCAGTGTGTTTCTTGTGATTTAATTCCCAGAAGACAAGTTTGGAGCCTCGTGTTGTGTGTGCAAAGAGAGCTTTGCATTGTCCATCCAGTGGCTGATGGGGGCCGAGAGCAAAGAGGGAAAGAAGGAGAATTTGGCAGATGGCCAATCATTTTGGTTTTTTTTTCCCACCTCCCAACAAAAAGAGGTGGATGAAATCCCAGGCTGGGGACTCAGCTGCTGCGGTGGCGTGAGGGTGATGGAGCAGCGCTGCCTTCCCACAGCAGAAGCTCTGCTGCCAGGAGCCTGACCGCCGCGCAGCGTCGCTTTGACAGGAAAGGATGGGGTGTGATGAATCTGTCCGCTCCTGGCTCATTCTTTAAGTGCAGCCATAAATCATTGCTTCTATTAAAAAGCTGAAAGGTCTGGCTATGCTATGAATTGAATTTTAAAATGAACACTTTCTGGCCTTGCCCCTGCAACACACGCCCAGATGCACACACATGTAAAGGCTGGAGCTGAGCTCATGGCTTTCTGGACCTGTGCATGTAAGCTGCAACACACACAGACATAACTGCAGTCTTTCTAGTACTTCTCGGCCCCCCAGGCATGGATGTTTCACCTCAAAGCTGCAACTAACAGCCCTTAGGAACCCCTACTGTCAATGGACTTAATTACTCTAAAGTGGGATTGACAGGAGCAAGAAGTGATCTTGCACTCATGCTGGTAGGAGACTGGGAGCAGGGACCTGAGGGTGGGACACAACAATATGCCACTTTTGAAAGAGGTTCCACTCAGCGTTCTTGGCTGAGCAGGAGCTGCTTGCCTCTGGGCTCACCTGGGAAAGCCCTTTCCTGAGGATACCTTTCTGCTGTCTGTAGTTGCTTGGGAAAGGGCTGTGCTTGCAGAACTGTCTCCAAGTCACCAGGAGCTCTAGATAGGGCCAAAGGGACTCTTCATCCTAGGACTCCCAGGCTGCTACCAACGCAGAGATGAATCATGAACTGGGACAACCCAAGCCTAGGGACAAGCATTGAGAAACTTGAAGCCAAGAGAATGACTTGTAGCTGCTGTAGTCTGCTATTACAACTCTGCTGTGGGAGTTGTAGAAGTGGTTTGCAAGGAGAGGCTTGACAACTGGTTAGGAAAAAGGCATCTGTGGACATCTGCAAATGGTGCAGCAGGAGGAGCACTGGGCAGGAGATGCAGGGAATCAGTCAGGGTGGAGCTGGGAGTAGCCCTTGAAAAACAGAATAAGAAAGTGCATTTTAATGTAGCTGGCACCTAGGAGACAATGGAAAAACTGACATTTATTTTTCTGTTGTAAGAAGTTGTGGTAGTAAGGATGAGATAAAGTGGGTGGAGGGGGAAAACAAGACAAAACAGATACGTAAATACTACAAAAAACATCAGAAATTCCACAAGGAGGAAGGGAATAATCTTCTGTCTGGATTCACTGTGGTTAGAACAAGCAGAAATATAGCTAAACAAGAGAGGCTCAGTTTTGACATAGGGAAAATCCCAACAGAAAGGATAAAATATGTTTGTACTGAAACAGGCGGAGGAATACCTCGCAAAAGGAACCTCCACCTTCCTGAAAAGGTGTCAGGGGGACCTAAATGATCCTTCCATGTGGGCAGGCTTCTCCTTGTGTGTCCTTCAAGTTTCAGGAGCCTGGCATAGTGACTTCTGAAGTCTAGGCTCACTGTTGCAAGTCTAGGTGTTTTACATGCTTCAGGAACAAGGCTTCCAGCACATGCTGCAGAGCCACACAGGCGGCGAGGGCAGGTAGTGCTCTGAACAAAACTCCCCTCAGGAAAAGGCAAACAAATCAAACTCTGGTGTGAGCACAGAGCAGACAGGAGCTTAAGCACCATCAAGAGAAGACACCCTGTGAGATCCTGCAAAGGACATGGTGGAGGAGGTGCAGAAGGCCTGAACTCATGCCTGAGACATGAGTGCCCTGCACACACCAGCAGCTCTGACCTGGCAGCCGATGCTAATGGATTTCTCAGTAACACAAATCATCCTCCAGTACCTCTGGGTTGCAGCTTAGGTGTCACACAGTCAAGCAGAAATACTTATTTTCTTCTCTGCAGGATATCTGCTATTTTAACTGAATACAATTTACTCAGTCCCATGCTAAATCAGGGTAGCACATTTCCAATTTTTAACTCAGCATGCAACACACCAATATTGCTCCAAAGCTTCTGAAACCCAAATGGGGAAAGCAGAAGATAGTTGCTGCATGGCTGGTTTTTTACATATATTTCATTGGCTTTTGCAACATGCTGGAGGAGAAGGAAGCCCTGTAATTATGTGTATAGCTGTGTTGAGCCTCTGTTCCCTGATAACCAGGGCAGGCACTCTGTGTGGGATGCTGTGTGATGTCCCTCTCTAACATCTGGGAGTTGTGACAGACAGGCAGCTGTATATGAGCCAGCAGTGTGTCTAGGTGGCCAAGAAAGCCAATGGCATCCTGCCTTGTATTACAAACGCTGTGTCCAGCAGGAGTAGAGAGGTGACTGTCCCCTTGTATTCAGCTTTGGTGAGGCCACACCTTGAGCACTGTGTTCAGTTTTGGGCACTGTAATACAAGAGAGATGTGGAAGTGTTGGAGTGGGCTCAGAGGAGAGCAATGAAGCTGGGGAAAGGCCTCGAGAACAATAAACCTTACGAGGAGTGACTGAGGGAGCTGGGGATGGTTAGCTGGAAAGAGAGGAGGCTGAGGGCAGACCTGGCTGCTGTCTACAGCTCTCTGAAGGGACACTGTGGACAGGCTGGTGCTGGTCTCTTCTCACAAGTAACTGGAGACACAACAAGGGGTAAATGGCTTCAAGCTGAGACCGGGTAGGGTTAGATTGGACATTAGGAAAAGGTTTTCCACAGAGAGAATGGTCAGGCACTGGAACGAGCTGCCCAGGGAGGTGGTAAAGTCACTGACCCTAGATGTGTTTAAGGGTGGTTTGGATGTGGTGCTTAGAGATATGGTTTAAGGTGAACTTTGTAGAGTAAGGTTCCAGTTTGGACTTGGTGATCCTGAGAGACATTTCCAACCTGGATGTTTCTGTGATTCTATGATCTCCTCCCTTCCATACACAAAGGATACAGATTCAGGCTCCTCCCGAGAAACGCCATGGCTGTTTTCTTTAAGGGAAAGTGTGGAGAGCAGAAATGATCATGCCTGAGAGAGTATAACTCTGCTGAAAGCTCTCTCCCATGAGGCTCATTTTCTGTCTAACTGGACAGTGCAAAGGCCCAGAGGAACAAAACTATTTGAATGAATTAATCTGGACACAGCCTGGTAAATTACCCAAATACTTTGTATAATGGATTTTTTTCTCCTCAACTAAACTATTACAAATGAACACTAAATTTCTTTTACTTCTCCTTGGTGAGGTCACATTTGGTCAGACTAAACATTGCTGTTGTACAGTAACAACTTTTCCTGGCACATTTGTCCGTGCTGCTCACTAACATTCTCTGAAGGCAACCAACCAGGGCTGCTCACTCTCCGCGGCTTTAATTACAGCTAACCCCAAACTTTTCACTTTGCTGCTGCTGTACAAAGAAGAATTAGATGACCCCCTGCTTGAAAAGACAAAAGGCCTTTTCTATCAAAATGCTGGCATTCATTTATAATCTTAATTACAACAGGCTTCACAGGAAACCTCCCTGTGGCGGAACAAAGTAGCACAGAAATAAGACTGTGGGCTAATATGGAAAGTCTGTTTCATTGACAGCTTCCTAGGTCTGATTTCTGCTACCTTAAGATGTACACTAGGGACTGCAACCCTGAGGGATGCTCAGCACCAAACAAGGCAGCAGCAGTGGCTTTGTCCAACTCTCATGCTGTCAGGATTAGGCCCAGAGAGGGACTGAAGATGCACCATGACACAGAAGTGGCATTAATTTGACTTTTCACTATTTTCTGACTTTAATTTTTTTCAAACATGGATGTTTCATTCATTGTGCACTGAAAAAATCTCACTGCCAGTAGCTGACCACAAATGCCTCCACCACAGGCTTCTCTGGAAAGCAATGAGTATCTGCACAAGGCTTTCCTCTCTTTTGGTCACTGACACCTCTTCCCAAATGCCAGCATGCTCCATGCACTGCGTCAGCTCCCCACAGGTGAGAGCACCCAATGCTCTCTGGATCTGGCCAGATCCAGAGATCTGTCTCCCTCGGTCCCTTTGAGTTGCAGCTGAGGAGACCTCAGCACAGCAACAAAGGAACAGAAAACACATTTAGGCAATCTTCTTTAAATTCTTTAAAATGTCCTATTTTTAAGCATCTGACTTGCCTCATTAAGCCTTCTCATGTCAGAGCATGAGGGCAACGTTAAATGCAACTTTCACCAGCGACTTAAGACAACTGGAAGGCACAATTATTACCATGATGCCTTGTTAATTTTCCTTATATCTACAGCTGTGTTTACTGTGGTTTCTAAGGGTTCTCTGTCTCATCTAATAACTGATCCATTTAGGGACTGCATATTAAATGTTAACTTACAAATGGAGAAACAAATTCATACTGTTTAACTGGCAGCTATGTTTTTGTATCTGTTCCCTCAGTTACACCCTGAAAGAAATTGTGCATCATCTTTTTTTTTCTCCCCTCTTTTTAATGCTCATTCTTTTTTAAACTTCCCAGGGAAAATGAGCAGAAAAGGCCATTCTGAGGTTTTGCACTCAGGATGCTTTCACAGATGCTGAATGTACCCCAGCCTCCCGTCAGTTCCCTCTCTCTCTGGTGAGAAGGTCAGCTCCCTCCTTGCTGCTCTCATATCCTTGACATCTGCCTTGTCCCACCTGCAGCTTGAGCATGCCAACAAAGATCAGAAGAAAAAGGAGCTCCAAGACTGAGTTTTCAGCTAGTTCTTGCCCTGCGTGCAAAATCCCCCAAGTCCTTGCTGTCCCTGAGCTGACTGTAGTGCTAGGTAGGCACTTGTGGCATTTGTGATCATGGAGGGCACTAAGAGATTGGGAAGACATCTCCTGTCCTTGAGCAGCAGGGCAGGACAAGCAGAGGAGAGGTACCAACCCACAGCTCTCTAGCTCAAGGGGACACAGTGTTACAGGCAGGAGTGAGTTGAGGCATCCAACTGAGCCAAGAGTGTACACTCGATGGAAACCTGCCCTCTGCAGCACCTTGGGGAACAGGATGGCTCTGTACCAGCACCAGTACTGTTCTACCTCCCACAGGGTCCCCTACACAGCAGAGGGGTGGACTCTGCCTTAAGATGAACCCCTAAGCACAGGTAATGGGTAGCACCTGTCAGTTTACACCCAAAGTGCTGCTTTGTAGTGTGAGTCTTGGAATGTACTTACAAGGGAACTGAGTGCTTGGGCATCGATACCTCTAGATACCACTGGCTTCTGCTTGCCTTCCCTTACCAGCCTGTTACTCTTCTCAGGGCTTTTTATGTTTATAAGCTGCTTACTTTCTCTTTGAGCAACAAATAATGATAGTAAGCTGGGCAGAAATACGCACATCTTCCTACATATACACACACAAACATCTCTGCCCAGACCCCAGTGGTGAGCAGCTAGATTGTCACACCCAACTTACAGGGGTCACACCAGGGCACAAGGGTGCTTCCAGGAGATATGGAAGCACTGGAAGACATTTTCATGTGTAATTAAGGTGGAACTGAAACATTCAGTAACAGTGAAGGGAAAGCCTGCACCACTTGCTTAGCAAGGTGGTCTGAGAAGCATCCCTGTTGCCCACAGCCAGTCAGCACCTGGAACTGCTGTCGCATTTCTGATGGTTTCAATCGAAACAGCTGAGGCACCTAGTGGCTCCTGAGAAACAATGGGGGCTGATGCCCTTTTGACTTACTGAGCAGAGGTCATCTTTTCTCAGGAGCTTCCAGGTGATGTGGATTTAGGAGCAGAGAAGTGGTAAGTTCACATACTGTGGGAAGAGCTGATGCTCCTGACAGGAGGAGTAAATCTAAACTACAGTTTCCAGCTAAGAGAGCTGTCATTTTAGATTCCCTATGCAATAACTTCCACCCACTGGATCCATGAATGAAGAGCTAATGGTTCCTACTCCAACCTGCTGCAGTATCCATCTTCACGAGGCAGGGAGAGCTGCCAAGCACTATTGTGCTATTTACCCCATGGAGGTGCTTCCATGCCTCCCACAAGCATGCCAATAATTAACAGTGGTCTTTGCTCTTTGAATGTATCCTGTCTTTTATGAAATGCATCAGCACAGCTGACCCAGAGATTAAGGATGGCATCCAACTGCTCTCAACCCTTTCAGTCCTGCATTTCAAATATAAAACTGATTTCATGAAAGTCTACTTATCCCATAAAGTCTGTTGTTTCTAAAACCCTTCCTGAGGTTAATACTAGCTGGAGCAAGTCACCATGTGAAGGTCTATATGTGAGGGTCACATATAAATGGTTTTGATCAATTCTATACCCATTCCTGCAATCTGTCCCCATGTTTATCTTCCACCTGCTGTGTACCCCAGAAAAAGCAGTACTACTGCTTCCAGGAACAAACAAATTTCATTCAGCTTCTTCTGTCTTCCTGGGTGCTCTCTTTTTCCAGCTCTCTGTCACCTCTGCTTATGAACATTCAAGTGCAAGCCTCTGGTTTTAGTCCCTCTCTCCAGTGTTCTTCAGAAGTGGTCAAGGTCCCTAATGCATCTTATTGACACCACTGTGTTCTCAGCCCCAGGGTAATGTAGTACAGGGTCCAAGGCAATCTCAGTTATTTTAAGGTTAGCCTAAATTCTTCATTCTTCCTGAACTTCTTTTTCACTTGTGCCTATCACTGTTCTTTCTTCACTCTCCTTGGCTGCTCTTTGTTTCACCCCTCCTGCATCTCTTTTGCAAGCTGCACTCAATACCACTGGAACTGAAGCTGAACTTTCAAACCCACAGAGGGCTGGGAGCAGTGGGAGGAGACGCAAACATTTTCAAAGGAAGACATGAATGTTAAACAGAATGAGTAAGAGGCTGCTTCAAAACACACATAGTGCTTAGGAGATTGAGATAAAGCAGCTACCATACATCACTAGTTTAAACCTGATGCAGAACATCTGCTCCTGTTTCACTTTTAATGATTCATGTTCACTTGTCTGCAGCTCCAGAGAGAGAAGGACCACCTGAACAGAGATAAACCACAGGTTCACTTACACCATTTCCAGGAGGAAAAACCACTTGCCAAGATTAGCTGAGAAAAAATGAACTGCTGAAGGGCCATCTAGGCTATGCAGAGCTCACACATCAGCCTAATAATACTTTTCATTCCCTCTTCACCCACCTCAATATTTGCAGACAGGATTGCAGGATTAGGTCTCTCTCATCCTTCCCTCCCCAGTTAGCTTTGGGGATTGGTTGAGATCAGTATATCTTAGGAGCTCAACTACAGTCTCAAATTACAGCTTATTGGAGATACTGTGAGATCTCTCAGCTCCCTACAGTGAGGCAGGTGGAACAGTCCTGAGTCCACTAAAATACACACATATTTTAGCTATGACTTGCTTCGCTAGGGACTGAAGGCAACAGATGTCCACAGTCAATGGGAATAAATGCTGGGTCCCAAACAAAACTCAGATAAACTGCAGAGGGACCTGCAGGTGCTGGCAGGATGGATAATTCCTCCTGAAGCTGCTTCTGCAGCTGCTATTGCAGACTGAGGTCTGAGATAAAAATAACACTCAGTACTTACGTGGTCTTTTTCCACCTGTAACTTTCAAAGAACAGTGTTTTGTCCATGCTGCCAGATGTGAGAGGCAAGCCACAAAGAACCAGTCCAGTGTTGCTGTATCTTTCTACCATCTCCACAAACTGAACCTTGTCCTCTCCCAATATCTCTTTCCTGTCAAGTGCAACTCTGCCAGGTTCATGGCAACTCAATGCTGCCAGTACTTTCCATTTTATTGGATTCTGCTCCTATCTTAAGATGGGAGATTGGGCTTATTTTTCAGCCCTGGTTCCTGGTATTTCTCTGGAGGAATTTCAGAACAAGCTGTCTCTTTAACTATTTGTCCTCTCTGTAGTTTCTAGTATTCCCAGTATTACAAAATATTGATCTGGAGTCTCAAAATATAGGTTGAGAAATTGCGGCAGTAAAGAATGCTGGTATCAGCAGATTCCAGATAACCAAAGTATTTGGCTTAAACTTTCCCTCTTCATTATTTCTTCCCTGACCAACACCTGTGAGATTCACCATCGAGTGTAAATTCCCTAGCAAGTTGGTGCCTCTGAGAAATTAGTAACAGATATTCAGTGCTGCCTATTGTGAAAATGTATAGCACATACTGCAGAAACACAGATAGTTTCTCACTTCTCTTGTATGCCACTGAGATCTAACAGAAAGCCATCAAAGTCAGTACACTCAGAGCATTCCAAGATGTTGTACAGGGGTTTTTGAAACATCCCTTCAGTACAAAAAAGAGGGTTACATGTGTTGGTCTGGTGCTTAATTTGATAGGATGTTTGTCACACCACTGAAAATCAGCCCGCATGTTACTGAAAAAAACCCCAAAGTTCATCGATCTACAAAGGTTATGTTGAGAAGTAAAAGAAGGCATTTGTTGTTGTTGTTTTAACTGGAAAGTACTGAGTTCACTGCAAGAAACAGAGACGTGAGAAGCATACAGTTTCTCTGGAATAGGTGGACAATATTAAGCCAAAGCAGCCCACTTTGGAGGAACAGCATCAAGAAGTTGGTTAGCAGGTACAGTTTAAATGAAGTACTGCAACTCTGCCTGCCTCCTTCAGCCTACCACACCTCACTGATCTGCATTAAAATCAACTAGAAATGCAGTAAAGAAGGTGAAGGAAAAGAAATAGTCTGAATGACTCACTGAAAGAAACCCAACCAGTAGCAAAGCCATGGGCTGCCCGGGAACAGCTCTGTGGATTTGAATGGCATCCAGGAAATCAACCTAGTTCCTTGACATGAGTACAAAGATGAATGAATGTTCTAAAATATCTGTCCATGGATGACAGGAGAAAAAGGCAGGTGAATAGGTTTTGAAAGTGTTACAGTCCCCTCCAAGGAAGCAAGTGGAACCAGAGCCTAGCTCTGGTGTTAGAAACTGAACAGGAAACATAAACTACACATGGTAAAAATATTGCTTCTATGTCTCTGGGCTGAAGAACTCCCTTTGAGAAGCAAAAGTTTTTAATGGCAGGAGGATGACATCTCTCTGGGACAAGGCAGGAAAGAAAACAGAAAAAAGCCTGTGATAGATGAAAACTGCTAAACAAAAGAGACTGTCTGGGTAGTTAATATTTATGAAATGCAAAAAAGATTGTAGTAATATAAGAGATAACACAAAGCTAATGAAAGCTGAGTTGTTCTGAATTTAGAAAAACAAGATGCAGAGCCTGCAATCTGGAGCTGTGCTATCACAAAACCAATTCCCCTGTTTCAGGCAATGTCAAAACAAAAAATCCCACATATGGGCCTGATCCAAAAAACAGTGGAGTCAGTGGAATGATTCCTCTTGATTTCCAAATGCTTTTGATTTGATTCTGAATTTCTGATGTTATTAAGAGCTGTACACCATGGCTGTCATACTCAGTGCACTGTGTAGTCTTGTTTTTAAAGCCCTGAAGAAATCTTTTCACTCACTCATTGTCACAGAGAGATGTTATCAGGCCAAAGGATTGGTTACTGCCAGAAATTGCTCAGCTTCTCCACTCAGTAGTAGACACTGGTGCATCCTAAGTCCTGACCTGGGATGCTGGGAGTGTTACCAGCAGTGTTACAGAGATGGCTGTGTTTGAAACTACATATGGGAGTTAGAGCAGCAATGGCTTCTTAAAGCCTTTGAAAATCTTACTCCATAATGGGTGTGAGCTAGAAAAGATATTTTCACTCACAGATTCTCTTCCTGCTGTGGAGCATCATAGTATGTCATATTCAGTGCACTGTCTAGTCTTGTTCTTAAAGCCCATTTGCTTTTGTGGAGGAAAATGTTTCCTAATTCCAGTGCACCTCTCTGTTGAGAAGCACTTCTTCTGATGTTCTGCTAAATTTATATTTCCTTCTTCCTTTCTTTTTTTCCCCCATTAAATATACCCATGTCCAGAAGATTCCGAATGTGGAAATGGGTCAGTTAAAAAACGCTGAATGAAAACCACTGTGATAACCTCGATTCTGAGTTTAGTTCCCTGTACATTTGTTGGGTGGGATTTTCATTCTAGGCAGGACTGGTTTTCATTCCCAGGCACGGCTTGCTCTGGTTTATGCCCAAGGACTTGCACTTACAAAGTCATATGGTTCTGTGAAAGGACTATAAACATAGATGCTAATCATCTGAAAGCCTTCCTCACTCTTTCTATAACAGCACTTCCCAGATTAAGGCCTTTAGAAGGTGTAACTGCAGCCATCTCCCTAGGCTTAGAGTCACAGATGCCAGGTAAACTAATGGCACCACTTCCTCACAAGCCATCATGTTTGAAAGAACATTACTCCATCAGGGAACAAGCAGGTCCACAGTCCAGGGTAGCCATGGGGCACAGAGAGCCAAACCACATAGACCTTTCACTCAGATCCTCTTCAGGGGAGCAGCACCCAGCACCAACCTGAAGACAGACGCTTACCACAAGCCAACACAATGTTGGGTCAAGACTGTGTGGGGTCCCATAGGGTCCTTCTCACTTAGTATGGTCAGGAGAGGGGACACAGTGTCCCACAAGGGTAGCAGATAAGCAGTGATACTAGGTCATCTTCGTCTCATCCATTTGCACGGGCATGGCACTGCAGCAGGGATGTTGGTTGGCCTGATCCCATGCTGAGCCATCCCAGGTGACAAAACTGTACAGGCAACTGGTTTTGGAAATACCAACTTCTTCCTGGGGAAGGAGTGAGTCTCTAGAGGGAAATGCCAGGTCTATTAGCAAAAACCCAGTGTTAGTGCAGGGAAGACACATAAAACACTGAAGTAAATGATGGCAGTTTCGTTCTAGCTCAGAACAGAAAGTTTACTGAATGGCTCCCAGAAGAGGGGAAAATGGATTTGGCAACTGACAATAAAGTCTATAATTAGTTTTCTATAGAAAATCCACAAACTGGGCTTGACTCCCTACATTTTTTTTTTTGCAATGACTGCTGAATGCTCTTGTCCAGCATCGCCATCAGTGGGAGTGGGATGTAGCTGGATGAGGCTCTGGGTCGTCCCTTACCTCTCATGAGTTGCTGCAGCAGAGGAGGAGCCCAATTTTTCCTGTTGTGCCATTGGAAAGGAGAAGTAATGGGTGCCTTCATCCAACCAAGGCTACCCTGCCAGCTGATAGGCAGGACAGAAGCTGTAGTGAATCTGAAAACTGAGGTAGGCAGCAGCAGTGGGATGGGCAGTGAGCTTGGACATACTGCAAGAGCCACTCATGAACAACATTCGTGGGCAAACCAAGCCTTGTGAGCTTGGCCATGCTGCAAGAGCTACTCATGAACAATGACTGTGGCAAACCAAGCCTTGTGTTTTGTGACTCACAGACCCTTGAGCATTTGTGACCATCTGGTTTATCCAGAAATGGCCAGCCTAACAGCTCTGCTGCCAAACCAGCAAAACAAATGAAATGTGCAGGTATGTGAGGTCATGGGAATGCAGCTGGGGATGTAACATAGCCCTTCCTGCAGATTTACAAAAACTCTGCACCCAAGATTAGATGGGATGGGTAAGGACAGCATAATTTAAAAGATTCACTAGCACCATAAGAAAACACTTTCTGAAAGTATTTATGTAACAACATTTTGTTTGAGGAGGCTAAGGTCATTCAATAGGCAGCTCACAGCTATACAGCTGCTGGGAAGAGTAACAAACACAATTTTGGATGGAAAATGTACAGATGTCTTTTTAAAACACACATCAATATCCTTGTTTTGCCCTTTTTAAAATGTCTCTGCCTTCTGTGCTTTCATGGTCTTCATGTGAAGTTTGAGAGGACTTCTAAGTTCCTCCTCTGGGCCTTTAAATCGCATGCAATGAAATCTAAAAGGAAGCTCTAATTACATCAGAGCAACCACTCAACTAGTTCTGTCTGTGGTCATCAGGCATGATGCAAGCTTACTCCCTCAGTGGCTCAACAGAGCCAAGAAACCACATGCTATTTGCAGACAGAGATCCTAAGAGTCTAAATCTAGACAGCAGTGACTTACGCTAACTTATCTTTTGTATCAAGCTTAGAATCTAGACACTTAGGGAGAGAAAACACAATTTTACTTAGATATTAAAGAAGAGCACTCAGCAGTGTTCTCACTGCTATAAATAGGTGAATGCTAGCAAAATCATGACCGGACTGGACTGGACCTATCTGTTATGCAAAGAAAAAAGCAGCAGACTTGCACCTGGGATATTTGAGCACAAGCAGACAGCTTATGTTTGAGCAGGGGCATAGGTGACCCCCACAACTACAAACTCTCAGCCCCACTGTGAAATGTAAGTATTATTGCCATTCAATAAATGTGAAACTAGAGCAAGCTCACCTGGTGAGTCCATGGCAGAGCCACGCTTCACACCCAACAGCGTTCCAGTCTCCTGTCGTTAACAGCAGCTTTTGCAGGCAGTGCATGCAACCAAGCAGTAAGACAGTAAGAAGAAAGGATTCCCAGTTTCTACTCTCTCTTTCCCTTTCTGCATTGTACTCCATTTTCCTACTGAGTACACCACTCAATGAAAACGCCCACACCATGCCCACATTTCACTGCAAGAAGACTCTGTTTTGGGTCATGTACTTTACCAAAATCAATGTCAAGCTTCCAGTGACTTCAACGAATTTGAAATTCCCTCCCTTGTGTTGGTGCAATGCCCAGAGCTGGGAAGGGCTGAATGCTAGCAGAGCCCAAAAAGGGCTGTTTCAGTAATTAATAACAGCAATGGCTAAACCGAGCAGATCCAAATCAAAAGATGAAATTAAAACCAGCGAGAGTACAAATAACATTAATGTGCTTTGCCTCATTGTGGCAATGTTCTTTTCACTGCCAAGCCAGGTATAAAAGAAGGTTTTCTTTCAAATACCTTAGAGCTAGGTGCATCAAGAGCAGTTTCAGAGAAAAGTTACACTTTCTATAATCAGGGCTTTAAAAAGCCCAAACATACAAAAAATCTACAAATGTTTCCAACCTCAGTGCCTCTATGGGGCTGTTCTGTTTCACCAGTCTCAAATGATGAGAACTGTCCAGTAGCTATCATGAAAATATCCACTTGAGAAGGTTATGAGAACTTTTGCAGGATGCAACACACCCTGCTGAGTGCTCAGTGGACGACCTGCTAACAAGAGGGTGATTTATATTATTAGGTGAGCTGCCCACAGGTTTTATTATTAAGTTTCACACCACAGTTTTCAAACAGGAGAAATTAAAAAATTACAAGGGCCATGAATTTGCTATCCTAGGAATGAGTGCAGCCCTGAAAGTTTACATGGTGATGTGACTGAGGACTGCAAAGAGATGAGAATTTGATGTCTAGAAGAACAGACTGACAGTGTACTGCATGTGCCTCCTGTGTTGCTGGTGTTTGTTTTAAGCTCTCTGCCTTTGAAGAACATAACAGAGACACTGAGGTTTGGGAAGTTCTGATCTGAAGACATTTTCCCAACCTTGCAGGTCATGTTTTCTGCCTCTTCAGTCATCTGAAGTCAATGGAAAGTTCATGCCAAGGCAGTATTTTATGCTTTCAGTAACAATCCAATTTCTGGAACCAGATTTTTTGAACAGAATGTTCTTATTTTGGGCAAATCCCATGTGAAGGACATGCCTTAGCAGACAGATGGATACTTTCAAATTACAGATACAGCTCGCAGAGTCTATTATTAGCTAGACAGCTACTGTCCTGTCACGCTTCACACACTGAAAACTACTTAGTGGAACGCAGAATCTTGTTAGTGCAATAGAGGAACACAGATATTTTAAGTGAAAAAGAAATACTCTTATTGTAATATTCTAATTTACATCTTGAGAAAACAAACAGCTGCTTTGCACTTCATGATTTAGATGAACTGCACTGTGTGTGTAAAATGGTATGAGTAGGTAAGCTTAATCACAGGTAAGGGGAACAGGTGTCTCTGCTGGAAATTTCCATATTATATGATTATAGTCATTTCCATACCGTGCTACAAAATTGCTTCAAGAGTGTACACTGCCTGGTGCTGCATGCACCAGTTTGGGAACCTTCAAACTGGTGCTAAAGACCTGATCTATGCAGAACTAGAACAAATCCTCTTTTTAAATTCATACAGTCTGGTAACCTGAGCACAAAATCTCTGCTTTCAGATCCATAACACACAGAGGGTCAGTTCATGTTAACGGATGTCCCTCCTGGGGATCAGAAACAACATGAGAGAGAAAGATGGGTACCGAGATCTGAGTGGGAAATATTTGCCCTGCAGGTGAAAGTTTGTCTTCTGGAAGGTGTGCAGAAAAAGGCCTGGCCATGCTACTCTCCCTCATTCAGCACAACACTGCTGAGCAATGAGGCTTTCCACTATCTTGGAGCCTCTTCAAGCCATATGCAAGCAGAAGGTTGGATGAAAGCTGCCAGCCTTTTGGGCAGGCAGGCCAGTATGCACCAGGGCCTCACACCAGAGATGTGAGTGGCAGCCTGGGTTACAGCAGGCTACGTGGAAGTTATGTGGTGGATGTCTTGAAAGCCATGATAAATAGGTCAGGTCCACCAGAGAGGGAATCGTAACAAAATTTCTCTGTAATGCACTAACTGCTTCTCCCTTTCAGTCAGGAACCACAGGATGGACAAGAGAAGCAGCAGGACTGGGGTGATGCAAAAAAAGATTTCCTGGGCCCTGGACCTTGAGCTCAATTCATCTGCACATGAGCTGGAGAAATGACCAAGTGTGCCATACCCTCACCACCAGACTGGCTGGATACATCGATGTTAGTCACAGCAAACTGAGTTTCTGCCTGGGACCTGTGCAAGGGGTTAATGTGCTGGTTTGAGCCGACTCTCAGCCACAGTACTGAGGGCATAAAATGTACATTTATTGCTCTAAATACCTATTAAAATAAAAAGAAACCAAATTCACCAGGCTTCTTTTTTCCTATGCTAAAGTGCACCTATGGAACTTCTGTGGGTGATTTTAGCTGAAAACATCAGGCCTGGTCTGAAGCCCCTTTCATGTCTTACACTGATCAAAGTTCCAGAGCCTGGACATACTGTCAAGCTGTGCAGCCTTTATAACACGTTGCAGCTCTGCCTGTTCAATAGTGCACATTATCGGCCTGAGCTCTGCCCCTTCCAAAGTCAGGTCAGTCCCCACTTCACTGGGAAATCAACTGACACAATGGCAAGTGCTTTTTGGAAACCCCACCTGTGCTAGTTTGAGCCTAGCTGGGATATTTTTGGTGAGAACAATTAGATTATAGGCTGTGAAAAGGAAACAATGGAGACCTCTACTTCACTCATAGGCTTGCTGAGAGATATAAAAACAACACCACAAACATAGATAACAGAGCTGCTCTCTGGCTTTGGCTGCCTGCGCTTCTCTCCCTGACTTGCTGTCTGTGTAACTAATCTGTCTGCTTCCTAACCCCCCTGGCTCATTCTCCAAACTCACCTTGAACGTAAGGCAAAGTCTGGGATGAAGAAGAGGGGTGGAAGGGAGGTGGAAGGGTGGATGGGAGCCCCTCCCAGGGACTCTGGTTTCTGGGAGGGTTGCTGTGTTTCTGTAGTACTTTTTTAACCTGTGTATTTCTGTATATAGCTCCATCTATTGTAAATATCTGCTTGTATATTGTGCTAAGCCATAAACATAAAGCTTCATTCTAATTTCCAGCTCATCTGAGTCTAGTCTGGGTGATTTTCTTAAGTGGGGGTGGGGGGTGGCAAACACCCAAACCATCACATCACCTCTCTTGCTCTGACAGTTTTTAAGAAATAAACACTTCAACTGAGAAAGGCAAAGTTACAGTACCACAGTATCACAGTATCACCAAGGTTGGAAGAGACCTCACAGATCATCAAGTCCAACCCTTTACCACAGAGCTCAAGGCTAGACCATGGCACCAAGTGCCACGTCCAATCTTGCCTTGAAAAGCTCCAGGGGTGGAGACTCCACCACCTCCCCGGGCAGCCCATTCCAGTGCCCAATGACTCTCTCAGTGAAGAACTTTCTCCTCACCTCCAGCCTAAATCTCCCCTGGCGTAGCCTGAGGCTGTGTCCTCTTGTTCTGGTGCTGGCCACCTGAGAGAAGAGAGCAACCTCCTCCTGGCCACAACCACCCCTCAGGTAGTTGTAGACAGCAATAAGGTCCCCCCTGAGCCTCCTCTTCTCCAGGCTAAACAATCCCAGCTCCCTCAGCCTCTCCTCGTAGGGCTGTGCTCGAGGCCTCTCACCAGCCTCGTCACCCTTCTCTGGACACGCTCAAGCATCTCAATGTCCCTCCTAAACTGGGGGGCCCAGAACTGAACACAGTACTCAAGGTGTGGTCTAACCAGTGCAGAGTACAGGGGCAGAATGACCTCCCTGCTCCTGCTGACCACACCATTCCTGATGTAGGCCAGGATGCCACTGGCTCTCTTGGCCACCTGGGCACACTGCTGGCTCGTGTTCAGGCGAGTATCAATTGGCACCCCCAGATCCCTCTCTGTTTGGCTGCTCTCCAGCTGATACAATTGCAGAAATAACAGCAGAGAAATAGTGGGGTCATCCCACAATACCAAGCTGGGTTAACCGATGCAGCTCATCTGACCACTTAATTCACTTCCCCTTTAAATGGGGTCTGTAAATAAGCACTGAGCAGATACATAACACATGTGCTGAATTTTATTTTTGCTGTAATAATAAAAGCCATGGAGAGAGATTCATGCCAACATTGAATCCTTACTCAACCGTGCACAAGCAGCAGCATTCATCACATTCTGATGATGCATTTAGCCTTCAGAGTACAAAGGGAATTTTACCTTTTTTTTTTCCTTGGCAATTTGCATGAGAAGTAGAGAGCATTTAGTCTCTGAATTAATCAAAATATCTCTGCCTTCACTGAATAAATATATTTGAATACATGAATAAATAATATTTTGAGTAAAATAATGAAACTAATTTAAAACAAGGCTGAGAATGAAGTCACAGTTTTTATTAAATGTGACATTTTCCACAGTGTTTACACTGCAAGAGATAATACTGGCTTATGTATTTCAAAGTGGGTAACAAACCATCAAAAATCAACTTTAGATAAAGTAGCTTAATTTTCAACAACCACTGGGCTTTTGACTTGACTTTCTCAAAGTCAGGTTAAGGTGATTCAAGATGAAACTTGAGCTTATGTGCCTAGAATGAAAATCTACATTTAAAACCAAAGCAACCACTTAATTGAGTGGAGGTCCAGTTGAAAGGTCAATCTTCCTAAAGCTGTCAGGCACCTACTCTCAGAATTAGATAGATATACTTCATCCAGTGCTTGCATTTCAGCTACAGACACACAACATACTGATTATCTTAAACAGAAGTGTTCAGTTTGTACAAAATTCTGTTACTGGAAGCAAACAGAGAACGCCATGAACAGGAACTGAGCTTGAAAAATTCTCATGAAGACTCACCAAGCCAGATACAGAACATATTCATCAACAGTTTACTTGAGGACAACTCTGTTTTACTTGGCTGCTTAAAACCATTGCTTGTCCAGAGAAGCTAGCAAACAAAAATGAAATTGAAGCAGGCACTAGAAATAAACTCAATTAATTTGCAAATAGGAGAGAAAGAAATGTAAAAGATGACAGGCACCTTAGTGAAATGCCCAGAACAGACTCTCTAATGTTGCCATCACCTCACTTCATTCTCCGTGTCCCACCAGCCTGCATTCAAGGAGCCACAAGGAAAGCTTAGACATATCAATGCATGAGAGCAGCCAGTTGCCAGATTGCTTTCATTTGCTTCTGTCTGCTCAGGGCTCAAGTCAATTAGCACAGGGTAATGAGTACTTCATTAAAAACATAGCAAAAAACCTAACTCTGAGAGAAATTTGTCATGTTGTCCATTACTGCCATATCTGAGTGCAGTAATTAAAACAGACTTTCTCTGTACTTCACCTCTTGCCATTCTGACTCTACATTAGGATCCATCCATTTAGAGAACACTCCTTTGTCATCTGCTTGTTATCACACCTATGCTCTCAGCTTGCTGATGGGACGAGTTGCTTAGATTAAAATGATGCAGCACCATAGCAAGATTTGGGATGACTGCAAAGGTTTGTCTTGCCTGCTGTTTCTTCCAAGGTAGTTGTGGAAAAGTTATTTTGCCACTAATATGTCACATACCATGCAGTCATAGTAAAAGTGACTTAAATTCTAAGACCACATGATGAAGCTACTTAATTCAGTGCAACTAACATGCCAGCCTTTTTCAGCTGGAAGTGATTCAAATACAAAGTCATTCTCCACATCAATCAGGCAGGACAAACTCATCCTGGCACCTGAACACTGCTCTGTGTTGTTCACCCCCAAGGTCAAATCGTCTCTCAGATAGTTCCTGGGCATAGTCCAAAGGTTTGCCCCAACCTGTGCCACCTATATAGTTTGGATATGGCTGTCCTGGTGTGGAGATGAGGAGGATGAACTTCAGCAAAGTAATCTGTGCATTGGTAGTTCATCTCTGGGCCAGTAAGTAAACTCCTTTGCCTGATGTTAAATGCCAAACTTTTTGCTTTCTTGGTGTTTTGGTTTATACTCTGATACATGTTTGAGTTTAAAAGCCTGTTGGTCTTTGGGTTTTCACTAAGAAAAACAGGTAATGCTGGTCCATAGTGTTAACCTTTGCACATCTCATGCATTCTAATACACTGTGTTTTCTGGTACGGTGGAGTTACTTGCCCAAAGCAATATTCACAAAGCTTAATGCAAGCAGTGCTCTTGGCAAGTCATTAGAGTTAGTGATGAAACAATCTGCAGTGTGGCTGGCTCACCGAATCTGCACAGAAAGAGCTCAAAGACTTCAGCTGACTACACATAAATCTTTCTCACATACAAAAAAATACTAACTTAGTCTCACAATAACTCAAGTTGGAGGCTACCTTTAGGATGCGATAACCTCTCTTCATTTAGCAAGTTTCCCCAGCAGCCCCGGGAAGAACTTTCTGTGTCAGGGAATGCAAGAATGGTTTCTATTGTTCTGCTCAGGTATTCCAGTATCTCAGGAAGTGGGTGGAGGAGGAGGTTGGGAGGTATCCGTAGAAGATTGGTGAGGAATAAAGGATAGGAATAGGACAATTTGTAGACTCACAGGAGTAATCCAGGTTTTAAGTAAGTACCAATCACAGTGCTATGAATGATGACAGGGGAGTCACAGAAGCAGGATGGCAATACTTCCCCAGTTCCAGCCAGTTAATCCTGACATACCATAGACTGCAAATCTCAATTTATAGTTTACTATCCAAAGTCAATTTACAAAGTCTTTGCCTCTAAGAATACTTAGGTAAATGAGGTGAATAAAGTGCAACCTCTAATGGGAAAATCAATGCTTCTTGGAAAAGTTTCACATTACTGGCATTAGACAAAATAGCATTGCTTTAGGGACACTCCTCCACCCTAATCTTTCCTTTTCAGACTGAAAAATTAGTATGTTACATCCCTTTAATTAACTGTTGTTTAGCCAATAATGCCATTGACTTCCACGTCATAACTCTGGTTTATGCAATTAGAAGCAACTTGATACAAGCACAGGAGTCTGAAATAGATGTGCAAAACCTTCCCAACAAGCAGTCCTGCTCAGAGGAGACTGCATAACAGACTCCCACTAGAGTAACATTAAATACCACCCACTTGCCCCTGTTACCTGGCACATCCCTCAGATACTTGGAGCACAAAGTGCTCGCTATCATCTTTTGGTCTCACAAGGCAGCATACTCCTTCTGGGGATGCTTTTGACAACAAATCAAATACAAATGTTTTTTTTTCTGAGAATAATGCCTGGACTAAGCACTGGTAGACAGCAAGGCCCCAGCCATGCCAGGGTTAGTGCTGAAAGTCAGTGTTTCTGTACACTGTCTGACACAGTGAGCATCAGAAATTCCCATGAAGCTTCTTGAAAGAGGTCTTTATGAAGCATTGCCTGGAAGGCAGGTTTCTTCTCCAGGCTGAAGGTGCATGGAGCACATGACTCAGTGTCTGGTAAACATGTCCTACAAGCAGTTAAGCAAACAGAATTAGCCATTTCTTGATTTCTCACAAATTTTTGGAGGATCTACGCAGGAAGAACTTCCAGGATAAGGTTCTCCAGGAAGAGATGACAGACACGTGGGATAGTGCCAAAGACCAGGTGGCAGAAAACACCACAATATGGACAGTTAAAGGCAAAGAAGTAAGTGAAACAAAAGTTAAAAGGTACCATGAGAACAAAGCTAAAGAAACCAGAAGAGCAGAATTGACAATGTAGAGGAACGCCCCCTGCTTACATTGGTCACTAGGATAGAGCACAGCCCAACGCTGCTGGTAGAGAAGCAGAGTCTCGTTCCAGCTGCCTCCCACCAGGGTCAGATTGGCAAAATGGTATGCACATTGCAGGAGAAAACCAGGGATTGTTTTTTTTTCTTTTAATGTGCTTAGGAATAAAGCCTTTTTGACTCCTTTTGCACCTCTGGCCAAGGAATGTTAACCCTTAGCCACAGTGCTCCCCACCTTCAGAATGCAGTTGGCAATTCCTACTGCTGCTTGACATGGAGAGCAATATGCTTTTTCTCAGTTTTCAGAAGATTAAATACTCCATGCTGTTTGACTTACTTCTGTTACTCTTGATACAAATCACACAAATCCGTGACTCATGTTTTAATATTGATCCTGTAATTAGTTCAGTGCAGGTAAGCCACCAAGCTAGATACAGTCCTACACTTACTCACTTGGATGCCATTGTAATATCGGGCTTTAGCTGCTGAACTTCCACAAAGAATCCTGTTTCACGGCAGTCAAGTGCCTGTTTCACACTGTGGTAACAGCCTGCTGCAATAATACCTTACCTGAAGTAGACTTCTCATGCATCTTGCATGACCTCCCTCATATATGTATCAGACAGGACACCAACGGCACTGTTCTTGTTACCTAGCCCTTGCTCCTGGGATGGAAAAGTTATACTGCCAATGCACAGACTAAGGCTCCATGGGAGCTGTGATCTGGCTCATGCTCCTCTGTCACCTCCTTATTTTAACAACTCTCCAGTGTCTCAGAGGCTCATCTCTAGCCGTTCGTGATGGCAGTGCAGTGCCTGCCAACTGCTTTCTGAACGTTTTTTACAGCTCAGCTCATCACACTGCACTGGCCTTTACTGGGCAGGAGGAAATGCAGGGTGCTGGCATGGTATGTTTGAAAAGCTGCACTGTACATCAGTCAAAGCACAGCAAACTCAGGGATGACCTGATCTGCTGCTTCTCTGTGCTCTACCATAATGGCTTATTCACTGTCTGGGTGTTTGGTGGGTTCTCTGGGGATGGATCATTCATTCTTCCACTGAAGAACACCACAGGAATTGGAGAAGGTGGAACCCTGGATCATATAACAAGCCATCTTATGGAGCCTGGCCAAGAGGCCTCCAGCTGCAAGGCTGATGAGCTGGCACAGATGATCCTGCTGGCTGCAGAACCGGCAGCCTGTCAGCATCCTCACTTTAGTTAACAGGAGAATCAGAAATGTACTGCACCAAGATTAAAAGCCCAACAACCTCCAGGTGCACTACCATACCGTGAGTCTGGTGTGGTAGTCTCTATATGTAGAGAGTTCCTGATCAAACTGGACTTTTGGCAACAAAACCAATCATGGAAACAACAACAAATCATGCCAAATTTTGCATAGCTGGGAAATAATAATTTAGCAGCTTATACCATGTCTAAGCCTAAAGCTCCTTCACTGCTACCAGAATAATGAAATATCCCCCAAATTCAATACTAAATATCCAGACCTTTACATGAAGAGATGCAGTCCTTGGCTCTTTCGGCATTCCTTTTCAATTTCACTCACAAACACAACTGCAGATTTTCATATAGCCTTTTCCATAAAGGTAAATTCTTCTCATCACAACTGATTTAGAATCAAATCAGAGATGCAGCCAGTAAAACAGACCCATTTTAGACATTCAGCACTCCAACTGGCATCACCCTGTAGGCTGAAATAAGCTTCTCCTTTCATTCAGGAGAGAAAAGGGAGCTGTTTGTATGGATGGACATTACAGGCACTGTCTACTTCAGAACACACATCCAAGAAGCAGCATTCAGCTGATTTAGTTAGTGGCCTGAACAGATCACTTATTAAATGTCTTCTTATTCACATGCCTTTTGGGGAAAATATCAGGCTCCAACTTAGCTCATCGTCTTGATGCAGCTATGCACTTAAGTGTGCATTTCACAGTTAAGCCTATGCTTAGCTGTTGCGAAAACCAAGCAGCTGTTCTGCCACTTTGCAGAGCTGTGCCTTCTGTTTTTTAAGAAATAGCTTAAAAAAGTAATAGAAAAATTTACTTAATCCCTCATAATGTGCTAAGAATATTTGAGGCCTTTACAAACTCATCACCATCACCATCATAATCTCTTTACATGACTGGTATAATTTCTCAACAGATGAGAGTGTAATCATGCCCACATTTTGAAGGCAAATGTGTGATTCCAGAGAATTTTGCTGTGTGGTAGGTGCCACTGGATGTCTTAGACTGCCAACTTCCTGTATTGCTACTCCCTTTAAAAGCAGAAGAAATGACTGGGGAAAGCTTTTTCATCCAAAGTGTCACCACAAGCTGGAGATGGGGATGAAGAAATACTGCTGCTTGAGATACAAAAACACAGCTCCTATTTTCCAGAACTAGGCAGAGGGGGTGGAGAACTACCTATTTGTGATGCATGCATTTTCCTTGAGGAAGTTTTGTTGAAACTGGTGGTGGATGTGTTTGAGAAGAGCTTGCTTGCACTCAAAAGTCAGTGGAATTAATCACTGAAGCCAAGCCAAATTTAAGACAACAACAAATATTCTGGTTTGGTCAGGACCATGATGGCTGTAACTGCAGACCTGGGTGCAGGGGACCAGATTTTCTTTCACTGTGATATGTACAACCACATTTGCATCCATGAGAAAAGAGAAAAATCATGCTCTGACACTGCAGCACTCACATACTTGGGCAGTAATCCACATATTTTACTGCTCCTTTATGGAGTGTTTTTTGACAACCAGATGCGAGAGTAAGGAGAGCCAGCACCATCTGACTACCCCTTGTCCTGTGCCAAATGGACCTGCTGCAAGGTACAGCTGAGAGCACTCTCATTGCCTACCTCTTCTTCACGCAAGGTCCATTCCACACTGGCAAGGTGTGACAGCAAAATCACATCTTCTCATAACCTGTGCAGATCAAGCATTTGCATCCGCAATGCACAAACATTAGCTTCAAAGAAACAGACATTCCAGAGGGATGTAAGGCTATCCAGCTTGTCCTCTTAAAACTTTTGATTCAAAGAAAGCCAATTTCTAGGTCCTGAAACATAATGCTAGGGATGAATAAGGCTGAAGTTGTCCTTTGGTTACTAAGCTACAGCTCTCCCAAAGTATTAGGTTTGCACCATGCTTTATTTACAGACCTTTTTCCTCCATGGTAGTCAAGAGGAATTATAATGTCATATGCTGCTCTTCTGTACTTGCTGTCTCATGCCTGCAGAAGTGCATCTGGAGAGGAAACCTCCCACTAGGAACACCATGGGTATGGCAGCAAATGCTCCTGCACACAGGAGCCAAACAGGGCTCACACTTCTTGCATAAAGAAAGGACATTAGGAGCAAGAAGGAAAGAGAGCTGAAGCATATGCCACAGTGGCTACCATCCTGAGCTACGCACTACTTCGGCTCAAGTAAGCCTTTGGGCCACATAGAACTACACAGCCAAAGCCTGTTTAGTAACACCCAGGGGGGGCATGTTAAGGATAGCAGGCATCTTTAATCGTGCTATTCCCTAAGTTCTGAGAGACAGACTTTTTTTTCACGTGTTCTGGTCTGCAGTCCTGTTTAACTTAACAGACTCATCATCCCTCAGATGTGCTAGGAAAATCGCTGTAAAAAGAACATAAAATTGAGAAGTATCAACATAACAACAGTGAGAAAGATTAAAGAGACAGTTACTTCCCAGAAATATTTCCTTCAGCTAACTGCCCACGACAAAGCATCCTCTGATAATGCCCCTAAGCACTCTACCAAGGGGAACACATGCAAACACACTAAACTGCTACAGAACACAAAGACATCTTCTCTCTGCAGGAACAATACTGTGGGCTTAAGACTGCACAATCTTCAGGATGATGACTATTTCAAACACCTGAGTGGAGACAGCAGGTCTAGTGTCACAAGCAACAGATCTCTTGTTATTGGAATCAAACACAGCTATTTATGAACTCATACAACTGACTCAGATGAGTCTGACAAATGAACATATATCCGCATACAGCTCAGCTGCAGAAATAAGCTACAGCTCAAGAGGGACTCCCTTCAGATGAAGTTCACCTCTAGCAGGCCATCTCCAGGAGACTGTTTTATGTCTTGGAACTTAAGAGAGGGCCATGAAACCACCTCGAGATCAACCAAAGTCTTGACTGATCAGGGACTATTCAGTCAGTTCTGCTCAGCTGTGAGGTATTTAACTGTACTGCGTCGGCCCTGGGGCTCTGAACTGTGTATCTGTGCTCTCCAAAAGCTTGAAGAAGGTCAGTTTTGTTGACACACAATGAAAAATGGGCTCTGGGAGATGTTGTTGGTGTTTTTTCCTCTGGACAGTAGCTAAGATGATTTACATTTAGAAAAACTGTCTCCAGTGGAATAGTCAGTCCAAAGGCTGAAAGCAGGGACCTTGGGACAGATCCAAACTCAGAGCTAAAGCCTAACCCAAGAGGGCAAATGGCCTCTGCTGTTGGTATAATCAGCTAAAAAATGACATATACAGACACGAGAGAAGGATCAAGGCAAGGCATTTTGTCTTGTCTGTGAGGGTAAGTGCTTGTAGCCTTATCAAATTGTCAAGATTTTAGCTGGAGCATAAGATGTTGAGGTGCTGGAAGGTGTCCAGAGAGGGGCAACAAAGCTGGTGAAAGGCCTGGAACACAAACCCTGTGAGGAGAGAGTGAGGGAGCTGGGGGTGTTTAGCCTGGAGAAGAGGAGGCTCAGGGCTGACCTCATTGCTGTCTACAACTACCTGAAGGGAGGCTGTAGCCAGGTGGGGGTTGGTCTCTTCTCCCAGGCAACCAGCAACAGAACAAGGGGACACAGTCTCAAGTTGTGCCGGGGTAGGTACAGGCTGGATGTTAGGAGGAAGTTCTTGCCAGAGAGAGTGATTTCCCATTGCAATGGGCTGCCCAGGGAGGTGGTGGAGTCACTGTCCCTTGAGGTCTTCAAGAAGAGACTGGATGAGGCACTTAGTGCCATGGTCTAGTTGACTGGCTAGGGCTGGGGGATAGGTTGGACTGGATGATCTTGGAGGTCTCTTCCAACCTGATTGATTCTGTGATTCTGTGATCTGCTAAGATTTACATAGAATTACAAAGATACAATTGAAAGCCTGAGCTCTATCTACATTCCTATTCTGTGTTTTTATCAAGCAAAAGCCACATTCAAAAGAATGAAACAGTCTGCTTCAGATTTATTCACTAAAGACAAGCCTCTAATGCTGAGTTACTTCAGAAGGCTACCATGCTCAACTGAAGTTCATTTTGAGAGGCCATCCTGCAAAACTTTGTTTGAGACAGTACATCATCAAGGGTACATCACACAGAGAACCAGACATAGCCGAGGCTTTTATGAGAAAAACACTTATCTTCGGGAGATGAGGTCCTGTTTGTCTTTCTGGGAACACTATGAATAGCAGAAGACCCTGAGGCACTATGAGTAGAATATAATTGCTAGAGAGAGGGATGATCCTTGCAGGATCCTTGCTGCAGAGAGAGCTGGTAAGCACCAAGGAGATACATTGCCAAGTGGGCTTGATATCCTATCTCCTAAGCAACACTACATCTGGAAGGGCAGCTTTTGTTTGTGGTCAAGGAGTCAAAAATCATTTGAGCTGATGCTGCAAAGATAAAATCCCAGTCTGCAGCCCACTTGAAGCTCTCTGTTACATGAATTTGGTTGCAGAAACACAAGACACAAGGATGATATTTCACACACCTGGGAGTTATCTAGTGCAGTGGCTGGAGCTGTTAAAAGACCAGCAATTAACATAACCACATCTCAGTCTATGAGAGGTCACTGGTTTTCAGGCCAAGGCTGAGATCATTCTCAAGGACACCTGTTTACATGTTCCTCTATCTCGACTAACCACAGCATAAGCACAGGAGATCACATGAATATAATGCAGACCAACACTTCACCTTCACTATTTTATGAGTGTACAGTGAGATTCAGAAACAAGTTTAGATAACCTCTGCTAAGTGAGGTTGAAATGTATGAAAGGGTCCCTCTTCCTTTCTGACTCTCAGAATAACACAAAAGATTAGTTTAATCCAAGTGGATTCTGCCACAGCAAATTATGCACTGGGTATCACAGGCCCTTAACATCAGCAGTTACTGTAGGAAGAGAGACAGAAACACAGAGCCTACGAGAGTCTTTCATGGAAAGCAGCTCATCAGCCTCAGGGTCAGGGGGATGCTAAGATGACTCAGGTTATTGCCTCCCAATTGCCCTCATCCTGCAGTTACTTGAAATAACTAAAGAGGCTGGAAAACGTAGATGCAGCAATGGAGGCTGAGATCTATTGTTACTGACCGAAGGTGCTCAGTTGTCACCCATTTAGCTTCTGTTCCCTTGCCCACACCAGGCCTGCCCCATGCTCAGGTGCTACTTTGAAGTGGGTGGAAGAAGAGCTCAGGGTGCACCTCAATCTGGACTGGGGAACTGTTTTGGTGAAGCATGCACTGATGCAACCTACTGCAGTCAAGGGAGTCTTTGCTGTATCTTCTAAGAACGTGACTCAGCGCTGGCCTTAGGGGCGAGCAGATGGCTCTGTGTCAGGCACAAGGTTTACATGTACATGCACATGCTTTTCTAAGGCCTGCAAGCATTGAGACTACAAAAGAGGGGAAAAGTCTCAGAAGAGGCAGCCTACTAGCAAAAAAGACTCATCTGGGTCTTAAAAGAGGACACAGATTGTGTGCTAGCCTTACTAATTAATTTCATATGCCATTTCCTATGTTCCCTTCAAGTATCTGATCTTGGGTTTAGCCTCCAGTTCTGTTTAGAAAAATATCCTGCCTCCAGTCTTGTGAAAACTCTCAGAGTTACCTCTTGAGTGGCTTGTATTCACAGATGGTCTCTGTTGCCCATTTTCTGAAGGCAACCACAGATCAGGCCATCTATGAGTTACTTTTCCTTCAGTCATAATCATCCAAGGATGGGCAAAGCTTTTCAAGGTTTGAGCTAACACCACTGTAACTTTCACAAAGTTTTGAGCAAGTGTTTGGTTTCAAAGCCCAGTAAGGTGAGCTAAGAGGCCATCACAGGGCAGTCATTTGCTAAGCAAACTCACTTATCATCAAAGGAGAAGAGAAAGGAATGATATACATCAGTAAAAGTCAGTAAGCCATTAAGGGGAGCAGGAGAAATATGTAGATGGTGCTTAACATACTTTGACAGGATCCCCAAGGGATCTAACATTACATAGCATGTATTCAGACCAACTGCTCTACCAAAGGTAAAATAAACAAATCCTAGATACCTACTCCTGCTCAAACATGTCCTTTCTTCAGAAAGGTTAGATGATTTACTTGTAGAATTTGTTTTTTTACACATAGGCAAATTATTCAGCAACACTAACCCACATTGAGACAATGCTTCCAAGAGCCTGTAGCCGTGGCCCCTCTGTAAAATGACAGAACATCTTACATTACCTCTACACTGAAAAGACAGACCCTCTAAAAGAAACTGCAACTAATGAGCTGTATTGGTTAACTTCATTTGAAGCAGGTTTAGGAATCTGACTCCACCAGCATGTAAATTTTACCTCCCACCAGCAAGACCTCTAAAAGGAGCTAAGTAGTTAGAAAAAGGTTTTTGTTGATGACATGTAATGACTAGCAAACATGTAATTTCATCACCTGGCCAATTTTTGACAAGAAGAACACATGCTGAGTCCAGCACGGCAGATACCTTTCTATCTTTGTGGAAGTGACCAGCTCTTTAAGAACTAGCAGCCCTTTAAGATGCTGTTTCTTCAGTTCTCAAAGTTATTGCTCCTATTCCATTTTGGAGCTACAAAGAAGATCTAATCAAAGCAAGGGCAGCACAGGGAAGTTATGGACATGCTATTTCCTTTCCCAAATCAGGGGATGCATAAAGCAACAGAATCTCAGTGGTGGCTGGGAGATGCTGACTCTCAAAGAGGCACCACATCACACAGCAGCAGCTAAAAAGTATCTGGCCTCTGTGCAAGGCTCTCTCTGAATTTCAGACCTTGTTGGAAAAGTAAACCACTTCCTTGGACAGGATGCCATGTCTCCCAGCTTCTGCATCCCATATTTTCATCTGTGCCAAATTTTGCTGTCCGCTGGCATGCTGTTTCTCTACGTGTATCTGGAGGCAGCAAAGTAGATCTGCATTGAATGACATTTAGAACTGCAAATTCTGCTCTCTGTGCTACCGGCCAGGGCAATCTGTGGCATTAGGATGCATGAGGGATGTCTGTTGTCTGAGCTTCCTGCCTGGTAAGGTTGATCTGAAGCTTGCTGAAGTCAGAAGTCTTCCATTATTTTCAGCCTGGATGAGCCTTTAAACCTTACTCACAAAACCTTCTAAACACAGCCTTTTGTACCCAAGCATCGTGCAAAGCTGAACAAAAGAAATGTGCTATATATAAACATGTGGAGGAAAACATTATGAAAGCCTTCCTAAAATGCTCTTGTGAATTGAATCCTTGCACTCAGCACCTCATCATGATGAGAACCCATCATTATCTTCCTGCATCCAGCATGAAAAGCTAAGCCTAGCCTCTCTTTTCTGTACTTTCTTGGTTTTCCTCACCACTGGAATACCAGCTAGACCTTCTAGCTAGTAAAAGCCAGAGTTCGAGTCACTTCAAAGACATTACATAACATGACAAAGTCTCAGATGCCTCCATCTCCTCTGAATCCAATGCAGTAATTATCCTGGAGAAAGCCAGTTAATAAAATCATGCTCCTTTGCCATTTAATACTCCATCCTTCCACACCACCAGTCAACCACTCTTAAAATTACCCTTCATAAAATGTAATTTCTACCTTCAGAGGGCTACAAATCCTCTGGAAATCTAATGATATTGCTTCTCGAACCCATAAGACTGACTCTGACGTTGTATCTTCCTTAGGTAAGGGTAGGTACCATACAGAAGTGATTTTTTGCACACTGATGGCTCTGGCCCAAAATCAACATGGTAAAAATCAGAGAGAACTCTATATGCAGCTAGGAATTAAGCTTAATTTTAGGAACACACGGATATATTTTTCTTTCACATTCATACAACATTGTCTACAGTGTAACTGGCATACTCCAGTCTCTTCAATCAAGGAAGGCAGAAAAGATCAGACAGTACCTGCTGTGTGCTTTAATATGGCTTTGCTTGTCTAAGGAAAGCCCTACAAATTGCAGACAGCATTTGACGGGAAAATTAAAACATCATCTACACTGCAATTGGTCTGCTGCCAGCTGCACAGATCACATTTGAGATGCAGCTGCTCTTTAAACAGAGCCATTTACCAGGTTTACCTAGGGCAGACGGTTAAGTAGGTTTCAGCTGCTACACAAAAGATTCTGAAGCTTTTACTTGCCTGCAAATAAAGTCTCTGCAGAGCCACAAACGCTCTGAATCCGTGCTGCATTCTAACCCCCACCCCCCCCCCACTGGGCCTGAATGGGCTGAGTATATCAAAAGGGTATTACCCAGCTTTTCTCTTGTTGATATGCATGCTGAAGGAAAAGCTCTTTATTGTCAAACTACCTTTTCTTAACAGAAACTTGGAATTTCAACTTTCTCATCTCTCATAATCCTCACAAAGCAGGATAGCATCTACCCTGGGAGGTATTTAACTTGAACTTGTCGAAACAAAAGGCTCTGGATTTTACCGGTGCTATGTCTTCTACTTGCTGCAGGCAAAAAAAAACCAACCCTCAAATGTATGAGCAGTCCCATCAAGCTATTATCTTTGGGTCTCATTCAGACTGCTGGCTCTTTGTTCTTGAAGCAAGCTGTTCTGATAAAAAGAAATAGCACCGAGTTGCAATAGAGACAAAATGCAGACAGATCACACCAAGCTGACCAATAAATTTTCTTTCAGTGCCTTTCTCTGATGGTGTTTCATTTGTCTGTGGGACGTGCAGAAGAACAGAAAAGCATTCAGACAAGGAAAAATATTGAAATATAACACAAAATTTGTCTGTAACTTTAATACTAGCACTTGATTCATGCCAGGGGAGGGTGGGGGAACAGTTCTGTGGCACTCTAAGTATCAACGATCATTTTTTTTCCAGCATCACCGTAGCAACACTGTAGTTATTGTCAATGAAGCACTTTCATTCTAAGGTGCTATTTTTAGATAATTTTACCTTTCCAGAAGAATTACCCTCTAGGCTGCAATTTATCATGTTTGTTCCTTGGCCCATGGGTGAATTTTAGCAGGACCTTTATTTTAGTTTTAAAGCGAACCCAACCAGCTCGATTTTCCCCTCGCAGACATTTCTGCACTCAGCTCAAAGCATCTCTGCTTTAACAGTTGAGAGTTGGCAAGTATCAATGAGGACTGAGCTCCTGGGGAAATTAAAACCAAAACACCAGCCTCCCTCCCCCAGCAGCCATTGGTAAAGACAAAGGAAGAACAAATACATTTTCAGCACCTGAAAAAATGGATTGAGGATGGGGAAGGGGAAGAAGTGGGCACAGTTAGAGGGAGGCTGAACACTCCTGGCAGTTACCCAAATCTCAGTCTTTCCCCTATCATACCACACCAGTAGGGCAGCAGGCACTTATCTCTCCAAGATGCTTCTGCTTAGGTTGTCCCATCAGTTCAACCACACCATGGCTGGCCTGTCCCAGGGGTTGCTCCATGCCACTGTGGTTGGAGAGGAGCACTAGGAAGGCCACCTATGGAAGATGTGCCACTAAGTGTCCCCAGCACATGGCATTCTGCATTTGGTGAGGTTAGAGATATATTTATCCAGTGAGCACACAGGAGTGAGATTATCACACATATCTATAGAGATTTAATTCAGAAGCACTAAATGGGCATAGTAATGACTCAAGATCATGCCTAATCAGGCAGCCCACAAGCAGGAGCTGATTATGCATATGCAGGTATGAAATCTAAACAATCCCTCTGCTCCTACCACTATGAAGTTAAAAAGATCCTGCACCTACCTTCATGGAAGTCATTGAATTGGCACAACTATTTCAGTATAATCCTCCATTCCCACATAAAATGCAGATAAAATCTCTACATTACAGCAAAGTTGCAGGTTTCTGTGGTTGGAGGAGTCAAGGAATGCTTTGGAGGGCATGTGCTCATACAACCTCCAAACCAGTTGTCACAAGACAAAGAGATATCCAGGCACACAACACATGCCTGTAAGAGAGCAGACAGGTCTGTTAAGTAAAAAGTCTACCTCTGAGAAGACACAGGGCAAGCCCCACATCAGTGCCAGTTTGCTGGTGGCACACTGAAGGCCATCTACAGGTCACTTTACATCCAGATATAATTTCAGCCTCTGAATCACAGCACCTCTGCAGCACTGCAGAGTTGTCATGAAATGAAACTAGCAACAAACAGATTAAGTACGTGGCCAAATATTGCTTGTTTTGCCATGCAGCACATCATGCACTGGGATCTCTATGAAGGCAGCAACAATTTCCTATTCACATTGCTGAATAAATTAGTGTCTGAACTTGCAGTCTGCTTTCAAGGTCCCAAAAAGTTTCCGAGTCTCATGGGTCTCAGGACTCCTCTCCTGGCAATGATGCTGTCCTCCTCAGCCAACCATCCTTCCTTGGGCAGGATCTGGGAGTGCTCCCAAGCCTCTCACCCTCTTCAAGCCCTTTAGCAGCTCTCATCAAGACATTCATAATAACATCATCCACTGGTCAGAGCCATGGTCTCAAGATATCAGACACCTAACTCATGGAAACTGGAGTTTGGAAAATACTAGTTTTGCTCTTAAAACACCAGTGAATAATCCACCTACTATCCTGGCACAGGTTTTACATCAAATTGCACAAAGCTTGTTTTTCTTCAATAACCATAGTCACAAGCAAAGAACCTAAACAGATTACAGAGTGCTATTAAGAAGTCAAAGAATAAAGCATCTGCTGCTTCCTGAATGGGTAAAATGCTTTTTTGAAATGTAGACTATCTAATATTACACTTTTCTCATACCAAACCTGTAGTTATCAACCAAGAAGCTAAGGAAATAAGCCAAGTCTCTGTCTGACATATGACAATAGAGCTACATCAAACCAGCACTGAAAACAGGACAATATTTCTCCCAAAAATTCTGTCTTCCATTTCTGTTAGACATTTTGTACTCTAGAAGAAGAAAACCAAGCCTTTTCCAACCTTAATTATGCACAGGCAAGCTGCAGTAAAGCACAAAACTAGGATAATGTCACTGCTCTCAAACAGTTCTTGCACCTGCCACACTTTCATACTTACATCACTTCTGGTTATGTTTTCTTTTCATATTAAATCTCCTCATTCTGATCTCAGGCTGTGGAAGCAGTAACAAACAAGCATTTCAAGAAATGATCTTTTCTGAGAGCTGCTATTATGTACCTGCATGTACTGCCACATTCTTCATTTGTAGCCTGAACAGATGAGATTGACTCATTGAAACTCCAGCTTATTAGTTTTTGTGCTGGTGCTGGGGATATGCTGCTGATCTAAACAGATGACTGCCTAAAGTATTTCAGCTTCATCATTAGGTTGGAAACCTTAGCATCTTTCAGATGATCTGACTGAAACTTGGCCTGATTTTATAGAGAGTCTAGAAGCTAATACCAGGACCCAGCCAATCCAGCAATATACATGAGAGAAAAAGTGCCTGAACTCACTAAATCATATCACTTGCTGAGAAAAATTATAACTGTGGTATTAAAAAGACTTGGATCACCTCTATTTTACCCTTGAAGAAAAATAAAGAGGAAGCAAGTTAACTAGTGTCCAAGGAAGCAGAAAGGATTTGTGATGGTTTGGGTGTTCCCCACCCCCCCACACTTTAGAAATCACCCAGACTAGACTCAGCCAGCTCTGGAAATATGAATGAAGCTTATATTTACAGCTGGCACAATGTACAAGCAGATATTTACAGTATATGCAGTTATAGACAGAAATACACAAGGTAAAAAGGTAATACAGAAACACAACTCCCCTCCCAGAAACCTGAGTCCCCAGGAGGAGCTCTCAACCACCCCTTCACATTCCCCCTACCCCTCTCAACCTTACCCCAGTCCCAAGGAAGAACAGAGGTTTGGCCAGAGGTTAAGAAGCAAAGTGGGTTAGCCCAAAGTGGAGAGTGAGGTTAGAGAGATGCAGCTCAGCCAGCAGCCCGAGCAAGAGTGAATACTGAGAGTGAGAGTGGTTATCTAATGTTTTTGTTTCTTGATCCTATACTTCTCAGCAAGACTGTGAGGGAAGTAGACATCAGCACTGTTTTCTTTCCACAGCCTGTAATCTAGTTCTTCTCACCAAAACATTCTAGCCTGCTTCACACTAGCACAGGCCTTTAGAAATGCAAGCAGATAGGGCAAATTTCCTGTGGCAACTCTTTTTCACCTCAGGCCAAACAAATCTGCCCAGGAATTCACCAAACTATTTCAATCAAAATGTGATTTATTTATTTTTTTAGTGAGTAAGAAGTCAAAATCTTTACACAGTAAAAACATTTTAAAATCACTGCTGGGTGAAGAAAAATTAATATGCAAAAGGATTATTTTTTCCTATTCCATAAAAAAAAAAAATCATTCAGCTGGGGCTGAGGAATAAAAAAATAATTCTCCTTAATTTAAATTGTCTTCCTTTTTTCCCCCTTCACCTCAGATGCATTTTCTGTTCTGTCATTAAACTGGCCAATTAGCTGAAGAAATCAAGTAGTCAGCTCAACTACTACCAAGCCACTTACAATTCCAATTTAAGGCTCCTGTACAGCAATTGCTTGCTGCTGACACGTTCAGCTTTGCAGTAGCACAGCCTACATCATCTGCATGTTAGCCAGTATTTCAAAAACTAGACATGGAAATCTCTAGAGGGGAAAGCAGGGACACACCTAGGCAAATCCACTGGGCTTTTATAGACTAGAAAAGAAATAGCCTGTCCCTGATCTAAAAAGGTAAAGAGAAATGCAAGTTGAGTCTTCTAATGTGACTTGAATCTTGTCATTGTAAGGGTTGGTAATGAATTATTTAGGGGGCAGAACTTTGCTCTAATTTTTCCATAAGCCTGTTGCACAGTTCTAACTCCATTTGTGAGAAGAAAACTTCTAACTGCAGTGTCACCAGACCTTTGACATCTCTTCTGTCACTACCTGGATGACAAACTCATTAATTCCTAGTGTGAGCTAGCTGTCATCATGACAACTGCTCAGATGAAGTCAATGTTACTATTTATATATCCTAACCCAAGCTCTAATGCAGTTTGGTGGATTTCACTCTATTTTGGTCCAGTCCTCACTGTGTACTTTAACTTTTTTTTTTTAGCATATGATTTTGATTAGCCAAAGAAATTCTTTAAAAATACTTCAGTGGGAAGTCAAATGCCAGCTCAAATAATTCAACATTACACTTAGAAAGTTTCACACATGACTGCCAGAAAATACTTCTGGTGATCCAGAAGCCAGCTTAGCAATCACAGAAAAAACAAACCCAAAAGCAGCCAAGTTCATCTGGCACTTCTCCCTTGGTTCTCACATCTCTTCTCTAAAATGCTACAGCTGGATATCTTAACTCAGGACACCATCTGTGTTTGAGGTGGAGGCTATTTTTCTGCAGTCACCATGCTTTTGACTTCTGCTGTTCCCACATAGATCTAAACTTAAAGTGTTGAGACAATATTTCATGTCTTGTGACAACCTGTTCAACATCTTTACTGATGATCTGGACGAGGGGATTGAGTCCAGGATCAGTAAGTTTGAAGATGACACCAAGCTAGGAGCAGGTGTGGAGTTGTTGGAAGGTAGGAGAGCCCTGCAGAGGGACCTGGACAGGCTGGATGGGTGGGCAGAAGCCAAGGGGATGAGATTGAAAAAGGCCAAGGGCAGGGTTCTGCACTTCAGCCACAACAACCCAAAGCAGCACTACAGGCTGGGGACAGAGTGGCTGGAGAGCAGCCAGGAAGAAAGGGACCTGGGGGTACTGGTAGACAGTAGCTGAAGGTGAGCCAGCAGTGTGCCCAGGTGGCCAAGAGAGCCAATGGCATCCTGGCCTGCATCAGGAACAGTGTGGCCAGTAGGATGGAGGGAGGTTATTCTTCCCCTGTACTCAGCACTGGTCAGGTCACACCTTGAGTGCTGTGTCCAGTTCTGGGCCCCTCAATTCAAGAGAGATGTTGAGGTGCTGCAGCATGTTCAGAGAAGGGCAACAAAGCTGGTGAGGGGCCTGGAACACAAACCCTATGAGGAGAGGCTGAGGGAGCTGGGGGTGTTTGGCCTGGAGAAGAGGAAGCTCAGGGCTGACCTCATTGCTGTCTACAGCTACCTGAAGGGAGGCTGTAGCCAGGTGGGGGTTGGTCTCTTCTGCCAGTCAAGCAGCAACAGAACAAGGAGACACAGTCTCAAGTTGTGCCGGGGTAGGTCTAGGCTGGATGTTAGGAGGAAGTTCATGCCAGAGAGAGTGGCATTGGAATGGGCTGCCCAGGGAGGTGGTGGAGTCACCATCCCTGGAGGTGTTCAGGAAAAGCCTGGATGAGGCACTTAGTGCCATGGTCTAGTTGACTGGCTAGGGCTGGGTTCTAGGTTGGACTGGATGATCTTGGAGGTCTCTTCCAACTTGGTTGATTCTATGATTCTATGAACCAAGACAGAAGGAGAAAGTGCTCTGTGCATCCTCCTGTGCTCAAACAAAAACTCCCTCATGGTGCCAGGTGGCTCCTACAGGCCAAGATTCCCAGTGCAGGGATGATTATGGATCACCAAATCCAGTTTTAAAAAGGCCACATTCCCTTGCATGCCCACATCTTCAGGTTCTCTAGAGACATTATGGCCTTTCCATAATATAACATAGTACCATGCAGAGATACTGGCAAACTGGACACTAGAAACAATGATAACTATGCAAAAGTCTTACCACAATTATCTTGCATGCCTTATCATGACTCCTGCACTTCATTCAGGCCTTTCAGAGCTAGCCTGCATATCCCAAGACAGCCCTGCATCACGTTGCTTAATAAAAACAGCTTTGAGAGAGGCAAATCCACAGAGTTTGGCTGTTTGCTAATTTGCAGGCAGAGAATGAGTTGATAACAGAGATGGGCTCAGAGTTCCTCCTCTCTTGCACATCACTCAGCTCAGAATGCTAACATGCAGTCCCCACTGGAGAAGAAATTTTGCTTTAAAGGCCATTTGCCAGCTCTTAAGTCTGCAAAACACTGAAGCCAACCTGTCACTGATTTGATATGAACTAAGTAAAAATCCTTTTAATTAAAGAAAAATGTACTCCTGCCGGACATCACTCTTGAAAGTCTGCAGATTTGTTTTGCAAGTCTTAAATCATTAATGTATTTTTTAAAAAATGCTTTTCATGTGTTTGTTTTTTTCCCCTCTGCATTTACAGGGGAAGGAACACCAAGACAGAAAGCTTGGTTTTGCAGATCTTCAGCATTCCCCATGACCACTGGTTTTCTGTAAGTCATGGAGCACACGAGTTAGCCAGCAGTGCGTCGCTCTGTGCGATGGCAGCAGCCTGGAAACAGCTTGGGTCCCTGTCCTGCATCTCCATGATGATGCTCCAAATGTAATTTTGTTGTTCAGACTCTGAGCAGCCTCTAGCAGATACAATCCATGGAAGAGAGGCTCTGACCAGCCTGATCTAAGGTAGGGTGTCCCTGCCCAGAGCATGGGGGGTGGAACTAGATGATTCTTGTGGTCCCTTCCAACCCTGACTGATTGTATGATTCCTCATGCTGCATTTTGATCGTGTACACTCTCATCTTCATCTGGGCACACTAATACAAACCATGGAGTCACACTAATGATACCATTGCTATGGTTTTCATTAAACATTTACAGCTCTCTTCAAAGCTAGAAAACTGATTACGGCTCTGTGTCCTGGGCTGCTGCACACTGGCACAGATCATCCAGATCTGTGTGCACATGGCAGGGGCTGCCTTACCTCAGTAAAGCAGTAACACTATTATGGTGGTGTTTTTAGTGTGCTGTTTTGAACTGCAAACATGCACTAAACTATTGTTTGTTACAAGTCCCTCTCTACCCCTGCATTATAAACCTAAAAAAGGTTTATGCTTAATTCCTAGTGGAAACATTACATTACCTGTGAAAGCCTGATCAAACACTGCTGCTCTTTATGCCCTGTCACTGCTGACAGGCACACTAATATATCCTGCCTTTTTCACTATAAACTCCCTTCCAGTGAACAGGCTTAAGCTGGGCTATTTAGAATGAAATGCTGTTCTTTGCAAGGTCTTGCACTCCTTGTTCCCTTCATTTGCGTCTATCACTTGATCAGCTGAATAACTCCTTGTTCCCCTCTGTTTTGGGCTTTTCTTTTTCTGTTTTTTTCTAAAGCAGTTCTGTATGTTTTCTGTTCTGCTTTTTGTAACCACCATATTCACTGCTCCAACCCAAGGACTGATCATTGGTTCGACCCCGCTCTGCTTGAAATAAAAGCTTCATTTGTTGTTTCCTGTTTCATTTACTTTTTAATGATGCCTAATAAAGACTAAAACACATACATGCTATATATTTAAAAAAACAACAACAAGAAATCAACACAGAGGTGCAATTTTCAATCATTGCCCTGTAGGGGTATGGGAGAGGAATAGGCCTATTGTCAGGCAAGCCTGGGGTGCTTTGGCAGGGTAAGGGAAATGCCCGGCGCCTGCCAGCATCATTTCAGGCTGTTCTCAGTCCTGCTGGGTACTGGCTTTTCATGAGCACTGAAATACCTTCCTCTCTTAAATACATGAATAAACAAACAAACAAAAATAAAAGCAAGGCTGCCTGAAATCTTGCAGGAGCGGGGAGGGGTAATTTCAATGTATCATTTGTTTCAATCCCAATGACCAGCCAAATGCTGCTCTGGGGAGTTTAGCTCCAAGGCCCTCTTGCAGAGCAGTCATGCTCCAGTGTTCCACTGCAAAACAGCTTGCAGCCTATTAAGGGGCTGACAGCACTATGCAGCCTGTGCAGTCTGCACATGCTAAGTCTGAGGAGGCTTCCATTTGTGCTGGCAAATTTGTACGACCGAGGTCTGGAGAAGCAAATCTGTTGCAGGCTTTCCTATGCATCAGGCACGACTTGTGCTGCCTCATTGATTTAATTGATGCTTGCAGATTGTGCTTGGTACCTTAGGAATTACTCAGACTTCCATCCATTTCCAAACAGGCACTCCTTCCTGCAGCAAATCCAGACAGAAACCCCAGGCCCCAACGAGCCTTTCTGAATGCACTGGTTTTCTTGGAGTTGGATCATGCACAAGAGATGTCCTGGTTATAGTTCAGCCTCTACAGCTTTGTGAACCTCCAAGAACTCCAATGCTTCTGTCAGAGAAGACTTGAGAGGGGATCTTACAAATACATGTAATTTTCTAAAGGGTGGAGGTCATAAGGATGGAGCTGGGCTCTTCTCAGTGGTAGGACAGTGATGTGACAAGAGGCAATGGTACAAACTAGAACACAAGAGGTTGCACTCGAATTTAAGGAGAAACTTCTTTACTTTGAGGGTGGCAGAGCACAGGGATAGGCTGCCCAGAGAGGCTGTGGAATCTCCTTCTCTGGAGACTTTCAAATCCTGCCCCTGTGCAACTTGATTCAAGTGTACCTGTGTTATGAGGAGAGGCTGAGGGAGCTGGAGGTGTTTAGCCTGGAGGAGGCTCAGGGGTCACCTCATTGCTGTCTACAACTACCTGAAGGGAGGTTGTAGGCAGGTGGGGGTTGGCCTCTTCTCCCAGGCAACCAGCAACAGAACAAGGGGACACAGTCTCAAGTTGTGCTGGGGAAGGTCTAGGCTGGATGTTAGGAGGAAGTTCTTGCCAGAGAGAGTGATTGGCATTGGAATGGGCTGCCCAGGGAGGTGGTGGAGTCGCCATGCCTGGAGGTGTTCAAGAAAAGAGTGGATGAGGCACTTAGTGCCATGGTCTAGTTGATTGGATAGGGCTGGGTGCTAGGTTGGACTGGATGATCTTGGAGGTCTCTTCTAACCTGGTTGGTTGATTCTATGATCGTATGATCCCCAGATGTCTCTTCCAACCTCTACCATTCTATAACTGCACCGAGAGTTTAAAGGGTAAGTGATAAAACTATGTTTCTTCAGTCACCCTTAAGGGTCCCTCTATCTGGCCATGCCTCTGGATGCTAGTAGAGGCAGAAGCCCCATCAGTCAACAGTTTCCTCTGGAAAATTGGGAGACAATCTCAACCCCCAGCTTCTGTTAATATAGAGGAGAGATGTTCCTTCTCTATGCACAAGTAAAATGACCCTGTGCAGCTGCTGGCAGCAAAGAGGCTGCAGCAGCATGAGATGGAAAAGGAGTACAAGGACTTGCTGCATCCCTGGCCTACAGAATGGAGATTCTGGGGTGTTTAGATAATAGGGGCTGACCCTATAATATGAAAGACCGAAGTTAGTGTCTGTCTCAGACAGAAGGAAATTAAGTGCTTGCTTGTACTAAACTTGACTCAGGCCAGTTAATAATATAAAACTTGGCTATAGGAATGGTTCCGTGGTGCTGCAGCAGAGCCCTCTTCCAGACAGCATGTTAGCACACAAGCAAACTAGATCTTCCATTGGTTTCACCTCCAGAATTGCTCCTGAGATGTGTCCTGTGCTCCAGACACTTACAATCCCTATTGTGCTACTCCTGCTATACATCATCCTGTCAGGGATGTGACAGCATCTCTCAAACAACATTTTACAGCAGATATAAAGTTTAAGCTGGAGGGTGGAGGGGGAAGGCTGGTGGTAGTAAAGAGAGAAATGATGCTTGTTACCATGCCAATCCAGACAAAATCACGATGGACCAGATTGCTGCACTTTTCCAAAGAGTAGTTTTAAGCATCATTTCTCTCATGGTTCCATTTCCCCTGGTTAATACTGTAGTCAGTTATCAAAATAGATCTTTAAGAGCTAATAATTGCACCTGGAAGCCTTCTGAGCTAATGGTCCCCTAAGTGGACAAGTGGTCTTCCCCATGCTGGGCCCCCCAACTCTCCTGGAAGCAACAGATCACTGCTGACAGACACAGAGTTCCTAATCTGTATTTTTGAGCAGCCCATCAGTTTAGTACCTTTTTCCTTGAGAGGGACTGAATGGGATGTCTGCTGCTGGAAATCAGGACAGGGGGCCAGAACTCATGGGATTTACTGCAACACTACGCTTTCACCAAAACCTTCTGAATTCCCAATCTCTGCCTGTATGTGAGGATAATAATTACCATCTACACCACAGGGCTTACTAAAGGTTATTAACTAATAGCAGAGTTTTGTTCAAATCCTTGCATTATGATGCCAAATAAAATGAAAACAGTGCTATTGTTACTGACTGGTTAAGAATCCAGTGTGTGATTTACTCAGGCCCTAGGTATTCATGATGGGCACCAGTGACAAGAAAGCTGCCTTGAAAGCTAAAGAGTGGGAGAATGCTACTTAGCAGCTATCCAGCTTGACTGTATGTTGGGAACTACGTTCACTTTGAGGCTTATGTGATCACAGCATTTTGTGCACACAGAGAATCACTGGGTCATCAAGGGTCATAAAAGAAACCATCCCCCATTTTTCAATGCATCCTGCAAATCCATCATTTCTTCTCACAAAGCCTCTCCAATATGAGCAGATATCACTATGCACATTTAACAGGCGAGGAGACCAAGATGCAGAGATGACCAAGGTGCCCTGGTGAGCAGCCAAGAGAAGTGCCTGAATCTGCCCTAGTTATCAAGCTGACAAACAGTGGTGCCTTGTGCAAGGCAAGATCTGCCAGCCTGCCTTACTATACAGTTGTGACATTATAGGACCCTTTAGCCTAAACATGCTGACTACCACAAGTGATACTTTAACAAAGAAGTCACATTCTAAGACCACTTGTGAGGCAGCACGCCTCCAACCATGCCTCTGACACAGAAGAACGTTGAGCCTGGAGACTACAAATATTCACTGGATGGGATCTCTTTAATCAGCTGTGAGTATGTCCACACCTAAAAGCAAAGGCAGCAGAGGATGTTTTCAAGCTGCAGCCTCCAGCGGGCTCGAGCAGCCTGTTGGCATCTCCTCTGCCAGCAGCAGTTAAAACACCAATCTCCCCTGAGCAGCAGCCAACGATAAATGTTTGAACAAATCCTCACAAAATCGAATGCCTTGCGGGCTCCAGTGACATTTCCAGAATGCAAATGTGAAGCAACAACTTCTCAGTTCGACAGTTTAAGTGAGGAGATGGATAAGGTAGAGAGCAGCTGAAGAGACTCTTAGACTCAGTGCTGAAACACAGGAGAAAAGTCCTTACAAAACAAACCCAGAAACTCAGGATCAGTTTAGAGTAGGGAAAAAAAAAAAACATGCTTTGGGAAAGACATTGAGAGACTTCATCAGAATCCCATGGAGCCAGGAGCTGTAGAAGCAGAGAGTAAGAAGCAATCTACATCTAATCAGCTGATGGGTTTTAAAGTGTATCTTAAAATACCAAAAAGGAAGGAGCACTATTTTTTTGTCTTCTATAAAACAGGAATGGATTTTCCTTACAGAGGCCTGGCAATAGTCCTGTTCAGGCAGGAGTCAGACATCTCTGCTGGGACCTGGGAGAAAGACTCCCTGAACTGACCATAATTTTATGAGGTGTGTCAGTAATTCAGGATGAAACTATGCCAGAAAGGCCTGAAGGAATATTCCAGGGAATAGTCAAAGCAGGATAGTTAATGCACCTTTTTTTTTTCAGGTAGAAGTTATTCCCCTCACAAATATCTATACAGCATCAAATATCAACTAGAGTCAGTAGAATAAAGCTTTTGTTAGCATCAGTTTGGCTTAAGTTAACATGAAACTCAAAGAAATGTCAGCACTGATTGCATCCAGACCCCTAGAAGTGGAGTAGCTTTCCAAGGTCCAGTTCAGTCAGAAAAAAATAAACCAGCTGCTAATTCTATGAGGTTCCAGTTCAAGTCTGTAATTGGGCAACAGCATTTAGCAATGGGAAAATCAAAGTAATGTTGTATGCAAGTTAGATCAGACACCTGATGCACAACTGTATTGCAAATTTAAAATGAGTAAAGGATTTGAAAACTACCTTGAGGCTACATGTAAAATACATAACTTAAAGATATACTGCAAGGAAACTGGCGAAGACAAGGACAGAGAAAGAAGCTGCACGTATTTTCCTTAGTGAGGTTACTTGGTAGAAGGAAGAGATTAAAGCAGTACAATATCAACGTGATTTGGTGCTTTACTGAAGAACAGTAGGCCACCTGGTGCATTAGCAAACTGAAAGGGAGGTCACTTTTCTCTCTCTCACACACACACTCGAACACAGACTCATTCTTCTGGACTTCATCACCTGGTAGAGACAATAATGTCTGGGAGAGGGAGAGAGGGAAAAAAAAAACCAACCCAGAAAAGTTTCTCCACTAAATGGTTAACTATGGAAAACTGCAAAAATGAATATCTGCTCCAAAGAACAGAAGTTGCTTTTCTGAAGGTGCAGAGAGGTAGTCCTTAGGGAAGGTGCTGACTGAAAGTGCCATTCTCCCATTAAGAGCTATCTAAGAGCAAGTGACTCACCAAAAATAGTAACACAGAGTCTTCTGTTTGTAATGTACTGAAAGCTATAGGGTTTGATTCATAAACTCTGCCAAATTCATGGGAGTTCGTGTGATTTGCTCAAATAGTCTTTGGACCAGTTCCACAGCAGGTTTCATTTTATGGAGAGCCTCAGAAAGACACACATTTATTACTCAGACATAAGAGCACCAATCTCCTGCACTAGGCATTAAAAAGAAAGAGAAGTTATTTTGGTGAGGAGTAAAGCTTCATTGTAGCAATACAGTCAGCTCCCCTCTCAACAGGGCATTTATTTTAACTCTTGGCTTGCATTGGGGTTTTTTGAGAGCTACTAGGGTAAGGAGACAGGGACTGAAAGCATGGTAATGCAATGAGATGCTTGCTGAGCTGGCAAACGTGCCAGCTAGCACCTATCACAATTGTGGTAACAACTGGCATCCAAATTCTCCACTCCTTGCATGTCAGCATATCTCCGCTGGTGGCTGCTCCAGAGCATAACTCTTCCAACCCTGATGATACTGTGATACTGTGATAAGTCAGCCCAACCACTGTCAGCCTTGGTCAACCTCCCGTTATGGAGCTAGGCTGGGAGAGCCCCTGGATGCCCTATCCTGGACCTGCTTACTCCAGTACTTGAAACACAGACATGCAGAGCAGACTCCAGTGAAGTTTGCTGAGGTCCAAGCCCAGCATGCCTGGGATGCAGCAAGACATCTGGTCACCCCACTGTCATCCAGGTACTGTGGGTCTGGTCCATGAGGAAATTCACTTGTGATCTGGACACCACAGGCCCTTGCTTGGTTACTATGGGCTGGTTGTTCAGTCATGCTGAGGACCCCTCTGCCTGTTTTACACCTGATGCTTTGAGTTGGTATTACTCAGCTCTTCACTGAGAGCAACCTGCACCTTACAGCCACGGTGCCCTTGGCTGCTGCACACTTTCTCTTTAATACAGAGGAGAAGTTTTCCTTTTGTGCCAATTTCCCTTTCTAAAGAGGAAAAAGAAAGGAAATGCTTTTATAGGTGTTTCGAAGCTCCACGCTTCAGAGGCACTGTCTGCTTGGCACAGGTCTTTGGTGTTTTTACTGCATATTTTTACACATCCTGAACTTTGGGAACTGCGTGTTCAGCTGTGGTAAACACACCCATTTAATTTACACAGTCCTGTGTTTGTCCTTGTCCCATATCCCAAAAGTGAGGTTATTCTGCATGCTGGAGCAAATGCATGACAGTAAATAAACTCAGAAATTGGTTTACACTGCATTTAACCAACCAGCAAATAAACATTAAACCCTCATATTTTCACACCTTATCAACTTGTTTAATATCCCAAAAGTATGCTGCCAAGGTTTTCAGACCTGCATTAATACCAACTAGAAGCATCTCTTTCTGGGATCAAATAAGCATTTGTCACGTAAAAATAACCTCCAACCCAAAAAGCCTGCACTTGAACAACCAAGGTGAGGGAAGAAGGGATTCATCAAAAACCAAACAAAACTGCAAATAATACTGAAGAGCTAAAATTGCCCAGTTAATTTCGAAGCTCACACAGAGAACTTTTTTCCCAACATAAAAACAAACTCCTGACTGTTGAGGTTTAATATCAAGCCCATTAAAAAATGGAAAATGCACCAGAGGCACAGGAACTTTGAGCACAGCTGGCCTAATGTAAAAACAAAGTATGTAATTGCTGGCAATTAACAAAATTGTGCCTTGAAGAGTTGCTAATTTATCCAAAGCTCAACCCTGAACAAGGTTTGACTACTTAATGATTTTAATTTTTCCAAAGGCTGTCATACCACAGAGAAGTTGCTAAGAATTTGATTTCTTAAGTAATTGTTCCAGGGCTGGATTTCTCCCTGGGATGCAATAAAAGTGGACTTTGCAATCATCTTTTCTCACTTCTCTCTTCTGCTTAATCCAAGGGTTGTCCACACCTTTGGAAGAGTAGCGACAAGAAGGGTGGCAGAGAGATTTTGGTAGGTAGGGACACACAAACTTCATTTACAGCTTCACCATCAGTGAAAGCTGTCAGACAGAAAACATGAAACATTATGGAAGAGCACAAATGAGAGCCTAGTCCCTTGGGAAGCGGGTGCCAGTGACATGCTCTGTAAGTGATGGGCAGGACCAAGAGAGATATTTAATGGGAACGTTGAGCTTCCCACTGAGAAAGGAGGACAGACTGAGGGAGTTGGGGCTGTTCAGTCTGGAGAAGAGGAGGCTCTGAGATGACCTTATTGTGGCCTTCCAGTATCTGAAGGAGGCCTACAAAAAAGCTGGGGAAGGACTTTTCAGGATATCAGGGAGTGACAGGACTAGGGTGGATGGAGCAAAGCTGGAGATGGGTAGGTTCAGGCTGGACGTGAGGAGGAAGTTGTTCAGCATGAGAGTGGTGAGAGCCTGGAATGGGTTGCCCAGGCAGGTGGTTGAGACCCCATCTCTGGAGGTGTTTAATGCCAGGCAGGATGGGGCTCTGGCCAGTATGATCTAGGGTAGGGTGTCCCTGCCCATGGCAGGGGGGTTGGAACTAGATGATCCTTGTGGTCCCTGATTCTGTAACTCTAAGGGTGAAGCCCACTGTGCCTTCAAGTGGCACTGGTGTCCATGGGAAAGCCTGCTGTACCTGTCAGTCACACCACACCCAGGCGCAAGTGTGGTTGCCAACAGCAAATTACTGCAACCTCTGACTTGTTGCTTTTTCAGCATCAAATGATTTTTCATTGCCAGGGTGCTGTAAAAACGTGTAATAAACTTGTTCTGATCTAAGTCATTACACATCACTGTGTACCTCACTCACATTTCTAAGGTGCCTATGACCATCTGCTTCCTATGGATTTCCTGTGGCTGCATCCTGACGTGAGGGGACTCACACACAGCCCTTTTAATGACCTTTATATTTATCAACCAAAGCCCAAGTTCAAATCAGATGACTGCACTGACCTACATGATTAATGAAGGGACAAAAATAATTACTCTTGGCTTTTTCTATACTGAGCTTCAGCAGAATGTGTGTGCCAAGAAAGATGATGTTCAGATCTAAGCCCTTCAGAAGACATCTGCACCAAGCCCATGGAAAGGAAATTATTCCCTAAAGATTAAGAAAATAAAAATCCAACCAGAGCAAGTGCCCTTCTCCTTGCTCCTGCAGATTCAGAGGATTAGGAAAGATTATCAAGAACACTGAGCCTGAACTACTGCATCGTCCAAAGCACACAGTTTCACAGACAGGCTCCAAGCTGAGTAACTTGTCAATGTGAATTTGTAATGACTTTTTGATTGTGAACATATGCCATAGTTGGGCTTGCTCCAGATCCAGGCTGAAGTCAGCTGGTGCCTGTCAGGGTGCAGTTCTGTGTCACGCTTTGTTTGCTTTAATGGGGAACTCCTGCTGAAGCAGGTAGTCCTGGTTGCCCTGCCCAGCACTGCTTGAATCAGACCCACTCATTGATCAGACAGAAGCGTTGGTGGGGACAACCCATTCCCAGCTCCCCTCACATCTCCACAATACGCTGTCACAAACTCAAAGCCATTTGGTCTGGATCTGCACCGTGCCAGAGACTTGGTCCCACAGGAGCACCCACTGCTCTCCCCAGAGGCTACTGCTGCCTAAACACACACCAGAGGGAAGCCTCTCAGGAGCTTGGAAAGCTAGGAATTAAGTAACAAGCTACAGGCACAGGAAAAGTGAACAATCAGTTGTTCAGCTTTTGTGGTCTTTGACCATTTCTCCTCCAACACAGGCAATGCATGCTTATCCCTGTGTTTTAACTCTTAAAACACCAACTTTTCAGTACATTATGAGACCTCAAGAAAGAAAAGCATCCCAAAGTGATTTAGCATGTGCCATCTTACACACGGAGAGTGCTACCAGCAGAAGCATTTTGTTAAAGAAAGCATTTTCTGCATTCACCCAGGAAGAAGTAGTCATTACTTCTCACTCTGCTAAGTGCAAACTGCTCAGAATTTAGGTTTAAAATATGAGCAATACAAAAATACAGGTCCTGCCAGGCATTCAAGCCCAAAATCTGTCTGTAAGCAGAATAGCGACCGATGGCAGAGGAAGCTGTGAACGCTCAACAAGCCTCCAACAGAAACCCTTGTTTGCTATTTCAAAGGAACTTGAGAGACAAAAATAAATAACTTCCACAGAAACACCACAGAAATTAGGTGCCTAACTGTTTCAGGTTCCTGTGAAAACCCTGTCTGTAACCTTTTTTTTTTCTCATGTGGTCATGATATTCCAGAAATAAACACTTTGAGACACTGAAATTAAAAGCTAGACAGCAACAGAAAAAACCCACACTCCTCCTGATTAGCAGGGAAAAAAAACACTCTCATTGTTGTTATATTTTTAGTCCCTTCCCAGGGAACAGTTGATATTTGTAGTAGCTTTGGCTGTTGCTTGTAGCAGCTATATAGTATGCATCACATTAAATGTACTGGTGGGTCAGGCATGGCCATTCTGGCACCATTTCTGTTTCATACAATGCTTTCAGTTTTCCTGTTTAACCACAATCATTTATCAATCATTCACCAATGCCAATAAATCAAAGTGTCTGGGGACTCTTAAACATAAAAATAAGGAGCTGTAAAAAAATATTACTACAGCAATTAAAGACTCAAATAGTAATAAACTCTACTTGCATTACACCTTTAGAAAGCCCTACTGAAATTAAACAAACATCCAATATCAACAATATGAAAGGGGCTTTTTCTTCCAGTTTATAATAGCTACTGCTTTATCCAGAGCAGAAGAGAATTAGGGTTATTTTTATAGATTATGGAGACTGAAGCTGAATGTAAAAAACGGGGGAAGGGGAAAGAAGTAATGAAAAGGTAAAATAAATTACAGTGATTTTTTTTTCCAGCAGACTAAAAGAACACATAGCAGAATTTAAAACATAAATGTAGAGCTTTATCCATGCAATGAAGTCCTTTGGTTCGAATCAAGACTGTATGATTAACAAATCTATTTTGGATCAACCTCACAGTTGGGTGTTGGAAGGTAAGTAGAGTTTTCTGGTTTAATACATACATTTATTTGTTGTTGTTGTTGTTTTCCTCAAAAGGTGTTTTTATTTCTCAGAACAGCTTTTTGTTTTTCAAATGACACCCAAGATGAGGACAAAAAGAGGCTTGCACCATTAAAGAAAACAAAATGTCACATCTTGGCCAGACAAGTCAAAACATAATACATGGAGATGAACAGATTTAAAGACTACCTAAAGACTGATATCCTGGCTGCTACAACCCTTGATGACAAGGGGGCATTTCTCTTTGGAAGGGGTGATATGCTATGACTGTCATGACAGTCCAACACTAACAAGGAGAGGCCACATATCACTGCATTAACCATGAGAACCTGAGAATGAATTCCCATTAAAAGCTAACAGAGCAACAGCAGTGCATCACACAGAATGCCCAGGTTTGGGGGTTACCTATGTAAAAACCCTGAGCTTTTGTCATGGTATTCCTTCCTTGCCCCACAGGGGGAAAGGAGTCTCTGACTTCACAGTTTTTCCACCAAGAAGCTCTTGAGAACATGTCATGAATTGAGCAGTGTCTGTACTGCTGGCAGGGAAGGGTCCTCCCCTTGTCTTGGTTGCACTCATTAGTTGAGGGCCAACACTTACAGCAAAGAGTAGCTGTTTTTAACAGTAAAAATACTGCAGAAATCCTGAGTACTTAGACTGTCACCTTTATTAAGACTGACCAGTTCCACAGTGCTGTCTGTTTGGGGTGGTTCATCACCAGGCCACTACAGCTGCTGCCAACAGAAAGTGGCTAGTGAGTCAAAGAAAACAATAAGCACTGGAGTTTAATTGTCTTATTTCTCTCTGCTCTTTTGTTGCTGGAAGTTTTTCACAGGACTGGGGCTATAAGAGGTAGCAATATCTGAAACAACAGAGAGGCCTGAAGAGATTTGTAGAGTCCCATGGCCAGTGGTCTTCCCACAAGATCCCAGCTTGGGGCTGTTCAGTGGTTGCAGATATGCCCATTAACATTTTTCAGACCCCAAGCAATGTACTTGTGCTTTCTTACATTTATCACAGTATCACAGTATCACCAAGGTTGGAAGAGACCTCACAGATCATCAAGTCCAACCCTTTACCACAGAGCTCAAGGCTAGACCATGGCACCAAGTGCCACGTCCAATCCTGCCTTGAACAGCTCCAGGGATGGCGACTCCACCACCTCCCCGGGCAGCCCATTCCAGTGTCCAATGACTCTCTCAGTGAAGAACTTTCTCCTCACCTCAAGCCTAAATTTCCCCTGGCACAGCCTGAGGCTGTGTCCTCTTGTTCTGGTGCTGGCCACCTGAGAGAAGAGAGCAACCTCCTCCTGGCCACAACCACCCTTCAGGTAGTTGTAGACAGCAATAAGGTCACCCCTGAGCCTCCTCTTCTCCAGGCTAAACAATCCCAGCTCCCTAAGCCTCTCCTCGTAGGGCTTGTGCTCGAGGTCTCTCCCCAGCCTCGTCGCCCTTCTCTGGACACGCCCAATCACCTCCAAAGTGTCCTCACTGTAAAGAAAAACAAACTACAAATACTGCCATTTTCTGAAGGCACAGTATTGAGGACTGACCATCCCTGCCAGAAGCTGTACCTAGCTGGGCTTCTGTGACCACTGGAAATTTCCTTCAAGCTTTTCTTGCAACAGTATTCTCTTTCAGCAGTTTCCTCCTCACTATAAAGTGTGCTTTTATTATATCTGCATTGAGCCAGTTCCAATGACGCACCTAAAACAGATGAAGCCACCTCAGTGTGTGTTTTCCTACTGCCGAATAGCAAGCTGTGCTGTCTGCAGCAGCAGTGCCAGCATCAAGACCAGGCATTCAGCAAAGTGCTGATCTGTGCCAAGCACAGGTACTGCCAACATCACCGCCAAGACAGGGCCAATAAATCCAAGCATACTGTGTGTCCCTTGCCTGTAATCCCTGTGCGCACTCAGAAGTTCAGGGACCTCTTTGCAGATGAGTTGTTACCTATCTCTGTGCACCTTTGCCTTTCAGAGCCAAGGCAAGCTGTGAATCCGCAAGAGGAAAATGAATGGACTCAGCACAAAGCCTTGGAAAAGCTGCAAAATTAAAAGAGTCTTTGGGAAATGAGCTGTAGGCTTTGACACTGGCTGCAGAGGAGCCCGGTAGCAGCAGTGATGATGTTCTGCAAACAGCCAGCTGCTCTAGCTGGAGACCTGGCTGAGGAGCCTGCCTTGAGTGTGCAAAGTGGCCAAGGTGCCTGCCACTCTCCATATTTAATAAATTAATATGGGTAAGGAAACTAAGATTGGCCTCATAGAGCCTGAATATATACAGACTTCTGTACAAAGGTGCAGAAATGGCACTGTTTGAGTCTGACTCATTGTGTCCTTGTTACGTTCCCAGTTGCTTGGAGACTGACTGAAGGCATACAGCAAAGATGCCGGCTTGGGAGTCACTACCCTGCCTTATTTTCTTTTTCTCTATGCACATAATTTTCCTTTAAAGGCTTCCCTTGCCTCTGTAGATTGCTCAACTCCCTGTGCCACTGTGGAAAACTACAGCAGGGGAGGCAGTCGGCTGTCCGGGAACACTGTCTGTGTTGTTCCACCCTCACCTCCCAGCCCCAGTGCCGCGCACCACAGGGGGAAAGAAAGCACGTCTTTATTCCTCTGCAGGCTCCCCTGGATGCTAAATTTTACCTTAAGCCAAAGCAGTCACAGATTGCTTATTGTGAGACATTCCCACACATTTCCAACAGGTTAACCTATGTCCTCAAACTTCCTTAGCTGAGAATAAATATCTACAAATCCCAAAAAGCAGTGGAAATGTAATGGGGAATTTGAGCACGGTCCACTACTTTACAGGCATGGCACAACCAAGCCTGGATGGTTAATGTGGAAACCTTGCTCTTTCCTTACACAAAACTGAGCAATATGAAGACAATTATTTGTAATTTAGAAAGTGCTGAAATGTAATGCCCAGTGTATCTTGAGTGCTAACAATATCACACTTCAAAGCAGGAGCCTGTAAAATACAAGCAGGATTTTTAGGTCACTGTAAAATTACATGGGACGGAGTCTACGTTACTGTAAAACAAAGGATTGTGTGTCCATGTCCAACTGTCCTCTATCTCATGTATTCTTAATAGCTGGAAACCAAGCAGTATGCAGTGGTATAAGGTAATGAATGACCTCTAACTTCTTTGTTTTAATGGGGTTTTATTTCCCTAATCAATCTCATCATTCACACCAGCAGAATCAGCTAAACACTCTTTAAAAATACATAGGTGAGCTCAGGGCACATCCTGCAGATTTGTCTGAAAAGACAGTTTCTGTAAATAAATTATTAAAATGGAAGCAGAAGCAAAGAAGCTTTGGTGGGAATTACAAGGTGCAAAGGTTCCCTTTCTGGGGAGCAAAGGGCAGGAAGGAGGGGAGGTGACCTCAAAGCATGAAGCACTGCCCTGGGTTTCTCAGTCCTCAAAGCTGCTTTCTCCATCTGAAGGGGTTTTCCCCTGACTTTTGCTGAAGAAAATTACTGAGGTAAGAAAAAAAGTGGCACTGAGTTACTTATAATTTCAGGAAGTGAAAAAAAAAAGCTATCTACAGTGAAGGAAGGATCCCCACAGAGTTTAGTTAAAAACCACTCAACTCAAACGAGTGAAACCCCCTGCAATGAGTCAAATGACCTTAAGACTATAAGGGTACACTGTAGTTGCATGCAAGACTATGTGGCAGGAAGCTGAGTTTTGGGAACACTGGCTCATCTGAGCCTTGGGCCCCTCTTCAAAGGCATGGATTCAGCAGCACATCACTCTATTATCTGAGATGTCCTGTGCACGCAAGGTGCTGAGATGGTATAGCTGGGCACCAAGCTGCAAAAGACCAAGGAGCAAGCAAATGAGATGTGACAAGTCTGTATTTATCCATGCAGATAAACTCTCCCCTAATTTTCCCTATTTTCCTTATAGCTCCAGCAACTCAGTCTGGGGAGGCTGACATACATCTGGTCAGTAGTCAACTACTCCAAGAACAGTAGGAAGCAAAGACAGCTTAAAGCTGTGTCAGTCCCACAGGGCCTGAGCTGAGTGGCTTTGCTCTCAATAAGCAGATTCAGTGCTGGATCTTAATGGTCTAGGAGCGGTGCAGTGCACAGCAGGATCTTCTCCCACTTGCTCTGAAAAGACATAATACTTCAAAGTAAGCCAAAATCTGTTCCAGGAATTTTTTTTTTTTTTTTAACTATTTGTCTTAACTGTCAGCAGCTAAACCCAAAGTTTTCTGCAAGACTAGATCCCTCTGAACAACAAATAGGTGGAAACTCCTAATCAAAATATGGGGTTTCCAGAAACCAGCAATAGAACAAGGGGACACAGTCTCAAGTTGTGCTGGGGTAGGTATAGGCTGGATATTAGGAAGAAGTTCTTCACAGAGAGAGTGATTTCCCATTGGAATGGGCTGCCCAGGGAGGTGGTGGAGGCACCGTCCCTGGGGGTCTTCAAGAAAAGCCTGGATGAGGCACTTAGTGCCATGGTCTAGTTGATTGGATAGGGCAGGGTGATAGGTTGGACTGGATGATCTTGGAGGTCTCTTCCAACCTGGTTGATTCTATGATAAGGTCTAAAGGTATATAAGCGAGACACAGGCTGTACAGCAGAGCAGCCAGACAACCCTTCACAGAAGGACTTTATCACAAGTGAGATGGGCTGCAAAGTGAAATGTGCAAAGATCAAGCAAACTTAATACTGCTGGTGATCATTCATTTGTTGTCTCTTGAGTCTTCTCACTGCTAGTGATCATTCAGGTTTTTTCTCAGATACAGTTTGGCTCAGGGACAAGACAAAATGAAACATGAAGCAGTTCTTTTAACACCCAGATATGTTCTCAGTGTTTAGTCCTGGTGTACTACGTCAGCAAACTTCTCAATCTCTGCTCTGAAGCAAAGCCAGTGTCTTGCAGGAAAACCCAAAAAGAAAACCAAATGAAAATCAACTAATAAAACCAAAGCAAAATTATATACAATTGCAAAAGAGAGAAACAATTTAAAAAGAGCAGGGCAGAGTAATCTGGGCAATCTTCCCTTTTGTATATTATGAAATTTGCAGGCTGCTTCCTGATCCACCACTAATATTGGTTTTGAATGGGGTCTCTCATTGCATTTCTCTGTGCCAGTGGAAACCAGACAGCTAGCTAGTGTATCCTACAATAAACAAGCATCCCCCTTGCCCCCCAAACACATGTAAAAGATGGATTTACATCATTAGCATTTACTTAGCTCAGAAAGGGAATGATTTTTCACCAGACTGCAGAAAACTCCACTGCGATGGAGCGACTAAAGCTGAGATTTTCAGAAGAAATGGAAGGAGTTCAAGTACACAATTTCTCTTGAATTTTAAGGTAATCTGGCCATCTAGCTCCCTTGAGCACCTTTCCCCAAGCCCTTGTTTCTAGTGAAAGACAGATTTTTTTTTTTTAACTAACTTGAAAAGAAGTATCTGGGTAATTGTAAAAGGTTACAAGCTGCTTTTAAAATAGCAGTTTGCATAGGGCTTGCTTTTTCCTCCCCTGTGGCTGCATGGTTATAGCCAGAGCAGTGCACCTCTCTGCACGTAATCTGGGCTGATGAAAAACCTGCCAAAATTCCTTATTCTACCACTAACTTTTCATATGGACTTGGGCAGCCAGTTGTACATTTATAAGAACTTCTGTCTCCAGCAATGAATTTTCAAAAGAACGCTTCGTTCCTTCAAATTTCAGCTGAGGACAATGCAAGAGTTCTAACCATCCCTGAAATAAAAGTTTGACAGGATTTGAAAACACTCTGTTGATAAGAGCAAGGGTTGCTCTGTACAGCTGGAACTTTCCATCCAAATAATATCAAAGCTCTTTACACACAGGAATGATTGAAGACGAGGAACACGCCTGTGATACAGGTCCATTGTTTGCTTACAGCTCGAATTTGGCAAAGCATGTCAGCACTGCAGGATGGGGGCCAAGGTAATATTTCATCATGGCAGAACTCCCAAGACTTCTTCAGGCTTCTTTTAGTCTATCCAAGGGCTGCATGCAGGGTAGACCCCCCTTCAGCAGCCAGACTGCAAGCCCAGACCTTGACAAATTCTCAGACAAACAGTATCTCCTGCATTCATGCAGGCAAGCGTAGAGGTTTTTCTGCCCTCACCCAGCACAGCACTGAAGCCATGTGCAGCATCTGGCTAGGCCAGGAGGGCTGATCTCATGTGCTGTCTCCTGCCTAAGTGGACCCTGATGAAATTACCCCTTAGGCCTCAGTAAAAAATTGAGTAGCCCATGTAAATTCAAAGAGGAAAGAGTAGAAGTAATTCCATCTTCATGTAGATTTCCTGCCCTCCTTTCCTGCCTTGAGCCAAACAATCAAATGCAGCAAAAGGAAATATAAAAGTCGTATTGGAAGCTTCAAATGGCCTTGACTTTCCTCATGCCAGTATCTTCTCTTCTCTTTAATTGCTTCTGATTCCTCACATGTGGCCCATACAAATGAGGAGGTAAATGGAGAAAAGAGAGCCCCAGCAGCAGTCAGACTGGACTTAAAATAACCAAAGATTATAACTTAGAAAATCCTGTATCAAAGATTTTCTTGGTAGTTGTTTACATTGTGGACATACACACCTGAAGGGCCCTGAAGGGCCCTGAAAACTCTGACAATATTTGAGAATTGTGTTAGGTTGTATTTGCCTTGATCTATATGCAAGAGGTGCAGCATGTAGCGTGCAAAGCTGCCCTCTCACACCTTATGGCATACCCCAGTTCCCACAAGCTGCCTGACACAGCAGAGAGGCACTGCCATTCTTGGAGATGGTTTCACACAAATGGAGGACAACACTAGCAAGGTGCCTGCTGAAAAAGGCTTCTGCCAGCATGCATTGACTAAAAAGGTAACTGCTTTTCAGCAGAATGAGCCTCAGCTTACACAAACCCTAGCAGCTCCTTCACTGCACCCTTAGTGAATTGGCTGCTGAGAATTCGATCCTAAATGTAGCACAGCCTTTCAATCAAATTCCTCTTATGTGCTGAACCTTAAGCCTGCCAAGCAGCAGGAATGCTGAAGCATTAAATGAAGAGCATTTACAGCAGTCAAGGCCAAGGTCAAAAACATAAGGAATGTGAGGAGCTGTTTTTGCAATGAATTTATTGTATGGTAAAGTAATAAACTATTTGTATTTGAAGGATCTATAGCATAATGATGTAGATTAGTAGAGCTTCTGTTGCTTGGCTTTTTATTTTTCTTTAGCACAGGGAAACTTATAGTTGTCTTTTACAGAGCCCTCTGCTCATACCCTTTCAGCCTCAATGGCACTCCAGTAAAAGCAGTTTCTGTATGACTGGAGTGGTATGCTCAGACCACTATCTCACAGCTAAACCTTCAGAACACCAAACCACCACACAGAGAAAACTCTTTTCCCCCAACCTTCCAGCATTCATTGAGGAAGAAGGAGGGTAGACTGTCTTTTTATACTGTTATTTATAGAGCAAACTTTATTTAATAAACCACTTATAAAAGAAAGGCATCTGATTTTTCAGACCAGGCTGAAGAAGGCTTCCCCTTTTTCAGATGCAAGTGTACATGCACTCTGTTTCAGGCAGTCAGAAATGCCCATCTGCAGATGGCTACACACCTGATCTACATACCACTCAGGCTCACAAATTAAAAACTTGACACTATTCATGCACTTAAATGCTTTTAAGATTATGGGTTTGATCCAAAACTCCATTAAGGCAAATGGAAAGATGAATTGATTTTCCACTGGCTTGGTATTAGGGCCTAAACTTGAAGCACTGGCCTAAAGATCATCTAATTCACTCAGCTTTTAAACCAGCCCCACGCAAAGCCTCGATTTACAAATGCAGGCATTATAATGGGGCACTCAAACGCTGCTGGTGGACTATTAAAATCAGCTCTTTGGCCTGCAAAACACACATGAAGCACACCTTGGTGCCAATATAAACATCCAGCTGCAGAGATTTCTAAAAAAAAAATCTCATTATGAGTAGTCTCAACAAAAATATGTTACCACCTGTGACTCCTGAAGTGCGAGGGAAGCAGAGGAATGAATGAGAAGGCAAAGCTGAGTGACCTCACTCCAATTCCTATCTACTACTTTTCACTTGTACAGCCTGCCTGGCAAGGTGAAGGTGACTGACAGCTTTCCAGGACAAGAGGACTTGCAGTGAGATGTGAACTCACAAGCAGTCAAGGAAAATGGTATGCAACAGGTGATCAAGAAAATGGGTGCTGTGGAAAACAGAAAAGGATGAAAAGGTGTTTTCCAAAGTGAAAAGTGGTACAGAGAGAGATGAAAGTCTGTATATTTAAAATCAGAGTATTTGAGCAGAGCAGCTCCTAAGTTGCTTATGGTTAAGCAACGGCTTCCTTCCAACACACAGGCTAATCAGTTAAAGATCACTGTGACAGCTAAACTAAAACATTTATCTACTGCCTGCAACATCAGTGAGAGTTTGAGCTCACTGCAACATCATGCGCTCTGAGGCAAAAAACACTCCAACAGCCACCTGAAAGGACACAGAAAGCAAACGACTTAAGGCAAGGTTGGACGTGGCACTTGGTGCCATGGTCTAGCCTTGAGCTCTGTGGTAAAAGGTTGGACTTGATGATCTGTGAGGTCTCTTCCAACCCTGATGATACTGTGTGATACTGTGAGAAGAGCCACAAAGTTTCCCTGCCTTACAAAAAACATAAAGCACATACTAAAATGTACAGTTAATAATCAGCAGGAAAACTGTGCCAAAAGTGCTGTACCTCTTCTGTAGCCTTCTCTAAATACACTAAGAATCAAAAATTAATGAAAGCTTGAGGCTGCCAAGTTTCCAAACTTGAGCAAACAATACCAGGTCAAGGGAGCATCTGATCCCAAACACTCCTATTCCTCCTCTCCCCAAGAGGTCCTCAGTTACAAAAAACTACTCTTAAGAGCACCAGAGGCAGCTCTCCTCTATCAGACCTTCATGAAAACTTCCTTATTAACTCCATGTTTATCACTGGCTGATGCTGTCCAGAGGAGCCTGGCATGCACTGTGAGCTGCAGCAACAAAGCTGTGCTGGTGCGCTGAAAGGAGCCTTTAAAATGCTGTTCATAGCAGTGTGAGATGGAGAAAGACACTCCAGTTACAGAGTTCACTGCCTGACAGTGCACAGTACACTCTCTGTGCCAGGAGCTGTGGCCCTGTATCCATTTGTCTGAAACCCCTCTCAATAGGGGAAGATAGGGATGCACTTTCATGTGGTTTTTCGTGATAGACCAGGATCTCACCTAGAGTATTTTTCTTCATTAAACCATTGCCAAAAATCCCTAAAAAAACACTCGATGTTAAGAAGTTGGAGCAAAGAAGCCAGCATCCCTCTGTGCTGGGATTATGGGCCCTGGTGGGCAGAGCTTTGAAGAAGAAAACTGCTGTAATGACATCTTTGCTACTTGTTTCGTATCAAGCATACCCCTAAACCAGCGGCGGTTTTCAATTCACTAATGGAGGAGAGGGAGAAGCATACTCCAAGTAAAACAAGAATCTCAGTCTCTTTTCCCTCTCTCACATCCTCTGTATTCCCCTTGGAACAAATTATATGGAAATAATTCAAATAGTTGTTGTATGGATCCTGGGAAGTAAGAAGATATGTCACCGAGGGCCTTTGCCAGGCTGAAATCCCAACAGACAGATGACTAGCAAATGCTTACATCCTGCTGACATATTCCTCCAATAATTTTTACAGTGTGTTGCTGAATGCATGATGAGAATACAGTGCCTGCTATTATGCTCAGCTCTTACTGTTAATGCATTTATACCAGTTTTCACTTTCTTGTCTGCTGGATGACTGAAAACTGCCAAGAATACTAGGAATCGAATGTGCTAATGCTAATAATTTCCACAGCATCCAGCTGCTTAACTAAACACTATCTCCACAGCCTTTTCCACTTCATTTAAGGGACCCTTTGTCACATGTCAAGGGGGCAAGTTTCAAGGCTTAGCATGAGCAATTTTGACAGCCAGTGCCCATTTAGAAGGTGCCCATTGAAAGTTGTTTCATCAATATACAGCTTTCTCTTCTCCACATACATTACAGTTATTTTGATAGATGTCAGTTATAGGCATACCTACAACATATTCCCTGCTGGTAGGCAGAATAAATTAACCTGCTCTAAGACTGACATAGACAACATTAGACTATTGCCCTCACCCAGATATAAAGATGCTGTGTGGATCGTGGTGCTGTGCTTTACTTACTGTATATACCTTCCCTTCTTGGGCTGAAAACATAAAGGCTTGGAACTGGGCAGCTCCATCTTTCATGGGCTAACTACTGTGTTGGGATGAGGACTTTAATTTTCTATTTGTTTTAACAGAGTCCTAAGCACCACTACTGAACTACAAAACACCTTTACAAAAACTTAGTCAAAAGGCCATTTCTTCCCCTGAATTTAGAGGTAGCCTGGGTGATAACATTATATAATAAAGAACCACGAAGGGATCTAAATGTCAGACTGCTTCGGTGCATAAATCACTATTAAACCGTACTGGTTCTGGGGAAATTGGTTTTAACAACACATTTCTCCACAGACATAAAAAAGAAAATTTCTCCACCCATGAAAATTGGGGGTTCATTCAGGAGAATTTGCCTTACCCTTTTTTAGGCTGTGTGCGAAGAACAAACAGCCACTGATGTTCGTGCTGCAATGCATGGCAGTGGGTGGTCCTGCAACGATCATAAACCCCCTAACATGGGCTTTGGTGAGCCCCAGTGTACTTTAGGCAATTCCCCAAGATACACTACAAGGAGAATGACTTAATGAATTCAAATGCAGGTTTAGGACGGAGGTCTGAACTTCCTAGCTGCTTTGTATGCAGGTATTCTCTCTGTTACACAAGCCAGATGCATGAGATATGGTGACAGGGCAGAGAATGGAACATATGCTCCTTTGCAGACACCCTTGTCCTTTTCCTTTTACCCAGACCAGAGCTACATCACTTCCTGAGGTATCCCACAGAGGATGAGATCATGTGAGCTGTCCTCCCCCCTTGCAAAGTTCTAATCAGATATAGAAGTTGGAAGGAAAAGAATTAAAATATTTTAGTTTAAATTCATGGTAAAGTTCATTTTTGCTCTCTTAGGAGATTCCTGACTACCACACACTATGACAATTTTTTCTTTTAAAAAGGTTATTCCAACAACATGAGCATTAGAATAAACAGGATTTCTTTAATCCAATTTGTGATTTTGCATGGAGATGTAATGACATGAAAGATTCTCATAAGCCTATTGCACTGCAGTCTCCTGAGCTGCTAGAACACATTATCAGTAACAACTTCTTCCAGGACTAGGAAGGAAAAAATACATTGAAACAACACATTTGAGATGTTTGCCAATATTTTCTGGAATAAAACAAACAAACAAACACATACCAGTCCTGGAAGTTTACAAACTGAAGAGACAGTTTTGAGTACTTTGAAAGCTTTTATTACAGAAAATACCACTTAGCCTATAGTCCTTCAGCTTGCATCTGTTGTTCTAACAAGCAACAGAGAAATTCTTCAAGTGACACCCCAGTATTTTGGCTGTCAGCAGTAGACTGGTTACTTTATGTGCATACACTGCCTTGCATTATGAGGGTACAGTTGGATCTAAAGTCCACTCCTGAAGTCAAGGAGAATAATCTCTACTGACATCAGTGAGGGTTTAAACCAAGCCCTACTTCTTATAATCAACTGTTTAGTTTCTGACTGCAAAATGCCAGGAATCTCTAGGGAGGCACGGAGTATCTCATAGCTTGTTGCTAGTTTTATGTTTCTCTTGGTTATTCTTCTAAACCATTTTTATTCTTCAACAACTGAATCACATAGGAAAGTAAATTTTGGAACAAATAATTCATTAATAATAGAACTTGTCTCCCCTATCAGCCTCCCAAGCTTTTATGTGTCAAGAACGACTTGACTAAGCCCAATGGGCTTAATACCGAAGCCTTTAAACAAGCCCACTCAAATCCATGGCTAAGTAGCACCCAGCCCACTGCAAACAGATCATGAGTTAAAGATTATTCTTCAGTAAGGCACCAGATGAGTCAACATTCCTAGTAATTTAGGGTGTTCCTTCAGAAAAGGCTGCTGTCACGTATGGAAATGACACTGAATGTGAAAACGTCTTTCAGAGAACTCTCAGGAAACTTCTATTGAAAACCTTCAGCAGACTGCACCAAAGTCAGCTTCTACCCACAGCTAAGAGAAGGCTCAGCTCTATGGAGAGGTCCTGCAAAACTGGGATTTTTTCAGTTTTCACTGAGCAGAGATACAACACAGCCCTGTTGAAAGACAGAAGAGCCAAGGGCATCTGCAGCAGGTCCTGAGCTCAGCATCACTACTGTGCAGTGGTCCTTGTGGCCAGATGTACCAGAGGTATGGCAATGAACAGAGTAAGTGGACCATCTCTGGCCCACCCATGCTTCAGTATGGACTTCAGATCACCTGGACAGGTCTGTCATTTCCATGACAACTTCAGCCAGCATTAGTAAAGAAACTATTAAAGCCATTTAATCTACTAAAAGCATTACTGTTTGCCAAACAGACAGACCAAAAAGCCATCAGCTGGTCTCCCTCACCTTTTATGGCATCACCCTTACCAAATGTGGAGTGCTAAATAATGCTGCCAATTCGGAGAGCTCCAGCCAGACAATCCCCTCTGGAAGACTCACAGAATTAACACTTCTCAGCTACCTAAGGCACTGATGGGAGCTGGTATCAGTCCAAGGTTTTATCATTCCCCTTATCAGCAGGGTTCTTTGCCTTTTACTTTCCCTTTTGCCTCAAAAGAGTGAGACAAGCACATCCCCAAAGGTAGACACTGCCTACCACTCTGCACATCCCTGTGCAGCAAAGCTGCCTGCAGCAATCTCCCCTTCTTGAACGTGGTAATAAAGAGGTGCTACATTCTTTTCCGCTGCCAGATGCAGCATTTGTTGCCAGCAACATTAATTATGTTTCCAATCATAGAAACCCACTAAAAGACCTGTTAGAAAGTTAGTGGGGATGTTCATACAGTAATTTAATCAAAATATGACTGGTGCATTTTCTCTCTGTAAGGAGTATGCCTTGCCCCCCTGCACCAACGTCTATCTGCTAAGCTACCTTCAAATTAATTTCATTTATTAAGCCTTCATACAAATCCCATTACTTGTTCAACAAACAGTTCTGTTTTCCTGCCTGGGCATCCCTCCAAAGACAGGCTGCTCTGTGTGCTTTAGTAATTACCGATACGTCATGCAAGAAGCTATGGCATGTTTCTGACAGACTAATTAGAGGAGAAGAACAGTCGTCCTGAGACCTTGGTTCACCAGTTACTCTCCTCTCTCCTCTGTGATCTCCACCATGCAATGTAATCGTCTACACTTCATTGCCCCATCTGGGATAGGATGGGGATAGGAACCTCTCATCTGCCACACCCACTTACCAGACAAAATCCTTGTACAATGGACCATGGTTCCAGCAAACTCCCAAATGCTCCTGCAGAATAGTTATGGCTTAATAACTACACAGGACAAAACTATGCATTCTGATCAGTAGGGGTGTCCTCACAGGCAGCTCCAGCAGTGGCATGGCTACTGCACAGCAGCTTTGCAAACTCACTCTCACTGCACAGAAAGAAGCAGACTTCAAATACAGCAATAGGCAGATGACCCACAAGAAAACAACCCATCCAGTCATTCCCTGAGACACAGCCCAGATTGTCTGCACATCCTCTGCCCTCAGCCCACACCCAAACGAAAGTCTGCAATCAGTGACAACACTCCTGCCCCAGCACTTCCCACTGCAGGACTCTCTGGAACGCCCACATCATGGACTTTGCAGACTGTAACACAGGGCTAAATGATCACCTTCCTTCCCCCTGAAGGAAAAAGCTCATATTCATTTGTCCTCTTCTCCCTGGCTCAGTGAATGGCCTCTGTTACTTTTCCCATTCACATTTATTTCATCATGGAGTGGCAAATGCTACCCAGTTACTCATACTGATCACATTTTTCTTCTTACTCCAGGATATGATTTGATCTCTACTCTTCATTTACTGTATTTAAGTCTGGGCTTGTTGGAAGAAAGAAGATGGGTAAAGGAACAAGTCTGGGTTTTTTTCCCATGGCTTTGCCTGCATGCTTTTCAGTCCTTTCCACAGTTTTCAGTTAACTCTTTGGATAGTAGAATTTCAACCTGCCTGATCACGAGAGTCTCATTTTGATCCCACCAATGTCCATGACATTATTCTCATTGGCTTTTGTGCTGAGAGTTGTTGCCTTTTCCCTGTCCAGGAGGGTGCCAGCAGCCAGCAATGTGCCTCCAGCCAGTGGAAAGCTGAAGATCTTAGCTCTGATGATTCCTAAACAAGCGTTTAAACAGATGAATGGAGACCCAAAAGTAACCTTTTTCTTCAAGCATATGTTTTGGGCTAAAACATAAATCTCCTTCAGCTTTCTCTGATTAATGTTGTCATCTGGTTTTCTTACACAGTAAGACTGAAGTGCAGTAACTGTTATCCTCACCAGGAGAACCAGGGAACAAAAGAGGGGAAACTTGAAAAGTCCATTACAGAAATTCCTGTGGCTTTTGCAGTATCTTTGTGCACAACAAAAGCCCAAAGGCCTTTCTCTGAAGGATGCTGGCTGGAGGGGCAGTGGGCAGGGCCCCATCCCTGTGACATCACAGGGCCACCACCTGCCCCAGGACAGCATAAAAGGGAACTGCTGCCTGCTGCCAGACCTGGCCCAGGGGCAGCCCAAAGGTATCCCAGTGGAGGTCCTTGAGGGGCTGGTGGAATTACTTGGTGAAGGGCTGAGAGAGGGAGACCAGAGACTAAGCCAGGCTGCTGGAGATGAGAACAACCCCCAGTTCCTGGAGATGCCTGAAGCCCTTCCAGCTGGGCAGCAATGGCAAGATCAAGAGAACATGTCATTCAGGAGCCCTGCAGAGCTCACCAGCTTCATCTCACTGCAAAGGCAGTAGCAGAAGTGCTTCTTTTCCTCTGTAGCATCAAGCACAAACTCTTGTCAGGGCTTCTCTGGTCCTTTGTGGCTTGGCTCTTGCTGCTGCTCTGGCATGTTCAAGAGCTCTCCTCTTGCCTTGCCTGGCCATTTTGTTAATGTTTCTGTGAGCACTGCCCCTCTCAAAGAGGTTTGAAAAATAGCACAAAATAAATAAAAGAAAGTTCTGTTTTCCCTTGTATCCCTTGTGTTTTGTGTCCTTCCAAGTGGTTTTGGAGCTGAGAACCCCCTGGCATCTCAGGTCAGGAGCAGGCTCATGGTTCCTGGCCTCATGGTGAGCGCAGAGAACAGAACAGCTCAGGTCTGCTGTGCAATGCTGAACCTCTGCCCCACCATCTCTGACATAGGCAAATATAAACTTTGGAGGAACAGTTAAAGTTGAAATGTAGAAGTAGCCTCCAACACCACTTGTCTTAGTTGGCTGTGGAATTTTATCTCTGATCCATTAGTGTAATGCAGAGTTTTTCCTCACTAAACACATTTTTTACCCAATCTGCCCCTGCTATACACTGTTGTAAGGACAAACCACTACTAATAATTATAACTGGATAGACAGATAATGCTAAGTCTTCAATTACAGGGCTAAAAGAAAGCAACTTATCTTTCCAGAAGCAGCAAAAGATAAATATTAAGATAAAAGCAGAGGTCGAATGTGCAGAAGCATTCAGGACTATTATGTCTATTTATGTCAGCTAAATATGTGACCTTTTGTTCTTAATACTTTTGTCATCCAATTTGAATAAGTTGACAATGTTTGCCTAGTAGAATTTTCTTTATTTTAAATGAATTCATCATGCTATACAAGGGTTAAAGTGCACAGACTAGACTGGAAGGTGTTAATTTCTCTATCTTCTCTTCAGATGGAGAAGAGAGGAAGCTCGCTCTTGATAGAGAGTAGAAATCAAAGTAGGGTGAGGCAAAAGAGAACAGTGACATAGTAAAGTCCAAATAGTAACTGGAGATTTATATTATTCTAAGTTTTGATAAGAGGTAGAGCTAAGTCAAGCCCCACAAAGTGTGGTCCTGACTTTAAAGTATGATTTCTTTCTGACGTTGATTAACACACTAAAGAGGAAAAAAATAGTTCCCAGCACCTTAGTGATATTTTTTCTCCTTTTAATACCAATTTGACAAATGTAACCATGTTATCTGGGCAGCATAAAGACCAAAAAGCTGGAGAATACATGAGGAGCATATTTGGAAGAGCTTTCGCAGCTCCTAATAAGCCAGAGGAGGAAGTACGCTCGGTAACAGTGTTTCCAAGCAGGACGTCCATGATCCTGACAAATGGGGCATTGCGAGTCCCCTGGAGCAATGCAGAGACTGTGTCTGTTCTGCATAAAGAGCTCTGGCCACAATGAGCTGCTACATTCGGCCTGGTCTAGTAAGCTAGGTGATTGTTTTTTTCCCCTCATGCTGCCTTTCCCCTCCTCCTCCTCCTCCTCCACTTCAAAACTAAGTAACATCAACTTACTCCATGTCCAACCAAGAGCAGCCTCACAGCCTTCAGTGATAGCCAGAGGAAGCAGCCTTCAGCTCCAACATCTCTCCCACATAAACTGCCCACTCCAAAACCATGCCCAGAGTAGTAACCAAAACCATTGCCATCCTTCATGTGAACTCAGCCTGAAAACGTATTTCTGGATCTTTTCCTAGAAAGCAGCTTTTTTTTTCCCCACCCCAGCACGTTGTAAAGGATGCCAAAGCAGAGAGTGGAAGGAGTCCCTTTGCCATGCCAGCCTGGCAGTCATATCTCTCCTCTCTGCTCTCCAAACTGCTTTAAGCTAGGAGAAGGTATTGATCTGTTGGAAGGTAGGAGAGCCCAGCAGAGGGACCTGGACAGGCTGGATGGGTGGGCAGAGGCCAAGGGGATGAGACTTAACAAGGCCAAGGGCAGGGTTCTGCACTTTGCCCACAACAACCCCAAGCAGCACTACAGGCTGGGGACAGAGTGGCTGGAAATCAGCCAGGAAGAAAGGGACCTGGGGGTACTGATAGATAGTAGCTGAAAGTGAGCCAGCAGTGTGCCCAGGTGGCCAGGAGAGCCAATGACATCCTGGCCTGCATCAGGAACAGTGTGGCCAGTAGGACAAGGGAGGTTATTCTTCCCCTGTACTCAGCACTGGTCAGGCCACACCTTGAGTGCTGTGTCCAGTTCTGGGCTCCTCAATTCAAGAGAGATGTTGAGGTGCTGGAACATGTCCAGAGAAGGGCAACAAGGATGGTGAAGGGCCTGGAACACAAACCCTATGAGGAGAGGCTGAGGGAGCTGGGGGTGTTTAGCCTGCAGAAGAGGAGGCTCAAGGGGGACCTCATTGCTGTCTACAGCTACCTGAAGGGAGTCTGTAGCCAGGTGGGGGTTGGTCTCTTCTCCCAGACAACCAGCAACAGAACAAGGGGACACAGTCTCAAGTTGTGCCAAGGGAGGCATAAGCTGGATGTTAGGAGGAAGTTCTTGCCAGAGAGAGTGATTGGCATTGGAATGGGCAGCTCAGGGAGGTGGTGGAGTCACCATCCCTGGAGGTGTTCAGGAAAAGCCTGGATGAGGCACTTAGTGCCATGGTCTAGTTGACTGGATAGGGCTGGGTGCTAGGTTGGCCTGGATGATCTTGGAGGTCTCTTCCAACCTGGTTGATTCTATGATTCTATGATTTTAAGTGTTAAGAGGTTGAAAACACACAAAAAAACAGCTAACGAGAAATTCACTTCATAGTCAAAGGTTTCCAGCTCCTCAAACTTCCAAGTTGCCATGTACTGATGACAGATAATACAACACTAAGCTCTGCAGGTGTCACCAACATGTATTACAGGTACAATAGCACCCTCTGTATTTATTCTCCCATTTCTGGAAGAATTTGTACCTTTATTACTTACTTCTGCACAAATACATACTAGTCCAGTTGCTAGAGAAGCAGGAAACACAAAAGGTCTGGTTCTGCTCTTCCATGCATGCTTCCACTGCCTTGATGAAGCCTATAAAGCTCACACAAAGGCAGGAGTAGCTTTTGTTTCCAGTAAAGTATAAGCAAAGTGTTTTTTAAGGAGAAGCAAAGTGTATGTACAAAAGGAAGAATTACATCCCTCCAGGCACTGTCTGCTTCTGCTGCAAAAATCTATGCAGTACCTTTGGAACTTTTATTAATAGTCATTTTCTCCCACCTGCATGTTTTTCTTAGTAACAGATTCATGCAAAGCTGACGCTTTGAAAGGAGGGCTCTGGTGAACAGTGTATTTTACAGTACGTTTTGTCACCAAACATTATTGCTGTTCCTTTCAGAATCCTGCATAGCCTACAAATAGCTATTATGTTGATAAGTGTACTTTCTTTTATCACAAAAACATTGCTTAGGGTACAGCGAACCATGGCGTGCAGCTTCTGCAGCACACATCCTCCATGCTGAAACCACTGCAACAGTTGACTCTCACTGATAAATACTGTGCTCCTGAGACAGAGCTGAGCCACTCAGCAAACTTCTGCAAGCACAAGTGAGATTGTGACCTCGGAAGCCACATCACTTCATTTCTTTGTATACAAAAACGTGTCCAGAGAAGGGCAACAAAGCTGGTGAGGGGCCTGGAACACAAAACCTATGAGGAGAGGCTGAGGGAGCTGGGGGTGTGCAGCCTGGAGAAGAGGAGGTTCAGGGGTGACCTCACTGCTGTCTACAACTACCTGAAGGGAGGCTGTAGCCAGGTGGGGGTTGGTCTCTTCTCTGAGACAACCAGCAACAGAACAAGGGGACACAGTCTCAAGTTGTGCTGGGGGAAGTATAGGCTGGATGTTAGGAGGAAGTTCTTGCCAGAGAGAGTGATTGGCATTGGAATGGGCAGCTCAGGGAGGTGGTGGAGTCACTGTCCCCAGAGGTGTTCAGGAAAAGCCTGGATGAGGCACTTAGTGCCATGGACTAGTTGACTGGATAGGGCTGGGTGCTAGGTTGGCCTGGATGATCTTGGAGGTCTCTTCCAACCTGGTTGATTCTATGATTCTGCTGCACTGAAAGAGGGAAGCAGAGGAAGAATGAGCAAGAAGCAGAGAAAAAAAGATCCTGCAGTGCTGTCATTTCCCAGGCAGAAATGGCAGACTTACCTCCAGCTACTGCTACAGCTTTTTTATGTTATAAGAGATGAGCAGGAACAAAGTACAAAAAAACCCAAACCCCACAACAACTTAAACACAGTAGCTGTTCAGAAGCGAAGGAAATGACTGGCATTTATGGGGAAGATCACTGACATTTTCACCATGCCTATTTTGTCAATCTTGCAAGAGCCTAGCATGTGTCAGGCATTTAATGACTCACACAACACATCACCTTGCGAACTGAATGCAATCAAGATCAGGCCAATGGGGGCACATTTCAATTAATGTGACATCAGAAACAATGATGAAGGCATGTGTAGATTCATATCAGAGTAGTGTTTAAACAATTCTGCTAAAGGGCACTGGAGGAAGACCGATGAAGACAATCAGACATGAGGGAGAAGTGAAAATTAAACCTTTGTACAGCCAAAGCTGTCACTGTAGCTCCTCTCTAAGCAATGACTAAACTCATTCCTTTGAAAACTACAATTTTCAGTGTTTAAAACTGTGACCACTTCAAATTCTGCCAACCGTGAGTCTGTGAGACCGTCTGTGCTACAGAAAACTTGCCCCCTCTGTCAGATTTCTAATGGTTAGAGATTTTTCTTTCTTAGCTGCAAATCTTATAACTTAGGCATGGCTTAATAAGCCTGGAAAGCTTATTAGATAAGACATAACTTCATTAGGAAGGCTGCTAGGATACTGATTAAATCAGAAGACCAGAGGCAAATCTAGAATGAAGGTTTCCATGAAATAAAGGATACTCAGCTGGCCTAATTTGTTCATTCTCTCCTAAGCAATACTTCATTAATTTCAAACTCTTAGACCCAAATACCCTTTGCTACATTAATAACAAATACCCAGAACTGTTGAAACACATCTGTAGAAGTATGGAAATTATCATCCAGTGCAAAGCTTGAAATGTTCAACCAAACCAGACTATTTTTTATCCAACACAAAACTGGAACCATTTTAGCCATGTATGAGAAAATCAATGCAGTCAGGAAAATTAAGATCTCCACTTCAACCCAAAGGGCAGTATGTGGGACAATCCATGCTACTGTCACTCAGCCACTCACTCCTACTGCTTAGTTACCAGGCAACATGGTCACAGTCTGCTCAGTCATTGTGGTCAGTATTATTTTGCACAAAAAAATTAACATTCACTGTAGTGGAAAGAGGACCTATGGTGCATTGACTCAAAACTCCTGTCCCAAATCACAGACTGCATGCTATGAGTTTCATACTGAGAGATCTTAGCTACCTCCACCAAGCTATCATAGAATCAACCAGGTTGGAAGAGACCTCCAAGATCATCCACTCTAACCTGCACCCATCCCTAGCCAGTCAACTAGACCATGGCACTAAGTGTCCCAGCCAGGCTTTTCTTGAACACTTCCATGGACGGCTACTCCACCACCTCCCTGGGCAGCCCATTCCAATGCCAATCACACTTTCTCTCAAAAACTTCCTCCTAACATCCAGCCTAGACCTCCCTTGGCACAACTTGAGATTGTGTCCCCTTGTTCTGCTGCTGGTTGCCTGGCAGAAGAGATCAAGCCCCTCCAGGCTACAGCCTCCCTTCAGGCAGTTGTAGACAGCAATGAGATCACTCCTGAGCTTATCAGGTAAGAGAAACCCACCAGTAATTTCTTTTTCTGCCAGTACTGTGAATCTGACCCTGAAAAACAAGTTTTGTTGGTAAATGTACCACTTATTATACAAAAAAGTCACTGGGGCTTACTTCCAAAGCATGGAAACAGCAAACGTCACCTTTCATTTGCACCAGCCAGAAGCTCTGGCAACTCTGGTGTGTTGGTCTGTTTAAGTCATTCCAGACAAGCTGAGAAAGCATTTCCCCCCTACCTTTATCATCGAGTTAACCTAAACCCCAGCTAACAATGCCCTTGCAGCTGGTTAGCAAGCACTCATGTAATCCTTTCTGCCAGTGGACTGGGAAGAAGCAGGTGATAGTAAGAGGCAGAGTCCATACCAGCCTCAAAGAGCATCCTACAAAACAAAATGTGTATCTCCTCCAATCAGTCACCTCTGATAGCCTTTGCTGGGCCGTAAAGCCTGAAGCTGATTTGAGGTGGTGTCATTTAGACACTGGAGTGGTAGAAGGAAAGGAGAGAGGATGGATGTTAAAGAGTTAATCACCTTTTCTGCTATTTCCATCTTTGAATCTTAGGCTAGTAAAAGACAAATGTATCTATTCCTTGGGATCTGGTTACTAAAGAGGCCCATAAAATAGGAAGAAATAAGTCTAAATTATATTCTACCTCATGAGTTTGACTTTAAGGTTAGATGGCTGCTTTTAGTGCACAGAAGTAATGAGTTTTAAATATAAAAGCTGAGTGCTGCAAGGCCAGCACAGAGCACAACTGCAACATACTGGGCAAGACACTGCATCAGGGTTAAAAGTGCCTAAAGTGAGGTGAGAGGATGCTAACTCATTGATGTTCACACTGGACTACAGATCTTCCGACTGAAGGCTGCACAGAAGTATAAAGAATTAACTACAGAGGCACTAATTGTGAATTTACGAATAATGAAGAACCCAAAGGGAGAACAACCACCCAGTTCAGCTACCCTAATCACTGCCTCTTCAGTATTCACCCACACAGTCAGGTTGGCAGACAGCAACTGCAGCTAATATCTTATGTAAAAAAGACAGAGATTTAGTAATACAGCACTCCCCATACAAGCCTCAGTTTAGCAATTTATTCAAGTTCACTCTTGAAGCTCAACACTTGCCTAAGAATGCTGCTGAATGAAGTCTCAGCAACCAGCACTGCATGAAGTCAAGGGAATGCAAAACACAGTACATCCCACAAATTACAGTGAGGAGGGTGCAATAAATGGCCTTAAAACACTGAGAGCTTCAGTCCATAGAGCATGAAGAGCTTCACAGGTGAACAGTACCCCGATGAGGCACTTAGTGCCATGGTCTAGTTGACTGGATAGGGCTGGGTGATAGGTTGGACTGGATGATCTTGGAGGTCTCTTCCAACCTGGTTGATTCTATGATTCTATGATTCTATGTATTGAAGGATATATTAAAATGGCCTCTGTATTGCTTGACAGTAGTGGGAGTTTTTCTGTTGTTTTCCACTTGAGCCTTCCTTATACCATGATTATTTAGTGCGTGTGCCTAATCAGCCTGCAGCACATCACCAGAGCTCCTAACTTGTTAATAAGAGCTGTGCTAGTTGGAAGCTAGCTAGAATGTTTTGGTGAGTAGAACTAGATTACAGGCTGTGAAAGGGAAACAATGATGATGTCTACTTCACTCATAGGCTTGCTGAGAGGTATAAGAGCAAGAATCCAAACATAGATAAGGGAGTCGCTCTCTGCCCGGGCTGTGGGCTGCATGTATCTCTAACCTCGCCTTCTGTCTCTGATTAATCCACTTGCTTCCTAATCCCCCTGGCCAATCTTCCATTCTTCCTTGGGCACAAGGCAACATCTGGGGTAAGGTAGAGGGGTGGGAGAAGGTGGAAGGGCAGTTGGGAGCCCCTCCTGGGGACTCAGGTTTCTGGGAGGGGAGTTGTGTTTCTGTATTACCTTTTACCTTGTATATTTCTGCATATAACTGTATATATACTGTAAATATCTGCTTGTATATTGTGCTAAGCTGTAAATATAAGCTTCATTCAATTTCCAGAGCCTGCTGAGTCTAGTCTGGGTGATTCACAAAGTGGGCTGGGGGGCAGGCAACACCCAAACCATCACAAGAGCCCAGGTTCCTTAAAGAATAGTAGTGTTTAAAAACGTGTAGACGTGGCACTCTGGGCAGTGCTTAAACGGCTGTGGAGGTGTTAGGTCAGTGGTTCAACTTGTCTTAGAAGTCTTTTCCAAGTGAATGATTCTGTGATTTTATCATTGCCAGGTATCTCACAAGCAATCACCAAAAAAGGGTCAAAAGACAGAGTCTAGGAAGTGGACAGGGGAAACAACACCTGGCAAACCCAATTCCACCTCCACAACGTGAGGGAACAAGACTGAAAGTTACTACATTGCAGAGTACCACAAGTTCCTTGACATTTGGTGGTGAGACATAACTATAAAGCTTATTTATAACTGCAGTAGCCATAATGGACTTCTTTTTTTAGGTTTTATTAATTCCTTTCTAGTTTCATGCTAACAGCCAGCCATCTCCTCTCTGTCCCATTTGAAACTGATTTAGGATGCACGGCTTACTGCACACTGCTCAGATTTAGGGTTACAGCTTAGAAATCATTGCTTACAGTAGCAGCTACAATGATAAAACAACTATTGTACTCTTGTGACAGGGGTTGACAGCGTAGTGCAATGTTTAAGACTTAAATTTTGAGTTCACTATGATGTTTACAATACCAGGGTAAAACAAATGAGCAAGAGAAATTGTATTCTGCCAGTGTGCTACAAGGCTTTTAATAAAGATAGAGAATTATCTAGGAGCTTAAATATAAATTCACAAAGCTATTCACAGAGATCATTATTTATCAGATCACAGCATCTCAATTGACAGAAGCATTACTTATTCCAGATTCAGGGAAGCCTTGCATTGTTGCAGGTTCAGTCTTAAATTGGCAGTAAATGTTCAACTTTTTAATAGTGATCACTGGATATCCACCCAAACCATGAAACCACTTTGAGGCATCTACAGAAGGAAAGCCCAAGAAGAATTTCCCTCCTTTGAAACATGCCTCAGTTCTTAAAAGCACTAACGCAAAACCAGAACCACACTGCTCCTTGTAGCTGCCTATTTACACACGGTGCTAAGGGACTGAAAATGAAGACCAAGCCTCACTGCCCAGTTTTCTACAGGATTTTAATGCTTTCAACCCTCCATAATCAGTCTTGATAAAACAAAAATCAAACCCAGCTTACATCTTATTTCTCCTTTTCCACCATCAAACCACGCTGAGAGTATTTCAGACTCAGACAATTACAGCCACACCAAAGGCAAGTTCAGCAATGCATCTCACAGGTGAGACAATAGCAATGGGAGCAGAGAGAGGCCAAACTGGAAACCATAGTGCTTGTACCACCCCCCCAGCAGATGTTACTTGGCCTGCTGAACACTTCTTTCTCGTCACACAGTGAGGAAGAGGGAGAAAAAGAAGGAACAAAGATTTGTTCAATTTTGAGAGCCCAACTGGAGCTTCAAAAGGAGAAGCTCAAGGAGGCCTTCCCGGTGTCAGCTGACAGCACATGACCCATGTGTTTAACATTTTTATATAGCAATTACTTTATGCCAGAGTTATGCATTCAAATTCCCCACGCTGCTGTCTGTCGGGAGTGCTGCTTACAACAATCCTAGAAAATACCCCTCCACCTCCATCCTGGCACCACAGCTTCAGGAACAAGCACATGAGGAAAGCACAGACTCTTCTTGCCACCTCCAAGCTTGACAATCCCTTTCAAACATCAATTAATTCAATGGCCCACTTATTTCATCAGAGTCGAGAGGAGGGCAGGTTTGACTACACAAGCACAGTGAATAACACCAGCACCACCAAAAATGGGGCTGAGTAAAGCCTTTCAGATTTAAGGTGCAGAGATGTTGAAGTGCTCTTTCAAGACAAGCAATCCATCTAAAACTTAAAGTCAAAATCTAAACTCCAGTGTAAATTCTTATGTCTCTCTAAGATTTGAAGAAGTACAGATGGTATATAGATGATGCAGGAATATGATCTACAAGGGACCTTGTGCTAACAATACTCCAGCAAAGCACTTGGTACCAAGTGGCTGCTGAGTGAGCAAAAGGACACAGAAAGCAGATCAAGACCCAGCCAAATGATTCAATCTAGCTAAAGGATCAATAAGCTCAGCAGCAACAAAAACACATTAGCATTTCTTCACCAATCCTGACCCTTCAAAACCTGCAGAGGCCAGGAGAAAACACGACAACAAAGAGCAATCTCAGAGGGGCTGCCAGAAGTTTCTGATGAGTCCCAGGTTGCCTACAACACACTGGGAGCTGCTGAGTAACAAAAGCAAACCCAGGAGATGCTACTTTATAAAACCCAATTAGAAGAATTGAAACATTGTTGGATGGAATGATGCACTGTTCATGTAATTGTTTGTTTGACAAATAGCAAGCAGTTACGGCTCACGTTTTTAGCCTTGAATTACTGCCACACTGAGTTATGTGATGAGGTAGAACTGAATCAGCAGTTCACTTACAAAAATTAAGCCCTGGTGAACGTGAAACAGTGAAATATTTCTACTCATTAAAGAAGCTATTGGTGCTAGGTAATAAGCATACAGACACAGCTCAGAAAGGTGGAATATTTATGTGCCCAAGTCACTTCTCCTGAGATTCATCCTGTATGTAAATTTTCTACAGCTTGATAGCGTCCCTTAAATTTACTTCCACCAAAGATTTGCAGTCATGTCCTAATCACTGCTCTGCACCACAGGGCCACAGTGCTTATATGATATCCCAGTAGCTGACTGGGGCTCTCTAGGTCATTCTCATCAACCTTGCTCAAAAATCAAGCAGTAAAGACAGAAGTTATTTCTGCAGCAGATAGAGTGTTAAAATTCAGGAGTCATTCAGTGGTACATAGAAACAAATGTCACAGCTGCAGTTCCACTAATCATGGACACACATCCTGATCCTCATGGCACAGCACTGCTTGGCAGTCACAGAAGATATTGCAATGAACTGATGTCTGGATGCTGCTCTTTTTGCCCAGGTGACTGCCCCCTGAGAACAGCACTGGAAGCTGCATCACATCTGATCTGTGGTTAAATCCACATCTAATGTGGTTAAATCCACATCTAACAGCTCAGTGTCCTTTAGAAAATAAAAATTCATGTCCAAAGTACTTTTGGAACACATATAATAAGATACTTTGGGACATTTTTTGTAGATATTAGTAATAAGGATAATTTGCTTCACCAAAAAAAAAAAAAAAGTACATATTTCTTCCAATAGTGTGAATTAATTTTCCACTAGATAATATCAACCTGAGTTTGAATATGTGCAAATTTTAGTTCCAAGACAATTACATGTTTTGGAGCTGATATTTCTCAACTTATCAAAAGTAGAGACTGAAGCTTTTGATGCTTTAAAAGGCAACGTCTCATTTTGCCAACGAGAATAACAATGTCCCTTTTTTAGCTTTCAGAGACAGTGAACCAACAAACTTTATTTTCAATCTTGGTACAGTTGAGGAAAAAAAACCAAAAACCTGTGTAATTTGTAAGGGTTTCTACAATTTTGTTTTAATTTCTTTCCTCTCTCCACAGTTACTAGACAGTAGATTTACAAATGCAACAGTACTGATGTAGCACGAGAACGATGCAAAGTTGAGAGTAATCCTAAATCCATGCTGACAAGCCTTTATAGTACACAAACCCAGTGTGGACCTCTTACACTATCTGTCAAGTGCTCAGCATCTTGAGAAGGATACATCTTCATATGTATGCCAAACCATGTCATTATTTGGGGATATTTAAATCAGAATATGGGAATTTACAACAGAAAGTGATGAAAAATTATACATTAAAAGGAAGAAATGTGAGCTGGCCCAGGTACATTATCTTGGGGGAAAAAATATGAGCATGAGGAAGATCAAACACATTTACTCTTGTGGCTCTTCCATGCTGACAGATCATCAAGAAGCCAGCTTCATCCAGCCCTCAGGAGAGCAACCCATCACAAGATGGAGTCTTGCTGAGGGGCAACAGGAGACCAGAGTGGATTCCACAAGATCACAGCCAGCTCCCTGCTGCTATCCTACCTCTATACCCACTGATTCCAGTTTGGTTGCACTTCAGAGGATTGCAGCAGCAGATGCCTATACCAAAACGGGATACACTGGATTGGAATAAGGTCTCTCTCAGGGAAGACCTTATTGCTGTCTACAACTACCTGAGGGGAGGTTGTAGCCAGGAGGAGGTTGCTCTCTTCTCTCAGGTGGCCAGCACCAGAACGAGAGGACACAGCCTCAGGCCGTGCCAGGGGAAATTTAGGCTCGAGGTGAGGAGAAAGTTCTTCACTGAGAGAGTCATTGGACACTGGAATGGGCTGCCCGGGGAGGTGGTGGAGTCGCCGTCCCTGGAGCTGTTCAAGGCAAGGTTGGACATGGCACTTGGTGCCATGGTCTAGCCTTGAGCTGTGTGGTAAAGGGTTGGACTTGACGATCTATGAGGTCTCTTCCAACCTTGGTGATACTGTGGAAACTAATTTCTAAGGTGCTATTTTTACTACTCAGAAGTAATCATGCCCTTGGATCTTCCATTTCCTGAACAGTTATTACCATTCAATTGCCATTAACGTAAATGATCAGCGCTGGCTAACGCTCAGCCACGAGATGAAATTATTTCCTCTCCAGTCTGGGTTCCTCTGGTCTTAACTTGAACAAAACAAAACAACAACAACAACAAAACCCAACCAAAAAACAAACCCACGAACCAAACACAGGACACTGATGAGATCACAGCTGAAACCTTTATCCTGATTACCACCACCACCACCACAAATTTTGGAACAAACTTCTGTTTTCAGGATAAAGCACACGACAGGCATTATCTCCTTCTATTCTACCTATATGCATAGTGGATAATACCACAGTTAGAAATAGTAATGAAAAATGACTAATGATACCTGAATGATTCACTTAACTTGGTTTTCTCTGTAATGTATTCTTCATATGACAGGCACTTATTAGTTCTCGCTGATGAATCCATGGACATCTTGCTATGCACAGAGTGCCTGTCTACACATTAAAAATGCACAAAGCAAGAATTATTGATATTAGCTCTGTTCTAAAAGGGCGTATCAGGAGGATTTTTTTTTTCCCCTGCCACAGTTCTATTTCCTCAGCCACTAAATAATCATGGATTCTATATTTTATCAGAAGCCAGTGGTATAAAAAATATTTATTCATTACCACCTAATTTTATTTTTCCCACAACTGTTCTCTTTTTTGTTGTGATTTTTTTTTAAATGGATATATAAATATATAAATAGATATATTAATGTAAGTAGCAGCACAAGTAAGTTGCAACACAAGAGCCTCCACCTCAACACAAGGAGGAACTTCTTTACTGTAAAGGTCGGAGAGCACTGGAACAGGCTGACCAGAGAGATTGTGGAGTCTCCTTCCCTGGAGACTTTCAAGGCCTGTCTGGATGCATTCCTCTGTGATCTGTGCTAGGTAGTAAGGTCCTGCTCTGGCAGGGGAGTTGGACTTGATGATATCCTTGGGTCCCTTCCAACCCCTAATATCATGTGATCCTGTGAAGTACACACGTGATACTTCAAGACCAAAAAGCAGCTTGGGGGCTGCCCAGGGAAGTGGTGAAGTCGCCATCCCTGGAGGTGTTCAAGCAAAGACTGGATGAGGCATTTAGTGCCATGGTCTAGATGACTGGAGAGGGCTGGGTGCTAGGTTGGACTGGATGATCTTGAAGGTCTCTTCCAACCCGGTTGATTCTATGATTCTATGTTCTACACTGACACACATGGGAAATTTCATAATTCTGTGCTACATCAGTCTTTTGGGAACACCACCACACTACTATTTCTAATTACAGTTCTTGAAATCAATGTATTTCCCCCTCTCTCTGAGGCAAACGTGACCTGGGCACTATACGCAGCTTTTTAATGGCATTTAGCAGCCATTGAAGGAGATCCTCTGGTCCCCTTAGTCTGTTATTCTCCTTTCAGTGCATTACACCAGCAGCACCTGAGCATCAGCTCACTCAGCATCTGGATGGAGCACTGGGAAGCTCACATTTTCCTGCTGGGGAAGCTGGGTGGTCAGCAATTCTCATCATACTTCAGAGAGCTAGACCATGAAGTACCATTTCCTGCAGCTGAATAGATCCCACCCAGGAAGATGTGGCTTAAATCTGCTCAAGAGCAAACATTACTCTGATACACAACTAAATATTGCTGCTGCCTTGCCAGGACCTGCATGACAGCACACACCACAGCTGTTTCAGGCCAATCCTCCACTGCCTCGAACCTAGTGCAACCCTTACGACAGCAGAATGTGAGCAAAGAGTGGATGTGGAACGGCACTCTTACTGTTTGGATTTGGCAGACTAAGACACCCAGGCTGCATCCCTTTGCTGACTCAAGGAACCTCATAACACATCTACAACAAAAGGAGAAAAATAATACGCCTCCAAGTTGAGCAGTTGAAATGTTCCTTCTGTTTAATTTACTCTGAACAGAGACAGAAAAGGAAGCACTTTTTAAAGAGCTTGAGTGCCTGTCTCTGAGACTTAAACAACCACAAACTTCAATGAATCACTCCCCTTTCTATTTGCCAAACTCAAGCTAGAAATACACTCCAACAACACACAAGTTTTTGCCCAGCCCCTAAATATAATTTCCATTAATAGCCTATGCTATGCTGCTTTAATGTAAATCACAACTTAGACCAGATACAGTCAGGACTTAAAATCTTTTAGCTACGTTTATAAACAAAAAGAGAGGCCAAAAGGCTATTTGCCATAACCTGTTCCTAGGTTTCATGAGATTACAGTATAAGAAACCAATCAAGTCTGGCCTTTCTGATCAGGAGATGTGCTAGTGTGAAGCAGGCTAGAATGTTTTGGTGAGAAGAACTAGATTACAGGCTGTGGAAAGAAAACAGTGCCGATGTCTACTTCCCTCACAGTCTTGCTGAGAAGTATAGGAACAAGAAACAAAAACATTAGATAACACTCTTAGCATCACTCTCACTTGAGCTACTGGCTGAGCTGCATCTCTCTAACCTCACCCTCCATTTTGGGCTAATCCACTTTGCTTCTTAGCTTCTGGCTGAACCTCTATTCTTCCTTGGGACTGGGGTAAGGTTGAGAGGGGCAGGGCAAAGGTGAAGGGGTGGTTGAGAGCCCCTCCTAGGGACCCAGGTTTCTGGGAGGGGAGTTGCATTTCTGTATTATCTTTTACCTTGTATATTTCTGTCTATAGCTGTATATGCTGTAAATATCTGCTTGTATATTGTGCTAAGCTGTAAATATAAGCTTCATTCATATTTCCAGAGCTGGCTGAGTCTAGTCTGGGTGATTTCCAAAGTGTGGGGGGGCAGGGAACACCCAAACCATCACAGGAGAGAATGTCTCTCTGAAGGCAGAAGGAAACAGGATGATTTGTTAAACAGATATATTTGATAAAGGAACACTAATGCATTATTTTTAATAACAGAAGTTGAGGATGCTGCTTCAGACCAACATTTCTTTTCACTTTTATTACACAGACAGTGCTCAGTTACAGATCAGGGAAATGAAGCCAAAGAATAGATGCACTGGGGCTTTTTGATCAGTAGTCAGAAGGCTATTTTACAGAGCCTGGGAAGAGCTGGAAGGCAGACAATTCGAAGGATAATTGAAAAATGATATTTAAACAGGTAACATTTGTGCCCTCAGGTGTTAAACATAGGAGATCTCTTTTAATTCTCAACACGGGAGTCAGCATTGCCGCAAAGCAAATGAATGCAATGAATAATTTGGTTTCAGAGACACGCAGGAACTGTCGGATAGCAAGCAGGAAACAGAAACATTTTATCCTGGGCTGTATCAAAAGATGCATTGCCAGAAGATCCAGAGAGGCGATTCTGCCACTTGGCTCTGGTGAGACCTCACCTGCAGTACTGCATCCAGGTCTGGAGCCCTTAATATAGGAAGGACATGGACCTGATGGGGCAGGTCCACAGGACAGCCACAAGAACAATCAGGGGGTTGGAGGACTTCTGCTTAGAGGACAGGCTGAGGGAGCTGGGGGTGTTCAGACTGGAGGAGGCTCTGGAGACACCTAACAGCAGCCTTCCAGTACCTGAATTGGCCTCTTCTCCCAGGCAACCAGCAATAGAACAAGGGGACACAGTCTCAAGTTGTGCCGGGGTAGGTATAGGCTGGATGTTAGGAGGAAGTTATTCCCAGAGAGAGTGATTGGCATTGCAATGGGCTGCCCAGGGAGGTGGTGGAGGCACCGTCCCTGGAGGTCTTCAAGAAAAGCCTGGATGAGGCACTTAGTGCCATGGTCTAGTTGACTGGCTAGGGCTGGGTGATAGGTTGGCCTGGATGATCTTGGAGGTCTCTTCCAACCTAGTTGATTCTATGATTCTGAAGGGGGCCTATGAGAAGCATGGAGGGAATCTGTTTACAAAGGCCTGTAGTGATAGGACGAAGAGTGATGGGTTTAAATCAGAGAAGAGCAGATTTAGATTGGATGTTAGGATCAGGTTCTTTACTATGAGGGTTGTGGAACACTGAAACAAGTTGTCCAGGGAGGTGGCTGAGGCCCCATCCCTGGAGATATTAAAAGTGAGGCTTGACAGGGCTCTGAGCAACCTGATCTAGCTGAGGATGCCCCTGCTGACTGCAGAGGGGTTTGGACTACATGACCTTCAGAGGTCCCTTCCAACCTAGACCATTCTATGATTCTATCATTTGAAGTTATCCAGAATATGCCAGATGCTTTTTAGTTTAATGTTCATCATCATTCATTATGTCATAGTATTATCATTTCAACAGCTTCAGAACAGAGATCAAAAACATTTAGGGGTAAGATGGACAATAGCAAGAACGTGTGAAGTCAGGCCCAGGTGCAGGACTCTGACTCTCTAGCGTCTGCACCATGATGCAGACGTCCAGCTCAGTCTGCTGGGATGCACATGAGAGCTTGTCTATGCCTCAGGGGTCAAGTTGTCAAGCAGGCATCAACATCCTCCCCTCCACAGTGGGCCAGATCTGCTTCAAGCATAAGTGTCTTTGTTCCCTGCTTGAGATTTTCCAGCTTCACACAGACAAGCTGCACTCCTGGTGCAAGTGAGGTCTCTCCTGTCATAGCATAAGGGACACTCAGAATATTTACACAACTTTGTCTAAGCTACACCTTTAATGATGAATTTAGTATTAGACTTCAGAAAAAAAGGTGTCTCTTCTAAGAGCTTCAGCCCTCACTGATGTGTGCTCTGAACAGCAAAGCAGTCTCCTTAAAACCTCTTGGTTCTTGGGGTCTGAGACTGACATATCCTGCTTAACAACAGAGCATGCATTAACCCCTCCCAACGAAAACCACACATACTAATTAGCAGGTTTCAGTAAGAGTATGCACTATATCCGCATTGATGACACATTTCTGTATCATGATTAATGTTGTGCACTTCATGCCAATTGAATTCCTAATGATTAGTCACTTAATTCTGAGCTGAAACAATTAGTCTCCCTATGGAGAACTACTTGCTTCAGCTCAAACCTCAGCAGCTGGAATACAGAAAGCCAACCATGCTCAGTCAAGTAAATACATCTCATGGAATCAAAATTCAGGTTTGCTAATATGTATTTTGTATGCATAATAAAGCACTGGGATACAGAAACATCACTTTCCAACACCAGTACCAAATCTGATGGCAGAGCAGAACACACTTCTACAGATTTCACAGCTGCTGGGGTACACACAAATGTGTGCTCCTATTTGTGCATGAGAAGGCAGTTTGCCCTTTATCTATTAAGACCTTCACACAAACATTGGCTCTCCTTGATGTCATTTAGATGAACATTTCAGACTTAGTATATGTTTGTGGATGCTACAGAGACAATGCTTTATGTCAGAAAATCAAAGGGGATTTAGATTAATTAGAGTTAGGAGCAAATACTGGGCTTGCCTTCAAGTAAGTGAGGAATTCAAGAGAGATACATCTCATGGCAGCTGTGTGATTTTGGTAGATGCACACTTTCACTCGTAACCAGTAATTGTACTTGTCACTTTCTACAACTGACTCACTATGCAGACAATAATTATACCACCAGCATGCTGCTGAGAAATAGATAAACAGGCGTAAGTCAGTTTACAAGTGTGGAATCAGAGACATGACAATTTGATACTATGGCAAACCAGTATTAAAATGCAGAGTGTGCTCATTGTGCAAACTAGCTCAGACAGCAGCACTGGCTGAACGTAGTTGCAGCACAGCAGGATGCAAGAACCACCAGGCCACTACTGCTACGACTTTGGAATGATGATGATTACTGTATTATCATTATGGTGATTCAATAAAAGCATTGGTGATCCCACACTTTGAGATACAGACTACGGTACACATAGATAAGTATCACTGAACAAATGTTTGTTCTCCAAGAACAGTTGCTCGCTGTGTTATTCATAGCACAATCAGAGCTGCAAGCAACATCAGCTGAGCATTTCCTATAGCACATAGTCTGTGCAACTCAACAACTGGACCCAAGGCAAACTAATCATTGGATGAGTTTTACTGCTGACTTCAGTAGCCACTGGATGAGACTCCTCTTATACAAGTGACTTATCCAACATCTGCAAGAGCCAACTAGACAGCCTCTCTTGACTTTCAAAAGACATCAAATCATTCCATCACTTACACACTGACCTACCAAGCGGTAAGGTATTTAGATTTCCTATCCCATGGTGACTTGTAGCTCTGCAGCAAAACATACTGTAGCACTTCACTGTATAGGAGATCTGAGGCTGATGTGTGCAACAGCAGGGGCACACAAGGCAGCATGTTATTCCAAAAGCCCCTTGGTGTGTTCAGGGGATGTTACTTAGAGGGAAGCCAGAAGCTGCTTCTCAGAATTAATTCTGCAGAAAAATGCAACAGTAGCTGTTAACTGTAATAGAATTGTAACTAATTTCTAGACTAATGGTTTATTTACAGCTCCTACAGCTACAGGCTGAGGTCTTCCCTTTGCCTGGCCTTCAAAGTTACCCTCCATGTTCCATTTCTCAGTGCATACAAGCATTTTCTAAAGATAAACATACTGGTCAAGCTCAGCTGCATCCAGATGACTCTCCCATCCCCTACTCCTTTTCCTCATGTCTCTCCAATTTTACAGCTGAAGCAAAAGGAGTCACAACAGTGACCATCTCCTGGGGTTTAGTGAGTGAGCCAAGTTAGTGACTACCAGTCCATCAAAAGCACATGCCAGTAGCAAGATACACTGCACAAAGCCCATCAGCACAAAGAATCACTTTAGGGTACAGCTTCCAGGTCCAAGTTTGGTACAGAAGGAAGGAAACAAGTTTATTTAGGCTCTCTTTGAATGCAGCCAACTTATGGAATGTATGGATTTTTAGCATGTTGGTACTTAGACAATACTGACTTGCTAGTGACAAGACAGATGCTTGAACCTACACCACTGCAGGACAGCCTTTAGTAACAGATGGCAGTACAGTGCCAATAGTTGGATGGAGAGATTTGGTGTCTTCTGTCTTACTTCTTTTGCCACCGATTTAATTACATTGATAATGTCATGAGAAGCAGAAATCAATTATTCATTAAACCTCTCTAAGAAATCATTCTTTTATCCCATGTATTTTGTTTCAAGATCATTTACACTTGGGCAAAAAGGCAGTTTACTTCCTTCAGCATCAATATTTTACACAGTATCTCACTTAACAGCCCAAGTGAAAATTAAAGTGGGATTGTCAAAGAGATCCAGGACATGGTACTCTGTGCAAGGCATGAAGATGATGCTTGAAAACTCACCAATTCTTCTGATGCCTATCAGGAGCTGTGTAGTTCAGGGATTGTAAGCAGCATGTACAGGTCTATTACACCCCTTTTGAAAACAAAGCCCTTCAATACATTTACATTTCAGCATCCCATGACTTCTTTAGAAGTTGTTGAAGATGAAACTACAGATCTTGTGCTGCCTGTTTTCAAGCTTCTTCCATTTTTAATAAACACCAGAGCTGGCTTGTCATTACTTCACCATGTGAGGGGTAAGTCCCTGGAACGGGTTGCCCAGGGAGGTGGTGAAAGCCTCATCCCTGGAGGTGTTTAAGGCCAGGCTGGATGAAGCTCTAGACAGCCTGATCCAGTGTGAGGTGTCCCTGCTCACGGCACAGGGTGTGGAATTAAATGACCGTTGTGGTCTCTTCCAACCCTGACTGATTCTATGATTCTACTTTCTTGACACAAAAGCTTTTTTTTTCCTCCTACATTCCCACTAAAGGCAACACTACTTATTATCAACTCAAAAAAAGATGATGATCTCTCTTTACCAGCAGATAAGAAAAATCTGTTTGGTTTTGCACCATTCAATTAAAAGTAAACAAATAAATGATAGTGTAACTTTCAGAGGTGGAAATCTCTCCTCTATGTCCACTCTTGTTCTCTTACCATCTGGCTCCACCACTTCCTCATAAAGCCATGACCATAAACCTGCAATGTAACTCAAGTGAAAACATTCTTGTTTTTGTAAGATAAAAGGTAGGAATGGAAGAGGGAGACTGAGCAGAGCAGGAGACACCTAGCCGAGGAGATTTCTGGGCTGGAGGAAATGAAGAGGAACGGCAAGAACAGAGAAGTAGGTCTTGGCAAGGAGACAACCTTATCCTCCCGCACACAGATGCAAATTCAGCAAACTGTTTATTAACCTAAGGTTACAAGAAGAGAAGAAGATAAAAACAGCTGCAGAGAAAGCAGTGGAATGACTCCTATCCCTACAGTTAGATGCCCTGCGTGAGGCACAACTGAGCCCTGTGGGGCTGTTCAGGAGCTGGGCATAACTCACTGAATGTTGATTGGGAAGGGACCTCCAGAGACCATCGACTCCAACTCCCCTGCCAAGGCAGGATCCCCTAGGGTAGTCCACACAGGAACTCATCCAAGTGGGTTTTGAAAGTCTCTAGAGAAGGAGACTTCACAGCATCTCTGGGCAGCCTGTTCCAGTGCTCCATTACCCTCACTGTAAAGAAGTTTCTCCTCATGTTGAGATGAAACCTTCTACACTCAAGTTTATACCCACAGCTCCTTGTCTTATTACTGCACACCATTCAGCTGGGTGTGCAGTGCTCCACCATCATGCTGTCAAGGCAAAGCTTCCTATGGTGTAAAATTTACCTTCAGATAGAACTACCAATTTGTACATACACATTCCACTGGTTTTTAGCTCTACCTATTAGTTCCTGAGTCCTTACCAGAGGATAGGAATTAGGCACAAAAAGTGAGACAAAACTATCTTTGCAGACTCACATCTGTGCACAGGGCAGAGAGCTGAGCAGAACACCTACATACTTCAGATGAAAACACAGATGAACAGAAAACCACACACAAATGGGAGTCTGTGCAGAGGGGTGAGAGAAGCCTACAGATACAGGACTGACTCAGTGACAAGAGTGCCCATGTCTGGAAAGCACAGAGTGGAAGGATTCATTTTCAGGCTGTAGAAATGTGGCATTTAACTGTAAGAAAGTCCATATACAAACTTTTATACATCCAAAGCCATGGAAAAAAAGAAAGGAAAAGCCTCTACTCTGTCTACACTAACTGCTCAAAATAATCATTCTTCACTATTACTTTATAGGGTGATGTCACTGCCACACCAATCTCCTACAGAAAGAAAGCAGCACTTGTGGAAGTACAGAATATTGCATCTTACCTTCACCACAGGAACTGTCATTCAATTTACATGAAGTAAGACGTTGTGCTTTGGAGAAGTACCAACAATTTCAGCTTCTCCTTACCAGTTCAATGAAACACTTCTTCTCTCCTTCAGATGACCTTGCTGAATATTTAATGTATCAAAATAAGTTACCACTGTACATTTGCTCTCCAGCTCACCATCCACCTATTGGCATCAAGGCTTAGTTCCTAAAATATGACATTCACTATATTGCTATGTAAATGCAAGTCCTTCAGCTATCATTTCCTAAGTAAAATGTATGCAAGGCAAAAACCAAGCCTGACTTTAATAGATGAAACTGTCCTCTCCCACCTAGAGATGTCTTTGTTACTTCAGCTCCTGACATTAAGTCCCCATGCCAGCTTGCAGGTGCATCTTCTGCCTTCTAATTGAATTAATATTCACTTCCTCTTACTAATCCCCAGATGCCTGTCTGAAATGATCTAAGACATGTCCCACTTTTACAGGGAGAAAAGACATATATTAGAGCATTTACTTGATAGTTACAGAGGACTTGTATTTTGCTGTGCAGCCAGGAAAACCAATTGTGGGAATATTGTGGGTTTTTTACCATTCCTCTAAAGGTTGGATGTAATGCTTTGCCCTGTGCTAGGACCATAGTCCAAATACTGTTCGGATGTAATTCAAGATCAAGAAGAATACACTTTCCTGGATTTTCCAGAAACACATATAAACATCAGTGCACCCTAAGTTTGCCATGCCAACTCTCTTTGGGTTGGCTACAGTTATAACATTGCTACCAGTGGGGCGGGAGGGGGGGGAAAAGTAAGCAGCTGCCTTATCAGCATCAGACTTAGACTCCTCAGCATTTTCTAGCACAGCAGAATGTGTGAAATGACAAAAAAGGAGACAAAGCAACAGCTGCAATCATAGCTCCTTTCTGATCCCCTGGACCAGATCTTTTAACAAGAGGTTTGGCCTCCTTACAGCATAGGAATTTTGCCATCAATTTACAGGAGATCAGGTTTCACTTTTCTCCCAAGGATACAAATGGACAGAAACATCTACCCTGAGAGTACGCTGGAAAAAGCAGAGCAGAAAACCGCTTGTGCCCTCCAACACAACCACACAATAGTCTCAGTGTGAAGGAAATACAATTTTGTTTTCATTCTGCTCCCTGCAATTTGCCTCTGCCCCACAAATGTAGAGATGGGTCATATGTAAGACCTCATCCACACCAGGATAAACGACTGCTGCTACAGGTAGGTAGAGCAACAAAGATCTACTTGAGTGGTGTCAGTATGATTACTACTGTGTTATTTTCAAAGAGGGAAAGAAAAGACACATACAATACAAAAATGAGATCTGCTGTTTTCAAATGCTGTACAGGCATTACCTTGTAAAAACACTTCCTCCTCCCCTTTTCTTTCTACACCTCTTCCATATGAGTAAAATCCAAGGTCTGAAAAATCAGTGAGTAAAAGCAATTTAAGTGTGGCTCACCCAAAGTGATGATTCCTGAAACAACCAATCTTTCAGTCTGACACTTAAGCAAACAGAAGAAAAACTCCACCAGCCAGCAGCTTGGGTGTCTCATGTGGGAAGCACACATACTCTGCTTCCAGAACCAGAAGACAAAAATCACTGGGAGAGTGCTCTGACCATCAGTAGTGACGGCCTGGGCCCCTCTAGTTCATACTTTAAATTCAGTGAACTGTTAATTACTGCCACCACAAGGGTCTGACTATATCAGGCTAAAAAGATTGACAGAGCAAGACACAATTTTCTTATTGTTTTACCAGACCAACAGATGAGCACACAAGGTCTCAATCGCAATTCTTGCTTTACTGTAGCCTCAGATCATCCTGACAAGATGCTTAATAAAGAGTCTATTAGCCTGAAATCCTGTTCATTTCTTCTATTTAGTGTCAGAATGCAAGGCAGCATCAACAAGATCGCATCATCTGTACATGTTATTTGAGCACCCTGCTGCCAGGTGTGGGATGCACAGTCAAACTGCCTCAAATCCATCATTACTGCCCATACAGAGCTGTGAGATTAATGTCACGTCAACCCAAGGGTTTCCCAGCTACTACTACTGGAAGAAATGAGCCCAAATTCACAGCTATTTTCAGTCATCCTCAAAGTGCATATTTTCCAGCTGACCTTTTTGTCTTAGCCCTGTCCATCACCATGCAGGGCAGTCCCACTGGAGAATAAGCACGCTTCTCCGGCACACTAAGCAAGCAGTATGGATTAGACTGCAGCACCCAGCTCAACCCACCCCACACCTCTCCACAAACTTCAGGAAGGAGAGACCTTGGAAAACATCCTTAAATAATTTGTCCTTGATTTAATGCCTTGGCCATTTGTACAAAAAGTCCACAGGCTGCCTCCTCACAGGACCAGGAATCTCCTTAGTGTCAGAAGGCATGCTGGCTTCTGCAGCAATGTCTTTCAAGGGGACTGCAGTTTCACCTTACTTTGTCTGTAGTATCCATATAAAGAGAAGCATTCCTGAATCTCTCTGCATAAACATACAAGTAGACTATTGCACTTTTACTGAAGAAAGGTGTGGTAAGGTGCATCTGATTAAGTTATTGAGGTGAATTTATATTGCAAAGAGATAAAAAAGTGAAGGAATAATAGATATCAATATTACTACATCAATGAAGATTACAGTCACTCTGTAGGACATGAGGTGCTATATCACATACACTTAGGTTTGTAAAAATGAGACTTGGGAAATCCAAACTCTTGGAAATAGTTGCGAATTTAACAGCTTCTCTGCCCCTACTGAATATTAAAGTTAGATAGTAAATGAGAATTAGAATCATAGAATCAACCAGGTTGGAAGAGACCTCCAAGATCATCCACTCCAACCTAGCACCCAGCCCTATCCAGTCAACTAGACCATGGCACTAAGTGCCTCATCCAGGCTTTTCCTGAACACCTCAAGGGACGGTGACTCCACCACCTCCCTGGGCAGCCCATTCCAATGCCAATCACTCTCTCTGGCAAGAACTTCCTCCTAACATCCAGCCTATACCTACCCTGGCACAACTTGAGACTGTGTCCCCTTGTTCTATTGCTGGTTGCCTGGCAGAAGAGACCAACCCTCACCTGGCCACAATGTCCCTTCAGGTAGTTGTAGACAGCAATGAGATCACCCCTGAGCCTCCTCTTCTCCAGGCTGCACACCCCCAGCTCCCCCAGCCTCTCCTCATAGGGTTTGTGTTCCAGGCCCTTCACCAGCTTTGTTGCCCTTCTCTGGACACGTTCCAGCACCTCAACATCTCTCTTGAATTGAGGAGCCCAGAACTGGTGCTGGAACGTGTCCAGAGAAGGGCAATGAAGCCGTCTAGGGAGCTGGAACACAAACCCTATGAGGAGAGGCTGAGGGAGCTGGGGGTGTTTAGCCTGGAGAAGAGGAGGCTCAGGGCTGACCTCACTATTCTCTACAACTACTTGAAGGGAGGATGTAGCCAGGTGGGGGTTGGTCTCTTCTGCCAGGCAACCAGCAACAGAACAAGGGGACACAGTCTCAAATTGTGCCAGGGGAGGTATAGGCTGGATGTTAGGAGGAAGTTATTTACAGAGAGAGTGATTGGCATTGGAATGGGCTGCCCAGGGAGGTGGAGTTGCCATCTGGATGAGGTACATAGTGCCATGGTCCAGCTGACTGGCTAGGGCTGGGTGCTTGATTGGACTGGATGATCTTGGAGGTCTCTTCTGACCTGGTTGATTGTCTGATTCTATGATCTTTCCTCTCATAATTTTATGTCTCCAGAAAGCTTTTACATTAAAATTCCTATGCTCTCAAAGCAATGAACTACAAGTCAAAGACTGGAGAAATTAAAAAGTATTGTCTGCGCTGCTTCTTTTTCTATCAGGGAAATCTGAGCTGGTCTGAATGATGGCTGTATTTTTTAATTTCATACAGGGAACAAGAATTTTATTAAACACAGGTACCCAAAAATTCATCACAATGCACTGCGGTAACTTGAATGAACATGTCCTGGGTATAATTGTGGCCTTGAGTGCTGGTAGTTACTGCACATACTTGTGTGATTAATTCTTCCTGACTTACAAAAGCATCCACCATGTCACAATGAATGATCTATGAAACTCTGTATCTGAAACTCTTCTTTCCCCAAGCCATTTTCTCAGCATCTAAAACAGCCTCTTACAATTTGTAATAAGTAATTAATAACAAAGCATTCTCACCTGTGAATTTTTTCTGCTAAGGTTAATGTAATGTTTCACTCCAGACCAGCTGCTGTTTCACTACTTCCAAGCATGACTGTAAGTGATGTCTTTGCATAAGAAGTCATTCATGGAATAAAACCATTAGCTCCTCTTTCATCAGCAGGCGTTTTGCTACTGCAAGGGCAGCTAATTACCTATAAAATTGTTGTTTACCAACAGGACTATGCACCCAAAGTTTGGTGTTGCATGCTGACTTTTCTTTCCTATGCCTCCATCCTGCACTTTTTTCTCTTGAGGAGTTTTTAATCTATGATCTGTCAAATAGCGTCACTGAGATGCATTTATCACACTGTTATTCTCTGCATAGATTTGCCTACACAGTTCAGCATCAATCACACAACGTAATTTTTCAGGCCTGGTAAAGCTTTAGGACCACTTCTTGCCCTCAAGAGAGACATATATTTTCTGACTTTTCATCTCAGCTGCAAAGCATCAATAACTTTTCATGTACTGTTCTTTAGACAAAAGTCAAATGTCTTTAGACATTCCTTATGCTCTGAAGTTCACTCTATCTGTAACAATGAAGTTCACTGTATTGCTGTCCCTGGTTGGAAACTGGGCACCCAAAACATATGTATGTGAAAATGGGAGGAAAATTAGTGTACAGCACTGATGTATAGAGCTGGTGTAATTATCTTTGACTGAGACTGGCAAGTAACTTTAGAGATCTATCTTTTCTTTGCCCCTTTTGATTGATGGAGTAATTGTGTGGCATCTTAGGCTCTTCTTGCATGAAACAGCTGATGATGACATGTGTCTGGCTCAGGAAACTCATGACTCACAGGTTGTTAAGCACTGGCAGAGTATCACAAGTTCTTTATCCTTCTCATAGTCTGTGTAGTCACCTGCTGCCAGAGCCAGAACACCAGGCAAACTGGAACTTTCATCCTATTCAGTGACCTGTGCTTTGGTTCTTGCATTTTGAAGAATGAGAAGCCACAGCACACAGAAACAAACTGGACAGTGCTCAGAGCCTCAGGATCACAAAGCACAGAAACACAACATTTTAAGCATTTGATTAGAAGTGCTATGGACAATATATACACAAAGGTCAGAATACAAAACTCACTACAAAACTCCATCCAGGAATTGGTAGAGTGCCCCACAGAGTAATCCTAATGACTGGAAATCAGCTGAAGACAGGAAACTACCAACCCACACAAAAGCTGAGCGATGTGGGCTGAACTATGTTGGCAGTGATTCCTGATGCTATCCAGGCAGCCTAACCCACAGATAACCAAACCACATGGCAGCTCCTCAGAAGAATCATTTGTGGCCTGAGGTGACACAGGATGTATAAACATAGTCTGCAAGGCAACAGCTCACTTTCTTCCTTTCACTTGGTCGATAGGAGGGGAGAAAAAAAAAGCAGAAGTAATAAAAGGAATTGGCCGCTCCAAACCAGTCAAACACAACTTCAAAGCACAAGGGCAATGCAAGCTCTGCAGGTTTGATGCACCCAGTTTAGCAAATCACTGGACATTCTGGTCCAAAAAGTCACCAAAAGTGGACATTCAGAGACACATCTCCTTGACAAAAAGAAATAGGTTTGGAAAGGCAAGTAACAAAAGGCAGTGTGCCCTGAAGTGACCAGTCATGTGTACTCACAAATTAAATTCAGGCAATGTTAAACTAGAGACAGAAAAATGTCATCCTTGGATGTGGATTCTAACAGATCTAGGACTGGTTCTCTACTGTGTTCCTCTCATCAGTCTAGATTGATAGATCAAACAATAATGCAGCCTGCAGTCAATGAGAATTAAATGTGAATCTTGACAGCCAGGAGACAAAGTCTAACTTTAAAGATGTAATTAGCTCCCATTTCTTTAACATTTGGTCTATTTTGGTTTGCAATCACTTGTAATTCAGTAGCACATTAATTACACTAACCAGATTAGCACTAACCACAAAAGTGTTCAAGCCTTAAGTATGATGTTGCCCAGCTCTGAGCTTCTGGTGGCTTCAGTTCACAGGCTGATCCACAATTATCTCTTATTTTTAGAGCAGTGGGGCTGTAGGCAGTCATGCAAATTACAAGACACAATTGTGTAAGTTGTCTCCTACGAACGTCTTGCAAGTATTTGTTTATCCATATTCTTAAATTCCTGGGGTTTCCATTAAAAACAAAAATATAATTAGCTCCCCCACCCAGTACACCACACAAGCTTATGTCACATCCCTGTAAGACTCTTCATCAGTGTTCAGCTACACCTAGATTTTCTCCTGTTTCCTGTGTGTTGGATCCTCCATTTCCATTTACAGTTCTTTGTGAAGGAAAACAGTTCTGCTTAGTACTGATTCAAATTGGCTTTTTAATAAACTTATTCAAGAAATGTTCCATTTCAGCCCTCATTTGTTGCAGGTACCTCTGCCCCTTTTTACTAAGCCTCCATTGGAAAATGAAAGCAAAAAAAAAGATAATAAGGTGTCAGAGACATACTGCACACTGCCTGCCATGTATGCAGAGACCAGAGCCTGGAAATCCACTTACTCAGTGTAAATCCAGTGCAGTTATACTGACTTTTCTTTCCCTTGTGGTATATTAGCACTCACGAAAAATCTAGCAGTGAAAGCCCTAGAGAAGAAATCTTCTGTCCACAGTCAAATGCACTTCCCACATTCTGCTCCATTACAACAGGCAAAAAAGCAAAAGAGTTGTCCCTACTTCTACAATAATCCCAAGGCCAGACACTCAACTAACACATAAATAGTATGTGGGCTTTGTGATGGACACTTTCCCTAGCCCCAGTTCAGTGATATCTCTACCCATTTATCCTCTGTCTCTACCAAAAGTAGGAACAATTATGATCAGTCTACTGAAAATCTGACTGCAGTTCTACCATTCATCTCCAGTAAGCACCAGACCACCCTTTCAGTCACCTCCAGATCATTGCTATAATTGAACTTACTCAAGTCAGATTTTCCTTTCTGGTTTTGGGTCTTTATTTTTACTCTTTTTTCTTTCTTTCTTCCTTTATTTTCTTATTTCTTTCCTTTCTCACAATTCCTTACCAGGCCAAAAAAGAGATTCATGAGACAATTTATGACATCTGCAAACAACTCAAACAACTCCATAGAAGGAAACAACACAGTGCAGGATCAGAGAGGCTGTTATATGTCAACATAGTAAATACCCACAGTCAAATTCTCAGCTCGTGTGAATCAACCAGTCCCCATCTGGTTTTACAAGGGCAGCACAACCTGATGATGAAAACACAACAGACAAACCTTATTCACATTAAACTACAGCATCTGGAATACGAGAGCGTATTGACCCTATCTGGCATCTATTTCAATTAATGGCCAAACTCTCACCTCCCCGAATAGGGAAGTCATGAGCAGGCTCTATGAGAGGACATATGGACCTTTAACACCATCTTAAAGCAGGAAACCAAATTCTATTCCCTTGCCCACCTCTCTCAAGGGTCCTGAAAACATTCCCAGGAACAGCAACTGCTGTAGATATGGTTCCATCTTGTCGCCTACATAAGGAAACCTAGAACACACGAGCTGTACTGTGCTCTGCAGCAGAGGATGCTGAGCCCCAAAGGCATTCTCCTGTTACACTAGATCATGTAAAAAAACACATGCACATGGACACATTAAATACTTAAAGTTTCCCATCTTTAAAAAACTGACAACTGCACTTAGCTTGTAGCAATCCAGAGCCACAGATGCAGGGATTCTTTGAGTGGCCTAAGGGCTGGTGTTTGAATATGTATAAACATATTCCTTTGAGCTACAAGGAGAACAATGGAGAATCGCTCAATTACTTCCCTTGTTCCTCTGAGGCTGCTAAACCGTGTCCCAGAGAGTTCCTGTGATGTCACACACAGCCACTGGCATCCAGGACAAAAAACACAGGTTCACCACACCAGGAGTCCAACAGGTTCTCATGATCATGGGTTAAATATCTAACCTATGTTTTCAATTATCTACATTAGTATGAGACACATTTTGGCCAGAAATGCCTTCTTGAGTGTTTATTTTATATTGACTTCTGACTTGACTTGAGAAATGACTGATCACAACTGCTTCAGCAAGAAACTGGAGAAAGATTAGAGATCTAATCTCCTTCCCCCCAGCTTCACAGCTACTGGTGAATTCTTGAGTACAAGAGATCTACTACCAAAATACAAACCAGTCCCTAGTCTGCCAGCTTAGAAACAGCCATTTATTTGGGCACAAAACAGAAAAAAGAAAGGTGACCCATGTATATGAACTAATATTCTAGGGGTCATTTCCAATCTGTTGTCTTCTGTAGTAGCCTCTACTCACTGTCTTCGCTTGTTATCGTTTCCCCAAAACAACAGAACCGACTGCAGTACGCAAAGCTTCGTCTAAAAAGCAAATAAACAGCAACCACGAACAAAGGAAGACAAAAGAGTAAAAGCTTGGCAAGAAGGCACGTCAGTGAGCTGATGCAAACACTTCAGCGTGAAAATGGTCATCTGCTTAGTTCAACACTGGCTGAAACAACTGTCATGTCTCCTCAACACCAACTTTTTCTGCCTGGCTGGTAGACGAGCCTGATAAGGGAGGTTCCTAGTCTGCTTGGTCAGGGCATGCAAAAAGGAAGTAGAGGCAGTGAAGGAGCTGCCAGCTGCATCCCCTGCTTCAGGAAGCTCAGGATTTTTTTTCTGTTGTTTAAGCTTGCAAGGTGTCGGATTATGGACCTTCAGTGGACGGAGATGTTTCTCTCTTGAGAGATGTTAAAGGGAAATGAGGTTTTGACCCCAGGGAGGCCAACTATTCAGCCTCTTTTCCCTTACCTGCCCTTCTTGAGCATCTGCAGTCTTCAAATTTAACCGGCGAATGCTAATATTTTTCCTTTGTAGCACTGGATTGTTACTCTTCAGGGCTTTTACATGCACTTTCCATTTACCCAGTGCTAACTCCCATAATGATCAATAAAGGCCGGTATATTAGCATAATAGACTCATGTTCTCGGCCACATACAGAATTCAAATTGAATCAGCAAGTCAGCCCAGGCTCATAAAAATAGCACTGGTGAGCAAATGGAGCTTTTCTGCGCTACGTAACAGAGATCACATATCTTTGGGTTGTTGTCAGTTCTTCACATAAATCCTTTAAATCACTTAGACTTCATTTTCAGACTAAATAGTGAGTCTCTTCATAATCAAATAGTATTTAAAACATTTACTGCCTTGTTAAGTCTAACAACTTAGATTCATCGGGATAGTCACTTTCCTTAATAGCCAATTTAGTAAAACTCAATGTATTCATTGATGGATAAATATATAATAGGTGGTTGTTAAACTTTAATAAATATGTTTAATAGTCAGCTGGCATTTTCTCTCAATGGCAGCACTTCCTCTCAGCTGCCAACAGGAAATGCTGCTCCTGAATGTGCCAATTCAGCCCACATTTAGGGAACAAACTGATCCAAAAGAGCAAATGGGAGAACAAATTTCAGGTAGCTTTCCTGTGCTGCCTGTCACAAGAAGCAGGTTAGGTTATCCTAAGACCAGGTTATCTTAAGCTCCCATGAAGACCATCAGGGGTTAAACATGACACAGCGTAAGGAGAAGTATAAGCCATTGTGTTCATCTACATTTCATACAAGGACTGAATCAGGACAGGAAGGGTAGCTACCTGAAAGCCATATAAATGATATTCATATTATTATGATACTCATACATAGGATTGCTGTTTACAGACTTACCATGCTCCTTTTTCAATGTATACCATGTCATTTTCTCCCACCCCACCCTGCCACTCCGTTCATTGACAGATTAAATTATGATGTTTCAGCTTCTAGGAGACCTCAAAGGTACTCTTATAAAGCCTTTGGGTACCTAAGAAAAGCTTTGAGTCATCCACTGGTTAGATGCCTGAAAATCTTTAAATATTAGGCCCCTAATTCCAGCTGCAGAACTTTATGGCTGAATACTGCAGGTCCCAGGATCGCTTCTCCAAGCTGAAGGCAGTTATTGCATATACATTAAAGAAAAAAATAGATCAAAATACCTTCAGAAGAGGTTGTACTTGTACGCTGGGCTGGGATGTTGGAATAGTCACGAGACACTCACCTGGGTGGGATTATACAGTTCTTGGAGTGGACTTCTGGATCCTTTCCGGCAGCAAATGTCCATCCCAAATGGATTTCTACGCATTACTGCAAGGGGAAATTGAAATTAACACAGGTTAGAAACATCAGTTAGCAGTAACCTCTGTTATCCAACAACTTCCAGCTCAAGTGCACAATGGTTCAAACCCAGGGACCAAAGCAACACAATTTTCAGTAGTGCTAGGTACCTGTTCCCTGATCATCAGAGAGGAGTGGGATGGATTCCTATAACCAACGTGTCCAAGAGGCAATGTTTGAACCTCTCTGTTTAGATACAGAAATGTGCAGGAATCTATCATTAAAACATCTGATTTTAAAACTTCTGTCCACACTGTGGTTTCTCCTAGAGAAGACACTCAGCAGTACATAATGCACACACAGTCAACTACTGCTGCACTTCTTGCTTCAGCCTACGTACCACAACTCAATGTTTGACAGATGCTGAAAACCAACATATGCTATGTCATCCCAGTAGGAGACTAGAAGATTTTCAGGTCAAAAGCTTTGCCAAAGGTCTGACTGAGCAACATTTTAGGTGATACAGTGTTTCCAGGAGAGAACTTGATCAGAGCCTCAGGAGGCACAGAAATCATCAGTTTCATGCTGGACCCTTAGGGCTGCAAAAGCCACCAGAAAAAAAACTCTCCACTTCCCATCACTCTCTGTAGTCATGGGGAAAAGAAGATCTTGCCTGTTCTTTTAATCTTATGTGGTCCACATCATCCTCTGCAAACACTCCTCTGGCCCATCTTGTTTTGCTAGCTAGGGAAGGAGCATCAGGCAACAAGATGCCCATATCAGGCATCATAGTGAGAGGAGACATTAAGCAGAGCCAGGCACGCTCTTACCACGGCTTGCTGCATTTTGTAACCAGAAACTACTCAAGTGTCCTATAGCCAGAGGCCAGAGGTCTGAGCTGCACCACTTGCAGACATGAAGCTGCAGGCTTTGAGCCAAGAGTCAGAGAACAGTCAAGTGACGTCTCAATACAGAGGGCTAATACAGAGTCATAATTGATACATCAAGTAGTACGAGCCCCAGAAAGCTACACAGTTCCAGTCTGGAAACATAACGGATTCCTTTGCTCACTTCATTTCTATTTTTCAGTTGAAGGCAATTATTTAATGATGTGCCTGTCACTTTTTCCCTGAGCAAGAGAGATTCATGTGACAGGAGTCGGATATACATTCTTAGTAAACAATCTGGCTCATGTTTTTATTTGCTTCACAATTAGAACAGTAATGTTATTAGGGGTTACAATTTAAATTTACATGTTTAAACACCTGATTAACTTCCAGTATTTCTAGTCACACAGCCAAATATCACAATTCCTTAGTTTGTGTGTTTAATGTGCCTTTTTAAAAGTTAACTTTAAAAGCACTGAAAACAGTTAAAACCTGCAAAATATTTTCCATGAGTAACATCAGTTTCCAGTGTCTGGAAGTGGTTTTAGGAAGACAACACTAAAGTGAGGGTGTGAGACATCTAGCAGCTGGTCTAACTACAAAACTCCTGTCCATCCTGTCCCCATTTGTTGTCCCTTTCCATACCCTTGTACCAGGAACTGTGTCCAGGGATGCTTTGAAGAAATAATTTTGTAGCCCCCTTACCACTACAAGAACGGTTTCAAAACAGATTCTTCCAGTCAACAGCAAAACACATCATTTCCATTTAAAACACCAGAGCAGAGGGAAAGGGAGAGGAGAATCTTTCAGTATACCCAGGTCAATAGACTGCAATTGACTAGGATTTTGAAACACTGATGCTTTGTTGCAAGATGAAGAAGAACAATAATTTGGGTGTGGTGTTCCCTAACTTATTACTTCACTTTCCATTAAATAGAGTAAACAATAATGTGCATAAGTGTCTCCTTTCCTGCTTCACTTAGCCAGCAGGTTATCAACACAGCAACACTTTGTATGTGCAGCAGTTGCCACCATAAAGATGAAATTATTTGCACAATATGCAACATTTGATTCCCAGATGTAAACAAACAAACAGAAAGCAACTGTCTCCCTAGCCAAAGCTAAATGCTAATGTAGAATGTCAGTCACAGAAACCATTAAATCTTTTTCATGATTCCAAACATCACTTAACTGGTTTGTTTTTCCAACAAAGCCTTTAGAAGACTGCAGAGTTAGCAGAGCAACGCCGCTGCTCAACATAGCACTCGGTTGCCTATCAGTGTCAGGAACAGCAAGCCCTGATGCAGCTGTACAGAGCACCTCTGTGCACATCTAGAAAAGAACTGTGCCTGGAATTTAACTGCAGCATCAGAAGAAAGGGGAATGTTCCCCTTTCCTCAGCAGAAATGCCACTCCTATCTTTTACAGAACTGTCCATAGGTGAATAACTATCAGGAATGTTGATATAGAGTTGAAAACACTGGCTGGCATGCCTCTGGACAATCTTGCCTCTCAAGGTTTCCACAAGCTGTTTTCTACTATCTTAGCTTCTCTGAGGCAGCATTTTATGAATGACACAACCTTTGGGGCCTGAATCTTGTCTCCATCATCAGGAAAGCTACCATATGGACATGGACTGCAGCTATATCAATTTTAACAACACTTTCACTAAGACTCCATTATACTACTGTGGAAGGGAAAATGAAAAAAAAAAAAAACCCAAGCCCTTTATCTTCACCAAATCTTCTTATTAGCATAGTAAATATCTAAGTTTACATTTTATGACTTGGCTGATCTCCATACATAATTACAGTTAATTATAATCTAATGATAAGTATTGCACATGCACGGCTTCAAGAAATGATTAAAAGACTGTGCTCATGCACACACAGTGTATGAAGCAGCTGACAGCAGCATTCAATGCCTTTAATGATTAAAGAGTAGTGTTAATATTGCAATTGCAGCACAATCAGCAATTCCCTGAATTTAGACAGCACTGTGAGCAACTGAATGAACTGTAACAGCGAGATCTTTCTTCCACCTCCAGGAATGATTTGTCCAGAATGCAACCTTGGCCTGTTTCTTAGAGTCTGTGCCATCACTAGTCACTAATTTCATGGCAAGTCTGTTATCTAAGCACCACATTTCTGAAATCACCAAATATCTAAGCACCAGCTTCTGAATAAAGAAAGTTAAACATCCCCACCAAACTGAAAGCTTATCAACGTAATAATAATCTCTGGATATATTCATAAAGAGAAGCAAGCTACATGTGCAAGCCTTAAACTATCTCAGACCACAAGCATCCATGTACAACTAGAAAACTCTGGTTAGACCCACTGTGAATTATGGTGCACTGTGCATGAGAACATAGCATCTCCTCAGTCAAATCTTCTCATGTCTGTGCAGAAAAAAAAAATCCAGAGGTTTTGCCAGTCTCTATCCATTAGGTGGCCTCAAAATAAAGCATAGATCCCTCAAATTAAACACACCCTTTGGAAAGGTACTGCCTGGAAACATACTGAGAGCTTGAAAGTTATTGGACAGGCCAAGCAGCTTTCAAATCTCCTTCCATGGTCCAAAACTCAGCATGTTTACAGGCATCTGCCCCCTAGGCATTGAACTCGAGATGGCAGAAGCAGGGTTACAAGTGTCAGAGCAAAGGTACATTGAAAGGCACTTAGTAGATCTGGGCATTTACAAGAGGAGTTGTCACCCTCAGGTTGCTTCTAGCGAAAAATGTATCAGGACAGTGCCTAGAATAAGGAGCACAGATGCGGAGGGAGAACACGGGGGCAGGTGTGGTATAAAGCCTTCACTTTTTCGTATGGCATTTCACAGGCCAAGGAGCACTCACAAGCTTAAGTTGTTTTGGCAGAAGGCATACTCTTAATAGTCTACAAAGAAGGTCCAGGAATGGTGCTAGAAGGTCTCAGAATGTGAGACATTTGATATTCCCACAGCATGAACAATGACAGGAGAAACTACTGAAAACAAGAAGCCACATCAATGCAATCTCTGCCTCTCTGTACCAGGGACTATGGAGAAACAGAGAGAAGGGATATGGTGGTAGCTCTCTTTGGAGATTACTGGCCTGAAAAGTGATGTGAACACTATATAGTCAGAAGAGAAAGGGAGAGAGGGAGTAAATCACGACAAGCAAGACTCTTAGAGATTTAGAACCAGAACTGTCAATTTCTCACAGAAAGGCAAATTCCTCTCAGAAGTCACTGTGGGATCAAGTCACAGAGAAGTCTCTTCTCTGTGACAAATAAAATAATTGGCACTTCTTCCATCATATTATTATACTTAGAGAGACAAATGACTGACATCTCAATATGGGAAGCGTGCATTCAGGAGCCACCTGTATCCCTACCATTCTAAAATCCTGTAAATGTCAGAGGCTCCCATTTCAAGTCCTCTGTACAATAAAAGTTGTCAATTTTTTATCTAGCAACAGTTTTCTTACTTGGTAATGTTTCATTTACATTACATGGACTATTCTAATTACTTGAACAATAATCAAATGTAAATCTTTAGCTCTGCTCACTGCCTCTTAAATCAACTGCCTCATATTAGAAATATTGAGAACAGTTCTGAGGACATATTAATATTTAACTCTTCATTACACTGGGCTAGAGGACGAAGACATAATTCCCTAATACAGCACTGCCTAAAACTGATATACATAATTCATCCCATCCATTTGCAATACAAGTTGTCTTGATGAGAAAAAAAAAGTAGGCACTGGCATGAGCATGGTGAGATTCTAGCTGAAGATGGGATCCTGTTCTTGTTTCAAAGAAAAATCCTCAAACATATTCTTTTTTGGGGGTCTGATTTCTGTATGGAAGGTTGAAAACTGACAGCAGGCTGCTTAATTCTTCTTGCTTTCCAGCTAATACTTCTGTCCAACTGCCCCTAATTTCAGGCCAGGTTTAATGCTTTCCATGGAGCACCTTATGTATCTGCTCTTTGCTCTCAATAACCTAGTACCTTCTCCCACAACTCTGACCAACCAGGCTAGGGCTCAACATTCACCTAAACATTCCCTTCTCAACCCAGACAGAAAAATGCGCGTCACTTGGCCCGGCTGCATTAAAATTGTTACTTACACCTCTGGCATCTCTAGTCATCTTTACTTAAGCTACTGCCCTCAAACTCCTTGACTTTTTAAAGCAAAGCAAGAATAATTAATTATATCCATACTATAAGCTAGGGATTCTCTTCAGCTGAAGATTTGGATATGGTTTGTCTTCCAAGTAGACTTCTGTTATGATCTCAAAGCAGCACAGAAAATTACTTCTGCTGAGTACACAAAACGAAGCATTGGAACACACATTCAAATAGCAGACTAAACACCTTCTCACAGACTCCCATATCTGTCATGGGAGGCCTGTATAGGCCAAAATAGGCTTATACATGTACTGGATTGCCCAAATATGTTTTTCTGCTCACCTTCCTTCTGCCATAGGAAGAAGCAACTGCGGGAAAGAGGACAAAGAACCTGGAGCCAATGCGTCTAAGGACTCTGGCTTGCTCAGACTTGTTCTGCTCCTGTTTACACCCTGTGGTAAACAAGGTGCACACACCTGGCTTTTGCCTGCCTCCTGCAAGGCCTGTGGTTTTCCTGAATTTGGGTAAAGTAAGCCTATGGCTTCATCTAATATAGTTAAGCTCAGCTAACTGCCATTCTGATTGGCTATTCTGTGTCCAAAGGCCCATTAGTCTTGGGCTGTACTGATAAAAAGAGATAAGCAGGTAACACAATGTGCTCTGCCATTATATTCATGCTTGCCTGCTGCTGCCATTGCTCTCTGCTTCTGGCAGTGTTATGCCTCACTGCCTTATTGCCTTCTGCAGCATTATGCTTGGCTAAGCTATAAGCTAGCTCTGCCACAGGTAACAAACTGATACTCTGAGTTTGCCTGGAAACTGCCTGCCTCGAGTTTACCAGGAATAGGCATAAATGCCTATACACAATAGTCCTGAACAGCCAGCATGATATCGTGCTAAGACTGCACATTCAAGACACCCTGCCTACACCTGCCAAGACAAGCAGCCCTGGAAGGGACACACAGATTGTCCAAAGAAATCAGGATAAGGTCAGAGATCATCTGGCTCCTTCCCCCAGCAGCCTGTGAAGTCTGGGAAGAATCAGAAACCTCAGCGACTATAGGACACCAACAGAACTCCCTGCCAGTGCTTTGGGTACTGTGTGAAGCTATAGCCAGCTCCACAAGTCAGGAGCTAGTATTTGTGAATAAATACATAGAGCCTCTTGTTATTCACCCTAGCCTTCTGCCATAAGCAGAAAGGAGCTTCCCGAGTCCATCTGGTATATTCACTGCAGGAACCTTCTCTTTCAGTTGAATTGGGTTTAAGTGTTTATATTGTTGTCTAGTTATTTCTTAAGCATCCTTAGATCCTATGTTATAATTTGTACAATGTATCCATGATGGCTGCAAAAGAACCAATTATTATTAAAATCAGTGGTCAGGGGGGCAAGACTCCTGAATACTGAAAATTAATAAACAATGTTAACTTTTTGACAAATAATATCTCACAATCAATTAATTACCCCCTCCATTATAGTATCTCAATCATAAGCATATGTCTGTAAATGACAGTATCAAACCATTGCTCCAACTGCACTGACAAGAATTATGCTCAGGGCGAACTGGTCACATCTGAATACAAACCAAATACAGGTCAATTTAACAGTGTTTTGCAGATGCAACACTCCTGAAGCGTGAAAATACTGAGGGCAAAGTTAAGTAAGCAACTCTAGGAAGCAGCTCTTTTCCGGAGTTCATCAAAGGTTCTTGGACTGAATTTTTTGCCATTTGGAACATCCTGTCCACTTACCTTTCAGACACTTAGCTAAAGTCATGCTGAACAAGCTCATCATTAGTAACCAGCTCGTTCTGCTTCAGGAAAACGAGTCTTCCATAATAATTTACAACAATCTGCTCTGCAAGACTTCAGCCAAGTCCAAACCGCAGGCAAAATCGAAAACTCAGCGACAAAAAGACCACCTCATTTCAGACTTCATTAAAATTCCTGTGCTCCCTTCTACAGACTAATCAGGCTAAGGACACCAAACAATATGGAAGGGTTAATTTTTAATCAGCAACCAGGAGCATGAGGAGTGAATGCTAATGCTGTCACCCAGCACTGGCTCTAAAGACTGAGTAAGGAGACTCTTAGCTAGCTCTCTCAGCAATGATTTACAAACACTAATCCTTCAACAGCAGTTCACAAAGATGGCCTGATTAATAGCAACATCTTGTGACATCTGGGGCCTTATGCTTTGCTGCATCCAGCTCAGGATTTTAGACTAAATTATCATCCCTTCATCCTGAGACAACAGGTACAAGGATTTATGACCAAACTTGTCTGGCTTCCATAGTGTTCACAAGACAAAACTGCAGCTTTCTTTCTTGGAGCTTGGGAGATCTGTTTTTCAGAAACTTAAAAATCAGATTAGGTACTGTATCTGAGCATGTCAAAGTCTTACATGCAAAGAACGAGATAATTCTTATTCTCTATGTTAATATTTACTTAGATTTTGCCTTATACCAGACAGTAACTAGAAACAGGGTTTTACTCAGCTTGAGAAACAAGCACAATTCTGTGGCCTCACTATTTGTAACACCATGGTGCCTCAGGAACAAACCAGAGACCTCACTGAACTGAGTGCTCTATGTACGTAACAAAGACATAATACCAAAAGCTTGATGTTTCAGAGCTCCACCTGAAGAGCTGAAATGCTCTATTTCAGCTTTTAAATACCAATTCATTGACTCAGCATGTTCATCCTGCCCTCCCCTGATGTTTCTACTACCACTTAGGTACCACAGGGATTTACTAAAGTAAGACTGTGCATGGATATGACAAAAGTGAATAATCAAAAATAAAGAAGAGGATGCACCTTAGTGAAATGACTACAGATAAGACAAGCAGCAAAGCCTCCAGTTATGGGACCAGGAACCAGCAAAACCACCATCCTTAGCTGACAGATCAGAAACATAGAGACAAAGAGATTAAAGACCTCCACAAAGCAAATTAGCTGCTACAGATTGGATTTATTTTAGGAAGCTACTTATTTAAGCTCCTACAATTAACAGAGAGATACATCTGCAGCAATGGGTTGTCCCATGTGCCTCTGGAGGTGGCTCCCCTTGTTTCCACTGACCACCAAATCTGGATGGGTTGGCAACTGAAGTTACATTAAATAAATCCTGGCACAGCAAGGAAGTGAATCTCAACATTTGTTTCTGAGCTCTAATCACTAATTACAAAGGTTGTAAATGCTCTCCAAAGAACAGAGAAATATTTAATTACTTTTTGCTTTAAAGAGATTTCCAGAAACAAATTTATGTTTTATCCTGTTTGTTCTCAGATTAGCATGGGGATAGGTTTAATTGGGCACAGTGGGGAAGTTAATATTCTTGGGTGAATTTATGCAGAGACTTAGATCCTTGGCCACCCTACAGACATTGCATGCAGCATAAATTAGCACAACATCTTTCCTGCTAATGAACAATGAGCAACTTTTTTTCCAGCATTTTTTTTCAAAAGTTAATCCATATAGAATTTCTTGAGACATCTCAAGAAATTATCCACAAGCTTATAGCAAGAGATGTTTAAATATGCTTTGCTTCTCACAAAAAAGAGAGAGCTCTGTTCTGTTTATCTCTGTCATGCACAGACACACACTGCTTTTCACGCAGCAAGTTCTTGTAGGTTCAAAGTACAAACCTCTCTGCTACACTCTTGTTTTCTCCAGAATGAATTTCAGGTTCAGGGAATCACAGTATTCCACAGGGTAGGTCTGGATGGATCACAGAATCACCCAGTTTGGAAGTGACCTCTTAAGGTCATCTAGTTCAACTCTCCTGCACTCATCAGGGACATCCTCAACTAGATCAGGTTGCTCAGAACACCAGGCATGGGGTCCCAACAACCTCTCCAGGCAACCACTCCCATGGTAAAGAACTTTCTCCTAACACCCAACCTAAATCTACTCTTCCCTCATTTCAAATCATTGCCTCTCTCCTATCACTGCAGCCATCTTGCAGGCCTCTTCAGGTGCTGGAGGGTGGCAATTAGGTCTCCCTGAAGCCTATTCCTCTCCAAGATGAACAACTCCAGCTCCCTCATCCTGTCCTCACAGCAGATGTGCTCCAGCCCCCTTACCATTTTTGTGGCACTCCTCTGGACCCACTCGCTCAGGTCCATGTCCTTCCTGTACTGAGGGCTCCAGAGCTGGATGCAGCACTCCAAGTGTGATCTTAGCAGAGCAAACTGGCAGAATCACCTCTCTTGGCCTGCTGGCCAGGCTTACTTTGATGCAGCCCAGGAAGCAATTGGCCATCTAGGCTGCAAGCACACACTGTCTGCTCATGTCCAGCTTCTCATCCACCAGCACAGCATCACCAAGTTCTTTTCCTTTGGGCTGCTTTTTATCACCTCCCCAACCAGGCTCTCTTGATAATAAGTGTTGTTCTGATCCAGGTGCAGGACCCTGCATTTGCTCTTGTTGAAGCTCATAAGGTTCACCTGGATGAATTGTTGATCACCTTTGCTGCCTGCTCATCCCCATATATACTCCGGTTTACACCACCCAAAATCAAATGTCCCAAAGTGCTGATCAAAACATTCTACTTCTTCTCTTCCAGAACTATTTCTAAATTTTTATACATAACAATTTTCTTTCTTTTTTTTTTTATCATCCACATCAACTTTAGCAGTTGTTTCTTCTTCATTTCTATTCATTTTTTGATCTCAAATGCAACTTTCTACAAAGGAATTAAGAAACTATGGAAATGTGACCAGCTTTATCTATATATATATATATATAAACCAGATGTGCATTATTCATTGCATGAAGGGGACATTCATTTGGGACAGAGTGGCTGGAGAGCAGCCAGAAGGAGAGAGACCTGGGGGTACTGGTGGATAGTAGGCTGAAGATGAGCCAGCAGTGTGCCCAGGTAGCCAAGAGAGCCAATGGCATCCTGGCCTGCATCAGGAACAGTGTGGCCAGTAGGATGGAGGGAGGTTATTCTTCCCCTGTACTCAACACTGGTCAGGCCACACCTTGAGTGCTGTGTCCAGTTCTGGGCCCCTCAATTCAAGAGAGATGTTGAGGTGCTGGAAGGTGTCCAGCGAAGGGCGACAAAGCTGGTGAGGGGCCTGGAACACAAACCCTATGAGGAGAGACTGAGGAAGCTGGGGGTGTGCAGCCTGGAGAAGAGGAGGCTCAGGGCTGACCTCACTGCTGTCTACAACTACCTGAAGGGAGGCTGTAGCCAGCTGGAGGTTGGCCTCTTCTACCAGGCAATCAGCAATAGAACAAGGGGACGCAGTCTTAAGTTGTGTCAGGGAAAGTATAGGCTGGATGTTAGGAGGAAGTTCTTGCTAGAGAGAGATTGGCATTGCAATGGGCTGCCCAGGGAGGTGGTGGAGGCACCATCCCCAGAGATGTTCGAGAAAAGCCTGGATGAGGCACTTAGTGCCATGGTCTAGTTGACTGGCTGGGGCTGGGTGCTAGGTTGGACTGGATGATCTTGGAGGTCTCTTCCAACCTGGTTGATTCTGTGATTCTATTCTAAGGAATGTTACAGATCCAGCATATCAAAATGCAAATAAAACTCACTATCCTTCTGGATGTTTTTCCTACTTTTCCACTACAGGTTAGCCATGTGTTTTTCAGAATGAAACAGTAAGAACCTAGAAAGAGTGGAAAATTTCTAGTGTCATTTGCAGGTTTCCAGAAATGCCTCCCTCCAGTTTCTAAGTATGTGCAGTAGCAACATCAGCAGGCACATCTGCCACTGGGTTCTCTCTACAGCAAGAAGTTGAATGCTCCACTCTGTTCTTATCAGCCTAGTTTTCAAGCCCGCAGATAGTTGGCTACATCACATGTCTGAGGCAAGTTCAAATAAAAACTGTGTAAATGTAGGTCCAGGGAAAAAAAAAACCCAGCCATATTTGCATTGTCCTAAAAAAAATGAGAAGCCAGATTTCTTCTTCTGTATTTCCCACTACTTCCATTACTCTGTTAGTACCAATCTACTTGACAAACATGATGTATGAGCTTGCCAAGAAAAAGAAAAAAAAAGAAAAAAGAAAAATGGGGAGGGAGAGAAAAACCTTTAAAGGAGGAAGGTTTCCTCAGAAAGCTGTAATTTTAAAAGCATTTATCTTGAATCATGGTCAAAATAAGAATGATGGCTGCTGCAGCTGCAATCTATTTCAGCTACTGTTTCTTTGCTGTGCATCAACAGATGTGTGCTGAAGATGAAACACAAAATCATATTTGCTGTGGATATACTCAAATGCACAGCAAGTCTTCTCAGAAGCCAAGCAGAACAGGAAACAGAGCTGCAGCAGTCATTTTAACTCAGAGCAATTAAAAGCTCAAATTTTTTGTCTCTGAACTTCAAGGCACATATATTATACACATATACACACACTCTCCTGACCTGACACAAACAGAGACCCAAGGGATTGTGTCAAGAGACACAAAGCATTTCTGTCCTAGCACTGTGTCCAGATGGACAAAGATTTACCACCTCTGAAGCAGTGCCTGATATTTTTAGTGTGCTCACATCCTCCTGATACTTTACTGTGATTTACAAACAATAATTTCCTTTACAAAAAAGAAGCACTGAACCATTTGATAAGCAGGAAAGAAAGTATGAAATCCTGCAGTAATCACTTCCAAAGCAGTCACTCATTATGGCAAAGAGGATTAAGACTGCAGCTTGTTGGATAAGCAGATGAGCTCTTTCAAATGAAGGAGGAGGCTACTTCCTTGGCAATGCAAAGGGCCAAATGCTGATATTAAGAGGGAAAAAAATACCATGGACAATAAAGGCCTGATTCTGTGATCTGCAAAATGTCCAGACTAATAATTACTACAGAGCTGGGCTTTACTGTCTTATTCCAAGAGTTTATTCTGTTTAATACCTCTAAACTCTGAGTAATCCCAAGACACAGAGATGCAATCAGCTTCTTTGCAAGATCTTTTACTTTCCCAGCAGCTGGTTGTCGCTACAGCTGACCAGCATCAGGGTGGATCCAGGCCTGCAGAGCACTGATGAGCCATGTCCAGCCCCATCAGACTGAGGTTCTTCAGCACTCCTGCCTTCTTCCAGCAGGGTCCATAAATCTGTATGGAGAGACTCAGAAACAGCTCTTCCACACTCTCCCCACTCTGTTCACAACGAGCTGCACACAGGTAATGCTGCTTTCAGATACAAGAATCCAATCCCCTCATCTGGCAGTTGTGAAACATTCCAAACCACAGATCCTTCAAAACATTTTACATATGAATAGGACATTGTCAGCTCCCTCCGACCCAGGTTGCACTTCACCACAGAGAGGAGTAAAATACACATTAGCACTATAAAACTTCATCTCAATTAGCATCATCTTTATTTCCATTATAGAGCACAGCTATACAGCCAACCTCGGGTGAGGTACTGAGCACTCTGGACCTGTCTTTCTCTAAGGAGAAATTCCCCAAACACAAGCAAAGCATTCAGAATGGTGAATGGATGAGCTTTCAGCACCTGCTCATCTGTCAACAGCTCTATTCCCTTCCTCCATCTCCTTCCATTGCTGCTATCCTGCCAGTGAGTTCAGCTGACACCTTCTGACGTACTTTGTCTACAGCAAGGACATGCAGTCACACCTCACACATACCCAGGTGGATTGGGCCAGGCACTCCCAGTCCACCTCCTGAAGTCACATCCAAGGGGAAAAAAAGAGTGAATGAGGAAAGATCTTTCTGTGATTTTACTTGAGAGCATTTAAGGGGAACCAAAACAGGCAGCAGCTGCAAGAGATATACATTCTGGTATCACCACCAAACAGAACGTTGGATAGACCAAAACTTTTAAGTTGACTGAGACTTCCTCCAAATGTGGCTATGCTGCATGGCATAGGGTAGGTTCTATATAGACACCCACACAGAGCAAAGGCCATTATGCAAGTAGCTTCCTTCTGCACTAACTAGGAGTGAAGCAATCACACAGTATTTCAAGGTTCAGTCTTTGAGGCTCCAGAATACTGAAGAACTTCATGACCTTTACTGGTAAGAGTAATATTTCAAAATTAGCAGGCAAAATAACAAGCCTTGGTTTTAGTCACTAGCAGCCTGCCAATCGCATTCTGAAACTTCTATTGCTGTTGCAGCTGGTGACAAACAAGTACCTAAAATACAAGACTGCTCTGCATGACTCTGAAGAAGGCAGGCAACAAAACTGCTAGACAGAACCACAGCCTTAATAAAATGATTTCCTACAGGAAACAAATGCTGCTCTAGCATTTGTGAGGTGTCATGCAGAGAGGGATACAAGGAGTAGGAGAGGAAAAACAAAAGGAAAGCATCTTTTTCAGAAGACGTCCCTAGAATAATGCCAATTAAGTTACATCGTTCATCTTTCAGAAAGACAATCCATTTCTGAATATGTCAGGACAAGAAAATTCAGCTTAGGAAACTGATTTGACGTCAAACTCTCCAAACATACCTCTTTTGCTAAGCTGAATTGACCTATTCTCACCCTCCAGCCACTGGATCTTGTGCAAGCATGGCTCCTCATGGCTATAGCTCTCATCCCTCTAATGCAGGAACCTACATGTTGTGATGAAAGGGTCCCTTAACTTTCCATCATTCTGTGGTAAGTTTTCTAGGCAATTCCTCACTTTTCTTGCTTTCTTCTGAATACGTTCAGTGACAGCACTACAAGCTGCTGAGAGCAGGGTGTCCTCTCAGCACCAAGATCTGGTCCCCCAAGGATGCCATGGGAAATGTATCTGCTTGGTGATAATTTCCCAGTTACAGCTGTTTTTACAAACTAGCAAATATTTTTTAGATCAGCATGTCAGATTGATCTGCATTCACTTGCTAATTTAACTTCTGGTTTGTTCATTCCCATATGCACCTTTATAGGAGTAATTCTGATATTCAGATAATGCATCATCTTTAAAAAGAGTGTCACCAGCTTGGAGAACTCATTTTAAAACATTTATCTGTGAAAAGATGTTTAGGCTAGTTGTCTCTTGCTAACCTTCCAAGCTGCAGAGAAGGCTTCTGTGATGTGCTACAGACTTGCTCTGCTCTCAACTCTGCGTGGGTTAATTTTATCACAAGTTCTTGAAAGCTGAAACAGTGAAACTGCGTTTTAATTGAAAATATTTTACACTTCCAGCTTAAAAATATGAAGCAGAACAAAAATTACAGTTTAAGTGATGCTTTCTCAAGCCACAGAGTTGAATGGCAGATAGGACTGACCTGGAGGGAACAGAAAGCTGCTGCTTCTAGGAGGATAATCCTTACATTTTATACTGAAAACTCCATTTGTCTTCATTAAATATTAACCACTCATTACCAAGGAGTTATATACAAAAGCTGTGTTAAATAATAGAACCCAACAAGTGAGAAAATCTGATTTCAAATTTACAATAAAGGGTTGTCACACATTACCCTTTTCCAAGTTGAGATAAATGATCTGAGCTTCATGAACTCAAACAGACCTCTGTCCTTCTACACGGCTGAGAATTGCACCTGAACTGTCTGCAGCAAAGGGGAGATTTACCGAGATAGACTGCTTGAGCTCTCAGCAGACAATGCAGTCAAAGCATTTTATTCAGCTGGGAAGGACACCACTTGTGTGCTTATGTGGAGCTATTCATGCAGGTATGATATGAGTGATTGTATTGCACTCAGGTATGAGTGAATATATTGATGCTGGCATTGCACACCATGTTTCACCCACCACCTGGTATTCTTTTATCCTGCAATGACTTCAATTTCAAGAGGTGCAACATGCTGCATTATGTTTTACTATTCAGAAACAACAACTAAATAGCAGTTTATTTTGGTTTCTCTTTTCCATTCTCTGTATTTTGCTCCTATCTACTTCACCACATGGATTCCAGGCTGAAAGCTTAAGTGATAATCTAAGAAAACAGCAATGTGATTTTTTTGTCTAATAGTAGTCTCTTATTTAATTTAAACCTCTTTTCCAGAACACACTGCTTTTCAGTTACTCTACTTAATCAAGCTCTTGACATGGTATTTTCCTGTCAAAACCTGTTCTATAGTTCTGAAAACTTTATGGCCCTCCTCTTTGATCTTTCCTTCCCCAACCCCCTACTGAACCATTCCATTTAGCACTCTGCTGCTGCCCCTACATGCCCCTGCCAATCGTTTTGGCTCATTCCCTGTTAATCATTTTTCTTCCCTCACTTATTCTAGACTTTTGCTACTGCCTACCTCCCTCTCACCACATTCCCAGTGCAAAAAGACAAGAAAATCCTCAACTTGCTCAATAGCCAGGGCACCACAACAGGAACTCAGGTCTCACTCAACCAGAGCAAGAGGTAGCAAAGGACAGAAGAAGCGGCAAGGGGTGGCAAAGGAGATGAGGTAGGCTATGTGTAGGAACTCAGTTGCTCAAGAGGAATCAGGAAACGGTCCCCTCTAGGTTTCCAGGGCTTTAATCTCATCTCTGAGCCTGGCAGCCCTTTTCCACCATCTCAGTGTCCCACTCCCAGCTCAGCATTGCCACTCCTCTTTTCTATTCCCAGGAGATCCTGTCCTCTCAGAATCCACTACATTAGCTAAAACACGTAAAAAGTAAAAGGGCTTGAGAGGCAGGCAAATTACACCACCAAGAACTACATACACTAAAGGGAGGCCAAAAGGCATGCCCAGTTTTATTTATGGTTTTCACTCAGTGCTTTGCTTTTCCTGCAGTTAAGGCAGCTAAAAAAGATGCCAGAGTTCAAAGTTGAGAGCAATGTCACAACACACAAAGGAATGATCAGACGAGAGGTCTGACAGCAATGCTGCTGAGCACTTTGCTGCTTCTCAATAAAAAGTAGGTTTTCCTTTCCAATTTATGCACAGTTTCAATTCTCTATCTCAAACGTTTAAACAAAGAGCAGTCATCCCCCTGTACAACTAAAGGCTGTGGGTATGGAAAGCAGTCCAAGACTTTACATGTCACTTTCTGAGAGGCTGGACAAGAAATATAGTTACTAAGGCTGCACTCCAGCTACTGTCAGGAACAAAAGATTTCAGGCAAATACAAACTGTCTTAGGAATAAAGACTGCCTTTACCACAGCTATGAATGTTTCCTTGAAATGGGAACCCTGAAGAGAAAAGAAAATTACAAGACCTCAGGGTGACAACTTCACTGTCATTAACCTTGAAGAAACCACTTTTGCTATATTGCATTTGTGGCTTCTGCCAAATGTGTGCAAATTTCAAATGAGTGATGCACAAAAAACCCAAACAAACCAGTAGCATTGACTAATTTACTGCTTGAGACCTTAGCTCTATTCCTTTCTTGTTGCTTTGCATTGTCCACAAAATACCAAGGGATACAGAGGCTGCAGATGAGGATATAAATGAATCTGAAAAATCAGAGCTTCTAATCGCCCTGAGGTAATTGCAATATAAAGAAAAAAAGGAGTGTGGGGTAAAGGTAACCAATGATTTTACTTAGATCTTCTCACACGAGTAGGATTTGTTCCATGCTCTGCAGATGTTAATTTGTGTCCTCCTTATACTGTAGGGAAATTAAAATACAGGGTGGTTTGCTGTGTACTCTGCTTACAATGTCAAGGCAATTTAACTGTTTCTGTTGCAGCTGTGCTGCTTCCCTTCAAAGCAGCCCACCCTAGCCTCAGCACTCAGAGGACCTTATTTAACTCCTGCCTCACTGAGGGAAGTCCTTTTAAGTAGGAGACTCTCTTTGCTGTCCTCTTGCCACAGTACTAGTGCTGCTAAGTATAGGAACTCAAATAAACTGTCCAGGCTCTCAGGAATAATATGTTTGGGGATTTGGTGCAAGCTCCTCCATAAGCTTTCTTTCCTTTTGAGCTTTTCTTCTCAAAATGCCCTGATGACATCATCCAGCTTTCCAAATGCCATCCCCCATAACAACTACTGCTAAACACCAGTCTCCAGCTGGACAATGCAGTAGCAGCTACCTCTCTCCAGAGCTGTTTTTCTTCAAAATGTCCTTGCTGGAGATGGTTCTTTGAGTTGAGGCTTCTTTGCAAGGAACGGGGTGGGAATACAACATATTTCATGCAAAGAAGCCTTGGCCAGCTGGGAGCTGAATCTTCTAGTCTCTGTCTCTGGATGGTATTCAGGGCTGGGGGCAGCTTGAGGCTCACTTCAACCTGCTTGTCCTAAATAATAGCCAGCAGTCAGGTCATGCTTACCCACAACTCAAATAAAACACACAGGGCACAGAGAGAAAAGGGGAAACAAAACAAAAGCACAGGGAGTCCCAAACAAACATAAGGGTTTCTCTCCTTCATCTGTTAGCTGTTTCTACAGCCAAAACACAGAGCTAAGCTATGTACATGACTAAGGTTTCCCTGGACACGGGGTTTCCCAACTCTATTTGTCTAATCAAAAAGTCAACAAGCTATATCATGGATTTTTATTGCAAGGACAACACTGGAGGAAGAAACCACAAAACTTCATTTCCTTTCTCCCATGTTTTTCAAGTAGCATCTGTTTGCTCAATGCAGCCAAAACAAAACACAGGCTTCCTTCTTCCCTTTAAACTAGAGATTAAGATACTCAGATAAACTTTAACGTTGAGAAGTAAGTGACCAAAATGGTTCTTCCAAACCCAAACAGCATTCTTTCTCCTTGCCATCCAGACACAACATGAGAAGGGCTGTGCTAAGCTGCCTGAGCTCTGCAAACTTCTACAGCAGCAGCTCCCTCCCATCAATGCCATTTCTTCTCACACCAAAGCTTAGGTCAGGATTAAAGAGTCAGGGAGAAATGCCTGAAGCACAAAAGGTCTTTTACTGGCCACATCAAGCACAATATGCGAGACAGAAATGATAAAAGCCAAAGGAAGATTTTCAGCTTCCCAGCAAAAAGTAGCCATTAAGAGCAGTCATCAAGGCCAGGCATCAAGCTAACCGTGTGCAGGGTGCCAGCCAGCCCCACTGCTTGTCACTTGGTGAAATCACCCTCCACATGCTAACCTCTCAAACAAGCACTTAATACATCTCACTGCCCAAATCACACTGAAAGGAGGTAAGGGAGATGAACTGCAGGCCACCCGCAATGGTCACTAATGATGCAATTTATTTCGAGCAGATATGACATCGCATAACCAGCGTTACTGTGTGACTTGAGAAGTGCAGAACACAGCAAGAGCAAACACTTTTTCCTCCCTAAATCACCTTCCCCTTCCCATGACCTCTCTTCTGCAACTGAGTAAAAGTTTCTTTAAACAGAAGAAAATGGGGAGAAAATGCCAAAGCTGAAATGACTTAATAGAAAGGTGTTTATGTTCAGCACAAAGTGAGAAAAATAAAAGTTTAAAACCAAATTCTGCTTCCCATTTCTTTTCAATGACAGCCTGCCAGCACTGCACCCTAGAATGAAACGACTTTTGGGCCACCAATATGGTTAGATAGTTGTTCTCCCTTTATTTCCTTGTTACAGTGAGTTTTATGCTTACTTGGAAGAGGCATGCACAGCTTACTCAGTTCAAGACTGGTACATGTGGAAAGTACAGATTGGCCCAGGGCTGTGTGTGAGGTACAGATAGGTTGATCTATATCAACAACTTGTAAAGTCCATCCCGTGCAGCTGGCTGACTCTGCCCCCCTGCAGCTGCATGTCGGGGGTGTCATCCACCGCCTGGTTCCGTGCCTCCGAGATGGACTCAAGGACACTTTGCAGCACGGTTGCTCATTCTTATCAGTTCATGTCCTGTTAGCAAGAAATCCTTCCACAACAGCCTTTACAGGAAAGACTGGTCCAACTTACTTGCCTGATTCTGCTGTCACTACACAAGCACCAGTGCTACTGGGACTGCACCATGTCACACCCAGCAGGCTATTCTAAATACAAATGTCACGATCCAGCACTAAACACAGCAAGTTTCCTGAAATATGGCTGTGTCCTAAAATACAAGCTGGTACCACATTGCTAACTGGAGCCAAATGCATGACCAAGCCGTGTCTATCCAAACCACTTCAAAAGAGAGAGCAGCAGCAAGAAGAGACTGCCAAGCAGGGACACTCAGCCCAGATTTTGAATGCAAGCACAGGTTTATTATTAGGTTGTTCTTTTGAGATGTACTACCAATGCCTTGGCTACACTGGATAAAAATAAAAGCAGAGTGCATCTGCCTACCCTGATGCAAGCTGCTGCCCGTGCTGCAAGGCGAGGAAGAGTACCCAGCAGGAGGGACTCATGCAGAGAAGCCCTGCTGCATGGTGGCTGGGGTCGTGTGTGGGTAGACACAGCCTGCCAACCACAGCCCTGGGCAAGAGGGAACAGAGACACAGGTCACGCAGAAGCCCAGCCGGCTCTTACCACCATCACACACAGAAAGAAGAGAGTGGCAGAGGACTCTAAGGCAAAATGAACATGGCCACAAGTCAACTCCACTGTCACCTTCTGTGCAGCAGTATCAGTTCTGAGTTGGCTGGTTTCAGGTCAGACTTGACTTTCCAGATCATGCAGCAAGGCACAGAGAAGTCTGCACAATGAGCATGGGGCACTGGGAGGGGAGAGCAGGGAATGCAGGACACCAGGCAGAGCAAGTCAAGCCAAGGTCACTGGTACCAGTGCTGCCACACTGCATCATCTCTGCAAACATCAATGAGTCCACTCTCAGTAACGTGGAGAAAAATATCCCCTTCAGAGCAAAAGCCTGGAGCCGGACCAAAAACCATGGGGGAAGACCCAGAACAGAGCTAATAATGTCACTAGAGTAAAAAGATGCTATTGAGGATTATATCCATATGGAAGAGAGAAGCAAGTTTGTCACATATATAGGAATAATTTTCCATGTGTAAAATCTGAATTTCACTTGGAAGCAAAAACTTCAGAACTGTTGCAGGTAGCAGCAAGAGCTGTTGTCTTTCTCAAATGCATACAGCAAACTACTACTCACATGACTCAGCACTGCCTGCTTCTGACCTTCCTTCCCTCCGCTAAGAGTGATGTCAAGGGCTCTTGCCCCAGAGAACTTTTGTGTTACTAAACTGCAAAACAAATGGCATTTAAAAACAAAACTGATGAAAAAACATATCACTGCTGCAACTGAGCACTCATGAACATCTTCAGCAAAAAAGACTCAGATTTCTTACTGAAAAAAAACCCTAATTATTATTTCTCTGTATTTAAAATCTTAGAGAACAGCTCTTATTTATTTAGCAAGGGCTAATCAATCCGACTTGAGATGTGTCTAATCCCATTACAGTTTTCCTCCATATCATCATCATCATACACAAGCACTTCTCAAAGGCAATGAGCTTGAGTCTTGGGGCAAAATTCTTGTTCAGGAAGCAAAGGTGCCCCACAGTTTATACCTCCCACTGGAATCTACTACTGAACTCTACTTTTGCTCCCTTACAGTCTTCCTGTGTAACCTTGTGGGTACCACTTCAGCTCAGCTTCAGCAGCATACTGAAGTGAGTTGAAAATCAATGCAAGTTTATTGATGCAGTCATGACTTGCTGAAGGTCAGAAAACAAACTGGTGACAGAGCTGGAAATAAAACAGAGACCTCTTGATCTCAGGATCAATTTCTTTAACCTCCAGGCCACATTTGCATGAATTAACAAGGGAAACAATTCATCTGCAAGTGGTCTGAATCATCCTAGTGATCAAGTAATGTGTCCCAGTTCTGTCATTGTTACATGTATTGGCTCAGAGCTCCAATTTCCACCCCCATGCCACTTGCCCAACAAATTCTGTCCTTGGGAAAAAGTAATCAAGTATGATAAGGATGACAATCATAATTAGCTTAAAATACAGGCCTGCTGGCATGTACTGAGAACACATTTTAATAGAAAGAGCTAACATGTAGGGAGCAAGACTAAAGCAACAGAAATTTTAGATTAATTGAATACGGATATTCAAACACAAATTATGAAAAATGATCATTTTAGGAAGCAGTAGGAATTCCCTTTACATAAATTACTCCTTTAAATATTTAAAATACCACTTCAATCTCAGTAGGAATGAATGTTTAATATCTGCTCCTCTGTAACCTGACAAAAACATTTGTAAAACGCATTTAGCCCACTTAGCCCCATCCTGCTCTCAAAATATGGGCAAGAGAAGGTGGACAAAGACCAAACAAGGTAAGAAACAATCTGATTTCAGTCAGATAGCTTTGCTGAGCTATCTGTCATTATGTAAACCAATTGCCAGAGAAGAAAGAAGAGACTCGAATGCTTGAAGGTGACTCTTAGTAACAGCAACCAGTTATGAATTATATCACATTAGCACCACTTTGGTATTTTAGAGATTTTCTTTTTCCAATACATTTGTCTATCTTCTGCCATTTTTCACAGTTAAGCAATTACTGGTCTGCTGGGAAGCTGCCAGCTGTCAGTACTTCTGTCAAACTGACATTTCACAAACATGTAAGAGTCCACATTTCTGATGATGAATTCTTTCCCGCAAGTGTGACAGGATAAATTACTGCCAGCAGTACCTACACAACAACTCCATGGGTCAGCAGGTTTCCCATAAAGAGAGACAGGCAAGGTGAAAGGCACTCTCACAGGATGACAACTGCCACATCATGGAATTTAAAGAGAGGAGCTGCATTTAGTTGTTTTTTTTTAACACTAAACTTCATTAAAAAGCCAACCACCAAAATGCCACAAGCACTATGGCCATGCCCAGCACTTGGGTAACAATGCATGATGAGAGTCAAGTAGAGCTGTGTGACAGGTAGTTAGGTGTCAAGGAAGCATGAATACCAACACTAGACTCTCTCCCCAACACAAGGGACTACGTGCTATTTGGGTCTTCCTGAAGCATTTCGGTTTGGATGAGAAACAGATGATGTAGAGCCAGGTACAGCCTTTCCTGTGCATCAACCCAGCGAGTTCATGTGCACTACTGCCTTCTCCCTGCTGTCCTTGATGCTGCAGATGCACTGTGAAGGCAGTCACACTTTCTAGCAATTCTCTCTGCCAGGTCTTCATGACTTCTCCATGTGCCCTTTCCCTTCTCTGCTGCCCACTAAGATAATGTTCACTGACTTAACAGGAAGAGAAATCACTTTGCCACTATGAGTAAACCTCTCAGAGCACCAGTTGCAAGCAAGCAGGCCTGAGTAAAATAATTCTCAAGAGTTTTAACCTTTCACTTGAGTATGCACTGATTTTTAATCCTCTTGCTCATCCTACAGACTTGTACATTAGGGATACAAATGCAGAGATTGATGCCACATTGATGCAACACAGATGTCAAAGCCATACCACCATGAGCAGTATATTTATCATAGTAGTGCTGGTTACACGTGTCTACTGTCTAAGCCCACCACAGCAGTAACCGCTTAACCTGTCCTATCTTATGTCCTTTCCAGCCAAGACCATAGCACCTGCAGTGAATCCTGGTGGGTTTCTGCTCCATCCCCCTTCTCACTGCATTTCTAAGCCATGCCTTGTCCCACTCCGTGAGGAGCAAAGGCAGTGTCGGGTCAGCAAGCTGGTGAATCAACCTCGTATCGAACTGAGCTTGACCAACCTACTTATGCAAGCACCCAATTCTCCCACTACCTCTTTACTGAACTGTCTCCTGACCAGTTCATTAAACAAAGCAAGAAAGTACCACCATGGGAAAGTGATTAAACTCTTTGCTGGAGGAAGCAAGGAATAGTCTGAGATCACTCGAGGTGTACACTCGATGCTAGCACTCTCAGTCAACACGCAGAGGTTTCTTTCCAATTGGGAAAAGTGAAGTGCTAGTACCTGTGGGGGAAAACCCAAGGCTTTTTCCTTGTTCTTCTTAATGATTTCTAGCATTATCAAAAGACAAAGAGCCACATTTACAACAGGTACAAACCTCAGCACATCCACTGGCTTTGATAACACGCCAAGAAAGTCCAACAACTCTGATTTTGGTTCCAGAGCCTTAACTACAAACAATAAAAAAAACCCACTCCATATCTTTGTTCCTATTTAAAACCCCACTGACTGTCCCTGACAAAACTTAAAATACTTGCTTTCTACTCTCCCAGGCAAAAATAAACAGAAAGAATTACATGCCACTTAAAACACCAGCAACCACTGACTGCTGCTACCACTCCTACAGCTGCCTTCCACAACTGTAAGCAAGCAGTTATTTTTTTTCTTCAGCTTTCTGGACAAATCTACAGCAGACAAAATGAAACAGTGCTCATAAAAGAACAAAATATTTAAATTAAATGTTAGTCATGTTGATTCTCTCAAAGCTGTTACTGACTCATTATTACTAATACAGAATAACAATGTACTAGAGAGCAGCCAAAATGTACAACTTTCCTAAACACAAAACTTTATGTATAATGTACCTATATAAATCATTTGGAAGACTACGAAACCATAATTGCAGGAAAGACATGTGATATAAAAAAAGATAATACAACTTTCCATGGAAATCACACAGACTGCTGAAACATCTCTTTAATTCCAAAATAGAACTCCCACAGTAAATGAAAAGCTACCGAAAAATAGCACAAAACCCCTAAAATAGCACCAAAAACTTAACAGAAGTAAATCCTCCCAGGGAGATGCTGTAAAGTGCCTAACTGCAGCTCCTCTAGATAACTCAGGCACACGTGGATGATATGAATCATATTTTTAACAAGGCCAGAGAATCACAAACAAGTGTGAGTCAACAAGGCTGCACAGGTACAAGTGATGGCAGAACACATTACAGCAAAATCCTCTGTGATAATGCAGACCCCGCAGCTGCTCAAGGCAAACACTGGAGAACCATGGAGCAAGAAGGTAAAGCCTGGTGGGATGTTATTTCAACAGCACAGTGAACAGAAACTCCTGCATAAACACCCTGACTTAGTTTTTTTGGGGCAAACAGGGAAGGATCTGGGTTAAAGCGTGGAGCCAGCACCCCATATGGCAGTCTGTTTCTGACGTCAAACCCGAAATGGTGTTGCAGCATAGCTGTGTTTCCATCCCAGGGTAGAAGGGTTTGGGTTTGTTCCCACATGGGGTCTTGATCCAAGATCCAAAGAAAATGAGAGCTAGGTCACTGTAGCTGTATTCAATATGGGCCACAATGGTAACAGATACAGTCAAAAGCAAGTTGAGTAGAGCTCATACACAAACAATCACATTTCTGTAGACATGATCTTACAATTCTGAATTTTGGACTAATTCCTCCCAAAGCTATGCCAAAAAATGGTGACAAATACCAATTTCATTTTTCAGCAGCACATTCTCCTGCAGCCTATGCAACCAAGCCAAGGACACACAAAAGAGCTGAAATGGGACTTACTACAGTTTTAAACTAGGATAGCATTTAAAAACATCTTTAATGCCTTGAGTTCTGTTTGCTCGCCAGATTCAGGGTACAACCAGAAAAACACTGAGATTTTTTCTCTATGTAATAAAAATAAAAGAAACAGTGACACAAAAAGATAAGAATAAGTCTGTTTTTTTCCATTATTTACCAAATTTCTATCCCTAAAATAAGAAATTTGTCTGAATCAAAATACTTTTATTTTTCTAATTTAACTTGCCTTGTTAAAACCTGCCACTGAAATAACAAAAGCTATGAAATGAAAAGTTGCAGGACCCTGCCTTTAGCACATGGATTGAACTGGCTGAAGCTATTCCGCAGAGATGACCTAATGAACTACAAGTAACACCAAGAAAGATGAGAAGTACCAGCAAAAGTAGTCTTTACAGTAGTCATTATTTTAAAACAAACAGTATTACACCATTCAAAATACTTGACTTCTGAAGATCAACTGCTACACAGGATCCTGTGATAAGGACAGTGCAGACACAAGAGATCACTTTCTTGACTTACACGGCCAATACCATGGAAGGTAGAGGGTAGGCAGGGGAAATGAGAAGGAAACCAGCTAGTTAGTGTGACAAGTCACTGCTACAACTGTGAGCCAGGACTTTTGTAACTGGTGAAACAGGCTTTCAGCAGTGAAAAGGATGTGAACTGAAAGCCCATGCAGCAAATGTAGGTAGGGACACTTCCATGGAACACCCTGGAATCAAAGAAAGGGCACGTACTTTCACACTGGCTAGATCACAGGTGCTGAATAGAGCCAGAAATAAAAGGAAACGTGAGAAAAAGCAGCTGTCATTATGGAGGAATGACAAGACATGTAGGGACAAAACAAAGGAGGAAGCACAGGCTGGATTCACTGATGAAAAGGCAGGTAGCAGAGACAGGTGGAGCAACGCTGTCAGAGCACAAAGCCAGAGCAGTCTAGGAAACCTGATAGCATGTATGAAGGCAGAGGCTAAAAAGCAGAATTAAAAGAGAAAGCTTTAGTGATCTAACAGGCCCTTGAAGAAAAGCTTCCTAAGAAGGGGGAAAAAAAAAAGGAAGAAATGGACTCATACTTCTGCATACTCTAACCTGGGCAGGGGACCCACATAAGAATACACAAGGCATGCAAAATTTTGGAAAGGAATACAACATTTGCAGTTGAAGATAATTAATCCATCTAGCTTGGTGCCTTGCAACTCAGTGTGGCCCCATCCATGTTTCCACAGAAAGCAAAAGTGTCTAATTAAACATCTGCTGCTGTGCTGAACACAAAAGAGAAAATTATTTCTTAACACCCACCATGGTCTTTCAAGTGATGAGCTCCAGCTAGGGTTATTATCTCAGCCTGCATCAATGCAGTGTTAGTGGTGAGCATATCATTACCACAACCAACCCCAGGTTTAGATATTTGACTAGGGAACTCATTGTGAAGAAGAACACCAGACCAGATCTTTTGCACTTCTGATTTCAAACAACTCATTTTATAGAGTGTTTCAACTTCCCTCTGACAGAAGGAAGACTGTGCCTGGCCAGACTGAAGAGTGGATTTTAATTTTTTTCCTCTTTTAATGAAAGCATCTCTGCTCTTCTGCTGCCAGGAAAAAAATAACCGACTCACCGTACACATGCTCACACGTCACACACTCTTGCTTGGTCATGTATTCAAGTCTCTTTCACAGAGATCTTTCCAGATCTCTCTCAGACCAGGCTGTGCCTGGCCCTGGATCACTCACCTGCAACAATGTGGCATGTCTGAAGAAACACATGTTTTTAAAATATTACAATATTTTACCTCTGAGAAATAACATGGTAAGGGGTGACCTCATTGCTGTCTACAACTACCTGAAGGGAGGCTGTAGCCAGGTGGGGTTGGTCTCTTCTCTCAGGCAAGCAGCAACAGAACAAGGGGACACAGTCTCAAGTTGTGCCAGGAGAGGTCTAGGCTGGATGTTAGGAGGAAGTTGTTGGCAGAGAGAGTGATTTCCCATTGGAATAGGCTGCCCAGGGAGGTGGTGCAGTCACCATTCTTGGAGGTGTTCAAGAAAAGCCTGGATGAGGCACTTAGTGCCATGGTCTGGTTGATTGGATAGGGCTGGGTGCTAGGTAGGACTGGATGATCTTGAAGGTCTCTTCCAACCTGGTTGATTCTATGATTCTAAGGAAAGGAAACTGTTTCGGCTTTTCACATCTGGACTCTTACTAAAATGGAACTTGTTGTCGAGCCTGGATAGCTGAACTAGGGTGAAAACTTCTAATTTCTTGCCATGAATTAGCAGCGATTACAGATATAGATTCTTAGTAATAAATAGCATCTAGCCATATCAAGAATTACAGTAAGTGAAGTTAACTTCTGATCTACATTTCTTAAGAAAAGCAAAAACATGTTACCAAGCTCTCCTGGCCCACTGAACAAAGAGTATAACCTCTCCCTCACCGCACTTCAGAAGCTCAACTGCCTTTCCAGTAGAGCTCCTGTAGCTGTCAAATTCTTTTAGATCTATCCTTTTTTATCCTCCTCTAATCTTTACATCAAGCTCTTTTGTACTTCTGACCTCTCTCCAACATGGAATTTTTCATCATCCAACATGAATAACATGAAGTGGGGAGGCAAAGGGCTTCTGTAAGAAACCAAAATACCTCCAACAGATGTGACTCAGCATCTCTGCATTGCACCCTTGTTTTCAGGAATCCTCTTTGCACGTGCAGGAGACTTGATGGCCAAACAGCAGAAACCCCTGCCACAGATCTGGAGGCCTTGCATCCCACATGGGACCTGCACTTACAGTGGGTCCCCTTCCAACTGCTCAGTGTGAAGGACAGGGAGCACAGCCAGTCCCTGCCAGGAGAGGGTTGTTGCTGTGCCCAGCACAGTCCGCACAGGTGATCAGCAGGATATTCCACCTGGAGTGAACAAGGTAAACACTGAGAATATGCTCACCTGTTGGAATTACAGCAAGGGGGATTAGGTGAACTCTCTTTAAGGATTAAACTTTGTCTTGAAGATCACCAAGGCTTAGCCTCTCTATTCCACTTATATTAATAAGTGACATCATTATGTGTTTGGGTAGACTCAACCCCAAATCCCCTCCATCACTTCCACACACAGAGGAAAAGGAGGGGAGGTAGCACACATGCCCCAGAAAAGAACCACCATATTCAGAAGAACACACATCTGGTTTAAAACAATGTATCTCACAGTAATGAATAAAACCAAAAGTAAATTTTCATTACATTTCACAGTATCACAGTATCACAGTATCACCAAGGTTGGAAGAGACCTCACAGATCATCAAGTCCAACCCTTTACCACAGTGCCCAAGGCTAGACCATGGCACCAAGTGCCACATCCAACCTTGCCTTGAACTGCCCCAGGGACGACGACTCCACCACCTCCCCAGGCAGCCCATTCCAGTGCCTAATGACTCTCTCAGTGAAGAACTTTCTCCTCACCTCGAGCCGAAATTTCCCCTGGCGCAGCCTGAGGCTGTGTCCTCTTGTTCTGGAGCTGGCCACCTGAGAGAAGAGAGCAACCTCCTCCTGGCCACAACCACCCCTCAGGTAGTTGTAGACAGCAATAAGGTCACCCCTGAGCCTCCTCTTCTCCAGGCTAAACAACCCCAGCTCCCTAAGCCTCTCCTCGTAGGGCTTGTGCTCAAGGCCTCTCACCAGCCTCGTCGCCCTTCTCTGGACACGCTCAAGCATCTCAGTGTCCTTCCTAAACTGGGGGGCCCAGAACTGAACGCAGTACTCGAGGTGTGGTCTGACCAGTGCAGAGTACAGGGGCAGAATGACCTCCCTGCTCCTGCTGACCACACCACTCCTGATACAAGCCAGGATGCCACTGGCTCTCTTGGCCACCTGGGCACACTGCTGGCTCATGTTCAGGCGGGTATCAATCAGTACCCCCAGATCCCTCTCTGTCTGGCTGCTCTCCAGCCACTCCGACCCCAGCCTGTATCTCTGCATGGGGTTGTTGTGGCCAAAGTGCAGCACCCTGCACTTTGAGCTATTGAACCCCATCCCATTGGCCTCTGCCCATCTGTGCAGGCGGTCAAGGTCCCGCTGCAGAGCCCTTCTGCCCTCCAGCTCAGTCACATCTGCCCCCAGCTTAGTGTCATCTGCAAACTTGCTGATGACTGACTCGATGCCCTCATCCAGATCATCTATGAAGATGTTAAAGAGGATGGGGCCCAGCACTGATCCCTGAGGGACACCACTAGTGACTGGCCGCCAGCTGGATGTGGCACCATTCACCACCACTCTCTGGGTCCGGCCCTCTAGCCAGTTCCTAACCCAGCACAGAGTGTTACCATCCAAGCCGCGGGCTGACAGCTTAGCCAGCAGTTTGCTGTGGGGGACAGTGTCAAAGGCCTTGCTGAAGTCCAGATAGACCACATCCACAGGCCTCCCCACATCCACCAAGCGGGTCACCTGATCATAGAAGGAGATCAGGTTAGAAAGGCAGGATCTGCCCTTCCTAAACCCATGCTGGCTGGACCTGAGATCTTTGCCATCCATCAGGTGCGCAGTTATTGGCCCCAAGAGAACCTGCTCCATCAGTTTCCCTGGCACTGAGGTCAGGCTGACGGGTCTGTAGTTCCCAGGTTCCTCCATCCGACCCTTTTTGTGGATGGGGACCACGTTGGCCATTTTCCAGTCTCCTGGAACCTCTCCGGTGAGCCAGGACTGCTGGAAAATGATGGAGAGTGGCTTGGCCAGCTCGGAGAGTTGCTTATGTATTTAAAGGACCATAAACTGTGTCCTTCCATTCTCAAGAGCTGCTTAAACTGCAGTAAATTGTTAGAAACTAATCAGGTCTACAAGATATCAATTCATTACCCTGGCTAAAATACAAGGGTTAATCCCTCACAGTCATCTGGCAAGAATGTAAACTTCATTTGCTCCATGTTTTGCTTAGGGCTTGCATAAAATTAAGTATTGATTGTCTCACCACTTAATACAATGAAAAGATGAGATGTGTGTATTGGAGAAACAAACAAATATTTACACCAGCAGTAATCAAATGCCAAGCAAAGACAGAATAATCACTTTTCAAGGTTGATTTCAGTTTTTTTTCGCAAAAGAGAAGTAAGCATCAGGCAGACCACACTGCGTGGGAGGAATAACAGAGGCATTAGCACACACATGCTCAAACTACCTTTAATTCACATTTAATTTGGTTTAAAGCAAAGGGTGCTCTTTACTGTTTAATAGTTAATAACAGACTGTGGTTCTGTGCTAGAAGTGTGACTGCAGGACACACAGCCACTGCTCAGGGAAAAGGAAAACATCACATGGGAAGGGGTTAATTTCCTAAAAAAAGATTTTCTCACTGCTCTGTACCTGTTTCTGCAATTCAACCTCTGTCATCTGGTTCAAGCAATTTCCCAGGCTTTGTCACCCTCACTTTTAGGGTAAAAGGAAGCAAGAGTGGTTATTATTTACTGCATTTACTACATTTCTGCAGTGGAGATTTCAATTCAGGAGGCGTAAGGGAAAACGTAAGCAAATAAATTGCGTGGTCCACATCTCCACTATCTTGCCCAATGAGACTAGAAGACAACCAGATTCTCTGGGCAATACATTAAAAATTTACTTCATTCCACCCTGCCTACCAATTTCAATCCTTTTATTTGCTGACACAAAAGCATAGAAAGAATATGCTAGTTAATTAGATGAATTACAAGGATATTGAAAACATCACTTGGAAAGGAGGCTGAACACACTTTCACTTGAGGCATTTGCTGTTTCTCTGCAGAAGTCTGCTATTTCCAAACTTCCCAAATGCAGCTCTTTGCAGCTCTAAAATACAAAGACATCATGCAAATAAGAAGAATAGTCTCCTTCCTGTGACTTTGATATCTTTTTCTACAACATGAGGGTTGGAATACTAAAGTCACTTTGTTCTCATTTTTTGCTGTGGTTTGATACTAGATGAATAAAATTCTAAATGTCAATAACTCAGGATAGTTCAAATAAAAGAAAAAGAGGATTTTCTTTTCCCTTGGCTAAACTACTTGTCTGAGGTAAAAGCACATAAAACAAGATTTCCTGATTTTCTGACTACTTTGCTCTACTGCAGTGGCTGCATATTGCAGAGCTGCAGCCTCCATTCATATCTGAAGCTACCTTTTACTGAAGTGCCTGGTAACTTTCCCTGTGTGTCTGCACTGATGCGTACTGTCCCCCAGAGAAGGCACTCGGGAGGTAAGAAATGACATTACCAAGAAAAGGCAATTTTAAGACATAACTGATCACACTAGAGAATCTGCAGTGCCTTTGCAATTACTCTTTGTCATCCTCTCTCAAAGAAAGCGAACGTACTTGGAGCTTCTGCATTTCAGATACTGCTAATGTGAGAAAAATTACTTCCATTCTGCCTTGCAACAGCCAGCCCAAAGCAATGTGCTTTCTGACTATCACAGCCATCTCAGGGAACGTATCTGGCATGCTGGCCAGCTGTTTACACTTCCTGCTCGTTCTGGGGGGAGAAGGTTATCATACGACAGTTCAGGTCAGCTAGAAAAGCTCCAATCTGAAGCTGGCAATCAGTAGCTGATTTTCTTTTTTATCCTTCGGGTGGGGGAAGCTGTTACCCTCCATCTAAACTTCTGGATGCCTTGCAGAGAGGGTGTGCAAGAGATGGTTAAAAGGCAGTGGATACCACTCTCCCCAAAACACCAAAGCCTCCTTTAACAAAAGCTACCAGATATGGTGTGCAGCTATGATGCTGAATGATGGCATCTGATGGCATGCTTGCACTCTGTGGTGGACAGATTTATAACACTCTTTCCTTCAAACATAAACAACACATCTACGCTCCCTTCTTCACCAGCCTATCACTGGCCTGGCAGAGCAGCCCCTAGATGACAAAGCATTCCTGCATGTGCACACCTGATTCCTTCAGAGCTGCCTCTCAGACAATGGATGGTGTTGCTCAGGCTTTCATCATTCATCTGTTACCCATTCATTTTCTTTATGACTTGGCAAGTAAGCCTGGTCTCTCAGGTACGTTCAGGGCCATGTTTTCATGAGACATGCTGCCCAGGCACACGACAGGTAAGGAATTATCTTGCCAAATCCAGACTGCAGAAGAGATCATGATTCCCCTGAGGGAGAAGGAAATTCTTTAAAGCTACTACTCAGCTTAACATGAGGAAATTAGCAAATCTTCCCTCTGACATTAAAGCTCTGGCACATGCTGCTTTCTCACACGTAAACTATTTTTTGTTAGAAAGAGAAAGCACTTCCTAAAATTTGTAATGAATCTTTATTCTTGAAAGAAATGTGTTCTGCTACTGCCTTTGTCAGGCACCAAAGGTGACCAGCAACTGTCTCAAAGACAACAAAGAGGCTTCCTACCGCTCCTAACTGGGGCACAGAACAGGTTGCTACAGCTGGAAAAGGACTGGTAACCCTACAGAGGAGGTTTCCATAGGATACCACAGACTGGTAACCCTACAGTGGATGTTTCAGTAGGATATCACAGACTGACAAACCTACAGAGGAGGCTTCCATAGGATACCACAGACTGGTAACCCTACAGTGGATGTTTCAGTAGGATATCACAGACTGACAAACCTACAGAGGAGGTTTCCATAGGATACCACAGACTGGTAACCCTACAGTGGATGTTTCAGTAGGATATCACAGACTGACAAACCTACAGAGGAGGTTTCCATAGGATACCACAGACTGGTAACCCTACAGTGGATGTTTCAGTAGGATATCACAGACTGACAAACCTACAGAGGAGGTTTCCATAGGATACCACAGACTGGTAACCCTACAGTGGATGTTTCAGTAGGATATCACAGACTGACAAACCTACAGAGGAGGTTTCCATAGGATATCACAGACTGGTAAACCTACAGAGGAGGTTTCCATAGGATACCACAGACTGGTAAACCTACAGTGGATGTTTCAATGGGGTATCACAGACTGACAAACCTACAGTGGATGTTTCAATGGGGTATCACAGACTGACAAACCTACAGTGGATGCTTCAGTAGAATATCACACACTGTCAAACCTACAGAGGAGGCTTCCATAGGATACCACAGACTGGTAAAACTACAGTGGATGTTTCAATAGGATATCACAGACTGACAAACCTACAGAGGAGGTTTCAGTAGGATACCACAGACTGGTAAACCTAGTTGAGGTGCTGGAACATGCCCAGAGAAGGGCAACAAAGCTGGTGAGGGGCCTGGAACACAAATCCTATGAGGAGAGGCTGAGAGAGCTGGGGCTGTTTAGCCTGGAGAAGAGGAGGCTCAGGGGTGATCTTATTACTGTCTACAACTACCTGAAGGGACATTGTAGCCAGGTGGGGGGTGGTCTCTTCTCCCACGCAACCAGCAATAGAACAAGGGGACACAGTCTCAAGATGTGCCAGGGTAGGTAGGCTGGATGTTAGAAGGAAGTTCTTCACAGAGAGAGTGATTTCCCATTGGAATGGGCTGCCCAGGGAGGTGGTGGAGGCACCATCCCTGAAGGTATTCAAGAAAAGCCTGGCTGAGGCACTTGGTGCCATGGTCTAGTTGACTGGATAGGGCTGGGTGATAGGTTGGACTGGATGATCTTGGAGGTCTCTTCCAACCTGGTTGATTCTATGATTCTATGATATTACAGACTGACAAACCTACAGAGGAGGCTTCCATAGGATACCACAGACTGGTAAACCTACAGTGGATGTTTCAATAGGGTATCACAGACTGTCAAACCTACAGAGGAGGTTTCCATAGAGTATCACAGAATTAGACACACAGAACAGAACAGAAAGTGCCTTTCCTCAACACCACAAAAATAAGGGAATTGATAAACATCCACAAGACCCACTCAGGATAACTGAGTGTTTATCCAACACATTCTGGCAGTACTTTGGTGTGTGTTTTTTTTACTTTGTTTTCAAATCATATATGTTATAGGGTCTTAAATATATGGCCAAGTTTTGAACATTTAGAGTACTATGGAAAGAAAAGTAATTGTGCATCTTTATCATTCCATTAAAACTTTTCATCTCAACCCAGGGTTTTTTTGTGTTACTTTCCCTCCCATTTGTTTGGGAGGAGAAGGGTTTATGAGAGCAGGTTTGTTAACCCAGGACAACTAGTAAGAAAAATCAGCTAGTTTGATGGAAAACACTTGTTTCTATGAGACTAGTGACAGGTAAAGGAGACTCACATTTTTAATGAGTCCCAAGCAATTTCCTTCTCAAGACCACAGTGAGTAACTAATCCATAAAGCACCCTGCAATGTTACCTAAAAGTGATTAGGCAGTTGCTTTAGTTTACTTCATTCAATTGACACAAACAACACACAGAGGAAGAAATCCTTAGCAGATATGCCTATGGCCCAGCTTGCTCTCACTGCCTCCCAGAGACCATTCCCTCTGCACCACTCCATTTCCACCAATATCTTTAAAGAATGTTTGAAAGAAAAACTGTAACCATGAGTTCCAGAGAACACAGCTTAAAGGCAATAAACCCTGCATCTGTCCTTGCACTCACAGCGCACAACAGTGCAGCAGAACACAGAGCATTGAGTTCCTGAGTGGCTGTCAAAGATGATGCCTCCCCAGCACTTCTTTAAATTTAGGCTGTGCTGTTATGCAAGCCCTACAGCTACTGAAGTGATTCTGGGTAAAAAGCCTTCAGTAACAGTGGTGTTCAGAAAAGGAAAAGTCCTACTAGTTTTAATGCATCCATATTTGCATCAAATGCCATGTCAGAGTGAGACAAAATGTCACGTTCTGTAAAAGCACATTGAAAGGATCTTAGAGGAATCATCCTATTGTCAGCATAACTTCGTGGATGGTCCTTTCCTAACGGTATACAGCTCAAGCAAAAGCACAGATCTGTCTTTAAAAGGTAAGGCTGACGCATGAGGTGCTCCAAACGAGGCAGTGTGCAGCTGCACTGAGGCAGGCAGCACAGGGGTTGAGCTCTCTCCCAACTGGCCATGTCGTCCATCCTCATTCCTGGCTCAGACATCATCCCCTGGCATGCAGTGCTGGTTTTGGCTGAGACAGGTAATTTTCTTCACAGTAGCTGGTATGGGTCTACATTTTGGATTTGTGCTGAACAGAGTGTTGATAACACAGGGATGTTTTTGTTATCACTGAGCAGTGCTTACTGTTCAAGGCCTTTTCTGCTCCTCACACCACCTCAGGAGCAAGCAGGCAGGGTGTACACAGGGAGCTGGGAGGGGACACAGCCAGGACAGCTGACCTGAGGGCTGCTCCATGCCATATGTCATTGTGCACAGCATGTAAAGCTGGGGGAAGAAGACTGAAAGGGACATTTAGAGTGATGGCATTTGTCCTCCCAAGTATCTGTTATGTGTAAGAGCCCTGCTTTTCTGGAGATGCCTGAGCAGCTGCCTGCCAATGGGAATGAATTCCTTGTTTCGCTTTGTTTGCATGTGCAGGTTTTGCTTTAGCTGTTAAACTGTCTTTAACTCAGCCCAGGAGTTTCCTTACTTTTACCCTTCTAGTTCTTTCTGCCATCTTGCTGTGGCAGTAGTGAGCAAGCAGCTAAATAGGGCTTAGTTACCAGCTGGGATTAAATTTCAAGACTGTTTTGGGGTTTCCCCACAGCTTCTTTATGCAGCATAGATCCTGCTTCTAGGTACTGCTTGGGAGGAGCCTTGATGTCTTCCCATACACATTCCTCAAAGGCAGTGGTGCAAGGCAACAGGACCTCCTTTGCCCTCCAAAGAAGTCCCCAGAGCTGGACTTTCCAGTATCACACACAAGATGTCAAGACACTGGCTGAGACTGCTGGTGCATTCACCCACTTCTCCACACACATGGGGTTTGTTTGTCAAGAGCAGATCTGCAAATGATACCAATTAACCTTTAGAACAGGGAATCACGCCCCAAATGAGGTAAGAACTTCAAAACAAATGGAGCCTAAATAGGAGTGATCTACAGAAAAGAGCCAAGGAAAGCTTTTCTTTTTCATTAACAGACACTAAAGACCTAAGCAATGCTCTGCAAAACTGGTATATCAGCAATGTAAGCATTGGCAACAGTAAAAAACTGCCTTCTTATCAGAGCCAGGCAGAAAATGTTGCATTTCTGTAACAGAAAAACAAACAAAAAAAGATTTTTAGCATAAAGTTAATGCTTCCATTGGTTTTTGAAATGCAGGAAATGCAAAACCCAGAATTTTGAGTACTTTTAACTGCTGTCACATTTTTCTTACACAAGAAAGTACACATACTTTACAACTGCATTGCCTTCTATGCATTGAATGATTTCACTAAGTGGCCTTTAAATATAACACGCTCTGTGGCCACACAACTGTAGCAAGCAGGGTAAAGGATCCCTGAACACTTCTAAGAGGTATAACCTGAACAGAGATCCAGCCTATAAAAGAGAAGAGGATTGTGAAGCATCAGACTTTAAACATTCATGTAATCACACAGATCCTTAAAACCAGTAACATCTTGCCCCTGGTTTTATAGAAACATAAAATTTACTAGAGAAAAAAACACAACCATTTTAACAGCAAAGAAAACCTCTGACACAGAGGGATACCACTCGGATGCTTTCTGCTTCAGCCTGGGTACTGTATTTTCTCCATATTCAATCTGGTAGCCATCCTCACCTCCAAATTGCTGTAACTGGAGATGAGGTTCTACAAAATCAGAAATTAACAATACTGGACATTGTCAAACATCATCCAGCACCAGCTCCCATTTGGTGCATCACCCATACAGTTCCTGCCATGCTGGTAAGAAGGCACAGCCATAAAAGCAGACGCCTGCGTGAAGCACACTGCTGTCTCTGTCTGCTCCTGCCATGCTGCAGCACTGTAGCACCCCACTGCAGATGTCAGATGTGCAAACCCAGGTTGGACTCAAGCAGTGCAGGGGCCTCCTTTCCCTGGTTTTGGCCCACATTCCCTCTGTCTATACATCTGCAATTAGTCAGCAGACAAAGGTGTCTGCAGACAGCATTCAAGAATGTGTCATGTAGCTCCTGGAACCTTTAGATCCAACAACACCCACAGCAGATTGCACAGGACTTTGTTGGAGAAACTTCACCTTGCCTGTTAATGAGGAGCATATGTACAACTCTACATGCAATCTCTCGTAATGTAATACTCAGAAACCACCCTGTCAAGGTAAGGTTGAAGAGAAACAAAATCACAGTTGTTATAATCCAATTTTCATCTTGGCCAATTTAACCTCCAAGCCTCCTGTTCTCCTGGCAGTGTTTTAGTATACAGCGTACAAAAGGGAAGAAAAAAATTTAAACCAAAAAAAAAGTGACCTCTTTAGCTGCCAATTTGTTCCACATTTCCCTTACTGCATAACATATGACTCTTTCATGTGCATATCCCTCAGCCTGAATTACAGAGGCCCATCATCTCAAGGACCTGCAGGGCAGGAGGTTAAAAAGAAGAAAAACAAAAGACAGACAGCCACTGCTGCCAAAAATTGAGCTGTGAACCTATCACAAGTACAAGAGGACACAGAAGAACATGGTGGTCTATGTTCCACATATTCCATCCCCCTTCTGGTGGCACAGTAACACCTCCTGCACATAGTAACAATCAAACTTGCATTTCTGGACTGAAATGAGTGACTAAATGTGCAGTAAAGCATACTCTTCTTTTTGTTAAACTCGCTGTGAAATTCTCTGTAGGGAGAACTTGATTTAAAAATTACTCTCTCTTACGATTTGGCTACTGCACCAGAACAGATATTCTCTAGGAGACATTTTCATCTGAACAGCTCTCCAATCTCTGAGAACAAGGGAGACAATCCAATGCATCATGCCTCTCTCAGAAATATTGAACAATTTGGGTGAGGGCTGAAAAGGTCTAAAGGACTTAGGAGGGTATCTCAATTTACCTTTCAAGAGGGCTCACTTGCTGAAGTCACTAAAGATCCACCTTCATGAAAAAGCTAAAGAGACATTAATAGCAGGTGTCTGAGGCTAAAGATTTTAAATGAAGTGGATGAAATATGGGTCATTAGTGAGTTTCATGAGCTTAGATGAACTAAAAGCTAAAACATCAATACAAGAAAGAAAATCAAAACACACAATGAAACTAAACTGACAACAATCTCTGAATTTTAAGTTCACTGGCAAGTAAACTGTAGATCCTGTGGGTGAACAAGCCTAGGATGCTTAGAAGTGAAGTATATCCAATAAGTGAATGGTCAGAAAGGTTCTCTCAGGTGGCCAGCACCAGAACGAGAGGACACAGCCTCAAGCTATGCCAGGGGAAATTTAGGCTTGAGGTGAGGAGAAAGTTCTTCACTGAGAGAGTCATTGGACACTGGAATGGGCTGCCCGGGGAGGTGGTGGAGTCACCGTCCCTGGGGCTGTTCAAGGCAAGATTGGACGTGGCACCTGGTGCCATGGTCTAGCCTTGAGCTCTGTGGTAAAGGGTTGGACTGGATGATCTATGAGGTCTCTTCCAATCTTGGTGATACTGTGAGAAGAACACATTAAAAGGCTGTGTGATTTGGGTTAGTTTTTTTTCTTCCACCTTTATGGTACCCAAAAAAATCTATTTAAACATTTAAATTCAGAATTTTAGGTGCGTTTTAGATTAGTTGATTTAAAAGGTGAAAATCTCCCCTAAATGTCATGGCAGACACAAACGTACATTATTATCCTGAGAAAGGTTACTTGAAGATGTTAGTACTCCAACTGATTTTGCTGCTGTTAAAGGTCACAGACATTTCTCCTAATAGTTTCCACTGGAATAAAATGGAGCCTTTTGGGAACTGCTCTGCAGCAACAAGACTGAATAAACAATAAAAACATAAGAGCGGTTGGGTAATTTTATCTAACTGGGTTAACATTTTGTGTATACACTGGTATCATGTATTTACACAGATAGAACATTCTATCTGTAATGGTTACAAAGCTATAAGGATTAGTCATCAAGATCAGTTCTATCGCTACCAATCTCTATGAATGTTAATGTTCCACACTAAGCTCCTTAATCTGCCAAGAGGAATCAAAATCATCTCATCTTCACAGAACACTTTAGTTTGCATCTAAAATTTCTATGGCAATCACCTTGCCTGGTTTATAAAAAGGAGTTAGTGCAGGTCAACAAAATTACCAGTGTAAAAAGAATCAGATAATCAACCAGGTTGGAAGAGACCTCCAGGATCATCCAGTCCAACCTAGCACCCAGCCCTATCCAATCAACCAGACCATGGCACTAAGTGCCTCATCCAGTCTTTTCTTGAAGACCCCCAGGGACGGAACCCTGCCCTTGGCCTTCTTCAGTCTCATCCCATTGGCCTCTGCCCACCCATCCAGCCTGTCTAGGTCCCTCTGCAGGGCTCTCCTACCTTCCAACAGATCATTCACATATGATCAAAAGCCACCATGCTTTTTCCATCTCAGATTTTAGAGTGTCCTTGTTTTTTATGTGCAACAGAAAATAAGTTTCATTTTGCAAAAGCAAATCCTGCATCTATTGTGGTGGGGGAGGATTGATCACAGTGTGATACACTGACTTCAACTACAAGCCCCAGTGCAGAATGAGAGACCTGTCATGCTGGAGAACTGCACATCCGCACACTCCCATGAGAAAGAAAGTCTCAGGAAGGCATCCTGGCACACCACCACCACCACCCACCCATCCCCTGTGTCCTGTAGGGATGTTTCAAATCACTGACAGTTGCCACTCCAGACAGCAACTGGTACAGGGAGAGATGAAAGTTGAGCCTTTCAAAGACAGAGAGGCAGCTGTCAATCATGGATTTCAAGGAGAGGCTGGGGCTCAGTTTTGAGGACCTGGCAACCCAGGTCATATCAGGAGGCATACTGTCAAGATAGAGCTCAAACTCCCATTGGTGGCACAGTGACAAGGTCATTCCTCTGGCCTTACGATGAAACACTCCCAAGACAACTGCAAATTAATACTGAGCCTCCTAGAAGTGGAAAATAAATTTAAAAGATATGGTACAAATTTATTCTCCACCTGCAATGCTCACCACAAGTCACTCCACAGAGACTGGAAGCTTTTCCATGTGCTTTCAAAGAATAATATAACCTGGTTGCTCTCAGCTTTGCAGTGATGTAATTGCTAAAAATGTTTCAAACAGACAACCAAAAGCCTTTCTCCTTTAGTGTCAAACATAACAGAAGTAGCCAGACAAGAGCTTGCAAACTTTGTACACCCATAAAATCACATTTGGCTTTCAATTATGGAAGAAAATCACAGAGGTTTCATATACTCCATGGGAGCTTCAACCAAGAAACTAACAGAGACTGCAGTCTTTGCCTAGGTTTTGACAGATCCCAGTGTGCAGCAAGAGTCAAATGGGCTGATGGTAACCGGATTTGATCTTCTACATAAAACAAACCTCCATTTTCACTACAACTTTTCTTGCTTGACAACTTTCAGCTAACTTGGAGGATATTATTGAGAATCCCATTCAATTTAAATGAACCCTTCAAGCAACAGAGGATTTATCGCATCATTGATAACCAGTTCCACTGCTTCACTGTTAAAACATGATTTTTGCCCCTTTGACCGAGATCTGCTGAGTAACACAGCTCCAGAGGAAGAACCCCCCAGGATCAGAGATGTTCTCCTCATGGAGGAAGTTATATCCTACAATCAAATGTTTTCTTTTCTATGAAGGAGATAGTGTTTAGTTTAAGTTCTCATCACAAAACCATGTTTTCCTAAATTCTCTGGAGTTAATTCCCCATACAGAGTGGTCTGCAAATGCTGTTCTTAATTAAACAAGTCTTCTCTAATGCTTCACATCCTTTCCTAATTATCTTTTCCCTTCTTTTTTTTTTTCTTTTTTAAAGAAAAAAGATTAATTGCTTTGATGTGAGGGGCAAAGTCAATGATACAGTCAGAACATTTTATATAAGCTCTCTGCTTTCCCAGGACTTGAGCGTCAATATTAGTATCTGGTTCTAAAACTTCTATTCAAGAAAGACAACTATTTTAAATAGAAAGCCTCAGGATGAAAGTAACATTGTTAATTAGCAAATAAAAAGTAAATTACTTTTTTTGTGACAAAATTTCTGTCAATGACAAAACAAACCAATCCTTTCATCACCAGCAGTTACTTAATGTCTGCATGAAGCAATAGGTGAACCCAGCCACCTTCAGAGATGTGACTCCCAAACTAAAAGTAGTGTGAACTTCACCCTGCACTGCACATAATAGCTGAGGACACACAAAGGTCTTTCTGACCACACTGTACTTGCACTTAAAATGCTGGTAGGAGCTGTCAGTCTGATCCCACTCTCCACAAAACTGCAAAACCAGACTTGCCAACAGGAGAAATTCAAAGGCAAAGGGACAGAACAATCAACATAGTCCATACAGGCTGTGATGAGCTTTGCAGCTGATACAGGAGCATGGAGCAAGAGGAAGAAAACTCAACCAGAAAGAGCAGACAACTAAGAGAATGTGATGGATGAGTCAGTTCAAAATGAAACAAAAACTTTGGATACATTTTCACTTTCTTACCAATTTTTAAGATATATTTTGTTGTTCAGAAGCTGTTCAGCCCTCAGAGTCCATGATGATCACCTAACCTGACCACACGACAGCACTGGCCTACTCATTCAGGGATCCTCACCCTAAGTTCATTGACTTAAGCCTGATCTCTGTCTTAAGGCTTAAGATCCCTAAAAGGTTCTGCTGATGGTTTGATCTTTTCTGAAGGCTGCTGATCCCTCACTCTGTACAAACAGGAGATAATGCAACCTCTGCTTAATCCACAGAGCAAGAAATGTTTCAGCAAGGTTACACTCTGAGTGGGTTTCTGCCCCTTCACTTCATCCATCATGCACACAGTTTCTCCATTTCAATTATAGTATTTTATTTCCTTCTGCTGCCCAAGCTTGGATGTGTCTGTACCCATTCTTTGACTGGTGGCCATGGAATGCCCCCCAGGATGGGGATTTGGCTGATGCTTGCATAGCACCCAGAAAATTTGGAAACAAAACAAATGCTTGCACAGGAACAAGAAGTATTTTGTCTGTGCTAAAACAGAAACAAGAGTTTAAATGGCAGATATGCATAAACCCCAGGCACCACTCACAGAATCACAGGATGTTAGGGGTTGGAGAGGATCTCCAGAGATCAAGTCTTGCCTCTCTATCAAAGCAGGATCACCAAGGGCAGGCTGCACAGGAACACATCCAGGTGAGTTTTGAAAGTCTCCAGAGAAGGTGACTCCACAGCTTGCCTGGGCAGCCTGTTCTAGTGCTCCATCAATCTCACTGTAAAGAAGTGTCTGCTTGTGTTGAGGTGGAACTTTCTGTGTTCCTTGTTCTATCACTGTGCATCACCGAAAAGAGACTGGCACCTTCATCGTGACATCCACTCCTCAGGTATTTGTAGATGTGGGTAAGATCCCCTCTCAGCCTTCTCTTCTTTAGACTAATCAGCCCCAGGTCTCTCAGTCTTTCTTCACTGGAGAGATGTTTAAGTACTGCAGTCATCCTCACAGTTCTCTGTTGAACTGTCTCCAGCAGATCCATTGTGTCAGCCATCCTATCCCACCCAGTTTCCTATCATCAGCAACTTGCTGAGAGTACACTCAATCCCCTCATCCAGGTCATTGATGAAGACACTGAACAAAAAACTGGAATCACTACTGATCCCTAGGGAACACCACTGCCACAGGTTTCTGATCGGACTCTACGTCGCTGAGTCGTTGTCCTCTTTCACAGACCATGGCTCAGCAACAAATCCAGCGATTAGCCACGTGCAGAAAGGCAGGAGGTAAATCCAGCAGGAACAAACCTTCCTCAGCTTTGCCTTGCATGGAGAAAGGAATAGCAACTGTAATACAAATCTGTGACTGGTTTAAAAGCCTGGCAAATCACTGCAGTGCAATAGGTACAAATATCCACTGTACACTCCAGGACTTGGACACTTAACTTCCAGCACACATTTGTTACTTTACAAAGCACAACTACCTGAGTTTGCAGAGCACTGGGTATCTGCTGCTCCTACAGCAAATGGCAGCAATAGCTCCCCAGCAGCAATGAGGAGGGAAGCCCTTTCTCCAGCACACGACTAAACTACCTTGCCAGCAGGTGCCTAACTTTGTGTCCAGACCTCAACACTCTGGCACAGCTTCCCAGAGATAACCTACAAAAAAAGGGGGGAAAAAAATTAAAAAATGGATTTCATAATGTTCCTGGAAACTCACTGGATGCAAAAATATTAAATCCTATAGAGAATAACCTTTCTGCTTAAAACTATCTTTGGAACCATGACGATGATCAGTGGGTTGGAGGGCCACGAGGATGATCAGAGGGCTGGAGCACCTCTCCTACGAATAGAATAGAATACAATCACAGAATCAACCAGGTTAGAAGAGACCTCCAAGATCATCCAGTCCAACCTAGCACCCAGCCCTAGCCAGTCAACTAGACCATGGCACTAAGTGCCTCATCCAGTCTTCTCTGGAACACCTCCAGGGACGGTGACTCCACCACCTCCCTGGGCAGCCCATTCCAATGCCAATCACTCTGTGAAGAACTTCCTCCTAACACCCAGCCTGTAAATCCCCTGGCACAACTTGAGACTGTGTCCCTTGTTCTGTGCTGGTTGTCTGAGAGAAGAGACAGACTGAAAGCGTTGAGGTTGTTCAGTCTGGAGAAGAGAAGGCTCCAAGGTGACTTTATTGTAGCCTTCCAGTATCTGAAGAAGGCCTACAAAAAAACTGGAAAGGGACTTTTTAGGCTATCAGGTAGTGACAGGATCAGGGGGAATGGAGCAAAGCTGGAGGTGGGGAGATTCAGATTGGACGTGAGGAGGAAGTTGTTCAGCATGAGAGTGGTGAGACCCCGGAGGTGGTTGAGGCCCCATCTCTGGAGGTGTAAGGCCAGGCTGGATGAGGCTCTGGCCAGCCTGATCTAGGGTAGGGTGTCCCTGCCCATCCAGCATCCAGGGGGCTGGAACTAGATGATCCTTGTGGTCCCTTCCAACCCTGACTGATTCTATGAACCTCAATTCCAAATGTACATCAGATAGGACAGGGCAGAGCTTTTTTCTTTTTCTTCTGTTTTGTTTGCTTTGGTCTTTTTTGGGGGGGAGAAGTTTTGTTTGTTTGTTTGTTTAGGGTTTTTAGTTGGTTGGTTGGTTTTTGTGGTGGAGTTCTTGGATTTTTTTGGTTGAGTGTGTGTTTTTTTTAAGTCTTAAGACTGAACAGTATTCAAGCAGGATTTATTGGTCACAGCAAAGACAGACCAAATCTTGCAGACTTTGCTGCAAGTTCCACTACTGAGAAGAGTGGCTGGGGAAACAAGGAGGCAAATCTGATTTAACAGAATTGTTTTCTGAGGGCTGTACCCCTTTTCAAGGCTCCAAATCTGCAAGCCCTTAACGTGATGGTCATTTTTAGTCGTAACAACCATCTCACTATAAGCAACAGAAAACTATCTAAGGCTAACAGGTAGGTTTTTTGGTTTGGCTTGTTGTTTTTTTTTTCACTCTTACTCCCACCAAGGGTTGAAACTGACAGTCTTTATCTCTGATCTGCTCTGGGGGAGCCACTTTTAAAACCAGTAGCAGTGCTGAAGCAACTGGAACCACCAGAGACTTAAACAGCAAATCACAAGGGCAGGTTCTGCCCCAAAGCACAGAGCTGTAATGTGAAGCCCTACATCTTGCTGCTGGGCTGAGAACTAAAAAACAGACAACTATCAAAAAGAAAATACTTCCTCCTTTTCCCCCACATTAGGCTCACAGAACGATTCTCCTCCTTGGCATACAGATTTCCAGGGAGAAAATGAACGTTTTAGTTTTAGTCTTATGGCTGAAACGAGAGTGAGTAGTCAGTGAAAAGCCATTTGTTCAAATATGGCTGAGACTGTTTTAATGATCTCAAAAGAATGTTGAAATTTTGTGGCTAAACTGTCTAGACCAGATTTGGGCTGTAAAATATTCCATTTAGTAAAGAAAATGCACTCAGAAGCAACTACACTCTCAGACAGGATAGATTCCCAAACTGTGGACACTAGAAAATAGCTGCCTGTGATAGTTTTCACTTCTATTTGTCCATTCCTTTCATCATCTACACCATGTCTTGCCTGTTCTACACCAGACTTGCTATTGAAAGAGCACAAATTATGTCAGCTCATATCAACTGAAGTTGCACCTCAACTTCATGATGCTAAAGAATACACCAAACTATGGTGTTTCCCAGGGACCTCACCGGTCGCTAGAAGAACCACCAGGCATGACGCTCTTACTGCATTGTAATGTTAGGGGATTTCTCCTTCTCAGGGAACCTAAATATGGAGTGGAAGGAATTAAAGAATCACAAATACTAGTTTTCAAATGGCACATGGTTCTTTTCTCCCTGTGGACAGCCTGGACTCAAAGTCTTGAGTCTCAGAGCCTTCCGGCATCAAGAAGATACTTGCAGAGAAATCAACATCATTATGGAAACCAACGAAACACTCAAGGTCTCTGGCTTCTGGTTTGCACTGGAACAGGTTTTTCCATCCAAAGGTCAATGTTTCCAGTGGAACAGAAATTGTGAGTTATTGCCAGCTCTGAAGATAGACATTGGAAAAAACACCTTGTAAGCTATAACCTTCTTTTGCTCCAAACACAAGTCATTATTTCTGTCCAGACACAGCCCTAGCTATGAATGTGCTTCTCTTTCTATTAAGTTTAGGGCAACTCTGAACCAGCCTGACATAGAAATATAAGTCTTGCTCCTGAAAGTCATGGGAACACAGAGGAGAGAAAATACCAGTGTTTTTTCATAAGGAAAAGGTTTCTGCATTTCTTAGTTCTCATCATACACCAGAGGCTGAACATTGCATGGAGGGGATGCTGACAGGTAAGTTGAAAGAAAGATGTTAAGAGACAACACTTCTAGCACAAAGCCCATGGCTGCATGAGTAAGCTTCCCTGTGACCTTGCTGGTAGTGGGTAAAAGTATTCTGCAGCTCCAAGTGGCTTTTTATCTATCTGAATATGATGGACATAGAAATTATTTCTCCAGTGGTGTACCAGGATCTGGCTATGAACAGAGTAGTCCTGAAGTAGAAACTGTACCAGCTAAGGTCTTAGACTCCATATAACAAAGCATTAAAATGCACACCTGCTCACAAACATCAGTAACAACTGCTATTGAGTGGAGAGCTTCCATACGCTATTCTTAGGTGCTGGTGACTATGGAGGCTTGCCAAAGAACAGGCCTATTGTTCACTGCCTTGCAGGGAGGCTCAGATAACAGATGTCTTGCCATAAGTAGCAGTGATCTCTTGGAAGCAGAGAACACTCTCATGCAGTTTTCCAAGTCCCTTAAATTACTTCTAAATGTGTCTATACAGAGCACACCAGATTTTGGGTTTTGGTTTTGTTATTTTTTTTAATTTAAGACATCCATCTGTGCCTTGCAGGAAATCTGAGTGCTGGATGATAGCAGTACAAAAACAGAAGTGAGAAAAATAATTGTCACTAAAGCATAAGGAGCGTGAAAAACGTCAGTACCCCATAGCTTACATTCAATGACATCCAGGTAGAAGCTCATGTAGAATGATCTGGCAATGACACTGCCCTCCACAGCCAACATCCAGTACAGTCACTTGGCTCTGACTGGGTCTTCTTTCACAATGCAGAAGCAGCACACTGAGTCACGAGGTAGGCAGGTGGCTGCAGGGGAGGTCTGCAGCTGAGAAGTCGCCACCTCCCTGGCAGGACTCTTTAGAGCATTGAGCATCTCTGTCCTTCTCTGTCACTCCTGCTTATCAGGCACATCTGTCACTGCAAAGCAAATCCACTAGTGGTGCACAAATCACTGCTCACTCAGGGGCCACCAGTTCTGGAGGGGAGATGGAGGAGCAGCAGAGCATGGTCAGAATTGCCACAGAGAGGCTAATGAAGCACACTGCAAGTGCAAACCCTGATTTTTTACTTGCAGTTGTGGGCTAGTTGGTACACTAAATGCCCTGTATGATACTTATTCCTATCACTATCCCCATAACAATGATGGCAGAGTTAATGTTGAAAAACTGAGCTGAGCCTATAAAATAATCCTACTTGTGTCTTCATCTGGTCCTACGAAATAAACAAAGTTAAAAACCAAACCCAAATCATTTACAGCACATATAAATCATAGCTGACTAGACAAGGACAGCTGCTTGATAGAGTGGGCATAGAAAGGCAGCAAAATAATCAAGCAGAAGCAGCAACCATACAGCCCCACCTGGTGCCAGTACAACAGCTGATGAGCTGTGCCCTTACACTGCTTAGTGCCTTTCATTATGAGTAGTTTCACTGAATCTGATGAGACTAGAGCAGAGCAAGCACTAACCACCATGCAGAGTCTCATACCTTGATTATGTAGGACATAGTCACTTGTATACTCAACAGACAGCTGCACTGGGGGTAGAATCATAGAATCAACCAGGTTGGAAGAGACCTCCAAGATCATCCAGTCCAACCTAGCACCCAGCCCTAGCCAGTCAACTAGACCACAGCACTAAGTGCCTCATCCAGTCTTCTCTGGAACACCTCCAGGGACGGTGACTCCACCACCTCCCTGGGCAGCCCATTCCAATGGCAAATCACTCTCCCTGGCAAGAACTTCCTCCTAACATCCAGCCTATACTTCCCCCAGCACAACTTGAGACTGTGTCCCCTTGTTCTGTTGCTGGTTGCCTGGCAGAAGAGACCAACCCCCACCTGGTTACAACCTCCCTTCAGGTAGTTGTAGACAGCAATGAGGTCACTCCTGAGCCTCCTCTTCTCCAGGCTAAACAACCCCAGCTCCCTCAGCCTCTTCTCATAGGGTTTGTGTTCCAGGCCCTTCACCAGCCTTGTTGCCCTTCTCTGGACATGTTCCAGAACCTCAACACCTCTCTGGAATTGAGTGGCCCAGAACTGGACACAATGCTCAAGGTGTGGAATGTAGAAACAGACTCCCGAGTCAAAGAGAGGAGTTGAACCTACCTTCCAGTTCCATGTCAACCATACCTTTGATCCAGAATGCACTTGTCTTTTCTGCTAGATTCCTCCCACTTTCATTCTTCTATCCCCACCCCAAGAGTTATTTTTTCCACAAGTCTTCCACAATTTCCAAAATTCTGACAAGACCTCTACCTTTGTTATAGTAACAAACTATACTCTGTATTTGGCTTTTTAAATAAAGTCAAATAAGGTCAGCATTCCACAAAGGTATTTCCTTTACAGCCATTAAAATAGCAATGCATTAAACACATGGGAAGTCACAATGAAGCTTCCTGCAAGCTCTTATGAGAAAGTCTGTAACATGTCAAATAATACAGCAGTAATCTCCACATCGAATTCAAAACCAGAATTAGCTCTTAAGAGCCACGTCTAAGCAGCAGCAAAATCTAATAGGTTTTTGAGAGCCCAGAAACCTAGGACCTGCTATGGCCAGCTGCACTCCCCAACATGCTGATGTTACCTCTCCCAGCTTTCTCTTTCTCATCGGTTTAAGAAAAGGCCTTAGGACAGGGACTGAGATGTCTTTGGTACAATGAAGTGCTGCCACAGGAGAGATTCATATGTTTACCAGGGATGCCTCCTCCATAGATGTGAAAGCCTTCATGCAGGCTGGAGGTCCTCTTTTGAGCTGGCCAGCTGTGGCATGCAATGTCTTCTGCTTAAGGAGCCTAGAAAAGTCACACAAAGTCTTTCCACCTTGTAAGTGCCCTGATGGACACCAACTGTCCCCGTGCAAGAGAAGACTGTGCAGGCAGTTCATGTAACCAGAGGTAGCACTGGGTGCCGGCAAAAGAGATGGACTCTAAGGAGTGCACTAACCACAAGAGATGTGTTTTATTGCTGAGGCTGATGCCTCTACTTGCCACATTGTCCCATCAACAGCCTGAACCACTAAATACACTCCTCTCCACAGATCAAGTCCTAAGGCAGAAACACAACCAGTCCCAAGGGCAGCACAGGATCCATTTGTTTAGTGCAACAGCTGTGGCCAGAGTCTGCCCTATAATTTGTTTTTGCTTCAGCTTCCTCTTGTTACACACCTGTGGCCAGTTAAAATAATTACAGCCTTTCCCCTTCACCTCTTCCTTTGGGCAGATGGCTGGATGCTGCTTCCACCTCCTGCTTCCCTCCTCCCAGAGGCAGCTGCTCTCAGTGACATACCTGCTGCCACAACCCTGCAGCGGCAGATGAGCCCCTATGGTGGCAGAAGGCCCTGCACAGTCCAGGCTCTCCTGTCACATCTGCTGGACAGCCATAGGAGCCAGTCATGCAGACAGACAGGGGTTTGGAAAGTGACTTTCCCCACTGCTGCCTGTCTGAAGCCATCTTCTTCCCTGGAAAGTCCAAGAATGCTCAACTTGGTTCTCACTAACATCAAGTGACAGTATCATGCCCAGTTTCACTTTCCAAATAAGAGGAAAGAAGGTAGCAGAGTGGCAGCTGAGCAGGATGCTGGTTCGGAGAACCTGACTGTGCAACCTTGTTTCCAGCTGATCACTCAAGTCTGGATGCTGGCTGATTGGGATGCACCTCGCACACCTTGGTACTCACCAAAAGTTGCCCAACAACACAAGAATCTCAGCTCTTGTATGAAGAGAAAGAGACAAATCATGTATTTGGGCTCTTAGTTGCTCAGAGGAAAAGATGTAGGTACTATTTCAAAATCACAGAGGCAGAGGCAAAGATCAGGAGACCTGATCAGCCAGCGCCAAGCACAGCAGCACATCTGCTGGGCAACAGCAGCTGCTGCACTGTCTGCAGCCACATACCTCAAAGAGCAAACCGTACTGGGGGAAACCCGTCAGTGCAAGGATCCTCACTTTGGCATCCAGTTTTAGGCGGAGGAGGAGCAGGACAAGAGAATAAGAAAGAGGAGTGGGGAAAAAAAAATAGGGAAAATAACAAATACAGTGTGGCTTGGTCTTAAATGTAGCATCCTTTGTCCCTTCCTCCATCTGCACCAAAAGCAGACACTGTCAAATGAAAACGAGATTGCCAGACAGCATCTCAGCACCTCTGTAACAGTTGTCATCACAGGATTGTTTGCACTGGAGGCAGAATAATGGACACAACAGGGCAGCCACACACTTTGGCTCCCTCTGGGCTAAGCAGCAACCAAAGAACAAAACCCAGCAAGCACACTCAAGAAAGACAATATGCAAATGCCGAACTTATCGCTTAGCAGGATTTTACCTTCTGCAGCGATTCTCCAAAGGACTCAAAACCAACAAAAACGCTCTGATACTTCTGCTCTCTCTGCCCTACATGTTTATGTAGGCTCTGTGTTATGGAGCTACTGGAAAGGGTTACCTAAAAAAGCAGCTTATACTCTGTCACCTTGAGGCCCTATAGAGCAGGTACAGTGACTGGCGAGGAGGGGAATCCATTTCAGAGATTGTGAGTGAACATTTTTCCTTAACAGTTACAATTCATAATTCAGGACACTTAAGGATTAGCCTCAACTTCACCACTGATGCTGTCTGAAAGAAGCAAGCTGATCTGCCACTCCTCGCCTCCCCTAGTTCATTGCAACAAGACAGTAAATGCTGCTTATCAAGATCAGAGCACATTAACATGTTCTGAAATCCCCTAGGGCCACTTAGAGGAAAGTGCTGAGTACCAGGATTTCGGGCAGTTTATTCAGGCACCATTAACCAGATTTACAAAAAAAAAAAGCAAGCTCAATAAATTGTATAATGGAGTTTTTCAATAATCTAATCCATTTTTAGCCACCTACATTAAATCTGAGCGTTTGGAAAAGAGAACAAGAGAATCTCAAATCCTGGTGCTGAAATCCTGAAATAAAGAATGAATGTCCAAACCTTTCTTAAAAAAATGTTCCCTTCACATGTCACATTTCCATACTTGCTACTTGGGAAAGGTTCCTTAGATGAACTCCAAGCAGTTTCTGTCAATCATTCATTAGAAGAGATACGAGTCTCTTGGATCATTTTGCAAGTTGAAGACAGTCTTGTCTCATGATTCTGAACACTTTAAATTTACAAGAACTGTCTCAGAAACAAGTAACATCTCACACTAATGTAGGTTTAACAAATTCAGAGTCAACAAAAACTTCTTTATATAAATTTTGTGGGCTGAAGGCTGCTAAAAAGTTTTAGAAAAGAAACTAAGTTTTAACACCAAAAAAAAATTCAAAACTTAAACCAGCAAATCTTGTGAGGACTACTCTAATAACTGTGCACTTAGGCAAGTATCAATAAGTCAGTGACACAGTGTAAACTTCAAATAAATCAGCTATTGATTTCAAGACAATTCATTTTAAGTAAAACCAGCAGAACAACTGTTGCAACTGAAAGTCATCTATCTTTATTCCACAGCCAATTTTACTTTTGAAGGTCATGTACGTGTGGGGCAGAAGTTCTGTTCAAGGCACAAAGGAGCTGGAGAACAGTTTGATGTATTTCAGTCCAAGTACCAGAACCCTTCAAGGCAGCATTGGGTTAGGTAAAGTATCATCTTTGCAAAGTACTGTTACGGTTCAGACAGACTTCTGCTTCAGCTCCCTATCAGGGCACATTATCCTTCACAACCTGAATCCAGCCTTCTTTCAGTGTCTTGCAACAGTCACTTCAGTGAAACAGAAAAATCTGAATTTGCTGTCTTGATTAGACAAAGAGAACATGGACAGCATCTGTATTATTCATTCCTGCTTAAAAACACTGTTCTCCATTTGGATATGTTGTTCTGCCTCACTAAATGACTCCCCAGACAGATGGAAGACAAGTTTTCCCTCATGCTGCTCATGTTCAGATGTAAAACTATCCTAAGGATTTCATGAGTAGCCATGAAAAAAAAAGATTCAGGATAAAACACTCTGGCCAGCAAAGAGCCACCCACATTGTTACTCCTCCCCTGAGACAAGTGTCTGAGTGTAAAGCTGAGAAATCAGATGTGGCTGATCCACCCTATAGCCCTGTGCTATGTTGTAGCTAATGGCAATGCTAATATGAAATAGTATCAAGTAGTTTAAAATTAAGATCAGCAATGCTGCTCCAGGACAGCTAGCTAAAAAAAAAAAAAATAAAAGACAACAACATGAATTACAACAACAGAAAGTAAGCAGAAGCCTCCAAAATTGTTTATATCCATCATCACACACATATCATGCACCCCCCACTGATGAGCACAGAGCCCTGCCCACGCACCTACCAAACTGCCATCAACATGTGGGGCCAGCCAATGTGACTTCTTTGCAATTGAGCATGTACATAAGCTTAGAATTCCAGTAGAATAAATTTCTATCATTCACTGTTTCCTCCATGCAAGTACTAAATAAAAAAATAGTTTAATAAGCTGTAAGCAGAAGGGCTAATATATGCAGCTCTGGCTGCAGCCCTAGCAAGCAGGAGAATCAGAGGATTTTATTTTAGAGCTACCTGAAAGAAACAGAATTACTGTGAAGGAGCTGAACTCCTAGCATCTTACTTTCACAAAATCACTCATCTATTTTTGCTCAAAAGCTGAACTGCTTTCACTGGGCTCTATGACTGCAGTGGCTTCTATCAGCTGCCTGCTCCCACACTACCACCTTGGCTCCTCAGGCAGGCTATGGATCAAGCATCTGCAATGGGCTCCTGTGATGCACAGCTTCCCTGAGCATGAGTGGTCATGTACATACATGCAGCCCTACCAGGGAGACTACGTTAGCCCTACCAGGGAAACTACATTAGAGCATAACATAGAAGCACAGCAGCAGCTCTTCCAAGTAGAGACTGCTATGATGTGGGTTTGAAAGTTCATAGAATCATAGAATCATAGAATCAACCAGGTTGGAAGAGACCTCCAAGATCATCCAGTCCAACCTATCACCCAGCCCTATCCAATCAACTAGACCATGGCACCGAGTGCCTCATCCAGTCTTTTCTTGAAGACCCCCAGGGATGGTGCCTCCACCAGATAATAGGTAAAAATACACATGGAAAGTAAATTTAAAACCAGGAGAGAAAACTTCTACAAATAAAGGGGATAACATTATTTGGTCTGACACAAAATTCAACTTCATGAACGCTACCAGAGGCCTTGGCATAAATGCACAGTAAGAGCGGCGATCTACTGGCACATTAGATCAGAATACAACATTGGAGCATGGAGTAGGGCAGGGTTGTGACTGAAACATCACAGCACACAACAAGCAGAGGTAGACCTCATTAAATGAAACAGGGGACTAGCGTAAGAGCTGCTGTAGAAAATTCTTATCCTTTAACTAAAACAACCGAGTAAATAGGAGAAAGTGTGGCACAAGAATATGCTCTTCAGACCATCACAGATTAAAACAAAGCAAAAGTATCAAACATAAAGGCAACACAGGAAAAAGATCCACTTACACTGGTAGAGTAAATAAGAAAGAAGGCAAACTCTGTTGAAACACCAGGAAAAGTGGTGACTGAAGGTATACCAGACCAGAGATCAATCAGGGGAGATGCCTCTGCTACCGGACTCCACACTAACCCAAACTATAGCTGTGAGCAAGTTACTTCATTTCTGTTCCAGGGCATTCTTCCCCAGTCCTGACAGCTGAAACAAGATGCTCTTTGACTCAGTTTTTGCCTCAAACCACATGAGCATGCTTTTCTGAGGGTACCGGGACTCCTGTAATAAAAATGCTTCCAAATACGTGTTTGCCTTTTAGTGATATAATCTGGTACCTATGGTCTGGCTCTCACTTTGCATTCCTGTTAGAAATATACAAGTTATTTTTCCACCCAGGAAAAAGAAAACATAGAGTGAGTCACTAGGAAGTGGATGAGTCAGTCTGCTTCAGATGCTCTACCCTTGTGATGATTAATGACAAACTCCTTTGCAGCCTGAACCCTGGAGTCTCCTCCTCACACCTGCACAGCCTACAGCAAAGGAGGATGGATCCTACACCACAATGCAGGGCTGTTGGAACCATCACCTCCCACTGCAGCCTGGAGAGACCAGAAACAGCTTTCACCTCCAGGAACTCACAAGTGAAATTATACGGGGATCCAGTTACATGTGAAAAGCAATACTGAATTGCACATCTTGATGGAATAAGTCTAAATTCTGCTGGAAAGATGAAAATATCTGCAGTGGAGTTACTAAGTTACAGAAAGACATCTTGCTAGTCTCTAACAAGAAGGAAGCAGTACATACCACTGCAGCCTAACAAAGCTTGCCTCAAACAAAGTTTACTTTTTCTCCATCTCATACATTTCACATCTCTGTCTTATACAGAACAACTCTCTGCCTGATTTTTTTTTCCAACTAATTTCAGTGCTTCAAAGCCCTGCACTCCCATGACCAGAAGTAACCACTCTTGTTTTGTTTAAAACACAAGGATGGGTAATCTGGTGTACCACGCTTGAAACACACTCAGCCTAAATTATCAGCAAGAACATGAGATGAACAGCACCTAGAAACAAAAGAAATGAGTGCCATAGCAAGCTTTACCTCCTATTTGCACAGTATTTCACGGGTCTGAACTTTTCCAAGTTCTATCATGCTAACCAGGCCTTTATGGCACAATGGTGACAATAAGCAGTCTTCTGTTACAGCGACACACAGACACTGAGAACTAACAGCAACTCTAAACAACAAGTCTCTGTCCCACTATCATAAACTGTAAGTCTACAATCAGAGAGAAAGCTGCAAAGTTAGATAATGCAGAGGCACATGCTTCCAAGATGATTATCTGCCTGCAGAAGCCTCTGTCATGGGGCAGAGGAACATTACTCTCAGTTGGCCTCCAGGCAAGAAGCAGTGGTTGTCCTTGCTCCAAATCACTTTCAAAGAAGCAGGATCTAAGACTAGCATCTTCTTTTAGATTGGGTCACTTCAATAAGGCTAAACAAAAATACTGAGCAAAAGTCATTTTCTTAGACTTTGTCTACTTCAGATGGAGTGGTTAATGCTATAGCTTGTATTACCTTGCTCAACTCAACCATAAATTTTAAGAGTATAAAGACTTTATCCAGCAGCTAATATCTCATGGGCACATCCTAGTGGGAAGAATGTGCTGCTATGGTGATGGCCATTTGATCAAGCTGCTGGACAAGACGACTTCTGACTTAAACTGATAAGCACACTGCAAGACTCAACGCCTGGCCATATCCAGTAGCTTGAATTGGTTTTCACCAGAGATGCAGCCAAGTGTTCATTTAGTTCATTTTACTAGGGACTGGCAGTAATTCATTATGACAGGAGAGATTTAGAGTGAAAATCTGTTAGAATCATAACAGAATCTTTGAGACTTTTTTCACAGTTTCAGGATGTGCTTTAGTCTAGGCCTACCTTTTCCCTCACATCTTACACATAGGTTCTCAAAAAGGATCTGTGATTTGGCCAAAGCAAGTCAGAAGCAACATGACCATGGACTTGTACCATCACCTTGACATACTTCAGACTTTTGGAATGATCAAAATGTGTAAAGCAAAACAAAACAGAACTACAGCACCAAGCGAAAGATCTCAGAAACAGAACAGGTAGCACTTACAGGCTATGTATTTTGTGGCATACAGATCTAAGACATGGTTTCCATTAGCCTCTGGAGTATGGAACTGAACTACCTTGTGTTTTCTCTCTAGGCACACAGACCATGAAACAAAACGACAGAGATCCTAAATTCAGTGTCGTATTTCAAGGTATAACCCATGTATTTGTCGGGTGAAATAAAGTGATCATGAATCTCACAGGGTTTGGGTGTTTTTTCTCTTGAAGGCATGACTCACAGCTTAGTCTAGGGAGTCATGCTCAGGACAGATCATTGTTGCTGGCTGTATCTGCAGATAGCCATATTGTGTGACTTCTATGATAAAATAAACAACTGCCAAACTTCTTTTTTCTTCTTCTTCCCTCTTCGTAAAAGTTCTTCTGCTGGTTCTAAATTTATCCATACCCAAAGTACATCATTTTTAACTATAATCATCTCCCTCATCTTGTGCTGTTTCTGTCAGTGTGCTTGCCAACAGCAGCCTCTCCTCACTGGAGTGAAACACTTACAGCTAAGGAAAGGCCTGGGTACTTTGCAGCAAGAAGCTCTGTGCTTTTCAAACAAGGACACAAGTGGAAGCAGCTCTCATCATTCCTGTCATGATGCTCTATGCCTGGGGACCCATAAAGCAGTTCTAGTGTAGCTGCTTTACCCAGTGCTTTTGACCCAATAAAAGAGGCATAGAAGAGTCCTCTGGCAGCTTTGGAAATCACCTTCCCTCTCTACACCATGGAAACCCCAAATTTCATGATACAGACAGGTAAGGTATTTTGGGACTCCAATTCCAAATGAGGCATTCCCTAGTGCAAACAACAGATGCAAGTTTTGACTAAAGTGAACAACCTACTTTGTTTGAGCAATGGCTTACTACTTAGTTTCAGCAAACAGTTCCCCTGCCACAAGCTGAAAACAAGAAACAAAGGCAAGTGACCTCCCACCCCACTGAAGGCACTCAGCAAGTTGCAGGTATGTGACTCAAATTCCTTCCTTGTTTTCTATGGTTCAGCAGAATAGATGAGTCCAGAACTGTTGGGGCAGTCATTAATAATTAGCTAAGGAGGGGGAAACTGTAGCTTTTTTTGTTATGCTTCACCAATATTCTGTTCTTTATTCAAATATTGGTCAACAAATTAGTGTTTAAAAATCAAAAATTACATCTTTTTAGCATACTACTACCAGGGCATTGATTCACCTACTCATCTATTATCTATTTACAAGGAATTATACAGCAGATCTGAAAGAATGAACCTTCATTTGACAAAAAGATCTCAGCCATTCTCTCAAGCTTTCACTCATTTTAATGGCATATGCTTCACATGGAAATTCAGCCTTGAAGATGTTAATTAGTATTGGTATTTGCCCTTGGTGGGTCCTGCCATGAACTCTCATGAACTCTGTCACATGCATTATTACAGACTGCAAGTAGGGTTGGGTTCAGGGTGAGATTTTTAACCATTCAGTGGGTGCTCTTAGTGTCTGTATCTGATTGATGTGTCTTTGAACTGTCCTTGCTGTTACACCTACACAGCTTTATCTTAGCCACTGAACTGCTCAAACTCAAACAGACAAAGATTTTGCCTAATCACAAGTCTCCAAAGGTTCCTTGGCATACCAGCTTCTACCACGTGTCTTTTTCCTGTGATAGGAGACATTAACAGTCCCACATTTGGATGCAAGGTCTGCCACTGCTGGTCTAAGCAGAACTACAGCAAGTACCTCTGGCAGGCTGTCCCCATCTCCTGTTGCTAAGCTTTCTCTCTGGCAGGCTGTCTCCATCTCTTGCTGCTAAGCTTTCTTCATTTACTCCAGACAAGTGCTTTGGCCAGTATCTGTAAAACACTCAGTTCTTTCATCAGAGAAGCTGAAGATACTACTGTCATATATTTCTTCTCATCTCCTCCCACATTACTTACTGCTTCTTTATGCTTTACTCAGATTTTCTACTGTCATTTTTTCTGGGGACTTTTAAAAGAGTTTCTGTTTGTTTTGGCTCAATTCCCTCCTTTCACTCCACATCCACACAGGCATCACTTATCTGTACCAAGATCTGCACACCTCAAAACTATTTACAGTACCCCTCATTCCTACAATACTGGCTTAACAAAGAAGTATGCCAGCAGCCTTTTCTGCTTTATAGCAGTCAAAATGTACTCTTTATTTTACCACTAAATCACCACTCTAACAAAATACCTGTTGTCCTTTTGGTGCTGGTTCCACCATACCTTTCAGGATTTCAGTTTTCATTACATTTTTATCTTGAACATTTTCACTTGATGTAATCTTTGTCTAAAGAAGCATTCACAAATGTGCCAAGTGCCATGGAGAAATGGTCTACATTTCTGAAAGTGGCCAATCTGGTTCTTGCTTCTTTGTGTGTGGAAACTGCTCTCTGGAAGCTTCTGTCCACATGGCACTATGAGGTCATGGATGGGTAACAGGAGCAAAAGAGGCTAGTTTGGGGAATAACAACTATCTATTCAAAGTGGCATGAATCTGGTGGCCTGCCCCAGTAGCTCAGTGACATAAGCTCTTCACCTTCACCCCCACAGAGGTACTCCCTCTGCCTGGTAACAACCTCATGTCTCCAATAACACGAAATAACACCCCAGTTTAGGAGGGACATTGAGATGCTTGAGTGTGTCCAGAGAAGGGCGACGAGGCTGGTGAGAGGCCTTGAGCACAGCCCTATGAGGAGAGGCTGAGGGAGTTGGGATTGTTTAGCCTGGAGAAGAGGAGGCTCAGGGGAGACCTTATTGCTGTCTACAACTACTTGAGGGGTGGCTGTGGCCAGGGGGAGGTTGCTCTCTTCTCTCAGGTGGCCAGCACCAGAGCAAGAAGACACAGCCTCAGGCTACGCCAGGGGAAATTTAGGCTTGAGGTGAGGAGAAAGTTCTTCACTGAGAGAGTCATTGGACACTGGAATGGGCTGCCCGGGGAGGTGGTGGAGTCGCTGTCCCTGGAGCTGTTCAAGGCAAGATTGGACGTGGCACTTGGTGCCATGGTCTAGCCTTGAGCTCTGTGGTAAAGGGTTGGACTTGATGATCTATGAGGTCTCTTCCAACCTTGGTGATACTGTGATACTGTGAAATGATTTTCATTTGCATTATTATGTTACATCCTAGGCATCAACATTCACCTTCTCCAAGAATTACTCTTAATAGCTTTTTTTAACTGCTCTTAAATCCAACTTCTTCACCCCTCTTTTACAGAGCATTTCCTAGGATCCTGGCATCAATCTGTAACTGTAACATCTCCTGCAGTGTGGAAGAAAGAACAAAGCATGCCAGCATCAGTTAATTTTAGTTTTTTCCATATGCTGTTCCTGAATTTTTCCACTGACCATACAGACCCTTAAGAAGTTTCAGACTTGGTCTAACAACACATACAAACCTGCTTGTTTAAAATCAGGTTTTGGGCTCTTTCACAGTTGTCTAGAACTTCAAAGAACTGTAAGTGCAATGCTGGGCACCGTTGTGCATTCACAACTGCTACCAGACACTGCTGCAGATCCCACATATTGTTGATAAATTTGTCAGCTGAACTCAGATATTGCTAAATTATGTTGAAACACCAACCACCAAAAAAAAAAAAAAAACATTTAAAGGATTAAAGAGATGATTTAAAACTGTTCCTGTGGTCACATACTGTTGTGGTAAGCCTGATAGGCCAAACATAGGCTTATCCATGTCCTGCCTTGCCCAGGCATGTTTTTCTGCTCCACCAGAGAGGCAAGCATGGGAAACAGAAACAGAACCTGTGGCCACTGTGTCTGGCCTGCCCAGGGTCCTGTGGTAAGGGACACACACTTAGCTTATGCCTGCCTTGTGCAAGGCCTGTGTTTTTCCCAAATTAGGGAAAAGTGAGCCTATGGCTTTCCCTAGCATGGTAAGGTTTGGCTAACTGCCATCCTGATTGGCTATTCTGTGTCCAAAGGGCAATTCATCTTGCCCACACTGATAAAAGGAGATATGCAGGTGAACAACCTGCTTTGCTAACCTGCTTTGCTTCCCTGCTTTGCTCCCCTGCTCTCTCTGCTGTGCTCAGCCATGCTCTGCCATTGCCTGTTGCAATTGCCTACTGCCTTATTGCTTGCCTGGTAAACTCCACTGCTGCAAGTTACCAGGAGCAGACCCTGGATGCCACCACACAATCATAGAATCATAGAATCAACCAGGTTGGAAGACACCTCCAAGATCATCCAGTCCAACCTAGCACCCAGCCCTATGCAGTCAACTAGACCAAAACAGGCCTGTGTGGTCAGCATGACATTGTGCTGAGACTGCACAGTATCCTAAGTCCTGGATTGTCCACAAGAAGCCAAGAGACCAAGTCAGAGATTGTCTGTGTCTTTCCCCAGAAGCCAGGAAGAATTAAGTCTCAACGTTCAACAAGACAGAGTCCCCTGAAAGCGTCTGGACACTGTCTGGACTGTGGCTAAGCCCTGCAAGTGGGTAACAAGTGAGTAAATGCTTAAATGCCTCTTTGTAATTCTCCACTGCCTTCTGCCGTGAGCAGAAAGAGCTTGAGCCCATCTACTGGGCAAGCAGCATATTGACCACGAGCAGCATTTGACTGTGGGAATCTTCTCTTCCAGTTCAATTAATGTTTAAATATTTTGCTGGTTATTACTAGCTCCAGATATTATCCATAGAATGTTTCCATGATCGTGTAAGAACCGAAACATTATTAAAATTAGTGGTCAAGGGTGGGGAGAGTTCTGAATACCAAAATTCATAAACAATATTAATTTCGAAAAATATCATCTTGCATTAATTAATTTCCCCTCCATGACACACACCAGGAAGAGTGGTGGGGAAATTACAAAAGAGGAAATTTCTAAACACAACAGGGACAACACAGATTAAGCTTCCCCTTCGTTACATTAGTACTAACCTATAGTCAAATAACCACCTAAACTTCACCATAAGCACTAAGTGCAGCAGGAAATGCATGGTGTGCTGAAACAACACGTTTCCAAAGGGAGTATCCTCATTTGCCAAACAGGACTTCATATTGATTGTAAAGAAACAGCATTAGTGCCCTGCATCCTCTCAACCAACATAAAGCACACGCTGAATCTATTTCAGAGTTGTTTGCTTATGTTAGACACTGAAGGTGCACACTCAATTCTCCAATAAAATCAACGTGGATTGCATTCTAGTTCTTCATATCAACACCATTCACTGCCATCTATCCTACAACAACTTACAAGACACATCAGGTTTCCTACTAACAAAATAAACCCAAACCAAATCAGGGCACTCCACATGACTGCAAAATATGCTGATACAGGCAAATGTTTCCAGTGTGAGGGCCTCATCCAGTAATCCTGTGAGTATTCACCAGCTAAAACTATTATTTTTACAGCCTCCTGGGCCTGCTGTCAAAGACTGCCAAGGTCCAGACATCAAAACAAATGTTGCTCTGATGATTCAAACCCAATCTCTTTCCTGTCTGCAACAAAACATGCAAAGAAGCATTTCACACTTATGTGGTGTGAGGAGTCCAGAATTCAAGTTTGCATTAATCCTACTAGAAGCACAGCTACACTCAGCAGCACAATATATAAGCTGCAAGAGATGCAGATAAGTTGGTGGGTCAAGAAGTACTCAGCACAGACCAGGATGACTCAGTGGATGATTCTAACCTGGTGTTCTGTGAATCTGGGAGTCTTTAATATTCATGCAGGTAGATGAGCGAACAGGGATGCCTGAGGAGTAGGACTGGTAGCCAACCCACAAGGGTGGATTTTGTATTAAGTAAATAATATTTACAATTACTATTTAGTTAGAGGTCTAAAGAACTCATTAGCATTTTGTAAATATTTTACATATTACATTCTCTGATTTCTCAGATGGGCCACATTCCAATCTCAGTATCTCAGTCACAGTCTGAAAAGTGTAATCAAATCAAGCCACTGACAGCAAACAGGGAAATGAAAGCAGAGCCTAGAATGGAGCTGCAAGCACTCTGAACTTTCCCTTGGAGAATTGGCAATTTCTGTAGGTCGGCCAGCTCCTTATGATCTACAAAAGATTGTAGTTTAGTGGTAAAAACAGGAGAATTTTTTCTTTCAAGCTTTTAAGTTTTTAGGTTTTTCTTCTCTCATTTTGCTGATTTTTTCAAACATAACATAGACATGAAAGCAAGAAACTATTAAATTGTCCACTGGAGATAGCAATTAAAAGTCCTAGAGGAAAATGGTGTAACTACTTTGGCCAAGTAGGACAGCTTTGCAAGATGGAGAGGATGCCAGTTCCAACCATGGGCTCTGAAAAATAGGAAGTCAACAGTTTAATTTCTCTACCTCACTGGGAGCCACTTGAGGAACACTAATTCCTTATCTCAACTAGGTAAAACCAGACAGAACTCTCAGTTTTAAATTCCTTAAGCAAGCCAACCAGCATGGAGGTTGTCAGAAAGCACAGAGCTTGCAAATCCAACCTGGAGAGAAGAAAGATGTTTCCAAAAGCTGTTCTATGTGTGTTGCTCAGGTATGTTTACATACTCAGATAAAACTAATATCTGAATTTCAATATATTTTACAGGGACTTCAAAGCTGCCTTTGACAATGCAAGTTTTTGCTCTTCAAATAAGTTTTACCCACACCTGCTCCTGTGACAAAACCACTCGTGGGTGGCTGAGCAATAGCTGACTTCTACGTAAATCAAGGCCAGAGAGACTGAAAAGAATTTAAACAAGGGCCCATGGAAAAAAGACAAAGAACAGAAAAGCAATATATGCTTTGAAAACTGTCTAGTTTGCAACAGGAAATAAGAACTACCAGAAGATTCAGACAAGAACAGGTCACTAAGAATGAAAAGTTGAATAAAGACAGAAAAAGGTCGGTTAAAATAGTTTTTTTTGGTGGAAGCTCTCCTAACATTAACAAAGGAAGCTGAATGGGAATGATGTGGTGTTTTATACAGAAAAACAGCCTAGAGATTAAATAAAACAAAACACCAAAGGCAAAGAGTTTGACTCACTGTGGAGCTACGCCTGACCCAAAATGTTTAATTAAGACTCTGGGGCTAGTTCAAAGCCACCAGAGACACTTTTAAACAAAAACCCCTAAGTAACCCTAGAACTACCAAAAAATGGTATGTTTGGGGCATGCTGGAGGTGCTGAAAGCTTGCACTGAGCTTGGAATAAAAATGTTTTAAAAAAATAAATACAAGAAAATCCTTTCCATTTGATTGGCACACACATAACAAAGCATCCCCTGGAAGCCTTTGCTTGACACAGCTCAGATTGACACACATCCTCTTGGCTTTCAGCACTCTCTGTGCCTCCGGGAGAAATAAAGGTGACCTAGAACCAGCACAGTTTCAGCACCAAGTCCACGTCCAAAGATTCTGTTCCTCATAAAAAAATAGGAAATCTTAAATTTATGTAATTACATCATCTCCTCCTTGCTGAGAGAGCTTCCAAAACACAGGAGCGGTGATAAAATTTGGATCGCTAAGGAGGCAAAAACACTTTCCGAGCTCTTTGTATGCTGCCAGAAAAGAGACATCTCTTATTGCCAAACGTTTCATCTTTGCAGTTTCTAAACAGACGTGCCTCTTCACCGTACCAGTCTTTAACTGGCTCTCTTACAGCTCACTCAAGACTGACTTACTGGAAAGGAAACATAGAAGGAAGAAACTTATTAAAAGCAGACAGTAAATCTGCTTCTTCTTGTAACTCATCAGCTCTGATGGGAGCTGGGATAGGGTCACATTGACAGCTCACTGAGAGGTACATCTGGTTGCAACTGTGCACAGTGTCAGCAACTCCGACCTAATTGCCTGCTCACACCTGCAGCTCCCCAGCAGCTCACCATGCCATATTGATCTACTGTCCCAAAGCACCAAAGCATTAAATTCGCTATTTGGGACATATGCATGCACCTCCTGAGCCCCTTCTGCTGCCCCACCACCACCCCAAACCAAATGTATTTTCATGCTGAACTGCCTCATCAGACAGGCAAGCATCAGAACTAGCAGAGCCACAGAGCAGGAGCAGACAGGACCAGGGCAAAGCCAACTGGATGCAGGTAGGACACAGCAGATGATGTACAGGTAACTAATACAGGAAACACAGAAAGAGTTCAAAGAAACGAGCAACACTCACCCTTTGCATGTACACTTAACTGCTTTACTCTCAATTCTTTACACAGTATTTCCCTGCACCCTCCACTTCTGACCTCATGACAGTCCCATCCTGATCATCCTCACCTCCCAGCTGTCATGCTGCACACCCACACCTGCAGAACATCACACAGGTGAGGAAAGGCAAGAGGATGAGTGGTTTCATCCACATCCAAGAACAAAAAACTCCAGCTCTCCTCCAGCTCTTCCAATGGCTTGGTTTTGAAAGCTGTGTCTGTCAGGGTGATTTAAAGGTGTAGTTTACAGTCACAGCCATGTCTGTAAACAGAGTTCTGAAAAACCATTCTCAGCATTGGCTTTTCCTCACTGTATTAGCTATAAGCACATTAACTCTATGCATTGATGCAGTGGCAGCTAAAAGTGACTACATCCTATCAAAGCTACCATCCTCTCAAGGCTAACAAATCCTGCCCAGACTCCTTCCCTGAGAGAGGGCAGCATGTCCTTACTCACAAATGCTACAACTTCAAACACAGGCAAAGCTGTTGTCTTCAAACACTCATCTTTTGCAAGTCCATAGCAATGCTTCTCTTTTGTCAGAGATCTCCGTGCCACGTGCACTTTTTAATTCTTATTGAGGTCTCTTCTTATAATGCTTGCCAGTACACAGACAGATTCCCCTTTATCTTCAATGAGTCCTTTAAGCCTCAAAGACTGCAGATTTTCAGTACGATGATGTATTTTGCACTTAAAGGTACAGCGTGCAATAAAAACCCACCTTAAAAACAAGACCCTTTGGTCTGACCCTCAAGCTTGAAATGAAGTGACATTTAGACTTTGATCCTCCATCCCAATTCATAAATCAGCTTTGGAAGTGGATCTGAAATGATCAACGACCAACCTCTTAATCGATTTCAAACATGACCCAAATCATCAGTCTTGCATTAAGATCTGCTCCGTGGAGATTAACGCTGTATAAATTGACAGCAATTTGAGCTCTCTTCCCTGAGTTCTAACTTCTTACAGCTTTCCATGTAAACTCTGGTTAAAGTTTCATTTCACTACAACTCCAAGCTCAAGACTAAACTCTTCAATGACATAATCTGTCTCTTTCAGACTAACATAAATTAGGGTTTTTTGGGGGAGTACTGTATTAAGATAAAACAAGAATTTGCTTTTCGTGTCAGCAATGTGTCTGCTTTCTCTTCTTGTCTTCTTCAGCACGAAGGGAACTGGCAATCTTACCAGTTCTAGTACAGTAACAGTAACTGCCAGAGCCAACCAGCATGACTCTTGTGCTATTACTGATCTACAGCAGTGCTGGAAGGATCAATAAAAATATTAAACAAATCTCATGCACCAGTCAGTCTTGCTAGAAAAGTCCTCAGGAACTCTACTAAGGCTAATAGGTCTTTCTGGCCAACTAGTGAAATAATTACTTATGCTTCCCAGCTCTGTGCACAGGTGGAAATGCCTCCCTTAAGATATTGCCTCTGTATAACAAATTTCACTAGAAGGAAAAGCAGCCAAGAATAACCAGTGGTAAAACACAAACACAATGTAAATCAATAATGCATCATGAAAAGGCAATCTTTAGCAGCACAAAGTGGCATACTAAATTGCTCATAAGACAAGGCTAATAAATTCCTGCCATAATGGAATTGAGTGACACATAACTGCAGATTAGGGGATATTGTCCTTACTACTGTTGATAAGCTGCTCTCACTTGTACCTGTTACCTCCCAATTTGATTTGAAGTATTAGTTAGCACTGATAACCCAACCCTAAGGTGATGACTGGCAAAGTGAAAAGCACTCAAATGACAGGCAAGACTGCAAAAGAATACATTTGCAAATTAAGTAGGATACATGGCAATAGGGTAAAAGTGTAAATTAATAACTACAATTTTACTTCTCTATTTGTTATTCCAACACAAACCATGGAATCTGTTGCTGCTTTGGTTGACATGTCTTGGCTGAATCCACATACGTTTCTTCTGCTCACTCCCTTGGAACTACAATCCCTTCCCTCTAAAGAACCTTTTGAAGAGCCAAGAGTCACAAAATCCCAGTAAGCATCAGCTCCCTTTTTCCATACTTGCAAAAGTGCTTCTCATGCCTTAACATGAAGCTGCAGGCAATGGGACAGCACACATCTCACATGCATCCACAATGGTGTTCTTTAATGGGAGTACATATTGTAATAATATCCAGTAAAGTCTTTTAAATTATACTTTAATTCTGACATGAAAAGCTACATGGTGACACTAATTTTTCTCAGTACTAATGTCCATTAATGCAAGTATTTGAAAACCCAACACTTTTAAAGTATGATTGAAAAATCCAGCAGGGCTCATGCTTTGATCAGGTTTTGCTTCACCACCAGTTCAACCTGAGAGTAATACCAGCATTAACCATAAACAGTGATCCAGCATGGAGTAGCACACTGGCACAGTTCACATGCCATGACCACCAGAGCCAGCAAACCAGGAAAGCGGACAACAGGTTCATGGCCTTGAGCCCACATTGCTCACAGTGGCAGTTCAGCCTCATCCCTAAAAAGCAGGACATCTGCCTACCCTAGCAAGGCCAGCTGACCACCTTATATTATAATGTATGTAAACAGTATGTTTGGCAACAACAGAAGATCCACATTGCTCTTCCCAAAGCCAGCACTACTGTATTCTTTTTACCTCTGTTGCCAGATTCACTGTATCAAATCCTGCTTGACAAAGCTGCTGCAGTTGTCCTTGTGTGAATGTCATTCTAGCAGTTTGTTGTTCACTTTTTTTAACTCTCCTGCCTTTTGGGCTGATGCATATGTATTAACTATCAACTGTACAGTGATCCTGAAGGACTAAAGGACAGGGTTGGGGGACACAAGGGTCTGGATCTGATGGTATTTCTGGCAGATTGCTCATGTTGTCTGAGGCAAATGTGTGAGTTCTGTATGTGAGCTAAGTGTCAGCACACATAAAATCAAGCATGGATGCATGGGTTCAATGAAAGGAGCAGAACTTTTCCCCTTCATATTAGGAAAAAAAATCAAATTAAGGAATTTGGTACTTGTGTAGACCTGGAGTGTCCAGGATAATGATGATGAGATGTCTGTGGTGGTCATTCAGATTCAGCAGCCACCTACTGTATTACAAGGATACCGTTTCAAAGCATGTCTGTGTTTTGTTGGATGTTCCTGTCCCCTGTGGAGCCCATTCCTGTGAAGATCTTTGTGAATGGGGTAGGTATTTGTCCTTGCAGTTATAATTCAATCTGCCAAATTCAGTTAATTCTTCTTTATTTGTGTTTCAATATCCAAGTTATAGATAGCATCCTTTTCATGGGGACAAAATGCTTGCATGTGACAAAGTGATGTTTCTGGCACAAGCCTCACGCCTTAGACGATGAAACCACCAGAGACTAGAGCAAACCAATGTCAGAATTTACTTCCTAATTATCTCTGGCTCATGCCTCCAGACAAGAGGGATTTTCTTGGATTCTAATTTTGTGAATGTAATCAGCAGAGGATGCAGTGTGTTCCCCTTTCATTTAATCATTTGCCACCTGAAACTAAGATTTCATTAATAAATCAAAATTCTACTGCATATACACTTGGACTCTGGGGCTTCCTTGCATTATGTTGTTATCCCCCAGTTTCATTTAATGCTAGATCAGTGAATGTGGTTTGTGGGCCTGACCTCTCCATATGCTCCTTAATAGAGAGTTAGTTGCTGAGGAAATTATCTGGAGTAGATCCACTAAAGCCATAGTTTTCATAGGAAAGGCCTGTCAAATTTCAGCACCCTCCTGGGCTATCACACTAGCTTTAGCACCTCTAGGAAGTACCTAATGACAGTGCACTTAATAAGAACACAAATACATTATGTATGCAGAAGGTGGTGCACACACACCCTCTGCACTGCCCTTTCTGTGATGCCTTCTTTGATCCTTGATAGCTGGTGGCAAGCCCCTTGCACAGGACACAGGAATTGCTGATGTCTCTGTAGGAGGTGGCTTGTTTCACCTGTTCCATTCTAGGAACTTAAGAAGGACTGGAAACCTCACACCAGCTTGGGCTGGCAAGTCTCAGAGAGCCAGATCAGACAGGACTCTCATTTCTGTGACATGCAAACATGACTTGCACTATGCAATGTGGTATAAATAGGTGCAGCACAAACATTTGTTCCTTTGCAGCAGGCAAACTTTGTGTCCATGCAAGCTGGAGAGGCTTCCCTGTATTAAATAAATGCATTTCACCTTTAAATGCTCAATCTGGTTTTATTTTAAACTAATACTCTCTTTTTTGCTGGTTTTTGCACCTTGCACAATGTTGGCAATGAAAGTAAATTTCAGCTTTGCTTTTGCTGTTATTAATTTTACAAATCAGAAATTAGGTCCTAAATGAGGCATTAGTGTTTGCCTTGTAAGCATGAGGAAGTGATGTTATTTAAAGGGGTAACACCACCATTGGAAACTTTGGAGTGTACTGACTGACATCAAGGTTGAATTTGGATACTTAATATTTCAGTTTTTTTTCTCCTTGCAAATCTGAATCTCAGGATTAAAAAAAGCTGACTATGAGCACTCAAGAAATGCTGACTTAAAGAAGGCTGTGCACACAAATGAGTGTGGATCTGCACATGCACCCACCCATCTTCTCTGTCCCTACCAAATCTGTAGTTGGGGGCCCAGGTAATCCAAATGCATTGACTTCTGTAATGCAAACCTTTCTCTTTTTCTTTTTTCCTCTAACAAGGCTGCTGTAAGGAATATGAAATTGTTATAAACTGCCAGAGGCTCCACACCAATTCCTTTGTTATTTTGATGACTGAAATGTACAGTCAGTGTGGTTTCTCATTTCTCTCACTTCTTAAATTAAATATGTTTGGAAGCATCCAACTTGAGAGAATTAATAATTTTATGAATTGTTTCTCAGCTGTGGAGGAGCAGGATTTTTTATGGAGGTATATCAGCTTAAATAGTAAGAGGCTTCAAGGTAGCCTTCATCTTGTTTGTGCCAGGCTGTAGACACTGAAGAATGACTTTGCATCCGTTACTATCAATCACTCCTGCAATGGCTTCACACTCCTATGAAAAAACTTAAAAGGGGGTGCTGCAGGAAATGGAAAATAGAAGCAATAGAGTTAAGCAGTATTTCTCACAACACTGTGATTCCAGGGATTTGGGAGGTGGTAACTAAACCCAAAAAAGTGCCATGAAGATAGGTGGATCATGCCATGGGAAAACAGGTGTGAAATGCTTACATCCTGTAAGTGTTGTCTGCTTTTCATTTTTCAATGTGAAGTAGCCTAGACTTCAAGGATGTGAGGAAAGTGATCCATCTGTGGGTTTGTGGGATGCAATTCCCTTTCTTTCTCTTCTATAGTAGGTGAAAGAGGAGGCCATGGTCCTTCTCAGCTGTGCTTGGTCAGCAGAGGAACTGCTGCTGCTGCTTTCAATGTAGTCTCCAACTAAAAGATAGCATTCGTGGTAGCTCCAGTAGCAAAAGACTGCATCCTTTTATGTCACTGTGCCAAGTGATGGGAGAGGATGTTTTTAATTGCAGAGTTCACACATAATAATCCATGAGGAAGCAAAGGGTTTGTTGGGTTTCAGTCCACTCTCATACATGTTGTACTGTAAAAAGAGGATAACTGTGGGGATCTTTTCCTAGTTCTTCTTATTTTAGAAACTAACATTCCCTGATAATTTCTAAGATACACTGATAATTCAAGGTATGTTTTGTAAATGGTAAAATAGTGGGTTTCAGGACCCTTGGAGCAATGCCTTCTGAACTCTGGTAACAAATGAGATTGCAGATAGTCATTTCCATGCTTTTCTGGCTGATCAAATGATTATATAAGACACTAAAACAGCTCAAAATGGGTAACTTGTAGGGATTTTTGGATTAGGGAATGTAGAGATATAATTATAAGGTGACTCTACTTGTATCTTACAGATGATCTCTACTGTAATACCTTGTCTGAAAACAAAGAGTTATAAGTAGTTAAAATAATTTTAAATACTATTTGCATTATTATGCTTTAAAGTGATTGGTATGCCAAGCAGAACAAAAATGTCTGTATTATCTGAAGTGACCTAACATGGAACACACTTTCTGCACCTACACTGCTGAGTACCAAGAGACAAATATGTCCTAGTGATCTGTATTTTACACCCCATATTTAAAGTGTGAGTGGAGAATTTATAGTAGTTGAGGGGGAGGGAATTACCACTTTTTAAACACTTGGTGATTAATGAAATGTATCGGTTAGGGTCAGAAATATGAAGTTGGTAAAGCCTGTCTTCGTTATGTATTTTGGTCTTGATTAACTTCTAAAATATATCTGAGTTCCCAGATGGGGATAAGTACTTTTATGGTTGAAGTTAACTACATGCATGCATACACTTACAAAGTTGATGGAGCTGCAAACTGAGTGGGACACCAGAGACTTAGGGTGGCTACTGACACATGTACTCTGTACCCCAAGCATTGCTGTGTCCTACTCTCAGAGTTTAGTAATTGTTGCAGGAGGACTCAGCTGGACATACAAAGTTCCTGCCACTACTGCACCAGCAATCCTGTGGACCATGCCAGTCGATCTGTACCTCTTCAACTTCCTTCTTTTCCTGACCCAGATTTGGTGGCCCTTCGTAATATGTTTAAGGAAGCTCAAGGAGGAAGAACCCAGTTGCCTGCTAGGCTGTCTGGTCTGGGAGTTTGTTTTGGGCAAGCCATTTCATGATTTTTTTTCTGAAAGGAACACACTGATGAATAGTTTGAATCTGCTGGTGCATTGATTGTGTGAGGTCTGCATGATTGACTGAAGGAGTCAATGGCTGCTTTTCAGCTGATTTCAGTGAGCACTGGGGTCAGGTCTACTGTGCCAAAACAGGAGCTTTTTGACTTGCATAAAGGGTACACACTCCCTGTGGTGGCAGAAATACCACACTGCAAGCTTGGCTGAAGCTCTGAACTGTTTCTGCCCTGTAAACCCAGGTCAGCTCCACTGACTTGGTTGTATGCATTCTGGATCAGTGCTACCACAACAAAAAGCAGCATTTGGTCCCTTGTGTCCTCCTACAGAGTAATATACAGCAGAGTAATGACTCCTCTTTTCTCACTTGTCCTTCACAGGGTACTTCTGCATTCAAGTGAATGGTAGCTTCTTCCCCACAGAGATACATGCTCAAAGAATGGAAGGGGGTGGTGTCTATTTTCATTAGTTTCAGTGGAAATGACACTGACAAATAAGCTACACATAACCATTAGCATGCAGGTCATCAATATGATCCAAGTCTTCAGGTCCTGCTGCAGAGCTTCTCTATCCCAGACAGAAAAGGTTATTAATATTTCTGGTGTGACAGCAAAAATGTAATTGCATTAGAGTTAAAAAAAAAAAACAACAACCAGGTGAAAGTTGGGGGTTCTGGAGCTATTTTGAGATAAAACTCTTTTGAGATATTAAATGAGATTAAGTTGGTAACATATGACAGACATGTGATGATTTTAACTAAGACATTTGACTGTCTTGATTGAGTTTTTTTGTGGGTTTTTTTTTTGCTTTATTGTTGTTGGGTTTTCCCTAGAACACATCAGTGGTTTTGGTGGGTCTTTCCCTATTCTGTTGCCAGTTTCCTGAATGCTTTTCTTTAAAATCTTCCAGAGAAGAGAAAGGGCAGGTTTTTGGTTTTGTTTTTCCAGAGGATTCCAAGACAGTCAACAGAACAAAAACATATATGGGGTTGTTGTTTCTGAATGATTAGTAATGCACTAAACACCAGTATAGTGTCAGTGACCTGGAGCCTCATCTATCTCAAGAATGCTGTAACCAGAGCCGTAACAAGTTCCTGCAAGAACTCTTTGTGCAGCTAGAAATGCATCTCATTCCATCCAGTGTGGTTGGGCACCAAGGGCAACAGGCCATAATTCTTACATGTCCAAAGCAGCTTGGACAGTTTTCCACTGCCAGTCATTACATAGACTTCCCTTGCCTGTCCTTTAGTTTTCTTTGTACTCTCTAGACTTGCTCTTACATCCATTGGGATGTGATGGAGCCAAGACAACTCTATGCCTTGCTTCCTTTCCAGTAGTGATGGGATGTCATCAACAGATTGCACCTCAGCTGCTCTTACCTTGCCAGAATGGTTCACACCTCAAGTATTATTTCTGCAGCATTGTGAGAGCCTGGAAAACACTGCTAAACATCAAGCAGTTGTGTTGTGTGGTAAGACTGTGCTGTTTCACTGCCTGCAATGGTTGACAGTTTTCCACAGCAGCAAGTTATGAGCAATATTTCAGGAAATCTTTGAGAGTCTGAGCAGAATTATTCTGTGAGAGTAATAGTTTGCTTTAATCAAAAGGCTTAAAAGCATTCCACAAATTAGGCCCACGTTTTCTTTGTCACTCCACAACTGGGGAAACTGAAGCATGGACAGGAAGAGCAGTAAATGGTGCCTAAGACTCTTCTCTGTCTGTGTAGAAGATCACAGAATCAACCAGGTTGGAAGAGACCTCCAAGATCATCCAGTCCAACCTAGCACCTAGCCCTGTTCAATCAGCTAGACCATGGCACTAAGTGCCTCATCCAGTCTTTGCTTGAACACCTCCAGAGACAAACACTCCACCACCTCCCTGGGCAGCCCATTCCAATGCCAATCACTCTCTCCGCCAACAACTTCCTCCTAACATCCAGCCTAGACCTCCCCTGCCACAACTTGAGACTGTGTCCCCTTGTTCTGTTGCTGGTTGCCTGGCAGAAAAGACCAACCCCCACCTGGCTACAACCTCTCTTCATGTAGTTGTAGACAGCAATGAGGTCAGCACTGAGCCTTCTCTCCTCCAGGCTAAACAACCCCAGCTCCCTCAGCCTCTCCCCTCACAGGACTGTGTTCCAGGCTCCTCACCAGCTTCATTGCCCTTCTCTGGACATGTTCCAGTACCTCAATATCTCTTTTGAATTGAGGGGCCCAGAACTGGACACAGCACTCAAGGTGTGAACTGACCAGTGCTGAGTACAGGGGAAGAATAACCTCCCTCATCCTGCTGGCCACACTATTGCTGATACAAGCCAAGATGCCATTGGCTCTCTTGGCCACCTGGGCACACTGCTGGCTCATGTTCAGCTACTATCTACCAGCACCCTGAGATCCTTTACTTCCTGGCTGCTCTCCAGCCACTCTGTCCCCAGCCTGTAATGCTGCTTTGGGTTGTTGTGGCCAAAGTGCTGAACCCTGCCCTTGGCCTTGTTAAATCTCATCCCATTGGCCTCTGCCCACCCATCTGCCTGTCCAGGTCCCTCTGCAGGGCTCTCCTACCTTCCAACAGCTCCACACCTGCTCCTAGCTTGGTGTCATCTGCAAACTTACTGATGCTGGACTCAGTCCCCTGGTTCAGATCATCGATAAAGTCATTGAACAGGACTGGCCCCAGCACTGATCCCTGGGAGACATCACTAGTGACTGGCACCATTCACCACCACTCTCTGGGCCCAGCCCTCCAGCCACTTCTTAACCCAGCACAGAGTGAACCTGTCCAAGCCACGGGCTGCCAGCTTTGTCAGGAGCTTCTTGTCGCAAACTGTGTCAAAGGATGAACTATTTGAGAGTTGCTCCCTGCTTTCTGTCCTGAAAACCCTCTGTGTGAATTAGGCTGTGCAGAGAAGCCAAAACAGAATTACTAGGATATTAATGTGGCTGTTACCAAAGAGGATGCTTTATGTGTAAAGGGGCAGGGATTTCATTAACAGCTTCCCACCAGGCTAGTGGCACTTTCAGGAACAGAACTTGAAGGCAGGATGATGTTGTGGAACCTGGTGCTTGCATGATCTAAGGACTGCAATCCCCTACAGGGCTGCAATAAAAGGTAGTGAAAAACAGATGTAAGGTACAACCAAAATCCCAGCACTCAGCCCAAGGGACACCACTGCAGCCCCATTCAAGTGTGCTCTAGGCTTTTGAGGGTGACTGTTGCAGACTGTCTTGCAAATTCTTTGTAGTGCTTCTGCTGGCAAAAGGCTCCTGCTGCAGATACAGAGGATATAAAGAGCTCCTTCTGAGCCCTCCTGTACAGCGTGTTGCCTCCATGGGACCACAAGGTGTGCCTCAGGGCATCTGAGTTCTGTTTCTAAGCTATAGACATGCTCTGCTTGGTTGTATTACGGAGCAGGGACATAAACAGTTCTTGCTTATAATCTTTCACTATGTTTTGACTTGGTGTAGAAGTTTCTAAAGTGTAAGTCTTCCCTGTATATGCCCTGACAAACACTGAATGGCTTTTCTCTTCTGGATCAGAAGCTGAAGGCATACTTGATGGAAAAACATCAAAGGCCCTCAGTAGCTCTTGAGAAGTAATTCTAGTTAGTGGCTTCTAAGACTTCAGCATTGTGCCACAGCTTGAAGCCAGGTTGCATAAATAGAGCTTGGAGGCAAGCAGCAAAATATCCACCTTTTCAAGCTGAGTACAGTCAAGTTTGCTGCAGAGGAAACATCTGACACCTTTGATGCTCCCATTGACAGCAATGCAGTCACTGCCTAGGCATACAGTGTTGCCTAATGGAGAAGGTTCAGTGCAGCTCAGGAAAATGGGTTGCTTCTGCCAGCCCTTCCCTGCCCTGTGCCTGTTTTAGTATTTCAGCTAAATTTCAGGCCAATATTCTTCAGTTACCTTCTCCCTTGCCTATCTGAGCAACAGGCAGCCTTTTCTTCATTGGGAAGAGTCATCTTCTATGTAGTGTTCAACACAGAAAAGTAGTTGTCTAGGTGAAAGCGTCATAGCAATGCCATTAAACAAATGTCTATTGAGATGTGACATTAGTTTGGATGCAGGCAAACTGAGAAGGGAGGCTATGCCTGTGCTTAAACACCTCTTTTCTGCAATAGCAAGTCTGTCTTACTCTAGATAGCATTGTGATGGGACCGCTTTTCCCTTTGGACGTTTCACTGGATTGATGATCAATATAGGAAACAAAAAAGCCTGCCTCTTTCCTTTTTGTTTTCTTTTGCCTTTGTGTGTGGGTCTAATGGAGGGTTTGTCAGCAAAGATAAGGTTTTCTTTTTTTTTTTTCTGGGAGGGGAGAGAGAGAGAGAGAAAAGAGTGCATACAATAATGCAATATAACCATACCCTTTCTATGGTCTTCCCATATCAGCAAAGCTGATCAAGGCAGATGTGGATAACCTAAGCTGGTTTTCACCCACACACCCACAATTAACATATCTGTAAATCAAGATATTGCCTCTCTGGAGAGTATACTGTCCTTGCACTTTGCTCATTTACCACAAACCTGTAATAAAGGACAAAAGTCCCTATCGCTTTTCAAAGTTCCGAAGTGCAAAGATCAGAGTTTGTATTCAAGTGGATCATAACAATTAGCTAGCAAGAAAGAGAAGGATGGCTCCTACCTTGCTTTTATCTCTGTTTGCAGCAGAGAGGCATTCTCTACTTTCATGGCCCTGCTGCAGCAGGTATGTGAGGTGCACCACAGACCAGGCACAATTCTGTTGTGCCTGACATGCAGTGACAACACCAACACATGTAATGGAGCTGCTCTGAACCTGTCAAGTTTGATGTAGGTAGGAGGTAGCCCCAGCACAGCAGGACAGGGCTGACAACAGTTGCTAACTACCAAAGCTGGTAATTCTGACAGATTTATTCAAACTCATATCTAAGCCTGTGCTTGACCACAGTTGCCACTTCACAGATGAGCCCAGTTGAGAGGCACCCCTGACCATGGCATGGAGGCTGGAGTAGATGATCTCTAAGGTCCCTTTCAACCTAGGCTATTCAATGATCATTCTGTGATTCTACGTTGCTCTGAAATGGGCTTGTGTGCAGATAAGAGGCTTCATGGGAACTCCAAGGCATGGATAGAGAGAACAGTTATACTTTGATTACTACTAAAGGATATATACATCCCCCTCTGCAGCACTGGTAAGCCAAGAACAGATTGTCCATAGCTTCTCACCTGATTCTTCACTGGGCATTTCTACTGTATTTGTGCTTTGTTGTGGTTTGTTTGTTTACTGTAGAAAAAATAAAGTTTTGATTCACATTGACTTTGTCTCTGAAAAAAGTTAAGTCTTTAGCCAAGTCATGACACTTCTGCATTTGGAAATACTATGGAAGTCAGCACACTCTTTCCCAAACTCAATTCACAGCAGCAAAATTACTACAAGTTTCTAAAAACCTATATTGTAGAAAGAGCAACTATGGAGCAACAAATACTCTGGTAGCTCAAAACTTAAGATATTACTGTTGACAGTCTGGGTAGTTTTTCCTTGAACACAGGCAAAAACAGAGACTTTTATTTCTTAAGGTCAGCATGCAGTGGTTGCAAAAAGCTACACTCATACATAAGTGCACTAGAAAAAAGCTGCTCTTCTGATAAGCTCAACATTGACTAACCATGAAGAAGTTCAGAAAATAAAAAGGGCAGTTTAACTCTCAGCTTAAAGCAGTTCCAGACTGCCAGTACCTTTGAGAAAGGGAACCAGAGTAAATTCACACACATGGCAGTCCCATGGAAATGAATGAAAAGCTTAAAGGGGCACCAACAAAAAGATACAGCACAGCCCCCTCACAGGCACACAGCAGGGTTTCTGCCTGCCACTGGGGGATGGATTGCACTGCATGCAATTAAATGTGAGCCAGATTCTTGTGGCTGTCAAATGAACTCCATTTCTCTATATCCCAAACAGAATAATTCAGAACTAGCATACGAAGTCCATCAAAGGAACGCCACACACCCACCGCTTTGCACATCTCATTCCCCTTTATAAGCAGAAGAAAAAGCAAGGATCAATTGCAAGATAGGAGACTCCAGCATTGATTTTCAAACAGAATCTTCCATCAAAACCAATGGTGAGGGAAAAAAAGAGTCCCAAGTGATTTGAGTTGTTCTGACATTTGAGCAAAGGTACACAACAGCCACCTGTAAGGAAAAAACAGCTATCAGTCACACAGTGCTGCATGTGTAACTGAGAAGATCATGGACAGGAGGCAAGTCTGAGGACCTAATCTTTCTAGCATCCACAGAACAGCAGCTAAGTCTACATAAATAAATAAATAAGAAAAGCAGAGCAAGTGCATTCTGGTCTGCAGTCAAGAGGGGAAAAAAAAAGAAAGAAAAACCAGGTTTAGGACAACTTTGTTTCATAAACAGGTCTTAGGAAAGATAAAGATAGGGTCAATTATTCTACCTTTAGGTGGAACTCTTCAACTTAACGGATCACAACAGTCTGACCCCAGCCTGGCTGTCAGCTCCTGACTGCACTTACTGACACAGTTCACTGTATCTGGGATGCCTACAGAAGCAAGCAAACATCTGTAAGAGCACAGGCAAGCCAGTGACTAGTGCACTAGCCAATTTCACAGTGAAGGCATCAGAGAAAACTATGACAGCCTGTTACATAAAACTCTAAGAATGACCCACTGTACACAGATAGAAGATGCAGGAACATGGAGCAATAATCAGCTTGCACTGAGTTATCCAGGTAGCCCATTAGCACATGGTGGGATGGGGAAATATTCTGAGCAAAGAGCCAGGACAAAAAGAAAGGGAAAAAAAAATCAGCTTTCTATATTGCTATATATCCAGCTACAGCAAACACTGCAGGATGTTTTTCTTTTCAGAAAAGGCTAGACAGACAACAGGAAAACACACTGAAGTCTCCACTGCCACTTCCTCCCTCAAGAACAAGGAGCCCCTCAAATGCACAGCTCTCCAGTTTTCTCTACAGGGCTCCTGAGCACCAGAGAGCTGCATTGTATGCCTTTGCCCCTCAGCAACTGGTCAGGGAACCTTATCTGGGACAGTGAGCTCCCCAGCACACAGACAACCTCTGCCAAAATTCAGACAGTGCAATGGTGTATTAAACAGACAGCACGTTTACCATCAGCTTCCCAACAAAGAATGGGTATGGAGCCAAAAAGAACAAGGATTAAAAAGACCTAATTTCCTTCCAACATTTGGTTGGTATTTGAGATACAATACAAGGGACACACTATTACATTATTTTGCACAGATAAGGCTAAGTTCACCTTCCTCACTTCAGGTATGGTTTTGTTATTAGGGTTTGCTTTCTCTTTGTTTTTAAAGGTGGCTTACATTAATGTGGCATTTTTCTATTTATCCCAAAGAAAAACAGGGCAGCACAAATTTGGTTTTCTTCTCTTTGTAGCAAAGAAACGCACCTTTGTATCTCCTAAAATGGAAAACAGCCATCGAACAGAGAAGTCATCTAGTCTCTGAGGGGTTGGTCTCATAATCTGATGGTCTTATAGCATCTTTCCCCTTCTGCATCACAACTAAAATTGTTTGGAAAGATCTGCAAGCAGAGAACAAGTCTCCTGAAACTCACCAAGACAACTTAGTGGGTGAAGAAACTGTCAGATTTTGAAGAGATGACATTTCTTGCAAAGAACGTAACCTTATTTTCCACCTAAAAGGTTTGGGTGGGAATTTTTCATCTAATTCCATTTACAAAGTGCCTATCTCAGAGAGCACTGCAAGCTACCAAGAACAGTGACAGGTGGCAAGCCAGGGTATAAGAGACAGCTCCCTCTGGCAGCTATCCTAAGACACACTCTAGTGCAGATGGGCTAAAATTTAAAACACCCTCCCACAACAAAAGACATTATCAAGCCAAGATTTAGAAAGCTCTTAATATTTCCAGTCCTATTCCACTTGGCATGCACTCTGCCCAGGGTCAGGCTCCAATGAACGTAAACAGACATCAAGAAGGGTTACTAACGTATCTTAAAGTAAGGACATAATGCCTCAACATGATCTTCTACTTGATATATGTCACACTGGCAGGTCTGCTGTCTTACTCTCCACTTCAAGAGCTCCACATTAATTTATCACTTGCACCACCAAGATGGTAGCACATATGATCACATAACAGACACCTGGTGAAAACAGCTGTTCAAGCCTTACAAACCATACATAAACCAAATGGCCATACTCTAGATTAGATAGGTTTCTAGCAGTTTCCACTATAGTGGAAATACAGTTGTTTGCTCACCACCACCCCTCACAAAAGAAGGCAGAACCAGTTATGATGAAAAAGGTACAATAAGGATGATTGCATTTATTCCCAGACCTACTTCACTCATGCCAACAATCTAACTAGGAGTCGAACGAAAAATGGGTACAGATTATCCTCCTGGAGATCTCACAGCATCACATTCCCTCCTCAGAGTGGATGGCAAATCCTTTGAATTGTACTAAAACCTCAGCCTATTTATAGTTTCACAATAGCACAAATCTAAAGCCATAATCTCCAACAGTTAGCTATAGAGGATATTGAAAGTTCTTGAAAGGCAATTTTTCAAATGTTCAGAAATTCAGAGAGTAACATTTAATTTAATCTCTCACCTACTGCATGCCGAGTTTGTGTTCCAGCAGTAAAATTCATCTGAAACAAGGGAATATAATAATTCTTGGCCAAACACTGTGAATACACATGCAAACCATGTCACCTGTGGAATGCAACCAGTGAAAATACCAGACCTCTCACTAAAGTGGTAAAGCTGTGTTACAACCAACAATTCTGAACGGTGCCTTGAAGCTCCAAAATAGCGACTTCCCCAGGTCTGCTATAGACTAAGCACCCCTTGTGAAACCAGTAAGCATGAAGCAGACGCAGCAGGAAAGAAAAAATAGGGAATTTTTCCAAGGAGTTGGCAGGTACTAACACAGATGGGCACCATACAAGCACATATTCATCAACCAAATGATACCAACTTCGGAGGAGCAGGCAGCTGAAGGAAAGATGCCAAATGGGACTTGGCTTCACCACAGAACAGCAGATCTACCAATTTCTGTTCCTACCATTTAACTTGAAAAACTTCAAGAAAAAAATAATTTTTAACCAACTATGATTTGGAGGCCACAAGCAGGGCTGGAACATACATTACAAAAACTGCAGTCCCCTTTTTTGCTGCATCTCTGCCTATAGGCACGGCACTGAGAGCTGGCAGGAGAGCTGTGCAGGTAGGGCTGAGAGGATTCACCTACCCTGACGTGAGGCCACTCTGCCAGCCAAGCCGTGGTCTGCTAAGAGGTATCGCTCCCTCTTACCAGCCTCACTCCCCTGCTCAGCTTTCAGATCCCTCCAAAGGCACTGCAAGTGCAATTTCCACCTCATTTCTCAGGCAGGAAGGGGAAAATGTGAGACGGATGGACAGACTGACCAAAAAAAAAATTTTTTTCCACGCTGGATAAACTTCGCAGCCAAGCTACACAAAGCAGCCTCGCTGCAAAACACGATGGCATCTGCACGCAGCAGGCACTCATGAAGTTTCCGTGGTCCAAATTCACCTTGGTGTGACTTAACTCTACGAGTGACTTGCACAGAAGCCAGCATCCGCCACCCCAGTATCGCGCTATCCCCAGCGTCCACCGCGCTTGTAAACTGGGACATTAAAGTCGCATTATGCAGCCAGGAGTTCGACTCGGAGACGATCACGTCCCTGTACGGCATCCCGCAGCTAGGGTCTGTGCGGAAGTACCACCAAGAGCTCCTCAGCCGCCCGAATCCCCGGGGATACAGCAGTACCGGGCAGAAGCACCCCGACTGCGGCCGCCCGGCTCCACCGTGACACAAGCAGGGACAGCCCGGGCCGGGCAGCCAGCCCCGCTGCTCCGGCCAACTTGGGTGAGCCGGCGCGAAGTTGCCCCCCGGCAGCAGCGGCGGGTGCCCCTGGCGCGCCGCCGTGTCCCCGATACCCACTAAAAAAGACAAGCAGCGAAGCCGAGGACCCGCAGCCCCGGTGGCTCATAGGGGTGGTCGAGCCGAGGGTCCCCCTCTCGATGCGGAGACCCGCGGGGATCGGGCAGCTCCCGGCACCGCTCTCTGCCGCGGGAAGCTTGCCGGCTGGTGCCGTCCCCTGTCCCCGTTCCCCTAAGCGCAAGGCAGCAAAGAATAAAACTGAAAAATAAAACAACTTTCCTCCCTCCGCGGTAAGTTTCCTGCGGAGAGCGAGACGACCTTCCCGCGGCTTCCTCGGGCGGTGGCCGGGACAGGGCTACTGGCCGGGCTACAGGGCGATGCGCCCACCGCTGGACCCCGTGCCTGCCGCAGCGGCACCGGGAGACGAAAGCCGGAGCCGGCAACAGCCGACGAGTGTTCCCGGGGCACCCGCCACCTGCGTCGGCGGGGAGCGGGCCAGCGCAGAACGGGGCGCTGCCCTCTGCGGAGCCGATGCCGATGCGGTGCCGGTGCGGTTGCGGTGCAGCGGTGCTGGTGCCCTACCTGGGTGCAACATACTTTGGAAATAGAAGATGACGAGAATGAAGGAGCCCACGGAAGTGACCAGGACCATCCTGCACACCCGATTCATCCTCATTACTTCCAGCACCGCCGGCTTCATGGCGTTGTCCGGCGGCGCAGAGAGGGGCGGCGGAGCGCACGGCTGGCAACGAGAGCCGCTCCGCGCCCGCGGCGCTCCGAGGTGCCGGAGAAGAGCCGCCGCTGCCACCAGAGGATGCCCGGGCGCCCGCGCCCCGCACCGGGGGGCGCTAATGCCTGTGCTGGGCGTGACCACGCCGCGCGCCAGGCGGAGGGGCGCTCTGCGCGGCGCGGGGGGGAGGAGGGCCAGGCGGGGAGCCGGGGCGGAGCGCGCCCCCCCCTCGCCAAAGGGAGAGATGGTCCCGCCCGGCGGCGGCGGCAGCAGGCGGGGACGCGTCGGGCTGCCTCGAGGGGCCGCCGCCGCGGGGCGCGCTCCGCGGGGGGAGGGGCGAGGCGTGCCGGGCGCGTGCGGGCGCCGCGAGGGCCAGCGGGCGTCGCCGGCTCTGAGGGAGGGGATGGCCGCGGTGGCACTGTTGGGCGCCTGCGGGCTCCTGCTCTCGGCGCGGTCGCGCTGCCTATGAACTTGACTACCTATGGATCACTCTTGCTCTCCTCAGGGGCTTTAGATCCGGCGGCGCACCGGGGAGGAGCGGGCCGCCACCGCACGCTAGGCTGTTTCCCCACCGCCCGCCGCCGCTGCGCCCCAAGGAGGCTTTTCCCTGCGCCCCGTTTGTGGAGAGAAATTATCTTCTGCCACATTTTTAGGTTTGGGGGGGCGGTTGTGCGTGTGTGGTGCCCGTCACTTTGTGAACCTTAAATGCCTCCTTCAGGTCCACTCTGTGTGTAGTATTATGTAAGACATTATTTTACAGCCAGTCCTTGCCGTTTCTTCTTTGGTTTTGCGCTGTCCCAGCCAGCGGCTGTTAACATAAACACTGACTGCCACCGATCATCCCTACAGAAAACAGTGCCACCTGGCCTGCTACAAACCGAAAGGGCTTTCGGTTTTAAGTGTGAGACTTTTAAGGTCTTTGGAATTAACTCGTTGCTCATTTGCCTGTGGAAAACAAAAGGTTCTTCCCCCACGTTCCGCCACCGAAGTCTACCTCTCGGAGAGCAAGAACTGGCAATGAGATGCAGTACGGTACGTGGGAGGAATGCAGAAGAGCATAGTGCAACAGAACAAAAGGCATCTACCTTGGCCGCGCGTGCATCGAGTTCGGGACCTCGGGGGTTTCTGGTGAGCCGTGGGGTGTGTGAGCAACTGCTGGTCAGTGAAGCCCTGGGCTGGGTTTCTGATGTTAAACCACAGAGCAGAACTCCCTCTCTGGGACGGCCCGCTTGCTCAGAACTCGATGGCTGTGGAAAAGCACACTGGTGACTGAAATCGTCTTTCTGACACTGTGCCGTTTGCCCTCGCGCTACTAGCTAGGCAAATTTTTGCCGCTTGTTCCTCTGATGCACCCAAATTCTGGTTTGCTATTGCTTTTCTTTTTGCTGAAGTGAAAATAATGTTGCTGATACCAATACCATCTCTATATATAAAACATTTTTTTCCCCTTCAGATTTCTGTCTGTTCTTCTGATGTGGTGAGGGGGAGGAGTTTTGTAATTCCTAATAGCCCCAAACAGACCCAGCCCAAATCTGGGAAGCAAGTGGTGTAAAACAGATTTTAAGCTTAAAAAAATAACCTACCCCACCAAAACCAAGCAAACTCTGCCAGACCAAAAGGTATGAGTATTCTTTCCCAGGTAATTGTGACAGAAATATGTGAAGTCATCAGGATTTTCCATTCAGACTTTCCAAAAGCTAATTAAAAAGACTGTACCTTGAGGAGAAATCAGTAATTAGGTAGACATTTGTAACAGAGTAGATTATTCAGGCCTGGCCTTGAGTTCCTTTTATTAGAAAGAATTTTCATTGCTTACTGGGCTTTACACAATGTTTTGCTTGCTTTCTGTAGTTTTCTTTTTTTTTTTTTTTTTGACATGCAGTCACTACTTTCTAGTTTTCCATGTGTAAAAAAAAACTTTCAATCAATTTTGCTTTTTTAAAGCCCAAACCTCAATGGTGGAGTCACCATCCCTGGAAGTGTTCAAGAAAAGCCTGGATGAGGCACTTAGTGCCATGGTCTAGTTGATTGGATAGGGCTGAATGGTAGATTGGACTGGATTATCTCTTCCAACATGGTTTATTCTATGATTCTATACAAAAAGTCCTAGATGAAAAGAAATACTAATATGTAATGCATCAAAGTGGTGAATCTTTAAGTCAGTCAACAAATGTCAACCAGAAGCACAGCCTGGCATTTGAGTGCCCACACGTCAATACCTATGCTGTAGCACAATAGCAACTGTGGTATTTTAACAGAAAGGACTGAACTGTATCCAGGAATCTGGGTAAGGCATCAAGCGACGAGGGAAAGAGCCTAGAACTCATTACTTGGCCAAGTAACACAAGAAATGCTTTATGCTGCTAGGGAAGTTGGTCAGTTGCTCAGTGTGGCTTAACAATAGTTATTTTTCTGAGCCATGCCTTCTGATGGAGGGTTTTAAAGCAGCAAGAAAAAAATCCCCAGCTGTGTTGACACTTACTATTAAAAGAACATTATAAAGCAATACCTTCATTACGGACATTAAGTTTTTAATCAGTGATTACAAACTTAATGTCCACCCACAAGCTTGCAGGTCTCTGCAAACTTCAACCTTTCTAATGTGTGGTGAGTCAGGACAATGAAATGCAGCATCTTGTTTTTTAGAGAATGAAACAGCTGTGCTTTGGTTTTCCTACAGAAAAGAACATAATTCAGGGAACACAAGGAAATGCAGTTGTATTTCCAAGCAAGTGCCAAGTTATAGAACAGGTACAGGGACAACATCTAAGTGGAAGCTTCAGCAGCTAGAGAGCAGTAGGGAGTCCAGATAGTACTCTAGGTGTGATCACCTATCATTCCCATGATAATAACAACCATTCAGTATCTCTGAATTAAAACAGTCTCATCATCCAAGAGGCTTCTAGTAAAAAAAAGACTTGGGAGATTAAGAACCAGATGCCAGGAACACCAAAAGAAGTCCAGGAAGGGTTTTGTAGATTACTATGTATAGGAAAGAAAGCTTTACAAAAGAACCTCAAACAAACAAAACCACCTACATCACTGTTTATTGATAAAACTCTAAAAATAACAAAACCACAGCTGAAAACCAACACAGGCAGAGATACTGTGTGCAGTGAACTCAGGCTGCAATTTATCAAAAAAATAGCAGGCAGGTGAATACCAAAGAGTGTGTTGAAATGTGAAAACAGATAACCATTAGCAAACAGAGGTGTCTGTGCAACTTTGTAATGAGAAAATCTCAAGGAAAAAAAAAAAAAGTTACTTCGTTTTACACTGATTAGCTTCATGCTCTTAAAAGGAGAAGATGAAGATTTTACAGACTGTCTCCAAGGGAGAGCAACTAGAACTACTGATGGAATATGCAAAAGCTGCTAGGTGTGTAAGCTGCCTTCAGAACCGAAACACCAAATTTCAGACTCTTTTTGTCTCTCCTTAGATTGTTAGGACTCTAGTCCCATCACAGCACTTAGCACCATAGGGTAAAGCAGTTTACTTAGGTGAATTAGAAAATTTTCTGGACATGTCTTCTGATTGTGTTCTGTTGGGATAGTTTGTAACTATCTCTGCCTAAAACAGCCACGCTGTAAAGAGACCAGGTCTTGGAGTGTGTCCCTCAAAGAAAAAGCATGTTACTTTAATGATTCCAGACAGCCAGTGGACTTCTCATTTGACCAAGTGCCCTAAACTGTGCTGTCTGACAGTAGGAAGTCAAACAAAGCAAGACTTGTGTTAATGGTCAGGCACTCCCCAGCCTCATACAGTCTAGTGACTTGTGCAATTTAGGATTGCCCACCAATTAAAAAGTATGTAGCAATGTTATCCTGTAATATCTGATAAGTCTTTTAAGATTCTGATCCTGTTAAGAAAAAGCAATTGAGAACTTTTCTACCACATCTGATTTCAGTGGACAAAGCTCATTTACCTCCACAGTTTTCTCAGTCAGAAATCCACTTTTTGCGTGAATAAAAGGCCACCCACCTCCAGGGGGTGGAAAACTAAAAGACAATTGGTTTTGGAGCTAAGAGGATGTCTTTTTCCCTTTCCTCTTCCCTCCAAATAATACACCACTCATACCTAAGATTCCCAAAGCTGAAGAATCTGCTATTTCCAAAATACCTTGTCCTGCATCTTGCATTTTCTACACTGATGCCTTTGGTAAAGCTTTAATGCCTTTATACCATCTACAGCCTCAAGTAGTGATTTAGAAGGCATGGCCACATTCTTGCAATGTCTAACTCTTGGTTCCAGGTAGATCTCCAGTGTCCTTTTCCAGGAGTATTAGTTATATTTTTTTCTTCGGATTTTAAAATACTTCATGCTGGATCATAGAATCATAGAATCAGTCAGAGTTGGAGGGGACCACAAGGAGCGTCTAGTTCCAACACCCCTTCCATGGGCAGGGACACCCTACCCTAGATCAGACTGGCCAGAGCCTCATCCAGCCTGGCCTTAAACACCTCCATGTTACTCTGCTACCCAGTTGACATCCTTCTGTATTTCTGAGAGGATTTAATCTGTCTTCACTCTAGACAGAGCAAGTTTATGACTTCTTGGACTGCAGGCTTCCCAGGTGATGCAAACCGGACTGAAGAAAGGGAGCATTTGTAAGAATGCCACCTGAACTGTCACCTTTGAGAAGCACTACCATTTCCAAGTCCCCATACTCAAAGGCTTAGTTTTGTGCTTTATTTCTCCATTAATGAATTGCAGCTTCCTCCCTTCCTCACAAAACTCACTTCTCTGAGGACAATATGAGAAACCAGGGAGCAGGACAGCATTTACAAGGCTAAATAGAGATCCACTCACATCTCCAAAAAGCATGTGGTACCTTTATTACTACCACCTTTATTGCTGCCTTTATTGTTAACTATTCATTATTATTATCCTCAATGGAAAAGCATCCAGGGATGATTTAGGAAGCTTGCCTTGGGTGCAGACCCTTGCAAGAAACATTTTTGCTGTAGCTGGGCTGTCACCACACCAATCTGTGCTGCTAATGGCAGTTTGCTGAGAAGATTAGATGAACATGCTTGTGTCTTTTAAAATCAAGAACAACGCTGTAGATTTAAATGACTTCACAATGCTTCTGAAAGTTTCTGTTGCAGAACTGGGTTGATTTACAGGTGTTGAAATACAAGATCATTGTTAAGTTAAACAAGGTACAGGAAAGGACAAGCATGTGTTTGATGAAACTAAATTCATAATGAGAAGCAATCAGGAAAAGCAATATATTATGTATTTCAAGGTTAAAGTAGGACCTACAAGCAAAATCTGTCATTGATGTCAGACTACTGCAATATTAATTGCAAAATTCTTAGCTGAAGGACTTGGAGGAGAGGGCCATAGAAGCAATTTTTAAAGCTTTGCTTTGAAATGAGTAATTTCTAGAGGTGATAGATGCTTTGACTTCTGCTCTCTTTGATCAGCACAAATCCAGTGGTTCAGCACTGTCCCAGACAATGTCACTGGGTTCAGAAAAAAGTCTAGGTAGCAACAGGTAGAAGTAGTCAAGTGACTGATGTTTGCTTGTGATATTTATTAGCCAGAGCTTGGCTTTTGTCCTGCAAGGCAAATGGCTGCACTTTTGGAACACCCCCCACAAATGTCAAATTCAAGAAAATTTCTAATGTATGCCATCACCACAGCTACAACCAGAGCAGCCAACACAAATCCTAGGCAAAGGGGACACTAAAATATTTGCCAAGTTCCACTGAAGTTCAGCTCTGGTTTTAGCTGTTTGTTTGTTTGTTTTCACCCTATGTGGACTTCCTTTGCAGTTTTCCCCATTGCTTTTCCCCATTCACTTTTTATGAAGTGAAACTACTGGAGTAAAACTTTCAAAAATGTAAGGATTAAGGCAGCTGCAAAGCAAGTTGTCCCTGATTATTGAGCTTTAGTTGCCTTTGTTAAAAGGACTTTTAAATGGACAAGTATTTTTCCCAGCAATGGGAGTGCACCCTTAAGCTGCACTGAAATACAGATCTCTTTTTTGACTGACCTTGGGACATCACCAGAAGTGTGAGTCAGAGCACACAGAGGCTGAAATAAGGAGGAATTACTGGGTTTTCATAGGGTTGCTCATTCTAGTTCTATTCTCAGACACCAGGGATTACTCGTGCTCTTCATAACACATTGCTGCCATCCGGCTGTGCTGCTTATTATACCCAAGGGTCTCAGAATAAAACCTACTCTCCAGGAAGGCAGGATGCAGTAGCTGTTGGCCAGCAGAAGCAGCACACCACCAAACCAGTACTAACTGCATATATTTACAAAACATAAGCATGCTTGCTCCATCTGCCCTGCAGCACTTTTTTAGCTAAAATCCAAGCAAGCTACTTTCAGGAGCAAATTCATTTGCCTCCAAGAGTTGGAGTGGTTTATATGGTACTGGGTAAAATAAAAAAATCAGCTGAATAGGAAGAAGCACACATACTTAAAAAAAGAAAAACCATCTTTGCAGAAGTTAAGAAAATTATAGAATAAATTATTACTGGGGAGGAGGGAAAGGGAAAAAGAAAAGGAAAATATTCACTCTACCCAAAAAATGAAAAAGGCAACTGGAAAAACAGATCCTTAGATTGTTGCCATTCTACATTTGCATTAAATACAATATCATCTTCTGTGTTTAGGGTTTTTTTAAGTGCCTTGACATGATTGTTTGGCTTTTCTGAAACAGTCTCTAGGTATTTCTGATTATGTTAATCAAATGCTGGTATCTTCTGTGAAGTCTGACTTTAAAAATGACTATTATTGTCACTTCCAGGATAGATACATCTCACCAGCTCTTATATTCCATCTAGCTGGTCTCCAGCTGGGTGAAATGTTGATACATGGTTAGGCAACAGGAAGGAACACACATTTACATAAAGACATTAATTTGCCCAATTTTGGACATCTGAAGAGCAATGAGATGAATCATGCCTTAAAAATGCCTATCCAGGAAAAGCTCCTGGTTGTCTAATTCTGCTTCGGACAGCTGTATTGTCCACAGGAAAGGTTAGCTGAAATAAATCCCAACACAGGTTTCTCAATCTCTCTTAGCTTTGAAGAAAATGCAGCCAAATTCCTTATTTTCTGTAGTCTAATGTTCAGCATTATATCATGTTTTCTTGTCACCTGCCTTGCAAAATACTCTGTGGTCAAAAATGGGAGCCACAGTCTTCATTGTTACTTAAGCATGTTCGGTTTTGTAGAGGTTTAGTTTTGTTTGGGTTTTTTTAACGTGAGTAATAAATTCCTTTCTTTTCCTATATATGAGAAAATCCAACTAGGTACAAATATAAACATTGGTAAAATATTTCCCATTGAAAGTTTTAACCCTATCTCAAAATTCAATACTTCCAGAGAAGATTTTAGTTCAGCATGATTACCAGAAAATCCTTTTTTCCCCTTTATGCTTAAACTGAAGATAAACACATATTCTCTTTACCTGGAACTTGTTCAGAAGAATATTTTAAGTCAACAGATGCCAAGAAAATGCTTTGTTATTTTTCAGTAGTGAAACAAGTTCTTTTTCATTCCAGTTCATACATATAATGACTGCGTGTTCAATTTAGGCACACATTTGAATTAAACATATGCTTAAAGTCCTTAGTCCTAAAGATTTTCCTAAATCAACAGCAAAATTGTTGTAGACTTAAGTGGAAACCCACGTACCTCTTATGTTGTTATGCTTTTCCTGTGTCTCATTCCTCTAGTTGCACTAGGAGAAAAAAAAAAAAGAAAAACCAAACCCAGCACCTAAAACGAGCACCGAATCTAGTGGTACAGGTGTAAGAAACAGATCCAAGGTTGAAAACGAGTTTTTGTGCCCAGAGGCAAATTGCACTACTGAGAATCGTCAGGCTCAACAAGACAGGCAGCAGTGCGTACTTGCAAGTAGGATTTTTCTCACTGTCTACACTGCAGTGACCTTAGGCTTGAGAAGTACTATGAGGTGTTTAACTATGGGATTATAAGGAGCAGTTTAGAAACACATCTAAAAGAAAAGCATTTTCTAGAGCTAATTAATTGCCTCCCCCCCTTCACCATCTCTCTTCAATTAAAAGGTGTGACTTTAGGGACTCTTTCTATTTAAAGAATGTCTGGGTGATATTACAGGAGAAGGAACAGAGATAATAAATCACATAACAGCTGTTGAAATAATATTATCCAACCTTTACAGACATTTTTCCAAATCACTTCACACATTCATCACTCCACCAGTATTGCATCTGTATAATGAGTTACTCCTTACCTTTCCCCTCTGGTGTGGCTCTCCATTCTTATGAACCACCTACACTAGAGTTATGGCTCCAACTGTCTATGAAGTCTCTGCAAAGAAGAATATGACTCAGCTTCAACAAAGAGAAGTGTAAATCCTGTTGATAACTGACTGTGGAAACCCACAGTTTACACAGTGAAGTATATCTTGAACTAAGGAAGAGAAAAGGTTTGGGTTTACCAGTAGTTTAACTGTTCAAAAAAAAAATCCCCAGCACTATTAAAAAGGTTACTCAGTTTTAGTAACTTGATCAATCTTGCTTCAGCAGTCTAGAAAGCAAGAAGAGAGATTTATGTCATCTCTCTCTGAACAGCAAGTTAACAACTTCTTACAGGGCAACTACAGCACATTTTCTTGATCCATTCTTGTGTGGTTTCTGGTATATGAAACATGAACCATAATTCTATCAAAGCTTATCCCTTCCTGTAGATGTGCTAGGATAACATATCCATATTGACTCTGCAACATCTATCAAAGGCTGATGAAGAATGAATACCATTAAGCTGTCTGTCTGGCCCTGCACAGGAAGAAGAATGGCCAATTGCTGTATGTGATTCATTGTCAACCCAAACCAACCAGAAATGCTTTCTAGAGGCTCCATGCTGCCTCACTACTTTCTTGAAGTCAATATTTAAGCAAAGCCAATTGAGGATACATAGACATAGTTTGGACTGCAGAAGCTTACAACTCTGATGACTTTCAAATGTGTGTTAATTCCATTTTTGCTGGTGTCAGAATCAAAAAATGTTGCAAGTGTATCCTGAAAGACACATAATTTATTCCTCACTCCAAAAAAAATCCAGCTAATTCTGAGGTTTTCTGTCAATGCAACCACAAACCAATCACAGAATGACATGAAAAGGACTTCAAATCACTTTATAAACAACAGCTAATGGTAGAGCATCCACTTGAGTGAAAGAACTTAGACTCTTGAAAAGCAAACTGATCTACTAACAGGCTTTCACCCTTTCAATAAATCATTCCATACATTGAGCCAGCATTTGGCATATCCAGGTGAAGTGAAAATTTTAAGAGGAGATCAGCCACTGGAGGACTAAGAGATTGCTGTGTTGCCAGAAGATCCCTTCAAGGAAGTCACCACATGGTGCTGGCTGTTCATTCTCATCAGGATTGTAGATTTCTGTTACCTTTCTGTGTGTGTCATTTATCAAATCGACTTTCTGTTGTGGCTGTACTGTAACTCAGTGTATAGCTGCTAGATCCTCATCCGGTTTGTCACTCATTCTCTCTCCTCAGCAGGAGAGAGTGTAGAAAATAGGATGGAGAAGCTCATGAGTTGAGATAATGACAGGCAGGCTACTTAATAATTACCGTCACAGGCAAAGTAGAGTCCACTTGGGTAAGATTAATTTAATTTATTGCTAATTAGAAATACAGCAGGATGGTGAGAAACAATGACAGAAATATTCCCCTTCCCTTGCCCCCAAATGTACTCCCAGGCTCAACCTGACTCCTCCATTCCTATCTCTTCTACCTCCTCCTCCCCCAAACATCACAGTGGGATGGGTAATGGGAGTTGTGGTCAGTTTGTAGCAGTTCCTCTCCATGTCTGCTTCCTCCTTACATGGTTTCCCTGCTCCAGCATGGGAATCCTCCGTGAGCTGCAGTGTGGATATCTGCTCTGTTGTGCTTCTCCATGTGCTGCATGGGAACAACTTGCCTCACCATGACTTCCATAGGTTACAGGGTAATCTTTGCTCTGATGCTTGGAGCACCTTCTCTCTTTCATTCACTGTCCTATTTCTGCAGTGCTGTTTCTTTCCTTTTTTCCCCCTCACTGCTTTTTCTCATAACTGCCAAGCAGTATGCTTAACCTTCTCTTAAATACATTTACAGAAAAGTGCCAGCAGCTTCATTGATGATCTCAGCTTTGGACAGCAGTGAGTCTGCTTTGAAGCCAGTTGTGTCCGGCATGGAGACTGCCCTGGTTTCTTTTCAGTGAGGCCACCTCTGCAGACTGTCCCTGCTACCGAAACCTGGACATAGGAAGTCAAATGCACTGGGGAAGTAGCTATGATCATCCTTTGGGTGTTTGGATTATAAACCTTTCCTCTCCCCTACATTACCACTGGCTTGTGAGGTAAAAAAGTTAAACCAACCTGACTCTAACCACAGCCCTGCTGGCCCACCATTAGCTGATAGGAATAAGGTTGGGGCGGGCAGGGAGGGGAGGGGGAAGCAGCAAACCCAAACCCATCTATGATTCATTCTCGGGAAAATGTAAACCATGACCAGCAAGCACTTTGAGGACGTGCATTTTAGCAGTGTGTGCACAGCTTTAGATACATATTAACACAGCTGTTACTCAAAAGAGATTGAGGCTTTAGAGAAACAAAGCAATAGCAATCCCTTCCACTGGCACAAATCCTCTGTGAGGCTGGGGAACCTCAACGTCCCTTCCTCCAGAAGGGCTCCGCAATACAAAGCAATACAATCCTGTGCTTCTGGTCTTCAGGCTAGCTGCTTCCCTCAGAGCCACTTTGTTTGAAGGCCAGTCATCGATTTCTCCTGGCATCGAAGGCACAGCATCTGCTTTGAGGTGTATGAGCTGTTTTGGTGAAACATGCTCATAGGTTGTTAAGCGTGAGCAGCCACTGCTGTATTTCTGAGGGCAGCTGACTTCTGGGCTTTGGTCCTCAGTAGGGAGAGGATATACTGTAGCGTGCTAGGACATTGCCTTTCCTCTTCTGGTAGCAAGATGGGTGAAAGCTTGTGGTGGTACTTGTCTTTACTGCACTTCCAGGGGCAGTTAGAGAAGCTCCCTTAGAAGAGGGCCTCCTCTCCATTCCATAAAGAAGATTTCCCTAAAATATTTGAACCTTTATTTCTTTGATTTGATGTTACACTCAGTAGTTTCAGACTTGACAGAAGGTAGAAGGCTGAAGGAAGAAAGGAACCCAGATCATTTCTTCAATGACTAGGTCCAGTACCAGTCCCTGCCTTTAGCTGAAATGCTGCAGTTGTTCTTTTGAGGACATTATTTATAAATTTATGTTAATTTTTATAACTACCTTTAGCTGTCACAATGCTAGCAGCAGGTGAAAAATCTGCATGTACTAAAGCAAATGGCAAGTAGCTCTGCTTTTAGGGCAGAAAAAAAATAATTAAATTTTCTCTCCAGGGACCCAATCATCCTGACAGTTTAAGTTGCAGCATGCACCTGATGAAATGATTGTGCCTCAAATTAAGCCTTCTAATTTGTGTATAAAACTGGGTCACAAAGCTTATTTCCTCCTCCCCTCACTCCCCTGCACAGCTCCTATACACATTAATGCACTATATTACACAGAGTGAAAAATATGCTGAAGGGCAGACTTTGTAGAAGGCTCTTCAGCATATCTACACTGTGTGTTAAAAGTGCAGCTTGCAGCCAATTTGAAATCTGAATCAAAACAAAGTGTATTTTACCAAGTTGCTCTTTGAATCCTTTACTCATGCTGCTCATTTATGCTAATGCTATCAATGCAGTAATCTTACCTCCTTCATCTCCCTCCTCCATCTGTGTCACCAGATAACAAAAATCTTGTGGTTTTCAGTCCCTTCAGTCAAGCAGGCAACTTCCTGACCTGAGTTTGTAAGCTCACTTAACATTGACACTTATTAATTCACATAGGCACTTAAAATACGCAGCAGACACAGAAGATTTCTGTTTTCTTCTCCTCCATGTGCAGGTGGGGGGGGGGGGATTAAAAGAAAAAAAAACAAACGCCAAAACCACAAACCCAAACTAAACTACTTATTTAGAAGAACTATCATTATCCTCCAAACTGGGAGATAAAACATTTGTCACACAAACTGAAAAAGCCCCCCAGCCAAGTCTCTTATCAACCAGCTATTCAGGCAAACTGATCATTTTATCCCCCCGACAGATGTTCCAGCTGCTCAGGTTAGTAGAATACCAGCTTCCATCTCTCCTCAACAGCAGCAGACTCAAGCTCTTGAAAGTCACCATCTGACACCAGGAACAAAAGGTCAAACCATAGTCTAGACAGAAGCTGTAAAATGGGATGCTCAAAAGCCATCAGGATGACAGAATGCAAGAGGAGACTAGTGGGATTTTTGCAACAGATTATGTGCAAAGCAGGCATTTTATCAAACACACCTACCTCCCATTAGCAAACAACACACAACCAGGTCAGATTTCTGGCACACACAACCACGTGTAATTGTGTAGGTTTTTATGCATTTCAGTTTATGCAAAAAATAGCACATTTTTCTCTCATTCTTTCTCAGTAAGGTACTTCATCACCTTATGTTAGGAAACCAGATCCAAAAGCCTGAGTCAAACACACCAAAAATACACACCTCAATGGAGACAGAATCAACTCTACAGAAGTCACTAGAAGAGTTCCAGAAATTCATTTAACCCTAAAGTTAAATTCAGTCTTCTTTCTGAAAACACTACATTGAAAAGCCATGTCAAAACACAGAATTAAGCTACACAACTGTTGCACTTTTATTCTTTGCAAACACTCACAGAGCTGCTAGTGTCATCCAAACATCAGGTAGTTAAGACCTCCCAGCCAAATCTCTGACACTTTTTATTTGACCTCCTCAGGGTCCAGATTTCAGCCCACTTGTTTTATAGCTTGCAAGTAGGATAGCAGACTGAAGGTGATAAATGAAAAAATGCAGCAAAGCATTCAGAATTTTAACTCTGCTAGTGCCTCATCATGTTTCCATTTGCTAAGCTGTGCTGTGGTGTCATGAAAAAGAGTTGAACACCTTCCGCATTTTGCTATATAGCTCTAATATGCATGCAGCTCCTGTGCCCTCTGCCTGCTTTGATTACTCCTGCTTTTGGCAATTAACACCAGGAGATTAACAATTGGCTCCAGGCCAAATGACTCTGAAGGCTATTAGCCTCTTACAGGCACCTCACTAGTTGCCAATTTCATAGAGGTGAGAGGTGTGGGGGCCATTAATGAAATGCATCAGGAAGAAATAACTGAGCTGTCAGTTAGTCTTCAGTCTCATCCATAATTCTGTTTTAGAACAAATGCCATAATTCTACATCCCATGTGAATCACAGGGGGCTATGTAAAGTCACCTTACAAGGAGTGCTTTCCTTTGCCACAAGTAATGGATTCATTGGATGCTCCTGTTCTGGTAACATTCATTTAAATTTTTCCTTGTTTTATACAAATTAAGTAGTAGTGGAGTGAAATGACAAGGAGGGGGCTGTGTCAATCTGAAGTCCTGTCTGACTTCTAAGCTACCAAGTAGACACATATCTCTTCCCAGTCTCATGTTGTGTATAAAAACAGGTATCTTCACAGATGAGTGCTGCTTGCAATGTTGTGGTCAGTTCATAACCAAAAAATACTTGAGCTTTTTCAAAAGCAGATGGTCTATTTGAGCCAGCAACAACAACAAAAATATGGCTTGGTTTGTTTTTTTTTTTACTATGTGTAGCACACTATGAGCTCAGTTCAGCAACCTTAACTATTTGAAACCTTATTTATATTAGTAAGAGTTGTGTGGGCATACATCCTTTGAGAAGAAATAAGATGGCTTCCAGGCTTTTACTGTTCAAAAAGCAAAGAAATACATTCCATTCAGCAAATCTTCATGTTGGAAAACAAGGTAATGTACAAGTAACACAACACTACCACAGGGACACAGATTTACTTCTGCAGAATAAATCTGTGAAAGGAATTAGGCATTTTACACCTACAGAGGTGTCCTCACATTGCCAGGGAAGAGAGATGCTCAAGACTGACAAGCCGTCCTCAGAGGGTGCTGCAGGAGAAGCTACATCTTATATTTTCTCCCTTCCAATGGACTTCATTTCGCAACTATGTCCATGTGGGAGCCCTAAGTTAAGTGTATTATCCAATAATAATAATGCAGGTAATTAACAACCCCCACAGCCAGAACTGGAGTTCAGGACACCTGTCAGCTCTGAACATCAGGGTTGAAAGTCTCAGCCCTTCATCAGTTTGTCTGTGAGGATAAGCAGTGGGAGACAGTGTCATAAACCAGCAACTACTGTTCTCTGTTTGCCCACCATGCTAGTCATATCATCATGGAAGGCTCCCAAGTTGGTCAAGCATGTTTTCCCCTTCATAAGTCCACAATGACTACTCCAAATCACCTCCTTATCCTTCATATATTTGTAATTGGTTTCCAGGATTAGCTGCTCCATGAGTGTTCCAGGTATAGAGGTAAGGTTCATCAAACTGTAGTTCCCTGGATCCTCTTTCTTGCCCTGCTTGCAGATGGAAGTGATGTTTGTTTTCTTCCAGTCTTCAGAAACTTCCACTGATCAGTATGACCTTTCAAAGATTATCAAGAGTGGCTTTAGAGACACATTACCCAGCTCCCTTACATCCCATCAAATCTCATGGACTTGTGCACATGCAATTTGCATACACATTCCCTAACCTGATGCTTCCCTACTAAGGGTAAGTCATTGTTGCTCCAGATTCTGCTTCTTGTCTCAGGAGCCTGGGATTCCTGAAGGCAACTCAGTAGAGATCAAGGCAGAGGCACTGAGGCCTCAGCCTTCTCCTTGTCCTTTACTCCATTCAGCAGCAGGCTCGTATTTTGCCTACTCTTCTTATTGCTTCAGATGTACTAGCAGAGAATCTCTTCCTGTCGTCCTTCACAGCCTTCACCAGAGTCAACTCCAAGTAGGCTTTGGCACACTCAAACAGCACTTCCACATTCCTCATAGGTCACCTGTCCCTGCTCCTGCTTCTTGTATTCTTCCTTTTTATATTTGGTTTTATCTGAAGCTTCTCTTTCATTCATGCATGATTCCTGTTATCTTTGCTTGGCACAGATGTAGGCAGCAACAGTTAGGGAGGGCTCCGGGAGCAGAGTGGATTCCCTTTGCTGAGCTCAGAGAACATCTCCCACATCTGCACTTCTCTCTATGTCACAGCATGCTGGACACACTGATGAACAAAATGGAGGAGGAAGGTCAGCCTGGACTGAATGAAAAACAAGTTAATACAGTCTGCCAGAGAGATTCCTTTGAAGAGGAACAAATAGTTTCAAGAAGCTGAAATAGTTTTTTTTAAGAGCAGCAAGATGATCTGGCTGGAGAGCCTCCCCTATGCAGCAAGCACAAGGAACAGAGCCTATGCAATTTGAACACACGTTACAAAGGAATTAAGGCTGCATCCATTTGTCCTGTGCTTCAGTGTGTTTCTGGAGTTCATTGCCTCCTATGTCACTTTCTCTCTCCCATTGTAAAAATGTCTCTTAGCTTGTATATTCCTCGTTCAATAGATTTTTTTTTTCCTGTTAGCAAATTAAAACTCATGCTCTAGAGGCCAACAAAAAGCTGTCTCTTAGCGCAGGTGGACTTTTAAAAAGGTGCTGAGCATTTTATTTGAGAATTGGAGAGGGAGAAACAGTCACATAAAAATTAAATTACACCTCTTTGATACCAGTCATCATTTTACTGCATGTAAAACCTGAAAAGTAAAACATTTAAACTCTTCAATATTTTCAAGTCAGTTATCTTGTAAAATATTGTATTTAGCATAAAATATATGCTCAAACAAAATATTGATCTACAAGTTACTCTAGGCAGAAGGCAAATAAGTGTCATCTTAATGGTGTCTGGCATTTCAATTTAAAATCTTTGAGTTACAAAGGCAAGAAAGTGAATTTAGAATCCCCAACTCCACTCCAGTCTATATGCATGCTGGACTGAATTTTCTCCAGTACAGAAGCAAGGGGTGTACCTGGGTCCAATACTGGGTCTGCAGAGAGGGCAAAAAATGCAACCACACTGTCAGTGTCCTCAGATACAACTGATTTACCTGCACCACAGATGGCATATAGTAGCTCCTTATAGCTTGATTTCTCATCCATGCTATTACCTGTGAAGTGAATGTTGAGGAGCACAGTATTAGGTGGGGTTGCACACAAGTATAGCATGGTTGGAACAAAAGGACCATGAGGCAAACACTGCAATTCATTTTGTTAAGCACTTGCTAAGGTTTTCATCTGCATAAATATCAGCCAATAGCTCTATTCCCTATCACAATTCACCCTCTCAAGAGATGTGTTTGGGAAGCCTTCTCCATTTATGACAGGTGGTTCACATAGGAACATATCAATGACTCAAACTCCTCACTGACCAGCACTAAACAGCCTTTCACTATACAGCCTAGAAGGTCAGAATTTCAAGGCAAGACACAGAGCTGGAAGTAAACATGGCAGCATAGGGAATGGCAAACGTTCCTGTAAAACTATCAATAGACTCATAACCCAGCAGTGTCTGGAGGGAAGATCCATACAGACCTGAGAGGAACTCAGAGCAAAGTCCACTGAAAACCTGTATTCCTACAGGAACAGGTACAAGTACTCATTATCTGATAGAAGGCATGATGTACCACAGTAATTCCAACAGCCACTTCCCTTTGTGAAAGACCAAGACTAGATGAAGAGGATGGGCATGTCCTTTTCTGGCATAAAAACCTCCAAGATAAGGATGCTAGCAAACAAATAACATCTATGTTTCAATGTGTGCTAGCATTCCATCCCATCCACAATGCACAGTTTCAGGCCAGCAGATAAAACACAGTGGTTGAAAAAGAGGAAAGGGGAAAGAATCAAAAAAAGGCATTTGAACAATATCAAAGCTTTCCAATACAACAAAAAATAAAACCCTTTCTACAAAGTGGTCAGTGTGTGTGAACAGAGCAGGATACCTCTCATAATAAGAAAATGTAGGTGTGCATTTTCATATCTATAAATCTGTATAATGTCTAACTGTCTCACGATAAATGTCATAGCAGAAGCTTAAGAGGATAAGGCAGGGAAAAAAAAACTTTGAATTTGACCTTAGTCAGAACAGGATTAGGGCTTTAAGGCCACAAGTGTGGCTGAAAAGCCCAATACACACAGCAGTGGTAAAACAAATGAAAGAACTTTGAAGAGCTAGTGCTGCCAGCAGAGACCAACTTCTGTCTTGTGACAAGCGTATTAACCTTTTGAGGCGCTGATCCAGGTGTTTCATCAGTCCTGTGATACTTCTGTCTCTCACCATCAGCGTGCACATTACACTCATGCTATTCCATTTGCCAGCCAGGTCACAGGGTGTCACTGCTCTGAGCTCATTTATGGGTTGATTTCACACACCCCTCCTCCATTTTTTTTTAGTCTTAAGAAAGCTTAACTCCCATGAAGAGGCCAGATCTTTTTCAAAAGCGCTTAAGCTCCCAGAGTCTCTTCTCGTTCTCAATGGGAGACAAACTCCCTAGAAAATGCCAATCCCCATTTAGAGTGTGCAGCTCTGTTGGAAATCCATTCCTTGGCATTTCAGATAGCATTACATACCCACATGCTATGTCTATGTCAATTCATTTTGCAGCTGAAGCCTAGAAATATGCAACTGCATTCTTGATGAGTGGTCTGAAACTGAACAAAGCATGTCGCCTTTATCAGTGAAAAGAATTCAAAACAGCTTCCTCTCCAGAGTGCAATTTTACTAGCACCTGCTTAACCTTCATATTTAGATAAGAAATCTCAGGCATTTTGTGTTGTTAGTACAATAACACCTGCACAATCTCTTGATTAGATTTATCCCCATGTCACCCCTGTAGGGTAGTGCTATCATATTCATCTTGCCGACAAGGAGTTGAGACAGGGAAATGGATTAAGTTTAAAGTCACTCGAGAAGCGTAGGAAGTCTGCACTAAAACTGACAGCTAACCTGGGATTCTGTTGAGCATTTGCCAATGGATGTGGACTCTTTACACAGAGGAACTACAAAATGCTGAACACTATGAATTGATATTCTGGAATTAAAAACCAAAAAGCCCAAGACGTTGACCTCATTTGAATATTTTATGGAATACATTGATAGCTAGTGCCAAGAATGACTACTGCATTGTAGAAAGAGTTCTAATGCCAGATAGAAATACAGAAACCAGCAGGCAGATGGAACTGCAATATGGGTCTCTAAGGAATCAGCAACAACCTTTAGTTTAATACCACAAAGCAGCTGTATTTCTTTATACAGCATATCAGTAGGAAAGTCCATCAGTAAAGTGGGTTTGTAGCATTGTTTGGGGCTTTTTTCCTGTTATTTCTCCTTCCTGCCTTTTTGGTGCTAGTCCTAAGAACCCTTAGAGCCCTTAACCCACCAACAAGCAAAGGTGCTTGCAAGTATTTTTCAAAGACATTCTTCCATGTCGCACATTTAGACAGTTGGATTTTTCAACACTAGAAACTATCATGTGTGACTTGGGTAATAGTAACAGACTTTAATTCCCTTGGGTGAATGAAGCAAGCTAATATTAAGAGGACATTAATAAATCTTACTGTCCTGTACAGAATGTCTTTCAGAGCTAACTTGCCTAAGTGTTCAGCCTCTTCAAAAACTTTCTACACTTACCTTCACCTTTTCTTTATCTATTTACCCCTGGAATTAGAACCTATCATGCTCTACAGACATAGCTTTAATCATTGCTACATGGCTTTGTGAACTACCAGAGGTGCTATCCTCCAAGAGTCTTTGTAACTGATGCCTGACCCTGGAAATGCTTTTGCACACATGAAATCACTCAAAAGCATTTGCCACACATGAAATCACTCAAAAGCATTTGCCCGTTCCGCTCTCACTACTCTGTTTCAAAAAGCATTTCCTTCCTCCTTGTGCATGCATGGGAAAGACACTGAACATGGTTGTGAGTATGGCTGCAACCCTCCAGCACTGCAGTTTGCTCACACTAGATTACTTGTCTTCAAAGCATTTTCTCACCTGGGTCACCTCTTTAAAGATAATTTCTCCAGACTGGTTTGTAATGTTTCTGTAGAACATTTATTACATTGCTATTCAGCAGCATGAAATCCATGCTCCATATGAGTTCACCAGCTATAGCATAGCAACTTCCTAGATATCCTGCTATGCCCAAGGTCCAATTCTTAAATCCAATTTTCTCCACTTTGAGACTGGCTGTCACAGTTTCCATTTGAGACTAATTCAGTAGCTCAATTTTAGAATCTGTTACTCCCAGCAATTTTAGCTAATAAAAGCAACTTTTCAAAGGCAAGTTTGTGCAAGTCTTTGTTTCTCCATCAGAATTGCAGGCAAATTATTTACATTCAGTACACACTAAGAGGATTTTCAGTTCTGAACTAGCACTATCCTTCACACAGAGATGTTACCATCATGCTCTCCAGGTACTGTCCTTTTCTCCCCACAGAAGCATCATGAGTAGGCTACTCCTATAATCAGCAGACTTTTATTCTGTGTCTATCTCTGCTACTAGGATGCTTCACCTTCTGTGCCTGTCATTTTTACCACCAAAGTAAAAATAACCTGGGCATTGTTGTATGCAGCCACTAATACTTTGGGAAGGAGTGAAGGCTTCTGGAATAACCAGAAGTGAGAGAGCAGTCTAGAATACAACATTTACATGTTTCTATCCTGATTAACTTGTTTGTGTTAACCTTAGCTACTTCTCTTACAGCAGCTGCAACCTGCCTTCTTGCATTACTGCAGTATTACTTACTATCAGTACCGTCTTCAAAGCTCTTCATGAGACTCATCTACTCTCCAGGTAATACTGAACAGAACAAGTGTCTTGGCTGCTTTGTAATCAATGCTCATCATTGCTAATTACCCATGGTGTTAAAGACCTCCAGGCCACCACAGTATCTTGTACCCCTGACACAGTGTGTTTACAGTCTGTGGGTGACTGTGAGTCAATATGTGGATGCACAGAGTTCCATGCACAGAGTTCCATGTAAGAATTAAAGATGATGGTTAGGTAAATGGATCTCCCTTCCCTCTTCCATATCTCATGTCTGAGTATCTCTTAATGACTATCCATTCTAGATGGATGCATGTAACACAGCAGACAGTTTCAGTCCGTCTCCTCATAATGACACATTTCTGACAGCAACACGGCATGCTGAGCTCAGGACAGATAAGTCTGTGGCAGCTCCAGGAACGGCAGCTGCTGAAACCATCATATCACCTATGACTGAAGCAGAGTAAGATAGAATGGACTGCCCTTCTGTCCCCACCAGAGATGAAAGGGAAAGTTGCAGGGCAGCAGCAGCCATGCAACCTAAGGGGTTATTATATTAGATTTAGACGAGCTAAGGAGAGCTGTACTGCCCTTTGTGTTAACTCTCAGTGACTAACTGAGAAGCCTTTATCTCCTACCCCCAGGCAGATACATATTTTCAAATTGAGGGTGTGGGGTTTCAGTGTGCTGCTTCTAGGTCTTAGGGAGAAATTAGTGCTGAACTTCAGACGGAAAATCTGGCTTACTAAATTAATCCCCACAAAGGAAGGAGAGCTTAGTGTTTCTATACTCTCAAGGCATTTGGGGTTTTTCTAGGCTTCCAAGGCCAGTCCTATGTATAATGAAAACCATAACGGAAAACAGCGACCCTTAGGGTGAAAGAATACAAAATAAGAACTTGGGCCTGAAAATGAACTTAGTTTTACCCTTTTTGCCTATGCAGAGCCAGATCTGCTGGGACAGGGGACAGGAATTCCCCTACACTGACCTGCTCCCAGCTGGGAGGCCTTGGATCACAGCTAACTGGGTGGTCTTTTGCTAAATTGCAGTTTCATTCTCCTTTGCAGTTGTAGCGCAGCAGGCTTGGATCAAGGCTCTGCAACAGCATGGACAAGACTGAATTTTGCAGCCCTGAGAAGAGAGGCAGGAGACAGAAAGAACAGAGGAGTTTCCTGCCATTGGAAGTGCTGTAGGGCACAGAAGAGGTGGCACATGGCTGGCAGGGATAGGTGACTGCTGTCCTCACCACCACATCAGCCCATTTGGCTCACTGAGACTCAAGCACATTCTGTGGGGAAACCAGTTGGCTTACTTTCTCCAGTGGCTGAGCCAGCTAGACATGGCAACTGCCAGCATCCCTGTCAGCAACAACTTGATAAGAAGTCTGGGTTTTGGTTTGATTTTCCCTCTGTTTCCCAGTTTATAGCCTGCTTTTGGTCAGGAGATGCCTGAACTGGCAGGACAAAACAACTCTGGCAGAGACTGAGGAATAAGTTAACAGACACTATCAGCTGGACAGTTTTGGCGGTGGGAGGGGAAACACCAAGATCTTCTGTTTTGTTTGTTTATAGGATTGCTTTTATCCCCCTTATCTCAAGCAATTAGAGAAAAAAGAGCCCTATGGGAAGGATTCTTTGAACCATTTGCCTCCCACTGCAGTGCACCTCCCTTTAGTGCAGCTTCACTTTGGTTTCCTCACTATGTTCCCTCCCATGCAGTAAGCGAAGGAACCTTACAAGCTCAGTATTCCCCAGTGATAGATAAGTGAGCTTTCGGGAGGAGTTATTCAAGATGGGACCATGTGTTGGTCTGTTAGAGAGCAGGAGGGCTCTGCAGAGGGACCTGGACAGGCTGGACAGATGGGCACAGTCCAACACCATGAGTTTTAACAAGGCCAAGTGCCAGATTCTGCACTTTGGCCACAACAAACTCAAACAGCGCTACAGGCTGGGGACAGAGTGGCTGGAGAGCAGCCAGGAGGAAAGGGACCTGGAGGTGCTGGTAGATAGTAGCTGAACATGAGCCCGCAGTGTGCCCAGGTGGCCAAGAGAGCCAATGGCATCTTGGCCTGTATCAGGAACAGTGTGGCCAGCAGGAAAAGGGAGGTTATTCTTCCCCTGTACTCAGCACTGGTCAGGTCACACCTTGAGTGCTGTGTCCAGTTCTGGGCCCCTCAATTTAAGAAAGATGTTGAGGTGCTGGAACGTGTCCAGAGAAGGGCAACAAAGCTGGTGAGGGGCCTGGAACACAAACCCTATGAGGAGAGGCTGAGAGAGATGGGGTTGTTTAGCCTGGAGAAGTGGAGGCTTGGGGAGACCTCACTGCTGTCTACAACTACCTGAAAGGGGGGTGTAGCCAGGCACCCAGTGACAGAACAAGAGGACAAAGTCCCAAACTGCGCCAGGGCAGGTTTGGGCTGGACATTAGCAAGAAATTCTTCATGGAAAGAGTGACTGCCCATTGGAATGGGCTGCTCGGGGAGGTGGTGGAGTCACCATCCCCGGAGGTGTTTAAAGGGAGGCAGGATGACACACTTAGTGCCATGGTTTAGTTAATTAGAAGGGTTAGGTGATAGGTTGGACTCGATCCTAGAGGTGTTAGCGAACCTGGTTAATCCTGTCAAGCATTCTGTAAAGACACACCATTGCCCTCGAGCAGCTTCCTTGTCGTCTGGAATAATACACAGAGCTTCGGCCAGCTCCAGGGCCTCCAGTAATCTCCGGGACATGAGTGGTTAACAACGCAAAGACCTGGGAGATCCCGGGTTTAGCCTGCCACAGCGGCGGGAAGAGGCGAGCTGAAGCCCTTAGGGAGGCAGCGGGGGAGCCCCGGAGCAGCGGCCCGCCCGCGCGATGGCGGCGCCACCTGGCGTCGCGGCCGGGAGGCGCCGGCGGCTGCTGACACCACTCACGGCCCCGCGGGGTGCGGCGGGCGCCTGCAGGCACCACAGGGCCCGGAGGGAGGTTTGCCGGCAGTCACCCGCCGCTGCGGAGCTCGGGTGTACGGTCGCGATGTGGGCAGATTTGAGAGTGGCGATAATGCTGCGTGTGCCTGTCGCGGGGAGTCAGCCCCCGCAGGGCCACCTGCATCAGAGCCTGCCACGGAACGTGACCCCTCGCCACCTCGCCCTGGATCTTGAACGTCACTTCAGAAATGCCGGCTGGGTTTTGAGTCTCAGTGCTAACCCTGGATGTGCACTGTGGCACCGAGCGCACCAGTTCCATGAGGTTCAGGTCACTGAAGTCCATATGGAGGCAACCATGACAGCTCTTCCACCAGGCGCTTGGCGGGAGTGGGGTCAATTGTGTGACAAGGCTGGCTCCCAGTAGGGACTGCACTCAGCGTCGAGAGAAAGGGCTGCAGCATGAAGGGTGGGCACCCTCTGGTCGCAGACCTTCACTGGCATAGGGTAACTCCCTGTGAGGGGAAGCTGTCAGTCAAGTGCAACCACCACCGTCTGCTGCGATAAACTCATGACCGTTCTGCCAAGAGGCAGAGAGAGGAGCAAGTAAGACAGTGTCGCTCCTTTGCAGGTTTCTCCTGAAATCTGAGCTGCTGGGTGAAAGAATGAAACAGTGAGGGGAAAAGAAAAAGTCTCCTCTGCTTCCCAAGATAGGTATCCACAAGCTGAAGCTGATTTCAGGGACACAGGAGCTTTGTCTGCTTCTTTCACCTGAGTGGCATTGTATGGAGGTGAAGATCTGAAGGCGTTTTTTCCATTTGGACAAAGGCTGAAGCTTAAGGCAGTGGTATAACACTGCGGTGAAGGTGACCATGTCTGTATAAAGCTTCACAGTAGAAGCTTCCTATAGCTTGTCTTTTCTTTTCGTCATTTTACATTGATAAAAGCACTCAGGTGGTCCTTGCTGCCACATAGCACCAAGGATCATACGCTCACCTAAGTCAAATCCAGGCCTTGGCCTGAGCAGGCTACCACCAAGACCACACAAAAGCCACAGAGACACTTATGAAACCTCTCAACCAGTACTGTGACATTTCTTAAGAAGCTTCCTACCATGGATATATAGCTTGGAAAACAAACTATCACATATTCACTGTAATTTAACAGAATCAGGGAATGACATGAATTGGAAGTGGCCTCTGGAAGCCACCTAGCCTAGCCCCTCTGCTGAAGCAGGTTTGCCTAGAGCAGGTTGCACAGAATCATCGTCAGGTGGATTTTGAGTATCTCCAGAGAAGGCGATCCAGCAATCTCTCTGAGCAGCCTGTTTAAGTGCTCTGTCACACTCAAAGGAAAGGAGTTTTTCCTCGTGTTTAGATGGAACTTCCTGTACTCTAGTTTGTGTGCTCTGTCCCCTGTCCTCTTACAGGGCACTACTAAAAACAGTCTATCCCAAACTTGACACTCATCTTTTAGATATTTATAAGCATTTAAAGATCTTCTTTTAATCTTCTCCAGGACAAACAGCATCAGGTTTCCCAGCCTTTCCTCATAAGGCAGATGTTCCAATTCCCTAATCATTCTCATGGCCATCTGTTGGACTCTCTTCAGTAGTTCCCTGTCTCTCTTGAACTGGGGAGCCCAGTAATGCCTCACTAGAGCAGAGAACAGAAGGAGGAGAATCTCCCTTGACCGTCTGGACACACTTCTCTTCTCTCCAGCCTGTCCAGGTCTCACTGAATGGCAGCCTTTTAGTGTATCAGCCACTTCCCCCAGTTTTGTATCATCAGGCTTACTCATGGTACTCTCTGACTCTTCATCCAGGTCACTGATGAATATGCTGAACAAGACTGAACCTAGTACTACTCCTTGGTAAACACTAATAGCTACAGGCCTCCCAACTAGACTGCGCTGTTGGTCATGACCTGTTTCAGAGTAAACGTTCTCTTGTACTGCTAATTTAAACGTGATCACCCACATGGCCTTTGGGAGTTTAGAGAGGAAGTGGGATGAGGATGTTGGTTGGAAATTCTTTCTTGCCCCAGACATTACTAATCTTTTGAAAATGCTTTCCTGTTTGATTTTTTTCCCAGGAGCATACTGCAGGGATCAGGAAGAGGAGATGTGCAAGATAAAAAGCATCTCCAGTCTGTGCTGAGGCTTTACACACTGCTACAGTCAACTGGAGCTCAAAGCACATGCAAGTTTTGCCCACAAGCCACAACCAGAGCAAAGTAGCATGAGGAAATTGACAGCGCTGAGAACTGATATATAATGGCTTTAAGACACAAAAAGAGGTGAGAGAGAAGCCTACACCAGAGCATGATAGCCTTTCTGGCAGAGAGTCACCTTCAGGAGAAAGCCTTCTTCGTAACCAGAATATTCTCCAAACCATGCTGTCATGCAGAGAAACATGCTTTTAACAAAACTCCTTTCTTAACCAGTTTCTGTTCCCATCTTTACCTTTTGGCAGGCGGAAAGTAGCACTTAT